>NC_134126.1:33391874-34876874 GCF_040939455.1 Microcebus murinus
ATGATATGATTTTGTTGGAATCGAGATAAGGGAAAGATTGCTTCCCAATATGAGGAAATTTCTTGAAGTAAGTGGCATTGAGTTATGAAATATGATAGGGTTTAAATTTCTGACCATATATAAAAGGACTTTTCAGAGATAACATAAAGCAAAGGGTGGATATTAGTTTTACATTGCAGCATAAGAAATTACCACTACGGGGGGGAGGGGCAAGGGCAATATATATAACCTTAACTATATTTGTACCCCCATAACATGATGAAATAAAAAGAATTTAAAAAAAGAAATTACCACTAATTTGTAGTTTAAAAGAATATGCATTTGTTATCTCAGTTTTTGCGGGTGTGGAATCTGGGAATGGCTTAGCTGAGTCCTCTGCTTAGGTTCTCCCAAGATTGCAGTCAAGGGCTTGGTTGGGGGTGCAGTCTCATCTGACACTCAGTTGGGGAAGGATTCACTTCTGTTGGCAGAATGTAGTTCCTTGAAGTTGAGGGATGGAGAATTTCAGTTTCTTGCTGGGATTCAACTGGAGATCACCATCAGCTCTAAGAGGCCACCCTCAGTTCCTTGCTGCATGGACGACACAGCACAGAGCCTACGACGTGGCAATATAGTTCTTCAAACCCAGCCAAAGAGAGACAGACTCTAACAAGATAGCCACACAATCTTCTATATGTAATCCAACATGTAATCACATACTTCCTGTCCCATTTTCCATATTCCATGGTTAGAAGCAAGTCACAAGTTACGTCCATGCTCAGGGGACAGTACTATGCAAGGCCAGAAATATCAAGAGATGGAGATTACAGGGCCACCCTAGAGCCTGTCCATCACAGGGTGGAAAGTCAAAGCTTGGGTTGAGCTGGAGGGTGTGGCACATGTATACAGTACAATTGGATTGGAAAAGAACTCTGGATTCAGATTATGGAAATCATCAAATGCCCTTCTCTGGAGTTGAATATTATTTTATGTATAAGAGGAAATCATTGTAATATTTCTGAATAGTGGAGAAAAATGAATGGAACTAGGCCTAAGAAAGTTTAATTTGGAAATGACTTATAAAATGAATAAAGAAAAAATAATTGGTTCAGGAGAAAAGATAATAATTTATTAACTTGTTGAAAGAATGAATTAAAAAGTGAAGGGTGTTGTAGAAAATATGACCACAGATACAGAATATAAAATAAAACTTTTATTTCTTAAACCATATTATGAAAAGGAAGGGTGATCAATTACTCACAAATTCCTACATATATCAAAATTACAGGTTTCCCCTTATATGCAAATGCAATGTAAGACATTCTTTGGGAATGTCTCTGTAAGAAGGAGAGGTGGGATTGTGAGACAGGTGTATATTGATAAATAGCATCATCAAATTAAGAAAAGGATCCTTTTTCATGAGCATAATATTAGAGAAGTGGAAATCAAGATCACACAGAGTGATAGAAATAAACAGAACTTGACAATAAAGAGACATTAAAGAGAGGTGATAGTAACTAATATTTTGAATCCAGGACAAAAGGAAGTTTATAATAACTAGAAGGATAAGGAATGTTGGAAAAGCAATAGGTTTTAAGACTCAGAGAAAAAAAAAACTAGTTTGTACATAATTTAAACAGTTTTCAGAACTGTTGCTGAGGATACACAATGAACACTTAGAAATGAAGCACTAGTACACACAGGCAGTTGAGAGTGGACAGTTTAGAGTCTTGTGAGTCACCCAGGAAGATTGCTTAAAATGGTCAAGAAAGTGAGTGATGAGAGAAGAGAGAAGGAACACATGCAAATCTCTATAAAGTTTCTATATCTCAAAGGTAGGTGAGAAAGCAGATGACTAAAATAACTTGAGAGAGAAAGAACAGAGTTATCCTAAAGGTAATTTACAAAAAAGAAAATAAAAGAAGTGAAGTAGTACCTCAAAGGATAGGGCGATCTAAATAAGAGTTGCAAACTCAAATCCTTTGAGTGGTCAAATATCATCAAAACTAGCCAAGTCTAAAGTAATAAATAAGGAGGAATGGAACAAAGGCAAAATGAAATGTATGTGTCCCATAGAAAGTAATTAAATTTAAAAGAGATATGCTTTTTAAAGAACAGTGTCTATATAGAAAATACACTATAATCTTGATTTGGTCCATAGGAGGCCAGTTTTTAATCTCTAGTCTGTAGTAACAACTGATTCAGAGAAAAGAAGTGGGTTGAAGTTGATGAACACCATTGATTTTGCAAATGAGAGGTCATTGGTAATCTTTGCAAGGGATGTTCCAGTAGGTGGAGGAGGCAGAAACCAAGGTATAAGATTTAAGGAGAAAGAGGGTAATCTGGAAACAAAAATCTTGTCTGCTTTTATCAGCAATGTAAGACTTGGCAAAACTAACCTCAGGGTTTTCTAAGGGAGGGCTGGTCATAGATGCCAGGGGGATGACAAGGCTAAATACCAGTGTCCCAACTCGAGACAGCAAAGAGCTGCATGAGTCAAACATAATCGTCAGAACCGTGCATGGGAAACTCAAGTAAGGAATCAGCAGCTGTCGCCCAGGGAGCAGAAGTTCAGCCAAACCTATTGGATGGAGTCTTGCTGGTTTATAGGCTACTTCCAAATCGCCCTACATTCCACCTTGCCAGTCTCCCTGCAGGCTTCAAACACCACCTGGATTTTCAGTGAGTAACTCACCTTTGGAAGATGAAGGAAAGTTACTAAAGGGCAGCACCATGATCAGCTATTTGAGTGCCAGGAGTTTGGGTTTTCATTCTTAACAGACATGAGTCATGTACAGTTGTGGACTGAATGGCCATAGCCGTGGTAAGGATTTGTATTCCAGAAACAAAAGGAATGCTTGGTAGAACTGGGCCCTACAGCAGGACAGGAAGATCACTTCAGGGGCCTAGGTGGAGGAATTAGCATTTGAGATGGAAAATAGCACCTTTAACTCTGTAAGGAAAGAAAAGCAAATTCATGGAGATAAAGACATACTTGAAGCAGAGCAGAGATACATTGAATGAGCTCTTGCTGAAAAGTGCTGGTCTCTTCATCATCTGCATAATCACATAAAATATGGAGAAGGGCAATGTTGCAGATTACCTGTGCATGCCTGTGTCAGGTTTTCAATTTTATCCTGATGAAATATGTGTGGTTTTCATACCGCTAAATAGCAGTGACTCATGTTTCACAGTTTGCATGACTGACTTCATGTTCTCTGCCTGGGTTCAGTCACTCGACAAATATTTACAGAGGTTCTATAAATATGCCATATGCTGTAGTTTTGTTTTTTAAATCCTTAATCCTTATTTTTTATTTTTCTGATTAGCAACATTATATTTTCTCTTTATGAAAACCACAAACTATACAAAAGTAAAATGAACACAACATAATTTAATCAGTATTTCTTGAGAATGTGCAATGTGTCAGGCCCTATATTAGCAGTTAGGTCCACAATATCAAGCAAAATAGACGTAACTTTGCTGTACAAAACTTACAGTCTAGTGGAAGAAACTATGTTCTCCCTAAACTCTCCCATTACACCCTCCCCAGGTAAACGCTATGTAGTTTTGTGTGCATTCTACCAATTATTTTTCAAATTTAATATACTTTGGATAGTTTTTATCACCACATTTTGTAAGACTATTCCTTTTGCCAGGTAGAGAGTTGGGTCAGTTCAATATCATATTCAGACCAATTTTGGAGTTTTATACAAGGTGACCCAAAAAGGATGGCAGAGAAAGAGCTTGGAGATAGAATGGATTTGAAACATGCTCCTCCTCTTCACAGTCTCGCCTTGAAATCTTCTTCTTCTAAGCTGTATAATTGAATAGGTGCGTTTCCAAGTAAAACACATTCATTAATTTATGCAGCCAATACATTTTGAGTGCCTACTTTAAGCAAGATGATATTCTAAATATTGTTTACTCACCCAAGCAAGTTTCTGTGAAAACCTTATTTTTCGGGAACAAACAAAACCTGTCGAGAAGAACCTATAATAAATGCTTTTACAAAATTAGTATGCTTGAGATTAAAAAAGAAAAATTAGAATTCAGAAAGGAAAAAGGAAGAGAAGGGAGAGGAAATTTCAGCTGATCTGAAGCATGGGGAAGCGGATTCTTTGATCCTCCCAGCTGCAGGCATATCCTAACTTTTTAGTTGAATTCTTCTCATATCTTGGGATAGTGGCTGTTTTAAAAGTACATAAGCAATTATCTTCTGTCAGCTATCTCTGTTGGGAAAAAGGGATTTTTACACCGGAGTGCATGAGACAAAAATGGATGCAGGATAATAGAGTTTTACAAATTTGCTTATTTTGGGTTGTTATAATGCGTCCGGCATTTACTCTCATTCAAACTCCCATTATTTTTCAAATCCCATCCACAGGAAACTGCACAGGGACACTGGTGATTTTGCTTACTCTGCTACAGAAGAATGTAAGAAGTAGCTACAGTTTATGTCACTATGATTCACAACAGGGCAATGACAATAACTTAAAGACAAAGAATAGAACTCAACTACCTAGTGTTAAGTAGTAGATGAGCTAGGAGTACATCATTTTGTTGATATTTCTATCTCCAACACTCAACAAATTATTGCCCCTGAAATTCCCTACATTTTTCACTTCCTGCAAATGTCACATATAATCTAACATAAAAAGGAGATCATTGATGCATTTTCACTCAATTGGTTACTATAAGAAAGGCGTTCCAAGGTTACCAAAGATAAGTGCTTAAATATTCAATTCAGTTCAGCACAATAAACATGTATTGAGTACCCAGTATTAGGCTACACTGTAATAAGATTGGGTAAATGCTATTTAATAAAAGGTCTTAAATACAGAAACGTGGGAAATGACTACCTATTTATGGGGTGGGGCTGGTTGATATTGACCATTTCTTCCCATAGGGCTTACAAATCTCTTAGCTCTTCATCATCCTTACAAAGGAAATATAAGAGTAATAAACTATACTAAAATCACAAAGAAAAATATGATTTAGGAAATTTTACCCATAAGGTCCACACTGCTGTGAAACAGTAAACATATCTAAAAGTTCTGTTTTATTCGCTGCCAACGTAGAGACTCATAAGCTGTGGAGATTTTATCCCAAGTGTTTGCAGAAAGGATCTCAGTGACTTTTCAGTTTGAGTCTCCCACTTCTCTGGTGGACCACTTTGAATTTTTCCTGCAAGGGGGCAGTAGGTACAGAAAAAAGGTTATTCCTTTTTTACCACCTCCCCCTCACCAAGTTTTTGGTCATTCTTGGGAAAAGGGAAGAGCTAATCTGCCTTCAGAAGCATGTCAACAAGATATTTTCTTACTCTTGTTGTGTTTAGAGAGTCATATCTCAGGAACAGTGCTATGTTATGGCAATTCTTTCATCTATTCATTAATTTATTTAAAACAAGCATTTACTAAAACTAACTATTCATGAGACCTATATCAGACAACAAAGAAAATATGATAGGAAAATATGATAGAGAATGCTAAGTGGATGAATACATAAAAATCCACCAAGATAGGGAAAGAAGGCTGAGACTGGAAATGCAAAGAATCATGTGCATGTGTGTGTGTGTGCATGTGTGTTCCCATTGAGAAAATTCCAAGCAAACAATAGGAAGCTTTAGAGACAAGCAAGACCCATTTAGAAAACTTCCAGCAGTGTGCATCCTCATGCTGTGTCACAATTGGAGCATTAGGTGTGGCAGGTCTTACATGTGCTTTCAGCACACATGCTTAAAGAACGTATGTACATATTGGGAAAGCAGCCTTTGCTACATGAGCACCGGCTAACCTGCTTGATCTGGACAGACTGGGGAAAACTGGTATGCCTGAACACCGTTGGGCATTCTCTTATTTATTTATTGAGGCAGGGTCTCACTATGCTGCCCAGACTGGTCTCAAACTCCTGGGCTCCAGCGATCCTCCCTCCTCAGTCTCTCCAGTAGCTGGGAGTACATGTGTGCACTGCCGCTCCCAGCTTGTGGTTTTTCAATGCAGCCCATCCCTGTGAGATATTGATGGCAGGAGTGAATCGGGTGGATTCTGGAGAGAAAGGGCTCCACTTCTGACACTGGCTCTCCCTCTTCTTAGCTGCATGACACATAGAAAGTTAGTTCACCACTTGGGGCCTCGGTCTCCTCTGTGTATTGGGGATGTAATAGCACCTGTCTTATAAGGGTGGTTGTGTTAAATGTCTTAATATGTGTAAAGAGTTTAGGACATTGCTTAAAAATAAATCTTATTTTTCATTATCATGATCCATTGCATTTGTAGCAGAAGCATGTAAAAAAGAAAAATTAACCCATCTGACTTTGAGGGATGTAGACCCTGACTATCTCTTATAGTGTGGGGAATAATTTATCATTAAAGGAAAAAAAAGTAGTTAAACAAGGTCCTTCTTAGTAACACCAAACCAATGGCAACATAATGGACAGAGTTTGCTTTAACTTGCTGAGCTAAATTAAAGTCAGTACATTTTGGAATAATTAAATGGGCCTCTTTTTTTTTTTTTTTTTTAAGAATACCAGGCCCTAAACCCAAAGGCCTAATTCTGCTTGAGAGCTGTTTTAAAATATGATCTATTTCTTTAAAGTTTCACATTTTATTATTTATTCCCTTGGAGCTCCCAACTTTCAAATAAAAGAGAATGTATTTCTTTTAAATAGAGGAGGTCTGTGCTGTGCACACATCTAGATTCTGATAGTGCCAAGGGAATTTTTTTTTTCAAAGCAGCAGTTCATGTTCAGCCAGTGCCAAACGGAACTTAAAGCTCAAAGGGTTTGACTAAAATTAGAAACCACACTGTTCATGTGGTTCTAAATTTGACAAAGCAAACTAGAAGCTAACCAAAATTGTATATAAAATGATCTTTTCTATTATGACAACAGATTGGACAAGATGTTATTATCCTAAATTCAGGAAAATAAGACCAACAACTCAAGAGGAGTGAATTAAGTTTGAAAAAATAAAACAAATATGTTGCTATTTCAGAATAAGGAATTATTATCAAATAAAAATGAATATTTTGAATGACTATTCTGCTAAGATAGAGCATATCAAAATTACTAATCATTTCTTTGTGTTAGGAACATTCCAATTCCATTCTTTAGTTATTTTAATATATACCATAACTTATTATTGATTATAGTCACTTTATTGTGTAATCAAATATTGTTCATTCTAAATCAAGGAGTAAAAAAACTAAAACTATTTCTATCAAGTATATAGTCTCTAGCAATGCTTCCAATCTGAGTTCCAGTATTGTCAAAAAAAGCTGATGTTTGAGACAGTTCAAAATATAAAATTGAATTATCCACCTAGTTCCCCATATTAAGTCTATATATTTCATATGTAATATCACACAATGATATGCTATCAAAATTGATTTAGTCACTTGCTTGTTCCATCTTCTTTTAATTCTGCCTTAAGTGTCCAATTCTTAAAGCATTGTGTTGTATTCCTAGAACACACTTTTGCCGTGTTTATGATGCTTCTGTTTAGTACATTGATGAAAACCTACTAAAAATTTTTTTCCAGGGCAGAAATTTCAGGTTAAATCAACAAAGGTCATAACTACTAACATACTAGTGTTGTACTTTAAAATTATTGTAATACAATTACTTTTAAGAAACAGTGAAACCAGTAAATGTATATAATGTAATTTTTAATTTCGTTGCAAAGGAATATAGAGAATGTGGTATCCATTAAGTTTTTCCAACAGTGAAATGTCAGGGCTTTAAAAATTATAGCACTACAGGATTTGTCCAATGTGGAAGCTACCATAGCAAGTCAGAGTCAAGTTAAAAGTGAAAATAATGTATTTTCTGAGAGGAAGAAAATTACCATTTTCAAAAAACACTTTGTAGTCTGAAATAAGCTTAAAGAGAAAGATTTCGGTTTCAGTATGTGTTTCCTAACCTTTACACTAGCATTTAGAGCAACTACCTAGCCTTCCTAAGGTACTCTATTGAAGCAAGAGCTTAGAGCTTTTTCATTTCAGTATTCCTGTGATTTGGTCCACAGAAACAAGCATTATTATTAGAAGCTAAAATTTTCAATTATGATCCTTTTCCAAATTAGATTTTTTTCTGATCAGTATAATTTCTCAGTTTTATAACATGCCAACTGAAATTCAAGTTCAAATGTCAAAAGGCTTAAAACCCTCCTGAATCTCCTTAAGTAAATATTAGACACTGAAGCCAATAAAGTTTTCGACCAGAAAGGTTTAGTTTCATTCCATGTAATGGGAGAGCTGAAACCCTAATATTTCTATTATGTGTCTACCTTCTGAAAATAATTTGTTACAATGTTCCATGAGCATTGAGACGTCAATACATTATTTTGGATCATTAATTTGTACTTGTAACAGTTTCAAGTCTCTGGGTTTTCTGGTGATTATTTACCTCTAAGTTCATCACAGAGTATTTGAACCAGGTACAAAGAGCCTACATTAAATTATACTGAGTAGTTGAAAGTAATTGCAGGTCATTCTTTACTGCCTCCAGGTGGATAAAAACAATTAATTTGGGGATGAAGGAAAGTATGTTGATATTTCTGTTGTCACAAGCATGCTATATTTTTATTGTAAGGGTTTAGAATATGCAGATAAGTGAAATAATGACAATATGTCCAGAGACGACTATCAATATGTTTGGGGGGTATAATTTTATACATGTTTATAATTTTTATTTATCCAATAAGGAGCAGGAAACCACACAGCAATTTGAACAAGAAAAGTTTACAAGAGTGCTTAAGTATGACAGAGGATTGGAGTAAGGAAGGATTTGCCAGTAGGCAGTAGAAGGATTTTAAAGAAAATAAGAATATTAGATATAAAGACTAGCCACTGCTCCTAGGGCTGGGATAGAGCTGGGACCAGTGAGCACATCACAACCACAGGCGCCACTACTGTCCAAGGGCGGGAGAAAAAGGGAAGTCACTGAACTTCCATGAATTTCTCTCACCTGCTAGAGCAGCCACAGGTGCCGAGGAGTGAGGTTTGTTGCGTGACTGAGTGAATGAGTGAGTCTCATCTTACTTTTCTGATGTTTCCTATCAGCCTCTAATAGACGATTTTTCTTTCTCTTTAGCATTGCTTTCAAATTCTTCTTCTTCCCACTCTACACTCTCTCCCTGGGGACCTCTTTATCTCCATGGCCAGAGAATCTTCACCAAATAATGCAAGAAATAATTGAATGAAATTTCCAAGAGCTTAATAATCTGAATCACTAGTTTTTCCTAACATCTTATGACAGGACCTAGCATGTTGACGATACCCAACCATGTTTTGGAATAAATAAATGATAATGCACACTGAAGAGCCAACATCATAAATGAAAAAAGACTCATCCAAAGTACATCATTGTGAAAGCTCAGGACACTGGCTATGGAAATTTAATACTAACAAAATTTTAGAAAGACAAACAGAAGAGGAACTATCATGTAACAGACTTCTGAAAAAAAATTAGAATTCCATTCTCCATTTTAAAAAATCAAGCAAAGGAGAAAGATTAAATAAAGCCAATTTCATATATGTTAGATCTCAAAATATGTATTCATTATACTCCTTTCCTTGGGAAGATATACATTATCAAAATAATGGAGTAAATGAATAAAGAAGATGACATAAGATACAGGAAAAATGATTCCAATACAGGAGAAGTTTGAAAAGAATTCCTGGAATAAAGAGGGAAATCCTAAAAAGGAAGCCATTGTGCAGGTCTCGAAAGCCCAAGACTATTGAGAGTATGAAGACCAAGGAGTGAATGTGTCCAGAAAACAGTGAGACTGGTGAGACTGACCATAAACAAAACAGTTTCACCTTAGGTGTTTTAGTGTTTGGGGTGTAGCAATCCCAGAAAAGGAAAGACATTTATTAGCTCCAGGATGAACAAAGAGTTATTTAAGTAAGAGAACAAGTCCTAGTAAACTCCTTGGTTTGTAAGTGAACAATATAAAACAGTATTTTAAAAGTTGGGAGGTGGAGACTGAAGTATAATTTAAAATTAAAATTGTGATATAATTTTATTGACAGGAGGAAGACAAGGGATGCTGGGCATTTGGTATCATGGTACAAAAGTGCTAATTTTAACATGCACAATAGGAAGTCATGCTAGCAGTAATATATATTATTGTATAATAAGGAATCTGAAGAATAAAATAATATAAATAAAATTTTCTTTTGAAATAAAACAGAAAAATTCTATTCTTTTTTCACTCTCCTTATTACTAAATATGTATTGCTGCTAGCAATGGCCATTATGCAATGTTTAAATTAGTACTTTTGCACCATAATACCAAATGCCCTTCTCAATAAAATTATATCAAAATTTTTATCTAAATTACACTTCAGTGTTACTCCCCCCCTTTTTTTTGTCCCTAAGGGCCTGCATTTTAGTTAAAATTTTGAGTTATTGATTTTTTTAAGTAACACAAATTAGGGTTTTTTATAAGAATTAAAAAAGGGTTTTGGGGGGATTTTTGGTTTGTTCTTTGTTTTCGTGACAGCAATAGGGTGGAGGAGGAGATGGTTTTCTATCTGAGAAGATAACATGAGCAAATACAAAAAAAAGGTTGAAGTACACAATTATTGGTTTCTAGGACTCCTTCGTCACTCAGCTGAACCCTTGTAATAAGGTTCCTGCTGATCTCACTCTCACCAATCCTTCCCTTTAATTCCCTCTTTCACAGAACTTCCAAAATTATCTCCTAATCACAGATCTGGTCATTCACTTCCTTGCTCAAAAGCCCAAAACAATTACTGATTGACCACATTAAACTCCTCTGTGTGACATTTAAGGCCCTATCTAGTCTAATTCTAACCTAACTCGAGTTTATCTTTATTAATCAATGTCATAAGTCTACCTTCTAGGCATTAAAGATCATTTTAATAGCTAAAAGTAGGCAATATTTTCACATTTCCATCAATTTCCATGCTAGTTTCTAGGCACCAATTGCCTCCTTTGTATTCTTCCCTCCTCAGCCAGTTTTCCTTCCTATTTTTTATACCCCCAAACCCCATAGGCCCTGGAAAAAAACTTCTCCAGGCAACTGAGTTGACATATTATTATTTTTCCTCCTGTGTTCCTACGTGCATTGTGTCTCTGTTATAACACTTACAACATTTGGTTTTGGATCACCGTATACACCTTATGTCTATCTGATCCACAAGACAGCATCCCTTTTTTCCTTGAAGGGAGAATCTGCGTCTTATTCAGAGTGTACCTCTGTGAACCTTGATCACAGTGAATACAAAGGGCAAGTACACAAGAACTGCTTGTTGACTTCTGAACAAAATAATTAAAAATTGTTAAAATACATGTTCCTATTCACTGTTGATATGTATGATGATGACTCTATCCAAGGTAGTGGCCATAATGTTCCAATTATGAAAGGTTTTCATGTTTTGCCATTTGTAAGGAGAAATTCAAGACTCAGCAACCAGTTGTTTAAGGTGTCAAATGACTCATAAAATTATTCCAAAAGTTCTAGAAAACTTATATTTGAAATAATTTATTCAAAAGTAATTAGAAAAGCCCTAATTAGTATTTCCCGAATATGTTAGAATTAAGTACAATAAGAAAATCCTACAGATTTTGATAACTTGTGTCCCCTCCATTATTTAGCTCAAAGAATCTTTTGATTTCCATCTTAATTTCCTCCTTGACCTAACTATTATTCAGCAGTAGGTTGTTTAGTTTCCATGACTTTGGATAGAGATGAGTATTCCTGTTAAAGTTGATTTCTAATTATATTCTGCTGTGGTCTGAGAGGATGCAAGGGCATGATTCCTTTTTTTTTTAATTTGTTGATTTATGTTTTGTGATCAATCTTAGAGAATGTCCCATAACCTGATGAGAAGAACACATATTCAGTGGTTTGGGGGTAGAATGCTCTGTAAATGTCAGGCCAATTTTTTCTAGAGTTCTGTTTAAGTCCATTGTTTCTGTGTTTATTTTCTGTTTGGGGGATCTGTCCAGTTCTGTAAGATTGGTGTTGAAGCCTCTGGCTATTACAGTGCTCTTGATTTTCATTTTGTTTAGGTCAAGCAGGATTTGCTCTATGAATCTGGGTGCACCTGCGTTAGGTGTGTAAATATTTAGAACTGTTATGTCGTCTTGTTGTGTCCTTCCCTTTGCCATGATATAATGATCATTTTTGTCTTTTGTTACTTTTGTTCATTTGAAGACTATGTTATCTGATATGAGAACTGCTACACTAGCTTTCTTTTGGTTTTCATTTGCATGGAATATGGTTTTCCATCCCTTCACCTTGAGTCTGAATGAGTCCTTGAGGGTTAGATGTGTTTCCTAGAAACAGCAAATACTTATATTTTTTTATACATTCAGCCACCTATGTCTCTTCAGCAGGCATTCCAAGCCATTCATATTTATTTAAAGAATTAATAAGTGGAGTGGATATCTGTTCATGCTGTTGAGTAGAAATTTGTTGATACCATGCTCATGGGTTGGCAGAATAAACATTGATAAAATGTCTATAACTACCCAAAGTGTTCTACAGATTCCATCCCAATTAAAATACCAAAATCATTTTTCACAGTCATAGAAAAAATAATTCTATGCTTTGTATGGAACCAGAGAAGACTCTGAATAGCCAAAGCAACCTTAAGCCAAAAGAACAAATTGTGAAGCATCAATTTACCAGACTTCAAGATATACTACAAGGCTATAGTAACCAAAACAGCATGTTACTGGCACAAGAACAACAACATAGACAAATGGAACAGGACTGAGAACCCAGATATAAAGCCATCCTCATATAGCCATCTGATCTTTGACAAAGCAGACAAAAATATACACGTGGGAAAAGAATCCCTATTCAATAAATGGTTGGGGAAAATTAGATAGTGACATGTAGAAGATTGAAACAGGGTCTGCACCTTTCACCTCTCACAAAAATCAACTCAACATGGATAAAAACTTAAACCTAGAGCACTAAACCATAAGAATTCTAGAAGAAAATATTGGAAAAAATCTTATAGACATCAGCCTGGGCAAAAAATTATGACAAAGACCCCAAAGGCAACACAGCAACAAAAATAAATAAATAAAGGGGATCTGATTAAATTAAAAACTCCTACACAGCCAAGAAAACTATCATTAGAGCAAACAGACAACCTACAGAATGGGAGAAAATATTTGCATGCTATACATTCAATAAAGAGCTGATAACTTGAATCTATATGGAACTCAGGAAAATCAGCAAGAAAAAATAAAACAACCCCATTAAAAAGTAGGCAAAGGGCCGGGCGCGGTGGCTCACGCCTGTAATCCTAGCTCTCTGGGAGGCCGAGGCGGGCGGATTGCTCAAGGTCAGGAGTTCAAAACCAGCCTGAGCAAGAGCGAGACCCCGTCTCTACTATAAATAGAAAGAAATTAATTGGCCAACTGATATATATATATATAAAATTAGCCGGGCATGGTGGCACATGCCTGTAGTCCCAGCTACTCGGGAGGCTGAGGCAGAAGGATCACTCAAGCCCAGGAGTTTGAGGTTGCTGTGAGCTAGGCTGACGCCACGGCACTCACTCTAGCCTGGACAACAGAGTGAGACTCTGTCTCAAAAAAAAAAAAAAAAAAAAAAAAAGTAGGCAAAGGACATGAACAGAAACTTTTCAAAAGAAGACACACTAATAATCAACAGACATATGAAAAAATGCTTAACATCTCTAATCATCAGGGAAATGCAAATCAAAACCACAATGAGATATCACTTAACTCCAGTGAGAAGAGCTTTTATCAAAAAATCCAAAAACAACAAATGTTGGCATGGATGAAGAGAGATAGGAACACTCATACACTGTTGGTGGGACTGCAAACTAGTACAACCTCCATGGAAAGTAGTATGAAGATACCTCAAAGAACTAAAAGTAGACCTACCATTTGATCCAGCAATCCCGCTACTAAATATCTACCAAAAGGAAAAAAAGACATTCTATAAAAAGGACATCTTCACTTGAATGTTTATAGCAGCACAATTCACAATTGCAAAGATGTAGAAACAACCCAAGTGCCCATCAATACATGAGTGGATTAATAAAATGTGGTTATGTATACCATGGAGTTCTACACAGCCACAAAAAATGTGAACTAATACCTCTTGTATTATTCTGGATGGAGCTGGAACCCATTCTCCTATGTGAAGTATCACACAAATGGAAAAACAAACACCCCATGTACTCACCATTAAATTGATACTAATCTGTGAAAACTTTTGTGCACATATGGTAGCAACATTCATGGGGTGTTGGGCAGGCGGGCAGGGGAAGAAAGGGATAGGTAAACTCACACCTTACGGCTGTGATGTGTGCTTTCTGGGGGATGGGCACACTTGTAGCTTTGACTTGGGCAATGCAAAGGCAACTTATGTAACTGAAGGGTTTGTACCCTCTGTAACACTACAAGAAAAAAAATTTCATAGAAATCTAATCAAGGAGCCAAACTAATCCAAGACTAAAAAATGTAAAAATGAATAAAATTTAATTAAATTTAAAAAGAAAAGAAAATCCAAGGTCTCATTGGTGTTATTAATAGAGGCATTTTTATTAGCAAGATAATCTATTGGATAATCTATCTATGGGGGATACAAAAGTGAGCAAGTATTAATAATTGTAAGCAGGAGACCTTTAGATTTTAATTCTTGATTTTTTTATTCTTGACCCTCATCAACTTACCAGTTGGTTAAATAAATCAATTTTCAGGTTTGAGTATGAGTCATTTTTTGAAACAGTCCAGTTGGCCTTGTAATGCCAAACATGTCAGTAAGAGAAATCAAGAGTGTTTTGCAGTGGGCTTTTAAAGCACCTCTCCACCACAGCTGTGGCAAGGACACTCACAGCAGATGTGACCAGTGCATGCAGTGCTGCTTCCTGAAGCTCTATCTGCAAATCAGAAACATTTATTATTAGCGACAGGAGGATTTTTACTCCACTTATTTTAGTATCTTCTAAAATCTTAAGGAAACAAAGCCAACTTTGACAGGTCAGTATTGAAAGAAGAAATTAAGTGTGCTCTGAGTGTTGCTGTTAAAATTTAGAAGCCCTCAGATTATGTGTAACTCAGCCTTTCCTGGACAATTTTTGCTACCCTGCTAAGGATGAATAAATTGGGACAACACTTTCATAAATACCAGATTGTGAACTGTTTGAGATTTTAAAAATTTGAATTACAGACATTAAACAATGAATAACAAACAAATACAATCCACATAAATTATTTATCAATACTCATTTTAAACATCTCTGCAATCATTTTCTTATTTTATAAACATCTATACCGCATACCATCTGCAGATGCTTATTTTAATTCATAAAAAGGCTATGTTTAAATCAAAATGTAAGTGACAGAATCAGAACAAAAGGGAAAGGGCAGGAGAATAAACTGAATAAATTCCAAATATGACTTCTAAAGGCAGACAATATAAAAGCTATAATCTTAGTTTAAGCCTTACACTCTTTAAACACAGTAATTACAAGACATCTGCTGGGAACACAGCTTTGCTATTGGATAACCTTAATTGCCCTGTAATATTTCCTGACACTCCCCAAAATATGCCCCATCGCTAATAATTCATTCACATTTCAGCACCATTATTAGCTACTAATTCAAACAATAAAGACAAAGACAACGAATGGCTGACCTTGAGCAATTACCCACTCAGTGAACAGAATTTATATTCTGCTTTTCAAAGACGTAACTGCTTTGCCGCGACTGTGAATAGCACTCCAAAACCAGGCAAACACAGACGAGAGAAAAAAAAATGTGTGGCATCAGTCTACGGCTCCTTCTCTGATATTCTTAGAAGAACAGTGATACAACTTATCCTCCTATGATGCTTTCTGTAACAAAAATGCAAAGAAGTATGAAGCTCAAGCAAGGAGACAAAAGTCTCTTTGTAATGAACAGAGATAATTCAATCACAGTCAAGCACGCATTCAAACAGTGATTTCTTTTTTGTTTCAACCTGTGAGAGCATTTAAGAATCATATAAATCCAGAGCCAGGAAAAACATTCACTTCTCATAGCAAAATGGTGGGAGTTTCATGGACAGCTCCTCAGGGGGCTCCTCTTGCAAAATATTTTCAACACAGTCTGCCAAGTTAACACTCCCTCCTCCTCACCACCTCCTTGTTTCTCAAGAAATTTGAATTTTTTAAAGAAATGTACTCTTGGCCTTTTCTAATATGGAATGCATTAAGAGAAAACCCATAAATAAATGCTTACATATGCTTGGGAGAAATAAAGCAGACACCTCGAATTGATCTATTTGCCAACAAAGGGGAGAGCGAGCAGGCACCAATGCAAACGAAGGCCAAGGAAGTAATAAATGACACGGGCCAACCCGCAGTATCACTATATTTCTTGGATGGGTTGTGCAGTATACTCTGGTTTGATGCAAACCAGTTAGAAATGCAAAAAGAAAGGATGTGGAAAAATGGATTGAGCAGTAGCATTCCTGTTCAGAAAAGAGTTTTCGCAGTTTTTTCTCCATCTGAAGATCCCAGCAGAGAAAGAGAAATGTACACTAATTTCATAGAAAATCTAAAAAGAAGAAAAAATAAGTTTTGATTTCTCTTGGCAATATGAGATCTTATAAAATAATTGCCACAATACTACAGAGATGAATAAAATATATGTCTGGCTTAAACTGCTTTCATATATTGAAGCCTCTAATAACTTTTCTTCCTTCTCTTTTTATTTATTTATTTTTTTGTCCTCTTCCTTTAAGATTTTATTCCTCTTATGGACTTCATTATAGTTAAAACTGATGATGTAATTTTTCCCAATGTTTAGAGAAAAAGTTTTAGAAGACAATTATTTTCAATTGTGTCATATTCCTCCTCTACCCCAGTATAAGTTTGCCAAGACATCTGAAAAGTTTTTCTATCCTATTTGTTCACATAGGAAAAAGCAAAACTATTACTTGTGTAAGCATTGCAGTATATATTCAGTTCAAAATTTTGATTTTTAACTATTTCAGCTTAATAAAAATAAAATAGAATTCATCTATACAAACCTTACCATGTTTGTTTGCTTGTTTTGTAAATTTTCATTGCTTTTAGGGAATTTTTTTGTCCTGTATTAGAGAAATTTATATCAGAGCATGTATTATTATGTAGAAAAAGCTTCATAAGATTGCAAAAAAGCAAAAGAAACTCTACCCAAATGATAAAGAAATAGAAGGATAAGAAAACTGAGGGTGAGAGGTTGGGAAAGACCCTGAGAACATTTATTCCCCAACAATTGATCAGAGGTATACAAAATAAACACCAAAAATCCCTCCAAAAAGCCATGATACAGCCCAAGATTCCCCTATGCACTACGATGGTCCTAGGATCATTCCTTATGCAAAGCACATAGTGGGGGAATAATTATCAAATATCTACATGTTGGACCATTTACTAGGGGCTTTTCATAAAATAGATTTCCCTTTGAAGACATTACAATGCAGTTAGAATGGCAAAATTAATACCTAATATAGCTCGAGTTTCCTTTACTGGCCTCAAGGTAGTTATTAGGAGGGTTAGTATCTAGTATGTACATATGTGCATCCATTTACAAAAAGAAGTTCAGCTTGTTTTCCTCAAGGTTTCACCTTGATATTTCTAGAAAACCCAGAGGATTGTCTTCTGTGTATTCCACATAGTCTTCTCATGTTCTTGCATTCCTGCCCCGCCTCCTTCCACCTTTCTCCTGGGTCTCCCCATGACCAACAGCGTCTGCTCTCAGTGAGAAAGTGTGATGTCCGTACCCACTAGCACAATCTCCCCACACTCCCCGACTGCACAGCCTTGGGATTCTGGGCTTCCTATGGCTCTTCCTTTTCTGAAGCAATAGGAAAATTTCCCTATCCCCTCCTTTGAGCCACATGTGGCCCTACAAAAGACTGATTAAGCCCTGTCTTCTCACAGAGCGCCTCCTGGAACTAGTGTCTTCCCTGAGGGTCCATGCATGAGTTCATTCCATAGCTCAGAGGATAAACCACAAGCTATTTTCTCCACATTTCTTTCTCTGATCCTGTCTCTATGCAAACGTTTTTCCTTCATGCCAATGTCCTTATATAAATAGCATTGCATGCTTATTGTTTCGAAGTTCTTTACCTACGGTTGCTCATTTGTTCAGTGAAACAAGCTAATGGATGTAGACGCTCTCATGATCCCCATTTTACAGATGGTAAACTGTAGTTTATCGCAGCTGAGTGGCATGGCCAAAACCATCCAGGAGGTAAATAGTTGTTCATAGCTTTAAATATTATGCAAATTGCATATCCTACTCTTATTGGACAGTTCTAGAATTGTCTGAATTCCTAAAATGGGTAAAATTTAGGATACAGTGAGATGTCTGCTACACATTCTAAACTATGGGAAGCGATGTAAAGGATCATGCTGATGGTCACACCCATGTGGTAAGGTACAATGCAAGTGTAAGGCAAGGTCCAACGGGCACCTCCACACTGCTGAGTAGAATCTAAGCCTCCCATTGTAAACCCTTCATGGAAGACGAAAATTTGGACATCACTAACTAATTTAAGAACTTGAGCCAGCAGCAATGTAGCAAAATGATGAAAAGTCCAGCTTCTGGGACTGCCTGCTGCTTGGGTTTGAAACTCTGCTCTGCTTCTTAAGATCTATATAGCTATTAGCAAGTTACTTAACACTTTCTCATCTGTAAAATGGGCCCTGTGATGTTATTTTACATCATAGACTTGGTAGGAAAATTAAACAAGTTTGCATGTGTAAAGTGTTGCTCGCAAAACCTGGGCCATGGTAAAGACTGTTTAAGTATTTTTTAAATTAATATATGAAAAAGACAACGTGGAGCTAGATGCTCAGTTGAATCAGACCAAGAGATATCTCCTCATTTTCCTGGAGTCTCATTCAACTCTGTCCTCAGAAAGTATCTGGAGTGAAATTCTCACCTGATGCATAGAGAATGAGGAGTAGTAATGAGTTTCAGACCACAATTGTATTTTATTTATAACTTTGAGATCCACTAAATTTCGCACCAAACTGACATATTCTTGCTATTTGATTTCCGTTTGCTCTTGGCAAAATATACATTTCCCCATGCAAAGAAAAAGGTCCAGAATAGATAACTGGCTATCAAATATCCAACTCTTGCAAAATAATGTTTTGATGAGAGGAAGGTAAATTAATCAGACTCATGGTCATTAAATCCCTTTGAAAATGCACTAAAAACAAAAAGCAGGGGAAAGTGAACAAAGGCTTTGTAGAAACTCATTTGGAGCCAAATCCTAAACATTGCTCCACAAGCTCCAAAATGCCTTCAACCTGTTTAAATAAATGCATTGTTGAACTACACAATTCTTTTTCACTTTAGAGACATTCAAATACATTTATATGTAATTTGCTTTGGCAAATTTTTATTAAAATAAGAAACCCTAAGTGAGTTTCTTTTTGTATTTACATAATAAAAATATTAATATCCATTTAAAGGTCAATTCTAGATGTGCATTTGCCTACTTTAAATAGTATTTGTATTGCTAGCATTTAGTATCCCCAACATAATTTCTGATAGAAGAATCAAAAAAGTTTCTCTATTATTATTCTGACTATGATCTTTGTTTGGAAATAATCTTTGTCTTTGCTTGGAAATAAAAAAGTTTCTCTATTATTATTCTGACTATGGTCTTTGTTTGGAAATAATCTGAAGTTTATTGTAGAGATTTTCAGATATTACTATTTTAGGAAATAAATTAATGTATCAGAATACAGCTCATATTTCATTTTATCTGGAAAATTGTATACCACAGGCCATGAGGCTTATTTTTTTCTTAATAAACTATTGGGTAATGTCTTGATGCATGGGTTTAAAAACAAACAGGCATCTTTCTTCCAGGATAAGTGAAATCTCTAGAAAGGTACTTAATTGTGTCCTTTGTTTCTTTTCTTCTTTAATTTTTTAAATAACTATTTGTTTAAACTGAAATTGTTCAGATTAAATTAGATTTGCTTACTTGTAGCTTTGATATTTCCTTTTCAGAAGCCCCCAATTTTTCAGCTAAAGTTTAATTTCTAGTTTAAACTGCATACTTTTGGTTTTCCCATATTTTATTTCAGATGTTGAGCCAAGCCCAAATTAGATTCATATTTTATTTTATTTTCTGAAAAAAAGAATTCCAAAAATTCTATACATTTATAGATTATGTGTGTTTAGAAAAAATTGGTTAGACTAAAAAGATATGCTGTATGATATGAACCTCATAATTTATCCTGAAAAATTCCCTTTAAATTATTGCCATTAAATAAAATGCACCAGGGCTAGTATGGGGATAAGTGAATTTATTTAAATAAGGAAGGACTCTAAAGAAAACATGACTTCAAACAAAATTAGCATTTTGCATGACAGATCCCATTATTGCTGAATATTCAATGTGTTTGACCAACCTCCAGTAGCACAGAATGCAAAGAAAGCCTTGCTCAATCATTTTATGAAATATTTACTTAGGAAATAAAATCCTAGTTCCATTTATTAATTATATTTTAAGTCAATCATTTGGAAGTATTCAAAATTTATTATTTCATCCAACAAGTAGTGATGTTCTTTGATCTCATATCTTAAACTCTGCCCACAGGAATTACAGAATGCTCTGATACTCCAGTCTCACAAGGCTCATTCTCAAAGTATGATCTGCATGGATCTTAGGAACATCAGATTCTCATTTCTCACTTTGGAACCTAATTTTGCAGGATATTCAATTAGTAATGAATACCACACAAAGAAGCTTGGTGCCAATATTGTAGAAATTTGCAAACAGGTCAAATAGGTCAATTAAAAGAACAACTAATAGAAGAAAGGCTGTGAAGTCAAAAAGGCATGACCTAGGTTCTAATCCCAACTCTACCACTATTGCCCTTACCAATATGCCAGAAGATCATGAATTATTCTCATTTTAAATCTGTATCCTAGAGTACAACTTTTTAAAAAAAGACTCTAAAGGAAGAGTAAATCTGTAAGTGTCTGCGTGTTGGAAGGCAAGGCCAAATGAAGCCAGCTGGGTCTGGTAACAGGGCACAGGCCCCTCTGGTCTGGGTGGCAGACAGTGAGGACTCAGGGCAGTGAGGCTGATAGGATGACAGAGCTGAGAGAATGAGGTTGATAGCAGGTGATGAGAAAATAGCAAAAGCTTGTCTTGAAATAGAACCCAATCAAGTTTTGACAAAGTCTGCAAAGAAGACAGATGGATAGAAACATCTTTGTGAAGGAAGCATTTAAAAGACAGAAATAATTAGTTATAGCTTCTAAAACAATGTACGGATTCTCACCTAATTAAATTGAATGTTGGCTAGGACAAATCTTATAAGCTATTATTGATGCGTAAATAAAAAAGTAGATTACAGAACAAATTTGTTCCTTGTGCATCAGGTCAAGACATGTTTATTCCAGTGTGTTAGAATTTGTTTTTAAAAGTGTATAACATGTGCATGTGGTTTTATTTTATTCTCTGAAGTTAATTACTATTGTTTTAATGTTTCACATACTTGTGTCTATCTATATTTACTGTAATAAATATCTAATCAGTACACATTATGCTGTGAACACCACATCAAAAATTAGAGATGCTGAAACACTAGTGTCTGCCCTTGAGGAACTTACTGTATGTTTAGCAGAGGCAGATCATAAACATACATAAATTTATACTATGCGTACTAGGCACTCTAATAGATTTATATATAAGTACTGTAGGACCACAAATGAGGAAATAATTCTGATTGGGAAAGACATTAGCAATTATTTAGTTCTATTGCTTCATTTTAAACAGGAAAAATGGGACTTGTTAAGTATTTGCTGAGAGGCACCAAAAGTAAAAGGGGAAGAGAGATCTTGGTTTTCAGTTCACTGGACTTCCTATGTCCTACAGGGAGTCTGTCCCCAAACCAGAGGGCCCTCTTCAGAAATCCTACTCCTAAGTCCAGTTCAGACCAGTTAATATAAGTCTAACACACACCAGTTAATAGCGATCCATTCCTGAATAGGAAAACACTTAAATCTCAATTTAAAGGAGAAAATGATTCAAGCAAAAACCTAGAAACAACATTTTTAGTTGTTGTTTCAAGATTTTCCCATTTACTTATTCCACTAGCTAGGAAATATGATGTTTATGTATATATCATTTAGTTTAGCATAAAAAGCATAATACTATTTTTTTAATTAAAATTCCAGAAATTGTTAATTTGCAAATGTTATTTATTATTTAGAATACCCCATGAAAACCCATAGCCATCTGAAAATGACTTCCTGGGATCTGGCAACTTTGAATTGGGCCTTTTGCCATTTTGACAGATGGTCAGAAATATAAGAAGCCAAAATACCATATATGTGCACTGATTGTGAAAGTTTTGGGTGTGATTCTCAGCTTAATCACCCACATGGCTTTCAATGCTGATTTACATGATCATGATTAAAGAGATGAGCATGGTAAAAACAGCTCTTGATTTGGTGGCTAGATATAGATGCTCAAATTCTTCTGCTGCCTTGTAGTTCTCTTGATATATAGTTCGTATGCATTTTTAAAGCTACAGAAAAGTGTATTTTGAATATTGGTAGACCTCTGTATATTTCAAGCATATGCTTTTATTTGGATGTACCTTAATCCCAGAGCAGCCAGACAACATATTTGGCACTCAAGTATGGACCATAGCCATATTATGCTTTTGGATAGAATGAGCAGAACATTTATATCATTTAGATTTAATATTTTTCTTATAATAAATATATATTATTGCAAGCTTGAATATTTGAAATTTAAGATCCAACTAATTACATTGTTAATCCATTCTGTACTTATGGTTTTAACAGAATAACAAAATGGAGAACTGGCTCTTCACATTATTTTGAAAATTTCAAATAGCTAAATTAGTTTGGCCATATGGAGATCAAATGACAATTATTAACTGCTCATTGATTAGCCATTATAATTGCAAAAACATGACCATCTTTGGGTCACTTTGATTAAGCTACAGAGACTATATCTCTGCATTACACCACCTATAAGATCTTTTTGAAGAATTCATTGATTGAGCTCAATTTTATTTTCACTTTCAGTATAACTAATATGGATATAGTTAGTTGATTAATTAAATGCTGATATAATTATTAGTATCAGTAGAAACCTTTTAATTCATAATCATTATAAAATTACTATAATTTTAATGCATGCTAAAATATATGCAGTATTTGTGTAATGAAAATTGTCAAATTCTACAAATTCTTATTTTGGTTTCCATTAAGTGCAGTCTTAATTTTTTTTCCTTCTTAATCATTAAAGGAAAAAAGGCTTAACATTTCAACAATTATTCTGATATAGAGCACAACAAAATATCTATATTTTTCTTTAATGTTAGCACATTATGATTAAATGTCAATGGTATCTTATTTTATTTATTTTTATTATATGAGAAATTATATAGTTTTACAGTGCATAGTACTGTGGAATCTTTAGGATAATATGTGATACTTATTTAAACAAATGACAAGAATCATTAATACTTTCAATAAAATTACCATACACCAAAGAAAATAACCATATTAATTGATCTTTTCCTTTAGGGAATTGGGGAAATGAAGTAGGAAAGATGATTGGCATGGCGATTTCCTTGTCTTCTTCCAAATGCAAGGATGATAATCATTATTCAAATCCTCCATTCTTTCTCCAGTTTGAAAAATAGTATGTGGGGGAAGAACTGGCACATCCTGTGGAATATAAATTATATTTACTAATCTTTCTTCCCACCCACTTGCCCTTCAAAAGGAGACATTTCTTGATTGGTTATTTGAGGGTAGTAGCAATTCAAATGCAAATAGAGATCCTCTTTTGCACTTGAACTCACAATGACCCACCTCAGAGCTCTTAATAAATAGGTCATAATGTAAATGCTTTAGAACCAAACAAAGAAAAGCACAGACAATCTAGATGTTGATACATGGTTCAAATCTTTCCAAGAATAGAAAAGTTCAGTCTTCCACTACTTGAGGTGGGATGTAGAATTAGAGAAAGGCAGTTTAATTTTTCAATCTTTTCACCTTTGGCTCAGTAGTGGCTAACCTGGAAAGAAAAACTGGAAAAAAGTAAGTTTTACATTTGTGCTTCTAGTAGAGTGTTTTCTCCTTAACCCACTACATATTTGTATTGTGTGTCAGAACACAGCATATCATACCAAAAGAGTTTCTAAGATTAACTGAGTTATCACGAGAGGAAGTAAGTGCTTTCTCACAAAGTGTGTGTAATATTAGTATACATATTAATTTTAATTATATATAATGTTAATTTATAAATTTATATTCTCTGTAAGTTCATAATTCTGCTTTGGGGTATAAAAGCATAAAAGATATAGAAGAATTGATGAAGTCTTAAGTCTGATCAAAGAAACTTAGAGGACTTTTCCTAACAAATTTTGGGGCAGAGTTGATCCTATATCCTTGTGGGAAAGTTAGGACATATAAAGAAAATGTTAGAAACACAAAACTCTCGTGATAGACTGTTGTAATACTGTGTCCATTGTATGATAGTTTTCAAGTGAATGAGCTTCATCTAGTTTCTTTCCAGATAAAAGAGAAAGTGAACCTTATATTGGATACTGGAAATAACAGAAAAGAGAAAAAATGGATAATATGAACATCCTCTGATTATTTCCATATGATCTCTTGCAGACTAACATCGATTCTTTTTCTTACAGCAAAAAAACAATAAAGGTCAGGATTTTCAAAGGCCATGGCTTGTAACAGTCCAACTAATAACAGCAATAAAACCTACGTACAAAGTTAGTGTCTATGTGATGTTATATTAGAGTAAAAAATAATAATAAAAGTGTTAAATAGCGATCTTTTAAAAAGTCATTCTATTATAGTTTATAATCCTCACATTCATTAGCATTATGAAAATGTCACTCAATAATTTGATGGTTTAATCACAAGAAGAGTTAAGCTTAGAACAAAGATATTTTTCCAAACTGGTCAATTTTTTTTCTCTATTTCCTCTTGCTAGGGAAAAAATTACATTGCTAATGTAAACACATATTGTAGCGCAGGTATTATTAAGAATATCAAAATAGCTGATGTTTGATTTAAAATGCTCATGATGGTTCCACAATTTAGTCCTAAGAAAAAATATACCTTTTTTTTTTTTTTTTTTTTTAAAGAAACACACCTATTCCCAGATGTCATTCAATGCATCTTTATTTCTTGGCTACTCATATTTCATAACTTAACCAGGCTGATGCACCTTTGCTGTCTCAATAAGAGAACAAGAAGAGCAACCAAATGTTCAAATGAATGAATGAATGAATAAATAAGTCTAAAACTTTTGACAAAGAAAATACTAATACATTGATAAAGTATCCTATTTTATTTCCTTGAAACCAAGAGAGGAGTTATTTTCCTTGTAATGTTAGGTCGTATCTGATGATCAAAGTGACACAATGTATGGCCATTTCACTGTAGATTCAGCATGTCCTTGCTTAGAACCCACGTGTCAGTGTGTAATCTTGTGCCTGGTCATAGAGTTCCTACATCATACTATTGTATTTTCTATTGATTGGCTGGAGCTTGCTGTTGCACAGGGGTACTGTTGATCCTCAAGTAATTACCACCTCCTTGGGGTCGACTAAGGGTCACAGATGAGCCTTAGGTTTAGATTTTGTGAATCTGGATCTTTGAAAATATTTATTCACATTCGTTTGTATTTTCATCAATTTTTATCTAAATGTCCCCTGGATTTTTAGCCTAAATATCCCCTGGATACCAATACTCCTTCTCCCCATTTCTTTTAGTATGTCACTCTGGGTAAAGTATATTTGTTTGTGAGTTAGATTTTGAACATCCTCAGCCTGTAGAATTTTTTTGCATTGTTTCTGAATTCTCTGCCAAAGTATGACTCTATTTGTACTCTTGAGTTTACTAATTATTCACTACCCTGCCTAATGGGTCTACCATTACAAATTTTATCATGTATTTTTAGAGCAATAAAGCTCCGTGTAGAAGCTAATGCACAACAATACAAAATAATTAGCAACTCATTTGCTGATTTCACTTTTTCCAAATTCTTAGGTATCAAGAAAATGTGTGTTCATAGCTACTTATTGCTTTTAGATAGTTCATTAAAACACACACCACCATGGGTACAGGGCAGATTTTTATTTCTTCTTTCATTTATTACTGTGTTCCGTGATCCATGTGGTTATGTTGTAAGCAGGTGGCTATAAGTATGTAATGATATTTTTAAAGTTTAGATTCAGGAAATACCCTGATGTCCTTGAATGTGTGTTGCTGTAAGAATTGACAGTCATAACACACGTGTCATTTTTCATAAGTACATTTTAAAAATAAGTATGAGTCAATTAACTTTAATTTGTCTACTATGCTCCCTCTACACCAGATATTTTTACTTTAATGAAATCTTTTGAATTGAGCTTCAAACAGTAAATTGTGTTTGCTTCTTTTTTATTGTCGTACTATTCATTAGATGTTCTGATGGCCAACACACGGTTTCTTTCAGAAGTTTGTAAAATTTTCATGTGAATTTACTGCATTAATATATTAAGAAGAGTCTTTAAATTCCGTATACCATTTCAGGAATATTTCCACAGGTTTAAACTGGAGAGTTGGTTTCAAAATCACATTGAGAATTCACCAAACTACTTTTTCTCCTCCTCTTTTCCAGCTTTGTGTCTCACCACACACTTGACACACTTGGTCCTTTCTAGTTGTCCTGGAGGGACACGTATGCACCCATGTTCTGTCTGATGGTTCACCAGCTTACATGGAAAACATACATTGTGATGCATGTGCATGAATACATTTGACATGAATATTTACATGTGCATAGAAAGACACACATTTGTAATTTACCCTTCATTAGCACAGTTCTAAAATGTGAGCAAAATGCTCCCATAAGATTGAATTTAAAGCAAAATGGCTTCACTGGTATTAATACTTTTTTTCCCATCATTGGGAGGGAGAACCCACATGTCAGGGAATTAAACTGTGGAGAGGATTCACGTTAGTGCTGAATTTAATCTTCTTTCAAAAGGAGCAGGGGGAGAGAAGGAAGCTCATGGAGGCGGAGGGAATATCATGGCAGAGCCAGAGGCCCCTAACGTGCTCTGCAGGCCCAGAAACACTGCCTTGCTTCCTTTAAAAAACCAAAAGACGATATTTATATTTTCTGGGTTTAAGCAATTTCTTTTTCAAAATAAAATGCATGTGCAATACCTGTAACTACTATTTTTTGAGCACCTATCATGGAATCCTTATCACCACTATGCAAGGGAAGCTTTGTTGTCCTTATTTTACAGATGAGAAAACGCAAGGTTGGAGGGTTTTTTTTTTTTTATGATTTGGAATTATAATACATTAAATAAGGGATAGATTCGAGAACCAAAGCCAGTTTAACTGGTGTCAGAGCACATGTTTGATCTTTCATCATAATGGCTGCTTAATAACATTTGTATTTCGTCTAAATTTTGAGGGCTAATCTCCCCCATGATGATTTTCTAAATCA
Organism: Microcebus murinus; assembly: GCF_040939455.1. Classification (NCBI taxonomy): domain Eukaryota; kingdom Metazoa; phylum Chordata; class Mammalia; order Primates; family Cheirogaleidae; genus Microcebus; species Microcebus murinus. The sequence goes on from NC_134126.1 coordinate 33,419,396, forward strand.
CTTATTTTGTCACGTTTGGAATCTCTTAAATCATTCATTTATTGATTGGGCACATAATGGTTTATCACCTGATACATGCCAGGCACCATGCGGGACCTGCTCTACTGGCCTGAAAAATATCTTCTGTATTTAATTCTCACGTAGAAATCTAAACTCAATCTTTGAACACCACAAATTCTTGCTCTTTCAATATTTTCTGAAATATAGCGATAAATGGTAATGGATATGAGCTGAGAATTCTCTGAATATTTATCACAAAGTCTGAAAAAAGTACATTTTGCATTACTAGGTCATCCAATTCATATGCCATAAATCACAATTATGTCAAATATTTCAGCCATAAAAAGGGATATATTTGTGTCTTTAAGAATCTTGTTTCTTCTAATAGCATGATTCTGACAATTTTATTATTAGTTTAGTTACATAAGTGAATCTTCTTTCCCTTTTTCTGCTAATAAAGTGCTTTTGAAATAAATTACTCCAGCTTGTGTGTAATGGATAAGGACATTAAGCCCAGTACTGTTAATCATGACTGCAGGTCACTTATTTTTAGCCAGGAACTGTCTCTTAAATTTTGAAATTGGGAACTGGCCACTAGGTTTGTCTACAGTTTTCACTGTAAACTCATAACAAATCAATATATTGTACTAAATTAAATTATGAAAAATTGATGATTCTAAAAATCTCCTTTATCAACAATTATATAATGTTTACTTCCAACTGATACCTAGTTTACCACAATAATTGAATCAGACTGTGGATCTTGTTTAAATGAAGGAAATAGAAATATCTTTAGGCATTTTTGTGCAGACAGGGGTTTAAAAACTGCTGGTTCTTACAAATCTGTTGAAAGCACTGGAACCATGGGCTCTATGGTGGCCTTTCTAGAATTACTGACAGAATACAGCAGCACTGATTTGCCAGGTGAACTACTACTTCTAACACAGCCAAGATGAGCTGAGACTGCAGCTATTGAGTCCTAGAAAATACGAACTTGGCTGTGATTCAGGGATCGGGAAGCCAGAATCAGACCCCCTCCCCCAAAACTGCTTATACAGTGACCGTAGAAACAGAGTCTGGTCACTCTTGCTAAAATGCCACTTATATTCCAGACTCTAGAGACCGGACTCTGGTTATCCCAACACTTGTGACCACAATCATGGCTTCACTTTCCACCAGGTGACACTGGTATTTCTATGACTTGACAACAGGAAACACCCCAAAACAGTAAATTGGCCTCAGCCTCTTGTTGTATCTAATTGGGGAAATCAAGTTTGCATTGCTTCAACCATGGTTGCAAAACAGACCGAGATATGTCGCTTTTTAACTTTCCATACTCTACATAACAGACTGGTACACAGAAGGAGGTAGAGTACTAATTTACTACATCTAGCGCTGATCCTGGTAGGTCGTGAATAAAATCATTCCTCAATAATAGTAATTTGAAGAGTGTCCTCAGTGAAAAAGGGAGAACCTTCAGAGTCATCTTTGCTACTTCATGTTTCCTTGTCCCACAAATCCAATCTATGTGCACGTCCCAAATATTCTATACTAAGAATATATTTTAAATCCATCCACTCTCCTCCATCCCCAATGCTATACCTTAATCCAAGTGATCATCTTTCGCCTGCTCTACAGAAAGTGATTTCAAACTTGTTTTCCAGCTTCTACTTTTCATTCATCTAATCCATTCTCCATGCAGCCAGTGTACAATCCTTGCCATGGCATGAAAACTAAATTCAAAATCCATCCAATGGCCTACAAAGCCTATTATCATCTATCCCTGCCTACCGCTCACACCCCTTCTCATTCCACTCTTCCCCTCTTCTGCTACGTCATAGTCATGTTGAATCTGGACAGTTCCTTGCAATAAGACCTCCTCTTTTCCAACTCAAAGCTGTCACTCTTACTGTCCCCCTGACTCGTGGTATCTAATCTTTCAGAAGATCCTTATTTAGGAGTTTTTTGCCCATCATGTGTAAATTAGCTTCCTCATTAAAGTCTTTTATTTTTTTCTTCATGTTTCTTGACTGATCACTGTCTATCTTCCTTATCTGACTTTATAAACGTACATGGGCAACTATGTAATATTACTGTTTTGTCATGTATTCTCATTGTCTAGTACAATGCTTAGTACACAACAAGTGCTCTGTAATTATCTATTGCAGTATTTTTCAAAGCAAAATGCCCACATCTCAAAGTGCAAGTAGGATTTTCTGAGTTTCATTGGAATTATATAATTAATTAATATATATGTGGATGACTGTTATGTGAAAACAGAGATACATGCATTAATTTTAAAAGAAATACATTAAGCATTATTGATATTTATATTGTCATGATTTGTCATACTCTGACAAATAATCCTGTGCCTTCCATGATCAATGACGTACTCCTACGGAAGGGAAGTGAGCATTTCGCAATGGGAAGGGATCACAATTGTTTCTTCACATATTTGTTCATTTAAGCACATTGTGATATAGTTTTTATATGCCTGGTTGTATGGGATTCTGGATTATATTTTCAAATTTTAAAAAATAAATGCTTAAAAAAATGGACAAGTGACAAAAAAAGATTCCTACAATCAAACATGGATTGAAGATGCCACAGAAATAGAAGTAAAACAAACAAGAAGGTGGTAGAGCTAACACTTTCCCCATTTAGACCTACCTATTGGTTCACATTGCAATTTCTTAAACGATAGGCATTTTAGTTATCAAGAATCTCAAAGTCTAAGACTTCTCACAAAATTTCTTTGGAGCTAAAGCTAATTTTAGCTTTTTAATGTTTTGATCCTTTCATCTGTAATATAGCATAATATTTTTATGCTTTATAATGTTATTGTGAGGATGAAATGTGATAATATATTCATATATGAGAGCATCAAGAAATGGGTATAAGAGCTGGAAAATATAAGTTTTTTCTTATGTTAGGGGAAGGAAAATAAAAAATAAAAACAATATTCATTTTGCATCTATTATACAAAAATCTGTCTTAGGTTACATGCTGATTTTTTAATTTTCAGAATAAGACTATGGTGTACGGTATAGTTGCAGCATTTTAAAAAAGAGGAAACTGAGGCTTTGAAAAAGAAACGATACATAGTCAAATACTAAAAACCAAAATAAAACAACAATGAAGTAGAACTAGGATTCAAGATAGGTCCAGCTGACTCCAAGCTCAAGGAATGCCTGAAGATGATTTGTTGTTTAAAACTGAAATAGTTTATTTTTATCAAAAAGCCATTGAAACTTTTTTCTGGGTAGCTCATATAATGACAAATCCCAAAACACCCACCAAATAATTAACATGAATATGCATAATAATAAAAATATGCATAAATATATGTGTACACGTATCAATCCTGCTGAACTCTATGTATGTAAATTGTTTTTTCAGTATATATATTTTAAAACTGAGCTGCCTTATAAGTTTTACATTATAAAATGTTTGTTTTAAAATTTTAAAAATTATTTAAAACTTATAAGTAGACTTATCCTACTGTAGGAAAACAATAGCAAAAGTTCTATTTTGTACAACACAGTTTTGCAGAGTTGTGATTCTCGTAAAGGTTGTGATGTGCTGCACACACATGTTTGGAAACCTTCCTGGAAGGGAACATTACCTAATTGTAAGTGTTTTAAAACATTGTTTGTTAAACAAACACAAATATTGTTCACTGGAGTGCAGCATTAACATATATTTTACACAAGACTTCAAAGACCTTTCAGGCTTCTGAGATACAGTTTAAGTTATGCCCTTGTTGGGAGGGGTACACATGACTTGGCTTTGTGGTTAAGGGACTGCATTGGTCAGATTTCTCAAGGTCATGCTGCATGACAAACAGGCTAAAAAATAACTCAGTGGTTTGCAACAACTATTTATTGTTCATGCAAATAAATTGTTCACAGACACAAGCTGCAGGTTGCTGATGTCCTTACAGGTTGCTTCTGGCTGTGAGCCAAGTTCAGGTCTGCTTCCCCTCACTTTTTATTCTGGGAATTAGGCTGCAGGAATGTCCCTTGCCTGGTACATGGGAGAGGGCACAAGAGCAAGAGCTGGGGCAGAAATTCCGCTCTGCCGTTAAGTGCCTGTGTAGGAGGAGTGTAGCACATCCACTCACATTGGATTGGCCACAGCGAGTCACCCTCACCAGTGGGAAAGGACTAGAAAGGGAAAAAAAGGGAATAACCATTTGGGAACAGTAATTCAATCTACAACAGGCACTTTGGAGAAAAGTTTTTGGAAATGGTAACATAGAACCTTTTATATTCACAGGGAGCCAGTGAGACTCAGCTTACTGATCCCATTTAACAGATCAAAGAACTGAGTGTCAAGTGTGTTAAGTGACTTGCTACATGCCAGGGTCTCCAGCTTTCTATCTGCCATCTCCATTAGAATGCTCTTCCTAGTACCCCACAGACTAGATGGGATACTCATTTTTGCATTTCTTTTAGTGCTTAACACAATTGATTGCTTGTAGCATTGATTGATTGATTAGATTGTATGAAGGATAGCTCATTCACTCCTTTATTCATCAAATATTTATTGATCATTTATCTTGAGTCAGGTACTAGGCTAGATGCTAAGAATAAATTTATGAATTAGAAACACTGCTTTCATTGAGTTCATATGAAGTAGAAAATATCCCATTTTAAAAATACAGGATTTGATCACCTTTCTTTGTCATGATTTAAAATCTCCTTATGTATTTATGTTAACATAATTCTATGTGCAAATGGAAAAGAGTAGGAATCTTACATATCATTTTATCATAAGGAAGGATAAAGTAGGATAAGAGCAGAAGATATAATATAAAAAGAGGGTCATGTTCTGCAATCCTGGGGGATTCATCCTAAAGAATCATTTTCTTAATTTATAGTTTTTACCCTGCCATTCTAGCCCTTCTGCGTGAACCTTTAAAGTTTTATCTTTCCAGGAAAAGGTGATTAGTATTTACTTTCAGATTCTTACACTTAAAATGGAAGATTAATGATCAATAAAATAGTCAAATATTGGCTGTGGTTTGCCTAGAAGTCTCTCAGTGTCCTGTCCTGGAGGAGGCAGTCTGAATCAATGGCTGAAAGCAAAGTGGAAGCTCAGGTCCTAACCACTGCCTTGTCACTAAAGTGCCCCAGGGTCACTGGCTCCATTGTGGAATTTTTAAATTGGGAGGTAAGATTAATCTTTAAATTGCATGGCGCGATTGTTAAAAAATTCTTAGGTATTATTGCCAAGGATTGTAGGTAAAGCAGAAATTGTCTTTGTGTGTCTCTATCCTTTTCTATATCTTTGGCTTTTTCTTTGTATCACATGTTTACTCTTCACTTCATACGAATTTCATTTTACTAATCCTTGATTCCACACTTTTTACATATATCACTTTTCACTTTCTTCTTGTCTAGCTCCCGAAACTGTCAAGCCACTGCTTCCTACCTCAAGAATGGAGCAAGTACTTAACCGAGCAGCCCTATCAATGGAACACTCCAAAGACACAGGTCAGCAGGCCTTAACAGACCAGGCTCTGCTCATGTTCTCATTTAATGTGCTTTCTCTGTCTTTATGCCACTCCATACTTTTCCCTATGGAAATAAATTCTTATTACTCATTTATATTATTACATTTCGCTCTGATGGTCATTAGTTAAAATAGTCATATTCAAAATTTTAGTAGGAATATTTCTAATGAATATTCAAACTAAGACAAAATGACTAACAATGGGGAAAAAAAATCACCTTTCAAAGCTGGAGAGATGAAATCACAGTGTTTTGTTTAAAAATCAGGCAAACTTGACCTGAGTTAGGAGCACCTGGAGAAGAGGTAAGGTCAGGAAACAAACCTGCAATTTCTTATGTCATCGGCAGGTGTCTACTCTATCCTGTTCTTACCATTCTTCCCTCCTCTCCTCCTTACCCTTTTTGTTTTTCTTTTGGTCTTAGAGGAAATAGTCCTTCTTCCCATAACCGAGGTTAACCCCGCCAGTGCTCATGCCATGCGAGGGCCCCCTATGGGTAATGCCCCGCTGACATTTCCTCCTTGCTCAGGCCATTCTCTTTATCTATAAGAATATAAAGAAGAGCAAATCACTACCATCTTTAAAAAAAAAAAAAAAAAAAAACATAAAAAGAGGAAGATTTCAATCCTGTCTACACCTCCAGTCCTCATTATATTCCCTTCACAGCCAGTGCTGCCAATCACCTTCAGCCTGGTCTTGCACTCCCCTGGAGTATGGTCACTGATATCAGCAACGACTTCCCATGCCAGGGCTCTCCCTCCTCAAAGAATCGCACAGTGGCAGAGATGAGAGACCAGATACTCTAGTGTTGGAAGAGGGTCCCCAAAGCTATCTTGCTGTAAAACTGGTATGTCAGATATGTTTTATATCTCACCTGAGAAATAAGTGGAATGTTTTCATTATACATATATGTATACCTGTGTTCTACTTGGATACAAAGATGATTCATAACAGTCTTGCTGGATAATGAAAAAATACTGTGAGAATGTATTACTGCATTCTCTAACATGCAAATATGTTTTGTGGGCCTACTTTGAGCACTCCACTGGAGATTAAACAAAGAGCAGAAACCAAAAGGGTCTTTGCCTTTATGAAGCATATAGTCAATAAAGGAGATAGAAATTAATTCATTATACTAATATGAATATAAAACTATAGCATGCATGATAAGCGCAGGAAGAAAATGGACACAGTGCTATTAAACATTGTTGATCAGAGTTTAAATGTCCTTGATGGCAGTTTCTGTGCACAAAAAATAATTAGCTTGATGCTTTTTTAAGAATGTAATTTGATATTAGTTATTCCTTGTGCTTAAGTTCAGCTTTCCAGTTTTATTCTATTTATAAATCTAGCTAATTTTAAGAGTAATTTTAAATAGAGCCTAGTTTAATGTCTTGTTTCATTTATAAACTAATTAATTAAACTCACCTAAACATTTTAAGTTCCATATTTGTCTATAACATTCTACTTCCTTTTAAAATATTTCAATTATATAACCAAGAAAACTGCAAACAAAATCTATAAGCGCTTTAATAATTTTTAAACCTAACAGAGAGAGCCTATACATGAAGTGAAGCTTATTTTTATTAAATGTTTTGATATTAAATATGTACTTAATATAATTTAATCTCAAAATCATGAGTCTAAATCAATATTCAATGATACTTATTAAATTGATGTCACAAGTCTGATCTATTACAATAATACATGGGAAACATTCTAAAATATTATAGATACATAAAAACTTGTCTGTATTTTCTTGCTGTAATACTTTATTGCCAAAAATTAATGCAGATGATTGTAAGTATATCCATCTATAGCTATGGCAATTACAGTGGAAAAGCCACCCCTGCAGATAACCGAATCCTTTTAAATGGCAGAGCTAACAGTGTAAATTTTACACCTTGCCATTCTTTCCATTCTCTTGCCTTTGCCTACCATGTAACAAACAGACTAGAAACCTCATCACCTAGCCATATTTCCTTCTTTTATGCTTCATGGCTATATTTGAATATTTTAATTAATTTCCTATTTATTTCTTAATCTTTTCTGCTCAAAACTTTATAATTATATTGGTAGTGATTGCTTTTATAATTCTGTCTGTAATTTGAAGAATATTGAAACAATATATCATCAGAACAAGAAAAATTGGCTTGTTCAAATGGATGGGGATTGCAGAGCAGGTTACTAAATAGAAGAAAGCTATTCAGAGACAGTGTTACAGAAAGCTTCCAAGGAGTCCCCTATATTTTTATGCAGATATTAACTGTACCTGAGCAAAGGGAGCAAAGGGAGAAAAATATGAGGTATGGAAAAGGACAATGAGTAAGAGAGCTGTGAGCTGAACAGAGATCCTGCAGTGTTGGGAGATATAAGATTTCCAGTGTCCCAGAGAGAAGAGAACACACTAAATAGCACAGCCATTTGTAATGACTGAGTCCCCAGAATAGTTATATAGTAGAAATAAGGCAATTGTAACCCCAGAACTAGAAGTCTATTTTAGAGAATAACTGATAAACAAGACTTCAAAGGATCTAGCTCATCTACCAGTACAGAAACTGTCTTCCAGAACAAATTCAACATGCTCATTGTCTTGAAAGGAAGACAGTAATAGACTGTCTACAATATATTCACAATACCAGCAAACAGTTTAAATTATTGGACATGAGAAGAAATAGTAAAATGTGAACCTATAGTTGGCAAGGGTATTACAATAAAACATTTATTAAAATATGTTTAAAATATAAAGAGGATGAACATAACAAGTGAAAAGTTAAAGAATCCTAAGCAGGGTCATGGAAACTATAAAAATGAACCAAATGCAAATTCTAGAACTAAACAACACAATAACTGAAATGAAAATTCAATAGATGTGTTTAACAACAGATTAACACTGCAGGAGGAAAGATCACAGTAGTAATTGTGCAGCACAGTAGTAATTATTCAAATTGAAACTCAGTGAGGAAAGAAAGGCTAAAATATGAGCAGAGCCTCAATTACCTGTGTGACAAAAACAGTCAGTCTAACATATATATAAAGGAGAGAAAAGAGAAATTGGAGCAGAAATATTTGAAATAATTTCACATTTGGAAAAGAAGCCACACTAAAAGTCATTTATCAGCTTCTCTCTTGTCCATTAATTCCTGGAATGCAATAATCTTTTCCATCATGTAGAAGGCTTCTCTTCTAGTTATTTTGGGTAACAAAATAAAAACAAAACAACAACAAAAAACAATCACCAAACAATGGAGTAGGTTTGTACCCTTACTCTTTTTCTTTTCTTTTATATATATATATATATATATATATAACTTGGGCCCTCACCTCTGGCTCCCTTTATAATTCTTACTTGAATCCTGTGGTAATACATTTTAAGCCAACATCTGGAATAGTAACTGTAATTACATTTACCATCTGATTAAACTAAAAATAATCCATAATCCATTGCCATTCCCAAAACTAATCTATCTTCTGTGCTGCTTAAACTGTAAGATTCAATGGCATATAATAGGAACCCTTACCCATGCATGCTTTGAATCTTTGACGGTGGCATTAGTCTCTGTGATATCCCTACGTATATAGAATTGCATTTGGTTTAATATTTTGGTGAGAAGTAGGAGTTCCAATTGCTTTCCCTTGGTCTTGCCTAGCATAATACCCTTCAATTGATCAGTAAGAGAACCAATGTGAGGATTCTGCCAATTTCTAAAAAAAGATATCAACTACACACTCAAGAATTGAGTACAGAACCATGAAATGAGGTAGAGAACTCAATGAGTTTACTATGATGTGAGCTACAATCAAAAGCCTGTCATTAAATGACTCTCAAAAGCATTGCCCCCTGACTGACAGCCTACCAAGATTGTCCAGATTCCCTGGAATTAATACTGTCCCAGATTCAAGGTCTGATGGTACTGAAAAGTTTGGGTATTTTCCTTTTCTCAATGTAGAATATCCTGGTAAATTTAAGACAGTCTCAGGGACATTTGGTGGAAAATTTAGAACATGTACTTTGAATATTATTACAGGGCCTTCATCATGGTACTTGATTCAAGTAGCTGCGCCCTAGGAGTTGACTAGCTGCAAATGGGGTGAACAGTTATCTATTTTGATGATTTATCTCAGGCATTTTTTGCCAGATGAATTGTCCCTTAATAAAACAAAGAAGATGTTTGTGTATTGCCTGTCTTGGTCTCGTCTCTTCTGACTCTGGAGACCCAATCTAGTGAGCAGGCTCATACCGCTTTCCATCACAGTTGTCTCTCTCTCCTAGAATTAACATTTCATCACCACTACCTGTCATAACAAACATCTCCTCATTCTTGTCGAAATCAACTATGAAGTCCACCATGAGCTTGCTTGGTCTATAGAGAATTTCCACAAAATTATTTTTCAAAGATGGCAATGCATTCCTCACCAATATTTTTTTCTTAAGGTCTAGATGAAGGGAAGGGCAATTGTGTCTTTTCAGAAGGCACAACCTCTAAAGTCTTTGGATTCTTTCTGTATGTCTTAACAACACACTTTTGCCCTCTCAACTGTGTTGAGTGTGGCCCACTTTTGAATCAAACCAACCTAGCAAATAATTCAAACTCCTTGTAACTGTTTTTGGGTGGATTCCTTGGCTAAGTGCGTCCAAGCTGATAAATTCAGCTTGATCTAAAATTATTTCTCTTTCCTGGTTCTATCACCTCAGAATTAATTCTCACATGTATTCTCCAGAGATTTGGCTTTATAAGTCAGCAAGTTCTTGCATTATTTTCTAAGGAGATCTGACCCTGTGTATTAGGTTTAGCAATGACACAATTACTCCTCTGTGTCTTAAAGTCACAATGTGTCAAAAACCCCAGTTTTACACAAATATGTAGCTATAAATAGCAACTGTGGTTTTTTTTCACACAGTTTTATGTGCTTTGTCTGGATACCCAAGGAATCATGCTGGAGCCACTGCCAGATACGTGGTCTGATGTAACTTTTATAGCTTTGTCTTCATAGTTATTAGTTAGGTATTTGAACTTGTCATTGTAAAGCATTTTTAGGATCCATTATTTATCATTATGTAAACAATATAATCACCATTTCTAATTTTTTTTATGTTCTCATTTTCCCCAGAGTAAAAAACAATTTAATCCTGAATTAAGTTGTTCCAACATTTTCTTGCTTAGAAGGCAGTCCATTTGACCAGCAGAGCAAGCTTTCAAAGTAATTAGTTATCGCCTAGTTCCTACTCTTTAGTGTTTCTCCATTTCTTATCCTAAAGTATAAAATCCAAGATTATTTTTAAGACACATGAGCTGTGTTACTTGGAGAAGGTTATCCTTCTCCAAATCTGCATCACATCACACTCTTACATTGTACTCCAATAGATAGAGCTGCTTGCTGTGGTTTTTGTTTGTTGTTCACTTTTGTTTTTAAAGTAGCATGTTGTGTCCTGCTTTCCTACCTATGCACATGCTGGCTCATCCAGCAGGGCATGATAGATCCCTGTCCAGCTTTAGTGATCATACTCGGTGATATCCCTTGACCACTTATTAACAGCAGGCAGCATGTCTGCTATGTAATGCTGTGCTATAACTTCAATAATATTGTTTATAGCTTTGTCCACTCTCAGGTTAGTGGCTGTGAGGTTCTCAAAATGTAGATATAAAAAATAGTGACTTAAATGAGGTGAGGAAATGAAGATGAAGTAGAAGTAAGTAAGAAAATGATGCTTTAGACTCCTCAATATTTTACCATTATTATAATAAAATACTATTGTTTTAGAACTCAAATAGAGTTTACTGAACTTCTGCTTACTTGTAAATCATAAGATGTGTTTCAGTCTTGCTTCTGAAGCAGAACTCAGCTACACACACAGATATATTGCTACAGTCTTATTATGCTGATTATTCTGTTTGGTACATCCCTAGAACCAAACTTCTCCTTACTCTGCCCTCTTCAAGAGCCTTAGGAACTTGTCATCTGTGGATTGCATCAGGAGGTTCCCCTGTTGGCTGATCCCAGTGGGTTTGGGCCAGTGGGACCCACTGGTGAAGGAGTTGAGGTCTACAGGTTGGAGATTGGACCGGAGAGAAGGGAGAGATCAGGGGGTTTCCTGCCTTCCCTCTTCCTGTTTTAGGCCATGCTTCCGGCAACAGCTGAATTCCCCAGGACCAGAGCTCCTGTGCATGAACCCCTGTCTCCCATGGCAGAATTCACTGGGCTTTGCAACTCCACATGCTCCTTAGCACTTTAGGCCAATAGGTGATGAACGCTTCTCGCACTTGCTAATCTCTGGCTGCTTCAACATACTTTGTCAATTCTTTTCATTCTCTTCAAACCCTTCATTAGGTTTCTTGAATCATCTTAGTTGTATTCTGTTTCCAACATGAGCCACAATTGTACAGAATGTTGTGGTCTGCTTACTTGTGTGTGGTTCATCTCAGGCGAATATAAGCCTTTATGCGTACCTCTTTAACACTAAAATGCATTATTAATTTATCTCCTTGCTTCTAAAATGAGAACAAATCTTAATGCAATTAATTTATTTATGATCTGTGGAGCTATGATAATAATTTATAGCATTTCCAAAAAAACCATGACATCTTTCTTGGGACGGAAGAAAATATAGATGACTCATTTTTTAAAAATAATAAATCATAACTTTAGCATGAGTTATGCTTCACAAATTACTTTTTTTAGTGTTTAATTGCAGTATATTATATGTGACCAGTGAAGACTCCATATGTTTTATTATCTCTGCAATGTTGATCAGTAGCAAGGTCTATTATTGTTCATATTGAAAAGTTTATATCAGTAATTATCTTCAATTTTAGCCTATTAATAAAATCCAAAACAAGTAAAAGTTATTGATTTTTTTAAATTATGTAAGCATCATTAGTGGTAATTTGGAAACTGCCCAGGACCTGTTACCTGCTAAAATGTGTTGAAGTTGATTACCCCCATGAAGGAAAGAAGTTAGTACAGGCAGTCCTTGCTTTTCACAATAGGGTAGGACTTTGAAGAGGCATGAAAGCAGCCACTGTACAAAGCAAGCTTATTAATCAATGAGAAAATCATTGTTCTAAGATTTGTGAAAGTTTTTTTCTAGAATGTTAAGACCTGTCTTATTATTAGTGGTAAATGTAGAGGAAATGAAAACAAATAGTATAATTAATATATTTCTAAAACACTGTACTTCAAACATTTAGAAACATTAAGAATTAAAGTGTTTTATCTCATCATAAAATTCTTATCGAAAGTAGTTGGAACAGTGTTTATCTGCCTCTCATTATATCATTTAAGATGCAGGATGAGCATCTTTTCTATGCCTCAGTAAACTGACGTACTCCTTTCCAAGTGTGGATACACTTTCAACATTTTATTGTTTAAATTTTCAAAGTCATGAAATGTCACTGAGAAAATCATTAATACAAAATCGTTTGATGGCATCACCTTTTCTGGGACATCTTCATCTTTTTTTGTCATCTTCCTCATCCTTTTCATTTGTGTTGATAATCTGACCCTCGCTTAGTTCCTCTGACTGTGTACATTCGGTCTCTTCTCACAGTTAACTATTTCTTCTGTGCCTCTATCTGTTCAAGTTTCACTTCCAGTATCATCGCTTCATTTCTTTGCTGAAATTACATCTTCATTGTCCAATTCCCTCTTTCAACAATTCATTTTGTAAAATATCCTATGCGTTTGCCAGTAGGAGACAAGGAGGCAACACAACCGCATGCTTTCCTCTCCGTGTGTGGACTGAACAACAGACCCGTTACGACCAAACACCCACCCACTCTGAGATAACTGACATCACTGGCCACTGAGCATGATTCGCATCTGTTATTTACATGGCGATTGGTGGACTGAAGAGCTAGCAGCAAATTTTGTAGTTTGTGCAATTATTCACAGTTAATATGAGATGATGACTGAAATTTGAACCATGGTGTTTGGGGGCTCATATTATATGTCCAAACTGTCTTGACTAAAATCAGTGTATGTTAAAACTGTGAAGAATGAGAATACTTAGGCTATTGTTTGTGTTTTAATGAGAAAACTCTTTTTCATTATTTAATGTTTTTTAAGTCACTATTATACATTAGACATCTCTTGGCATGTGCAAAAGTCATGAGGACTTGTGATGTCAAAGAACATTTATATTGAAATGAAAATAGTTCATATATTTTTCTTCTCCAAACTACAGATGTAGCAGGTTTTACAACTATTCCAACAAATGTTATCAATCAATACCAGAGCAAAACAATAGCCTCATTTCCTCAAGCATGTCTTTTAGACATTAATATAAATGTTATCTAAAAACAAAGTTTATAAACTGGAGACAGAGTTTGGAATGTACAGTCTAAACATAACTTATTCTGCTTCCTAACAATAATCTCAGACTGAAGTTAGAATTCTCAAATCATTTGATAGAAAAGAGAGCAATTACATTTTCTAAGTTCTGAATGGAATAGAGGAATTTGGCAAATTATAAAATTAGAATTACATTCCTCCTCAAGTAAACTAATTAACTATTCTCCATTGGTCAGACATAAAGTGTATAAAAATAGAAGCCAATTTCTATATCAATTAAGGTAAAAATGTATTAACTATACTCACAAACATAATTTAAAAACTAGAACAGTACAAAAAAGGCTCTAAATCAAGTATCTAATATACCAAAATCCAAGAACAGATGTTGTAATCACATTTTACCTACTGGAGTATGACTTTTAACAACTTTGTGTGGTTTCATGGTTTCACGTGGTATGGAAAGATGTTGGTTGCCCAAACTCTGCTATCGTTGCTGATGGCTCATGTTCATGCACTAAAAATCCAGAGGATAATGAGAAATTTTCTTCCTTTGTTCACTAATTCATTTACTTTCTCACCCATTCATTCATTCATTTATCCACGTGTCTATTAATTTCTTTAGTAAATATTGCTTCCTGTAGCCAGATCAGTATTTCCTAGTGCTAAGCCCACCCCATGGGGCCATATGTCCTTTCAGTCTTAGTTCCCTTAACTCTTTGATCTGTCCAGTTTTGCCAAGCTATGTCCTAAATACTAGAATTCACTTGTTCTCCTATCAATTCACTTATCTACTGGGAAGTGTCTGAGTAAGAGGTCTAGCTCTTGTTATTGAACTCTTGAGAAAATTTTTGTGTCCCTCTCTCTGATTAAACCTCTGTAGGGTATGCTAACTTTGTTTGTCTGTCTTTATAGAGGTCAATTTCAATTTTTATCTCTCTTTCTAAACTCTTCTAGATAATTCTGTTTTTTTTTTTCTGTAGCTTTAAATGCTTTGTAAATATAGAGATTTCTCAATACTTTTCCTCTAGCCAAGATAATTCTTCTAAGTGCCAGACTCATGTATCTCACTTGACATATCCTCATAAATGTCTCATAAGCATCTAAAAATTCACATGTTCATATTTGATCTTGCTCTTCCTCCAGCCCCCACTAAAAAAAGCAACAACTTGTTCTCTGAATTTTCTGTTTTAGGAAATGGCACTAACATAGCCTTAGCTGTTGAGCAGATGATTTTGACTCCTTTGCCTTTAAGAACCACCTAAAGAAAAAAATCAGAAAATTCTTTTGATATCTTCAGAAATTATCTAGAATTTATCTACTTTGCTTCTTCTCACACTGCTTTTCCCCATAATCCTCCATTCCTTCTTACTTCGCCAGGACAGTAACTTGCTAATTGATTTACCTGATTATACCTTTGCTTCCCTTCAACCATGTAGACGGGCATCCTACAATCCCATGAACACATAAACAGTTTTACCCTTTTTGTTTCTTGAGACCATCCAGTACTGTCTCAAACAACTTCAACTGAAAGCATAAAAAATATTCTTACATTTGTTACATTGGGATTCTTAACATTTCTTACATTTTAGCATGTTTAGGGAGAAGTAGGTGATAATGTTGAGTATTTCCATTTCCTAAGTTCCCAGTTTGTGTGAGGCAACGAGAATCTTAATACAAATAGTCAATAATAATAATAAAAAAAGTATTTTAACCAGGGGCATCCTTTGCAAACATACAAAAAATTAGCCAATTAAGTATCTCTTAGCTGCTAAATAGTAGTTTAGACTTAATAAGTCTTGCCATCAAAGTTAAATTACTATAAATAAAAAAGTAAAAATTATGTTTGGTTAAAAAATGAGATAAAATAAAATGTTTATGGAGATAGAAGAAACTGAAGTGAGTTGAATAACGTAGACATCATCTTCCTCATGGGACACAGTGCAGGAGGTTGGGCAGGAAAGGGGCATGGCTGTCTTTGGTATTATTTTAAAACATAGGGGACAGTGTCCAACTTATGCTTGAACTCTGAGTGGCCACGTGTTCATTACTTTCATAGCCCATCACACTTAAAAATATCCAAAACTATTAGAAAATCTATCACTATTTTTGCCCCCAAACAAAACCTTGGTCCCTGATCTGCCCTCTAGAACCATATTCCAATCTAATTCCTCTTCCGCTAACCTTTTAAGGGGAAAGCTCTTACTTTGTGTCCTATTGAGCAGCTTTTCTACTGGGACCTAACTTATCATGGTTCTTTGCAATCTTTCTTCATGTGATTTTGTGTCACTATTCAACTTATTCTGGGTATTCTTTCTGGGCTGTTATTTGGAATTCACATCAAATTTGCGAGTATGTAATTTCCGGAATCATTTTGTTATATTTACTTTACATAAAATCCTGTCGAATTATGTTTCTTAATTTGTCTGGAAACATTACTACTCTCTAAATTTTCCCAAAGTTTCTGGAGTCGTGTTTAAAAGTTATTTCAGTGTCTTTATGTATAATCCTCATGATCATAAAAATCTGAAGTTCTTTGAAGCAGGAAGAGATTTCTTTCTTTTTTGTCATATTCCAGTGTGAGTTCCAGTTCTCATTTAATGATATTCATCAGATTTCCAGATTGACAATAAGCCTAGATGGATGAGAATTTGAAAGCACAGACAAAAATAAAAACAAACAAAAGAAATCCCTTTACCAGAATCACTGTCAAAGTGCCTTTTGCCCAGCTGGAATTTAAAATATCCAAGTGATCTTTTTCCTATTATTTTATAATATGCTTTGATTATTTGTCCTGCATGAAAATTACATGAGAATTTTGGAGTTCTCCAAGTAAAGCCGATCCCATACATTGCTTTCTCTCCAGAAACAAATGGTCTGATTTCATAAAATGCATAACCAGATTTTCAAGAAGTTTGAATTAATCTCTCTTTACATGACCTCGATTATATGGCACTAACAGAAAAAAGGAGAAAGACTATGAAACGCATAGTAATCTGCAAATTTGTAACCATTTTCCATACCCCACATAATAAAAACTGAGATTTATTTTCTGACATGCTTGCCAAGAGGTAAGGGAAGAGGCACCCCAGAAGTTCAGGCTCATCGTGAATGTTTCATATCACTGGTTAGTGATGCTACATATTAAATTTAACCACCTCATCTTCTTGCTACAGTTACTACGTGATAGAGTTTCAACCGCTCTTTTTTTCCTTCCCCTTGCTCATTAGGAAGCAGATATTACAGGGGCTAAAAGGGGTCGTGCGTTAACTGGATGAGATCCAATTATGGGAAAAGCAGAGCAGTACTCCTGGGCAAACTGAACGCTGTCCTAAAGTGATCACATGACTGCACATTAAGAAGCATGAAAATGTTCACTTTTTTCAAGATAATTTAATATATGTATGTCAGTAAAATTATGATTAAAGGATCCACTCAGTCAGATATAGATACCAAGTGACTGGAATTCCTAGAAAAAGAAATAAGCCCTTCCATCAAAAAAGCTATTTCATATTTGATATTTGCTAGTGTGATTTTTATTTAATTGGCTGTAGAATTGTACATTTGGAAAATGTACAATTGAATTTTTTGTTAAATAATTGAAGAATTCTTTTTGGTTTTCTTCCTGTATTTAAAATATTTTTCAATTGAAGTTACTATTACTAGTATTATAGGAAAACTATGTTCTCTTACAAATTGTAGGCAACCTGATTTATAAATTTTGAATGTGAAAATCATATATTGTTCTGGGAAATTATCATTATCTGAGTGGTGAAAATATATTGATGCAAACATGTATCTACTTCTAGTAGAAACCAAGCATTATTTATATTTCACTTTTGAAGATAATATATGTGAAATATATTATTTCAAGTACAAAGTTTCTGTACAAAAATATTACTTTAAAAAAACCTCAACAAATGGTAAGTTGTGCTTTATAAAACAAATCCTTTTATCTTTCACATTTCAGAATTGTTTCCCATAGTTTTACATTCAATTAGATAAAATAGTTACAAGTACATATTTACTGGTAGCTAATAATCAACTTTATTTTCAGTACCAACTTGGTTACATCTAAGAGTACAGGCACACTTCATTTTATTGCTCTCCATTCACTATATGATGCATTGCAGATATCGCGCTTTATACAATTTGAAGATTCCTGACAACCTTTCACCAAGCATGGCTGTTCTGTTTTCCAACAACATGTGGTCACTTTATGTCTCTGTGTCACATTTTGGTAATTCTCACGATAATTTAAACATTTTCATTATTTTATCTGTCATGCTCATCTGTGAGCAATGATCTTTGATGTTACTGTTGTCATTGTTTTGGGGCACCATGGTTACCACTCCTGTACGGAATGCAAATTTAATCAATAAATGTCTCCTGTGCTCTGATTGCTCCACAAACCAACCTTTGCTTGTCTCTCTTTATCTCTTCTGGCCTGCCTATTCCTCGATAAACTACAATATTGAAATTAGGCCAATTAATAACCCTACAGTGGCCTTTACGTGTTCAAGTGAAAGGATGAGTTGGAAGTCTCTTTCCTTAAGTCAAAAGCTAGAAATGATTAAGCTTAGTGAGGGAGGCCCATGTAAAGTCAAAACAGTCCAAAAGCGAGATATCTTGTGCCAAACAGCCACGCTGGGGATACAAAGGAAGATTTCTTTAAGGAAATCAAAAGTGCTACTCCAGTGAAAACAAGAATGATAAGAATGCTACACAGCCTTATTGCCGATATGGAAAAAGTTTGAGTGATCTGGTTAGAAGGTCAAACCAGCCACAACACTCCCTTACGCCAAAGCCTAATCCAGAGCAAGTCCGCAACTCCCTTCAATTCTCTGAAGGCTGAGAGAGGTGAGGAAACTGCAGAAGAAAAGTTGGAAACTAGCAGAGGTTGGTTCATGAAGTTTAAGGAAAGAAACCACCTCCATAACCTGAAAGTTCAAGGTGACGCACCTAGTGCTGATGTAGAAGCTGCAAGAAAAGTTATCCAGAGGATCCAGCTAAAACCATTGATGAGGTGGCTACACTAAATGATAGATTATTCAGTGAAGAGGAAACATCCTTCTCTTGGAAGAAGATTCCGTCTAGGCCTTTCACAGCTAGAAAGGAGGAGTCAATACCTGGCTTTAAAGCTTCAAAGGACAGGCTGACTCTCTTGTTAGAGGCTAATGCAGCTGGTCTCGTTAAGTTGAAGCCAGTGCTCACTTGCCATTCCAAAAATCCTAGGTCTCTTAAGAATTATGCTAAATCTACTACTCTGCCTGTGTTCTGTCAATGGAATGACAAAGCCTGGATGACAGCACAACTGTTAGAATATGGCTGACTGAAAATATTAAGCCCCCTGTTGAGACCTACTGCTGAGAAGAAAAGATTTCTTTGGTAATAGTGCTGCTCATTCGCAATGTACCTGCTCACCCATGTGCTTTAATGGCGATGTACAAAGAGGTTCATGTTTTCATGACTGTTAGTGTTTTCAAGACAATATCCATTCTGCAGCCCATGGCCAATGAGTACTTTTGACTTTCAAGTCTGATTATTTCAGAAATGCATTTCATAAAGCTATATCTGCCATAGATAGTGATTCCTCTGATGTATGTGGGAAGGAGTCACCATTCTAGATGCCATTAAGAAGATTCGTGATTCATGGGAGAAGGTCAAAATATCAACATTCACAGGAGTTTGGAAGAAGCTGATTCTAGCCCTCATGGATGACTTTGAAAGGTTTAAGATGTCAGTGAAGCAACCACCTGCAGATTAGGTTGAAATGGCAAGAGAACTAGAATGAGAAGTGGAGCCTAAAGATGTGGCTGAATGGCTACAATTTCATGATAAAACTTAAAGAGAAGAGGAGTTTCTTCTTATGAATGAGCAAAGAAGGTGATTTCTTGAGATGGAATCTACTCCTGGTGAGGATGCTGTGAATATTGTTCACATGACAATAAAAGATGAAGAATATTCCATGAATGTAGCTGATTAAAGCAGTGGCAGGGTTTGTGAGGATTAACTCCAAGTTTGAAGGAATTTCACTGGGGGAAATATGCTATCAGATAGCAGTGCATGCTACAAAGAAATCTTTCATGAGAGGAAGGATCAATCACTGAGGCAAGCTCCATTGCTGTCATTTTCAGAAATTGCTACAGTCACTCCAGTCTTTAGTAACCACCACCCTGATCAATCAGGAGCCATCAACCTATAAGCAAGACCCCCAGCAGCAAAAGGATTAGGACTTTCTGAAGTTTCAGCAGATCATTAGCACTTTTAGCAATAAAGTATTTTTAATTAAGATATGTACACTGAATTTTTAGATATAATGCTATTTCACACTTCATAGACTACAGTATAGTGTAAAAGTAACTTTTATACACACCAGGAAACCAAAAAATTTTTGTCACTTGCTTTTTTGCAATATTCATTTTATTGTGGTGGTCTGGAACTGGATCCACAATATCCCTCAGTTATGCCTGAGTTATAAACACAGTAGTCACCCCTTATCGGTAGTTTTGCTTTTCACAGTTTCAGTTACCCATGGTTAACCCTAGTCCAAAAATATTAAGTGGGAATTCCAGAATAAACAATTCCTGAGTTTTAAATGGCATGCTGTTTTGAGTAGAATGGTAAAATTTCACACCAATCACCTCTGTCTGCTCCAGACACGAATCCTCCCTTTCATCAGAATATTCACCCTGTGTACACTACCTGTCAGTCACCTAGTAGCCTTCTGAATTATCAGACCAACTGCCACAGTATCCAAGCGCTTGTGTTCAAGTAACCCTTAATCTACTCAATGGCTCCAAAACGCAAGAGTAGGGATGCTAGCATAGTGTTACATTTTTTTCTATTTTATTATTGTTGTTAATCTTTTAATGCATCTACTTTATAAATTAAACTTTATTATGGGTATGTATGTGCAGGAAAAAACATAATATATGTAGGGGTTGGTGACATCCAAGGTTTTAACATCCATTGGGGGTCTTGGAATATTCCCTGTGAATAAGAGGGGGGATTGTTAAAATCCCAAGGAGTATCATAAAACTTACTTTCAGATTATTTCATTATAATTAGTTTTTCCTAGAAATCAGAAGGTATTAGGCTGAATTTCCAAATTTATTGGAAACACTTGACATAATAAGTGAGCAACCATCACCAGATTCGCCAAAGGGCTTGAACACAGCATCTTGGAATAGACGCACCTGGAAAACAGCAAAGCAACAAGTAGAATCCTTAGGTAACACTAAGGAAATAGGAAGGTAAACATGGGTCTGGTGGACTTGGTAACCACAGATTTATCCAACAGCAGTCAGAAGAGATAAAAACGTTTGCTAACAAATGAAAATGAAGTTGGTTTAATCATTACCATGAACTCAGCATTCTGCTAGATGCTCCGGAGAATCCACACAAATTCCAAGATAGGATCTGTGCTCATGGACTACGAAATCTAGTTCAAATTCTGATGATTGGCCTGAATAACTCTCTGTGGAGAAGGGATTTTCCAGGTATGACACGTTTACCATGTTCTTCAGCGGACTCGCCGTGGGTAGAAGGCTGCGTGGCACAGTGAGAGAGAAGGAGGACACCTGCTTAGCCGTTCAGTTTCAGCCAAATCAACCCTGCCGATCTGTAGCCAGATTGCCCTCCCAGCTGTCATTCTGGCTAAAATTAAATATGAATAAACCGGAGAACATGACAATATGTTTCTCCCCTACCCCCAGCTTTATTAAGATATAATTGACTATAAAAATTGTATGTATTTAAAGTGCACTTATATACTTCTTTGTGAAAGTATCACCATAATTAAGCTAATTAACATATCTATAGCCTCACATAGTTACATTTTGATAGAGGGTGGTGAGAATATTGAAGACTTACTCTCTTAGCAAATTTTAAGTATAACATATAATATATTATTATAACCATAATTTCCTTGTTGTACCTTAGGTCTCCAGAACTCATTCATCTTATAACTGGAAGTTTGTACCTTTTGAACTACATTTCCTCATTTCCCCCACCTCCCAAATGCTGTTAACCACCCTTCTGCTCTGTGTTCCTATGAGTTTAACTATTTTAAAATCCACATATAAGTGATGTCATGCAACAGTTCTCTGTGTCTGCCTTATTTTATTTAGCATAATGTCCTCCAGCTTCATCCATGTCATTACAAATAGCAGGATTTCCTTCTTTTATAAGGCTGAATAATATTACATTATATATTATCATATATCATGAATATGTAGTGATTAATGCTTCAATGAACATGAGAGTACAGAGATCTCATGTACAGAGATACTGATTTCATTTACTTTGAATATACAAGTTTGAGTACCCCTAATCTGAAAATCTGAAATACTCCAAAATCCAGAACTTTTTAAGCACTAAAATGATGACGCAAGTGGAAAATTCTGCGTCTGCACTCATAGAGTGGAGCACGGTCAAAATGAAGACAAAACTTTGTATCATACACAAAATTATTAAAAATATTATATAAAATTAACTTCAGGCTATGTGTATAACATTCATATGAAATATAAGTAGATTTTGCTTTTAGATTTGGATCCCAACCCCAAGATATCTCATTATGTGTATGCAAATATCCAAAATAAAAAAAAAATCTGAATTCAAAACACATCTGGTCCCAGGTATTTTGGATGATGGATACTCCAACCAGCACATCCAGAAGTGTGATTGCTGGATCATGCAGTTATTGCACTTTTCATTTTTTGAGGAACTTCCATACTGTTTTCCAAATGGTTATTCTACTTTGTATTCAATCAACAATGTTTGTTTTCTTTTTTTCCTTGCCTTGTCATTTTCTGGCTTTTTGATGATCACCACTCTAACAAGTGTGAAGTGATATCCTATTGTGGCTTTGATATGTATTTCCCTGATGATTAATGATATTGAACATCTTTGGAAAAATGTCTATTCAGGCCCTTTCTCAATTTTTAAATCAGGTCATTTGTATTTTGCTATCAAGTTGCATGAGTCCCTTATATGTATTGAATATTAGCCCTTATCAGGTAGATGGTTTGCAAATATTTCCTCCCATTTGACAGGTTGTCATTTCATATTGTTGATTGCTTCCTTTGCTGCTCAGAGACTTTTTGGTTTGATATAGTCCCTCTTGTTTATTTTTTGCTTTTGTTGCCTATGCTTTTGTTATCATGCTCAAAAAAATCATTGCCATTACCAGTGTTAAGGAGGTTTTCCCTTATTTTTTCTTCTAGGGCCTTTATGGTTTCAGGTCTTACATTTAAGCCTTTAATCCATTTTGAATTTACTTTTGTGCATGGTATAAAATAAAGGTCTGGTTTTATTCTTTTGAATGTGGATATGTGGTTTTCCCAACACCATTTATTAAGAGACTTTCCTTTCTTCACTCTGTCTTCTTGGTGCCCTTGTCAGAAATTAGTTGACCACATACATGTAGGTTTATTTCTGGGCTTTCTATTCTGCTCCATTAGTTTCTGTGTCTATTTTTATGCCAATACTATTATGTTTTGACTACTATAGCTTTGTAATATAATTTGAAATAAGGAAGTGTGATGCCTCTAGCTTAAACTTCTTGCTCAAGATTGCTTTAACTATTTAGGTTCTTTTGTGCTTTTATACAAATTTTGAAATCATTTTTTCATTTCTGTGAAATATGTTAGTAGAATTTTGATAGGGATTGGATTGACTCTGTAGATCACTTTGAGTAGTATAGGATTTTGACAATATTGACTCTTCCCATTCATAAATACAGAAAATCTATCTAATTATTTGTGTCTTCTTCAATTTCTTTCATAAATGTTTAATAGTTTTCAGTGCACAAATCTTTTACCTCCTTGGTTGAATTTATTCCTAGGTATTTTATTTTTTGATGTTATTGACATTATTTTCTTAATATTCTTTTCAGACAATTCATTATTAGTATATAGAAATGTACTGAATTGTGTATGGTGATTTTGTATCTTGCAACTTTACTAGATTTTTTTATTAGTTCAAACAGTTGTTTGATGGAGATTTTAGGTTTTCTATTATAAAATTATGTAATCTACAAACAAATATTATAGTAGTTTCCTATGGCCATTATAATAAATTATTATAAATGTAGTGGCTTAAAACAATATATTATTATTGGGCAAAAATCAAGGTGTTGGAAGGGCCACATTCCTTCCCAGGGCTCTAGGAGGCCTCCTTACCTCTTCCAGCATCTGGTAGGTGCTGGTTTTCCTTAGCTTGTAGTGTCATCACTCCCATCTCTGCTTCCCTTTTCATGTTGCCCTCTCCTCTGTCTGTTTCAGATCTCCCTGTGCCTCTCTTTCATAAAGATGCTTGTGCTTACATCGGACCCCCTGCATAATCCAGGATAACCCTTTAATTTAAGATACTTAGTTACATATTTTGCCACATATGGTAATATTCATAGCTGCCAGGTATTAGAACTCTTTATCAGTGCACTACACCACTTATAATCTTTTAAAAAAAACACTAAGTATTTTAAAAATCTAGTCTAGGAAAGCCTAGGCATTTCAGCCCTTTTTTAGAAACCAGAACAAAGTTATCCAATATTGCTAAGCAACACTCAAGAGTGGCTGAAATAATGATACAAAAACATCTATCTTATTAATATTTATGGACTATTTGATTATTTTTGAATTTAAGCCTACACATCTGTCATTTGAAAATATGATATGTCCAATATGTCTTTTCTTTTCATAACTATAGTACTAGTACACTACCCTGTTTGTTTTCAAAGTTAGGCTACGTACTCATAGAACAAATATTTTTCAGAACCCATTGTCTGTTAGGCAATTTTTAAAATTTTTACCTGAAGACTTATAACAGATGCTACCAATGATATATTTTTCATAAATTCCAACATAAATGAATCAAAATGATTTGCCAAAATTCCTTACAATCGTGAGTTGAATTAGCACATTCCACTGAAAATGTTTTTATTTAATGCTAAGTATGTCCTCAGCATTTTACCATCTTCTTTGAAAACTAAGAAAGCATAAACCATTGTTGAAGAAATTATAGAGCTTTAAGGAAACAGGAAAAAGTGATCTAGTTCAAAAAGACACAGACCTCTCCATCAGCACAGGAGGTTTAAAACAAAGCATGCACTCATTTGGTTGTTGTTATCACGGTCCTGCCAGTTGTTTCACGTTTACTGTGGCATTCAATACCTGGAATTTATCATGCAATGGAGAAATTACCCACATGAAATAGGCAATTTAGTAGCATGAGTTCTCGAATCCAGATGAAACATGGGTTGGTTTCTCAACACTGGCACCTGTACAAAAGCAAACACATCATTTGCCTTGACGCATTCACTTCTATCAAGTGACGAAACATGGTCAGCCTCTCAGGAAGTGATAATAGCTATTATGAATAAAGAAAATATAAATAATAAAATATAAATAAGGCCTGTGTTATGTGGTTAGAGACTATGTGTGCCTCTGTCTGCAGGAGTTTTTTTTTAATATGACAATTGATTATTTTTAAGAAACTAATTTAGCCTTTAAAGGTTGAAGAAAGAGGAGGAGTGAGGAGAAAGAGAATGACACATACTCACACACACCCACACACACACACACACAGAGGAGGAAGTGGTGGAGGAAGTACAGGAGGAAGAAGATAAAATTATGTGGGTGAATCTGGGGTGACATGTTTATATGACAGTAAGAAGCAGCCCTGATTGCATTTGAGCGAATGCTGGATAATATGAGAAAATAATGGAGCCTAGTTAGAGGAGGGCCCAGGTACTGCAGATCTTGAAAATCAGACACAAATGGTTACACATGTGGTACAACAGCAGCTAGGGAACCACGGAAGGCCTTTGAGCAGAAGAGTGACAAGATGGAAATAGTTGATAATTTGCATATATAGTGAAAGAGTTTAAAGAATACTAATCAAATGAAATTGGGAACAGGGAAAAAATACATCCTCCGAAACAGACAATTTAATGGAAAATTGTGACACTATCCAAGTAAATAACATAACAAGAAAAAGACTTTGCAGAATATTGATTTAATGCATCACTTAAGCAAGAGAATATCTCAAACCTGCATTATCTATGCTCTATTTCCTTGTGCCTTGGACAGCTTATCTATTTACCTCCCTCCAAAGAACAGGCACAGTTTTCTACGTGGATTGTTTGCTTGTGATGTATAGCATTTAGCAGTACGATAAACTGCATCGCACAGAGAATTCAGCACTTTCAGAAGTTATGTATTCTTCAATATGCCATGGGGGAGACTATCATGAATAAAAATGACTGAAATTAAATTCAGACCAGCAGAAGATAACTGCCACCATCATCATCTGTTGAAAGCATATCACTGCCAAAGAAATTACTTTCAATATACACAAAAGTTTGTAAATTGCAATTTGACCCCATTGTATAAATTTCAATAGTCATCTGAAACATCGAAAGAACCCATTTAAAATAATTATGTTGATTCTAAATTGTGCATTCAAATGATATGTTCAGTTCACAGTTTGTAGATATGACAAGAACACATGCCATAAAACCAAGATGAAAAGTTGAAGTTAGTTATCAAGCCTATTGTTAATTTTAAGTTGTAGGTAAGGAAAATGTACCTCTTTAAAAGGATTAAAATTAAAAAAACCATAGAAATTGTGTGGTTATATCTATGTATTTATCATATTAGAGATAAAATTATCCTTTATTACAATGAAAGCTCTATGGAATTCTTTTAGGATAGGAAAATAAATGTCACTCTCCATTAAAATGAAGCAAATGCCTTATTTGGTCAAGGCAGCATGCATAATTTAATTAGATGCCCTAATATTCTGGAAAATAGCATGAAAGGGCAGCTCAAATATGTTTAGCAGTTCTGAATTTTATAGGTATTATAGCTAAATGGTGTGTGCCCTTACAGAACACCTCGCCATAGCATCTCTCTGCTCATGACTACAAAGAGATCTTAGCAAATTTCCACTCCCCTAACTCTGCAAAGCACAATAGGCACAGAAACAACTGGATGTGAACGTTGAGAGGCGGAGAGGGCTCGGTGAGTTTCATAACAAGGATCTGAAGAGATCAAGGTTTGCAGCAATCTGGAACTGGTAAGAGCTACAAAGGATGTGGCTTTGGGGAGTGGAAGGTAGAGGGAGAAAAGTTCTCATGATTGAAATTCTTTTTTGGGATGAAAAGTTTGATCTCACTTTTGCTTTCATGAATATAAGCAAATAAGAAAAGTGATATCTGATTATTTACAAAACCCTGGATATTTAGACAAACCCCTAATTTAGGGTTGGAGGCCAGAGTCAGATGAAACACATCAGTGTCATTTGAGTTTCCCTTGCTCCTTTGGGAGTTGATTTGACCCGAGCTCAAGGATAAGATCCAGGGGATGCTAAATGATGTTGATGAACTAAAGTCATTGATAAAGAGATACCCTAAAGAACTTCATGAAAATTAGACTATCTACAGGCACGGAAGGACTTAGAAGAGCAAAAGGAAACATTCATAAGAGATATTTACAGAGCAATGCTCTTGATAGCTTTGGTATCAGTGTTGACTGGACTTTCATTTCCTTAATGTAAAAGGTTATTTTCTTTTCTATGGCTCTCATACGTACAGTATACTACATATATAATTCACATAGCATAATTTATATAATCAGATATATTTTAAAAGTATAAAAATCAGTGCTATATTTGTCATTTTAGATGCATTGCAGTGATTCCATGGACAGTTCCGTATAGTAGGTTTATCTATACCTTGTTATTTCTTCCTGTAATGAAGAAAAGAGCATTATCCTCAATTTTGTTTTCCCCTATGATGACAGTGCAGGTGAATAGTACATTTTCAAAAAATGTTTGTTGACTGACTGAATGATTCAACCTCGCTATACATGTTATAAATTAAAAAAAGTATTTAGGCTTCACATGGTGCCTGAGACAAACATTAGGACAATTTATCAGTTGACACAGGAAGCTGAGGGTGACTCTAAAGACAGGGAATGTATCTTTTTCCTGGAAATGAAATGTGTTACATAACTCAGAGGCAAAATGAGGTCTGTTTACATATGGTATGATGACGATGTCTAGAAGTCGCATCAAAACATGTCTAGCCTGGATGTCTGTTTCTGTGACCAGCTCATGTCAGGTTTCAATCCACGGGACCTGGGTCTTTGGGGATTGAAGAGAGGATGTCAGGAAACACAAGGGCCAGAACAGAGCTTGGCATTTAAACCGAAACCTGACGATGGAAGTGTAAAAAAGCCAAAAAGTATACCATCCATATTTCTAGGCTCTGCATCGCTCTTCATTCTTGCTGAAGATCAACTTTCATTACTTTCTAGTCTCTGTTCTTGCTGGAAAATGGCCTGACTTTCCTCCTTAGTCTACAGACTGAAGCTAAGTCTCTTAGTTACAACTTCAAATTCCTAAGAAGAGGACTTTGATTAATTGAGCTTAGATCAAGTCCCAAATTGTGTACTGGGAGAGAGCAACATGACTGCATCCATGTGAATGGAAGCTATGATGGAATTTCCTAGAAAAGCGGCGTGGGAAGCCTATTCAATAGGCATCCACTACGTTTGTCTATCTTGAGCTGCTGGCAGGAGTTCTGCTCTAAAAAAGAAGAAATAAGGTCCTTCCAGTAGGACTTAAATGCTTTTCCTCCCTGCCCTGCCCTCAAATCCTTCCAGATGTGCTGTCTAGATTGAGTCGGTGGATTTTTATTTGATTCAGTAGTTTTCAACCTAAGGACCGACCCTATGATCATCTTGTATTCAAGTTTACACTCCACCCACTTCTGCTTCCTTCTTCTCCTCCCCAGACCTGTAGCTCAGCTTCCCACATGCTTCACTGATGACTGTGCCCCCTGTATAGTTCTTATCCCCACCAGCTACAAAGCATATTTTTGTCATTTGCTTTTCATTCCCTGGGTCCATCTCTAAGGCCAAAGCTAAAGTGGAAATTTTTGATATTACAGCAGCCAACTGATGTTACTATTCCCTTACCCCCATCCCCACTCCTTTTAAGCATATGTTGACTCAAATAATAACTAAAATATACAAGTGGGAAAAAATTGTTTGGAGAGGGTATAATTTCACTTTATTTTTAAACTTTCTTTCAAGAGTTTTATTGCCCCCATTATATACAGTGTATTACTCTAAGGCAAGTTCCTAAGAAGGATTTTTGTCTCTGCTTTTCATACGTCTAAGATAATTTTTAAAATTATACATCCAGAAACACATTTTCTAACTGATACTTTCACTGCTTATTCTAAAACTTTAAAATTTTAAGCTTCACTTGTAGAACTTTCTACTTAAATTATTAAAGCCATTTAATTTAAAATTTCATAAGTTATTAAAGAAGGTTGCCAGTGAGTAGCCAATTTTCAGATTTGGCAAGTTCTAATTCAAGACAGTGCTAATGTGAGGCCTTTGGGTATTAACTTTCCTTAAGTAAAGCATGAAATAATTTCTTTCATCCAAGATAAAATGTGGATGGCAGATGCTTTTCAAAAGGTTTAATTAATTATCTCAATTTTAGACCACCCAGGAGTTGGAAGTAGAGTTGGAATTGAATATATAAGATAGAGCTCAGAAATAATGGGATGTCTGGTAGGCCTCACAATTTTCATAATTGAAGACCTTAATAGGTAATTTGGTGTGTATTTGAAAGCCATGTATTCACCTCACTTAAGAAGCTAGAGTTGCCAAACAATTATTTTTTTTGTGCCTTTGCCTCTATTTTATTTTGCCGGAGTTGTTAAGATAATTTCTTAATATTAATTGACTGTAAGCTTCTTGCTTTCATCAAGTGTCAAGGTACTCACTATCATGACCTATAGAATATTTTTGAAAAGAAAAAACAGAAAAGAAACCATTGTGAAAATAAGACCCAGGGAGATGAAAAAAGCTTCAGCAGAAGTTTACATAAATAGGTACAGCTCCCCAAACAGTGTTAAAAGTACTTTGGCCTTGGCATTCCACGGTGTCACTGGCACATGGGTACTGAATTTATACCAAGAAGGCTAAAGCAGCTTAGGTTAATCATGCGTGTGATAACAGAAGAAACATAACTACCAGAACAAGAATGAAGTAGGTAGGTATTTCATGGTGTTATGTGATAATCTCATAATAATCTCGCCTTTTATCAAACATTTCTTCTTCTCCCAGTAGCCACATTGCCTAAGATTTTCACCACTGGAGACCCAAATAGATAATTATATTTATTCACACTGGTGCTATCTAACACAACAACACTATTGGGAAATGTTCTTTAACAAAACCAGGCTAGCACTGAGCAAACATTTCAGAAAAGCAGCAGGTTACTTTGAAATTCATTTTAGTATCAAAACACAAAAAACAAATAAATAAAATCAAAGCTAAAATTAGTTACGTGTTTGAGCAAAAAAAAAACAATCAAGAGCTACATGAAAGTGAACTAGACTTAGTTACAGATGAAATTCACATGTGCTACCTTGAACAGGTAAAGGTGGCAGGAAGTAGGACTTTGATTAAAAGTGATAGGGTGTTCCCACTGAATTTTTATAGATTCTGTTTTTCTGGTATGTGGCTGAAGATTACATGAGGGTTGGCGTGGCCCTTCTTAAGGGTATCACCTGGAGTTTGGCAACTGCATGAGATGTATATGGTCAAGCGACAGCAGCAAGGCATGACAGAATTTGCGGGGAGAGGGTGTGAGTTGACAGAGGGAAAAGGAGAGAAAAAGAAGGAGAACAGGAAAAACAGTCTCACTGAAGATGGTTTAATTGGTTAGCCTCTGATGTCATTTCCTAATCTAAGATTTCTAAATGGTATCTGGAGTCTTGCTAATAGAAGTGTGCACAGCTGACCCTCAGTCTCAGCGTCATCCGGGAGATGTGAGGCGTGCAGAACCTAACGCAGCGCTGCAGACCTACAGAGTCGGAGTCTGCATTGAACAAGGTCGCAAGCACTTCACGTGCACATTAATTTTGGAGCGGCATTGTTGCTTGGTATCCAGATATAAAAGCTCAAACGATGTATTGATAGGTGAAATTTAAACTCTAATAAAAGCATTTCTCTTTTATATAATTTAATTTTGTTATTTCAATCTGAGACTAGGCAATAATGACACTTTGCTTTGGCCAATTTAATTCTAAAAATTAGAGTATTTGTTCACAGTTTGCATGCTGTCTACATAGCTGTTTCCCTGTGATTAGAAAAAATATATATCTAGATGCTCTGCTTTTCATCAACGGAGGCATTGGGAATAAGGAGATTTAACACAAAGGTAGGCCAACTGATTTCTCTTCCCTCTTTCATATAATGCCAAAGCAGCCACCGGAAAAAAGAATAGCCAAGCTGAGCATGATGCTGGTGCCTGTAGTTCCAGCAACTTGGTAGGCTGAGGTGGAAGAATCACTTGTGCCCAGGAGTTCTAGACCAGCCTGGGCAACATAGCAAGACCCCATCTCTTTAAAAAAAAAAAAGAAATCAAGAAAGAAAAAGAAAGAAAAGATATTAAAATAGTGAGTTGTTGACTTTGTCTACATGAAATATACATAGTTGAACCCTCTATGCCCGCATGCTTTTACGTACTTGCAAGAAACATGCTTACTGCACTCAAGAGAGAATAATAAACCAAGAAAAATCAAAAGTGTTTCAACCACTTAAAGGTAAAAATCTAAGTTCACAGAAACATTTGTCTCAGAGTTCAACAAAAAATAAGAGGCGATCTTTTTAGCATGTTTGGCTCAACTCCCTATGATCTGACCACACGTCCCAGTATGTGCTCATTGTAAATTCAGAATGGTTGAGAAACTTCCTGCTCAGATAACTTTCATTTTCATCTGATCCCAATTTTCCCACCCAAGGCTCAGACCACCCATGACAGACAAAATTACTACCAGGAGCTAATTTTATAACAAAAAACATTTGTACGTAAATGTGTGAAAGGCACATATTTGTATGAATCTTCTCCTTTAGAATGCAAGTTTGAGGCAAATTAGAAGGCTTAGCACAATCCAATAATTTGTCTGCACGTCCAAGATACAGAACAATTTCACAGTCATGATAGTTTTTAGTGTTAGGAGTGCAGAGACATGGTGCAATTCCTATGTTGCATTGTGACTTTCCACAAATCATGTGATTTTCCAGATCTCAGTTTCTCTCTAGGTATTAAGGGGCTAACTGTCCCTGTACCACTTTACTGACTGTATTATTGTGAATATATATTATGGTGGGAGTTACAGAGCTTTGAGATGCATCAAGTGCTGTATAAATATAAAAGATTATTATTGTGTTTTCTTAAAGATATTTTAGGATTTATAATATGTATTCTGGGCTTATTTAATAACATGTAATTTAGAGTGTCCAAGCCTGCCATCAATAACATTCATTTTCCCATAGATTTTCCTTCAGAAAGTTGAAAGCAGAAATTGACCATTTTAATGTAGAAAAAAATCTTTTTACAGGGCAAAAAACACAGACATATATTTTAGTTTTTTTACTTAATTTCACTGGCCTTAAATAATTATTTTAAAAAGCGCATAGATAC
Source organism: Microcebus murinus (assembly GCF_040939455.1). Lineage (NCBI taxonomy): Eukaryota > Metazoa > Chordata > Mammalia > Primates > Cheirogaleidae > Microcebus > Microcebus murinus. Next base: position 33,451,716 of record NC_134126.1, read on the forward strand.
AACTGTAAAAGAGTGAGTAAAATACATCATGATAAATTAATTATTGGTATTATTATATTTTTATTTTATTGTTAGTGGTACTACATTTGAATAGTTTATACAATTTCATTCTCAAATAATTCCTTTATAACTGAATATACATAATGGCCATGGTACACTATATTTAGAATTTTTGAGCACAAATTCTTTACCATAAACACAAAAATTTCAACCAAAATTAGAATTTTACATAGTCCACAGAACATTCAAAATCATTACAATTTGGTTAACCTATATGTTGGACTTTAGCTTTTAGCAATAATGTCTGTCATAGAGTTTGCCTATTTTTTCGATATATGGAACTACTTTAATAATTTTTATTATAACAGGTAATTTTTCCCTTTTCAAATGTACTCCTTGAATTGTCCTATCATTATTTAAGTATTTATTCATTCATTCAACAAACATATGAGTGTGTATAATACACAATGGCATGTTCTAAGCACTGGAGAAAAAATTATGATGACCAGCATTCTCTCCTAAGGCTTATAAGCAGGTGGGGAAAGTGAGACAATAGACAAGTAAATAAACAAATGAGAATTGCTGTGAACAAAAACAAAACCAGGTAATAAGTGAGATAGATAGATGTCAGCCCAAGAGGAACATTTCTCTGAGCGGTGACTTTTGAGGAGGAACATGAAGGATGAGGAGCCAGCAGATGAAGCGCGAGGGGAAGGGCACTGCAGGCAGAAGCAGCCGCTGAGTCACACGGCTCGCAGGAAGTCTGCAACCCTGATAGAGGCCCGTGTGGGTCTAGTGCACTGTAAAAGGGATGGATACCAGGTGAGATCAGAGCGTTAACTATGGACTGTGATAGGATGGTGTTGTGTCTTATAGGTCATGGTAATGAATCAGGAGGTTAATATAAATGTAGTGGGAAGTGACTGAAGAATTTGAAGCAAGAAAAGGCTACAGTATATTTGATGTTTTAAAAGCTAGCTACTGTGTGGAAAACATATGGTGTTGGCGGGTGGGCAGGGAGTACTGCAGATGCAGAATCAGGGAAACCAGGCTGGGCACGGTGGCTCACGCCTATAATCCTAGCACTCTGGGAGGTAGAGACAGGATTGCTTGAGGTCAGGAGTTCGAGACCAGCCTGAGCAAGATTGAGACTCTGTCTCCAAAAATAGAAAACATTAGCTGGGCATGGTGCCTTAGGCCTTATAGTCACAACTACTTGGGAGGCTGAGGCAGGAGGATTGCTTGAGCCCAGGAGTTTGAGGTTGCTGTGAGCTAGGCTGATGCCACAGCACTCTAGCCAGGGCAAGAGAGTGAGACTCTTGTGTCAAAAAAAAAAAAAAAAAGAGAGAGAGAGAGAGAGAGAGAGAGAGACCAGACAAACACGATTATAATAATGCATGTGGGAGAGAATGGTGGTTTGGATGCCCACAGCAGCAGAAGACATGGAGAGAGGTCATTGTATTTAAGGTCTCTTTTGAAGTCAGGCCCCACATGTTCACTTATCCAAGGGCACACAGAGGACAAGGAGGGGAGTTAAGAATGACAGCTACATTTCAGACAGCAGTTGTCAAGTTGTAGGTGCTATTAACTAAGTTAGAAAAAAAAAATGGAGAATGAGCAGAGTGGTGAAAGAAGAGAGGAGAACCCAAGAACATTAGAAATCCATGTGACTTAACCATCATTTCTATTCATTCTTTTATGTTGAGGAAGCTGTCACTTCCACACACTCCTGGAAGGGGAAGAGGCTATATAAGAATACTTACAATTTCCTACAACTCCCCCAGATTGTCAAGACAAAAGATTTCAGGCCAGGAGAAGGGAAACAAAGTCCCTCTGAGGTTGTGAGTGGGCTTTTAGTCCTTTCTAAGAGACTCATGCTCTAAGCTAGGGTGTTAGTTCCCTGGAAAGTTCTCCAAGCCGCCGGACAATGTGCTGCTCTGCTGATGCATCAGTTTTACTTGAAGATTTCAAAAGGCCAGGAGAGCACATTTAAAAGGCTAAACTGCAAGTAATTTATAATATTATTTATAAACTGCGGAGTAGAATTAAACCTTTCCATGCATATTTTTAGATAACCCTAGGATTACAAAAGCAGGCTCCCCAGGGGCCTTAAGGTTTTGCCTTAAGGCGATGGGGCCTGCTATATGGGTTTAAGTAGAAGAGTGAGAGAGTAAGGCAAAACCTTTTTAAGAAGATCCATTTGGCTGGAAGATTGAGAAAGAATTTTTATGGTTTTGGAAATAGTGGAGTGGGCTTAAGCAAGACTGGAGACAAGAGGACCCTAAGGCTGCCTGTCGTGGGTACGGAAGCACAGGTACCAGGAATGAGAGGGAGCCAGGTGGGCAGACTCAGGAGATCTGTGGGGCACACTGATTAGCTGGATATGAAAGCCTGAGTAAGGGAAAGGGCGATCTAAATGTTAGTCTCAACTTTCTATTTTTGGTCCCTAGTGGATAGTGGTACAATTCACTGAGACAGGAAACAAGGAAAGTTACACAATTTGAGAGATGATGACTTCAGTGTTAAACACACTGGATGCGAGTTATCAGTGAGTCATCCGAGGAGAGACGTGCAGTGGGGTCTACAGTTCCTATGCTCGGAGGTCTGGACTGAAGACAGAAATGTGGACATGGTCGGTGCAGAGTTGTGATTGAAACCACAGAGGTGAATGAGATGATGAGAGCGTCTGAGCAATGAGAAGAGAAGAGGGTCTATTGGGGATTCTGGTAATGACAAATATGCAAGAGATAAGAGTGGGGAATGCACTTCACCAAAGAGAAAGGAGAACAAGAAGGCACAGGAGAGATGGGAAGAAAATCAAGAATACAGTGCATGAGGCCAAAAGGAGAGAATAATTCTAGAAAGAGAGGGTGGTTGACAGCACAAATGTTTTAGAGAAGCCAAACAATGAAAAGACTGAATATTGTTCATGAGATTCAGCAACACAGTGGTATTTGCTGGTCTTGTCAAAAACCAGCGCGGTGAGGACAGAAGCCACATTGATTGGGTAGCGCCATGACAGAAAAGAAAGTAGAAATGGTGAATATCACTAAATCTTTCAAAGGACTTTCCCAAGAAGGGTAGAAGACAGGAAGGGGGACCTGGCTTATATAGAGGAATTCTAAATATTAAAGAGAAAAATTGAACATTTTTAAATGGTGATAACAAGGAGTTAGTGGTCAGGAAGCTGTTGACAATTTAAAAAAGACAGAAACATCTAAGAAAAAATTTGGGGGTAGGTAGAAAGGGTTGACATCCAGGTACATGGTGAGTGATCTGCTTCGTACAGGTTGAAAATAACTTTTCCATTACGATGAGATTTGAAAAGGATAAATCTATATATTGACAAGTTTATTGGTTCTTGTGAGGATGAGGAGGCAATACAATCTGGTGAGAATGCGGAAGGAGATAGAGAAACAATATTGGGTAGCATGGTGGAAAATAATGAAAAAGAAATGAGTGGGGAAACGTAGGTTTTTAATACCATTTTGAGTAGTCAAATCTGGAGACTATCAGGTTATAGTGACATTCCTCCTAGACTGTGAGAGTTTTATTCAGCAACATTTAAAAGGCCCAGAGTAGCCTAGAGAAGCTTATCAGTTGGATTGAGTCAAAATTGGGTTTTGGCTGGTGGGACTCTTCCAGGGGAGAGGGACAGTATCAGAAGAAAAATAAGGCAAGAAAGTTGGGGGTATTGACCACATGGGGGTATTTCACTATGTGAAATCCTGAGCAATGGCCTGGAAGAGAGAATGAATCATGAAAGAAAAGGGAAAGAAAAAAAAAAGGGAAGAAGATGATAGCCAAAGCGAAAACGGAGAAATCAAAGGGTTGGAACTATCAAAGAGGTTGAAAAGTAAGTGTAGTGATAAGAGTTGGAAAGATTGAGGATGGTAGTTAGAAAGTGGGTGGCTTGATTTTACAATTTTAAGAGTGAAACTCAGTCAACGGAACTGAGGCGCCCTGAGCCTGTGAACTGAAGTGTCAGCGTGTCAGAGGGACTGCCCTGTGGGAGACGGCAGGGCTAACGGCAGAGGGGAAACCTGCAATGGGTGACCGAGGAAGATGAAGAAGCTGGGAGGTGACGGCAGACAGGACTCGGTGAATGTCGCCTAACACACGACCATCAGTTTAGCCCATGTAGCTGCTGCTTGTGATTGATTTAGACCAACACTGGGGAAAGGCTGTGATCTCAGAATGGCTTTTCTACTTGTTCTCCAGTGTTTGATTTCATTCTTTAGACTTTATTTTAAAATGTTAAGGTATTTTTTTAGCACATTAGCATCATCTCAGATTTATTTCTCATCTTAGAGGTACGAGTGAATAGGTCACTGCAAGGTAAAAAAAAAAAAAAAAAGTAAAATATTTATCTCCTCTCTACTATGATAGGCATTTGAAGGATTTTTTTAAAAAAAATAATGAGCTACTACTCAGTCTTTAAAATATTTACAATTTAGTAGAGAAGCTTATTTGATGGAAATAAGGATGCCATAATGTTATCGCATGCACGTTGTGTGGAGGGCAGACCTAGAAGGGTTCAGAGCAGCATGAGGTAATCGGATAATTTAGGAAAGTGAGCAACACTCATGGAATGAAAAAAAAAATGTTCAAAAGAGAAAAACTAAAAATTGTCTTGTACGCCTAACTAGGACTTCTCTAACTTGTCCCACATCATACGCGGAGGGGCAGCCATGTGTGCTTTAGGAAGTGCAGGTCAAGACAGAATCACACTACCTTTTGTAATCACCTCCAGTCCGTAAACAAACCACAAAAGGAGGGAGGAAAAAATTTGAAGTTTTCTTTGACTTAGATGATTTAGGCTGCTGCGGGAGGGGCACAGTTTAGGACATTCCCTGAGGGCTCTTGATATTTCCCTGGCTGAGATGAGCTTTCTGACCCCATTTCTGAAAGGGCCCAGGCGCTGTCTGGTGCTGGCATACAGTGGGTTTCAGTCTTTGGACCAGCAGCAGGACTCCTTAAGGCCCACAGTGATGTCCTGAGAGCTTGTGTCCCTTCAACTAATGTGGACTCTCTTATGGATGCACAACCCTTTTGCGGGGCACCCAAGGTGAATACTGTTCCACGCCTACCACTCTGATGCCTATTTCTAGTCCCATGTGGGCCACCACCGAATGTTCTGGTCTGGGTCTGAACCACATACACCTATGTGACTATAGTGAACACTCTACATTTGTGCTGAAATACTCATGTATTGCACTAGAAAGCAAGCAAACAAAACCAACCTTATTCAACACAGTGATGAGAATCCATATAGTGTGTAAAACAGATGCAAGTTGGTTTGAGCCATATGCTACCAACTCTATGACACCGAGTGGTATAAACCTTATTTCCTCATCTGTGGAATAAGGATAACAGAATGACTAACTCACTGATAGTTGTAAAGATTGCAAAAGATGCTGTAGCGTTTTGCACAATATTTGCCATATAGAAGGAAGGGACATATGAGTGATAACCATTAGTATTTTGGAAGGACATATACGAAGTTGAAAGACTAGACGTGACATCAGTCAAACAAGGGTTCAAATCCAAGTTCTACCCTGGTAGTAAAACATCAGTGTGTGCCACTGAGAAATAAAAGCAATAAAATTTACTTTATGGGTTGTTACAGTTATTAAATTGAATGAAAGAGTGGCTGGGTCTTTGTAGTATGCAAGACAGAGCAAAGCACTTTAGTTTCAACGTTTCCTTCATTTATTCCTGGCAGCTCTGTGGGTAACTGTTAGGAAGAGACACATTGTCACAGCCCACCTTCCTCATTGGGGATATGGGGTTTGATGATCTCTAAGGCAGCTTACACCTCTAAATCCTTGAAAGTGCACCTGATGTTTTTTTAAGAAATCTGGTGCATTAAATAATCCTCAAATAGATGAAAAACACCTTCTTCTGGCAGTGGTGTGGACATTCTGAATTACCTAATGAGCTAAATTAAAGGATGCCTTGGATTGGAAAAATTATATTTCTTATTTATCCTTACTTAGTCGAAGCCCCTTCCTTGATTTTTTTTTTATATTGTTGCCTTTCAATATTATCTAGAGTTCTTGTTCCCCTTGCTTTCTCTGAAATGTAATAACTACTTTAAAATGTTAATTATGTTTCCGGCGTCACAAACAAACAATTTAGTCTGTTAGTTTAGAACTGCAAATAAAGCCTGTTTAAATATCAAAATAAAATTGGAAAACTCACGATTGAAAAAAATATTGATTTTTGTCCTTCAAAAATAAACTGAGTTCTGCACAGGAACGTGATGATAATTTACTTTCTGTCACTTCCAAAGTTTACTGAAGGGAAAAAAAAAACCCACATCTTTCTGACAGGCAAACAGGCAAATCACAGACAAAACTGCAGGGCAGGGGGCTAGAAAGGGAAAAAAAAATCTTGAAAAAGCTGAGCTTTCCAATCTCCTCCCACCAGTCCCTGTGAAGGATGACTTCAGTCCCTTTCTTAACTAATTCTGTCACTGTAAAATCCTACAGTCATTCTTCCACACATAAAGGACAAATAAGCTGAAGAGGAGGATCTAGATGCTTTCAGTTTTAACTACTCACCAATGGTGGCAGAGGCAGAATGCCTAAGCTGTGTCTCTGTGGCCAATAGGGTGGCCGTGTGTCTCTCACATGACTCCCTGCCCCTGTCTTTCACATGGGCTGCAATTTAGTTCAATTCAGAACTGCAGATAGTACAGCCTCCCCAGCAGCGAGGATGCCTGAGCATGAGTGCCTGAGTTCCGTGTGACTTTGTGAAGCACTTTCTACCTTCCTCCGGCATAGAAACAGGGATTCTGCACCTGCATCAGCGACAGTCTGGCCAAAGCCTCTGCTCTTTCTCCGGGGACGAGGAACTAGAGAGCAAATGACCATTTTGAAATTGTGAGTATACATTTCTTTCCGTCAAAGAGTACTGATTAAAATAGTTTTATGTCGTAAGCATCAAATATGTGAAGAATTTTTTTTTAGGGTACTCTTTTATGTGGATACTGAAGGATATTCGACTGGCAGGAAAATATTGCAGGAACAATTGTTGCATGCTTTATTATGTGAAAGGTAAAGAATTAAAAATAAAAGTCAGGCATTCCAAAGAGTAGCTGTGGGAGGCTGCACACGGGAACATTGCTCCAGTGTGCTGCTTTGTTCATAAGAAAAAATGAAGGCACACGCATATGTACTTAGTTCACTTCTTTTCGCTTTGTATGTCTAATCAGATTTGATCTGTCCCCAAGAAAAATAAAAGACAAACTTTGCTGACTCCTCTGACAAGGGCACCATAGACTCCCCAGACATCTGACAGTTATTATAATTAGCTATGAAAGACGGCTGAGACACTCCGGGGCAAATAGCTCTTAAATTCTGAACAATGGCTTTCAGCCAGGGCTTTCTCTTTAATTATTTTTTTTAACCACCACTTTTAATTTTATAATAATGATAAGAGACTGAGCTGGTTTCAGTGTTTTAGTCCACAAAAATGTGAAATAACATCCCAGCAGAAGTGAAGACGCCTGAAAGTGGCCAGTGCAAAGACAGAAGGAAAAGACAGCTTTCCGTCTTAGGATCCAGCAGCCTTCCATGTATAAAGATTAAAAAAAAAATTCCTAATAGTGAGGATGTGGGGGTGGGGAGGAAGCATGTGGAAGCTCTTTTATAGAAGAATGCTTGAAGAATAAAATAATTTGGAATTTCTTCTTGCTAGCAAGCAAAAGATGTGATTAGCATCTAAGTTACTTACATTCATACCAAGATTTTTTGATGGGGTTTCAAACAGAAGCAACATACAATGCAGTTTTTTTTTTTTTAATTTATCAAATAATTGGAAACAAATGGAGAGAATGTTCCTGTATTACTGCCTCTTTTTATATTCAGCTAGGATAATCTAGCAATGCCTTCTGCCTGTACTTCCAGAATCATACAAATCCTTAAAAAGTTATAAGCCGAGTCTCACAAGGAATTAAAAGACAAATCAAATCGATGTGATTATGACGGATGAAGACTTCGAATGACAAAGCCTCCATCAAAAAGAGAGTTTATAAGAAAACATGGTCCTCCTTATTTCTAAAAGAGAATATTAACTCCATCAATTATTGAAAGGAATTATTCAAAGGCTCCAGACATAACTAATTATGGCTTAAAGAGAGCTGCCAGAGCAGAGCTTGTGTTCTAATTATAAAAGTCCAAGATGTTAGGCTTCATTTATTTAAGGAGGACTTGAAAATAAATACAAATTTTCACATAATCTTTTTTAAATACACCATTTTTTTTTCTTTGTCTGCTCTCATGTTATCTACACCTCCCCCACCGCCGCCCACTGTGTGCTGAGACACCTGAAGGCTAGACATAATGATCAACAGAGCTCCAGCCTGTCTGGACTCCAGCCAGATTTTTTTCCCCCTTCTACAATCAAGGAGCTTGCACGCAATGCATGCCGAGTCTATTCCTCTGCTATGTGCAGATCCGGGATGGAAGTCTTACACATACTGCGGAAAGATTAAAGACAACAATATCCCCTTTCTCTTACCCTAGACAGCCTCGATTTTTAACCCCTTTGTTGCCTTTAAAACCAAGACGCCTTATCCATTCAGAGGCAGGTCTCGAGGGGCTTTGCAACTCCTGCACCATGTTACACAGATGCACATGCTTCCTTTGGTGTAGAAAGGATTTTGCTGAGATGAGTCTCAGCAAACCCCGTCAGGATATTTAGGATTAGCAGTGTGCCAACTAAACACAACATGATTTGCTTGTGCAGGGAATGCATTATTAGATGAACTTAAGGTGTACAAAATGTGGAAAAAGTCAAAAGTCTGTAGAAAGGTTCTTGCAAACCTCACAGAAGGTTATATGGCATTTCTGATGATGCTGTTCTTTAAGCATCTCTCTTTCTTGCTTGCTGTCTCTCTCACACACATACACTCGCACACTCTCTCTTTCTCTCTCTCAAGGCACGCACACTCAACCGGCAATTATATCATTATATCACAGAGAAATCCAGGTTAGCTGGTGATGTCATCACATGTAAAATTTTGCCTTTGTGGGCAACATTTTCTGTCACCTAATCGCCAGTGTCTCTTGGGTGTGTGCCCATAGGAAGTTCACGTGTTTGTGGGGTTAACCAACACCCACAGGAAAGAACTATTTTATTTGCAGCTATCTTCCTTTTGAAGATATGTTTACAGGGCAGTGGGTATGTTTATAAAGATGTATGTAGCCAGCCAGAGTTTCCTGGTTCTAGGAAGCCTTATTAATATGCTGGTTGAATGTTTGAGAGGTGGCTGAATTTCAATAATGTGAATAGGATGTAGAAATGGTGAGCATTTTGAAATCATTTGGGTAAAAATGCTAAGATACTGTTATTCATTATGATTTGGTGTTTCTTATTTGTTATTTAAAATTTCGTACCATTAAATCATTTTCACTATTAATTTATTCCTTAAGAAAAGAATAATTTTATACAAATGATTTAAAAGTAATACTCATTTCATGTGATTTTTATAAGGGTATATCTCTGGCTTAGATCAGAGTTGAATTAAATTTTTGTGTGTGTGTTGATAGAGCATTTGTATTTATTTTCAAGCGCATTTCATGGGTCTTACACTAAATAGTCACTCACCAAACAAGTGTTCATATTTTTATTAACGTACATATTTAAGTAAGTTATTTTATTTTACTTAAATAAAACAAAGTTTAATACTTTACCAAAACATATTGTCAGATTTGAGATGTATATGTAGAACAACTATGTATGTATACTGCCTCTTAACTACCAAGTTTTGATATGTAATTTAAATTAATCTGCATTAATAGAGAATGACTGGTGTACCTACCAGTTTTTATACGTCAAACATTTGATGCATAATTTTTAAAATTGGGGAATTTGCTCCTAATACTTCTACATTCTTGCATACTAAAAAAGGATTAATTTTGAAAGGATTTTTTAAAGCATATGTGTATGAACAGCACTATTTATATGTCAACACACAAATTAATGAGATTCATTTTGCCAATGTATTGTGTGATTGTTTTGAAACAAGAGAAAAATGTTTTGTTCTTTTTTGCTTTCATGTTACTATTATTGAGAAAAGTATATAGCTTAAAGAATTGGCACATTTTGTACTTAGAGAAACAAGCTACACGAGTTAGGTGACATTCTATGGGGTAAGACTCCACTGTGAACTAATAACTTTTTAAAGAAATTCTTGGGCCTGAGTCTATAATTTTTACATAAACAGTTCTTCTAAAATATAGTGGAGTTCTTCCCTGATGAATTATATAATTGCTTTATCAAAGATAAAAAATGAACAAATATGCATATTTAGTTTTTACCTACTTTCAAAAAGCAATACATGGCATTGCCTGCTGGAGACACAAGGCATCTTTCAAAGACAAGAAGATAATGGACTTGATTGAAATAGTTGAACTACGTAACGCCAATTCAAGAACAAATGGTTTTTCAGAGCATAACGGAGAAAGAACAATTTACTATAGTACAGTTTATTCTTCTTACACAATGGCAATGATTTATTTGAAATGGCAGAACAAACATAGTAGATATACAAAGAAACACCCATGGATATCTTATATCAGAGATATGTAGAGATTCTTGTGTTTCATACATTAGACTATTTTAATCCAAGTATTTATCTGAAGACTTAACTTAAATCTACCTCCTGTTTAGCATATGTTGGTGTTATGATCATGGAGATCTTGCACATACTTGTAGCATATTTGGTATATATGTGATATATTTGAATATAATCTTATGACCCAAAACAATATTGTTATTATACTATAAAACAAGAATCATTAAAATGTTCTAGAATATTAATATATTTTTATACAAAGAAATTTAGATAGTGATGTCAACTAGCTATGTCTATGCTAGCAAAAAGGCATGCTAGATTTAGATAAATTAATTTACTGACATTGTAATTATTGCAGATGCCCTGTATCAAAAGTACTTTAATTATATCAAAAAATATGACTCTAATTTGGCAAACAGAATACAATGTGACTTTTTTAAAAAACCTCTCTGTTTCTTACCACTATGAAGATGATTTTTAAAAGAATATTCAGCATGTATAATTTCTCTTTAGGAAGAGAGAAACTGTTTCTCTCTAAACTTAGCCTTCAGGCATAGGGCCTGAAATTATTGTGAGTAGATGCCTCAGAACTGTGCAGAGTGCACAGAACCTCAAGTAGCAATGAGAAAAGAAGGGAAACTGGTTTGGCTGCTTCATGCTTCAAATTTTATTCTTCCAAGCCTATGTGAAGATAATACTCAAAATTAATGTGAGTGAAAACTATCAAAGTTATGTCCACAATTTGCAAAAGATCTACGGTTCTGTTGATACCCCATGAAGAAAAAGTGTTCTCAAAGTGATTGAATGTTCCCCTGCCCGAAACCCAGTCAAGCTCAGTGAGGCGCTGGGGTCAAATGGGCTCATGAATCACAGATAGGAAATGAACTGTGTGTTGCATATTTGGAGGTTCAAAAAGAAACATTTGGGATATTTTACCGTAAACAGATTTGGGGTTGATTTTTGGCACATCTTTTTAAACATCAAGCCTGCAGTTCAGCTGAAATAACTTTTTATATGTATAGCTAAGACCAGATGGCCACGTGCTCCTTTCTTATTTAGATGAGACTTTTCCTTTCAATAACATCTTTCTTCCTGACCTGCTTAAAAATTCCAGCGAATGAAATCAGCACAGGATTTTCAATTCTAATTGACCATGTGCAGAGGAAGGGCCAGTAGAGAAATCAGTAGAGGCATTGTGAGGCTCTCTGCCTCAGTTTTGTCTTTGTGTTTTACCCTTACTGGCCAATCTAAACTCATCGAAAGTGTTTAATTTTTATTAATATTAATACAGCTGCAAGATTAGTCCTCAATGAAAATTATTTCAGGTGGCTTTTTCTGTCACTTCATCACAAAATATAATTTTAAAAAAAGTTGTCATTCACTTATACAGTCTCAACTAGCTGGTAAACAGTTTATTGGTTAAAAATGTGTTAAAATATTGTCATAATAGTTAAGATGAAAGAATGATGATACTAAATTGATTTTCCTTGTCACTTAAATACATCATTATTACTAGAAGACATAAATGCTTTTGAAATTTGCCATGAAAATATTTACTATTTAAAATTCTTGGTTCATTATGTGTATAGTTATTTTATAAGGAAAAATATTTTTCCTGGAGATTTCATTTGGACTTGGACCAGTGAAAAACATCAAGACTAGAAGGTGATCCACATATGCAGCAGAGATAGAGAATTATGTAGGTTTTAAAAGTGGGCATCTAATTTTTCAGTTTTTTCTTTCTGACAAATTCTTCACTCAAATAATTACATTCATAATTTATTTATTACTGTGAAGACTCAAAGATGTTATTTTTTTTTAAATGTAATATTAGAATGATGAAAGTGTTAGATGAAAACAGGTTATCCTGACACTGACATTAGTTTAACTAATAAAAGAAAAATATGAACTAAAAGCACATATTTGAAAAATATATAATAGAGATAAGAAAAACTCTGAATTAATTATCATTATCACTGTAAAATATCGAAGTGGCCTCACAGTAACACTATCTCTGATTTGGTATTCTTTGTTCATTCTTCTTCAGATAAACTTTTATCCCAAGCACATTTATTAATTGTCAAAAATGTGATGCCTCATCAAAAGCCACACTAGTGTAATTTTTTGAAAAATGCAAGTCTTATGAATGATAAGATCAATTAGAATTCCTCTGTATCAAAATCATGCAAAAAATTAAACTGTAGTTGTCCATGGGATAGACAACTATGAAAGTGTGTTTTAAACCATCAACATATAAGTCAATTCTTTGTGAATCTTGTAAAATTTAACTTTCTGAGATCATATATATATGAGTCAATTTGTGCCACTAAAATATAAGAATTTTCATCATTCTTTTATATTTGTGTTGGTTAATACTTCTCATATTTGATGATTCCCTTACTCATTTATTAATTATAAAATTCATTAGAAAATTAAATATATGGCAATGATTCAGTCAATTCTCTTATCACAAATGAATGAAATATATTTAGAAACGTAAGAAATCTAAATATAAACAAAAATCCCAAGCATAATATAGAGCCTAAGGTATTAAATGATATACATTTCTAGCTTAGCTTTACTTTTAAAATAATAGATTTTATTTAGTAATAAATCTAACCCTGTATGTAGGAGGTGATGGATAATGGGATCTTAGAAAAAAAATATTAAAATTACATGGGTGTTATAATTTCAGATGGTTGAAGCAAAGATGTTATAAACAGAGAGGTTTAAATAAGGAATAAGAACTCTGAGCTAGTCCTATTTTCTCCTTTTCCATGTTACTCTGGAAAAACAGCCAGGTCTTGAATCTGTAGGATCATAGACAATCATAACCACAAATATTAAATAAAATCAACTGTTTTTACTTCCCTTTGAGATGAGATTTGGTGTTTCCATTTGTATGGGGTCAGGGTTAAGATTTACTACTCTATCCTCATGTCTCCTGATTCTGTAGGTGAGCAGCACTGGGGAAATTGTGATCTGTTATGGAAGCTTTCTTTGCAGGTGTGGAAACTGTCTGCCCTTCACCAGACCCTTGTCCTGGTCTGTGAGACAGTGATGACCAGTCAGAGACAAAGATTCTTGAGAAACTCAGGCCTCCTTGGACTCCCTGGGGACCCCATTTCTCTCTGTGTTCATGCTCCTTCTGAAGGACCTTTCCCCAGATTCTAGCACACTACTAAACTGTGGATACTTCCTGCCCAGTGTTCTGTTTTCTCGGCCATGGCTGTTTTATAAGGACTTTGCCTCACCCTTAACTGTGCTGTTTATGGTTCCATATGCAGAGCTGGGTTTTTTTGTGTTTTTTTTTTTTAATTTTTGTTTTTAAACTTTACATTTTCAACTGTAAAGGAAGTGGGGTTAACAAGTTAGAGGCGACATCAAAAGGATACGTGTAGGGGCAGATGCAGATGTCTTTGGCATTCTGAAAATCTGCCGTGTTGTAAACGGAACAAGACGGCCACACTGCATCCAGTTGGGCAGCTCCCACGTCTAGTGTGTGAAGAGTGCCCACTTCAGAGGGGAAGACGCCTTTCAACTAATCCTCTTGAGGCAGGCGCTCAGTTCCTTCTTGTGGTCCATACTTGATTTGATATACTTCCTGTAGGGAAATTACTGTTTTAACTTAAAGAGCCTAACTTCTCTTTCAGTAAATGTTAGGCTAGAGAAACAAAGCACAAGTATGAAAAGAGGAGAGACTATGCCCATAAGAGTATGAGAGTCTGAAGGGTGTCAGAAGATCTGAAATGAGAATATGTCAAATATTGGTTATAGACATTTTCACCATATACATAAGTTATCTAGAAACTCGTATATAAATATACTCACTGTGTGCTGGGAAACCAAAAATAAAAATTCCTTTTAAGGTTTTAAGTATTAATTTAAGCTGATTGCTTTAGACACGTAAAAGAGACATATTTCACTGATTTGTATAATTGCTTGATTGCCTTGTTACTATTAGTCACCTACCAGGGCATGATTCGAAATATATTGGGAGAAAATAAAACACTCAAGCACAACTTTGGTTATTGTGAGCCACTTTACAAAGTGCCTCTTGCCTTGAAAGGGGTTAATGATTTAAGCTGACAACAGTGACTACGAAGAAATTCATTCTTCAGTTAGTCTAAGGACAGAAAGGGGTTAATTTTTCAAATCTCTGTGAAGAGGAGGGGGGAAAAACCCTGAAAGATAAAAACCAAACCAAAGACTAAGCTGCTAGTGATTTGGTTGTATTTATGGATTATACTACATGTTGAAAAGAGGAAAATCAGAGCTGTAAGATGACACTGCAGGGGTCGTCTGGACTTTTCTCTGAGTCTAAAGTCTGTTTGGTCGATGCTTATTAAGGCCTGGTTTTGACCTTTGCCCTCCTCGCTCCTCCCTATTCCAGGTGCAACGTTCTTGCAAGTGCATTGCCATTAATGTACACTGTGTGCAAACTTCAAATTGTGAATGGATTTTGATGTTGAGCATAAAAGATAATCCAGTAGTTATGATGCTCCCGTTTAAAAAAAAGAAAAACTAACAAACTCTGCAAACTTGCATCCATTTCCTTTTACAATTAATAAACTGTGAATATAGCTCTTCCCCAAGATGTAACTAAGTCTATTCAAGTGCAACTCACATTTAAACTACATCGGTACATTTATTGTTATAATGAATTTTTGTTAAGAATATATCTAAAATAGTGATTTCTATTTAAATTAATTCTCTTTGAGGTGAACATAGAAAACTTTATATGATTATTTCTTTTGAATTTTCACATATACACTCTTAGTTTCACATGAAGCTTTTGTGTTCCAGGCTTATATACTTTTAAAGATTAATTTTACTTTTAAAAATTATACCAATGAAGAGAGGAAAACACCAAATACTATACTATGTTTAGAAAAACATTTTCCTATAACATTTTGTAAAGTATATTTATGTGTTTACATAGTGTGTGATAAAAATAAATGAAAATCCATAAATACATACTAATTAATAGATACTTGAGAAAAAGATAGCTTTTAAAATTTTATTGACAGAGTAATATATAAACATTTATTTTAGCTAGAATAAAAAAGTAGAGAAAAACTTCATTTTTAATTTTGAAATATTCCAAACTATACAGAAAAATAAAAGCAATATAATATACATACCCATATTTCCACCACCAAAATTTACAATTCTTAATGTTTTGCCCTATTTATTCCAAATCATTAAAAAAAACTACTTACCTACAGTTGGTGACTCCAATTCCCATTCCACATCCTGATTTCTCTCTGCTATAGAAGTAATTGTTGTTTTCTAGTTGGTGGGTCATCTTTTACCTCTTTGTTTTTACACTTTAATCACTTACATATAAAAAAGCAATAAAAAATGACACATCAAATATAAAATTTCTAGTTAGCTGTTTTTAGATTTATTTTGAAATATTGACATTTTTTAAAAGAACATATTCATTGGAAATTATATTTATTTATATGTATTTTATTCAAGCACATAATATTGGTTAAATATAAAGATTTAAGTTAAAAGATTTCTCCCCCTGCCTCAATTTTATGGTTGCAGAAATTGAGAAAATATGCCTCCTGCCTCTTTTATTCAAATTCTTTAAAATTGAGTCTTTTAACTGTTTTCATGTTACATAAGGACTTGGTAGGAAGGTTATAACATTATACTTTAGCATTATCTCTGTTTCCCCCATTTTATTGTGGTCATAAAAGCACCTGTATTATACTTACCTTCATGCATAGATATTAATTTTCATATTGCACAGTCTCATAGTGTATTATAAAGGTGCTTATTTCAAAATACTATAAGGAACCATAAAACTTGCCTTTGGTTTCATTTGCTAAGAAATTATCAGCCATATCATAGTTAAAGAAATGAGCATCGACATTAGGATTGTTTTTTGCCTCTTCATTTGGAGACAGATTTCCCTTAATAAAAGGAACAAATACATTTTTGAAAAAGTATACTGAAACCAACATCCTTATTTGAGTACTGCATTATGCAGATTTGCATAAACTATGTGGTGATGCATTGCTATATACACCTCCTAGTGCTCCTGTCTCTGCCAGGCATTAGAGTAGAAATCAGCATTAGAACCTTACTATCATATGTTATCTTAAACATAATGTGCAGAGAAAACTCCAGGTACATAAAGGTGAGTTTAAATGTATTGTCCCCCTATAGTTTCCTTACTAATTAAATTATTTAGGTAGCAATATATTAAAAGAAACTATAGTCAATTTAAAACTTTAGTCAAGATCTTCATACTTTAATGCCTAAATGTGAGTTTTCTATACCAAATCATTTATTCGAAGACATCGTATTCTTTTGCTATTAAATAAACCCAAGAATATGGAAAGCTGCTCTTTAAGGGCTCTCTCCTTGTAAGTTGGCCAAAAGAACTGCAAATATATTTACTAAATATTTATTAAACTTTTCTTTTCTTTTTCTCAGCCCTTTATTATCTTCATTAGCCTTTAAGCTACCAATATTCTTTCCTCCAGATAATTACATGGTCAGTGTCACTCATTTGGGTCTTTTTTATTGTTGTTTCTCCAAAACTCTGGTCCATTCATTAATTACCTTTCAAAATTCTTATGTCTGTTCCTCATTATAGTCACACAGAAAAAAAGCACTGGGTAAGGAGTAAGAAGAGTGTTACTAAGCAGCTGGGTGACTCTCTTTGGAAGTCAATTTCCCTGTCAGTAATTTAGGGAAGTAGGGCGAGTGAATTTCCAAGGTCCTAGGACGTATCTCCACATGATTAATTAAAAATGACACCATCAGCCGATTGATTAATTCTGAGCTCTCAGAACAATCTCTGTATGTTACACATGTGCCAAGTGATCCATGTATTTACAATGTAGTCTCACTTATAATTATTCAACTCCCCCCGTAAGTATTTAATGTTACTTTTTAAACTTCCTTCGTATATGAGCTTTGATTCCTATATGTGTCTTCTGAAAGTTACTCTTTCATCTGAATCTGCTGATTTCCTGCGTGAAGTATCACATGTAAAATCACAAAGCTGAAAGGGATCTTATTTAATTCTGATAATGCATTTGACTGATAAAGTAACGTCTGGAAACAGCATGTCACTTATTTATAAAGGTCTTTTTGGGGTAGGAAGCATTCTCTGCAAACTCTGTAGTAATCGGGAACCAGTGAGTCGCACAACAGAAGGAGGGATTCGCTGCAAGATAGATCTTAACTGTCATCACTGGAACCACATGATATGGCTGTGGGGCGTTCCCAGAGGCTGGTCTAGACATCACTGCTAAGAGTTGCAAAATGGATGTCTTCCAAGTATTACCACACTTATTATGTTGTAAGTTACCATTACTACTATTTTTATTATGGGGAAAATGCTCATTGAGTGACTATTGAGGAATTCTGCCAAATTTTTGCCATGAATTTCATCAGTGCAAGCTTATTCAGGTTTTTTTCTTTATGAACAATTCGGAGTATGCTCTAGGTTTACATTAGTGTATGACAATGATGTATATATACTGAATTTCCATCAGGAATGGATATAAGGAATTGAAATCATAGTTTCAAGTGTCAGAAGGAGGGATAATAATAAAAAAACTCAAAAAAAAAAAAAAAAAAAGAATCAAGAGCCCAGTATGAGTAATGAGAGTCCATGGAGGAAAATGTCACAAGTGAGTTAAATAATAAATATAATATGAGTTGCAAAAATGTACTGAACATATAAGCAGTTCTACCTATATTGACAATATTTTTCTGCTGAAGTCTATACAAAAGATTTAATGTATTTATTTAGGAAATTGTAATCAACAACTATTCAGATCATGCCATAAAGCTGACAATTAGAAATAAGTATTTTTTAACCTATTTGTTCACCAAAACTATCTTTGCCTCTAGAATATTTTATAAACACAGAATAGATCCAGATTAAATTGCTTTTGTAGGTACCCAAGTCAAGTATTATTGATCTATCCATAATTAGAAATTGCAGAAATGTTTGTGATTTTCTTCATCCTTCTTTTTAACAAATATCAGTTTATTCAAATAGTCATATAAGCCTATTTTAGACAGGGGAAAATGAAGCAGAAAAAGTAAAAGATGATGCAACAACAGATTATATTAAACATAGAAAGTAGTTTCTTATTTGAACATGTGAAACTAATTATATCTTGAAATCATGTAGACTTTCAGTAATATTTACTTAGGTCCAATCTGGATGTTGTTTGTCATTGCGTGAGACTGTGATGCATCTCTGCACGTATGCATATGCAGAGTAACACACCACACATCAGTGATGATCACATTTGAACTCGATAGGAGAAACCTTAATTCCATAACTGCCGCCAATTCCCCTTCCAACATATTTTGAAATGGGATGTTAAACAAAAGGAAGAATTAGCCTAGGGAATACCACTGCCTAATTAATGTATGTAAAATAAAACATAACAATATTTTTATGGTCAGAATTGGGTCCCTTTTCTTTTAGTTTAAGAGTTTATTTGCTAGAGTCAAATCTCAGAGTTCGAGAGTTTGATGGTCCAGTTTGTGAAATAAGGGAGCATTATTTTATACCAGAAAAGAACCTTAGAGATGATGAGAAGTCCAAGCAACTAAGGCCTAAGGAGAGAGGCTTGGGTAACTCAGATTCATGGAATACATTAGTTCGGGCAAAGGAAGTATAATTCCTTCAATTTCTCAGATGTCTCTTTAAAAATGACTAGATAAAGGGAAACAAAGGGCACAATGAGCCCATTTGGTTAAAAACATTAGCTGTGACAAAAGTCCTGCTAAGGATAAAGCTCAGCAGTTTGTTTTAATAAGAAACATCAAACTTCCTGCAGAAGCTCATGAGCCCTTGCCACTCCTTTTCCTCATCTGAAAACTGTTATGACAGCACCTGCACTATGTATCTCACAACGCTGGAAACATTTACTGAGTGCTTGCTACCAGTAAATCATAGTACCATGTAGATTGCATTTAATTTTTACCAAAATTTTTATGAGTTAAGTCTCTCATTAGTATCTCATTTTGGAAATGGGGAAACTTAAAACAGGTGGATAAGTAATAAACCAAAGATGCTATAATGCCTGTGGGGTAGGGTTAGGATTTGAACCCAGAGGCCAAAGAGACTATTCCCTTATGTGTCTAACTGCTTTGCTTCATAGTTTCCCCCATTTTTGTCTTAAAACCTGGGATTATAGGTGAGAGGGAAAATATCAAAGTAATGAAGCATTTTTCAAATGCAGTATGGTATTAGTTCTAGAAAGGATTCTGGCCCTATCTCACATCATCATGGATAATCAATACTTAGATGTGCAGGTCAAATCTCTCTAATGAGTTCCATTACAAGGAGAATTGAGATAGAACATATATAAGCGCCATGGAAAAGCCCATTTATTTTACTTATTTATTTAAAATTCCTGGATACTGAACTCTCTTGAAATTCACTATAAGAGAATTTGAGCTGTGTGGCTAACACATCTTTCATTTCCACATCAATTATTTGTTTTATGAAATCAGTTTGTTTTCAGTCATATTTCTTTATGGTTCCTGTTTTATCTTCTTTACCTATGCAACATGGTGTAGGCTGCTATTTCATCTAAATAGAAGTAATATCTCACAAATAAGTATATCAATAATGGTTGCAAATATAAAAATTTTAGAATGAGCTTGGCTACAAGACATTTTTCAGGAGCATGGAAGTCCAGCCTGCAATGGCATCCCTCTAAATGAATGTAACCACCAAGAATCCTTACAAAAGGGCAAAACTGAAGACAAGGACCGTGCTATCAAATTGATACTATGTGGTCATTTTATAATCCAGCTAAATGCTTATTGAATGTGAGCTCTGAGGAAGACATTGAGCATTAGCATAATTCATGTTCTCATGGTTTACAAAAAAAATCTGTAGACAATCTCACTCTTGGACCAGGGTTAATGGGGTCTGTCAAGGCTTAAAATTATGTGCATAGAAAATTGAAAATCTCACACCTTTCATTTTTTTATTTTTTGGCATTTTCTGAAAATTTCATAAGCAACTATGTTAGAAACTTGGTTGAACTCACAAGTTTCTTTCTATCTTGTGACTCTTTAAGCATTTATCAACTGAATGTTACTAGATGTGAAACTGTGACTCAAATCAACTTCTCTCTTGGAGAAGAAATGTGAAGTCATTGCCCGAAAATTTTCTTGTTGGTTCCCAGCTTTCTAAAAAAAATAGTTCTTGATTTTATGTCCGGTAGTGAAACTCACTACAGAAACTTACTTATTCCATAAACAACAGTAGAGCATCTTTCATTATATGCTAGATCTGAAATAATTCCTACTACGTAATAATATATTTTTCATTCAATTGAAATACCTTCACCTTGAAGGTGTCACGATTTTTAATTTTTTTATTTTTAATTACTATGGGCACATAATAGTTGCATATCTTTATAGGGTACATGTGATGTTTTGATGCAGGTGTACAATGTGAATTAATCACATCAGGGTAGTTGGAGTGTCCATCACCTCAGGCATTTAACATTTCTTTGTTTTAGGAAGCATGCCCCTACTGTGTCTATATGCAGTATCAGCCTACTGTGGTAGAACTTTTATTAAAGTTCATGGGCAACATAGTACTAGGGGACTGGAAGCTATTATGGCAAAGTTTCCTGCTTGCAATCTTCCTCTCAATTCTAAGAAATTCTACACTAAATTTTAAATTGTCTTCTTAAGTCATGTTGGCTATTCTGGAGAAGCTCCATTATTTTCCCTCAAAAATAAGTAATCAGTCTTTCAAATGTTATTGAATAGTCACTGCAAAAGTCATTAAAGAAACTATTATTATTAATAGAAAGTTTCATATTTGAATACTTATTCACAGTATCAGCTTTTTCCTTCATCCTCCATATTCATAAGTGATTTTTGACTCATTCATTGAAACATTCATGTATTATTGTGGATTTTTTACTCTATAAATAAAGAGTAAAGCTAAATTACTATCATGTTCTTAAGGAGTAGAAAGTAAAAGATGAAACACTGACCAAATTTTTTAGTTGGTTGTTAAGGTAAAAAGATAGACCAGGGATCACTGTGCTACTTTAATTCGGTATCTGTTTATTGAGCTCTTGTTTATTCTAAACGCTGGCTGCACAGGAAGGAAGATATCAAAGACATGAGTAAAACGTATTCTCTACTTTCATAATAAATAGATTCAAAATAAAATTTAAAAGTATGCATGGTAATTAACACTTATTTTATATTTAAAATATATTCTTAACTTTAAAAAACTGTCTCCTACATGTTTGTAGAACATTATATCATAAAAACCTTACATTTGAGGATAGCAAGCTTTTTTGCACATCTAAATTGAGTAGAAATTTCAAGTAATTGCATTTTCAAAATTGTCATTCAATAATTTGCAAAGATCATTGATGTTCATAATAATTACCAGAGGAGTAAATATTCTAAAGTCTTAAAATTATAAAAATAAAAACTGAATTATATTTAGTATAATATTACAATAAAATCTATTTATTGATTCCTAAAGTAATTAAAATGGGAATCCAAAATTTAACCAAATATATCAGTTCATTTTCAGAAAAAATAGACATTTCTGTATTAATAGCTTTTGTTTTATACAATTTATAGGGGTATTTTATTAAACAAAATAATTACCACTTGCTTTGATACTGTATGAAATGGTGGTGTCATTATTAGTTTACTAAAATCATATTTTCTCCAATTCTTAAAGCATGCACAGGTCACTAGGGCCAGAAAATCACCAAGCAGGGATATCTTCTATGTGAACATAGAAATAGCTTCTGCTATGGGATATTTGTTCTAATATTGATGGGCATTTAGAATAACTTAGACACACTCCAAACAACAACTGGGATCTTAAATTTCATTCATTTCTTTCTTCGTGGTCCAGGACCTATCTTCATCAAGCCGATGATGTCATTGAGAATTTAGGTAGGGACAGCACAAGCACAACCAGCATAAACACTGACCACATGCTCTGAGTCAATTCAGTCCCATCTATGATCACTACAAGAATCTTCAAGATTAGGACTGGTCTCCTCTTTTAGCTCAATGCCCTAAACCACATAGACTTTTCAGTAGACATGAGAGCTGAAAAGATTGTGGGTCTCAGAATCATTTCAGAGCAGTAGAAGTGATAGGATGTCATGTTGCTCTTGGAGCTAAACAGATGAAGATGAAATACCTTCACCAAACTGAAATGTCTGGAATGTCTTGGACTCTTCATAGTAATAGTAGCTCATGGAACCATTGATTTTAGAGAAGTGACAAGTGACTTCTTGCCACTTGTCATCTTAAAACTTGGTCCTATGTTTCTTAGATCCTTCCTCTGGCTATTGAAGCCTCATACTAAGCCCATACCATTTGCTATCGTTATTATTAGCTTTCTACTTTTTTCTATGTGCCAGGTAAATGGGAAAAAACTTATTTTGACTTTTACTCATCTTCATTAACCTGAAGGATACAGGCATATCTCAGAGGTATTGCAGACTCAATTTCAGACCACTGCAATGAAGCAAGTATCTCAATAAAGCAAGTCACATAAGTTTTTGTTTGTTTGTTTGTTTGTTTCTCAGTGTATATAAAAGTTGTGTTTACACTATACTGTGGTTGATTAAGTATTGTATGTTAGCATTATATCTAAAACAATAACATACATAACTTAATTTTAAAATAGTTCTAAAAAGTGCTAACAAACACCTAAGCCTTGAGCAAGTGAATCATTTTGCTGGTGAAAGGTCTTGCCTCAGTGTTGGTGGTGCTGCCTGACCAGGGTGGTGGTTGCTGAAGGTGGGGATGGCTGTGGCAATTTCTAAAAATAAGACGACAGTGAAGCTTGCCTCATCAACTGTCTCTTCCTTTCACGAGAGATTTATCTGTAGCATGCCCTGTCGTTTGATAACATTGTACTCACAAAACTTCTTTCTAACTTGAAGAGAATCCCCACAAACCCTGCCACTGCTTTATCAACTAAGTTGATTTAATCTGTTAAATCTTTTGCTGTCATTTCAACAATGTTCATAGTATCTTCAAGAAATCAATTTCTGTGCTCATTCTCAAGGAGCAATTCCTCATCTGTTTAAGTTTTATCATGAAATTGTAGCCATTCAGCCACATCTTTAGGCTCCACTTCTCATTCTAGTTCTCTTGCCATTTCAACCTAATCTGCATGTAGTTGCTTCACTGACATCTTAAACCTTTCAAAGTCATCCATGAGGGCTAGAATCAGCTTCTTCCAAACTCCTGTGAATGTTGATATTTTGACCTTCTCCCATGAATCACGAATCTTCTTAATGGCATCTAGAATGGTGACTCCTTCCCACATACATCAGAGGAATCACTATCTATGGCAGATATAGCTTTATGAAATGCATTTCTGAAATAATCAGACTTGAAAGTCAAAAGTACTCATTGGCCATGGGCTGCAGAATGGATATTGTCGTGAAAACACTAACAGTCATGAAAACATGAACCTCCTTGTACATCGCCATTAAAGCACATGGGTGAGCAGGTACATTGCGAATGAGCAGCACTATTACCAAAGAAATCTTTTATTCTCAGCAGTAGGTCTCAACAGGGGGCTTAAAGTTTTCAGTCAACCATATTCTATCTAACAGTTGTGCTGTCATCCAGGCTTTGTTGTTCCATTGACAGAACACAGGCAGAGTAGTAGATTTAGCATAATTCTTAAGAGACCATAATTCTTAAGATTCAGATTTTCTGAATGACAAATGAACATTGGCTTCAACTTAAAGACACCAGCTGGATTAGCCCCTAACAAGAGTGTCAGGTTATCCTTTTAGCTTTGAAGCTAGATCTTAACTTCTCCTCTCTAGCTGTGACAGTCCTAGATGACATCTTCTTCCAATAGAAGGATGTGTCCTCTTCACTGAATCATGTTGTTTCATGTAGCCACCTTCAGCAATGATCTTGGCTGGATCTTCTGGATAACTTGTTGGAGTTTCTGCATCAGAACCCCGTGCTAGTTTCCAACTTTTCTTCTTCCACTTTCTCACCTCTCTCGGTCTTCATAGAATTGAAGGGAGTTGCGGCCTGGCTCTGGATTAGGCTTTGGCTTAAGAGAGTGTTGTGGCTGGTTTGATCTTCTATCCAGATCACTCAGACTTTTTCCATATTGGCAATAAGGCTGTTTAGCTTCCTTTCTGTTTTTGTATTCACTGTAATAGCACTTTTAATTCACTTCAAAAACTTTTCTTTTGCTTTCACCATTTTGCTAACTGGTGCAAGAGATCTAGCTTTTAGTCTATTTTGGCTTTCCAACATGCCTTCCTCACTAAGCTTAATCAGTTCTAGCTTTTGATTTAAAGAGAGAGATTTGTGACTCTTCCTTTCATTTGAGTACTTAGAAGCCATTGTAGGGTTACTAAGCGGCCTAATTTCAATATTGTTGTCTCTCAGAGAACAGGGAGGTCCAGGGAGAGAGAGACATGTAGAAACAGGTGGTCTGTGAAGCAGTCAGGGCAGACACGCAT
Organism: Microcebus murinus; assembly: GCF_040939455.1. NCBI lineage: Eukaryota > Metazoa > Chordata > Mammalia > Primates > Cheirogaleidae > Microcebus > Microcebus murinus. The sequence continues at coordinate 33,476,808 of NC_134126.1, forward strand.
TTACCTGCTGAGTTCTCTATTTCTATGGGAATGGTTCATGGTGTCCCAAAGCAATTACAACAATAACATCAAATATCCTTGATCACAAATCAGCATGGTAGGTATATATATATATATATATATATATATATATATATATATATATAATAATGAAAAAGTTGCAATATTGTGAGAATTACCAAAATATGACACAGAGATGTGTAATAAGCACATGCTCACTTTGGAAAAATGCTGTAGATAGACTTGCTTAATGCAGAGTTGTCTTCAATTTGTTAAAAAAAAAAAAAACCCACAGTCTCTGCAAAGTGCAATGAAGTGAAGCACAGTACAATGAGGTGCGCCTGCATCTGAGCCAGATGATGGGATCACGCTTCCTTGAAATTGCTCACATCAACATCAGGGATTTCTATTCTTTCTGAGGATGGATCTGGAAAAAGATGTTGCAAATAAAACTGCTAAAAAGATTTTAAGCTAAGATAGTTTTTAACATAACGTAGATGGAATTGTTTTATGAAGCAAGGTGGTAACAAAGGAACACATTGTGAAGACTACGCAGAGGCCAGGCATGGGGTGCTCTGGCCTGAAAATCTGGATGAAGCTGATGAGGAATCCAGAAACAATAGGCACATTTTTATGTTGTTCACATAGACTCAGGTGTGCAGTGCTCACTCTAAAGAGATTTCAGGTGCCACAAAAGGCAGCCCCTGACATTCTGTGCTTTCCTCTCATTTTTGTGGAAATGGCATTCTAGTAGGTCCCAGTGGCTGTGATAAAGCCACCATAGGGTTCCCTTCGGAGTGTGTCGTTCCTCCTGCTAACACGGTCGGTTGGGCCTGGTGAGCCTCTCAGCACCAGTATGTCTCCTTATGAGTCACCTCTACAGCGTAGACTGTGACACACGTATGTTCTCAGATTACGTCCGTTAGCGTATCAATGCATTGCTTTGCCCCGGTACAGCCAGTGTCACGAGTTTTACTAAATTGCCATAGTTTTATGTGGTTGAATGTTAGGCATGAGAGTGGTGTGGGTCTTTCAATTGCTGAAAGAGTAAATGAGAAGGTGGATTTTTATTCTGCTCTTAGTTTTAATGGTTTTTCACATTGGAGAGAAAAACTACCCATGAATTCATGGTAACACTCAAGGCAGGAATGAAGAAATCATAACAGAGAGCAGGGTATAGTCGTCACCCTCTACCTTCCTCCTTAAGTGCTTTAATGTGATGAGGAGGTAACGGCCACATGTGTCAATTCTGTAAAATTGCACAATCTGTGATAAAACATAAAAAGGGAAATTATTAAAGCTCTTTGCTTTGTTTTTGGTCAAATTTATATTCCCTCAAAGAACAAAGGAAAGTATAATACAGGCGTTTACCATCAAAAGTCTTAATCTGTATTCATTTGACTTATTTTCCTCATTTAGGTACATATTCCCCTTTTACTTTAAAAAATGAAGTATCAGCACAGCTATTGAAGAAATTAATTTAAGCTGTTTAAAAATAAAAAAATAAGAATTGGTCAAATTAAGTTTTGGTACCCATATATTTCTGAGTCACAATTAAAAAGAAAGTAAGGTATTATAATAATAGTATAAAATATAGGTAAGTTGGTGTTCTTAATACTTCATTCCATGCAGAAAACAAGGACATGTTTGGTTTTTTGTTTGTTTCAAGCAAAGAATTAGAGAGTTGGGGTTCTTGAAGTAGTCAATAAATAGCATCCTGCTCCCCCACTCAAGGTCTGAAATACAATAAAAAACAAAACAGATAGAATATCGCCTTTATCATTGCTACCATTGATCGTTTTGAAGAATGCGGCTCACGCATTCAGACACATGGGCTGGAGAATCATAGCATGGAGAGGTCGTCTGAGAATGCATGCATTCTGTAGGCAGAACAGCTCTGCAGGGACAGAGACGGGGAGCCGAGAGCTAGAGACAGAGAGAGAGGTGGAGAGAGAAGGAGACAATAGGAGAGAAAAAGAAGCCATGGAGCTATGCAGGCTCACATGCCCAGTTCTTCCTTCCAAACTTCTCAATGAAATGCTTGCCTGGAGGAGATGAGTAAGAGAGCTCAGAGTGTTTAGTGGAGCTCACTGCACGTGAAAAGTCAGGAGGAGGGACAGAAACTTTTCCTGCATAAAGAAATAAATGGTAATAAAATATAAAGTAGTAAAGTTAAAAAATTGTAGCTTTAATTCTGTATCTAAATTAATATTCATAAAGAAAGCTAAGAAATAACCAGCATGGTAATGAGGAGAGAGTTGTCCACAGTGAAGAGTTACCAAGGGTTGAAGTGACTTCCAGAAATCTCCGCTTAGAACCAACCATGGGTGAAGAGCCCGTGTGCATTTACATCAGGGGCAATGGGCCTTTTGTTCCCCCCACACTTATCTACAGGGAACCAAACCATAAAGGGTGGAGTAAATCAATCCTCTACCCAAACCTGTCCCCACAAAATCGCCCCTCAACCTCCTGTCCACCAATCACTTCAACTCTGGATTCGCCATCCAATTAAGTGCGTGCTTTGAAATAAAGGATTCCACCCAGCACTTCTACAGAGGCTCTTTCTAAAACTGCCAAACTATCATAGACACTTAAAGTACCAGGACATGGCAAAATGTCTATTCATAGAAAAATATTTTGTCATAGGAAAGATGTGATTTTTATCAAATGAGAATCTCAGCTGAGATTCACATTTGATGAAAGCCTTCTAATAACATGTAAAAGTTCTTTACCATCAAATCACAAGAACATTTCCAGGCACATCATTTTACCATGTAGTTTTAATTAATTTTTGCAGAGAGTAGAAACAATGTTGCTCAAAATGTTGATGGGACATAGTATTTTCTCATGCTTTTTCTCCATTAGCTTCTGTTCTTGGTTCTTCCATTGATACCACTGCTTTGCCTCACAAGGCAGCTAACAGGAGGACGGACAGCCGTGGATGTAGAAGGAATAGCCTCAAAGGTGCTGCCCGTGAGCACAGACATCTAGAGATGCAGGGCTGACTGCTGGGAAAGTCATTCCTGCATGTTGGAATGACCTTAGTGTCAGGGCAAAGCTGATACATACACATCTGATAGCTTTCTACTGACCTAGTTCTAAAACAATTTTAAGAAGGAGTCTATGATAGAATCTATCAGGGAGTCCCACAGCAAAAGATATCTGAAGAGGCTGGTCGGTATTTAGACAGCCATCTTCAAGACATTTACCTGTTCTGTGTTAGTCAGAGTTCTCTAGAGAAACAGGTTCTCTCTACATGTATGTATGTATATACACATGTATGAATGGACAGAAAGAGAAAGAGAGAGAGAGGGAAGGAACAGACACATGTGACTGGACACTAGCAAGTCCAAGATCTGCAGGGTTGGCCCTCAGAGACCCAGAGTTAGTTGCAGCTCAAGTCCAATGTCAGTCTGCAGACAGAATTCACACAAAAGATCACGGGTTTACAGAGACATTTATATGATATTCCATTCTCAGAGTGGAACTCAACATATATGTGTATCATTTTATTCTGAGAATCCCTTCTAGCTCTTTTGTGAGCACATGGTTCATTTACACAACCATGCTCATCGAACACTTGCTGTATCAAGCACTCAACAGTCATTCGAGGATTATGAAGAAAATTATGGCGGGATCAAATTTCACATTTTGGAAAGATGAAAGGCACCAGTTCAGATGAGGTAATTACTGTAATTGCCAAAAATGAAATATGGGTTCAAGTATGACATATATTAATAACTTGTATTTTTCCCAAAGTGTTTATTCTCTAAACAAAAGACTAAAAACAAGAAGTTGTTTATTTTTCTTCTCATCTTAGTCCTCATTTACACATTTGGAGCACATGTTTAAGTGAGTGTAGTTTCAGGCCTGGTATGATTTTATTATTTCAAAGTGTAAAAAGCAAATGCAACCTACGTAGGAAAAACTCACAGTCATTAATCTGCACATGGACTTCCCAAGAGTATATGCCCGGTCACTCTGGCTGATGTTGCCTGGGCCCCCGACACCCCCTATAATCACTCTGCCGTACTCAAAATCCACCTTGCAGAGGGCTGTTGATATTTGTCATTCAAGAAAGAAACTATACAAAGGGAAAGATGCTTTCCAATGTGGAAATGCTCAATGCTGACATCTAATTGGAAGTGGCATGCCTTACTTTGCCATGTGTTTGCTCGCGATGCAATGGATCAAGAAACTTACAGTAAAATCGCAAATTATACATGGGAGATAAAATGTTCCTTGTCATTTGAAACACAAAAATGGAAGAGCACTTTCACCCTAAGGGTTCTTAGCAAGTTCTCCATATTTATAGTCTCTGGGCATACAAAACATACCAAGTATCTCAACATGCATATGTAGGCGAGCATCCCACCTTGTCAGCAAATATTTGATAGCATTAACATATTTAAAGAGTAACTTGAAGTGTGTGGCACAATTCCTGATTACACTGAACATAAAGAATGTTTTTAAATTTATATAGTTTTTTTATGCAAGGACTCAAAGCTAGATATGCTCATATTGGCTACAATAGTATGTAATTATTACTTATTAAATTTTCTAAAATACCTTGAACATTAAGAATATTTTTTAAGTTATAAAAGTAGGAAAAACAGCAGATTTTTAAAATATTTAAGTACATATTTCCAAGTACATATACAAGTGCATTTAAATTTAGGTCATATTGTATATTAGGGTTAGCATACTCTTATAAAGAATTTAAATGTACAAACAATAATAACCCAAGGTTTCCCATTATTATGTGAACCTATTGTTCTGTTTTCCACATACCTCCCAAGTTTGCTATTTCCTCCAATTGGAATGAATTTTTCTTACTCCTCTGAATATCCAAATATTGCCCAACTCAAATGCCACCTTCTCTGATACACCTCCCCTATGTATCACTGCTGAGCTTAATCTCTTTAAATTCCAGTAACCTTTCAGCTCTGTTCCCTTTCAGGGTCCTTACAACACTGTTCCTCATGTTATTGTATTTTCATCAGTAGAAAACCTTAAAGGCAAGATCTCCATCACTCAGCAGAGTGGTCTTGGTCTAGTTTTGAATTTTGTCTGTTTGTTTACCACTGTCTTCTCAGCATTTAGAAAAGTGCAGACTTACATAGGTACTCAATAAATATTTGTCAAATAAACGAATGAGTGGGTGTCAGTCAGTCTCAGAGGCATCTAGGATCACATCTATTTCTTGTATTCCATAATCACCTCTTCTCCTAGTCTTATACTATTATTTCTATTTTATATAATTCATTTGTTTCTCAAGGTTATTCTTTGATGATCTCATTGTCTGTACAGACAAATTTCCTATTCATGGTAAACACATATATAATGAATCAGGTGGCCATAAGTACCGTGTTTCCCCGAAAATAAGACCTACCCATAGAATAAGTGCTAGCAGGATTTCTAAGCATTTGCGCAATAGAAGCATTTACCCCGAAAATGAGACCTAGTGACGGGCGTGGCTGCGCAGCGCGTCTGCACAACCCATGCATGTTGTCGCAGGGCGGTAAAGAAGACAACAACCCTTCTCATCTGCCCCATCGTGACAGCGACTATCCCAGAGGTGACCGGAAAGGTGCGGGCAGCCCCACCAACAAGGTCGGCTCCCCCTGTCGGGTCCCGGCCGTCCTGTGCGTGCTGGAAGCTGAGGCTTTGAGGGGAAAATAACACATCCCCTGAAAATAAGCCCTAGGGTGTCTTCTTGAGGAAAAATAAATATAAGACCCTGTCTTATTTTCAGGGAAACACAGTATTAAGGAGAGAAATAAAGGAATGATGGAAGTGGGGGGTGAAATTTTATATAAGGCTACCAAGAAAGACCTCTATGATACGGTAGTGTTTGAGCTGAGACCTGAATGAAAGGGTTGTGTGAATAACATGAATGTACAAAGGAAAGCTTTCCAGACCAGGGGCACAGCAGGTGCAAATGCCCTGAGGCAAGAATGTTATTAGGTGTTTGAGGAAGGATAAGGAGGCCGTTATACTCAAGACCGAGTGAACAAGGACACAGTGGCAGGAGAAACAATCAAGGAGTGGGGTGGACAGATCATGCAGGTCCCTTACAGGTTAATTCAGATTTGGAATTTTATTTCGAGTGAGATGGAAAGCTATTGGAGAGTCAAAGCAGTGGGCATATGTGATTTGACTATAGCTTTAAAAGAATCGCTCTGGTTAGGCTAGGGGCAGTTGTAGTGAGGAAGGATGGGGCCTGGGGACCACTGAGCGCAGTAATCCAGGTATGAGATGCAGGTGCCTGGAGTTAGGGAGACAGCAGTGGAGACAGTGAGAAGTGGCTGGATTCTGGCTACATTTTAAGTTAAAGCTGTGGTCAAATTATTCTTTAAGACTTTTACTCAGTAAGATTCTACCAGATATAGATTAAAGAAGAATCTCTTTTTTGAGAGGACTCCATTCTATCATATTTATACTGGTAATTATTCTCACACTTGCTCTCAGGGGAGCTCATCTGTTAGGATTAACCCTGGCTCTCAGAGAGGCTTGGGTGACATGCTTTGTGTCACAAGTCAAGCCAGATCCCAGAGCTCCAAAGCTACTGTTCCTTCCACTAAATGTCACATTTTCTCAGTTTTTTTTCCCTTGCATATCCAAGGAGTTTTGATTTAAAATATGTAAAGTATTTTTAGCATGAGGAAAAAATTCTGAATATTGACTAAGTAGTTAGCTTCATAAAAAATTGTTAGCATCTTATTTTCAAAAGATCAGTGTAGTGATTTTTAGCAATGTTTTGAATTTTGTATGCTAAAAACAAACATGCAATAATTTATTTTTGAGCAATTTTAACAAGCACACTATATGGGGAAGTGCTCCCTTTCTCTTAGTGTTGTTTTCTATGTTGCCTTGTTTTTAAATATGTGCATTTAAAACTTAAGCATTATTAAAAGCATGCCTAAAGATATTATTTAACAAACTAGTTCTAAGAGGAAAGTGTGTGTATTGTTAGTCCTAACCATTCACATATTTGTTTATTCTGAAAACTAACCAATGACTTAAGTTTTTTATTCTGAAATATTTTTTAATCAAATATGCATTTACAGTACTATAAAATACTAACCAAACAGCTAACAAGATTTATCAGAATGATAGTATTGTGCTACATAATGCTTTTTATATTGAAATATTTGAGTTCTAACCCATTCGATTCTTCTTGTTCTTGAATAAGAATATAAGGTTTCTTGGAAATTCTTAGCTGCTTTTATATTTGGAAGTTAGAACATGATGCAAATGCCCTCATTTTAATCGGGAAACATGGACAGTGACATTAAAAAATTCTTCCTCCTCATACTCATGATTCATTTCCACTAGACCCACACCTGTCTCAAATAGACTCTCAGACTCTTGAGTAAGGCATTCATTTCTTTCTTTTCCCTGCCTCCTTCCTCTGGAAACTCAGAGAATTTAATGTATTGTGCTTTTATTGACAACCCCTGAAATGCTTGATATTCTGGCTAAGAGGTAGGAAGAATACAGAGAATTGAACACAGTCCTTGCTTTCTGTGGGCTTGACTCCTAAATAATCATTTAAGTTCGATGATCTGAGTAAGGAGAAGCCTTCCATTAGCCTTGCAAGGATAAATAATTGATAAACTGGTGACTCTTACCAATTGCTTATTCTTTAAGAAAAGAGAGAGAGACAGAGAGAGCATTTTTCAAATGTCCAAAGAGAATTTTTAACCTTTTTTCTGTCCCATCAAAGATGAGATCTGTCATCTCTTTTAAGGTATTTTATCTTAGATCCTTCTTTTCATTCCAATTCCCAGTGTCGTGCTAATCCTTGCTCACAGGGGAATTTGCAAATGTAAGTATGGGAGATGGAAGAGTATAAGAAATAGGAAACATCCACTTTTGTCTATGCAGAACTATTCATATTTACTGGATTAAGTACATATTAAAATACAGAAATTAACAGTCACTGTTTAAGCATGTACAGTCACTAAAGGCAAGCGAGATGGCTCTGTGTATCAACCCGGAATAACCTCATTGGTCAAATGTCGTCTAAGCTCTCCTCCAATGAAAACACAGCTCATCGTTCATGTTCCCTTGCAAATATGAAGGGGAGTGATTTTTCTTGTTTCAGAAGATGCTATAATGGTTGCATGTAGAATTGCTAAAAGGAGGATAGAGTAATTTATCCTGTCAGAGTTATTGATACTCAAGTCTATCTTTTGGAAAATTGGATTTATTGACAGTTAGGCATGCTTAAATCCTGATTGCAAATTTTAGATGTTTTCAAAAGATTATGCAAGAGTAGAAATTGGAGTGTGTTATCCTTTGTCTTCTGTTTGGTGCTGTGCTGTTCTGCTTCCAGTGAGGGTAGTAACTATGATGAGAGAGTATAATGAAATGGTTATTTGGTTGTTTTGTTAGTTCCAGGGTCCAGAATTTTCTAATCCCATTAACAATAAATACTCTACCCCCTCAAAACCACAAATATCTCAAATATTTAAGTTCACTAAGCTTATAATTAGCCTAAGAAATATTTTCTCATAGAGCTTCAAGGCAATAACCAGATAATTCTTGAAATTATAGATGGAAATCAAGTAACCTAATATAAAAATAAAGAAGTTCTCCCTTTATGATATATTGACCACAAATTTTATAATCCACAGTGTTAACTTTGTAAGAACTAATTATTTTAAAACATACATCATTCCATTATGTATAATGAAAATTGTATATTGTGCTGAAAGAAAAACAAATAAGTGTTGAGTGGTTTTGCATAATGAACATTGTTAAAATAAGCTTTATTATCTGAAATTATAGAACTTAAACTTGTATAGCAAGTCTGGCTTGATTGCTGTTTGCTGCTATAGAATATACAAGAAAAAGAGCAAAATATACTAAAAAGAAAAGACAATCTGTGTTTTTCTATTCCATAAATCTTTCTTCCCAGATATTTCATCAATGGCTATTGGTTCTATTTCCTTCCCATGAAATGTGGAAGCCAATGAAGACGTAGGATCTGCCAAAAAGGGGCACCCATCCTGTTTGTAATGAATATAGAATACTCATTTGTAGAGTGAAGAAACAACAGATACAGGCAGAGCTGACTTGTGTTCTATTCTCTATATACAATCTGACATGAGTATTTATCACACTTTGATAGAAGTAACTGAGAACTTTAGAAATATTTTGTCCGTTGCAGAATAGGAATGTAGAATTGAGCAATGTCAATTTCCAAAAGTTTCATACACATTATTCTAATTTTCTTCCATAGGAGAAGTTATGTATAATATTTAAGATTTTGATAAACCCTTCATCTGGAAGCAAGTAAAATTCAACATGTAAAGGTGGGAAAGGAGGAAGAAAAAAGGAAGCTTGCTGGAGGGCAGTAATAGATCACGACCTAGCTTTGATGGTGAGACCAGAAAAAAAAAGGGTTCATTTTTATACCTTAGGTATATTGTATCATTTATTACAGAAGAAACAGCATCCCTGATATTGAGGGAATGTGCATGCCCAGTCCTGACCTATATTTATACCACAAATGCCATTTTAATTGTTACTTCAATGTAGTCCCATCAAAACCATCATTTATTCACATTTGAATAGATTTTTAAAAACTGCTCTTCAATCTTAATAATTTCTGCTGCTAGTACATTATTAACAAAATAACATGCTTTCCTTCAGTGGGCTCAGCGTATATTACAGGCTTCAGCGTTTAGAATGATGACAACAACAGTAAATATGTTGGGATGTTCTAATGAGAGCACACAGCAACGCAAGATAAAAAGATCTCCAGAAACCTGGTTGAAGTTGGAAAGAACTTCCTTGTTTGGGGAAATATGAATAGTCTTACAGTTTTATTTGATGATAACAATGAATCTTAAAAGACAGCAGGGAAGGAGGTATTGAAACTGCTAAGTTTTGTCTAAGAATTGCACCAATATTCGATTTCCTTGCTCTTCAGCAAACCCTGCTGATGATCCCCATCAGCCCAGTTCATACCTGACGGTCACAACAGAAATTTCCCAGCTTGTGCTGGAAATTCACTAGGTACCAGATAGACTACAGGGACTACCGAAAGTGTTAGAACACAGTTCTCACTATGCAAGTAAGAGCTAATTTTTCAAGATTTCTTTTATACCCATGTATTTTATCTCTTTAGAGTATCTGTCAGAGAAAATTTACAAAGGAATACATACATACACACACACATACATACATAAAAGAGGAGGAGGCAGAAGTCAGGAAACAGATTTCCAGTTTTTTCCAAGGCAGGTTACTAAAAAACAAATAGAAACTAGAAGAGAGTACGACAGTTCAACCTTCAGACATATGTTTATAGGATGAGCAAACAGAAGAGTGAAATTTATATACCACACACAAACCACTGGAACCAAAAGATGTTACTACGGGAACATCGACATAAGTCTAACTTGGGGCTTTGCTTTATATATATTAGTTCTTTAATCAACATATTGGTCCAGGTTCAGTGGCATGTATAATACTGAGGTTCATGTCGATAATATGTTTTTCTTCCAGACCTCATTTTCAAGGCATAAAACATTAGTTAGTACTTTATATGCAAGCAAGGTGTCACTGACTCTGACAATTGTGCACAGAGCTCATTGTTCTCTTAATACATACACCGAACTTTCCCATTGAGTTCATCTAAAGACTGTACATTGTGCTCTGATGGAGCCAAAGAAAGGAGGAAACGTTATTGCTTCCAGGCACTGGCAATTCTATTCAACCTAACCTACCTGAGAAGTAACCCGAACATGAGTGGCTCTGGGATCAAGCCATTGAACAGTGTAACTCATATCACCTGCACGATCTTATGATGAACCATTTCCAAGAACAACTTTAAATATCATGACAATAGAGTGTGGTCATGGGCCTGCCTGTAAAAATGATTATTTTAAAATTTACATATCCTCATTGCTTCCATATAAACTCTGAGTTATTATTTCAAAGCTAGTTTATATTTGAAAGTTTTCCAAGAAGATCTTTACCTTAAAATTCTGAAGACTATATTTTCCAAAGCATCAATCTACAAACAGCATCATTCTCATAGCAAACATTGTAGGTTTTGCTTTCTTTCTACACTGTTTTAACAGAAAACAACTGTATTTAACATTTCTTAGAATTTAGGATGTTTTTACATTTTGTATTAAAAAAATTATCCTGTAACTGATGCATACCTAATAAATTATATATAGGCCATTTTATACTTAACAAAAATCTCAATAAGTACCTTTAATCACTTTAAATTTTTACATGTTTTTTCTTGCTCACCTACAAACTCACTGAAATTTTACAGCCTAGCAAATGTTTTACTTTCTCTTGCAATTAACAAAGATCCACTCTGATAATTTTTCCAATTCAACTGTTTCTTCAAATTCAAGATATTAATTTGGTTGGTTCCAACTTCCACAGTAAATATGCGATTCTAGAGGTAAAGTGTGTTTTAGGTACTTCTCTTTCACTCATTATATATAAAATATGAAACAGTAGCTATTTATTTGCAATAGGACTTAGTCAGCTCTGAGTATAACTTCCGTGCCTTATTTATATCCACTGTAGACTTGGCTAAGAAAATAATAAATTTGGTTTTCAGCTCCTGGGTCAGTTATGTAGATGAATATTACACATGGTCAAAACAGCTGCCCCGACCACTCAGGACACTTTCCATTCCCATTTTCCTGGTGTTAAGACACAACTTACAGAAAGCTTCTCAAGAAGGTACATAATTCTAGCCATATGACATAGTTTAGGTGTGTTCTTATTACTCTAGAATAGCCAAAGTACATCCTTTAATTTGCAATATAGTACACCATAAAACAAAAATATTTCCTTACTTCTGCCATCATTGCTTATTCTCCTGTTCTTCCTGCAAAAGCAGAAATAAACATCTGAATAAGCCTAGTTTTTATATTAAACCGTTCTCACATAATCACCTTTAACATGTGATAAAAAGGATCACTTAAAGGGTCAAGCAATTCATTCCTAAAAACTGATTGTAAATTAAGCAACTAATTCTGTGAAAAATCTCCCCGTATTAAAATTGAGCTCAATGTTTCTGAGAAGCATCTGAGACACCACATATCACCTCAGTTTGCTGCTTTCAAGATCAATACTGAGCTCAGACAGTCCTCAGTCTATGATACAATTGGAAGGTAAAGACACGTGACTTCCGGGGGTGAGCATTGTCCAGACCTCTAAGCACAAGTGGGTCAAGTTGTCCAGTGATCTGTCTACTTAATGACTGTTGCATTTTGTTTGCCTGAGATCTCATAAATACATACCAATCCTGCCCCACAAAAAAACCTTACACACACCAAATTTATCTTACTATGTGTTCTCATTTCCAGAAATGTGTAGCTAAAATGAACTTTAAAAATCTCATAATAATGTTCATAGAAAAAGAAAGATTGTCCTCTTTCATGTTTACTTGATTGTGTGGAAAATCTATAGTCCAGGAAATAGTGATTTTTTTTCTGCCTAAGTGTTAAATGTATAATAAATAGCCTGAGTTCACTTTCAAATACTAAGCAGTGGTATAAATGATTGCACTCTACAGGCATGTGTTTAAATGGTCAGAAATATATAATTAATAATCTTTTACTGTGGAGTTTTATGTGAGTATTACACAAGCATATCTGAGCTGAACCATTCTTTTGGTATAACCATACAATGCCACATTGTTTCTTTCCCATGTTTCTGTGTATATGTTACTGTTTCAGTTTCATTTGTTAGCAAAAGTCTGTTTACCCAGCTTCCTGTTATTAATTATGGGAAACAGGTTTTCTTGAAATGTACTAGAGACTCTTTTTAACTCTTTTTCCAGACACTTCAAGGCAAAATACTGATGATTCCTTTAATGTTTGTACAAATCTGAAAACAAAATTAAAATACATTGTTACTGCATAGAGCTTACAGCTTCTTATCTGCCTCAGAAAAAGAAAAAAAAAGACAGATTAAATAAATAATTTTAAAAAATTGCAGCAGCTTCTATTCCTGTTACTAGACCCTAAGAACTGAGATGACAGAGTTGGACACTTTGATCTGCCACAACGATTAGTTAAGAGACCATAGTATGAATTCTGAACTCTTAACAGCCCATAAAAATAAGTTGCAAAGATAGACTTAAATAGTAAACTGCTAAAAGACAATAAGATGTATTCTAAAATAAATAATCCATAAAGACACAAAAACACTGACCTGATTATTGGTGTATTACAAAGCTTTTGATATAGAAACATCTGGTCAGTCCATCTAGCACTCTCTCTCTCTCTCTCTTTTGAAATAGGAGTAAATATACTTGCATGCATTAAAATCATAAAGGAGCCAAAACATCTGGAAGTTTTAGAAGAAAAGCAAAATAGTTATGGGGGAAATTCAGATTAAAAAATGCAGATGTTTAATTGGGCTGTCAGCTTTGTTACCAGGAAATAAGAGCAGAAATAACCAGAAGCCACTGGTGGAAAATTAAAATAGTTTCATGAGCCCTTGCCAAGCTAAAAGCAATGAAATCAGTAACACGATATGGACAGGGGCTTTCTAAACTGAGATCTGAAAATGTTACCATGTGCAATTTTGTAAATTAGCCATTTCCAAAAAATCTTTTTCATTAAAACACAATAAAAGTTTTTAAGACTCTCCCTTCTCTCTTTGGTCATTAACATTGGGCAGTTATTCGGGGTTTGGCTTTCATCAATGACAAGCTCCCCCCCCCAGCCCTCCTCACCCCCTTTCTAAGACCTTCTAATACTGCTGAGTGGCCAGAAATTACAGATGCAAGAAAAGCTGACAAATGACTGCCAGGCCCCTCCCCCAGTGCCTCGACAGTCAAAGCCCCTGCCAGAACATGCCTGAAAGCAGCACGCTTAGAGACAAAGACACAAAGATTCCATTTTCTCAGGGAAAATAGATTTCATGTGTAAAACACTAGTGAGAAAAATTGAAAGCTGACACATATGTGCAATTGCAGAGAGGCAAGGCTGAATATTTCAAGATTGAAATTGCATTTGATTGCATCAAAGCCTAACAAATGTTGTTTAACCTAAAAGTCTTTTCAGTCTGTAAAAAGACATTCAATGGCAAGATATTTTATTTTTTAAAGCACATGGCTAAGAAGGAAGACGAATTTTGAGTTTAGAAGGGAGATGTTGATTGCATACTACTGTTGCATAAAGAATTAACACAGGCTCACATCACGGTGTCTATAAAATAAGGGGGGACATTTTTCTTTAAAAAAAAAACAAACCTATTGAATCAAAGGGTTCAGGAAGATAATACTAAGTTCTTAGGAGTATGTTTCCTATAAAAAGAATCCCCTCCCAGTAGCCCCAGGCTATCATTACTGAAGAGGCAGTGAGTGGTTTATTAGAGATTCAAACCTTGGCATCTGAGCCTTGCCAAGCATGCAAGTTTTAGCTTGTGTGCCCAGGGCCTTGGCGTCCGCAGTCCCTTCTTCTGGCATCTAACAGGGAGGCCGTCTGGTCGGCCTCACACCGCACCAGGCAGCCTGTAGGTACAAAGGCTAGGACTGGGAGACAAAGGAAGTTCATCATTTACTGAGGAAGATCAAGCTTTTCCTCCTCCCTGCTACGCACCCACTCACATCCACTGAATAGCATTCCGCTCTACACAGATGAGCTCCATGCTTGGAGAAAACTTGACTTAGCATGTTTTAGAATGTGTTAGCCCATTAACAGGTTAAAATATAATTCATAATAGCTGTCAGGGGTACTAGGCCAAGAAATTGCACGGGGGATATTTTAATTACAAAAAATTGTTTTACACCAAAATAAAAAAAAAATAGTGAACACATTTTGTACTCTTTAACCCCTTTTCTAGCTCCTGCAATTCTTAATTTTCTTTAGTCAATAGGAACATCAGAGAGAGGAAAAGAGACTTAATAAGTCACTTCATAATGTTAATCAGAGAAAAGGAAAAAGACAGTAATAGGTAGGCCCTACACCCATTAAGGATTTTATACAAACTCTTTATTCTTACAACAATATTCATGTCAGAATATATTTCTAGGTATTGTTTCTAATCTAAGGAGACTACTATATAACATTTAACAAAAAATTGATAACATTTACTAATAAAATTAATATTTCATTTGAGGTATTAAAATACTCAATCTGAGTATTCATCTATTAATATTTCATTATCAAAAGGAAGCACTGGTTTTAGAGTTTGAAGGCATAACTGTTTAACGGTATTCAGCCACTTGGTAATGTTAGTGAGACTCTGAGTTTTAGTTTCTCTATCTATAATATGAAGAATTTTGCCAATTGTAGGAAATTGTTTGGAGATCAATCTACAAAGGCTGCTTTGATTCCAAAATGCTAATATGTGGAGTTGGGGGGGGGAGGTATAAGACTTCTGCTGTGTTTTTAAACTGTAAATATGCAGAGCAATTCAGCGTCATTGGTAAGGACAAGAGTCCCTGGCGAATTCGGTAAAATAAATCAGTCAAAAGTTATGTTGTCACTCCCCAAGAGACCAGTCGATTGGTGTATTCGTTCACCTTTCAGAATGTTTCAACATTCTGTAACATTAAATCTGATAGTCTGATTTTAAATTTCTTAAAGTAGAGCTGCTTTATTTATTTGTATTTATTTGTTTATATTGTTGATTAGTTTTATGCACTTGCCCTCCCTTTGGTAGTCCTTGGACTACTAAAGAGATATATGCGGAGTAGCTGAGTTAGCCAAGGTGAACCAGAGAGACACTGAAACTCCGGCCAGGCAATAAGGGTGACATTATACCCCTTTCCATGGTGCCAAGGCTGCTGCTTCTGCCCGGAAGACAGAAATAGCAGTGGGAGACAGGTGACGATGTTCAATGCACTCCTGCGGGTCAGCCAGCCAGGCGGCGCACGCCTCTTCAGTTGTGCTTCCTAAGCAGTCCCTGACCCTACCCCAGGTGCCAATGAACACAGAATATTATTGGAAGAAAACATGTTGCATAATAATATGGAAAATATTCAAGAAAATCCTGATAGTCTTTTGAAATAGAAGTAATAGAAATATATTCCTGAAGAGAGGATACATAATGACTAACCTAAGAAGATCAACAAACTTGTAAATTCTAAACAGTGTCTCTTATAGCATTTTTTTAAACAGAATATCAGGATTCTCTACTTCAACACTGAAAAGAAATAAACACATTTGCTTGTCTTCATTTAGTCTAATTGAAAGGGAAGAAATCACATTGCTTAATCACATGCAATATTTTCTTATTTGAAAATTCAAATATTATCATAGACTAGAATAAAGATAGCATAGCATGATTAGATAGATAAATTAGTCTCTTTAGAGAAATTAGATGATAAAAATATATTTAAGATGTTTGAGAATAAAATCTAGATTTCATTAATAATTATGCTAATATTATTTAATATTTGTAAACATCTTTACACAGAGAAAATGAATTCAAAGGAAAACTAACCCTTATATTCAATTAGCAAACCAGAGGTAGCCAAAACTAGTTTATCTTTTCAGGGCTGTCTGGTTGTTATTGACAAAGCTTATTTATGGAGGAATAAAAACCCACAAAAAATGTTTTCTGGAACTAAATGAGTAGTTCTAGAAGAGGGTGAATTTAGGATGTGAAAAGTTGGCAAATTCCTACTGATTGTTGGACTGGAAAACATCTAAGAGGGTAAAAATGAATTTTAGCTAATTTGCTTAGCATGACCTGAGCTTCACATAATATCTTTTTTTGTTTGTTTTGATAGAGATCTTGGAAAAGTTACCAACAATTCCATGAAGGAAACCGAAGGCAAATTGATGAGGAAACATGTCATGTCTCCAAAGAATAGCAGAGAGCTTGCTTAGTTGCTTGCCCTAAAATCAAGGCATGGTGAAGGTACGACATTTCTTTTTAGTTCAATCAAAATGCTTTGTTCTCTCCATCGCAGAGAATTTCTCCTTCCTCTTTTTTCAATCTCTCTCTCTCTCTCCGCCCCACTTCCTCTTCTTCCTCTTATTAGCAGACGCTTTTTATAATTGATGGTGTTTACTGCCCCGTCATCAAACATACGCCACATCACTTAGGCAAAGCAGCAGGCAGGGCACCTAAGTACCCGTTCGAGGAGGCTGGCTTCCAGGAGGCGCTTCCACCGTCTCATCGGGGCAGATGTAATGAGCATCTTGGTGCCACTGAATGCAATGCTGTATTCAAATAATAGCTTTCATCTTCGCTCTTTTTAAATATAAAAGTAAACCTTGAAGCCCTCTGAAGGACCTAACCAAACAACACACACATGAAAACAGATCAGGAAGGCTTTGAAAAACATAAGGATGTAAAATCCATAAAGCATCTTAGCGTTTTTTCTAAGCAAGACCTCCAGGTAAATGATGGCGTTTAATAAGACACATGACAATCTCAATTACAGGAATCATTATCGTGTGCCCTGTGTGCCCTTTTATGTTCCCGGCAGGATATATTTTTTTTTTTTCTCATCAAGAGTTTCCAGGGCTGTCTACTGCTCTGTGTGTGTAAAGCATATTTAAATGTTCCTCCAAAGCTGCACTAATTTAAAACAACACACACATACACACACAGAAAAAAAAAAACAACAACCAAAAAAACCTTTGTCAAGTGGTCAGACAGACTGGAACTAGAGGATTATAGGTAAGAGGGATAAAATGAAGGGTTGAAAGCTGTAATTTCTGTTTCTGTGGTGGCAACTTCATCAGCTGTTGGAGTCAGGCAATTCGAGCCAGGGCTACTCGGGCTCCCAGTCTGGGAAGAAGACGCTTCTGAGTCTAACTGCGAATCAACCCCAGGTCCCCGGGGTTGAAGATGTTCCACGTCATGGTGATTCCTCGCCAGAACCCTTTTCCTGTTATTATAAATTCTCCTCCCCCATTCCTGTGCCTCCCACTTTCCATTTGATTTTATCTGTATCTGAAAATTTCATACTTTATTTCTTTCTTCCCATTTCTTTAATTCCTTACATTTTTTTAGAGTAGTTGCTTGGCCTCTGACTAGTGTTTCATGCTGGGTGCCCCTAGAAAACAAAGAGCGTGTTTGGAAAGGAGACGCTGCATCTCAAAAGGCCTCCTTGATCCACTAGGGACAGTTCATTTTTGAGCATGCTCTTTTGTAGATTTTGTTTTGTTTTTTTTTAAAAAATCTCCTTTCCTAAAATGGTTTTAAAGAACATGTGTGCATATATGGGTGTCAGGCACATTTGTAAATGGGAGTAATTTTAAGCATGAATTTTAATAGAAACAGATCACCAATAAAATGATAAACATAGTTTCCTGTTTACCTTACATAATATTCACTACAATCTTGGTGGTTTCAACTCACAATTTGTCTTTGTCTTTTATATTTTCATGGTAATTAAGAAAATCATAGAATTGGTACATACAGCTGTTTAATACAACTCTCATATTTTGATGAAGAAAATGAAGCCCAGAAAATAATCTGCTCTAAATCATTCAGATTTTCTATAAGTACCATTGCCTTAATTATCATTTTTCATATATTTAGACAAAGAAGTATTTTCTCAGAAAGTAGTTATAAATGTTTCAGAAGGTATACAATCATGAAAATATATGCATAGTAAAATGTAGCCAACATAGCCAAGAATATATATTGAAATTGGCCTGAGTGTATTATTCATATAGCAAAACTTTCTTTGTTAATGTATCTTCTGACCTCTTTATCTGTGTAAAGTATGTAAACCAACCCAAAGTTTGTACATAAATGAATACTATTTTTGTGTACAAGTGCAATCTCCATTTGACTTTTTTATACTCCAATTATTTATTACTCATAGTTCAATAGTTTTAACCAGAACAAAGGCGTTATCCAGAAGAAAAGGAGGTAAACTATTTCATAAGCTGTGTAGTAAACCAGAAGTTCTTTTCCCATTATTAGCACTGTCCTGTTAAAAAATGGATAGAAAAAATCCTATCTTCTCATTTTTATAGGAACGTATTTCCATAAATACTAGTTTTTAAAGACATAATAGATATGATATTTAAAATACCAAGATATTCAAAATACCAATATTTGTATTAAACAAAGCTTTTAAAATTTACTTATAACTTGGCTTTCCAGTTTTTGTAAGAAAATAAAAAAATTAAAAAAATAATACTCAGATTAACATTTTAAACATCACACAAAATATGGGGATGTTACTGGAAATGGGTATTTCTATAAATTAAACAAGTAGAAAGTCTTTGTTCCAAAAATGTGCCACACTACCCTAAGGTTAACAATTCGAGTCTTAGATGTATTTAGAAAGTCATAATTTGGTTTACTTTCTAGTTCTACATATGTTTTGACTGAACTGTTTGAACAATAGCCATCTCTTCAGTTAAAGATGAATACTTGCATGAAATAATAAAACTTAAGTGGATCTTAGGGTCCAACTCACATGCCACTTGCTACTTGTTAAGAGCATGTGTTTCAGTCTCAAAACACGGGGGACACACCTAAGTGAAACAGAAAAAATTAGTTTTACAAAAAGGAATTAAACCAGAATTATGTGACAGTCTGCAGGTGTGTATTTCAGGGGTTCCAAATTCAGCTAAATATCATCAAGATCTGAATTTTCTCCATGATTGTCATAATTTAAATAATAATGTAGAAGATCTAGGATACTATATAATATAATGAATTCAGATTCATAGAAAATTGCATTCCCTTAGGCAAAAAAAAAAAAAAAAGTACAGAGAAATTAGCACAATGAGGATGAACGTGGTTATTTTTCCTGGCACTTGTGTAGACTAATCTGTAACAACTGGGTTTGATATTTGTTGTCTTAATGCTCTATGAAGAAATCCATGGCTAACATCAGAGTTTGTAGGTGTGCAGAATCTGCATTCTTAATAAAGACATCTATGATCAAACGCAGCAGAGACCATGAGGCTGCTCACCAAGCTGCCTTTCCTAGAATCTTCAGGCCCAGGGAGTGCAGCTGTGCGTCACCCGCCTGCATTCTACAGAGAGCACTGAGGGTATAACTCAATGGAACTTCCAGTCGGGTGGTGCAAAAATGCACTGCCCCCAATCTGCTATTTCTATGTCATTAGACAAATTATGAATACATGGCAACATTTTCCCATTGTTAAATTTACATTGCAAAATTATGCCAAATTGTGAATGATACCTTTTGCCAGGGAAGTCTAGAAACATCCCTTGGCTAAAAAAGAAAAAAAGTCCTAACATACACATGAGAAAACACTTCTGGAGCTAACTTAAGAGATTTTGAATGGCACCATCAAATACATTCATTTATCAAAAGCATATTTTGCTTTAGAAACTGGGCCACACTTTAGTATCTTATCAACTAATTTTTAATCATCAAAATTTAGAAAGAGATGAAATGGAAATATAAGTCTTATTAGAAGTAATAATTATATAGATAGTGAAATGACTACTTTTTCAAGCAAACATGCAATGACTTTCTTTTCAGAAAAACAAAGTTGTTGAGTAACAAAGCTGAACATTCACACAAGGCAATGTGCCACAGAACACAAATGCCACTGCAACGTGTTAGTTCATAAATGGGGATTCGATGCTGGTCTGTCATAATTAATCATATTTTCTTCACTGAGAAGCAAAGCTCTCCCTAGGGGTTGAGGATGAGAGTGGAAGATTCTGAGTATGAGAAAAGTATATTTCACTCCCGTTATAGGGTTATACTACTACGATGGAAGGCTTCATTCCTCAAGTGGGAATGGAAATGATAATAATGGAAATTATAATAATTATGGCCAATTTATATTGACTAGAGAACACTTTACTTTTCTCTGGGCCAGGGTTCTCAGCAGGTGGCCCTAGTGATACTTTGGACAAGATAATTCTTTGTCTTGAGGAGACTTCCTGTCACTGGAGGCTTTTTTTATTAGCATCCTTGGTTTCTCCTTACTAGATGTCAGTAGCGCCCCTCACCCATCATGTTGATGTCCAGAAGTTGCCAAATGTCCTCTAGAGAACAAAATCTCCCCTGGTTGAGATACACTTGTCTAGGTATATTTGTTTTTTTCTTTTATCATTATGCCAAATGAGTTATGTTTGTTCCTTGCATTAACTTTAATAGAAGTTTTGCATATGGAAATGCAAATGTACTAAGGGAAGAGCAGCTCTGTAATGCAAATGTTTCCTGCGGGATATAAAAATATAGGAATCTCAATGGTACAGTCACCACTTTGAATATTTGCTAGATAATACATGAATTTTTAGGGATGTTGAATGTGGGCTTATACTTTGTGGCTTATTTGAAAATTTGTAATGTAAATCAGGTAAATAAATGCAAAATGTTTGTCTTTGAACATAAAAACATTTTCTTGTGGATTATAGTTAAATATAGTAATATATTTTCAGAGGCTACTTTTTGCATCAGAGAACAAAATAAGATTGTGCTGGAATGATTCTACATGGGGCTGACTTTAGCAGATGAGTGGCTCTCATGTGCTTTTCCATAAAATGTTAGCTTTATCCGCATATTAAAGCACAGATTTCTTGGGATGGTACACAAAATCTTGAGAGTGAACAAAAACATCTGGAAAGAACCTGGGAGATTATTGTTAAAAATGGGTTGATAACCATGTATCTAAAATATGGGTTGTCAACCTTTTTTTTTTTTTTTAACTAACAATGAGATGGTAGAGATGCTATTAACTAGCTATGCCTGTGTGTGTGTGTGTGTGTGTGTGTGTGTGTGTGTGTGTGTGTGTGTGTGTGTGTGGTTTGGGGGGCTTTATTTGGTGGAACTATATTGATAGAAAGGGAAAAAATAATAGGCACATGGAAGCCTACAAGGCAATTCTAAGCAAAAGAGAAATAGGCAGGACATACAGAATCTTAAGTTTTAGACCATAGGAAAAAAAGTCATCATATGGCATTGATCCATTCATTATTTTTTCAAAAATTGTGAAAGTTGTTAAAACCAGTAGGTTTTAGCTTGACTTGGCTTTAACAAGTGATTTATTCAGACACAGTAAATGATAAAGATTTCCTCCCAGTATGAATTTATGAGTGTGGAGAGGGCTTCCTCATGGAGTGCCTGGAGTGACCAAGGTGATTTGCATTTTATTCTTTACGTCTTTCATGGATTTTTCCCAAAGCTCCTGAGCATCACTTACTTTAGGACCCTCTACGAGTTGATATGCAGGTACCAAAATTTAAATATACCAGTACTTTTTTTTAATTATATTTTTGAGATTTGAGATTTTAATAAGTTTGCTGGATCCATTAATGATAAAATAACAGGTTTGCCTTTCATAGGCCCTGAGTTGTACGCTAAGGGTAGATACCAGCTTAGTACCTTTCAGGGATTAATTGTAAGGTGATTGAACATATCCCCATGGATCTGTAGTGTCAAGATTTAGGCATTAAACTTGGAGACTTTATAGCCCCAATTTGTAGTAACTCTGTAGTAAAATGATGTTATGCTTACCATTCAAATTTTTTCTTTATGAAGAGCATAGGGTAATGATGTTTTGTTTCTATATGTTGTATTTTTAATTACAGTGAAGTCTTTCCCTGATAAAAAAAATAATACGACATGTAACAAAGGGGAAAGTAGAGATAACAATTTAACATGGCCAGTGGATTGGAAATGTGATAAAACATTTTTATAGTGAATATGTTCAAATCAACAAGAAAGTAAAATTTCCTTTAATGATATACTGCATCACTATTTCTTAGAACTTGGTTACTGAAAAAAACATTTAACTACCATAGGTTTTCTAGGTCAAAGTTTCCCAAAGTTTAGCTGTATCAGAATTACTTGGACAGTTTGTTAAAAGACAGATTACTGGGCTTCAAGCCCAGAATTTCTGATTCAGTAGGTGGGGTCTGAGGCTCTGCCTTTCTAACAAGTTCTCAAATGATCCAGTACCACAGAGAGTCATTGTTCTAGAGGCATGCTTAATGTCAGGGCCAGTTCCTTATTTTGACTCTGTAACTTTCTCTTTATTAAAAATGGCAAAAGACCCTACAAAAATAAATAAGCAAATAAATAAATACCCAGTTGCATGAATTTGGGTTTGCTCATTTGCAATAGACCAAATCAGCTTTACTACTGGAAAGAATGACTTATGAGAGTGGTTGTTTTTAATGAAAGATTCTTTACATGCCATTGAAAGACAGGAAACCTTAAAAGAAAAACAAAACAGATAATCTGCCCCCAAACATGGATTTGAATTAGCTAAAAACCTTTTTTCTGAATGCCCACTACAGAGTATTAAAAGTTCGTTTTCCTAAGCTAGTAAATACTTTGTTATCAATATTTGTTTAAATTTTTCCTTAATTATCCTTATTTCTCCCCTCAGTCTTCAGACCCTCAAAGTACCCAATGTCTCTTGTCCTCGTATATTTTATAGCCTAAATGTACTGCAAGACCCTATCAATTCAACACTTTTATTTAAACTTTGGCAGGATCTTATTAAGTTTAAGATATCATTAAATGATAGGACATCTGATATATTGAATAAATTATGGTTCAAGAAAGCATTTTCAAAGGGCTACAGGATGTTCCCCTAATAGAGATGGTGATGGGAATGATACTCTCTGGAATTGTGCCATCACATGACCCTTAGTCAGATATAATAGGCCAGATTTAACAAGACAGGCATAACGTTCTAGTATTGACCTAAAAATTCTGCAAAATGGCATAGACGTGGTGTAAGAATTGCACATGTGACTTATGATTATTTAGTCGACTGTGATTAGCTCAGTCAGTGTGAGTTAATAGTAATATAGAGTTTCCCACAAAAACTATGAAAAACTGAGTGTTTTAATAGAGGACAGGGTATCTGGTATGAGTGAGAGGAGTAGTCCCTCTCTCTATGGCTGATAGAAAGAATCCAAAATGGGCCACTTCTCATACCTCTCACAATAGCCTCCACCCTGCCTCGTTTTAGGTGAAACCAGCTCACCACTCATTCCATTCATTTACAAAGAACATTAAGCTAGTATCTATACTCAGTACAATAAGTAATGGAGATACTTCAAAAGTGAAAGAAGAAATTGTCAGATTGGATTTTTTCAGTTAATCTCAATAATCTATGGACAAGTACATATTGATTTTGACAATGCAATATGCCAAAATAACATAGTCCTTAAAATTCTCATATAGAAATATGGCACCTTGATTCTAATTTCTGAAAGAGAGCTTACAGAGCTCTCACTAACTTTCAGCCTTTTGACTACATAGCAGAGGAAATTGAGAAAGAAATTAGTTGAATACCATTAACTTATCATCCTGTCTCTTCTGCTCAGTCACCAGTATACAAAGAAAACCTCACACAGAGTTGCCAATTAATTTATCTGTGAACACTTATTTCATTTTCCCCTACTGCAGTGGATAAGCTATGGTACTGGAACACTTACAGTTAAATTTTGTTGCTTGGTCTTTGGCCTTGTAAGACCAACCTTCACTGATAGCACTTACGAACACTTACCGATGCTTTACAAATCAAATAATACAGCTTTGAGGGCACTTATTCTCTTTGTTTCCCACACATTTTAATAATTCTGGCCTGTCCTTTTCCACAGAAGCAAATACACAAACCTACAAACGTCAACACGAAGACCTCCGGTGCACAGCGCGCATCACAGCGCTGACGTTAGTGCCCTGTCTATGCTTGTCAGTGGGGAGGGTGGTCTGTGATAGCAAAATTGTGTCCCTTCCTTCCTGCAATTACCTCACTCTCCTCACAGCCTTGACATCTGGGAGCCCACTGCTACTGTAGCAGCTGTGATTCCTGTCCTAGCAGGAAGTTAGCTACACTTTCCAAAGGGTCCTAATTGTTTCTGATATTTTATGGCAGCTCGGAAAAAGCCTGGGTCTTGGTGGACACACTGTTTTGTACCAACGGCATCCTGGCACCATACACAAATGTATAATGGGTCACAGTCTGAACTACTTATAGGTATCAAATGTGGTATTTTGCTTAATGACATGTGACTCTACATTGTGGTCATATTCCAAATGTAACCCTTTTAAATATAGAGTAATGTATATTTCTGAATGGGACATCATTCTGCTCATACTCACAGTACTCTCCCTGTTTTATTTGATGACTATACTTCTGTCATCATTTTCCCAAATGACCAAGGTGGAAGAAGGCTTACCCAAATATATGCTTTTATTTAAATTGTTGGAAGAGAATTGATTAATTTGATTTAGTGAGAATCACTATGCTCTGTATTTGCTCACAAAGCACCTCAGTGAACAGAGGTATTCAGATACTTATGAATTTATTAGAGATCAATAGATCTCCAAAAAAAAAGTGCAGAATTATTCAACTCCAACTGAACTTTGGCTTCACTAAATGTCTAAAATATTTTGTGTTTTTGAGCTGATAAATCTATAAATTGTTTATTCAGTTTGCTTTTATTGTTTAAAAATAATCAAAGGGAATTACTGCTGGTTTGATTTACTGTTCGTTTATCTTTGAAATGCCTAAAATAATTATTATTCTCATGTTAAGAGCATTAGTGTTTTTTGTTCATCAAATTAAGAATGAAATGGATTTTAGTCCTGGCCTGCAATTACTTTGTTAATCAAAATGATTGCCACTGATCTAGAAACTAAACTGTTTTCTGGTAGAACAGATTGAGGATTGCTCTGATTCCTCCCATAACTCTACAAAAATACAATTACATGTGATTTTTATTTATTTTTTATTTCTGTTTTTTCTTCTTTCCTACATTTCTTCCAAAATATGCCATTGTTCTCCATTGTATGTTTTTATTTGCCTTAATTTCAAATTTAATTTAATATTTATCTTTGCTGAATTATTTTTTCTGGAATTTTATACTCATAATGATGAAATCTCAAACTCTCCCCCATCCCACTGTAATTTAATGATTGATTTTAAATGATTGCCAATATCTTTTATTGGGTGACTGCAACCTCTGATACCCTCTTCTGGCTAGAAATTTCTTTGAAATGTATTTATAATATATTCTCTATTATGCTGATTCCAGGTAGGCCTGAGTATTTTCCCACTTTTATTCAGCTATTCCTATGATAACTGGAGGATACTGTACATTCTCCTATTATTTTATACTACATACTACAAAATATATTCAGGCTTAAATAACCATAAAAACAATATTTGTTTAGATAGTGACTGGTTTGTATATCTTCACTGCTCTGGAAAAATCTTGCTAGGCAATTTGCCTGGGGCTGATACTTGTAACCATTAGCAATTATGGATTCCAGAAAGATGTTGATATGAAGTTTTTAAAAAGCCATTTCAAAATCAGATGTAAAATATACAGTACATTCTCTAGGATTGTTTTTCTGTTGCTGTTCAGGCTGCTTGCCTTTCTTATCGTAACTATAATTTACTTTTTCATCAGGACGCAATGAGTCATACCTAGGAAATTCTGTTTCAATCTCGGGCTGTTCCTGGGCATTTATATCCAGGTGAATTATTTTCAGAATCAATAAAACAGAAAAAAATTTTATATGACGGTGTCTTTACATGTCACTGATGTTTTGCAGAGGTTCGGACGAAATGCCAGGGATGTGCTTTCATTGCCCAGGGATCCACTTACACAAAGGAGACAAGGGCGCCCTGTTGCGGAGTGGGGCGCTCATCACCTGGCACATGCAGTGAGCTGGGGAGAAACCAAGGACATGCCTGGGCGCTGCTCTCAGGGTGGCTACACTCTAGGTTTTCACTGATAATATGGCGCAGCTGGGTAACAATAAACACTAGGCAAAGACTTTCCAACACAAGCATCTCCTTAGTGCCCACTTTGGGGAAGATAGCATAAGAAGCCCCTGTTTTTATTGAATACAAACCATTTCCAAATATTTAGAACAGTATTAATGAAGAGTTAACTTACAGGCTTTGGTTTTATTTGTTTACTTGTTGATCGGTGTTGCAGAAATACCCAATGTGTTTGAATTGTTTTACTTTGAGCCTGATTTGTACCAGAAATAGTGCCGATTAAGTTGTTCTTGTATTTTTCTTTTTTCTTACACTTTTAAAATCCCTTTAACTTTCCAAAGACCTCTTGGTCAGAAAGCTGACTTTTAGAATTTTGTTATGCCATAATATAATAAAGTGTATCAAGGTAGAAAAAATTGAAAGAAACAGATGATTTATGCATAGGACATTTTGCCTGTAAGCTATGCAAACCTGACTTTCATAAAGTTTATTATCAAGATTTTCCCATGTGATAACATAAATTTTGGAAATGTTATTTTTGCCCATTAAACATACTGCCTTCAATCTTCCCCAGATTTTCACTTAGTAAAAAACTGGAAATACTTCTTAAGTATACTGAGCATAAAGAGAGATAAATAATATTTTTAATATTAGGTTCAATCTTGGCAAAAGTATTTGTATTTCTAACAGTATCTACTTTTTAAAAAGGTATTATTCATTTTTTAATATAAGGGAGAATTACCATATAAATCATTAAGAACTAAAATATGCTATATTCTAGAAACTATCAGTGGCATAATGTTATCCAAAAATAATAAAGGTTTTTGACATTAATAGGATCATGTACAATGAGCCATCAAGGCTATGTGCAAATCACAACTGCTTCCTTTTGTCCAGGTCTTCTTACAAATGAGGCATAATAAATCTATTATGAAATCCTCCCACATCATAAATTCCCCTTGATAATGCAATATATGCATTTAAAGTTACAATTTAAAGCCAAAAATTGTTAATATTTCACAAATTTTTTATAATTTAAAGACAATCTGGAGAGCATTCGGTGTGATTTTGCAAACGGTGCTTAATTGTATGTGTGAAATATATTCCTCTTGTTTAAAAAAGAAAAATGCATAAAGAGAAGAAAACTACGATGTTCTTAACCGCTAGCGTGAAAATACCACTAAACTTTCCATATCAAGACATCTGAAGTTAGAGTGTAGTCACTTTAAACCCAGATGTGTGTATTTTGGGCACATTTTTTTGAGCACTACATAATCATAACATAACCTAAAATAACAATGGAAGAAAACTGAGCTCTGCTTGATAAAATATGCTTTACTTTTTGTGTGCTGTTAACAAAATGACTTAGACAAAAAAAAAAAAAAACCCGAAATCTGTCTTAGTTTAAGACAGAAGCACAAAGACATTTCCCTTCTGGACAACAGACTTTGGCATTGCAAGATCAAAGGAACAATTTTATCTGCATTGTGACTACAGACCAAAAGATTTTACAGTATTCCTGTCTCCATGCTAAAGCTTATGTGTCTTCAATGGCATTTAAATTATAGCCCTCTGTAGCCAGGCAGTCAAAACACCATGTCATCTGATGGGACACCATATTATAATCTGTCAGCATGTCTCACTTAAAAATTCTTCTATACTGTACTTGCCCTCGTTTTTCTCTTTTGGTAGAAAAACTGAGCGAATTATCTTCCTTTTAAACTAGGTTTATAAGTTGATCTAATAAAGATAGACAAATAGCATACCTTGGCTTCCAACGTATATATTTTTCCCCTTCCTTTTTTTCTGTGATACACCCCTCCACACTTTGCTTGTTTTTAGGATTTTCATCTTTCTTATATCACATAGTACATGGCATATTATAGATACTTATTAGATGAAAATTAAGACTGTGTGTCCATTAGAGAATTATAGCTAAACTATTGTTTTCTCAAAGCAAAGTATTTGATATTAAACCCATTTATAACAGAGTGAGTATTATATATAAAGGAAAGGAGCTATTCTCTGAATTCTGGGATAGCACATAATACAGATGGCATTTTTCAAATGTCACTGGAGAGGCAAGTTTTAATTTGAATATGTACTTTTAATGTAATGTTTATTATAGTAACTAAACAATACAAACTTTCTGAAAATTAGCATTTCACTCAGAACACCTCTGCACACGTAAAAATAAGATTTTACACTTATACAGGAGCAGTGAGCTTTTTCTCAAAAATAGACGTAAGCAGCAATATACAATCAATTATCTTACATTTTCATGCTATCCAATAGTATATGTACTTATAAGTAGTTATAGGAATTTAAAAGAGCAAAACTCATTGTTTTCTAGGAGCATATGCTAGATTAGCAACTGATGGATAACTTTGGTTTTGCGATTCAAAATATAACATGGGACTTCATGCATTTTTAAGACTAGATTTAAATAACTTGAAAAAATAATGAATTTTAAACCACATGTTCATTTTAAGATTGAGATGCAATATGCTTGATGAGGAAGAGTTATTTTACCCTGCTCGTGGAAGGCATATTTTTAATTAAAGTGATGCCATTTTAGAAAAACTTCAATTAAGAATATTTATGCCAGAATAGGCGTGTCTGCTCTGGAAAAAGCCAAGAGTTGCAAATAAATTAATTCTTAAGTTTCTAAATAATTTTGACCAACTTTTATTCCTATTATTTTTGTGTAGAAAATCACATCTTCTGTCTGCTCCATGCAGAGCAGAAATAAAGGAGGCTACTGTGCACATAGCAGGTTGAGCAGTAAAATCTTTCTCCCAACATGGGGATGCCAAATATTCTTCCACATAATATGGTACTTACCTGAGGAACCAGACATGGAACACAGAAGATATTTATTGAGAATATATCACTTTCTCATTGAATCAGGATTGGATGTCTACACACATGGTTAATATTTGACAAGAAATTACAAGTATTTTATTGTCATAATTTGATACAGCTAAATGGGGCCATGTCATGCAATATTTTGATTAAAAATGCATTATTTTCTTTTATTGGGAGCAAAGAAAAAGAACAGTGGCTTTCAGGGACAAAAGAATAGAGTAGGAAAAAAATTCTCTATGCATGGAAAACAGTCAATTTTCTATCCCCACTCTCTTCTGCCCGACACCACTAGGATATATCCAAGAATTATTTCTTGGAGTTTATTATCAATAAGTGCAAAAGATTATATGCAATAGCATGAACACTTACAAATCTACTCCCCAGTTTAAGAACTACAGCAGCACCAAAATTGACAAAGCAACCTCTGTACTCGTCACATGCCTTCCTCTCTCCCTCAGAAGTTACTATTATCCAGGTCTCCACGTGCAGTTGTGCAGGGTGTGCACTTTACAGACTTCTGTACAGGCATGATATGAATGATGCTCTTGAAGTGTGTAGCGCATCACCTATACACATTTTCTCAAGTGGCTTGGCGCTTTACTGAGCTGTGGGATTCCCTTTTCATATATATGATAGCTTTGCTTGCTTTGAGCTTTACAAAAATTATGACATTTTGTACATATTCGTACTAGGGCCAGATTTTTCCACACAAAATTATGTTTCCAGTTGTCATATACATTGTTACTTAATGGTTACATGTTTCTGTAGTTCATTGCAGTATAGAATTCCATTACATAAATATCCTCAATTTATTTTTTTGTCCTCTTCTTTGACATTTGAGTTGTTACCTGCCTCCCAATTATACAAGCTGTTGCAGTAAACATTCTTTTATATGTCTCTTAGTGCACATGGGCAAGAAATGCTGTAAGGTGTGTACTAGAATAGGAATTTCTGAATCATAAGGTTTCCAGATGGATTAAGGGTATATATGTGAAAAGTAAACTTTAAAAACTCTAATACATGTAAATGGAAAATGATATGATATGAAACTGGGCAAGCCTTCCTTTAAAAGACCTAAACATTTTCTAATACTTTCATCATTTGTGCAAGTACTATTAATATTTGTGCATAAGCATCAATTCCATTTATAAGTAGCTACTTGAGTGGTTTTATAAAATACCTGCCCTTGTTAAATCAATCAATTCATCATTCTATCTAAATCCATTATCCAGAGAAGGAAGCAAAGCCAGAAACTGTTTTGATTATCTTATTACGGATTAAGTGCATTTATTTTAAACTTGGAAAATGATTAAAATTAGAGGCTTCAGGCAATGTAAAAACGACGAATTTTATTTCCTTGCCCATATCCTTTTCAAATTACATTTGGAAATATTGACTATGAACACCAAAACATGAAGATTATAATTACCATCCTAAGTATAAGGAAGCAGATTAATGTACAGAAAATTATTAGATAGGAAGATTATTTTTCATTGTGGTAAAATGTGCATAACATAAAATTTACCATTTTAACCATTTTAAGGGTATAGTTCAGGGTGTTAAGTACGTTCACATCATTGCACAGCCATCACCACCATCCATCTCTAGAACTTTCTCACCTTCCCAAGCTGAAACTCCAGATTCATTACACAATAATTCCCCTTCCACCTCCCTCAGACCCTCACAACCACCATTCTACTTTCTGTCTTTATGATTTTACCTACTCCAGTTACTTCATATAAGTGTAACCACACAGTACTTGCCCTATTGTAAATGGCTTATTTCATGTTACATAATGTCTTTGCATTTGGTCCATGTTGTAGCAGAATATTCTTCCTTAAAACTGAATAATATGCCATTGTATGTAAATGCCACATTTAGTTTGTCCATTCACCCACGGATGAGCAGAAGGCATGTTGCTTCCAACTTTTGATTATTGTGAATAATGCTGCTATGAACACAAGTGTATAAATATCTTTTTAAGTCTTTGCTTTCAATTCTTTTTAGAGATGTTAAGATCTTTAAGAACTCCCATAAAGCAGTTTCTGACCTAGGTGTTAAAAGAAAACTGAGAATATTTTCTTCAGATTGGCAAAAGAAAGGATAGAGACACTACACTTTTCATATTTTTTCCTTTACAACATTTTTCTGTTACTTGAATGCATTTATTTATTCTAAAAATGAAAATTTGATATTAATATCCAATTGCTATACTAACTTCAACAATATGAAATTGTTTGAGAATTTTACCTGTGACATGAAGTTGCTAATACAAAGGGCACATTTTATAAATACAATTTTTCCATGCTACTTCCATTAATAATGGCTTACATTTGAATATGAACCTGAAAAATACTTTATTACACTTTATTAATATTTGCCAGCACTCACAATGTGATGATTAATTGATAGATAAATTAATAGCCAGATATCTAGATAAATAGCCAGTCAGGCTGGGATAACCCTTTCTTGACCATTTTACAGGGGAGCAAATAGATTTCAAGAAGTTAAGCATATAATGTCCTTCAATTACAAAGTGGCAAAGTCAAACCTCCAACTTGGCTCTTCCTGGTATCAAATCACATTTGAAGCATTATAGATTCTGACCCACCTTAGCTAAACTAATCCTCACCAAAACACCATGAAATAGATTGCAGAGTTGGCAGCTGTTCTTTTTCTCACAAGAAACAGATCTCTCAGAGGTTCAATTATTTTTTAGGATTTCATAGCTGATAAATGGTATTGTAAACATTCAGGTCTTCTGTTTTTGTATTGATACTTTTTTCCCATAACCGATACAACTGATGGCTGCCATGGGTTTTTGCTGAAGTTAATCTGCTATATTTTTTTCCCAAAAGATAAAGTCCAATTTATGTATACTGAATGCATTTTTTAAAAAATTAGGTGAAGTGTGTGACTTGCCCTATACCATATTTCTTTTATCAGGAGAACCAGCATGATATTTTAGATCTGTTGCGCTTGGGAACAGTTCTCAATCATCTGGACCTTAGGCTCATTGCACTTAAAAAGAATTCTTGTAAGAAATTTCCTTAAATATAGACATAGAGGATTGATGATTTTGTATTAATAAAACTATTTTTAAGCTTATATAAAATCCCACCAGTCCTGACCCTGATATGATAGGAATGGCATAGGTGCAGTCACTTAGAGGTTACCACCTAAGCTCACCTTGATAAGTAAATCTAGATAATAATATGCTACAGTATCTTCTAGAGTGCTACTTATGCCTGAAAAAGTTTAATAATTATCATCAGCGTTGTTTGTAACTTAGCTGTTTTTGAATTTTAGTATTTTAGTGAATAGAAATATCATTTGTACATTAACACAAGGGGAAAACTCCAAAAGGTAATTATTCATTATTCTTTGGATTAATCCAGTTTCATGTCACACAGTTATGTGAAAATGAACAAGCACAGGTGTAATGAATTTACCTTTCTCTTTATGTAGCCCGAATATTTCACCCTCTAATTACTTCATCAAAATATCTTTGCTTCTTTCATTGTAATTCTTTTCCAGAAAAAAGTGAGAAAAAGTGCTGTTAATTTTAAAATATGGAACTGTGAAATAAATAATTCATAATGTACATAGTAAATAATTCATAAAATATAAATGATGCTTCCAAAAAAATCCAGACCTATACTTTCTTAGGTTTATTTCTATTAAGAAAACAGGTACAGTATTGCATTCCTGTTATTACAAGAGTGTTTGTTATTGCCTCTGCAACCCCTGGACTTCATTACCAACTAGAAAAATCTGTATACTAACCTCAGCTGTGATTCCTATGCTATAACAAGCCCTTATCAATGCTCACATAGTCCCCGTCTCCTGGAGCATAAATCATTAGGTCAATTTTGCTTTCATCCAATTGACTTCACTTCTGCCATATTTTGATTTCATTAGTGTAAAACAGAAGACAGCTTAATTACTACTTAGGCTAAAATAAAGAACAAAATATTTGGTTGGTAAAGGTTGGAAATAACACTCAAATATTTTCAGGTGTAAGCAAAATAGAGTTCACTAGAGAAAAACAGAAACATACTTAGGCTCATAGTTTTGATATAAACACTAATTTAAAAATGCAAATGTTCTGAGTTACAAGTATAACATAGTTTCATTTCCAAAGGAGACTGATCATTTGTCCTCATTTTTTCTCATTTAAATGAATAAAATGTATTTTTCTTTACCACAGATAAACTAATCGCATAGGTTTATCTACACAAAGTAGAAATTGTTATCTCTCAGATGTCAACTTTGCAAAAAGCCTGCCATTGACTGCTGATACAGTCATTTATTTTAGAAGAGCCGCATTCTGATTATCAGAATCAATTTCTTTAAAGTTTGTGAAGTGGCCATTCCTTTATAGCGATACTTCTCACCTCCAAGTACTTACTGCACAAAGGTACGTGAATAGTGAGACTCAGGGTGTTTTAAAAATGTAAACAATTTGAAGGTAACTAAGACATGTATTCTAAAATATGATGACGATTGGTGAGTTAAAGAAGGCTGTGAAAATATGAATGGTAATCAAGTAATCAGAGAAAGAAAAGGAACAACATAAGGAGATATGGGGGTTCAGTGGTTGTCATTGCTTAGAAAGTGTGAGGAGCCGTTTGGAAAGGGGAAAACAAAGCTTGTAATTGACTTGTTTTCCACTTCTTAAAAATTTACTACTTAAAGGGAGGCAATGATATTTTTAAAATATATACGCATGTATGTTACTGAAATATAGACGTGACATATGTTTATGTATATAAATACATACAAATCAAAGCCATCAGAGCAATAGTTCCTTTGCTTTTTAGAAACAATCACTATCATACACAATGAATTTCATCTTTGAATATGGTATGTTGATAGACATTATAGTCATTTCTAGAATTAGGTCATTCTTCATTATGTTGGAAACTTGGCTTAACTTAGTTAAATTTAAATTTAACTAAATTCATTGATTTAGTATGAATTAACTTAAAAGTTTAGATTTGAAAGTATCTGGAATTTCCTAATATGGTCAAAACCCAGACACATCTATACTTTGTTGTATCTGTGCTTTGCATTTTTTTTCTTTTTGACTTATCTCTTCTGAACTGGATTTCTATTATATTTTCTTACCACATTTTATAGGCTATTGCTGAAAACTATGTATTAATTTTTGTATGGCCTCTATTGTAGATGCACTCATATGCTAATGGCCATGCGAATTATATTGAACGACTCTGGGAGAAAAACCCAATCTCCAGTTAAAAGTGAAGGGTGCACATGGGTTACCCAATGTGTGAGTCACCGAGAAGTGCAATGCTGCGCGATGACTGGTGAGTCGCAGGCTCTGAAGGACGTTTCCTGAGATTCTCACACAGATGGCTGCTGAAAACCATAAGTGAGAGGGAGGAGGAGGAGGAGGAGGAAAAGAAGGGAAGGAAAAAATAAATGTGTGGGGGGCAGGGGGCTCTCTGTAAGCAGCTTTTATTGTTCTTTAATTTCTTGACTACTGAACCAAGTACTTACAGAAATCCTACAACTCTTTTCTGCAATTGCCATGGGATGTACACAGTCTTAAAAATTCTAAAATTGATCACATTCAATTTAGAATCTTCCTTTTAACTCTTACACCGTATACACTGCCAGGTGATTGAGAAGGAAGTTTCCGTGGTGTCTATCTGACGCTGCCTGCCACTGTGTGAGGAGCCGCATGAGAACACGGAGCACATGCCTTATAGTCTATCCTGTACAGGTCAGAAAGCAGAAAGGAGGAATGTTGTTTTTACATCTTTGCAACTCATTCCCATAACTTTTTAAAGCGCTGTCTCTTCCTTCTCTGCCTTGCCTTGTAGAATTCATGCCAAAGAAAGTATTTTAAAATAAGAAACTGATTAATTTTTACTGTAGCCCATGCTGTAGATGTGTCACTGATCT
The DNA here is from genome assembly GCF_040939455.1 of Microcebus murinus. Lineage (NCBI taxonomy): Eukaryota > Metazoa > Chordata > Mammalia > Primates > Cheirogaleidae > Microcebus > Microcebus murinus. The sequence goes on from NC_134126.1 coordinate 33,512,258, forward strand.
ATGAAATATATACAACTCTGGTAACTGCACAGAAACTGTGGATTCTTTCTGCCACCCACAGAATAGGGTCCAAACTCCTTACCACGGTGTTGAAGATCTTTTATATGCTGAGCCTGGAAAACATAGTACCTTCAAACATGCTCCTTTCCTCTCGTCTAAGTAAGTTTTCCAGACGCATCGGTCTAATACTTATGTGCTCTTTCCCTAACACATGGACTTTTAGGCCCAGTTGGCTTCTCTTTATAACCCTTTTTCCTGGAATGCCTCTGTCTGTTTCTCTTCAGAGATAATTTCTGCTCATCTCCTCAGTAGATAAGAACTGTTCAGAACTTTCCAAAGTATTTCCAGGAACTTAATACTTAGAGAAAACATACCAGGAGAAACAGTGGAATATTTAGGGGTTATCTAGCCCGACCTTTTCACTTTGTAGCTAAGGAAACTGAGGCACAGAGAGAGGAGACTGCCCAAAGTCGCAGGGTAATACCGGACAGGCCAAGACTAAGTCTCGGTCTCTTGCCAGTCTCTGCAGTGCTGACCACGACAGCCTGTGATTCAGACGACTCCGGACTTAACCTTGGAAAATGTGTTAGCCTTTCTGAGTCTAAATGAAAGTTGGGAATGTAAACAGGTAACCAGAATAGCTCCTTTTTTTCTCCTTCTGTTCATAGTCTTTTCTGATTTCCAGTTCAGCTACTGCGTCTACACATTGTGTGTTCTTACTTTTATAGAGAACTGGGAGCTGCTATAGCAGCAGAGAATAGTGATTAGAACACAGACTGTACAGTTAGATTGTTTTTAAATTTTTTTTTTTTTTTTTTGGTTCAAATCTTACACCCACTACTTACTACCTGGATATTTAAATGTTGTGCCTCGATTTTCTCATTTGTCAACTGAGAATAATTTATTTAATGCATTCAAACATACTTATTCAGAGATTTCTGTTCTTGGCTGTAAGGATACAGTAGTAAACCACACAAATAAAATCCCTGCTTCATTCTAGTGGTCAGGGACAGATTAACTAATGATACCAGTCTTTTCCTGATTGCAGCCCTTAGTGTGTGTTCCGCCTTTCTGGAATTTTCTTCCTAGACATGTTTGAAGAGTTCACTCCCTCTCATCCTTTGAATTCTTATTTAAAAGTCGTCTTCACTGGCTACCTACTTTAAATTTCAATCCCACCCTTCTCGCAGTTCATAGTCCTTTTCCTGCTCTATTATTTTTTCATCATCAGTCTTTATTACTGTCCAACACACCACATATGTTTTCTTATTTGTCTCGTTTATGTGTCACTGTTCTCACTAACATGTAAACTTCAGGAGGGCTGGGACATTTTTCTATTCTGCTCTCTATTATATCCCAAGATCTGAGAACAGTACCTGGCATGTAGCAGGTGTTTGTTACCTATTTCCTAAAGGACTGTGTTAATATCTAGTTTAAGGTCCTATGGTGATATTTGCAATTAAGCAAAAATAAAACAGAGTAAGTGGTCAAGGATAGTGACTAGGGTGCTGTTTTACATAGCATGGTGAGGGAAACCTCTTTAAGAAGGAAAATGTTGACTAGAGACATGAATGAAGTGAGCAAAATGCGTCACGGTGCATTCCAGACAGAGAAAACAGCATGTGCAAAGGCCCTGAGGCACATTCATACTTGGCAGGTTCTGCTAATGGCAAGGAAGCACTTGTGACTGGAGCAAAGTGAATGAAGAGAGGAGAGATAGGAAAGGAATGAGAGAAAGAGTTCAGATCATTCATGTAAGCCCTGGTGAGGACTTTGGATTTCCTAATGTGACTATCTACCAAATTGAGGTGTTTAGAGGCATTGAAGAGAGAGCATGTGGCAGAATATCAGACATGTGCACAAGTATTCAGTGGAAACTATTTATTATATACCATAGGTCAATTCATAATGATAAGATACAAATAAGGACAATGAAAAAACTAAAAGAGAAATTAACACGATTTCCTTCCCTATCCATATGCTTTATGATAACAACAAAAACACACATAGAAGTTAGAAAGAGACCTGTGGAAAGTTTTACTTAAGAAAGTATGTAAAGACTAAGAAAAAGATGGATTATAGTCTTATTTTTTAAAAAGGCTTATCACACGAAGCAGTCCCACTTGAAACCTGAAATATTTTAGTCCTAATCTGTGCTATGAATTTTTCTGCACTCATAGTATAGTCTTATAATATATGGCTGAATTTTATGAAATAATCAGTCAATGAAATAACAATAGTTTCCTGCCACAGAATGTATTTATTTCAAGCTACTGTTTGATCTCACAAACACATCACAACATTTCTAGCCAGGTCATTTGACCTCTTAAAAATATACCCCCATGGAGGAAATTATCTATTATTGTTGATAGTCACAATCTTAATTTGTCATATGTTTATATCTATTCTAAGCAAGAAAGGGGATGGTAATATTAAAGATTGTGCTTTATTATATAGTTTATCAATTGTGGTTTTCTATTATTTATTTTCTACATTCAGCACATTCTCTGGAATTTTCAATAAATGCAACGGCATGTTCGAAGAGAAAACTTTCAAATTCCCTGGCACTGTTGAGGTGATCACCTCACTGTTGAGGTGAGAACCATTTCAGTGTAACAGGAGGGACTCCCCTTCAACCTTGCCAGAGAAAGAGCAAAGTGTGTTCTTAAAAGACTCAGAATGTGTCTGGGAGTTTTCAAACGAGAGGCCATGCTTATGTTTCATCATTCAGTTCAATTCTTTGTGTAACAGTGAACATCTAACACATTTAATAGATTTTATTTGTCAAGTTAAAAAGCACATTAGTCCCAAAAAGAGTTATAGAAATTGATTGAAAAAAAAATTCACACGGCGTTGGTGGAATATGTAGGCTTTTAATTATTTTCCTTGTCCAAAGGGCACACTGACTGGGCAGACTGCCTCTTACACATTATAAATTAATCCCATTCGTTCCCAAAACTTGTCCATTATTTCACTACTTTGAAATTTGGCCGCCCTAATTAATCGCTGCTCTATAATTCAGGCGCTGGGGCCTGCGCGAGGGCCGCGTGTTTTCCAGCTGTGACCACGTGTCCAGCAAATGCCCAGCGCAGCGGACCATGGCCCTTCAGGCTCTCCTGCACCCAGGCGTCCGCGAGACGACTTTCTGTCCCTGGTCTATGGGCTGAGCCCTCCTTGGGAGCAATGCGGGTCGGGGACAATGCCCAGCCTAGTGCAGGTGACTTGCCCTGGCCGTTGGCTGTGTCACCGAAAACTGTCACCGTAGCACTGCAAATTGCTGAGAGCCCCTCGGAATATCCCCCAGGAGAAACAAGCCCACCCCAGACCGCCTCTCTGGGTTACACCTGCTTTCTAAAATCCCAGCACCGTGCCGAGTGCTGTGCCCAGGGGCCCTGATTCTGCTTCCTCCCAAGGCACAGAAGCCTGAAGCTAAAGCACCCTGGCGGACGAGCACGCCAGCCCAGGCCTCCCGGCTAATTAAAAGCAACAAACAGGGCCAGCGGCTGCCATCCTGCAATTGCTGCCAGTTCTCCTGCTCCAGTGTGGCTGTTCTGTGCTTCCTATGCATGGGAAATGGCTCCTACCTTGGCTTATTCTTCACCTAGAAAGAAAAAAATGTATTCTATCTCAACTTTTCTAATTATTTTCCTTTTACTTCATATGGTGATACAGGGAAATTACAAGGAATTGTGCATTTAAAAAAGAAAACATATAAACCAACCAACCAACAAACAAACAAAAAAACCCTACTTGTCACCTAGAACTTCATTTATTTCAGAGAAATCTATGGCCTAAATCGTCTCATCAAAAGATAACAAAATAGAATGATTCTTTCATTGCAGTGGCAAGCACAGGGCCCGCACTCTGGCGCAGATGTGGACAGGGGGCCAGGCCCTGTTCAAAATATGTTAAGTATCTTCTCACATAAATCCAACAGAACCTGAACTTTGTTACATTTGTTTAGGGTATCAATTCAATAACGGGAAGATACTGAAAAAATGCAATTTTAAGATCTGACGTATATTTCTACAGGTAAATCTTTCTTCTATAGCCACATCTTGTTTTGCCCTCATCCATTTCAAATATTGAAAAATAAGCTATTTCTTTGAAGAAGAAGAAGGAAAGAGGAGGAAGGAAGAAAAATAGCCAGAGATTTAAGAGTTAATAAGCTTTTTAAATTGCAAAGTATAAAGCTTTCAATACATTGTCCCAGAGAAAAATAACAAAGAAAAAATCTATTAAGCATTCTTGCTCTTCAGAAAAAAAATGATTGGACATTTATGTTTTATGACATTTTTAGATCAAATGTATTTGCCGGTGGCTCTGTGGGGGATGGGAGGGAAGGGCTGGGTGGAGATGTTCGCTTTCCCTGTGTGCTAGTATGACACTGATCTTACAGACCTAGGAATTTTAGACTCCTGAATGGATTTGTTAAAAAAACAAAAAAAATGAAAGAGAGAAAAATAATTAGGGCAGTAAGTATGTATTGTCATGAAACATGGTGTGTATATTGTCATGTATCGTTACATTGTTGCAATGAAATATTATAAAACTCTAGGTATTATCTCTGAACTGAAGCAAAATAAAAACAAACTCATAAAATGAATAAAAAAATAGAACAACAGAGCAATAATTACAGTCTTAAGTGTTGGGAAGAGACTTTCAGCTCGACCCACGACATTCCCCGAGCACCTGACAGAGGAGGAAATGGTTATTTGACAAGACCCCTGATCACGCACTAACTCCTTGCTCTGTCTTTACATTTTTATAGTATTTCAGGCAAGTCACTTACATTTTCTAAGTCATCATTTCCTCTTTTACAAAATAAAGTGACTCAATTAGATTGAGTGGTGAAAATCCAAAAAAAAAAAAACAACTAGAAATTTGAGTACTAATATATTGTGATAGGAAGTATCATCTTAGGTAGAATATGTTTTATAATAAAATGAATAGAATTAGTTTGAATAATTTTTCACCATTACTTGATGAGATAATTATTATTTTAGAGTTACTTCTTAAGATTTCCTTTTATCAGACAGTGTGTATATTTGTGTTTTTAACTAAATGAGAAAAAAATCCAAATTTATACTCATTTTCAGCTAATAATCTATAATCAAAGCCGTGCCTAAAGTATAGCACAGCCTTTATTAGGTATCTACCCCTCATGTTGACATTCTATGAAATTAAAACATAGACTTGTATAATTTTCAGTTTCACAAAAGAAAACAAAAAGAAGCAATTTTAAAAGATTTTTGTTTGTTTGTTTCCTGTTTTCTTAAAATAAAGCTGCTGTTGAATAGTATGTATTTGACTATAAATGCAACCTGTTAGCTGATTGGGCATCTATTTACTATCTAACTGTCCAAATATAAAACTCTGTAAGAGTATAGGAATAATGCAAAAGAGTTGATTCTAACTCAGCTCAGGTATAGAAACTCAAAAAGGGCCATTGTTGAAATCAAAGAACAAAAGAAAGATTCCATTCAATAACTGCATCTCCATTCACTGGTAAATATTCTCTCGACTAATGCAGGAAATGAATCTCAGGAAAGATAAAGGTGGTTCAGGTGGTTCCAAATCAGTCTCCCTTCATCCCTCATGTCCCTCGATGTGTACGGGCTTCTCCCTGCTGCCTGTAACCATGGCCATCTGTCATGGTGGCTCCACGCCCGTTCAGAAACCTTCTGCTTCCCTCCCGCCCGCCCTCCCTCCTTTCCTTCCTCCCTCCCTGTCTTCTTTCCTTCCTTTCTCTCTCTTTCTTTCTCTCTCCCTTTCTCCTTCCTTCCAGCCTTCCACCCTCCCTATTTCCCTTCTTTCCTTCATTCCTTTCTCTCTCTTTCTTTCTCTTTCTCCTTCCTCCATTCCTTCCTTCCTCCCTCCTTTCTTTTCTTCCTTCCTTCTTTCTCTTCCTTTGGTCTCTCCCTTCTTCCCCTTTCCTCCCACCCTCCCTCTCTCTCTTCTTTCCTTCCTTTTTCTTAGTCTTTCTCTTTCTCCTTCTCTTTCTTTCTCCCTCTCCCCCCTTCCTCCCTCCATCCCTTCCTTCCTTCTTTTATTCCTTCCATCCTTTTTTCCCTTCCTTTCCTCCCTCACTCTCTTTCCTCTCACTCTCCTTCTTTCTCTCTCTCTCCTTCCTTCCTTCCCTCCCTCATCCTCCCCCTCCCACCCATCCCTTCCTCCCTCCCTCCCTTTCTCTCTCTCTCTTTCTTTCTTGTTTCATTTTACTAAGAAAAATTGAAGCAAGGGTAGCATTACATGGAAGTTGCAATGACAGAAAAATATTTTATTTATTTGTATTTGGGGCTTTGGTGTGCAATTTCTAAATTAGCAATAGAAGTGGAGCATTTGGTTGCCATGTTTGCTTCTAAAGCTAAGGAAAAAATGGGTTGTTCCTACTTGGAAAGTTGAACTTTAGATTCCTGAAGACTTTATGTTTCCAAGGTTTATAACAACTATCTGAACAAACTCTGCTGAGAATTCTAAATCAAACTATAAAGCCATGAAGTTAGATGATTGATGCAGCCTCCAAATTCAGCCTTATTCCTTCAGATAAAAAAAAAAAAATACTTAAAAACAGCCCTGGTGTATATTTTCATGTACTAGTCTCTGAAATCTTTAAAAATATAAGAACCAAAGAATAAAGGCTGAGCAAATATACTATAGTACATGTGCAGAAGTATTAAAATAAGTCAGCTTAAAGCAAATCATTAAACTTGATTCACTCATATATTCCTTCAAATAGAAACATTCTGTCACACTTGGGATAATTGTAAAGACTCCATCTTATGTAGTTTTATCAAATGTAGCACTTTGAATAAAATGTATTCTCCCTCTTCCAGCCCTATTATCCCATAGTTTCACACAAATTATCCTAAATAAGAAATGTCATATTTTGGAAAGATATGCTATTTAAAAGCATGTAAATATACTGAATTTTAGGAGACATCTGTTTTGAATTTCTCAGTATGCTATGTATATTTTAATTCCATTATTTCACCCAAGTTATTCCAAATTTGTGATGATGGATGTACATCTAATTTTAAATTTTTACTGTCCATTCCAATAAGATATCTTTGGTAACCATAGAGGCTTGCAAAAATTGTACTTTCATTATAGTGTTAGCTTTAGCAAAAGTCAAAAGTTATATTTAAAGGCAGAAGAAAATCGAGCCCCTGGCCTTTGCCTCCACAGTATGCCGTAAGCTATTTTCCATAATAGAAATGAGAGCTTAATTGTTGGTATCTTTCTCTCCAATAGATGTTTTTAGCTTTTTGATTATAATATTTTTATCCAAAAGAAATGATAATATTTCCCTGAATGCCCTCAAATGTTTTCATTATAGTATGAAAAAACCATGATAACTTAAAAAAGTACTTACTGAACGATATTTCATAAAGCTAACTTTGTTCATTACAGATCCAGTATTGTAGTTTTGGTCCACAGAATGGTGTGCTTTTGTGGTGGCTTTTAAATCATTATATATTTGCAAACTTTTGTATCATTTGGAAGGTCTTAACAAAACTGGGCAGAACGTAGAATTGCAAATGTGAAAAAAATATTTTTAAATAAATATTTAGGTTAAAAACCTCCATTTATTAAGTGATTTTTGTTATCCTGAAAATGAAAAAAAAAAAAAGAGGGGAGTTTGAAATGCTATTGCCAAAAATCTTTTTTTTTTTGCCCCAAAATAAAAACTAAAAATAGACTGAAGCATAATATTTTTTATAGTGCTCTCTCCAGAATGACAGGATTTTTCTGTAAATCTCATTATGAAAAATATGCCTTCCCTGTAGTTAAGTATTAGGTATGGGGAGAAACTAATAGGATTGTTCAAATCAGTCAATAGGTTTGAAACTATAAATATTTGGAGGCTGCTTAGCCTTTTAGGTGACTATATAATTCTATTTGTTGTTTACTGGTCAGAGTTTCTTCTTTTGAACAATAAGGAAAAATCTAATACAGCATTAAGATGAGCAATTTTAGGCACAATATGACAGCCACAGATTGCAGTATAAATAGGTGTCTCAAAACAAGATATCACATGGCAATAGAATGATTATCAACTTTTAGACATTGATATACACTGAATTTAATAAAAGCAAAAGAAATGTTGGAAAAAGAAGACTCTAAAATAAATTATTTTCTGTTATTTTTAATGCTCTTTCTAATAGTATCTTTTGGGGAAAATATCTTCTAGTCATTATTTCAATTAAAAAATTCAAGAATGCTAGAACATTTTCTCTTAAGAACATTATAATTGGCAGCATCTTAACTATTAGTAAAGAAGTCTTTGAGTGTTTTTTTTTAAGAGGCTGTGGAACAAATTTTCAATTTGCTGAGTTCTTTTACAAATATCAATATTTCTTTCTTCTTTCCTTCCCTCTCTTCCTACCTTCCTTTCTCTTAGTCTTTCTCTTTCTCCTTCTCTTTCTCTTTCTTTCTTTCTCTCTCTCTCCCCTTCCTCCCTCCCTCCCTTCCTTCCATCTTTTTTCCCTTCCTTTCCTCCCTCCGTTAATGTGACTGAACTTTTGATAAACATATCCCTATAGCACATACATCTGTGCACCATTTGCCCCTCAGAGTTAACTGCCTTGAAAGATGCCACCATAAGCCAAGGAGTCTTCCACCAATCACAAGGTTTTTTTAATTGTCTTTAAGTCCAATCCCACTTATTTTTTAATCCCACTCTTTAAAGGCACTCAAAGACAACTAACTCTGCATCCTTTGAGACTGATTTCATTTCCAAGAATAGCTGAAAAAATCGTATTGTTGCAAAGCTTAGTGCATGAAATAGCTGATCAGATTGGTTCACAAGAATTATAAAAACTCAGACTGATTTTCATCTGTGCTAAATGAAGTGCCAGGGAAGGTCATTTCAGTGAATAGACCCAGAGTAGCTGGATATCTAGTCCTAAGCACCCTGCTAGAGAGCATACTAAAAAAGTAATGAGACAAGAAAATAATTTTTTACCAAAATGTACCTCAATAAGAAAGTAGTATGTGGTTAAGATATTTGGATACCTGGGTAGAGGTGAAACTCACTACCAAAGACATGTTAGAGTAAGAACAGAAGTAGATAAATTCATTCTAAGGAGGTCTAACAAGAGCATTTTACTGCCTTTTCTGCTGTTCCTACGAGCCTTTTTTCACTAAATAAAACTAGAAACAGTTAATGAATATTGTTTTGCATGGGCCCGAAATTATTGTACTTTACATGTCTTAATCAACAGAGATAATATAGAAATGTTTTAAAATATGAAAATATTATTGGAAGAAGCATACAGTCTCTTTGAGAGTATTTTAAGGACAATAAAAGTTTAAAAATTCAAATTTTAAAATATGATAATTTTGCTTTTATCATTAGAAGGAAATACATGGTCCTTTTGCACAAAAGAGTAAAATTCTTAATTTAGTAAGGTACTTTTTCTGAAGAACAAGACAGCATTATTTGTCTGAAATTTGGTCCTATGAGTTGCTATATTTCAATGATTCTGGAGGTGGCTGAGTTCTCTGATGAGCATCAAACCTGTTTAAACTTTTCTGTTTGAACCTTTGAAGATGATTAGGTTTGTGACTCAGATTTTAGATTCTAGTACAGTCAGACACATGGTGCCCCAAATGGAGTCAGGTAATTGGGGAGTAGAGGAGAAACAGACTGAGTCTGATTGAAAAGCTAGACACTGATATGTACTAGGGAATCAAGGAAGAGGCAACAAGCACATATGAGCACTTACTGTATTCCAGAAAACACGTTAGGTATTCAGGATCTACAGATGACTAAGGAATATTCTCTGAGTCCATGGATCTCACTGTCTGCTGAGGAGACAGACCAAAAAAGAGAAACTTTGATAAAATTATTGGTGTAACTTTTGTTCATTTTTAGAAAATATTTCGCAGAGAAAACTATACTGGTACTGAAACTAGAATTCTATATCCTCTTGGTGCATTTGTCCTTAATTTATTACACTATCCCATTCTCCCCTCATTTTAAAAGTCAGGAAATAGCAAGTGGACATAAGTCTCAGGATACAAATATGGAACATGATTAATATTGTATTCTTGTACAATATTGGAAAAGAAAGATCCTTAGTTAATAATTAAGAGACAAAAAAGTGTTAAGAATAGAAGCTAATACATTATAGACATAGAAAGATATAAACGACATGGAGAGTAACCACAGAATTCTGTCCCTATCTGATGGCTTGTCCCAAATTATTCAATATTTTTAGTCTCTGTGCCAATTTGAGTACGTAATTCAATATTTTCATAGAATAAATATTTCTGTCTTCATCTTATGGCTGCATGATGTGTTTGTTTATTTATACAGTAATCATCACTTTTTCCATAAAGTATTTAAGGCACTTATGGGCATATTTGTATTTTTATGTCTGAAAGTTTTTGACAACTAAGCTTATTTTTAAAAATCTATGCATTTATAGACCTTTTAGCAGAAGAAACTTAACTATATTTGCATGTGTATAATCCATTCATCACTAAGAAGCATTAGCTTCATGGTTGGAATGCTGCAGCTGTTTAAAGCTTTCAGGCAACACTAAAAACTTAGTTTTAAGACAGGAAACTGGGAAGATTAGTATATTTAATTGGAGTTTCAGAAGAGATGTTAAAATAAGCACCTAAATTGATTTTGATATAAGATTATCTGGATAATACTCTCACTGATTAAAAAAAATATAAACTATAAAGCCACTGTATTATTAATGGTAAATAAATTGTTGAAAACAGTTCTGCAAATGAGTCATTGTATCAGTTTTCCTCTGCATTAACTTCCAATAATCATTTATGACCAACACAGGAGAAGAGGGTGCTAGTCCAAAAAGAATACTTTTAAAAAGTATGACACAATTTTATCATCTTTACAAGAAACTAGGTGTTTTTTGGCTGGACTAATGGTGGTGGGAGGGGGTCGGAATTTCAGGGTTGTAGGTAATAAATTCATAAAGATCACTTAAGTCAAATCACGGTTTTCCATACTTACCTAAACATGTCAAAGATGATTTACCTTTATCTCCGATAGACTGTCGTTTATCATGTGGCACTTTTTGAAAATTTAAGTCATTTAATTTTCTGTAAATATGTAAAAGTAAAAGGAAAGCAGCCCAATAGTGAAGATTTGAAAATTGGATGGAGGAAAACTTTCTTACTTAAAATCACTTTCTCGTTTATTTCTCTTTGACTATCTATGTATAGAAACATTTTAACAAAGAATTCTCAAGTAACGTTTTTGGAGAAGAAAAAGTTGTAAAAAATGTAATGAATAGTTTAAAACTGCTAAAATATCTGGATTATTGCTACACATTTAATAAGGAACATCTTTACTTTGGTAGAAACATACGGTAATCTTTGAATGAAGTCTTTTGTCTTTTCTTTCCTTAATTATGATTTCAGTGAATCAAGTGATCACATGATCCTATTGTTCAAGGAATAAACTGATCTATTAATATTTTTAAAAGGAAAAAGTACTATGAATTGTTAACTAAATATTGGATTTTTGCCTGTTTGTTCTTTTAAAATGTAGAATAGAAGAAATAGTAATTAAACTCTCTAGAATTATTCTCTTTATCTTAGGAGAATAAAAAATAGAATAGAAAGTATAAAAATTACAGAATTTCAGGACTAGAAGAGATCATTTATCAATGCATAAATCTAAATTCATTGAGTTGAAAATCAATGCACAAATTCTTTAAACAATTAATCCAAACATGTCATAATGGTACATATCTGATGAGTAACTTAAGCCAAGGTATTTCATTTTCATAGGATTTATTGAGAAATAAAATATTTAACTGTTACGTAGTCTTGGCTTTTGGCTGTAATCCTTTCTCAGCCCACAAGTCACCCGTGGAGAGAGCACAGTAACATGCTGGTTACATCAGGGAGGGTTTAGAAGCTCTTCTTGCATGTCCAAGTCTATTTAGATTATTCATCCTTAGAAGAAAAATTCTTATAAAGGCAATTTTGGTGACACAAACTACAATCCATGTAATGTATACAGAATTCAGTATTAAAATTTTATAAATTTTCATATTTTCCAAATTTTATATAATATTAAAGTCATAAGAAATTACCTTTTAATAGAGATGCAGCTTTGTACTTAAAATTTGTCAGGTTCTGCTAATTGGTTTAAAAATTACTATGTAGTGTAGAACCCCAAAAGGCTTTGCAACTAGTTTTATATCATAAATTCTTCTTTAAAAATTCCCAGGGATTTTTGTAATACATTTTTGCTTACTATTTTTCATCCTTCTTCCACCATCTTAATTACTCAAACTTTTTTTTTTTTACTACAAAGTCAGTGCTTACTAAAAGCTCGTGGGAAATAAAATAGTATTATATACATTGTTTCACACAGATTGATGTAAAAAACATTTGGTGTCCTGTTGATTGAAAGAACAGATGCTTGTATAATTTATGAAGCCAGGAATACATCACAATATCTTCCAAAAATAGTAAGGTATTCTAACAACATAATAAGGAATGCAGTCAAAAAGCTTGGGAGACTCTACATTATAGACTGAATTTTGAATGGAACATAGAAAATCTGAAAGATGTTATCAATATTCTAAAAATACAATTATAAGCAGTCATCTTATAATGTAGCATGATAAAATATTAAAATAGTATTGTGTTGTTTCACCTGAAAAATAAAAAAGCCTAGCATATATTTTGTTTGTTTGTTTTTAATTATGCATTTGGGGTCCCCCACCCCCTGGCAAATTTTAACAGTTTTTATAAGCAAGGTGCCTTTGTCTTTTCATATTGAAGTCCCATTATGTCAATGTTTTCCCAGAAAAAAATATTTTCTCAGAAAAATGCTTATTTACTCTGACACACATATTACTCTTAATTTTCCAATATTAATTTACATTATTAATAATAACACAATGAGACAAATTTTGTTACTGATATCGTAGTAGTTTACTTGGGATTAATTTTAGATTATTTTGAATAGCAGTTAGCATGTCTATCCTTTCCAAACTGAGGGATTAATCAACCATTAGTACGAAGTCTTGGATCAAGGGCACTCTATTTCTTTGCTAAAAATAAACACTGCTCACCGTGGCATTGGCACAGTTTGTGGAAGTCATGGGGTTATACTATTGACAAGATGGATCTTCACTATGAAAAAGAAAATTCTAGCTTATAATGAACACAAATTGTTCATTATAATCAGTTCACTCTAAATCTCACGCCATCATTGTGCCTTTTGCTATCAAAAAAAAATTTTTATCAAAAAAAACTGTATTGTAAATTCATTCTTTAAATGATTCATTATTCATAAAAAATAGTTTCGACAGACCAATATAACTTATCTACAGTAAGTTCAAGGGTTTTGGAAAATGTAGTAATATATATATTGTTTTTGTCATCATCTTTTTTTTTTCTCCAGGAAGAAACCTACATTTCAAAACAAACACAAATAGTTTTCCAATAAATAAACCTCAAAATACTAAAAAACATGAAGATTCATAAATTTATGAACATAAAACAATATTTAAACACTGGTCTAATTCTATGTAGAGTCCAAAGCATACTGGTTTGATTGAAGATTGCTTGTGGCATAAACTCAAGGACAAGAAATTGTTTTGAAAGGTGATCAGAAATAATTATCCTGAATACACTGTAGCCATCATACTCTGTATTAGTGTTGAAGGTTAAGACAGGGATGCATTAGGTTAATCAACGGTTCCTAACTTTAGGAGAGTTTAAGATTAATTATAACTTTTAAGTACACATCAGTCCTCTCTAGAGCTACGTGTCTTGGAAGAGCTCTTCCTGCCTGTCAGTCACTACCACCTACCAGGTAAGAAAGCCACGCAGCAGAGTGCTGCATCTTACTGGGAATGTTATTGTGCATTAAGAAAAAAATTGATATATCTTGAGGCTAGTTAGCAAAACAACTTAATCCTTTTTTTTATTATTTCATTTTAAAAGTGGAAAAACAGGTGTTTTTGGAGGGAAGCAGCACTGGAATCATAGGAGACCTAGATGTAACTATTGCCCCTTAAATAATGAGTGTCATGCTATCCCTTACAGAATATCTATGATAAAGGATTATTCAGTAATGTATTGAGCTAGCATAGGTAATGATAATAAAAAATGTGAAGATTGATACATTTTAAAAAATACAACAATATTTAAACACTAGTCAAAGTATATCCAGATTTTATCCAGGAAAGTAAAATTCATAGTGGTTCAGTAATGAAGCCCATGAGTGGCAGATCCTGGGTTCACTGACTTAGTTCTATTGCTCTTTCTTTAGTTATTACATTACGATGCCCAATAAAGTACACCTTTTAATTCGCTGCAATTCATATGCATAGAAAACACATACAGAGATAGTTTGTATGTATACACTCTCTACTGAAAAAAAATGCTTTAATCCAACATATAATAATAAGTTGTTAATTGAATTAAAGTAAAATAAGCAAAGGAATCAACAGTTAATATCACTATCAGTAATTAATAAGTCATTGTTAAAAGTGAAATTCATGTTGGAATTCTGATGGTTCTTTTTTAACTTTTTCTATTAGATTAAACTTTATAAATATTTGAGCTTATATACAATTTTTAAACAACAAATACTTTTGTCTGTGAATGCTTACAAAAACAAACCACAAAGATGAGTAGTCAGTAGATTTCTAACTCTGTTCAGAGCTTAAAGGTGCTTTTCAAGTTTTCAGTGGTCAATATGCATCAATTGGATGGATTTTTCTGTGGAAAATATTTTTAAATCACTCATAGCCTATTTTGTAACAAATATACAAGGTGGGTTTCCACCTTGTATATCCAGCTCATATGTATATTTTAAATAAATTAATTATTTTAAATCTCTGGTAACCTTGCCAAATAGTGCAAAGGCTGTGCTGGAAATTCTTTCCTTCTCCAAAGCAAATTCATAGGGCGTTTTACAAACTGAGTAATGTAAAGGGAAAAAAAAAGTGAGTCATGTAGAATCATTCCCACAGTTTTCTGGGAAGGAGAAACAGAAACTTCTCAGGCTCTTTGCTGTCAACAGGAGTAAGGGCTATCAGCAATTACAAAGCTATTGGAAAACAAAATTATAGTCCCCTCCAGGGTGCCAGGATTTCAGGAGTAAAAGACGTCTCTTCTGAGCCAAGCTTTGATGCCTTGCCCTGATTTTTCTTCTTTCTCAGTGGAGAACCATGTCCAAGTGCTCAACTTGGCTCTCGACTGCATTTAATCAGTCTCTGACCTCTTTCCTGCTTTTGCTCTTTCTATTGAAGGAGCCAGAAGCACCAATAATTACGATTATAATTACCCAGAATGAGCATTTCTGGAACGAGCCCTTTCACCGTGTAACTGGGAAGGTAAAAGTGCTAATGTTGAAACATTTCACGAGATTCTATCTTCTGAGCAGAGGAAGCAATCTTCAAAGAAAATGGAAATAGATGTCAGAAAGGGGTCTTGGGACCCCCAAATACTAGTGACCTCCTCCCCCTGTTCCTTCTCCTCCTCCATAAATTTTATTTATGATGGGTTTCAGAGATAGTGTTATTTCCTTTGGAGGAGCAAGGAGAAGCAATGGCATTTTTTTTTAATGTAATATTTTTTTTTTCCACTTCTTATGTTTTGAATAGATTGACTTCTGTGGACAGAAAATAAAACTGATTAAACTATAAATCTGTAGATACGTGCTGCTCCTCGAATTTTCAAATAACCAGAGTTAAGGACGAAATGCACGTGGCAGCAGCGAAGGCCCTCGCCTCCTCTGCCCCATCAGCGCCCACTCAATCTGGGTCACGGCGCCAGGCGGGGAGGACGGGGCCTGACGTGGAGACGCTCTGTTTCACACGCTCGCCCTCTGGAAGGGCTGGCAGGGGAAGTCACTTAAATTAAACACAGATCGTCAAACACGATATATAATCTATTCCTAAAACAGACAACTTCAGCACCCCAAGTCCCCATGGCTTTTTACGGAGGCACATTGCACTACTTTTCATGTGTCTCTGTCAATTCGAGTTAGGGTTTGCTTTGGTTTAAAAGTGGCATTTCATGTATTCCGTGACCCTCTTGCTCAAAGCAAAGAAGTTGCTTTGGTTTATTTATGACCTACTAATCTTAAGCAACACTGAAAATACTTAATGCTCCCACACGCCTAAGGATGAGAAATAAAAGCTACGATAAATCTGGTCTGGGCGCAGGTTTGTTTTCTCCTGCCCGCACGACCCTCCAAAATTAGGGAAAAGGGGATAGAAGGAGATTCATCCGTAAATCACCTATTGCTTGTGGCTCTTTTCATACAAGGAAAATTATTCAAGAATGCAGATTGCGACCACCAGTTTAGAATTCTGGAATTATGAACAGTGTGTTCTAAAATAAAACTCTGCACACTTTCTTACAGAAAATGCAAAGTCTCAGTACTATGAAATCTCAATATGTTAAAAATAAAGGATTTATAGCTAAGTATTGAGTTATAAAAATATAGAATATATAGGGTTAGAAAATATAAGACAGTGATTGAAAGCTCACATGAAGTAGCAAAAAAACTAAGTTGAACCACCAAGTAGAACAAGTTTTCTGAATGGGACAAAAATAATTCAGAATACAGAGCCCTGAAGTTTATTCTCTTCTCTGACACTAGGATAAGTGCAGGTAAACACACAGAGATCCTATTTTCCATTGTGGGAAATTTAAACTGTTCAGAGGTGAGGTTTAATTTTCAACAAACTATGTCTATGTGAAACATGCATCTAATTTAGTGCAGGGAAAGAAGAAAATTTAATGACTGTATTTACTACTGCTATTTTATGTGTAAATGGCAAGACATCTAATGTAATTTCTATTGTTATAATCAAATTATTGTAAGATTTTTAAGGATTTTAACATTTAAGTTAATATATTGCACGTTTTAATTTTAAAAATTCAAGAATTTTAGGTTTAAGTTAATTGTATTCTGCGAAGGACTTCTAGGAGAATACCTTAGAAAACAAAAAATAACATAGTTGTGCATTGCAATTAATTGCAACTGACTAGAGCTGTGCTTATTGATAGGCCAAATGCGTATTTTGTATTAAGACAAAACACACGGTTTAGAGTCTTTTATCACAGCATCCCTGGTATACAAATGTTAGCAGATGAAGCAAGAGATGAAGAGGCATGATTGACAATGGTTGCATATTGACCTGACACTAATAACACAATGGGCAAGCAGCAGAGCAGGAGTGATATGCCTTCCGCTGAAATTGATAATGCAAACAAATGGGTCCTCAGTCCCAGGGTAATATTCCTTCCGGCAGCAACACAGAAATGCCAACTGATAAAGCATTCTTGTAAAGCATGTTGTTCTGTGGGGAAAATCTGCTTATTTCAAAAGAATTAAACACAGCAAAAGTCAGATTAATCACTGTTTTATATTCTATGCCTATTTTTCACCTCAAAACATACTTCCAGTAGATCAGTAATCCTGTTTTTCACCACCCCCAAAAGAAAAGTGTGTTAGAAAAAGTTTCCATGTAAAAAATCTTTTCAGAAGGCATTAAACAATTACTGGCTTTAAAATATTCTAAGTGAGTAAATATCAGAGTGTGTAAAAGTTTGAGGTACATATTTCACTAATATTTCAGAAACAATTGCCTTGGCTTAAATAGACCATGGTTACTTTCAAAGGAATATTCCAAATTATTGTGATTTGTTTTATCCACCAATTATTACTGTATAACCATGTTGGATGCAGGTTAAGCAGATTAAATAGTGAATTTCTATCCTGCTTCTGATGCATCCAAAGTGACTTTTGTTTTAGTTGTTGATAGAAAATTATTGAAGATGGTTCTAAAAATAAATTCAATAGAATTCAATATAATTTACAAGTAAGTGTTAATCATAAAACACTCTTAGAAAAAAGGCATATGGGAAGAATTTCCCATCTATCCACCCATACAAAGGTATTAAGAGTTACAAATCTGTTCAAAACAATTGGAAATGAATGGTTTTGTAGTTTATATAGATCACATTTACCCTTCACAGATTAATAAAATCTTAGTGCCATAAAGTAAGAGAAATGGATTGAGCTGGTTTCTCCATTTATAATTTGTTCAGTATTTTCTAAATAAGAATATTCTCAGGATATGATACTAATTTTAAAACTCAATTTTAGGATGAAATGTATTAAATATGTAATTTCAATACAAAAGAGTAGCATTGGCATTAGTTTAGTTTGAGGAAATCTAAGAGAATTCTGTTTCGTTTTTGTATAATCGAAATACATCGGGTTTACCAACTATAGCATAGCAATATTTAAATTATGAGATATTGTTTTGATTTGATACCTCAAACTACTTCGAATAACAAATTCTCCCTGTCTTTAACAGTGAGATAATTCCATCTCTGGAGCTAAGCCAAGATAGGCATTTTGAATCAGATCAATGAAACAGATCCTTTTCTCTCATACGATGTGATGTGGAGGTTTGCCAAACCCTTGCTTGGAAAAAATCACGGTTATTCTTTCTCTCTTTCTTATTCTTTTGAAATGGCTTAAAATGCATAAAAATGTGGGACTAAAGGTACTCTTTTGTTTCTGTCTCTCACCCTCTTCAGGTACTTACAGATACTGTAAAGTCAGCAGAATTCTGAGTTTCAAGGTTGCTTCAGTGAACATTCAACGCTGTCGGTGAGTTTGGAATTAAAATCAAAACCATCGACCGTTGATTGTACCCTATGGCTAACCGTCATCTACTCCATGGCGCTCAGAATTCGCTGAAGACAGGAACCCAAAGAAGGACACTTCTCTTCCCTGTGCAGAGATTATTTTTTAAAAGGTCACAATCAACATTCATTGCTGTCGGTGGGTTGAGCTGTGTGGACAAGCTCACTGAACAATGAATGCAACTGTGGCCCCGATTTTTACTGTCACGATCAACAGATATCCCATCTTTGAAAGATGCAAAGTAGCAACATTGTTTCTTACTTTGATTCAATTTGTCAGAGCCTTCGGGTTTATTTATACAATTTATATTATGTAATCAGATTTCCATGAAAAAGGCACGACGTTCAACACGGATAATACTTCTCTACATGTCTGCATGTTATAAATTTCTTTTAGAGAAGGTAAACTACTTTGTTCGTAGAATGTATAACATGACCGTCTGGGTTAGCACAGCTTCCTGCCGTGGGAGGAAGGAAGATTTGAAGGAGGATGTCAGCACCCACACCATTGGCACTCACAGTTTTGCAACAATCACAGTAACACTTAAAAAACATCCATCCTCTACACTTTTTGTTAGATTTACTAGCCAAATTAGGATATAAACACCAGTCAATGTTCTCTCTCTGCTTCTCTGGGTGAGGATTCACTGAAACAATGTTTTCTCTCACTGTGGAATTTGCCAAGGAAGGAAGAAAATATACACAAATAACTATGTAACTATTATAGTCATATAGTAGAATGATTTTCCTAATTAAGTTTCAACTTTAAATTAAAATTTTGCCCACTTTATTCGTGTTTCTCCTTCCCCAAACCTGATCTGCATTGTTGGATTTATAACCATGGCACATTAATTGCCTCATTTTTATTCATCTGACTTTTAAGTAAAAGGCTATTATATAGATATATCATTGTTTTTCGTAGTTTGGCTCTCTATTTTTATAGGGACCATTTATAATTGAATTGGGTCACATCGGTTTTAAGTTTTCCATTTGTAATGATAACGGCAGTTATATTATCATATATATAGTAATAAGATATTTCTAGAACGTTTATGTTGGGAGTACCTGGAAGGCTTCAATGTGCATTGAGAAAAATTCATCACATACATTGTCCTTTCTTCTGTTCCTTGACCTTTCCAATCCCATCGACCTTCAGCTCCCACTGCAGACGTCCCCTCCCTAGTAGTCAGCCCAGGTGTTGACCTCCTTCCTCGGCTGCCCCTCGCCCCTTTCCACAGGTGAACTGACTTGCACTCATTGGGAAGCCTTGGTCCTTCTGACCACTGCTCCCTCCGCCCTCTTGTTTACAGCCCACGAGTGTGCAGACTGCTGCCCCTCAGGCATCCCCGCCTGCCCCGCCATGTCCTCTCCCTTCCCCCATGCGGCTCTTTCTATGTCATAGGTAACAAGGTTCAGCTTTCTCTCTTCTCAAACAGAAAACAAAAGAAATCTAAGAAAAATCTTTTCTGTACTTGCCTCATCCTCTAGCTGCTTACCCCACTTCTCTCCTTCTCTTTAAACTCTAAGATCGTGGAAACACTGTGTGGACTCCTGCAGCACTGTCTATATTTGTTGCTTTCCCGTTTCACCTCAGATAGCTGTGATCTGGCTGCTTCTGTTCGACCGTCCCTCTTCCCCACTTGCGCAGGGCATCATTTCACAGAAGCTGGTCTTCACCAAAAACCGCCAGTGAGCTCCACGCTGCCAGACGCTGGTCGCGCTTTGCTGCCAGCTATCCTCTTTGAACTCCCCTCGGTCTCTGGCAGTACCGCCCACTTCTTGCTAAACTCCGTTCTCCGCTGACTTTTGTGACCCTACTCTGATTTGGATTTCTGTTTTTGTGAAAGTGACGTCTTTTTCTTTTTCTTTAAAGAGCACTTCTTAATCTGCTTAATCTTGCAATGCTAGTATTCTTGTGAGACACATCCTTGGCTTTTTGGCTTTTATGTCTTCTCAGACCTTATGATCTTTGAAGGAATCTCAGGCACATGAATGATGTTTACATCGGCTTAGATGCTGCTGATGACTCAAGTCTTTATCTCCAGGATAGATATCCCAAAACTAAATATCTGTCTCCTGCTCTTCCATAGACCCAAACGTATCCATGACAGCAGCTGATTCGTCAGCTTTTCCCAGGTGATGACATCCTTGATTTACTTAGCAACAAAAGCCATAAATCTTGAAGCCATCTCATACTCCGGCTTCTTGAGTTCTAGTTTTTCCTGCACATATAATCACAAAATCTTAAAGATGCTCACTTCTATCATCTTGCTAAGTTTCCAAGTTTTCTGTGTACTTCTACTACCTTAGTTCAGAAATAAATAATTTTTACTCCTACTCTTCCATTAGTCTCCTAACTAATTCTCTATCAACCACCAGCCTGCCATCTGTTCAATATTTTCTCCACAGTATTTGAAAAATAAAATATTTGTAAAAATCGAATCACATTTTGAAATCCTTCAGTGCATCTTGAATAAAATGTCTTAAAATGTTCAGTAGATGAATTGTTCTGGTAGAAAAGTATTGTGAATATTAGCTAAATGAGAAAGAAATGAAATCTTATCTGGAACCTCACATAATCTCACAAGATTTATTTAAGTACATTAAGGAATTAAATATAATTTGTAAAAATTTCCTAGAATAAAGGTAGTTGAAGATTAACCTTGAAATGGTGGAAATTTTTTCAATATTAACACAATCAAAGCAAAAAGAAAAAAGAAAAGAATGGAAAGATTTGACTACATTAAACTTCAAACTGTAGCATGTCAAAAGTAATCCTATAATAAAAAGGCAGAGGGCACAATGGAAAAGAATGTGAGCAATTAATAACACAAATGATTAATTCACTTACTATATAAAATTTTAAATATTTTAATATGAAAAAGTGGTGAGAAAAAAATTACCAACTCAGATAAATGAGCAGTGGCCATAAACAGAGTAGTCACAGAAGAAATGCCAATGAATGATACATCCACGATGTAAAATGCTGCTTTACTCATGAAAATTCAAATTGGAAACAATGAAATCTAATTGATCTTTCATAAAGCTAACTGATGGAGAAAATGACAGAGAATCTAGTGATACTAACATGAATCTTCTCATACTTTACTAGACATGATTGCCTTTAGCTTCTACTGATACTCACGTCTCCTTTTGCTTTTGCACTTGGGACCTCACCTCCTCCCAGCTATGGGCTGATTGGATCAGAGGCTCACAGCTGTTGCAAAGGGAACCAATCCAGAGGCTTGGCTGAGACCCTCAAATTTTCATTCTTAGCAATCTGAGCTAAAATATACTAGGTCTTCAGGAGGTAGTGGCTGTGTACAAAATGTATAATGCCATGAAGATCTGGGGTAGCTTAACATTTCACTTTGTTTATATGTCAGCAAGAAGCAGAAGGTGATTAGTGAAGAGCAGAAATACAAAACAGGCCCGAGATGTTTTGCAATTCCCTGAGAGATGGATGAAGTAGCTTTAGTCCACAAAGGTACAGGCCCAACACTCATCTTCCCAGCTATCTTTGCTCTGGTTTTTGATGTCTGTTTTGGATGTCTATTAGACTTTCGATGGCTTGAAATACACCCTGCTTTATTTTTTAGCTAGGACGAGTGTGTGTTCTTTGACATCAAAACCATACAATGCTCATGAAAGTATGAACTGATGTAAACTTTATGAAAACAAATTGGCAATCTTTATCAAGAATTTAAAAAATGCTTATAAAGTTTGAATCAATAAGTCTATCTCTAGGATTTTGTCTTATGTATTTATTCATTCATTTTAATTGACAAATAATAATTGTATGTGTTATTGGGGTACAATGTGATGTTTTGGTTTATGTATACATTGTAGAAAGATTACATCAAGCTAATAAACATACCCACCACCTCACCAACTTATTATTTTTTGTGATGAAAACACTAAAAACCTATTTTTTTAGCAATTTTGAAATATACAACATATTATTATTGACTGTGATCTTCCTATAGTTCAATAGATCACTAATACCTATTCTTCCAGCCTAACCTAAACTTTCCATCCTTTGATCAACATCTTCCTTTCCCCATCCTTCCCTATCCCCCAGCTTCTTTCTGCTCTGTTTCTATGAGACTGATATTTTTTAGATTTTATATGTAAGTGTGATCACAAGCATTTGCCTTTCTGTGCCTGTCCTACTTCACACGAGATAGCATCTTCCAGTTCTATCCATGTTGTTGAGAATGACAGAGTTTTCTTCTTTTTTAAAGGTTGCATAGTATTCTGTTGTGTAAGTGTATACCACATTTTCTTCACCTATTCATCCATGGACACTTAGTTTCCTTCCCTGGCTTAGTTGTTGTGAATAATGCTGAAATGAACATAAGACTATAGATATCTCTTTGCCATACCAATTTCTTCAAATCTAAGAAACCATTAGTGACAAGACAAACCATCATTGTATGAAGAAGAAGAGGAAGGCAAGGAGGGAGGGAGGAAGGAAGGAAGAAGGAACCCTGACCATTCTAATTTTAAAATGCCATCAATTATAGGACATGTCTCAATTTCAGAGATGTTAAAATGTGAAAAAGATGAATCTTAGAGTAAATGAAATATAGTATTTATCCTCAGAACTTCACCATTGAGGGGTGGCCTTGCTTACATTAAACAAGGAATACAATTAAGCCTGAAGAGGTGATGTAAGAAAATAATGATTGAAAGGTTTTGGAAAAGATTTTAATTTTTCCTCCACCACTGACCAAAATGAAGTGATTGGTTTAAACTCTACAGGTGTCGGAAGGATTTTCAAAGCTTTTTTAGCTGTATATGATTGTTATGCTAAGTGCTGACTTTAAAACCCAACTTTCCCTTTAACTTTAAGGTAAGAACAACTTCTAGATATAAACTGTTTTTTCTTCATTTCTATGACTGTAATATATAGCTAGTACGAAGAGATAGCATTTATGTAACAACCATATTTATGCTTTTACCATCCTTTCTTTTACTGTACTTGATGCCATCACAATCCAATACAATTTCAAAGGGTCTTCATCATATTTTCAAGTCACCTCCCACCCTCTTTAGATAAATTCACTCATTCTTCCTGCTCCCTCTAAGAAAGCAGATTGTGAATATGTTTAGAGTTCTTTAAACAGGCCCTCCGCATGCACATATTCCTGAAAAATCAACACCACGCAGCAGAAATAAAAGATTTCACTGTGTTCACTGCCTGAGTCTCCCTAAGCCCTGGACAGACAGCTTGGACCCGCGAACATAAAGCTTTCACGAGTGGCGCCAAATCACACAAAGCCATTTTTAAGATGCCTGGTTTACGCTATCAATCCTCTTACCTTAGGCAACCCTCTCCTGCTGGTTAAGTGCTAACACATGCTTCACAACTGCAGGAAGGGATATGGTTTACAGATTAAAATTAGATGCAGAATTAAATTGCTTGAACACAGCAAAATAGAAGGGTAGTGGATGAGGTGGAGAAGACAATCTGAGCATGCCAATACGCACACACACTTAACTTTAAGACTTGGATTTCCACAATCTCCATCAGAATTCTCAGGTTCGGGTTCTGTTCTCATTACTGAGAGTCACTTTTAGAGCACCAGCACATCGAGTCTGTCAGTGAATGTGCAGCTCCGTGAAAACGGACGTTCGAATGGTGGAATTCACAGCTATGAGAGATTGCCGAGTTAAATGCCAGAGCTCCTTGCAGAAAGCCAGGCAGAGTAATTTAACGATGACTAATGACATTTGTAACTTTTCAGGCTACTATAACAAGAGTAATCAGATCTCATGCTTCAGGACGCAACGTGATCACCTGTGCTTTTCAGAAAAGCACTTCTGTGCACACGGCCAGTGCTGCACAGCTGGCCAAGCACATGGCTGGCAGCGTCACAAGAGACGGGAGGAGAGGTAGGCTTTCTCCAAGTCATTGAAGCCCTTTTGCAACCGGTAAACACGTACTAGCATAGCAATTAAGATCGATTCATCTCTAGCAAGTCAAAAATGGCAGCCATTGTCCAAAAATGTAAGATCTACATCACCAGAAAAGAAATAAATAAGTTTACAATATGTTCTTTCCTGGTTTTGAGTACAAGGTCATAAAAATCGAAAGTTATTTACTCATTCATTCAACAAATATGTACTGGGAACCCATACTGGCATTTTGCTGAGTGTCGGGGAAGATACCATGGTAAGTGCAAACACAGTCACTACTGCTGGGATCTTGAAATCTAGCGGCAGAAGATATCGATCGCGCCGTTAGACAACCAGAGGGCTCTAAAGACAAGAGCTAGAGAATAAAAGGAAGACCACAGGATCTGAAAAAAAATTCAAAAAATAAATCAAAGCTCAGTCATATTAACTTGCACATCAAGGGAACATGTACCAGTGAAGAAATTCACCAAGACATTCACCCACAGGGAAAATGTGCAGATTTTTTAGTGCCAAGCAAGGGTATTCTTGGTAATGTGCTAAGTAAGGATTGAAAACTAGCTCTCTGGATCAGCTGAATGGGTGCAAGTTCTACATATGGTTGGGTAAAACTATTGATCAGTAAAGAGTTCTCAGTTAGGTCTAGTAAAGGTTTGGTGTGCCAAGGTCATGGTCTTTTATGAGCCGGTTAGAGCTCAACCACAACTGGTTAGAGGTAGTTGTGATGAAATTTGGTTTTGATACCTGCCAGGCAAGTACTGCTGGAGTGGACAGGTTGGCATTTACAGATGTAAAAGATAACAGGTGGAGAAGCGGGGTATGGAGTTAGGGAAGGTAGGCAGAGAGCATCCCAGGCAGAGAAACTTACCTGTGTAGACACTCGATCCTGGAAGAAGAAAGGCAGACTAAGGACCCATATCATGCGGCTGGAGCATACCCTCCAGGGAGACAGCTGTTACTTGAGGTCAGGGCTGTGACCGGTCACACAAGCATGTATCAGCCATGCTTAACAATTTCGGTCTACTGTCCTGAGAGCAACAGGAAACCAGTGAAGGACCTTAAAACAATGGATGTGAGCAATGGTTGCAGGGTAGTAGATGATCTCATGTGTGTTGCTAACAAATCACCCTGGGTATAGTGTGAATGATGAGCCAAGGGGTTTACTAGTTGAACTGTTTACACACCATTTAAGAGGCAATTATTATTGCCCAGAAGAGAGATAATGGAATTAAAAACAAAAGATTCCAATAAATCCAGATGATTTCAACAACAAAAGAGAACGAGAGTTATCAGGGGAGATAAAGGGTAAGGTGCCCAAATCTCAAACTGACCAATAACTCATAAACATGTTTAACCTGTGATCCAAAGCGCTGTCATAGAGACTGCGGTTGGCAGCCCCTAAGACGGGCCCAAGGATCCTCATCTGCTGTGTGGACTCTGGCGTGGTCCCCTCCTCTAGTGTGGGCTGGATGCTGAGTTAATCCTAAGGAACAGAAAGCAGCAGAGGCCATGGCGTCCCTTCCAAGATTAGGTTACCAACAAGAACTGGTTTCTGTCTTGGTTGTCCTCTTTTGCTTTTTCCTGGGCCTCTCTCTGTGGGGACAGCCAGGTGCCGTGTCACGAAGCAGGCTTGCGCAGGGGTGCATATAGCAAGGGACAGAGGCCCACAGCAGCCACGCGAGCGAGCTTGCAAGCAGAGCCTCCCTGCTCAAACCTTGGGGTGACTGAAGCCCGACCCGAGCCCTTGATTACAGACCTGTGAGTGAGCCTGAGCTGAGAGGACCCCAGCCAACCCTCATCAGGTGGCTGCCGCCCAGAAATCGTGAGGTAAGAAGTCTCCGCTCGTTTAAGCTGCTGGGCTTTGGGGTGGCTTGTTACACAGCAGCAAGCGGCCGCGGAGCGAGCTGGCTGGCTCGCCAAGCAGTCTGCCCATCTTATGTCACGGTCACTGCTTTGAATTTCAAATCTCCAGATGTACCTCTTTACTCTACTATTAATACTTCGTTCCTTTCCACTTCCCTTGCTACATTTTTTATTAAAATGTGATTTTCTACAGCAATCAGCATCTAGCATCTCTTATATGTAATATACATAAGAGAAAGTTTAGGTGATTTCAGGAGCAATGGTTTAGGGATCAATAAAAGAAAAAATAATTGAGATGTGATGTCTTTTTTTTTTTTGTTCTCCGTGACATGATTCAGGAAGAGATACGATGTCTTTATAACAGTATTCTGCTTCTATCAATTTGGCACTTTCAAAGAGTGGATAAGCTCAAAGTACAAAAATCACCTGTATCTTCTCTGTCCCATTTTTAGTAAAAATTCTGGTTATATTGATTAAATAAAAATAACTATCTTAGGATTTTTGCTGTGATTATGTAATGACAGGAGAAAGACCCTTTACATAGCTCATCCACAACATTGGGCTGCTACAAAACAAGCATGAACACCGGGTGCATATAAAATATGGAATTATTCCCACGAAAACCTCCCCCCTCAATACAGCAGAGCCTCCATCTCCAGACCCCTCCCTGTCTCCACCTGGCCCAGAGTGTTTCCGAGAGGTCCCAGGGGATTCACAAACCCGGTCCACCCGTGCACTGCACCAGCCGCTTTCTTCCACGTCTCCTTTCTTTTGCATTAGAACCGTTCCCACCCAGCGCCGCTGTTCTTTTGGCTGCGTGCTGTCACGCCAGCCAGCACGCTCTCCCGCTGACGGAGCATCTCTTCGGTGACAGCAACGTGGCTGCCAAGTTCTGTCACTCTGGGCCCCCCACCCTGCAGTGCTGATGCCAACTGCCAGAGCTGCTCCGTGCAGGGAATTAGGAGACCGCTGTGTTTTGTTTGTTTTTCAGTTTAACATTGGTAAAATGGTACCAAGGAACTGCATTTTTTCCCGTATCATACAAAGATTTAACAAAGTCATTCTATTTATCCAGGTAATAAAGTATAAATCCATAAAGTGGAGCCACGCCAAGCACCTGCCTACAAGGAAGTTTGTGGATTCTTTATACCATAGATTCCTGGGAAGACTTGACCAGAGTCATCTGAATCACAGTACAGGAGACCACTTGGCCTCAAACTAGTCCCCTACAACACCAAAGTGGAATAATCATTTACTCTTTCATTTCCTCCTATTAACAATAGCAACGGCGATAAGCGGCAAAAACTAATAAATGTCTCAAGATTTCATGGTAAAAACATTGGATTAAGAAATTGAGAAATTTGTGCTTCAGTCTAGTCTTACCATGAACTACTTATCTGATACAAGTCAGGCTGATCTTCTTCCAGAATCTTCTCTGACACATAATTTTCTTATCTCTAAATGAGTTTCAGGGACAGTCAATCTCTAAACTCCCTCACAACTCAAAATCTCTACAATTGAGAAAAAAATAAAATTTTGGCAAAATTAGTCATAAAATTATGTAAATCTTAGGAACTTTGCTTTACATTTGTTTTTATTGATATTGGGCTTTTAAAAATGCTTATCAATTTTTAATCACATGTGCCATTTAAACTCAACTGAGATATGTAATAAAACAAAGGTTAAAGTATTTTCTGATTTGCATTAATAATCAGACTGATCACTCTGAAATGTATAGATGATATGAGGGGAAAAAAAAAACTTCAATGAAAATGAAATAGAAAACATATTCAGGCAGGCCAAGCATTAAAAAGGTATGAAAGAAATGATAAGACAAGGGAACGAATGTAGTTCTGAAGTTTTAATTTTCTGCTCTATCCCATTTCTACCCTTTGAGGAAGTCAGCAGCAGGTTTTGGTTTTCTGCTGTTTTTCTTCACACTAGTAATTCCCAATGAGGTGGAAATCTCTGTCCAGGCCAATTGTACAAAAAGGGAACTGACTCAGACTTCTGATTTTTAGCATTGGCCTCAAACTTATTCCCAATGCTTTTAGTACTAACATATTTTCCAAAGAGCACCCTTAATGTAAATAAAACATGCAAAATGGTTACACATGTAAACAATCAAGAAAGACAATTGTGTTGCTAAATGTTTACTTGATCTTGTATGGCATTTGCATGGTACACAAGGTCTCCCTGGGTAATAGAAACACTGTGTCCTCTACTTTGTTTGACTTAGCACTGTCAGAAGGGAATGCCAGGAACTGGGAATGAGAAGGACTCTGATTCGACAAGAGTAACCTGCTTCTTCCTGCAGATCTTCACCGAAATGGCTAAAGAAAATAACAACAGAGGAAAACTGAGAAACCAGGAAAGGGTGCTTGCTATTCACACTCCAGAATCTTTGAAGAATTCCTTCATTAAATACGGGTAGGTGAGCCAAGACTGAGATAATGGCTATTATGCTACTATGTTGCTGATGATAATGCAAAAATTGCAACCCCAATAAAAGGGAGTTTGGCCACATCTAACAAAATGGTATGTACAACAGCTCTTAGAGTTAGCAATCTCACTTCTAAAAATTGATGCCAAAGATTCACTGGGGGAAAAAACATAAAATGACTTATATGCGAAGTTACTTGTTATGAGATCATTGAATAGGAAAACACGTAGAAACAAAGTGGCCATCAGTAGGACACGTGGTGAATGAATAATGCCAGCTCCTCTTGATGAAATATCAGGATGTATAAAAAGAAAGAGGGAAAGTCATTATCTAATGCAACAGTGTGATCTCTAGCACGGTTTGTTAGGTGAAACAAACTACGGGCAGAACACCATATATTACATATCACCTTTCATGCAAAAAGGAGGTGGGAATATTGTGTGCTAGAGTATATTTGCAGAAAGAAGCACTAGACGGGTCACTAAAGCAGAATGGTTACCTACAGGTGGAAGGAAACAGGGATAAAAGTTAGAATTCTCCAAATATGCCTTTTATATATATTTTCAGCCTTGTAAACATATATGTTTTACATATTCAAAAATTAAAATATTTAGGAAGCAATTCATAAAATTAAAAATGAACTGAAATGGATGAAGCTGAGTATCTACTTGGTATATTATAGAAAAAATAATTTCTTCAAGTGACTTTATGTAATATATAATATTACGATTATATCACTTTTACAGAATCTGTTCTAGGGACACAGAGCTATTAATAAGTGTTAAATTTCATTCAGTGATTTAATTCTTCAGTAATACTGGTGTTATGAAACTACCGTATGTATATTGTAGGATAATGGAAACAAATTTTGAAAGTGCATGATAAGGCTAATGTTATTGAAATCAAGGTTTTTAACATAAGAGAAAATTATTATATCTTTGATTTTATATTTTATGCAAATATAACATCAAAGACATTAAAAATGATGTAATACCATATTTTAATGATCAATTACCAATATAAACACATCTTACAAAAACAACATGTATGGTATTTCCCAGTTTCATCTGCAGTGAAAGCCTAGAAGTGGTGAGAACTTTGCTAAATTTGTTCAAATCATTCTCTGTCCCTTTCTACTGGACCCATTTCTGCAAGACTCTCTCATGCCTCTTCCCATTTTAAAGGGGCAATAAATCTGCCACAAGGAGGGAGGCAGGAAGAAAATTAGAGAATAGAAGTTTAAAGACATTTGTATCCTTATTTGAAGAAGTAGGGTGTGTCCATAATGATGGAAGAAGAAATAGCAGTTTCAGTATTTTATTTAAAGCTAAGAGATTACCAATAGACAAGTTACATACTAAAAAAGTATAGAACAAGCAGGGAGAATCATAGCAAGAAAGCAATAAATTATGTCCAAAGTGGGTAAATCAATAACTACCTGCATAAATATATTATTTTAAAATATAGAATAAAAACAATTAGGCCAGGCGCCGTGGCTCACGCCTATAATCCTAGCATCTGGGAGGCTGAGGCGGGAGGATTGTTTGAGCTCAGGAGTTCGAGACCAGCCTGACCAAGAGCAAGCTGCCCTCTCTGCTAAAAAGAGAAAGAAATTAGCTGGACAACTAAAAACAGAAAAACTTAGGCGGACATGGTGGCTCATGCCTGTAGTCCCAGCTACTCGGGAGGCTGAGGCAGGAGGATCGCTTGAGCCCAGGAGTTTGAGGTTGCTGTGAGCTAGGCTGACGCCACGGCACTCACTCTAGCCCGGGCGACACAGTGAGACTCTGTCTCAAAAAAAGAGAGAGAGAGAGAGAGAGAGAGAGAGAGAGAGAGAATAAAAACAATAAAATATATAAAAGTGGTTATTTCTGAGAAGTGAGATTGGGAGAGGAGAATACACTTTTATGTAGGAAACTTTCTATACATGTTGATCTTTTTAAACCATGAATATATATAATTTCATGAGAAAATATTTCGAAAATATAAAATGAAATTAAACTAGTGTAACCTGTGTCATACGAGTTCTCAGTAGAAGAAAACATGTCCCATTCATTTCAATAAGCTGTGTTGTGCAGTGCTGTTTGCATTCACTAAAGCCACTCTTCTGTCCCCGTTACCCTCCATCCCAAAACTTCACAAGATTATTTCTGAAAGACCCTAAGGCATTTCCTATGATTTCAGTGATACTAGTAACTGGGTCTTCTGCATGCACCATCTAGGGATGCTTCTCTCTGAGCCCTGCGGCCAGCATGGACCACGCAGGTTCCGATGTCAGTCACAGCGGTGCTGTTGCCAGACTGCAAGCCTGACTCTGCTGCGGCCTTACTCTGGCTTGAGAAATTGCTGCTGAACAGAAGCCACACGGCTCTCAGGATGTGAGCGGGGTGGCTGCCCCTCTCCCTCTCCCCTCTCACACTCGTAACTGATGATCTCAGAGTTTTCCATGTTAAAACATTTCCCTGAGTTTCTGCCTGCAGTCTTCCCCGAGGAGCTGAGCGCGAGGCCTCAGGGTGTAGCGGAGACTCCCCGGGCAGTGCTGCTGCGTGTCTCGCCTTCAGCCTGCAGGATGGCCGGCGTGGGGCTGGCCTCAGGCACTTGGGGTTGCCAGAATCCGCCCGTGCCCTCATTTCAGATTCTTTTTTCCAGTTGACTTCATTTATTTTTTTTTTTTCAGACATGGGTTCTCTGCACAGCAGTTACTGTGACCTCATAGGTACCAAAGCACATATATCTCAGCTTTGTAAACAGATTGGAACTCAGAGTGACTCATGATGGACCCTAATCCCAACTTCTTAGGGCAAGATTTGGTGGCTTAGGTCAATCAACAGTCACAATTTGGGTGGCTGAGGAGGCAGAATCACATACATGCATGACAGCCCCAGCGGACACCCTGGAGCTAAGAGTGCAGGAAGGATCATTTCCCGAAGAATGGCAGGGCACAGAGAGGGTGGTGGCAGCTCTCTGTAGATAAGAAGGGCATTCAGGTGCAGAAAACCACCCAGTTGCATCACCATGGAATGCACTCTTAGGGGATAACGGTGGGATGGTCTGTGAGTTGAGTGCATTTAGAATATGGCTTTCTTCATAATGACAGAGATGTTTGTGCAGATGATATAATTTGAGATCGGCATGGTCAGAACCAGATTCGCCCTCAATCCTATTACAGAGCCTGCATTTTCCACAAATATTTAGTTTTGAATTAGGCAAAGGGTCTTTATAAATGTGATACAGGAGTGAGTGCAAAGTAAGGGAATTGTTAAGTTATCCCATTATAAACTATTAATAACTTCCCTCATATTAGTTTCTTAGATTAGCCTTGTGGTCAAGGAAGGACTTTGATGGAATGAGTTATACAGCAGGAGGATTTTTATGCCATTTTCATGATGCAATGCATAAGGAAAATGACAAAGTATAAAAGTCTATAAAAAGTAAACCATTATGCCTACACAGGAATAACTCAGACAGTACACGATACGAGGCCAGGATGAACAGACCTGGTTTACGTCCCCCCAAGTAGATGGTGATTATAACACACGTCAGGCTTCACGGTTAGACGCTGCAGGTTGCAATTAGTGTCAGGAATGTGGACAGAGGACTTCACACTGTGCTTCTGTGTCCTCATTTCTCATCTACAAGTAGTTTCAAAACTAACCTCATAAGGTTGCTGTGAATTTAAATAAAGAATATATATAAAATCCAACAAGTGGTGCCTAGCATATAAGACTCAAAAAATATTAGTGATTACTTACTATTGGCAGGAATCGCCAGCTCTCAGAAGTAGTGAGTTTCTAGAAGGAATGGAGAAATTAAGGGGAGAGAATTCAGGAGCCTGAAGAGGAGCCAGTGGTGATATTAATACTTAAGTTCAGTGTGCCATTCCTGTGGCCAGGCCTAGTGACTGTACATTGGTCTAGGTCCTCCAGTACCCGGAACTTCCCATGCAGGCTTTGAGATGGAATTTTGAGGCTTCTGCCATGCTGTGTGGACAAAGCCGTGTTAATAAGACAGCGAGGTGCAGAAGTCTTAGTTTCATGTAAATTGTACACATTTCCCCTGAGATTACTCCATAGCTGATTTTAACTGAAACCTAAACAGGGCTGTTACTTAGCTCATCAGCAAGAATTTGGTATGCATGTTTTAAGAAAAAAACCCTAGAATCCCTCCACTCCTGTATCAGGGGATAGGAAGCGTGTTGTAGCGAAACACACACCTGCTCGCGTGCGCGCACACACTAGACTCGGGGGCATGCTATTGAGATCTGAATTTCAGTTCAGCCCTTAACACCCATAATCTTGACCTTATCGCTCATCTTTTGGGTCCTCAGTTTCTTATCTCTAAAATGGCAGTTCGAATTAGTATGATTTGCTTGTGAGGCCCTTTGCTCACAGAAAATCTTACCAGGAAGTCTCGTGTATAAAACAGGCAAGAGTGATTATTCTTTGGTTAAAATAGGGAAGAGACAGAGTCCTGAAAATTCAGATCTCCTCCCCTTGGAGGCTGAGTCCCTGGGGCACAGTTAGATCACACTGGGCAAGAGGACTTCCCAGGTCCCTTTCTGTTTTCAGGCGAGTATTTCAACTAGAGAGCTCACTTGTTTGAAAATAAAATGAATGTCCCATCCAAGTGGTATACTGCATCTTTCCCCTCTTCTGAAGGTGAAAGATGTAGTACACTTTATATTTACTCCTTCCCAACTTTAAGAGTTCTTAAAATATACCTTAATTGATTTTGAATAGAATAAACAGAAAACCACTACAGAGAAACCACTTAAAGTATGATAAAAGTACACATTTTTATTTGTTCATATGAAGCAATCGTCAGTGATCGCTCTCTATACTCCGTGGATTGCTCTCAATTTTCTGAACTAAAATTAGCCTGAACTTCTTGTCACAGACAAGAGAGAGCTTTCCTCTTGTAACTCACGTTCGTATCTTTTATTACAGTTATAACAACTACAGCTTGTGTTCTAGGCTTCCAAAGTTTGGAAGAAACAAACTTGGCTTTGAAGTCAAAAGAGCTCATTTCAAATCCAGTTACTACCACTTGCTAGTTTTGTGAAATATAACCCAATTATCAACATTTTTGAGCCACGTGGAGAGCTAAGTGATGTTCTCTACTGCTACTGCAGTGATTCCCAACTTTTTCGGCACCAGGGACTGTTTTCGTGGAAGACAATTTTCCCACTGACTGGCATGAGTGGGGTGATGGTTTTGGGATGATTCAAGTGCATTATGTTATTGTGCACTTTATTTCTATTATTATTACATTATAATATATAATGAAATAATTATACAATTCACCGTAGGTTGGGGATTCCTGCTCTACTGTATTCATTTGGCTCTCAGAACACACGAGTTTCTGGATCTTTCTCATAGTTTATGCTCTACCTCCTTGTCACATCCTCTACGTTCATCAGGAAAACTGTTCCTGATAAACTACCCTCCAAATTTCTTTCACTCTCATTTTATTCCATAACATTTAGCCTCTCTACTATATTACATAATTTATGTATTTATTATGCCTATGAATCACATACTTAGTCTCTTCCATACTAGAATGTAAACTCCTTGGGTGCAGAGATATTTGCTTCTTTCACTGATCTATCCTAAGTGTTTAGAATAGTGTCTAATACAGGAGATCAATAAAATGTTGGTTGACTGCATGAATGCATGAATGAATGAATACATGAATGAATGAATGAATGAATGAATGAATACATATTTTAAATTGGTTTTGTGAGGCTTAAGTAAAATAATCTATCCCAGAACACCTACCACAGTGCTTGGCAAAGAGAAAACACTAATCAGACATTATTTTTGTTCATAAGCAATTAGCTTAGCATAAGTTCTGGGGACATTGAATCACCGAATATACTGTTGTCACATGGAAGAAGCTCCCCATATAAAGTTTTATATGAATTCTGAGAGAGATGGAGTAATACGAGGAAACTTAATTTGAGGGATTTTTGTTAATCAAATGCTTTGTTAATCAAATGCTACGCTTCTTTGCATGATGACATATTTTTTTGTTGTTAAAAAGACTTTTCATAGGCATTTTCTCAAAGCAAGACTGTTGTCCTATAAGTTTTGTACCTGGTGGTGAGCGGGACGTCACCTTAGCTGTCTTGCAGGCTGTGTTTATCTGAACTTATTTAAAGGACGGTGTCTCTCGATATATCACCGCTTTATCTTGAAGATTTTTAAAGTGTCTGCCACACATCTCTCCCAGGTATTTCATTAAGGGTCTAACACAGGAGTGTCGCATTTCACAGCTTAAGAAAAAGATTTTCTTGAAGTCAATTGAATTATTCGATTTCTTAACGTTTGCGAGGGGCGATGCTTGCCAACTCATAGGAACGATCATAAACACACTCCTGGAGTTCGCAGGTTTTCGGTTTCCACGTCGGAAATAAATACATGGTTACTCTCCCTGCTATGTGCAAGAATCGTAACCAAATCCCCGTGTTTCGGTGCTAACATAAGACAGGCAGGTCAGATGGAAAGATGTAAAATCTTTGCAGCTTCCATTAAAAAAAAGCACAAAAGAGCAACTCTGTTGCTTTTTTCTATTGTTATAGATACTCAAGGCCGATAGCACAGATGAAATCGAAACATAGGGAGAAAGGATTCTGATCTAAAATACCTTATTATGATTATTTTTTAAAGAACAGTGACCGTCAGTGCAAAGGGCAGCGAGATAACGAGCCGGGCCGAGGCCGCGTCCCGCGGGCTGGGAGGTTGGCAGCGGCCTCACCTCCCGCCGCCGGCAGGTGCCGCGCAGTGTCAGGCTAAAGACTCCATTCATTAAGTCCTGCCCCTCCAGCACCGAGCTCTTTACGACAAGAAAAACAAGAAGGAACAGTGAGTCTCTTGTATTTAACCCGTAAAACTTAACACTCTGACCTCAGCCCTATAAACCAGAAGTGAAAGAGGCAATTGCAAATCTGACCAATAAAACTGGTAAAGCACTTACATACTGGATTAGAAGGACGCACATCTATGTGTAAGGAAGGGAAAGGAACAATCCGCGAATTCCTCCGTGGGGTGGAGCCGGAGCTGCTGGAGTCCGTGCACTTCGCAGCACTTCAGGCATGACCGTGCGTGCTCAGCAGGCTGCTGAGTGGCCCCGCCAGCCAGGGGACCACACGAGGGGCTGAGGACGCCTCATGGGCGGAGAGACATGGCAGGGAAGAGCCACTGCGCCAAAGCCCCACTGTGGAGAGAGAGAAGAAGCTCATGTCTGTTTATGTCCTTCTCCGCGTCAGGGAGAAAGGCCCCTGTGTGTTCTGGAGAGGCCTTCGGGCGGAGATGAGGGACTGTTTGTCCTGAGAGCCGGGCACGGGCACAGGGCAGCGCTTGAGAACACGGGCTGGGGCGCCAGGGGCAGGGAGGAGACTCCAGGGCTGCTGCAGTCACAAGGCTTTCGCACGCCGGAACTCCAGCCTGTGCTCCTTTGGCCGAGCGCCGTCAGGGCCGATGGTGCGTTTCCTCGCGTGGAAGAGAACACAGAGGCCTGCCAGCCGAGGGCTGACTGTGCGGCTGGAACAAACCTCCTGTAAGGCTCCTTGCCACAGGCCGCTGGACGGGTGGGGTGGGGAGGCCGAGGGCAGGGAAGGAGACTCCTGTTGAGGATGAAGACCTGGCCGGCGCCTCTTTTGCTCAAGAAAACTCCAGACGTGTGCTTGGGTAGCTGTGGGTGGTTTGGGGCAGGGGGTGAACTCTGGTACTTTCTAAGGAAGACACAGGTAGCTACAGCACAAAGGGAGGAGGAAAAGGTCTTTAACCACTTCGGTACACGCCTCGACTGTAGTCGGCAGCCACAGACGGACGCGCACAGCCCGGCGTCCACTTTAGCCGACAGCCAAGAGCTTTTACTTTTATAGCTTTTATTAGAATTAATTCTAATTTTTCATTTATCAAAATAAAATTGTGAACATTTAAAAATAACGTCATGAAAACAGATATGTCTATGTTACCTATTCTGATTTACATGACGAGTAAAGCTGCCTATAAAGTAGAACAAGCTGTCAGTGCTTTCCAGCTCTCCTCGTCACACGAGAGCGGAACGGACTCGTGGTCCACGCGCAGCGCAGCCGCCGTGCGGACTGCGAGCGCCGCCGTGGCGAGGTGTCGCGGCCGGGGAGCGCCGCACCGAAGTGGTTAAGGAAAACAGACCCTGAGAAGATAGTCATGAGCCAGGTACTAAGAACTTGACCTAGAAGAAAGTTTATTGATTTCTGCAATTCACTAAATTTTTCATATTTATTATGCTCTGATATAAAATGGTGATACCGGCCGGGCGCAGTGGCTCACGCCTGTAATCCTAGCTCTCTGGGAGGCCGAGACGGGCGGATTGCTCAAGGTCAGGAGTTCAAGACCAGCCTGAGCAAGAGTGAGACCCCGTCTCTACTATAAATAGAAAGAAATTAATTGGCCAACTAATATATATAGAAAAAATTAGCCGGGCATGGTGGCGCATGCCTGTAGTCCCACCTACTCGGGAGGCTGAGGCAGGAGGATTGCTTGAGCCCAGGAGTTTGAGGTTGCTGTGAGCTAGGCTGACGCCACGGCACTCACTCTAGCCTGGGCAACAAGTGAGACTCTGTCCCAAAAAAAAAAAAAAATGGTGATACCCAAACTGGTAGTAAAGGTGTACTATGCATAAACGCATTTATTTTTTATACTTTTTGTGAATTAGGAGAAAGCCGTGTCCGGTGTGGCGTGAGGCGCGTGCGGGCGTGAAGGTGGGAGGAGGGAGCAGGTGCGGCAGGTGAGGCTGGCTGGCCTGAGCCTCCTCAGAACGCCTGGCGCCGCACGTTAGGACGACACCTGTGGACACAGTGAGATGCCGCTACTGCGATCACATCACGTGGCAACGTGATTTTGCAGATGTAAATAAGGTTATTCATCAGTCGATCTTAAGGTGGGGGGTTCCCCAGGTTGGCCTCATCTAATCACGTGAGCCTTTTAAAAGCACAGAGTGTTTTCCAGCTGTGGCAGAGGAGAACGTCAGGCGTATCGGAAGGTTAGGAGGGATTCAGAATGAGGTAGGTTTCCTGCAGAGATAAAGAGGGACAGACAGACGGAAGGACCTGAAAGTAGATTTTAAGAGCTAAAAGCAACCCCGCTAACAGCCAGCAAGAAGACTGGAACCTCAGTCCTGCAGCCACAAGGAACTAGGCTCTGCCAACAAGCTTGAAGGAGCTCGAAAGTGAATTCTTCTCTACACCTTCCAAACAAGAGCCTACTCTGGGCACCACTTTAATTTCACCCTTGTGAGATCCCACACAGAGAACCCAGTTAAACACTGCTAGACTTCTGACCTACACATGTGGTAATTTGTTATGCAGCAATAGCAAGCGAATACACCTGGGAATACTGGTATGTGGAAATGCTGGCTGCTTTGTAAGTGGCACGGACACTAGATTACAGCTATTGACAAGTTGGCCCCAAAACCTGGAGAATGGGGCCATCCAGGGCTCAGAAAATAAACTAGGGTGTCTTTAGGCCATCACTTATTAGGTATTTTGATTATGTAACAAAGGAATACGGAAATCCTCTGTTTGCTGGTGTGGCAGTCATGGTAATGCACCTCTTAACCTTCAACCACAAAAAGTGTGAGTCACTGGAGGGCCCAGTTGCTGCTCTTTGAAATGCATCACGAATTTTGTGCCAAACCTTTCAAGGGGCTGCTCCTTGCCGTCCTTGCTCCTTGCCCTCCTGTGCTCATCCAGTGCAGCTTGGTTTTGAAAGCGCATCAATTCCTGACCAACAAAGCACTGCTTTGAGGAGGCCCTGACAGCTTTGCAGAGGTTCCTCGAAACTGTACGACAGTCCAGGTGCTCTGTCCAATCTCCCTTTCCTTTCTCCTTCACGGGGGTCAGATTTCCCTCATGGACTGACCGGCCCTCTCCCCACACTATGTTCTTCCTTACAGACATTTCCTCTAATAAAATCCTTGCAAGCTTAATCCTGTGTGAGAGTCTGACTTTTGGAGGACTTGAACTAGCACCGTTGAATTATTTTTCTTCCTAGACTCTTGGTTTCAAAATGAACACAAGATAAATGCTGGTGATACAAATATGACATCACTCACTGGAGCTTTGAGCCTGGGTGTTAATGCAGAACCGTTGTAACCCGGGCAGCAGTGAGTACCCATTCACCCCAGCTAAATTGTAACCATGTTGTGCTGAATGGCCAAGGAGCAGAGCGTCCTGTTAATCTAAACTTGAGTTTCAGCTTCTACTACTACAACAGAATGACAGGTTGAGTCAAAGCATCTCCACAAGGCCAGAAGAGAAGGACTCAGAGAGAAGAACTAAGAGCGAGTGTTTGCCTTCCTGCCTAAATCCCAATTGGCCGCAACTCTGATCTTGAAGCCAATGGGTCACAAAGACAGGATCCAAGGGGAGGGAGAATGACTCAGTGACTCTTTGGCTGCACTACCTCACTGATAGTCTGGTTGGACAGAAGGAGAAATAAACTATGCCTAGAAGAGCTTCCATTTTTATTTTTAGTTTCTTTAAAGAGAAGATTACTCCTCCTTGGGGAGAAAGACAGTGGAGATAGTAGCATAGAAGAGCCTGGAACACTTTCCTTCGGGATTCAGTGTGTAGCTCGAGGTGTCCAATGTGTCAGCTGCCTCAGCGGAGGAGATTTCTGGTGATGCCATCAGAAGGCAGGATCTCAGTGAGGAGCCTCAGCCTTCCCCCACTCGCCAACAGCAGTGTCCACAGTGAGATATTTGCATGAAGCTTAGCAAGCCGTGGGGACATCAGGGAGATGACTCCTCACGGGACCTGGACAAGAGCAAAGGAAATTGGCAAATGTCATCAGATGACACAGTACTGAACACACACAACTCATCCTGGGATCACCTCAACCACATTGGATGACAATATCAATGACACTTAAGGCCCTGCAGTAGTAGACAGTGGTTAAAACAAGGGTTGCACCAGTGATAACAACATGTGATAATGCTTGGTAGGTGTAAATGTATTTACATGCTCATAAATACATTTGAGTTTCATGAATCTCACACTTGAAAATAGACTCAGTAAATACACTTTCAAGTATGTACTCTTCCCTCCATACTTAGTTGGAATTCGGTCTTTCTCGCTGAGATGTTAATTCCCATCTTTTCTATTAATATATACCCATTAACAAATGATGTGGCAACTGCTTTCATTTTATCAGTTACAAGTACATTTTCATACACATTTTTAAAATGATAACAATTTTTGAAAGATGAGGTTGTATAAGTAAAACCTATGCTCAACTCTTTGAAAGAAATTCACTATACTGAACTGTCTTAGTCCATTTGGGGTGCTATAACAAAATACCTTAGAATGGACGGATTATTATAAACAACACAAATTTATTTCTCACAGTTTGGGAGCTGAGAAGTCCAAGATCAAGGTACTGGCAGATTTGGTGTTTGGAAAGAGCCAGCTTTCTCCTAGACAGCCATCTTCTCAGTGGTAGCAGGGGCAGGAGAGCTCTAGGGCCTCTTTTGTAAGGACACTGATCCCATTCATAAGGGCTCCATCCTTATGATGCAGTCGCCTCCCAAAGGCCCTCCCTCCTAAAACCATCACGTGGCAATGAGCGCTTGCCCCTCTCTCCCTAATCTCCACCAGGATACTAGGAGACGGCCGCCTGCAAACCAGGACGTGGGCTCTCACTAGACATCGGATCTACAGGCACCTTGACCTTGAACTTCACAGCCTCCAGAACTAGGAGAAATGAACGTTTGTCATTTAAACAACTCACTTCATGTTGTACTTGTTATGGCAGCACCACAGATTAAAGCAATCCAATAACTCATTTCCCAAAATCTTGCCTATAACTATAGGTACTTCTTCAAAAATATTTTCAATTGTAATTTTAAAGCAATAAATTAGGTTGAGATGTAGTCATTGTGAAAAAAAGTTAAACTCTGTGAGTGTCAACCAATGCTCATCATCAACATCTATGAATTAAAATGGCATTTCTCTTTGCTATTGGGTGGTTTTTGTATGCTACAGTTGGAAAAACTTATAAATCAATAAGAGACCTACTCAAAAAATGCTTTTGATAAGAGACTGGAATGCACCTTCTAGGTTCAAGCTAGAAGATGCCTCACCTTCAAGAAACTACTCTGCATATTATGTGACTGGGCCCACTGAGGGGAAGAACATTATTTGGGGAACGAAAGTTCACTATCAAAGATTGTTTTATCATATGCCCTTACCCAGTTATATTTTAAATAATATATGAAAACATCATTATAGCAATTGGAAAAATAGACTGTTCTGAGGCTAGTTGTCAAGTCTTCAGTCTGTGAGAGACCAACAAACCCAATTGCATTTATGATGAAACCTGAAAAGGATGGTGACGATTTTAGTGAATAGTCAGACGCCAAATACACTTTTAAGTAGGTATTATCTTCTAGGCATTTTGCTAGTTGCTGAAGACACGTTCATGGACAAGATGGATATCTCCATTTCCAGAATATTAAACAAATACTTACACATACAGTAAATGCTATGAAAAAGTGTAAGTTTCTATTGGGCGAAACATTTGGCCAGAGAAACCCAGAAGAAATTGAGACCTGAAGAACCAATAAGGGAAGGCTGATGGAAGGAACATTCCAGCCAGAGGAGATAATGTACGGAAGCCCTGAGGGTAGGAGAAAACAGAGCCTTTGAAGATCTGAGAGGAATCCAGGACGACTGGAACTTACAGAAGGGAAGTGAAGCTGTGTGTTAGGAAGGAGATACATGAAGTCAGTACTTACAGACTCCTTGCAGGACTTTACCCTTCAAGAGAAGATTGATTGTTTATCCAGAAGGCTGGCATGATGAGAGTTAGATTTTCAAAAGATGAATCTGTGAATTGGGGATATGTCAGAAGGGTGCAAGATTTGGTGGGTTTAAGAGATGATTTCCCAAGTTTAATAGAGAAATTGCAGTGATATAAGTGTATCATGCAAATGAGTACAAACAACAACAAAAAAAACATTCTGTCTTTTATTTTTTTTTTTATTTGAGAATGGCTTTTATCAAAAAGTCCCAAAACAACAAATGCTGGCGTGGATGCGGAGAGAGAGGAACACTCACACACTGCCGGTGGGACTGCAAACTAGTGCAACCTCTGTGGACGGTAATATGGAGATACCTTAAAGAGCTCAGGTAGAACTACTATTTGATCCAGCAATCCCATTACTGGGCATCTACCCACAGGAAAAAAGACGTTCTATAAAAAAGGCATCTGAACTAGAATGTTAATAGCAGCACAATTCACAATTGCAAAAATGTGGAAACAACCCTAGTGCCCGTCAATACATGAGTGGGTCAATAAAATGTGGTACATGTATGCCCTGGAGTTCTACTCAGCCACAAAAAAACAGTGGCGATTAACACCTCTTGCATTATCCTGGATACAGCTGGAGCCCATTCTACAAAGTGAAGTATCACAAGAATGGAAAAACAAGCACCACATGTACTCACCAGCAAATGGGTATTAACTGATCAACACTTAAGTGCACATGGTAGTAACAGCCATCAGGGGTCAGGCAGTTGAGAGGGGAGGAAGGCACGGGTATATTCACACCTAATGGGTGTGGCACGCGCACCATCTGGGGGATGGGCATGCTTGTAGCTCTGACGTGGGCGGGGCAAAGGCGATAGATATATGTAACCTAAACATTTGCACCCCTGGTAATATGCTGAAATAAAAAAAATACATTTGTTAGCTCCTTGAAAGAGAGCAACATCAAATCTCGAGGTCGCAGGAGGACGAGACGTTAATGATACATCAGCTGTAGCCCGAGAAAGCAGAGTATGTAGAGACTCTACACGCCATACTGCAGACAGTCCAGATGCCAGAACGAGAAGGGTGTGCATGTTACCATGATCAGGTGGGGTTATTAACAGTCTAGGGTGTGTGAAACGACATGACTTGAATAATCCTTCA
This sequence comes from Microcebus murinus, assembly GCF_040939455.1. Classification (NCBI taxonomy): domain Eukaryota; kingdom Metazoa; phylum Chordata; class Mammalia; order Primates; family Cheirogaleidae; genus Microcebus; species Microcebus murinus. The sequence goes on from NC_134126.1 coordinate 33,555,122, forward strand.
TGAAGGGAAAGCACATATTTTATAATGTTTCCAAAGTCTATTGAGTTTAAGCCTTTGCTAAGTTACTATAAAAATATTTTTGGCTGCCTGACCTCATCTTATACTGGACTTCAATGAAATGGACACTTCATTTGGGTAACAAAACGCAGTCTGCACTGCTTATAAACTGAGCACGCATCCTCACAAGTAGTAGACGGAGGAAGGAGACAGCACGAGCCAGGGTCCTTGAAGAGAATCAGAAGGTTGGTGATGGAGCAGCCTCTGCAAAAGACATTAATTTCTATTTTTACCTCCAAAGGGGACCTTGAAAGGCAAGGCCACAGGACTGGGATGAGCCAGAGCAGCGCCCTTTACTGACAGAGCTTGGAAGTCAAGTCCCCAGACTGTTAATAAACCTGTCATGGTCATTCTGTTTTGATTCTCTGGAATGAAGCACAAAATGCAAGGGCAGCTCCATGTTATTTATGAGGAGTGAGGGAGTGGAGAAGGGCTGGGGGAAAAAAGGTGCCAACGCATTCATTTTAACAAAGGGAGAAGTTCAGTTGTCCCAAGTGAAGTGAAGCCAATGAATGTCCCTTTCTGGGTGCTGTCTCCTTTTTCTTTAGTGGTAGAGAAGTAACTTCCATTCCGAGATTCCTATGCACATGGGCTCCTGTTGTCTTGATGAAGCTCTGCTGTTTCCCCAGCCCGGCTGGGTAGCCAAAGCCGCTGCCTCCCTGCCTCTCCCCTTCTCTCAATTCTTGGAAACAGACTAAGCAGTTATAATTTTGTTCCCTAAATGCTTCGTGCCTGTTTTCCTGCTATGTCTGATATATATATATATTCATATATATATGTCATTTTCCAAATGTCTAAAAGACAAAAATATTGTGTCAAAGCTCATTGTGGCATCTTACAATTCCTTGAAGGGGCTAAATTCCCTAATAGAAACCGCCCTGAACCAGGAACCTTGATATTAGCTTTCTGGTTCACTTCGTCACTCCCTGGCTGCATGAACTTGGGCAAGCCAACGTGTCTCCGGATTTCAGCTTACAAACCTGTGTGCAATGACAGCGTTGGATCGGGTGGCCTCTAATCACGTTTCCATGGCTTGTTTCTGTAAATACCCCTATCTGATTCTGTTAGCTATGCTCAGAAACTATAAACACACTAACACAATGGTTCTCACTTTAGAGCTATTGATGGAAAGAAGTTGAGAGGGAGAGAGAGAGGAGAAGGAAGGTACAGAGGAAATGCTAGACTATAGGTCACAGGACTCATGTTAGTCTTTGACCTGTATTTTGGCCGGAGAAGAAACTTCATTTAGGATGTTGCATCACTCGGCTTAAACTAGATTACACTGCAGTAACAAATGATTCCAAAATTATCAGGGCAATAAAACAACAGTATTTTTTTAAATTCACATTTCCTATCCTGCATGGTTTGCTTTTGGCCCTGCTGTGAGTTTAGTCCTTCCTGGGTTTACGCTAAGGGTGCAGCCTCCACCAGGGATACACCAGTCCGAAGTCAAAGGCAGAAGAGCTGCGAGGGCTCTTGATTCTGCTGCTGAGAAGTAGCACACTTCACTCCCGTTCCCATGTTAGTGGCCCAAATGAGTCACGTGGCCACGCCTGAATCAATGGGGGCAGGAAGCACAATTGTCTTATGGGGAGTACAACAAACAAATTAGGAACAATATGCAATTTATTGCAGGAACATTTGTATGAAAACCGAAGAAAAGTTAGTGGTCCCACCAAGCAAAGTCAGGGCCTCTGACCACTGCCATGCCAGGTAACAATCTAACTGCGGTCTACGTGACCATCGTTATCGGTCAACTATCTTTAGTAAGTAAAGGAAGTACAGTCGTCTCTAGGCAGCTGCGGGGCATTGGTTCTAGGACCCCCCCTCCTTGGATATGAAAATCTGCAGATGCTCAAGCCCCTGATATAAAATGGCATAATATTTATTGCTAATAAAACACTTAAAATAGTGCCTGGCACATAGTAAGTGCTAAGTGTTAGCTATTGTTATGAAAATGAACACATGTAATATGTTTTAGAAATTGACTTCCTTATGAATGCAGTCTTTTCCATTTCTTCCATTACTTTGAAAATAAAAATACTCCCAATATTATAAAAATGTATTTAACAATTGCATTTATAAAACAGCTTTGTAAGTAACGTTTCAGGAAGCTCCATAAGGATAGGGATCTCTCATTTCCTGTCTCGGTTACTGCAATGAGACATTTCTTGATAACCGTGGGCTGAATAAAAGGCAGAATGATGCCATTTTATGGTTGGGACCCTGAGTTTTGTGAAGAAATGGTGATGTTTTAAACCAGTTGTACTAGTTTCATAGGGCTGCCATAGCAACATACCGAAGATTAGGCGGTTTGAAAAACAGAAGTTTACTTTCTCATAATTCTTAAGATTAAAATTCCAAGATCAAGGTTTCTGCTAGAGTTCTCTCTCCTTGGCTTGTAGACGGCACCTTCTCCCTGTGCCTCGCACGGTCTTCCCTCTGAATCTGCCTGTGTCATAGTCTGCTGTCCTTATACAGACACTCGTCATATTGAATTAAGGTCCACCCTAAAGACCTCACTTTAAACTTAATCATCTCTCAAAAAGGCCCACATTCTCCAAATACAATCACATATGAGGCACTGAAGGTTACGGCTTCAACCGATGAATCTTGGAGAAACACAATTCAGCTCACGACACTCGTCTGTTGTGCTAACGTAACACATAGAATCAGACTCTCTTCAAACATCAGGTTCATTCTCTTTCTTCAAAACACACTTTTTCTTGGTGTCAGGGGGAATAAGTGGGCAAACGCTTGGCAAAACTAGGGCTGACCGACATAAAAGTCATTATCTGTTTTCCTTTAAAACTCACAAACAGAAAGACATGGCAATGCAGATTTTAAAAATCAAGATCAAAATTAAAAGAAAAACAGGAGGAAAAATAATAGAAAAACCATAAAGTAAAAGAAAGGACAAAAGGAGAAAGGGAGAAAAAAAAACCCTGCTAGAAAAATAATTTTGTGTGTGTCTTAATAGTATTCTTGTTGTTTTTTTTATTTTTTATTTTTTTGAAGCTAACATAAACACCCAAAAGAAGTGTGTTACAGGTCAGTAACCTAAGAATTAGGGGAAAAGGTACTTTGGCCCTGACATTGTTAACATCTTATTTAATTTTTTTGTTCATTTGCGCAGATCATAAGGACTCAGAAAGAATTGGTATAAGCGAGAGAAATTTTTTTAAATGCCTATAAACCAAACTATCAACAAGCGAGCAAAACAAATTTGATTAGTGGGGTTTTTAGGAACTGCCTGAGTCCTGGCTGCGTTTGTGTCGGCCAGTGGCCCATGTCAACCGCCACCACGGTGACGTCCCAATCACACTGCCGAGGGCTCGGCCCTCAGCGAAATGCACCTCCCGCCACTTCTGTGTTAACCCCGAACTTAATAAGCACCTGCCTCCCAGCGGTGCCTGGCTGTCTAACTGAACCACTTACGCCCTGCAAATTTGCAGTCTGACTTCTAGAAAACAAAGCAGCCAGGCTTGCCTCATCTCATCAGTTTAATCATAGAATATCTAAGCTACTCAACAACCCATGTATCTTTAGGAGAGAAAAAAAGAAAAACTGGCTCAGCCAGAACTGTTATTAGAGACATGTGTCCCAGACTATGATCAGAAACTGTTAGTCTTTCTGGATGGAGATGAAAATATGAATACGATATATTAAAAGCAAATGTGGCTGATGAATTAGCATGTGCTGGAGTTACTACAGTAATCCAGAGTAGGGCATGGTGGGGGTCTTAGGTATCAGTCAAAAAAAAAAAATGCCTTTTCCTAGGAAAATTATGAGTGTGGAGAGTCACGAATCTTTCCGATAACCCAAGAGAGCGAGTGTGCGTAAGTGCCTCCTCCATATTAATCAGACTTTTACCTGAAACTTTCTCAGCTCTGCTAATCGAAGTCTGAGGAGTCAGGAAGTGGGATGTCTCAATCAAAGCGGCTTTTTCCCAGACATGCTTGTGAACAAAATCGTGCCTTTCAGGTAACCGCGTTGTTGGCTCACACCTTCTTGGTGCTGGGCAAACGGGCACCACGGTCATATACCGTCACAGGAAAACGGAACATTATAAAGACCCATTCGGGACAGAGAAAGCCTTCCCGGCAGGTCTTCTTCCTGTTTTGCCTTTTGAGCAGCACATCACAAAACCCTTCCCTGCTTTGTGCTCAGCGCGGAGGACTGATAAGAATGGCTAGTATTTATCAAACACTTACTCTGTCTCGGTTGCTCCCAATCACAGGAATTACCAAATTAAATCCACACGTCCACGCGCGCCCTGAATCGAGCGCTGTCCTTTACGGCCGCAGGAAAGGGAACTTAAACAGCTTTCTCAAGACAGAGCACTCCATGAGCAGTAGATCTTGGACTTGAACTCGGCATTTCACACCAGGGCATGGTGATGAGCCTGCAGTCCCCAGCCCCTGGCGCCGGGTGCGGCCTGTCAGGAGCCGTCCGCAGGGCAGGAGGCGAGCGCGGCTCCCCCTGTGCGTGCGGCTGCTCCCCATCGCTGGCCTCGCCGGGTAAGCTGCGCCTCCAGGCAGACCAGCTGGGCACTGGACTCTCACAGGAGCCCGGCCCTGCTGCAGACTGTACACCCGAGGGACCTAGACTGCGCTCCTTAGCAGGGTCTAACGCCTGACGATCGAGGTGGAGCCGAGGCGGTGATGCCAGCGCTGGGTGCAAACACAGATCAGCATCAGCCGAGAGGTCTGACTGCACAGTAAACGCGACGCGCTCGAATCGCCCTGAAACCAGCCTCCCCCACCCTCCCCACCCCACTGTCCATGCAGAAAGCGCCTTCCGTGGAGCCCTGGCGCCAAAAAGGTTGGGGGCCGCTGCGCTCTACCATACAGCGATGCTGAGCGTAAGTCTCTGGTTAAAGAGGACCTAGGCCTAAGAGAAGAAATTCTGAAGGGGGAACTTGAACCGAGCCACGTGCGGCGAGTGAGGCTGAGCAGGACAGAGGCCAGGTTTCTTTCAAAGGACAAATAATAGTAGCACTGCTCGCTGCCTGCGGGGACCTTCCCGGTGAACACCAGGAGCACCTTGTAAGCAGTGATAAAGGGCCAGGGCGGAGACCGGGCGTTCGCCTACCAGCCCTGCCGCTCCCCACCTGTGGGGCCGGGACAAACTCTTCCAACTTCTCTGAGCTTCAGTGTCTTCACTATTTACCGAAATCAGCAGCAGCAGCTTACCTTATATGTTTGAACGAATAATGAGACTTTCTCATTTAATCTTCCGAAAAATACTATAGAAGTATTAAGAAGCACACGGTGTTGAGTCCATTTAACAGATGAGAAAATAAAGAAGTAAAGTTTAAGTTAAACTCAGTATTTTCTGAGCTGTAAATCCATGCTTTCCTCCCAAACTGTGTAGCTTACCACAAACCACGTTTTTTTCTAAATTTCTAAAAGTCACCATTAATTGTTAGGGGATAACACACTCACTGTCAGTGAGGAAGAATGCATATGGCCTGGGGGGCCATCTGACAAAGTAGTAGCATTTAGTTTAAATATGGCATGTGTATGAATCTCTTTTGAGCCTGGTATACCTTGAATTTATGGCTACTAAATATCTGGACGTCTATGGTTCTGACTTGTTGGAAGGTTTCCGAGTCTATTATCAAAGCTCTTTCATGTAAACAGGAGCCAGTTGTTACAGCACTCTCTGTAGCTATAGTAGTTGGTTACGTTAGTTGATTATTTTATGCTTCTAATTACATTAGTTGGTTATTTTTATGCTTCTAATTAAATTGAATTATTGGGTCCGGCAGAATATATCTATGACACTGTGGGCCAGTAAGCTTTATGTGTCATGAATCTAGATTAAATCCTTAAATTCATCAAGATTCCTTGAGATGTAAGTATGGATGGATGAACTCCAATCCAGTTCCAATTCTGGGAAACAGACCAAAACATATGCACTACTAAAGGCACCTTGGTAGCCTTATTTTCTTATCAAAAGGGTACTATTAATCCTTGAATAGAAACAATTCACTATTTATAAAGCTACATTTTGTGGAAGATCATTTCAGTTTTATCAGTCCTGATGTGGGATTTGTTTTTCTGAATCTGAAATAGATCAAGTTTCTGAATTTATACCTAACCTGCACTTGCCAAGCTAATTGAGTTTATTTTTAAATTGAACTTGCTAATGAATGAATGAATGAAGTATCCACAATGGAAAAACTTTTTAAATATAATCTACCACTTTAATACCATCTGCTGCTGGCGTTTGCAGTCATTATGAGTATGTTAGACTGAAGGTTAATTCAAGAAGAAACCAGAATTCTCTCTGAACTGTCTTGTTGCAACTGTGTATTCTGCTTCTATTTGTTATGTAGAGTTTATATAATTTTGTTTTTGAAGAACCAGGTCTCTCATGAGAGCTTTATTTTCTTTAATTTCCATTTATTTTTATGCCTTGTCCCTGCTATTTTTATGCCCAAAGGCCATACTCCATTATCATTTCAAATAAGCCAGAAAAGATCAACTTGAATGAGTTGGAACGGAGAAGAGATGTGCACAGAAATAGCACTTAGCCACTCACCAAGATGTGGTAACGTAAACTCTGCTCTGCTTTTTTAGAGGGGATGAAAATAAGTTCTTAGTGAAAGGGGAAAAATGGGGGAGGGGACAGATTCTTAAAATAAATCCCCACTTGAACTTTCAAATAAATGGGAATTGCAGTGGCTGACAGTATCAGACGCAGAATCCAACGATAGACATGTTTCAACTTCCACTTCCAGACACGATGGGGTGGCTGAGATTGGACTTACCCACACCTCCACCACTTGCCACAGAAAATCATCTTAACCCTTTGCACTCGGATGTCGAGCAAGACTCCACACGGTTAGCATCGGTAGCAGCTCACACCATGAAAAACTATAGATTAAAATTACTCTTTGAATGTATCAATAATTTGAAATATAAAAAAAAAATCCAAATAAATAAGTTTGTATGCAAATAAACTCCAGTTTTTGTAAAATCTGGGGTATTTAAAAAATTAAATCCTGAGTAGAATAAAGGAATCGAGAAAAAAAGCAAGCGAGTGCAAAGGGTTAAAAATGGAATAAAACATCCAACACAACACTTTGAAAAAGTACACAACAGGCAGCCAAAGTCCATGCTCGTTAGAAGAAAGAAACACCTAAAATGAATGCCACCTTCAGCCCAGGTTTCTGCCTGGAAGAACTTTCTGGACTGCAGTGCAGGGAAGTAGAGCCCAAGTGGAGAGCACCAGACTGTGCTGGTGATGGAAGAGGCAGAGATTGGATTCTGGGCTGAAGAGAGAGCCGCGACTTGTGGGCCAAGATATCAGAAAGGGGAGAATTACCCAGAATGGGCAGCCCCTGACTTTCCACTGGATTCCCTCTCGGGTTCTCTGCAGAAGATGGTTTGCACACACGCACACACACACACACACATACGCGCGTGCAAGGCAGGACTCCACAGGTTTAGCACAGTGTGGGTGCTGGGAGCACTGAATGGAGACACTGACATAGTGCGGTGCTGGGAGACGCGGGGTTTCTGGCTCATCCAGAGGGACCAGGGCTTGCTGAGCACCTTGAACATCCAGTTAAGACTTCAGAAAGGCCATCCCTTACAGATAAAAATCCCCTCTCTAGGGTAAGGGCTGAACCCCAGAATCAACTTAGCGTAACTGGTCATTTACTTGTATTTCTATAGTTTTTGTCATTTTTGCATACCTATGCTTCACATTTGATTCATCTGACAAATAATTTAACAAGTATTCAGTAAGCTTCTCTCATATGCATCAGGTATGTTGTGGAGCACACATAAAATATCTTTCTGATATTTGCTTTCTTCTCATTCATGTACTCGCTCTCTGTCCACCAAAACCCCAAACAATTTTTGAGCCACATCTCCGTATTCCAGTTTGAATAGAATTAATCCAAGAGCACCATTCCCAAACTGGAATGTATGCAGCCATCGATCATAGCAGCAACAGGGAAACTCTGTAGCCGTGACCAATTGAGAAACAGCCAAAAATCATAAGTGAGGAGATCAGGCATTGTTCACTGTGTGGATATAACCCATGCCTAATTTCACAATTGTTGTTTCAGACTGCAAACAAACAACCTTTTCCTTCCACTCTCAAGTTATAAAAGGAGAAACATACAGCATTTTAACACTATGTCAACATTATATTAACATAAGCTTTTTGATATTTTTAATTGACCCAAATTCCTTTAGTCATCCATGGGTGTTTACTAATCAGATATGTTCAACAGCTTATGGAGTTGTTTGGCATAGTCTTTCAACGTGAAAGGAACGCAAATGACCAGGGCTTTTTTTTTTTGAAACAGTTCAAGGCATAGCTTTTATATTACAATGGTCACATTACCCTCCCTAAACATTTTCAAAACAGATATTTTTACCATTTTATAGATGGAAAAACTGAGATTAATTTTGCATTAAGTAACAAAATCCAGATTTCTCAGGTCCTGCCTAGCATGTACCAGCTTCCAGCAAAGCAGCTGCCTGAATTTAGATTTTCAAAAGAGCTGTTTTTTATTCGAGGCTTACATGCATCTGTTGTTGGAGAATTTCAAAAAGGCAAAAAGCTCTTTGTGTACAAGCTTCATTCTGGCAAACATATCGAGTAGATTTTGCCATAATGTGGGATGAGATTTGAGAAAAATTGGATAAGTTTATTAATTTTTGATTTAATTGCAATCGTATGAATTGGAGTTGGACATTATGTGCTGTATAATACATAGTAATATATTTCACTAAAAGAATAATAAAACTAAAACTGCACAGAAATCAAATGGATTATAAATAGTTGCTATTAGAAAACGCTGTAGTGTGTCTACTTTATCATAACAGCTCCCAAAATTTATCAAACTTTAATATTTTATGCTCTTTACTGAGATTTACAGATTATGATGTTTCTGGTATATGTGTGTGTGTGTGTGTATAATCATGATAAATCCTAACTTCTGGAAGTTATTGTACATTGCATCAGCAAACAACTATAATTAAAAAAAAAAAAACAATAACAACAACCAAAAAAAAAAAAAAAAACCCTCTGAGGTTTAAGCCTACTAATCTAAAACCAATCAGTGATTGTTTCTGAAACAATCTCTTTTTGAAAAGACTCAGGGACAATTGCTTTTTGGGATTAGTGATATAAGAATTGAAATTAAAGTCATAGCTTCCTCCTTTGGGAATCCACGTGCCCCGTGGAACCCGGGCTGCGAGGCAGGCCGGCAACGCTGACGCCGGACACTAAAGCAGGCCACCAACAGCGAGTGTCCACAACAGAAATTACTTGTCACACCCACAGCTCTCAGCCAGGAGATTAATTCGGTCCCAGGGGACATTCTGGTAATGCCTGGAGACATTTTGGGTTGTCACAGCTTGGGGGTGTACCTGGCATCTGGTGTGCAGAGACGAGGGTCCTGCTAAACAGCCTGCTAAGCCCAGGAAAGCCCCCCACAACGAAGAGTTGTCTGGCCCCAAATGTCAGCACTGCAGAAGCTGGGAAGCTCTGAATTAAACTAGTTTTAATAAGTAGTCGTAACTTTTAAAAGCATTGAGAGAAACCTACCGATATGTGTCTTGGTCTGTCTTGTGCTGCTATCACGGAGTATCTGAGACTGAGTAATTTATGAAGAATAATTTATTTTTCACTGTTCTGGAGGCGGCAAAGTCTGAGATCAACGCACGGGTAGGTTTGGTGTCTGGTAAGAGCCTATTCTCCGCTTCCAAGAAGGTGCCTTGGACGCTGCACCCTCCGGAGGGAGGGCACCCTTCCTCACCTGGCAGAAGAGCAGAAGGGACAGAGAGGGCGAGAGGGGGAGGGAAGGGCCAACTTGCCCTTTTATAAAGGCAGCAATCCTACCCATGAGCATGGAGCCCTCACGGCCTAGTCACTTCTTAAAATCCATCCCACCTCTTAATACTGCTGCCATGGCAATGAAATTTCAACATGAGCTTTGGAGAGGACAAACAGTCAAACCATAGCTACATGGAAATAAAGTTATGTGTAGTAGGGGTGAATTTTTAAGACTTCTTTGTTGGTTATTGAAGTGTTATTAGATATGGTACATAGGTTAGCACAGGTTAGGTATTTTCTTTTTCTTTTCTTTTCTTTCTTTCTTTCTTTCTTTTTTTTTTTTGAAGCAGAGTCTCACTCTGTTGCCCTGGCTATATATAGTGCAGTGGCATCATTACAGCTCACTACAACCTCAAATACCTGGGCTCAAGCGATCCTTCTGCCTCAGCCTCCCGAGTAGCTGGGACTACAGGCATGTGCCACCATGCCCGGCTCATTTTTCTATTTTTTGTAAAGACAGGGTCTCGCTCTTGCTTAGTCTGGTCTCCAACTCCTGGCCTCAAGTAATCCTCCTGCCTCAGCCTCCCAAAGTGCCAGAATTACAGGTGTGAACTACTGTGTCCAGTAGGTCAGGTATTTTTGACTGAAATCAAAGGAGCCTTCGAACAGGAACAATAAAATAGCATATTAGCTGGGGTCAAGGTGCTGCAGCTTAGGACTGTACTTACATTAAGCTCATTTAAAATTTCAAAAACTCTAAATGTGCTTTTTATCGTGATTTTTAAACATAAATCATATTCTTGTGCATTTGATTTCCCAGTTAACATGCCTTAAGGGGCCATAATTTCACTAGAAAGTGTCAGGAAGCTGAAGTGGATCAACTAAGGCTGAAAATAAAGAATACTCACTGACCAGGTTGGAAATGGGTTCTTGCAAAGTCTGAACTCTGCTCAGATGCCGCCCTGCGTGCATTCCTTGCCAACGTGCCTGGTGCAGCTTCCCGGATCAGAGTCTGCCGGCGGCTGTGGCATTATTGGCGTTACTGCTGCTTGTATCTTCACAGCAACAGTAAGTCATTACTCCCAGACCAAGGACTGTCCGTGTCAAAACAAAACCAGTGATTGTAAAAAGGTTGTGGAGAAATTTTCAGAAGCGGCTGTAAATTCACGCAGACTGAATGAATACTGATTTCGAGGCTGAGGACGACATAACGGCAGGAGTAGAGATGTGGAATCCATGCGAGTTACACGTGGCTGATGAATGCTGATGAGCAAAGAGCAAGACGCACTGATGTTTTTTTTTTTTTTCCCCTGGACTGAATATGTACATCTTTACTTTTCCTTAGAGAGATTATTTTTTAAGGGCTAAGTGGACAACTTGCTTTTCAATAATATATTTTTATTCACGGAAAGCTTAAGTTATTCAGTCACTTTGATAAATTACTGTTTCACTCTCTATGTATAAAGTGGGAATAATATTGTGGCTTTCTCCGGATAATTTGAGGGTAAAAGGGACTCCATAAATGCAGAATATTTGTCATGAGACTGGGTCTTATTAGCTTATAGCTTTCACGGTGATTTCATCTAGGCTTAGCTAATGGCTTTTCCATTCTTGCTTGGTAACTAGCAGAAGTGTTCTGGACCCTGCAGAACCACCCAGATTGGAAGACTCTGAAAGATTCCAACCACAGCAGTAGATGCTCTGGCTGTGCTGGAGCCCTTCTGAGGGCTCGGTGGCTTGTGTTGATTAATCACCTTTCACTCCTAAGCCTTTACATGTAATATCGAGTGTTCTAAATACTCGCTTTCTGAAGTGATCCCCAAAGCTCTTTGCAGTTCTAAAACGTTCTGATGTTCCATAAGTAATGTTGTTTCTCTGTTCACAGGACAATTTTTCCCTCCTAGTAGCTTCTGCCACATGAATCACTTCCTGAGGTACCATCAGCATCATAATAGAAATCACCCCGTTGTCATAAATTCAGGCAGAAGAACTTCAGGATAGAATCTACCAGATCAGAGCTAACAAAGAAGAAATGTGTGAATGGCATTCAAGCACAATAGTTTTTAATGTTCAAAGAGAACTGAAGGTGATGCGTTTGCTATGTCTTTTTAAAACTTTCTCTAATGTGAGAGGTAATTTGTGAAAGACTATGTTAAGAAAACTGTAATGATGAAAACCAAAGTTATCTAGAAATATGGTTTCTAATTAATGTAGAGTCTATGCCAGGACAATTTAGGCCATCTGGAAACTCCTCGACTCTACTGAATTCCACTGTTTCTGTGTTCATCTGTCAGAACCTAAAGATGTTTTCAGGGTTTCTTAAATGAGAATTTACAAAACTCTTCACCACCTATGATGGGTTTTCTTTTGGAGTGTACAAGGTACTGGGTATTGTATATTTTCTAAACAATCTGTTTTCATTAAAACTATATTCTGCTCAAAAATTAAAATTAACAAAAAAGAAGGCTAAGAAAAGAAAAGGAAAAATAATAAGAAAAAGCAAGGTGGGAAAGGAAGCAGCAGCCATTCAAAAATATGCATGGACTACAGAGAAATCTGAAGGGCTCTGCTTTTAATACTCAACATCTGTCTTTAAAAACATATCAATCACATGATCACTAGCAGCTGTTGCATTAGACTTTTAATCAGCCATGATTTTCAAAAGGGCGAAAGAATGCCGCTGGATCAGTTGATGGAAAGTTATTGCTTAGAACGCATCAGCGTGGTACTGGCAACCGATTCAACATTTAAAGAGACAAAACTTTACCAAGAACAGTAAACACTATTCATGTATAAAGTGCTCTGCTAGGAACAGCATAAATGGTCCCACATGTTTGGAAGCCTGAAGAAAACAATGCAGAATGTGACGTGTAGTCAAAGAGATACATTTAATGCCATAGGAAAGGTATTAAAAAATATTTTAGAACCTTCTGCAATCATAGCAAGGCAGGAAAACACAGAAGCATCATGCATTTTTTCATCACAATACACACTGAGCAGAGGGGGTCTTCCGAGTTTGAAGATCTATTCCTTCCTAGGTGCACGCTGCCCCTCCTGAAGCTCTTAGGAACTCCTAATCCACACGGGAGGAGAGCATCAGGGGCAACTGTACACATGCTGGGGAAGAGGCTACTTCTGGTTTGAATTAACGTCAAGCCTTCTTGGAGAAAACTTTCCAGGCTGTGACATTTACCTTTTCATGCTGAGATACAATGGCAACATGCTAAAAAAAAAAAAAAATTCTTGCATTGAAGTAGAGCGTGTTGTTCCAAACTAAAGAAAAAAAAATGCATTTACTTCCAGCACAGGATGCTTCTACATTCGTCAACAATTTGCTACTACAGCCGATCACAGAGCGATCACCGGTGTCCAGTAAGATTGAAAAAGTATTAGATTTACATGTGACCCTCTTTGGGAAAATAACTTTATTTATTGCACCCCAGGACCACGTAGAATGGGAGTGTTTCCTCCAGTGTCATATCTGTTGCGACTGCAGAGGTGATAAAGTTCCACACGTGATGGCTAAAATAAATCGCAATCGAATTCCCCCCGAGGAAATGCATTTCCCGTCATAAAGAATTCCCCTTGAATGACCCAAACAACTACTTTTTCTCTTTATATATTTATTAGAAATAAAAAGTGGAGAAGAATTATACACATGAGTATCTCATGATCATTAGTTTCTTTATAATAGAAAATGATCTCTCATGATGAGTCTGCATCGCAGCCCACAAGATTCGTGAGGTCGCCGCGGCGGTAGCCGTGAGACCCGGCTCCAGAGCGCGGCCAGCGCGTGTTGAACACGCGTGTGCCGTGTTCCACATTCAGAAACGACGCGCTGTGTAAAGGGATCCACAGGTGTGGCGGTCGCTTTCCTAGGGTTCGCTCACAAACAAAGCAGTGGCAACTGGGGTGGAAATGGGAATGAAGAAGGGAAAACACCTGTGTCCCGCGGTGGTGGGGAGAGCGTGGAATGAGAGCCTGGAACAGCCCCACTGCGGCGGGACGTTGGTGCGGGCTCGGCAGTGTGAGAAGAGCACCTGCGGCAAGGAGCGCGCACAGCCAGCGGCGATGTGGGTGACGACGAGCAGCCGGTGTGGCCCCGGTGTAGCTCTCACACCTGGGGAGCAAAAGGGGGAGTTAAGGCAAGAAACCGATCGCGTACATCGGAGCTGGACTGTGAACAGTCTTCATCGCGGTGCTCTCATATTTGCAACTTTTTTTAAGAAGTGAATATTGAGGCTCCATCCGAACTCATCACTGTCGGACTCTGCCCTGCGAGGCCACAGGATGGACACGGAGGGCCAGCGGGGGCCCGTGCAGGCGAGACGAGGAGGGGAGCGAGCTGCCCAGGATCTCCACGCCCGCTCGGATCTCGGCTGGAGTCGAGCCTCGTTCAATCCCCAAGATGCTACTGAAGAAAGAGTTGTGTTGTTTGAGGAATAATAAACTAAACAAGGAAGAAGTTTAAGAGTCACTGCCTTAAATAGTTTGAAGTGGGAAAACCGCAGACGAACCACGTGTCAGTTCGTTTGCTGGCTGGTTACGCGGTCTGCCGGCTGGTTGATTTTCTAGAACGTCCTGACAGCGGGGTGAAGAGTGGCTGGAGGAGGACAGGCACTTGTGACGTAAGTGCAGCAAGCAGCGTGGGAGGTGACAGGGCCTGAGGATAGGCCGGCTGACAATAGAAAGCAGAGGACAGATTTCAGAGATAGGCGCGGGGCGGGCTCACCTAGCGCCCGGTGGCACGCTGGACGGCAAGATGGCTCTGAGAGCGCGGTGAGCGTGCGGCGGGGCTGCTCGGAGTGTGACCCGCGGTCCGGAAGCATCAGCACCGCCTGCCAGTCTCGGGTGCCACCAGACTTCCTGAGCCAGAGTCCCCGGGACGCGAGAAGGGAGGGAAGGGGGAGATTCTGTGCCATAACGGGTCTGTCCAGTGATTTGCATGCATGCCAAAGTAGCAGAAGCACTGGTATAAAGTTAACAGCCCAAATTCCTAGGTTGGTAAATAGAGTGCACGTGGCTAAAAACAATGTCTGGAGACCAAGATAATCGTTTCGGTTTCGGATCTGCCATCCTCGACATAATGCAAGGATACCCCGTACGTGCCCTTTAGAAAAGTGAGCCTGGATCTCAAGACAGGCGTTAGCACGGGTTATTGATTAAGGCAACGCATGCTGCTTTCAGAGATGAAGTCCCAAATTTCACTATGCTAACCTGCAGGCATTTGACTTTTGCTCGGGTAAAGTCCCAAACTGGTGTTCCTGATCAACAGGTCGCAGACGGCCTCACCGGTGCCGACACTGGCTCATCAGCCACAGACTGCCGTCGAGGAACGGCGAGGAGGACCACGCATGGCCAGCCTGAAGGATGCGCTTGTCACTTGCTGCGATGTTGTGGAATATATACTTGATCTTGTTCTCCATTTCCTGGCACGAGGCTCCTAAACTGCTTGGAATCTCCAGAGTAATTAGCTATGTTTTCTGTGAGCTGATAAGATGACTGGTGGCTGGCAGAGCCTAGGTAGCTTCAGGATGAGGGTTGGGATGAGGGGTGACCAGAAAAACCAAGCCAGGATCAAAGGGCTGGGCCTTTCAGCCCCACACCACCCCCCAAGCTCCAAGGAGGGAAGAAAAATAGAAGGTTGAATTGATTACCACTAGCTAATGATGTATTCAATCACAGCTATGCAATGAAGCCTCCGTTTAAACCCAAAAGGACAGGGTTCAGAGAGCTTCCAAACAGCTGGGCGCGCGGAGGTGTCTGTCGAGGGCTGGAAGCTGCGCACCCCCTCTCCCACACTGTGCCACACACCGCTCTTCCGTCCGGCTGTTCATTTGCATCCTTTGAAACATCCTGTACAGTAAATGGCTAAACGCAAGTGTTTACCTCGGTCCTGTGAGCCATTCTAGCAAATGCATCACACTGAAGGAGTGGGGTCATTAGCAGCCCAATTTGCAGCCTATAGGTCAGTAGTAGAGGTGAGAACTGCTACTTGCGACAGGTGTCTGAAGTTGGGGGCGGCCTCGTGGGGCTGAGCCCTCGGCCTGCGGGGTCTGATGCTGTCTCCAGGTGGACAGTGTCCGAACTGAATTGGATGACAGGACACTCGGGAGGTGTGCGCCCGGGAATTGCTTAGAGTGTGGGGAGAAACGCACACACCGGCCGTCGGAAGTGTCGTGTTGGGCGACCATGTGAGGATAGGAAAAGCGCTTTGGCTCTTCCTCTTTCTAAACCTGCACTTCTGTTCACCCGGGAGAACTCAATCACTGGGCCACATCTTCCTGCAAGGGAGGTGGGGAAATATATTCTAGCTGTGAGCCAGAAAGAAGGGGAAAGGGATTGAATGAGAAGCTGGCCTGGGATGGCCACTCTTGAGGACAGCAAGCTGGGAGTCAGGAGTACGTGGAATGCTTTCCGAAACCACAGAAGAGGACAGACCTGCCCGTTTAGCATATATTTTGTCAAGGAGTGGCGTAAATAGCAAGACAACATGTTGACATGCTATTCGACTGATGAGAGATATTGCACAGGCATGAAAACTAAGTTCAGAAACATATACAGAAAGTTAGGAAGGTAAAAGTAGAGCCAGTAATATTCAGATTATCAGATCTGATTCTGAGTTCTTTAGGAGGACAGCCTGTCTAGCTACAGATTTGTTAAGATGGAAAGAAGCACGTCTTTAAGATACTCTATTCTTATGCTAAAGTGTGATTATTATAAAATAAATAAATGTATACTGCTTTCTTGAATAGATGCAACATTTATCTAGATATCATTTTTCATAGTGTTATTTATACCTTTACTCTCCTAAAAAGTGCTCAAAGTTTCTCTTATATTATCTCACTCCTTTTTTTTTTTTTATCCTATAGCTGTTATCATTTTACTGGATGATATTTGAAAGGTGATAGAAAAAGAGCTTAGCTGAAAACAGTTTTGATCCAAAGGTACAATATAAGTGCAAATCAACTCTATTCACATAGAAGGCGATTGAAGATTTCCAGCGTTGATCTATTTAACAGTAATTTGATAGCTGGAAACTATGATCCGTACAGCATTTATGTTTTCTTCTTTAGAGAAGAACATTCAGCTGAGTGGTGAGCAGAGAGTTAAGGAACCTAGAATAATCCCTTCCGCCGGTATGCAGAGCATTTCCCTTCCGTTTCATCTGTCTGTGCAAACTCTCTCACTCCCGTAATCGCAGCTCACGCGCTTCGGCGCGGCCCGGCCCCTCACCTGCGCGGCTCGGGGAGGTTCGCTGGAGGAAAGCGGCTCAGCCGGGTACGAAGAGTAAACAACCTGAACCTGAGCGAACACGGAATATGCCAAAATAGGAGATTTTCCCGAAAATAACCACGAGAGGCCCTGAAATAAGGAGCTGGCGTCACAATCCGGATTAATACTGGTGCAGGAAGTGTTCTTGCATGTCAAAAAAAAAAAAAAAAAAAAGCAAAATAATCTTGATTGAAGCAGAAAAGGAACACTATTGTTGTTAGCCATGAGGTGAGCTGCTTGTTTGTTTGTTTGGGTTGTGTTATTCTCTTCTAATTTCTCAACCAACGTCCACTCAGGACGCCAGTGTCTGACAAGGGACGGGCACTAACAGCTAACCCTTGCCGGGAGCGTGGACGTGCCACGCGCTACATACCAAGGGCTCCGCGTCGATCAGTCCATCCAGTCTTTGTGTCAGCCGTGAAACTAAGCGTATTTACCGACACTTTTCATAGGAGGACGTTGACACCCAGAGAGGGTAACGTACCGGGCGGAAGTGGCAAAGCGAGGCCAGGGACAAGACGCGGGACTTGGAGCACGGTCAGAGTCCAGGGCGTGCTGCCTCCCGCTAACGGTGCCTTTGAGTTGCAGCCGCAGGAAAGGCTTCTCCAAGCAGAGCCCGAGCCAAGTCTCACAGCACCACTTGTCGTTTCTGTCCTGGCATCACTGTTATACTTTTCGATTATTCGACTAATTTTTGTTCTGCCTCTCCGTCAATGGACTGTAATTTGAATGGGGGCCTCTCTTTTTGGTGCACTGTTTTATCTCCAAAACTTACAGTAGTAGATGATAAATGGCTAGTAGGCTAAATGATTGACTGATTGGCTGAATAAATACATGTACAATATCTTTAGTAGCAACTTCTCTCCCACTAGAAGTATTTAGAGCCTGGAAAACTAGCTGTTGAGAATACTTCGGAGGTACTGATATTCGAACTCGATGGATTATTTATTCCGGTCACTTTCCTCTTTCTTTATGATCTCTCCTTAGAGGGATTATTCTCTCCAGCGGTGATCAGCACTATCCCTACGCAGTTATTTCATGTACCGAGCAATTCGTATACTCATTTCACAAAAATCTTGAAATGCTTTCCCCAGATCTAGGCAGAAGATTACTGCAATGTGATAAATACTAAAATAGAAATATACATAATTCATTGTAGTTGCTGAATGTTGGGAAGGTCTGAGAGATCAGAAGAGGAAGTCTTCCTTGAGGTGGTGCTATTGGTCCCAAGGTGAAAGCTGTTAGTCTTCTTCGGGGCCTGAACTCGGATGTCCTAGAACCTCACTTCTGCCACATTTTATTGGTAGAATCCAGTCCCAGGGTCCTGCTCAATTGCAGTGAACAGGAAACACAATCTACCTTTTTTTTTTTTTTTTTTTTTTTGAGACAGAGTCTCACTCTGTTGCCCGGGCTAGAGTGCCATGGCGTCAGCCTAGCTCACAGCAACCTCCAACTCCTGGGCTCAGCGATCCTCCTGCCTCAGCCTCCCAAGTAGCTGGGACTACAGGCACGCGCCACCATGCCCAGCTCATTTTTTCTATATATTTGTAGTTGGCCAATTAATTTCTTTCTATTTTAGTGGAGATGGGGCCTCGCTCTTGCTCAGGCTGGTTTCGAACTCCTGACCTTGAGTGATCCACTTGCCTCGGCCTCCCAGAGTGCTAGGATCACAGGCGTGAGCCACCGCGCCCGGCCTCACTCCACCCCTGGAAGTGAGGAGGCAGCAGCAGTTGGTGTCCATCTTTGCCAACTGTTTTACCACGCACGGCACCTCCTTGAAATCCACAGATTCGTCTTCCATGATCGCAAAAAAATATACTTGCATATTCACTTTCCTCCACTTTCCTATTTATTAACCACACTTTTGTGCATATTCAATCCCATTGTCTGTTTTCTATAATTATAATTTTTCCTGTTATTTAAAATATTTAAAAATACAGATTTTTCTTAACTTTTATTTTTCTTCTCTTAAAATTTTCCTCTGTATTTCTAATTTAATTTTCAACTTCTCTTTCATTTTTCTTCTTCATGGCTTTATTTCCCCCCTGTCATTTACTTTCTGAATTTTGGCAATTCAATAGAATTTTATTTAAATTTTATTTTCTTCTTTGAAGCCTTGTATATAAATAGCTCTACTTTCACACTAGTTTTAATAGACATTTTCAAAGACCCATTTGAGTTCTTGGATAGTGATTTGGGTCATGGTCTCCATCTATTTCCTGGTGGTGATATCTTTTACATCTGTGCTTAGCAACCACTTTATTTTGCCATTCCTTCCTCTTTTAGGAGGTACTAATAATATTTTTGTATAGATCCTGTGCAGTTTCCTTTTTGAGTATTGGGATGGGCCATCGAGTTGTGGAAGAACATTGTAAAAGTCAGGACATGAGGAAATATACTTTGTTCTTAGTAGAATGTTCCCTAATAAAACGTTTTATGCCCATGTATGTGAAAATTCATTTAAACTTTCTTATATTTTTGGCTGGCAGGTATTAGTATTTGGATATAGCTTATAAATCCACATTTTCCACTCTGCCTCTTAGTTGCATAGATGGTGCACTTACGTTTTCCTCCCTCCTCGTGGCCATGAGTTTTCTGTGCACACTCAGCTGCCACTCTTGGTCCCCGTCTCTCCTCTCCCCTCTCTCCTTTCTTTACCCTCAGGCCTCTCTCACAGGTAGCAGCATGCTCTGGTGTCGTGTTCCAAGCAATTAAGCCAGCAGTTCTGTCCTTCAAGACCTGCAATGCTCCTGGACAAATCTGTTCTTCCTCATTTTTTTTTCCCCCTGAGTCCTCTCCCAATGTCATCACTTTCCCTGGTTGCACCGAGTTTACGTTTTCTTTTATAATCAAAACTCTTCAAAAGCTCCAAATTTCCTATTTAAATATTCTAATGATAGCTTCAAAATAATTCTTCTACTCTCTCTTATATTTACACAGACACATGCTATATGGTGACATCTCGGTCAAGAACAGACTGCATATGCAATGCTGGTCCAAAAAAGATCCAGATACCATATTTTTACTGTATCTTCTCTATGTTTAGATACACAGATAGTTGCCATTACGTTGCAGCTGCCTACAGTATCGGCTACAGTAACGTGCTGGGCAGGCTCGTAGCCTGGGAGTGACAGGCTCCGTAACAGAGCCTAGGTGGGTAGGAGGCTACTCGTATCTGGGTTTGCGAAAGTACCTTCTCCAATGTTCCCACAATGACAAAATAGTCTGACAATGCATTTCTTAGAACATAGCCCTGCTGTTAAGTGATGTATGACCGTATATTTGTATTTACACACATATACACAGTCTAAATATATAATGTAAACAAATGAGGGCATAAACACTCGTTACCCAGCATCCAGATTAAAGAGTAGAATATTAATTGGAGCTTTGATGCGCCTGCATGATTTTATCTGTTGTACACTCCTCTTCCCTGTCCACATGTGTGTCCTGACGGCTGTATCTTTAGCTTGTTTTTATTTGTAGAGTATAGATGTGCATACATGGGTGCACACGTACATATATCTAGTTCATAAATTGTATATTGTTTACCTTTACCCGGTTTTGGCCTTTATGATAGTGAAATGATTCTGGATGTACTTGTCTATGGTTGCTTTTTTTCCCCCCTCTTTCATGCCTATAGCTGTCATTCATTCATTTTCATTTATTTTATAATTATGTAAGAATTTCTTAAGTGTCTATTATATCAGTATGTCATAAAGCATGCATGTCTTCAAATTTGCACATTTAAAACTAAGTGTTTGCCAAAGTGGTCATGACAAGCTATGCCCCCCCCCCCAGTGGGTTAGAGTTCTCCTGGCTCCTCACTGGCTCGTTGTCTTAATACCTTTAATTTTTGTTTTCCTTATTAGGAATGAGGCTAAATATCCTCTCACATGTTTATCAGACGTTTATTTTTCATGCAGTACTATATAAGATCTGCTCAACTCTATTATTTTTCTTTTTTTAACATTTCATAGGACGCTAATTATGTGTATTTGGATACTGATTCTATATTGGTCGTATATGTTGCAAGTATATGCTCCAAGTTGATGGCTTATCTTTTCATTCTTAACGTATCTTTCGATGAACAGAAGTTTTTGCTTTTAAGATAATGAAATGTATAAATGTTTTTCCTGAATGGATGATGCTATCTGAATCTTGTTTACAAAGTCCTTCTGTATCCTAAAACAAGAAAGCTATTCTCCTATTTGTTTATCCAAAAGTTTAAAATTTTCTTTTTGCATTTAGATCTTCAAATTATGGCATTAACATTTGCGTATGGTATGAGATAGTAATACAATTGGATTCTTTTCCCTATGGCTAATCAGTTGCCTCAGAAGGTTTCTCCATTAATCTGCATTGCCAAATCTATCATGAATTGTGTTACTTATGTATTCACAAGTCTGTTCTATTTCTGGTTTATAGCCATACTGTATCAAATTAAGTAGCTTTAAAATATATCTTTTTATATGGTGACAGTCATCTTGATCCTTCTACTGATCATCAGCCTGCTCCACTATTGTGGTCCCTTTTCCCCTCCTTCTCAAATTTATTCTTCTCCTGTCTGTCTCCTTGTTTTCTCTTCTTTCTTCCTCCTTCCTCTCAAAACCCCTTCTTTTCCCTCTTCTTTTCTTACAGTTCTTCCTCTCCCTTTTCTCCCTCTCCCTCTCTCACTATCTTCCTTTTCATTCCAATCTTCCCAATTCCATTGATTTATTCTTAAATGCCTAATAGCTGTTTGACTCTCAAAGCTGTAGCTGAGTATGAGAGATAAAAATGGAAGTAGGATTTAAGTTCAGGGAGAACTTTATGCATTTTTTCCAAGAATAAATCCAAAAGCAGAGGTGAACAGGGAGCCAGGAATGATTCTCGTAGTAGATGGCATTTGAGTTAGGACTTACAATGACATCTAGATTTTACAGTGCACATCTCCAGGGTCAAGGCCTTGCACATAGGGAGAACGCATTGAAAAAAGTTCTAGGGACATAAAAATGTGTAATTAGCCCGCAGCGAGTAGACCATTTCAGCTAGTGCATAGGGCACACAGGGTAAGGAGTCTTAAGTCAGCAAAGGAGAATGGCCTTCAGTAACCTTTCCTTGTGAGCCACTGAAGAACCATGAAAAGGTATGCTGTAGGAAAGTTACTTGACAGCAATGCATTAGACAAACCGAAGATGGAAGCCACCGGATCCAGGAGGCAGTATGAAACGGTATTGGCACAGTATGAAACGGTATTGGCACAGTCTAGCCCGGAGGGAGCAAGGGCTTATACCAGGGCCTGGCAGCAGGAATCAACACGACGGACACCTGCTGGAGTCTTTGCAAAGGGAGGCCCAGTCAGTCCTGATGATGATGGGCCGCGAGAGCCAGGATGAGATCAGAGACGAGGCTTCGATCACGGAATGCCAGGAGGCTGCAAATTCCACGCGCCAGGACTAGCTGGGAACACACCGCAGCGGTTTGGAGGTGTCAGTGTGGTCCCCCAGAGGCTCGGCTGATGCCCTGCATTGGGTTTGGAGGCTGCGTGTGTAAAAGCAATGGCCGCAGTTGTGAGTGTTCCCGGAACCAACAAATGAGGCAGAGCATTGAGGGGGATGGGTGGCTATGTTTCCGGCACAGACAACGGAAAGGGAAAGGCTCGAGAAGGAGGCAGAAGGAGGAAGTGGAGAAGTAGGCAAAGGCAAATGTGGATATGACAGTGTAGAGGAAGCTAAGAAAAAATTCGCCTCGTCGTTGAAAATGGTCAAAAGCGGAGTCACCATCCTACAGTTGAGAATAGGCCAGCAGGGCCCACTTGTCCTGGGGGAAATGAGCGTCCATCTTCTCCCAGGTCCAAGGCCTTTGGAACGCTCAAGGTCAGGCCACGACATTGAGGAAAACACAGGGGCCTGCCGATGTCCCCGGGCCCGGGCTCGTGGAGGGTGGGGCCTTCGTGCTTCTAGCACCACGTGCCGCAGAGATCAAGAGGCGTGAGGACTAAGCAGAGTCACTAAGTCTCGTGACGCAGAGGTTGTCATTAAATTTGGGAAGACTAGTTTCAGTAGAGGGTTGGGGGATACATCACAGATTTCAAGGATTTGGCAAGCAAGGAAGGAAGGAGGCAATGTAGACAGCTGATTTACTCTGTAGTTTTGAGAATTACAAATTGATTAGGAGGGAGTTCTCATGGGCTAAGGGGCTCGGGAGAAGGGGAAAATAGAGCATGGCTTTTAGACAGGGGGAAAACTTGTCATTCAGAAAGATGAAGAGAGGGAACAGATTTGGAGAAGGAGAGGTGGAGGAAATGCAGGCTAGTTTGAGTCTGCGGTACCAAGAGTAGGAGCACAGAGACATCGCCGTAGAGAAGGAAGGAGAAGCAAGACGTCACACTGAGAGGAAGGAAGGGGCCCGAGGGAATTACGATGAGGAGGGATTTCAAGTTAGAAAATCGCCTGCCAAGGGAGTATACTGAATCTTCTTGTCCTCAGCTAAGCAGAAGGAGGAGTCATCTGCTTAGAGTGACCAGGGGGCTGAGTGGACTCAAGCCTGAGAATTACAAGGGATGGCAAACCAGTAGCTTTGCAAAATGTGGCCGAGATTGAATCAATCGCCAATCTGCAGCAGGATCCATAGTGACAGATCTGTTTTTCTTTTGCAGGTATACCTCAGAGACCTTGCGTGTTCTGTTCCAGGCCAACTCAATAAAGTGAGTCTCAATTATTCTGGCTTCCCGTCGCATATAAAAGTTATGTTTACACTACACTATAGTTAGTGTACAAAAGCGTTATGTCTGAAAAAAAAAAGTGCATGCCTTAATTAAAAAATAATTTATTGCTAAAAACTGCTGACACCGAGACTTGAAGTGAACACATGCTATTGGGAAAAGGGGGCTGGAGATTTGCTCCATACAGGTCACCGCAAAACCAAACCTTCTGTTTATTAAAAAATGCAATAGTTGCAAAGCACAATAAAGAAACACAGAATAAAATGAGGCATACCTGTATTACTATTGCCATTGCTGGTATCGCCGTGGTTTTGCTAATTTCAGATTTACTTTTCCTAATATCAGCACTGAATAGTTGAGAGGAAGAGTTCGTTTTCTGCCTTACGGCTTATAAAATACGTTAATGGGCAAAAATAGAAATCAAAGCCATCCATTTCTTTGTGTGTGTGTGTGTGGAAATTACAGAGTACGAGTCTAAAAACCAAGTTTTCCTTTGCCGGCGCGGGCAAACCTAAATCTTGAGGGGTATAAAAAAAGGCTTCACATGGGAAGCTGGATTTTTAGGCTAATGAATGCAACTCTATTTTTGATACTGTGCTGTGTGTTTATATAAAATAGAGGAGCATTTTAGGCCAATTAGTGGCTTGCAAACCCTATACTTTTTCCAGCAAGGGCTCGGGCTGACAAACTTGAGGAGTTCGCACAGAGAGGCGCTGGCCGTGGCCCTGCGGCCTCGGCCTGACTCAGAGCAACAAAGCTTCAGCATAAATTAGTTTTTATTTGTTAAAAGGAAAACAAACTCTGTTTGTTTTTGTAATACAGTTTGTTGGTTCTTTTAATATGGGGGGAAATTTGGGGAGTTCCAGTTCTCAGAGAAGCGCGGCGCTGGGCCGGCAGGAGCCAGGCCCTGTGTAAACACCCACATGCGCCTGGGCGCACCGGGCGGGCGCAGGGCGGGCTGTTATGCCTGGACCTGGGCGCAGCGGGCGGTGCCAGCGCCGGGCCGCGGCCACAGAGGGTCATTCAGACCCGACAGGGAGCTGCGGCCTCCCCGCGTCAGGCCAGCCTGGCCCGCCTCGCACGCGGGACGCGGGGAGCACCGCGCGCAAGGCCGCCCGCGCGCCGTCCCGCCCGTCCCGCCCGGCCCGCAGAGAAGGCCGGGAGCGCGGGCAGGACCCGCTTCGCCACCGCAGGCCCTTCCCTGCCGCCGGACAGTCGCCAGGCTGCGCCGTGGAGCTGCCCAGACACAGGACTGTGGGGAGGAGGGCCTTGGTTTTTGTTTTTTTTTTTTTTTTTTTTTTAGCCCCAGTCTAGAAGAAATGACACAGATACAAATCACATGACCGGCAGCACAGCTAAGGGTGAAATCTCCCGAGTTCAGAATCCCTGTGACCGTTTGCGTCTCCCTCAGCGGCGTAGACGCAGGCTCGGCGGCGTAGACGCAGGCTCCGCGGCGTAGACCCAGGCTCGGCGGCGTAGACGCAGTCTCAGGGCGTAGACACAGGCTCAGGGCGTAGACCCAGGCTCTGCGGCGTAGACCCAGGCTCGGCGGTGTAGACGCAGTCTCAGGGCGTAGACACAGGCTCAGGGCGTAGACGCAGTCTCAGGGCGTAGACACAGGCTCAGGGCGTAGACGCAGGCTTTGCGGCGTAGACCCAGGCTCGGCGGTGTAGACGCAGGCTCAGGGCATAGACACAGGCTCTGCCGCGTAGAGGCAGGCAGCGTAGACGCAGGCGGTGTAGACGCAGGCGGTGTAGACGCAGGCGGCGTAGACGCAGGCTCCTCTGTGATCGCCTGCACAGGCGCAGCCTGGCGGATCCCGGGGAATCGCTGCGACTGCGGCTGCTCGTTCCTTGTTTTCAGGAGTCGGCGAGGTTTCCAGATCTGTGGCGCCAGGGTCCCTCGGTGCGTCTGTCCCCGGCGTTAGCTCAGTGTCTGTGGACGGATCTAAGCGCCCTCGTGTCCCGGCGCCCGTGGCGCCCACGACACGCTGTGAAGTGCTGTGCCAGAAAGTGCGCGCTGACCCCAGTTTCAGCTTTCTCTCTTTATAGTGACCTTGGAATCCCGATCTTCCTGTGGGCGCAAACAGAGGCCGTGCCGCCCGGCCTTCTTCGCAGCGGGCACGGCCAGCGGGAAGAGGGCAGAGGCCAGGAGACCAGGCGGCGTCCAGGTGGCACCTGCTGCCCGGCGCCATCAGCAGGGAGCCCGCTCCTCTGCTTCCACGTGCGCTCGCGACGTGAGGCCCGTCTCCAGACACGCCGGGTCCGGGTAGTTTAGATACGCTGATGAATCATACACGCACCAGCTCGTTACCGCTGCGGAGGTGCGCGGGTGTGTGACCTGGGCACGCTGCGTGTCTGTTTCCTCAATGTGCATTTGAGGCACCAATAATGAAGGGACCCGAATGTCAGGAGGGATGTCTGCAAAGCGCTGGTCGCAGCAGGCGCGTGGCGGCGGGCAGAGCCTGGTTCTGCGAGCGGCAGGGCGTGGAGACGGGAGGGGAAGCCTGCGGAGTCCCCTGCAGGGCTGGGAGCAAGAGGCAGGCTCGGAGGCCCCCTTCTTCCCGTGAGCCTGCGGTGGGGACATTCCTCGCGGAACAGCACAGGGCTCTGCGGCCGGGCTGGGACTCTTTGTCCTGAGTTCACAGTAACAGGAAGGGTGACTCAGGGCCCAGCCCCAGAGGATGGAGAAGCTGAGTCTGGTTTGCAACTTCCTTTCTCGAGTCAGGGCTGGTCTGGGAACTGGATGAGTAGACGGGTGTCGGTGTGATCCTTGGAGACCAGTGGGCCCCGCGAAGGCAGGCTGGGCGGGGAAAGAGGCCAAAGGAATGAGAGGATTCCGGCAACAGGAATTTTTATTAGCCTGGTGGTTTGAGCTAAGATTTAAGAGCCAATGGACCTAAACTTGAATCCCAGATCTGCTCCTCAGCAACTGTTACTGGTACACGTGTCTACATCATTGATGTGGGAACAACAGCTGCCTTCCGAGGACTGTTAATAACACCACCCTCCACTGAGCTCTCGTCAGGGCTCAGACACCCTTGTACACGTTTTCTCAGGTAATCTTCACGACAATCCTAGCAGGTAAGAACTCTCATGATTTCCAGGTTATCAAAAAGAAATCTGGGGTCTAGAGAGGTCAGAACATAGGCCCCCAACCGAACTCCCCCGCTCCGTTGCTTGTCCATTTAAGAGTAAGCGAGGGGGTCTGGGCACCGTTATCTTAACTGAAGGATCTAAAGAGTGGAAAAAACACACCCCACAGGTGCTCACTCTTAAATTGGAATTAATGGACGGGCACACATGTGTATAGAGGGAAGTAAAACTCAACATAAATCAAGCAGAGGGACGGGGGAGGACGGGATAGATGAGCAAAAACCTACCTAGCAGGTGCAATGCACACGATCCGAGTGACCTGCACACTTATAACCATGATTCAAGCATTATAAAAGCGATCCATGTAACCGAAACCATTTGTACCCCCATAATACTTAGAAATTAAAAAAGAAAAAGTACGTGAGAAAATGTAAAGTACTTAACACAGTGCAAGCTTGGCTTATTTATTGCTTTCAATAAATGGTAACTTCTTAATGTTATCTCAATTTTAGAGATGAAAAGCATGAAGCTCAGAACTTTCCCCAAATTATGTTACCAAATTGCGTTGATAAAACCAGGCTGAAGCTTTTAACTCCCCAGCAGTCACCTACCCCTGCATCTGCCGTGCACCAGAGCGCGCCCAGGAGTTTGGAGGCAGCCACCTCAGCCAGCACTGGGTAGCCGAGCTCAGAGGTCATGCCTGAACTCTGAGGACATGGCCTTACCCTTCTCAGACGGGCCGTGTTTGCTGCCTGGCACATCTCAAACGCAGCAGGCTCCGTCCCTTGACCGCCGTCACCCCTCCCTTCCAAAGACTGCGGCGCCAGGAGGGCCCGGGTCACGTGACCAGCCGCTCACTTCTGTTTGTGAAGCTTCTCAGCCAAGAGGAAAACCATTAGGTATCGGATTGCGAGTAGAAAGATCCAAGAGGCTGCCTATTCCAGCACCAGTTCCTGCCAAAGAACCTTAAATAAACTCGGTGGAGGGGAGATGTCTGAATTTACTCTGTATGCGGTATATTTAGCTTGGGAGATTAATACATAGAACTTGATTTCATCTCATTAATTAGTTTTGAGTTCTCAACACAGACAAAACTAATAGGCTTTTGTGTGTGTGTGTGTGTGTGTTTTTCCCCTTGTCACTCCCTTTGTGGGCTTCTTTTGGGTAAAAAGCTAGTCAATACACTACTTAGGGTAAAAGAAAAATCTATGCAAAGAGTTAAGTAGCTCTTTATTTATTTATATTTTTTAGCCGAAGGTGAAGGTAAAGTCAGGCAATTTCTCTAACAATCAATCACGAGGTTCGGCGGTAACACGGCTAGAAAAGGAGGCTCGAACACAAGAGGAAAAGATCAGTGTGCCTTGAAAACTGTAATTAAATCCTTAAAATGTTTGCCTTCATTTTTAAAAAGCCTATTATTTGGGCATAATATGTTCTGGGGGGAACTGAACAGTTATATCCCCATTTTCAAAGGAAGTCTAATAAGGTAGAGTCTCCGTCTGTTTCACGCGACTTAATGGATGTCATGCCACCTGCGCGGCCTGCTCATCCCGAGGTGCATCAACACGAGCGGTCTCCTGGGCAGCGCGGGCCGGGCCGCGGCGGGGCCTCGGGAGCCTCCGCGAGGAAGGAGAGGGGGAGCAGGAGTCAGGCTCGCCCTGGTTCCTGAGGGGAGAGGGCGGGCCAGGCAGGACAAGAGAACAAGATACGGTGTTTTGCCTTCAAGCAAAATGTATTTTCTCGGAAGGAAAACCCACATGGGTGAGAGAGCTGTTCTCTTCTTATGCTCGTTGAAATGCTCCAGGGATAATTCTGGGGCAAACTCTAGTTCAAGGCAGGTGCTGAGACTGGGAAACCAGAACGTGGTGAGAGGTCACCCAATAAGGAAGGGTCAGAGTAGGCAAAAAAAAAAAAAAAAAAAAATGGAGGCAATTCAAGAAGGCAGTAACAGAGCTGGGATGCAGCCCCCCAAGGCAGAAAGTCAGCTAGGCAGGCAGGCAGTGCTGGAGCGCGGAGGCAGGAGGAAAGCAGCAAAGCTTTAGCTGAGTAAGGACAACGGGCAAAGCATCAGGACAGCGAATTAAAACCCCAAATCAAGGGACAGAAAAGTTACAAACACAAAACATTAAGAGGTCCAAAGCCCAAGCCGTGAAATCAGTTGGTTCAAACACTAGTCACAAACAGCGCGTCCAGGGAAAGCGTAAAGTACTTATTACAACGGATAAAAAGAATTGTCCTCTCCCGGGACTGCAGCGGTTCGAAAAACGAGAAAAGGTGTCTGTATAAAAATTAAGGCTATTTTTCACCTCTTACCCTGAAGCTGTGGGGAGAGGGAGAACACAGGTGAAAAAGGAAAAGGGACCTTAGAGACAATGATCGGCCTCTCTGGGGCACATTCTTCTTGGCGACAATTCCCTTCCCCTCATGGCCTGAGGGTGGTACAAATGGTCCTTGTGGGCACGGAGCGAAGGGCCACGGGCTCTGCAGCACAGGCTGGGGTCTGTGCACGGAGGAGGCCACAGACACGCAATGGGAGCCTGCCGTCAGTGCAGGTCACGGGGACAGACCCAGATGGACACTGTTAGGATGCTTTGCAGACCACAGACCCGCCGCTGCAGCGCTGGCGCCCCGCGGGGCTGAGGAGCCGCCTTCTCTGGCGAAGGCACCAGTTCCCAACTCGCTCAGCTCGTGAGCCCCGAGGAAATGAAAGTGGTCAAAGGGCTCGCTGGAGGAAAGAGTAAAGTGGGGAAGATGTGGTTCTTGCATGAGGCGTCTTAGATCCCTCCCCGCAGGCGACCAGACTCTAAGTTCCTCTGGCTTCGGGGCCCTGGGGGAAGTATGGGGACCAACCTCAAGGTATGCGAAGGCCTCCAGCTCACCTGGCTGGGAAGCTAGGCCTTCAGGGAGAGTTTGAGATCTCCTGAGATAGTCACCCCTGGAGGCAGGGAGCCGTGCAGTTAGAGAACTGGATATAAGCAAGTGCCAAAGTTAAGTAGCCCAGGAAACTGTCCAGTGGAGAAACTGAGCCCAGCACAGATGAAAGAGGTATTTCCAGTGCTGAGTGTAAAGTAGCAAGAGAGGTCATTGTTTCCCTATATGGAAAAGGAGACACTCTTCTCCCCCTCCTCCTCCTCCTCCTTGCAGTGTACAAACACAGGAAGTTACATTGTACAATGGCAAAGACAGAGGAGGAGAAGCAGCCCAGCAGCCCAATAGCAGCAGTTTCATACAATGGGAACAAGATGGGAAAATGTAGCACCGATGGCCAATATTCAGACTGCTGGTAAGTTTTGTCCGGCCAGACCCATGTTTTCAAAATAATTGAATTTGGGTGTTTTTGAGCGGAGTATGTGTTTTCCATGTTTTTGAAGTTGCCACTACTTAGCATTTTACCAACCTTATCCATTAATTTCTGTTATTTTCCTAACCCCTGAAGATAAATATTTGAGTTTGCAAGCTCCAGCTCTTGAGTGGTCCGGGGAGACCTTGGAGTCAGCGTTTTTGGAGGCATAACCTCGAAGATGATCCGCCCAGCAGAGATAAGCGTGGGGCCCAAGGAAAAGACTGTACGAAAACAAGACCACAACTGACATGAAGACAGGGATGACTTCCAGTAAGAAGCTAGCAAGAGTGATTGTAACAGTCTCAAACTTTTACAATCCCAAACACGCATACTTATTTATGCATACTTATTTTTCTAAAATCTATATTTCTTAAATTATCTTTTCGGAAGACGTATTTAATTTACCACTATGTTTTGTTACTTAGTTCTACCCCAATTAATTCTTTTGTTTCAGACTGTATTCAGTGAGGGTGCCGGGGTACCTGCGCTTTCATGAGCTCAATCTGCCATCTGATAGGGCCCTCATTATTTAGGCAGAGAAGACTCTTGATTGAGTCTTCCAAGTAGCCAGAAGTACATTGCATAAATAAACTTCAAGGGATATATTTACATATTTCTATATTTGTTAAATACATAAAGTTTTTATAACAATGTTCTAATTTGGGGCAAAGAAAAAAATGACCTAAGCTGGAGGCACACACACACACACACACACACACACACACACACACACACACAGTATATACCGTGTTTCCCCGAAAATAACACCTACCCCTAAAATAAGCCCTACTAGGATTTCTAAGCATTTGCGCAATAGAAGCCCCACCCTGAAAATAAGCCCTAGTGACGGGCGTGGCTACGCAGCGTCTGCACAACCCATGTGGGTCTGCACAACCCATGCAGACGGGAAAGAGCGGGAAAGAGCACGAGCAGCCCTTCTCATCTGCCCCATCGTGACAGCTACTATCCCAGAGGTGACTGGAAAGGTGGGGGCAGCCCCACCAACAAGGCCGGCTCCCCCTGCCAGGTCCCGGCCGTCCTGTGCGTGCTGCAAGCTGAGGTTTTGAGGATAAAATAACACGTCCCCTAAAAATAAGCCCTAGGGTGTCTTCTCGAGGAAAAATAAATATAAGACCCTGTCTTGTTTTCAGGAAACACGATACATATAAATTTATATATATGTATATATAATTTATTTTTTCTTAGAAAGGAGCTAGTGTTACCTGGGACAGAGAAAGGGATATTGCTGGCAAGACTAGACATAAGAGATCTAATGTAGAAGCTCTCACTCTGTAGGTGTTCACTTCCAGGGGTGCCCACTGTCAGCAGTGAGCTAGGAGTGGATTTCTGTAGGGAGTAAGTGGAGACCCCAGGCTGATCCACCTTGGAAAGATTGTATAGAATAGGAAAAATAGGAAAAAAATCATTTTCCACAGAAAGAATACGATTGATTTATCATGGAAGTACTGTTCTTAGGAGATGTGAATAGTTCCAGGGATGTCAAATGGCAGCATACACATGAAAACCTATTAACATGATGAAAGCAGGAATGACCGTACTATATGGTTTGTCGACATAGACAGGTTTAAGCTGTAGTATTTAGAAACCCCCCCACCATCAGAGTGAAACCATTACAAAGGCTTTAGCGCAACCTGGTGGTTACTCTGCATTCTGCAATGAGGCGATGAAAGGCATTCAAATACGTCTATTTAAAAATGTTTCAGTAGAACAAAATTAGCCGAGAGAATATACAAATCGTTCCCATGAAATTTACTATTCTGTGTTACCCAATAATAAAATACAAGCATAAATAGGTAGAATAAAACATATACCTTTTCAAGTTTGTTTTTAGTCAGTGTTCATCCAGAAAGGAAATGTATATAGCTTGGATTAAAAAAATATCCTGCACCGAAAATCCAGGTCTTCAAAGATTTATTTTCTTTGCTCAGAGAATTATTTCTATAGTATTAATTTTAAATATCAAGACACTAATAATTTTGTTTTAGAGATAGGAAAAGTTGGAATTGTAAAATGAGTAAGTCGTAATTCATTTATGTAGAGAAACTTATAGAAATCCACGTTTAAGCCTGAATATTTATAATATTTTATTTCACTAATAAATGAACATTCCACTTAGAGTAATAAAAAAGGGTGAAATAATTGTCTATTTTATTTGTCTGAATATCTCACTCTAGCATATAAACACCACTGAATTCATTTGTATTGTACATGAAGTGTATAAGCTTTTTAAAAAGTTTATATTTCTCATAAAGCAAGGGTTAGAATGGTATAGTCAATTTATCTGAGATAGGAATCAAGCTGCCAACTCAAGGAAGATTTACTTTCTAGGGAACATTCGGGGACTTATTTCTTCTGACATTCTAGATTATAAATTATCGGGGTCAGAACTGTTTAAGAATTTTGAAACTTCTTCCAATATTTTCTTTGTAGCCTTTGAAGACTATGACCAAGTGAGTACGTAAACAAGGCCCAGGGTTGCCGTGCTACCTTCATTAGGGGCCCACAGCCGGGCCTCTTTGGAAATCTTTATATTTTCTTTGAAGACATTATGATTTTTTTTAAAGGGCTAAATACCAAGTTTTATTTCTAAATTAATGAATTAGTGTTGCTCTCTGTGTCGGTAACTTTACTTTAGATGTACATCATTAAGAAGAATCTCAGCTTGAAATATGACTATTTTACCAAAATTAAACATAATTATCTACTTTGCTCTCTATAATGGGCCAGCCCAACTTCAGAGAGTTTTTCACAGTGGGAAAAGAAAGCACTTCTCTTTTTTTAATACTACATAAGAATTATAGTTTCCTTTGGTAAAATTCACTTATTTTTGAGCTTGTTTCTATGAAAATGAGCTATTTCGTACTTACACATGCGTCACTTATTTAAACACACAGAATCCTGTGGAAGAACAGTGTCCATGTTTTAGATGCCATTCGGTAATAAAGCCACGTCACTAGGTCCCTGTAGAATGTGTGCGTCACTACTTTATTTGAACTAAATGTTGTGCCGTGATGATGAGACCTGTCTAGTTAGGTGAGATGGAATTTCTCAACGTGCACCCACGAGGAAGTTAATCACATTTTTTTTTTTTTTTTTTAGCATATTCCTGAAGGAGAAAACTTCAGTGGAGACTTCTTCAGGCTTCATATTTTACTAGCTACTTTCAAGCAACCCTCGTTTCCTATCTTAAAACTTGGTAGGTAGAACGTGGAATTATCTTTAGATAAGGCAAGAAAACGGGCAGGAGGTCCTGGAGCCAGGTGAGCCCCTCCCGGACAAGCATCTTCAACACGGAGAGGCCACAGGACCACAGCGGTGCCAAGCGTGTTCGGCTCCCTTTAGCTGTCCCTGTGAGATCCTCTCTGAGGCCCCTCGGCTGGCCCTGGCCATGCCGGGCCCCCTCCCCACGCCACGGCGTCTGGCGGGAGCCTAACGCCACTCTCGGGATGGGGCCTGAGCGGACTTCACGGGTCCCCACAGACTTGCTTCCTTCTGCTTAAGACGCTTTCCATAAAACGTCCCCAGAACCCGCCGGGTCCCAGGTGCCTGAAGCACAAGTGACAAGCCCGTTGGGGCACGAGATCTCTTAACCACCTCGGGACCAGCGTCGACTGTAGGCGACGGCCACGGATGACTTTTTCTAACTTTTCGTTTATTGAAATAAAATTGTGAACATTTAAAAATAACGTCATGAAAACATGTATGTATACGTTACCTATTCTGATTCACATGACGAGCAAAGCTGCCTGCAAAGTAGAACAAGCTTTCAGTGCTTTCGAGCTCTCCTCACCACACGAGAGCGGAACGGACTCGTGGTCCACGCACAGCGCAGCCGCCCTGCGGACCGTGAGCGCCGCCGTGGCGAGGTGTGGCGGCCGTGGGCGAGGTGTGGCGGCCGGTGGGCGAGGTGTGGCGGCCGTGGGCGAGGTGTGGCGGCCGTGGGCGAGGTGTGGCGGCCGTGGGCGAGGTGTGGCGGCCGTGGGCGAGGTGTGGCGGCCGGTGGGCGAGGTGTCGCGACCGTGGGCGAGGTGTGGCGGCCGTGGGCGAGGTGTGGCGGCCGTGGGCGAGGTGTGGCGGCCGTGGGCGAGGTGTCGCGGCCGTGGGCGAGGTGTGGCGGCCGTGGGCGAGGTGTGGCGGCCGTGGGCGAGGTGTGGCGGCCGTGGGCGAGGTGTGGCGGCCGGTGGGCGAGGTGTCGCGACCGTGGGCGAGGTGTGGCGGCCGTGGGCGAGGTGTGGCGGCCGTGGGCGAGGTGTGGCGGCCGTGGGCGAGGTGTCGAGGCCGTGGGCGAGGTGTGGCGGCCGTGGGCGAGGTGTCGCGGCCGTGGGCGAGGTGTCGCGGCCGTGGGCGAGGTGTGGCGGCCGTGGGCGAGGTGTGGCGGCCGTGGGCGAGGTGTGGCGGCCGTGGGCGAGGTGTGGCGGCCGTGGGCGAGGTGTCGCCGCCGTGAGCGAGGTGTCGCGGCCGGGGAGCGCCGCTCCGAAGTGGTTAAGGTGCGTCAGGATGAAGTAAAGGGGTGAAAGGGTGAGACACAGGCGCTAGAGTATGCAAAGAAGGAGATTTAGGAAATGACCGGTACGGGGAGGGAACTAGAGCAACGAAGAATTCTAGGAGCTGGGAGAATAGGCAAACATGTATTCTAAAAGACAGAACTTAGCTGTGGGTGACCTGGTTGAGATCATACATACGGTAATAAAGTTGAGGAATGTATACGGCAGGTGTTTTACTTGAGGCTGATATAATTTATACTTAAAAAAAAAAGTTGTGGGGGTGGCCACGCATGTGTGGGGCAGAGGGGGTGTGGGGTGTCTCCGTCCCTTTCCTTCAATGTCCCTGTGAATATAAAACTTCTCCTTAAAAAAATCTCAACAAATAAAACATAAAATAAAAGTTATGTTCGTGCCTCCCTTCCTCCCTTCTTTCCTTCTTTCTTTCCCTCCTTTCTTCCTTCCTTCCTTCCATGTATGGAGAAATGACTAGAATAATTTTCACCAAAATGTAATGATGTTTATATCTTAAAGTGTGTTTGAGAATTTTAAAGAATGTTATACTGTTTCAAACGGATGACAGATTCACAGTTTAAGACTCACGCCCGTGTGCCAAGATGCACAACTCCCGCCCCGGCTCGAGCCCCCGTAGGTGAGCGCGTGACCATCCCGTTGGATGAGGACACCGTAGCGTACTTAACCAGACACCCTATAGATGGCGTCTGGAGTTGTTTCCAATAATTTCCAACCTCAAGGGAAGTTGTAGTAAGTAATTCTTACACGTGGTATTTTACCTGAATAGATATTTCTGGAGGGTAACTCACCAGATGTAGGGTTTCCAGGTAAAAGTGACAATGCATCTGTAGACTTGATAGCTATTTCCGTATTGGCCCTTGTAGGGTTGCTTATGTTGTGCTGGTGAGATTAAGAGGGCCCCTATTTCCCCAAAACCTTGACAACAGGATGAGGACAAGCTTTTGTATGTTCACCACGGAAAATGGTTATCTCAGTGTGGTCTGAATGGGCATTCCTCTTACATGAGTGAAGTTGTGCCTCTCTATGTGTGTTCGGGGCCGTTCATACATCGTTCTTGTTCTCTGAATTCTCTATTCTCCTTTGAATGCTTCTCAGTTGGATTTAGCATGGCTTTTAACTTTTTCATTGGCACCTCCCTGTATTGCTTGATTTTATATAATAAGAATGTGTTATTTTACAAAGCAATATTTATTCTAAGAAAGGTGAAGACCACAGATGAAGAGTTTGGCTTGATAAAGGGTAGGGAAATCTCTTCTGAAATAGGAGAGGAAAAGTAGACGTAGATTATGTTTTTAAATAGAAACCAATTCAGGTGAATGTCTTTTTTTTTTTATGTAAAGGATTCAATGGCATTGGATGAAAATAGTAGCCATGGATATCTTCAAATCTGGGAGAACAGTAAGGGACGTAGCAAAGAAGATCCACTGAAAATAGGATAAAGATCTATTCCCCACATCATGGTCCTGAATCAAGGTTGGAACCCTTCACACCTAATGGTGCCAACAGGTACATTAGGTTTTTAAAAATAGTGTCTCCAAGCAGAGCAGCAGCAGGAGTGGGAGCTGAGGTGAGGGGAGAAACCCGACCTGCAGAAGCTTAGTTGTCCGCACAGCGGGGAGCTGGTGCCACGGTGGGAGATGGAGCTGGAGATGCTGTTGCCCGGGGAACAGAAGCCAGGGCACAGAGTGGTGGGTACATAGAGCCAAGATGGGTACCAGAGTTTTCCATGCAGTAATTAGAAATCCCAGGCTGTATCCAGGTTTTTCTTCTTCTTCTGCAAAAAATTAATATGAAAACACGTCTGACACTTGTAATAATTTCAGCTGTGACATAGAATCAGAAAACGTAAATCTCAGCTAATATTCCTGGAAAGATGTCTCCTATGTAAATCTCCATAGAATTATGCTAAAAAATGAGTAGCTTTCAAAATGTGTCATCTTGCAGTGCTAAATGAAATTAATCTTTCTCTTTAACATTGTGTAAATACAGGGTTGATTTTCCTTCTGAAATCTGTATGTTCTCTGAATGGCAATAAGGCCTTGAATTAAAACATTCCATACAAATCTGTGGAGAGAAACCTAGTGGGTTTTAGGAATTTGACTCAAGTTGTCATTGATGTGACTGATTTTGACCTTTCCTCAACTTCCTGCATTTAAATTGGAAACAAATATTTTGCTACCTTTTGAAAGAACAAATAGAGTTTATTTCCCACTGACTCTCATCAAAGAGAAATTTGACTTCCATGATTTAATGCAACTTTAAACAAAGAGAAAACTGCCAAAGCATGTTTTATTTACAAAAACAACTTGTTTCATTTAAGAGGGTATTTTAGAAAGCTGAAACCGACTGTGAGCCCAGATGAGAAACAGTAAATTGTCCTAAGGGAAACCGACACATTGCACACTTCCTGAAAAATGCAGACTAAAGTTTGCTGTGCTTCCATCATTGTCAGGCATCTTCTCACATGTTCACGTGACTCTAGCTACTGAACAAAGATTGCTCCTTGTGTGTGGCGGTGAGTGTTATCCCTGATGGCACTCCTGTGTTCCCTTAGGATGGATGCAGAGTTGCCACTTAGGATCACCTCATGCTCTAAGACGGTATGGGATCAAAGTCAAGATTCAGCCTTTTGGACAAAGATCTGATGGATTATCAAAGAGTTGGTAACCTAATCACTATGCATCTGGATGGGAAGAGGATAGTGTAGAATTTTTTTTTTTAAAAAAAATGCATGCTTTTAAAGATTAATGTCAAACTAACCAGTGCTAAAATATTCCACAGATTATTGCCTTAAATAGCTAATGGGTCTACGCTATTGTTTATGAGGATCCAGCCCAATGCATGAAAAAGACGGGAGATTTATTTGCCAAGTCAACTTGAAACAACTCAAAGCGGGCCTCACTCAGATGGCCATGGAGAAAGTTTAGTTTTGTATTTCTGCTAATTACGTTTTTCATACAGATCCAAACCTTTAGCTTGGAATCTTCTGCATATTATTTGTTTCTTTCATTTCTTTCTTTAGGTTGTCAATGCAATGAAAACGAATAATTAAATATAAATGGAAGGTCCTTTGTAAAGAGATGTGTTACAAATCAATTTCTTTTAAATATAGTCATCCTTTTCTTTCTGTTTTATAAGCCATAACATATAATAAAAGCCCCAAAATATAATTCCTGAGGGACAATATAGTCTCAGTTAGTGAAAAGTCTGAATTATTGCTTACTCATAAAAATTCTTAGCGGGCAGTGGGCTGAGCCTACGTTGGCCTACGCTAGACCCGAGCTGACCAGCAGAGGGAGGGCAGGTTCTACCGGGGATCAGGTTCTAGCCCATCTTCCATCACATTTGTTAACCGTGGACCGATTATTCCCTTTCCTGGTGCCATAGCCTATTCCCACTTCACCGGGTGTGCACCAAGAGCCATTTGAGATGACACAGCCCCTAAAAACCCAAGACCACATTTGTATTCTTTGACAAGACACCAGCTTCTAAGGATCTGACTTGCCTGCCGTGCATGGTAGATAGTATTGGATCCAACGACTTCTCTTTTCCTGGAAAAGTAAATAAAAATGTGCCAGAGGGTACCACCTTCACTGCAGTGAAAAGAGTAAATATGAATCAAGAAAGCAGTAGTTTTTTCTAGAGGAAAACGCGTGCGTCACTCTGCACAGAAAGTCCATTTCCAGTTCCCTGGCACTCCAAGTCGGCCGACAGCTGGGTCGGGAGCCCACTGGGCTCACTGTGCCAGCCCGGATAGACAGCGCGAGTCATGCTCCCCACCCGTGTGGTTTGCATTTTATGGTGCCCCGTGTGAACCTGTTTTAAATGCTGATCGAGGGGTCCTCCCACAAACCGCACCGAAATGTGATCCAAACAGCGAGAACTTGTTCTGATGACCCAGCTGTGGGACGGTGGAGCGATGGCATTTGTGATTTACTGTAACGTTTTATTTCCTGGCACTCACGTTAGTGACGAGGCGATCTTTGTTTGTGTGCATTAGGAGGACAATCCTTCCCCATGGGTGTTGAAGGGTGTGTTTATTTTTGTGTAATAACTTCAGCGCCGTGAGCCCAGCCAGGCTCACTAGGTAGTGCGGCGCTGTTCAGAGCACACGGCACGCGGAATTCTTCGTTTTTGTTTTAATCATGAAATAAAGACAGAACATAGTTGTTTTCTCTACTAAGTTTTCAAAGCACATGGACAAAGTTGACATTCACGGGACAGAAGAGCAGAACATTATGAGAACAGCTTATAGTGCCAGAAAGAGCTGGTTCAAATCCTGGCTCTCTCACTTACTAGATGTGTTTTATAACAGACCAGATCCTGAACTTTGCTAAGCCTCAGTCCTCCTCCATAAAATGGAGATAATAAGAATATATGGGATATAGAATTTGTCTTGAGAAACAAATGCAGGTAAAACAATTAAAATACCTGGCATGTTTTATGCCGCCATAAATGTTAGTTATTCTAACAATGATTATTATTTTTATTCATAAGTGATGGTATAGGATGCATATTCTTTAAGTCAGCATTGATTTTTTTTAAAAGTTCTTATTTGCACATTAAATAGTTTCATTTAACCTTTTCATCTACAGATCTTACAAAGCTGATCCCTCAAATTTTCTTTTAAGTGAAATAGACATAGTAGATCCAGGTTAGTTCCAAGATTTTGAATAAACAAAAATAGGATGCCCTGATAAATTTGAATTTCAGATAAACAAGAAATAATGTTTCAGTATGAGTATGTCCCAAATATTTCAGGGATATGCTTATACTAAAAACGTATTCCTTGTTTATTCTAAATTCATATTGAACTGGACGCCTTGTGTTTTATCTGACAACTCAATTTCATATTGTCATGAAGAACTAACCATGGGTAGTTTGTGGAAAGAAGAGTTCATCTCTAGGGGATGTTAGCAAAAACAAAATTCACTTGCTATAAATGATTAAAAGCTCTTAATTGCCAAAAAAAATGTTAATTAAAATGAAGTCTTTCTGGTGCCCACGATAGGTGATTCTCAACTCCTGTTTTCTCACCAAGTAAAGCTAGAGTAAATAATCTTAACATTGAGTTAAGTAATCTTAAACTTCTCTTTTGAGTCAGGGAAAGAATAAAATGTAAAGAAAAAATGTAAAGAGATTTATGAAAGAATGAATTTATAAAAGAATGAATACAAAATAAAAAGGATCCTTAGCAGAGTAAATCTTTTCACTTAAAACAGAAAATTAAAAAAAGCCCAATTTTGAATGTGTCTCTTTGAAGAACCTTCATATCATTCTTGATGTAGTATTAGAGTAAGAGAGTGGAAACACAGATCCTTTCTACTCATTTCCACAGGTATTCATTTCCTTCCACGCTGCGCTTTTGAATGTCTTCACATCAAGAAACGTATTGCAATTAGCTAGGGCCAATTGCCACTCACTTATCTACATCGAATATGGTTCTATGAGACTATTTCATAACAAATCTCCGGAATAAATTTAAAATTAAGATCAGCCCTCACTAGTTGTAAGAAAGAATAAACTCCATAATCAATGTTTTAGAGAAAAAAAAGCAAAAATTGATATGAAAACTTCACTGTAAATTTGAGCGGAAGCTTAACACAATTAAAATTAACGTGGTGGAGGTATTCAGCTACTCACACAGTTTTACCACTGCCAGGAAATATTAAAATGTATTAACTCTTTTCTGCAAATATTTATTTGTCACTATGTACAAAATTAATGCTTTAGGAACTGAAGTTTTAAGATTGCTAAATGCAAATTTTATTCACAATGAATTGTGATACCAGGAATAAAACAAACCTTAAAAGAAATATGTCTCTTTTTGCCCAGGAAACATACAATGGAAATGGATCAGACTTTTTTAAGTTGGAATATTTTGCTTAATTTTTCTGACTTGGTCTTGGAA
The DNA here is from genome assembly GCF_040939455.1 of Microcebus murinus. Classification (NCBI taxonomy): domain Eukaryota; kingdom Metazoa; phylum Chordata; class Mammalia; order Primates; family Cheirogaleidae; genus Microcebus; species Microcebus murinus. The sequence continues at coordinate 33,595,851 of NC_134126.1, forward strand.
TTAATAATGGTGATACCAAACTTAAGCAAACAAATCTTTTATATCTTGTGACACCCCCCCCCCGTGAATGTACTCCTTAACCATAAACATGGGTCTATAATTCATATAGTATTTTTTAAGTTAAAATCATAGACATAAAATTCCATGCTCTAGTGAGATGGATCTTACCTTCTGGTAGATACATGTTCTCACGGAGGCTCATTACTTTAGCTCTCTCATTACGACACCTCCCCATTTGTAGAAGAAAAAAAAAGAATGTTTCCAGCTTGCTTCTTAAACTAATAGAAATTACCATGGCTCTATTTACCATATTACCATGGCTCTATTCTGTGTCTTTGGAAGAATACTCTCAAAGTGGAAAAATACGCTTTTAAAACAGACGACATCGTCTTTGAAAGAAGTTAATAGCAGCTGAAATATCTGAAGACAAACTTCACTTGTAGATTATCTAGAACTTCTGTTGCTTGTAATTTGAAGCAAATCACAGATAAAATAGGCACATCCTACTACTGGTCCACTGAACACGAGAACTGCAAAGATTAAGGACAGTGACTAGTAAATGGCAACTGATCACGTTTCAGTAGAAGAAACCAAGGCACAAAAATTTGAATGGCTGCGGAGAGAAGTGAAGTGAGCTTCATTTCCTTCTGGTGACCGTGATTGGTGATTCTCAACTCCTGTTTTCTCATCAACCAAAGCTAGAGTAAGTAATCTTGACACAAATTAGAAACTGTTGCTTCATGGTAAAATTTACCTCTTTTTATCTGTTAAAGAATGGCAAGGAACTATGTAGTAGTGTAGAGATTAATTGCTAATATTATGTGTTATAACAATAAAAGAATTAGGAGTAGGGACACAAAATAAACGTGAGTTGAATGGACAGCAACTGACGCTGTGTAGTTAAGACATTTAAAATCTGTCAGGAGAGTGAAGACAGAAAAATCAAACCAAACTAAACGTAGTGCGTGACCAATGTAATAAGCTGATACGGAATTTACCAAAAGGAGTTGTTTCTATTACTGCTTGGAAAATACCACTATTCTTGAGTTTTATTCTAGATCCTAAACAATATTAGACTATGGGCCTTTAAAAATAACTGGGACCTGTGAAAGTGTGTTATTAGTTGCATTAAACCTATATTTTAATAGGTACATACATACATATTTCATATATGAACATGTAACACACTATATTATAAACAAGCAAAGATAATTGAATTTTATTGTGATTATTGGTATCAATTTCCAGGAAAAGCCGTCTAAGCAATCAAAGAAATTCAAAGTAAATGCTCTGCAATGAAAGTTAATGATGGACTTTAACATGGAAAAAATATGCATATTTCTCTCTCATATCAATGTTGAAGTCCATACAAATAGCTATATTGGTTTTATGTGTAAATATTTAACACAAATACATCTGTATGCTTCTATTTTTATATAGTGGATTTTAATCTATATTGCCATTGTTTATTTTAAATATGTTTATTTAAGTTCAACTGTAACACACATAAGTTTTGGTCAAAAGTATCAAGCAATGAGTTTCAAAGAATAATCCATACTGCAAAATACAGAGAATAATCCACATTGCAAAATTGTAAACCACAAAGACTCCATGAAGTTTCACGTGAAATCTTTAAATTAGATTAAATACACTTAAAAAGATAATTGGACTAAATGCTGATATTTGGAGTGTAAGATTTCCAAATGTCAATTTAGTTAACTTTCTTGCAGTAGGTATGCACAAATGCACACCACTTTTACATACTCTCTCTAGAAGTAAAATAGTGAACTACAAGCAAGATATATATGAATAGAACAAGGAGGCCATCTTGAGGTCATTCTAGAAATGTACATGTTTCCATTCTCGCAAAAAGCTCAATACACAGTTTGATCTAAAAAATAGCTGCTTATAGCTAAATTAACACTCCCCATAGAAAATGTGTTTTTTTCTTTACAAACACAAAAAGGCAAAGTTTAGCAAGAGGATTTAGATTCACGTAAAAGTAGTCTCTTTCTCTCTCACACGCACACACACACACACACACACACACACAAAGACTACAAAGTTGTTTTTGCCAAATGATAGATAAAATTTTAAAATTTAGCACAGGACTGTACAAACCGTTTCGACAGAACTATCTTAAATATGTTCCCACAGTAATAAAACAGAGACTTCCTACAAATTTCGTGAATATTCCAATGTATATGTATTTTCCCCTTCCTGCTTCTAGAAAAATAGAAATAACAGAAAACGTAAGGTGTTGAGATGCCCCACATTTATGTGTCGTCCTGCGCACTCTGAGCTAAGGCTGGACTCGCGGGGCCGTTGGCGGAATGTTCCGGCCCCTCAGGGCCGCCTGTGGGTGCGGAGCCTTCGGCCTCCTGGTTTCCTCCGTGGGCCTTCTCCGGGGCGCCGGGCGGACTCACGCAGTTGGCCTCCTGCTGCACCTTGTCCACCTCGTTGTCAAACTCGATTTTATCCTCTCGCCTGTTGTCTCTCTTCACTTGTCCATTCTGGGCGGGGTAGGTGCTGGCGATGGCGTCGTACAGGAACTGGTATTGCTCCTACGAAAGGAAGGCAGCGAGACATCACATGAATAAATAAAGTCGACGAAACTATTATTATTATTTTTTTTCCGCCAGATAAAAACGAGCAAGAATTAATCGTCTATCTGAGGAAGTCCAGGGTGGCGGAGAAGCGCTCTGCAGTGCTCTCGTAAGCGACATTCTGAGCGGTTTCCTTCCTTTCCAGTTCTAAAGGGCTGACAGTAGAGGACGTTCCAAACTTGACTTCCAGATTTTTCAAATGCCCCAAACTGCTGGTCATTCAGTCCCCCGGCAGGCCCTTCCCACGCCTTTTCCCGGGGTGCCAGTTTCTGTGTGTGTTCCCTTGGCCGATGCCCGCTCAGGGTTTGATAACCAGAGCAGAAATCGCCGGCTTTAAGAAGCCTGCCCTGACCTCCGTAGGCTGAATTCAATGCCCTCGTTTATGTTCTCCTGACAATTTCCATGTCACAGGACAGACTGATGACAAAAACAGAGCACTTACGATGCTCCCCGTACCCACTTTTCTTCGCAAGGTGGCCCTGCAGCTCCTCCCTTCCACATGGAGTTGGAGCCCATTTCTCCACTTTCCGAATCTGGACTGGCTTTGGGACTCGCTAGGCTAATAAGAAACGACGGTGATCTGGCACCTCTTGTATTTTCCTGGATTGAGCTGGATCCCAGTCTACCAAGTGAGGTATCCCAAGCATGGAAAAACGATCCCCACATGCACTCACCGGCGAACTGGTATTAACTGATCAACACCTCAGTGCACGTATAGGAATCACATCTATCGGGCGTCGGGCAGGTGGGAGGGGGAGGGGATGGGTATAAACACACATAATGGGTGCAGTGTGCACCGTCTGGGGGATGGACACGCTTGAAGCTCTGACCCGGGGGTTTGGGGGGGAGGCAACACACATAACCTAAACATTTGAACCCCCATAATATGCTGAAATAAAAAAAATACAGCGGAAAAAAGGCATTTTGTGTCCTGCAAGCTGGGCCTCAAGCACATCTCACAGAAGTCTGTTCTCTCTCTCTTGAAACCGCCACTTCCACGTGCATAAGCCCCGGTTCGTGTCCTGGGTGAGACAAGACCCACTCACCCCTGTGGCCATGGCGGCGTGGTGGCCGAGTGGCAGCCGCGTGGCAGATCACGGCAGCCTAGGTCATTTCAGACCCGCCAGCGCCCAGCGGACGCTGTCAGCTGGTGGCAGACTCGAGAGCCGGCCCGGGCTCCCCTGGCGGAGCCTGCCGAGATGGGTAGAACAACACAGCAGATCAGGGGACTGTTGAACTGTAACTAATGTATGTGTTTAGGCCACTAGACCCAGGGCTGACTTGTTACACAGCACAACTGACTGATACAGAATTAAAGGAAGAGAAATTAAGAAACTCGTGAGCATTTAAAGGAAATAACGCTTCATGAACCGTCACCACAGATGGCTGGCAAACCCTAAATTAAGTCTCTTATTTATATCGGTAATAATTCAATGGGAATTGTCGTGTGAAAACAGAAGAGAGAAAAGAAAATAGAAGAGAAAGAAAGGAAGATTAAGGGGGGGAAAGATCAAAGGAAAGGAAAGGAGAGGAGAGGAGAAGAAAGAACGCCGTTAGAGTGAAAATCCAGAGCAGGCCAGAAGCCGTGGTGAGGTGTACGTACAAACGTGGAGACCATTCCCGGCCTTGCTTTGCGTAGAGATTTTACTACTTGAAAAACATCCACCACCTCTTCTGTCTCCGCGCTTTCCAAGAGATTTAGCAAAGCACAGAATATTCCTGTTTGCTGAGATCCATCTCTATAAAAGGAAGAAAAGATAAAAAAAGAAAATAATTCTGTTTTTTTTCCCCTAAAAATGGTGATATTACAATAAAAACAGAGAGGAATATATTTTTACTTCATGTTTATTATAATTATTTTATTCCAATCTTTCTTAGGAGCCAGATTATTTATGCTAAGTGCATATTTTAGGCAAACGCTTTCAATTTTAGACTAATCCTGTAGTTTAAAAAGTATCTGTCATAGGCTTTCAAAATATACTTCTATTTAGTATTTTATGCATTTTGATGCATTTTTATTTACAGCTGAAGTTGTTAGAGCAGGTATCATAACGCCCATTTGATAGATGAGGAAACCATGATTTAGGGAAAATAAAGGCATAGCTAAAAACTGATGGACCCAGAAATATTAGACCTTATATTTTGTAAATTCCTAGACCACAGGTGCCTTCTCCTTCACTTTTTTGCCTTTTACCATGTTTTACAAAGGTTTCCACTTCTACCTTAGTAGAAAAGTGGTACCTGGTGGAATTATTCATTGAAAAGAGGCCAAACAAATAACTTACTGAACTATGAGAGCCGTAAAACATCATAACAAATATTCAATTTAAACAACATGTTATCAGCAGGACGCGTTATAGGAACTCAACAACATCCTAAGGAACACATATAGTTTTAAAGCTTAAATTTCCCTTCTTCAGCTTTCTTTCCACATAAATTTCACCTCTGAAATTTCAAATAAATGCTGCAAAGTGGTATATCTCTAAGGGCTTGGTTCTAGTACATGCAACTCCAATGTTAATAATGAGGAATTTTCAAAAATTCTAAAAGCATTTCACTAGATTTAAATTTCTCATTTTATTTTACTACTTGTCATTTCTCATTTACTTCAATAGACCTTTTACATTATGCACCCTTCTTTCAATGTCACTTAATTTAGGGTGTAGCTATAGACCTGCAGTTTAAGGTCTGCATAACAGAAGCTAATAAAATCAAGAATTACTTATATCATTACAATCTTTGCCTTCTGTATCAGTTTAGAGGATCCAATGATGGGTTTCACATTGAAGTTGCTAAGCATTGAGATTTCCCCTAACATTTAACTTATGTTTACCGAAGGCAAAATGTTCAGTCCTCTTAACCCTGTGACACCCAATAGAGTGGATCAACACGTATTATAAGTTTATATTTAATGTAATATCCATCCACCTATCCACTCACACAACCTTCCACCCATTAATTCTTTCTATCATGTTTCTATGATAATCGTGCCATGGAAACATAACTGAGTGACTGATTCCATACAAGGTTTGTCCTGTGGCTACGTGTTTTGCATATCAGAATAAATATTATTGAAGAGAAAATGTGGTCCAAGAAGTTGAGCACTGTGATGACTTTTAGAGCACATGCTAACCAATCCCACCCACCTGCAGTGAATGAGGAGCGGTGCGCTCTTGTGATACTTGCTCCCTTCAGAGGAATTCTTCTTGGGAAGCTTTTGCTTGAGGGTCTGAATCATAGAGATTAATTCTTTGGGCTCTGTAGGAAGCTGTTCCATGTTCCATTTAGTATATTGGTACTGGTGCACAGTGCGCGGATCTTTTCTCTAAAATCAGAAAGAAGGGAAGGGAGTATTACCCTGTTTCCCCAAAAATAAGACAGGGTCTTGTATGTATTTTTCCTCAAGAAGACACCTTAGGGCTTATTTTCAGGGGACGTGTTATTTTCCCCTCAAAGCCTCAGCTTGCAGCACGCACAGGATGGCCGGGACCTGACAGGGGGAGCCGGCCTTGTTGGTGGGGCTGCCCGCACCTTTCTGGTCACCTCTGGGATAGCAGCTGTCACCATGGGGCAGATGGGAAGGGCTGGTCGTCTTCTTTCCCACTCCACGACGAAATGCACGGGTTGTGCAAATGCGCTGCGCAGCCACGCCCGTCACTAGGGCTTATTTTCGGGGTAGGACTTCTATTGCGTGAATGCTTAGAAATCCTGCTAGGATTTTTTTTTTAATTTTATGGGTAGGTCTTATTTTCAGGGAAACAGTGAAGTTCAGCCTGTTTTATACTTCGTCATGTTTTCATCACAATTACTTTCATTTAAATAACTTAAAAGTTTTACCCACAAGCATCATGTAGATGGCGGCTTTGCTCACATCACGTAATTTACATTAGCTTTGCTATCAGGTCAATCACATCAACGCTACACACTCCCGAAGTTGTTTTTTGTACCTTGGAATGTCTCAGTTCAAAGACACGGACGGTATAAGCTGAAGATTTGTTTGTGTCTTTAAGGTCGACTTCTATATCTCCATATGTTTGCTTTCCTTCGCCCCAGTACTGAGCACAGAGTTCCTAGGTAAAAAAGAAGAAGGTTCAACAACTTCCGCACAAATGTTCCATCTGCTATTTACAGTATCCAGACAATCTCTATCTCTCTCTTTCTCTCTCTTCCCCCCCCCACAGACTTCCTTCTTTTCTATTAAGTGGAAATTGTTGTGTTCTAAAATTGAGATATGTCCATAAAATCCCAAACCAAAGCGTCATTTAACAAATATATATGATTTCCTTGTGCAAACAAAGGGAACCCAAGATGGCAAGGTGGCTGGGAGACCACGGACAGCCCTGTCTTCCCTAGTGCAGCTCTTTGAGATTTACTCCTCCTTTCCAAACCCTTATCGTCACCTCTTCAAAATCTACAGCCGACGTGAACTGGTGTCGGGTCACGAGCCCTCCAGTGATAACCCAGGTCCCACTGTCCCTCCGCTGTGCCTTGAGGAATGAGGCTGCATCTCCTGGGGTTTGCTTCCGCATGCCGCCAACCCGCCATGAGCAGCTCTACGTATGTTAACTGCATATCTAAGCAAGGGGCCGGTCTGAGGAGTACGCGAATCACAAAAGGGTTTCTTCTCTCTGCAAACTGTTGTCCGCCAACCACGACCCCACGATTGCTGGCACTGATAGGCATTCCTGCCTGCACTTCCCTTCTATATCCTGGCTCTCATGACGTATATGAAGGAAAAGATGACTGGAATGCATCTATATGTTCCAAATTCTGAACATATATTCATTTTTTAAGGAAGAGAAAAACACATAAAAATAAAACAGCAACTTTCTATGTGCAGAGGAGGTGGATCAGGAGAGAGAGGGAGAGAGAGAGGGGCATAATAAATCATAAATCTATTGCATGCTTATGAGGTTTAACATCTGTCAGAAAATATAGTAGGTGCTAAAACCAAGTAAGATCTACCCACCAGGGAAATTTTAATAATAACTCAAGGTACTAAGGAAAGAATCAAGTAAGTGTTACAGTCATTAAGTAAAAGATCAAATTGTATCTTAGGTTCTCCTCCAACTATAGAATTTTACGGTAATAAATATTCCATTGGAATAAAGAAGGGAGGACACAGATACATTTTTCAGGAGTTTTGTCTTGTTAAAAAAAAAAGGGGGGTGGAAATGGAGAGAGGGCGCGTTTTGTTATACGGAAGAATATCAGCAAAATTATGATTCGGTGAGAAGAATGTAAAAGATATATTAAGACTTGGCCAGGAAACCTGCTTGTCCAGAACGCAGAGTATGGACGGCATAAAAATGGGGGGGGGGCATGAAAAGACACACGCGGGGCTGACTGCTGGGGGTCCCCACTATCACACAAGTGTGCTTTTACTCTTGGAGAAGACGGTGCGACAACGTGGCTGCTGTTCGTTTGCGGTGACGCCCGCACTGCTGCGGCCCAGACAGCCGTGAGCAGCCTGCAAGACTGGATGGGGACGGATTGGAGAGACAGAGACATCCCAGACACAGCGGGGTGACGCCAAGCCAACGGCACCCCGTGACGAGGGGTCAGAAAGGCGTGGGCACAGCCGTGAAGCCAGCGATCCGAGAAGAGACGGTGATATCTCACGACATAAAGACTCTTAACCACTTCGGCACGGCGCTCACCGGCGCGACACCTCGCCCACGGCGGCACTCACAGTCCGCACGGCGGCCGCGCTGCGCGTGGACCACGAGTCCGTTTCCCTCTCGTGTGACGAGGAGAGCTCGAAAGCGCCGACAGCTTGTTCTACTTTACAGGCAGCTTTCCTTGTCATGTACATCAGAATAGGTGACATGCGCATGTTTGTTTTCATGACGCTATTTTTTTAATGTCCGCAATTTTATTTTGATAAATGAAAAATTAGAATTGATTCTAAAAAAAAAGCTGTAAAAGCTTTTGGCTGTCGATTAAAGTCCACGCTCGGTCATGTCATGGCTGTCAGCTAAAGTCGGCGCTGGTACCGAAGTGGTTAAAAAAAGATGCTCAGAAGCACACACCTGGTCTCCCTGCATCAGCTCTGTCAGCATGACAATCACTCTGACTTTCCTTTGGAAGATCATCTGCCAGAAGTCACTGGCGGTTTCTTTGAGCGGCCCCTGAGCGGCGATCATCACTTCCGGCTTCCAGTAGCTCTTAAGAAAGAAAAAAATAAACAAATAAATAACTAAGAACAGGGTGGCACTTTGTTACTACGGCTGAGGAGGGCACCGTGGATTCTTAAATACCCACCTGGACACAAAGTAACTTAGTTTGATGGCGTAAATGTTGTTACCTAAATGTTATTATGTAAAAGTATTAAGATTCTTAGCTCTATGGACACGCTTGAAGCTCTTACTCGAGGGGGGAGGAGGGCATGGGCAATATATGTAATCTTAACACTCGTATACCCCCATAATATGCTAAAAAAAATAAATAAATGACTTGCACGCAAAAAAAGATTCTTAGCTCAGAGAAATAATGTACTATCTACATGTAAAATGCTTACTCAGATAGTGATAACTCTTAGCTAATAATGTGAAATAAAGATTAAAACATATTGTCTTGCAAAATGAACACGTGTTCTCTTCCACCGAAAAATACTTTTTGGCTATAAAGGTTTGTCTGATTCCCGTGATTATAAAAAGGAGTTATCTATCGGGCACAATGTACACTATCTAGTGATACTGTGTTTCCCTGAAAATAAGACAGGGTCTTATATTTATTTTTCCTCAAGAAGACACCCTAGGGCTTATTTTCAGGGGATGTGTTTTGTTTTTTTTTTTTAAGCATGGTACAACAATCTACATGTATTCAAATAGAGTTAAGTTGTCTTCTTCTTAAACATCATCATCACTCTCCAAACCCCGAATTCCATCCTGAATTTCTTGTGACTCTATTTCCTTTAGAACCATTGGCCCCAATCTCTCCTGTCGAGCACTAGAGCTTTCATGGGGCAGATGAGAAGGGCTGCTCGTGCTCTTTCCCGCTCCTCGACGACATGCATGGGTTGTGCAGATGTGCTGCATAGCCACGCCCGTCACTAGGGCTTATTTTGGGGGTAGGGCTTCTATCGCACACATGCTTAGAAATCATTTGGTTAGAAATCAATGGTTAGAAATCATAAAGATGACAAGCAGCCCTTCTCATCTGCCTCGTGAGAGCTCTATTGCTCGACATGAGAGATTGGGGCCAGTGGTTCTAAAGGAAATAGAGTCGCAAGACATTCAGGATGGAATTCGGGGTTTGGAGAATGATGATGATGTTCCAGAACAAGATGACTCAACTCTATTTGAATCAATGTAGATGGTTGTACCGTACTTAAAAAAAAAATAACACATCCCCTGAAAATAATCCCTGGGGTATCTTCTTGAGGAAAAATAAATATAAGACTCTGTCTCATTTTCGGGGAAACAGAGTAGTTAAGAGCAAACTCATCGCTTTTTATAAAATCACTTAATAAAAGGCCCTAATAACATAGATATGTTTTTAAAAGGGTCAGGTCCTGAGGTTTGGAGGTTAGGATACCTACCATGATAAAGGAAGCGTTGATGTACTTGCTGGTCTCTTCTGCGTCACTGTCCTCATCAGAGGATTCTTCTGAGTCCTGCTCACTCTCCTTGCTCATCTCCAGTTCGTGTTTCAGGGGCACCCTGTTAAAGTCGTCTACGCAAGATACATTACTGGTGAGTCCTCCTTCAAAACACCAAATCTCTGCCTCATTGTCAAGTGGAAATTAAAAAACATTCCAAAGGGGACAGATATCGTATCATGTAAATTTATTGATCTAAATGAAATGAGATCCTACATAAAATTCAGTGCTCCTTGATTAAGAAATTATTTTTTTAAAAACTCTGAGAGAAAAAAGGTCCCAAAAGGGCTCCAGCAAAATCGCAGGACATAACTCTATGGTAAGCAACAAATAGACATAATGTTCCATATGTTTATTTCATCTTTGATACATATATTTTAGTTTTCTCTGCACTATCATAATTCTGCTTGACCCAATTTAAAAAATACATAGCTTAGGTTTTTGTCTCTTAATTATATCTTATTAACATTAAATTAACAATCTTAGTTAAATTGGTATCTCGGATTATTATTTAATTGTTAAATTAGTCTAAAATTATTTGGTTCATAATGTCTCACTGTTTCTCAATTTCATTAATCTATAATATCCTGACCAAGTGAACTGATTAACTACATCATCATCAATTCTGTATTTTAAGCTGTGTTCATAAGAACTTCTGCAGAAATTAGCTAGGTCAACCATGCACTGATCTGATTTATTTGGTTGTCTAGTTTATTAGCTTGGGTTATATTTCATCCACACTAATTTTAGTGTATGCAGCTGAATAAAATTAGAGTTGTAGCAGATGTAATCATGTCAATATGCTTAAATAGTAGAATTTAAGTCTTGGAAACTGTGCATATTTTGATCTGTTAAATTTGATGATTGATAGTTCATAGAATATTCCCCCCCCCCCACTTTCAACCTCCCAGCTATAAGGGATGAAAAGAAAACATGAAGTGAACAAATGGATGTAATTTTTTGCTATTCGGCAACTGCCCTGGAGTAAATAACAGAAATAAACTAAAAATAAGAGAGAGAACTGGTAAAAAGAGACTTGATTATTTTTCTCCCAGATTCAGAAGTTCCATCTTTCTGACAACACATTTCTGAAATAATTGGTGGAAAGAAAACACTGGATTTAGTCTACCTTCCAAAGTCCATTGTAAGTGGTTCTAAAAAGGATTCTAAATATTTTCTATAAGTAAAATTTAAATAGCCTATTAACTTCTTCTCTATCATCAAGCAAACGTTTAAAACTTACTTCAAAGTCATTTGTGTGTGTGTGTGAGTGTGTGTGAGAGTGTGTGTGTGTCTCACATTAAACAAATCCAAAAGAGAGGTCAACTTCATCTGACACAAGAACAAAATAAAATAAAATACATACAAGGGATGACATTCGAATTCCTGTTTTTGCTTTTGTTTTCTTCTTGATTTCCAATGTGCTGCGCCCTCCAGCTCCTGTATGAAGGAAGTCTCTGAGCAAAAAAGAAATAGAACAGAAAACTCCTTTTAAAATGTAAAGATTGGCTCAGTTTATTATTGTGCCATACTATGATCCCTAAAGAAAAACGTTTCATTCATTTTGGGGAAATCTGCATACACCCCCTAGAACTCACAGTTTTTACGTTTGCCTCTGAATTTTTCCTTTCGGGTTTCTCAGCTATTTGGTACTTTTAATACGATAAGTTTGAACCTAAAAAGATATAGTTACGTAACAGAATACGTGCCTCCTTCGTAAGAGCTGCTTGAGAGCAAAGTAGTATAGTCAGTTCCCGCGTACGTTGAAAGCACCAGACTGATGCTGATTACTATCCATCTTGCAAAGGCAATGGTCAGTTATTTTAAATTGTCAGACGTATGCTCTGCAGACACAGCACCCACGGGGGACTGGACACATGCTTCGAAAGCGGGTGCTTCATTTGCGCGCCCCTTCCAGACTGCTCCCCTCCCACGCACAGTCGCCCGTCGGTCAGCAGGACCCGCCGCGGCTGCTGCTGCCCAGGCTCACGCGGCTTTCCACTGTCCTCTCCTCCTACCTAGTCCAGTCCAGCCTCACTGCTTACTTGGAAAACGTCAACACTGTCTTAACAACCTCAGTCTTGCTTGCTCTAATCCTTCCAAAATGCAAAACAGAAGATGTCCCTGTTGAGATCTTTGGTAGCCTCCCATCGCCCTTAGAAAGCAGCGAACCTCCCCAGCCTATCGTAAGATGCCTTTAGGGACGAGCTCCAGACATCTCTCCAGCCTGGTCCCTACTAGCCACGCTTCACCCACACTTCAGCCCACGCAACGTCCTCAATTCTTGGAAGGGCCAAGTGGTTTTTAACTCTCTCGTCCCGACAGACGTGTTTTTTTTTTGTTTGTTTGTTTTTATTTTCCTGCCTGAACTACCCTTTTCCCCCTTTTGGCCACTCTGATAACTTTTCTCGCCCTGTAGGTACCAGTTTAAATGTCAGTTTCTTCTGGAAGGCTTCCCTGCCTAAAGCCTACTCTTTCCACCAGTCCTTAAATAACTATTTGTCAAGTGAATAATATTTAATAGGAATAAGTCTTAATATTCAATATGATGAATGACTTGAACTGAGAAAAATCTCCTCATGTACAATTCAGTAAGATTTTATGCACACACAGAGATGCATGTACGGGTTCATGTATGTGTGAACACACACAGAAGCATGTACGGGTGCATGTGTGAGTACACACACACATATTTTTTCAATATGGTGCCCACTTTCAAAGTATTGCATCCTGTTTTGAACTCTGTTTATGTGCATGTTATTGAATGAAAAGTAAATATTGTCACTGAATACTGGGCTCCTGGGACACACCATGCACTGCTTGGAGGGTCAGATGCTTTGGAGAGCAACACAGCACCTGTGCTCTGTGAGAGTGGTCACCTAGCAGCCCCTGCCTTGTAGACAGCACCCAGGGTTACAGGTAGACCTGATGGATCACCTTCATCTAGGACACAAAGGATTTTGCCTCTTCAATCCTGCTCGTTTCAGCACATGTCTAAGCCTCCCCGTGCAACCACACTCCCCGGCTCCCTAAGTGATCAGGTATATCCTCCAACACAGCCCTGTCTCTCACATCTCACCAATCGGCGTCCTCCTCTCTGCCCTCCGGTGCCCGTGGTCTGCCACCAGCAAATTCCTGTCCACCTTTTGTGTTGTGTTTTTGATTTTGCAGCAAGTGAAACCTAGATGTCACTTGAGAACATCACCAAGAACACTGGTAACCCTTTTAAGAGAAAGCTCGGTTCCCCTTCTCACTCCGTTGGCCTTACAGCTTGAAGAAAAGGCATGTGTTCTCTGCTTCTCCCTGCAAACCATTTCTCCTTCAGAAAAACCTAAATCTTTGATGTTCCTGCCATCTATACCACCCTCTCTCCACCACCCTTCACTTGCAGGTGCCAGGTGCCAATTTCTGGATTAGATTTGGCTAATTGCGTGCCCTTCTCCTCGAGGTTGGCCATCGCCCTTGGTGACTCCAACATTGGCAAAGTGCCCTGTGCAGCACTCCAATCTCCTCATCGCTGAGCTTCCGCACCTCCCACCTTTCCCTCCGCTCCGTAGCCATCCACTTTCATCATTCTACCTCTGGAGGTTTCATTCCAAACATTGCATCCCTTCTAAAATCATGATTTCAACTACCCCCGTTATTGAAAATTATCCCTATTCTTCCTAGTCATCTATTCTAGTACCTTCAAACTAGCAATCTGCAATTCTACCAAAATCTCCAAAATATTGTCTTCACTGCCTTCCCTCACATCCTTCAGGTGGTCACCGCCACGATCATTCATCATAAACACCCTCAACTGCTTTGCCTCCCCACTCTCAGACAGTCACTTTCTAAGCTAGGGGGGTTTAACCCACCTATCTGCGTACACCACTCCTATCCCCAGGAAGCTCAACGTCACTACAGAACACAATACAACCAACTGACCGATTCCTCTCTAAATGCATGACCATAAATTTCAAGTCATCAAACAATAAATTCTGGCAATCTTACTACCTTGGTCAGCGGAGATTGTTTTCCTATTTTGAGATAACTAATTTGTACTCTTTCCCCTTCCTCAAGCATTAGCTCTTTGCCCAACTCACTATGCTATCCCCCAACTCTCAGCTGATGATCGTGCATCCTATTTTCTTGAGAAATGCAAGACAATTGGGCAAGAGCTGCTTCGACTTCCCATCACCAAATCTACCAGCCAACTTGCATCTCTACCCTCATTTTCCATCTTCCTGTCTGCTTAGGTGAGACAACTTCACTGCTTCCATCAGGGTTGGAACTATTATCTGCGATCTGGTTCATACTATCTCATGCCTTCTCCCCACGCCCGTTTGCAAATCATTTTGACTCTTGTGCCTGGAATCATGCTCGGCACAAAGCAGAAATTCAATCATATTTGTTCAGTGAAAAAATACTGTCTTGTGGTGAACAAATATTCGTTCATAAGAATGCTTACCTTTGACAACTGAGCGATTTGAGGATAGCTATGCCAACTCTCTGAAATCATACTTAACTACATGCTAGGCTTGCTGTCAGAATCATTGCCTAATAAATAGGTGAGGACACCTGTACTTAACCTTTACTTTCTACCAACCAGCCCCAGCCAGTTCAGCTTCCTAGGCAGTCATAGATTGCTCTAATTATTTCCTTTACAAACCAAAAACCAGACACAGTTTTTAAAGGCGATATGCTACATTGCCTTTGGCAGACCAATATATACGCTGCTGTTTCGGCGCTGTATTTTGTATCAGCTTAATGGGGAATGGTTAAGATTGTTAGTGATAGAATCAGATTTCTGGGTTTAAACAAATCTCCTACATAATAGTTGTGCAAATTCAGGCATTTCTCTTAAACTCCCCTGTGTCCTAGTTTCCTTCTCTGTGCTCTGATGCTTATGGTGTGGAGCAAATGCAAGTGCAAAGCAAACAGCTGGAAAACAGATGGCACTAATAAAAATTACCCATAATTACTAATATTGCTATCATTATTATTACCTGGAATTCAGCTTCTACTGGAGATGGTTCACTGGGTGGATCTCTTTTCTTCATGTTAAGTAGATATGGATGTAATTCAGACAAGCTCACTTCTGTTTCTCCAAACTGATTGTATTCCACTAAGGCTTGATGGATCAAGATGTACTGTGCCTACAATTAAAAAAAAAAATACAGATAGTGCATTGAAAACTTAGAATCCTATAAGTCACATTCAAATAAAATACACATTCCTGTAATTTTGCTCAGAGGTTTTTTCTCAGAGTTTTCTGGAATATGAGCGAATTCCATTTCAGACCACTTTTTCAGGAAAATAAAATAGCTTGACAAATAGATTATTCATGTACTGTGTATTCATTGCTTTTTTTCTTATTCCTAAAAATTAAAAAAAAAAAAACATTGCCTGTTGCTTCGTTCAATGATTATTATTGAGTTGCTAAATCAAACTACTAATATATAAAACTGTAGGGCCAGGAGCAGTGGCTCACACCTGTAATCCTAGCACTCTGGTAGGCCAAGGCCAGAGAACTGCTTGAACTCCAGAGTTCGAGACCAGCCTGAGCAGGAGCCAGACACCATCTCTACTAAAAATAGAAAAATTAGCCGGGTATGGTGGCGTGTGCCTGTAGTCCCAGCTATTCAGGAGGCTGAGGCAGGAGGATCACTTGAGCCCAGGAGTTTGAGGTTGCTGTGAGCTAGGCTGATGCCACGGCACTCACTCTAGCCCGGGCAACAGATAGACTCAGTCTCAAAAAAAAAAAAAAAAAAAAAAAGTAATAAATTTCACAGTATATTTGAGAGAAAAAAAGCAAGTTGCTATGCCACAGAATACATTTTTAAAAACTTTTCTAGAACACTTTAAAATAGAGAAAATTATTTTTAAAAAATAACCCAATATGCCAAACCCAGATTTAGCAGCTCCTAACAATTTGCCATATTTGAATGCAGTATTTTTTAGGAAATATTCTATTTCTGATAAGTTTCTTTACTACCTCTTGTGCTCACTTTGGCAGCACCTGTACTAACATTAACTATCACCTTTAGTCCTCTCCGACTTTGGCTGTAGCCTTCCACTCTATTTTTTTCCCCCACAAAAAATAGTTTCTTTTTTTTCTGGTTTACAAACTGTTTTTATGCTTCTGTAATGTTTTATGGAAATGTATGTAGCTATAAATATATAAACATTATACAATTTGTGCTTTTCTAAAATATCCCACAAATCATACCCGGTATGTTTCATTTGGCGACTATATTCACTCATTGTTTTCATCTGGATATCTACCCAAATAGACAGATACAGACCTAGATTATTTCTTTCAACTACAGCTTAGCATTTGTTGTACAGAGATTGCACATGTTCACACTCTGTTTGCAAATCCCCCTGTGGATATATATATAGAGAGAGGGTGTTCCCATTCTCCTATTTATATATATTCAACAAGTTTTGCTATTCTAATGATGCTGAATGCGTTGAATATTCTCGTACATGTTTCCAGGCACGCACATGCGCAAATGCTTCTCATGGGTAGATATATACAGGAAATGTTTCTAGGTAAAGTACAGGCATGTTCAATAACGACCATCACTTACAACTCCTGAATGCACGGCATGTTTAAGGGACTTGTTTAAATGCTTTAGCTGTATTCCTCCTTTTGTTATAAGTCTGTGAGAAAACTTCTATCGTGACCTCCATTTTACAGATGACTTAAATGAGGCACTGAAACATTTTTTTAAAAAACTTGTCCAACGGTGCATAAGAGTAGAGGCAGAGTTTGAAACTTGGAAGTCTAGTTCTAAAAACTTTCTGGAAGTCTAGTTCCAAAAAGCAGGCTCTTGACCCCTATAGGATTCTGTCTCTCCAGTTTTAATTTGATGAGATGCCAAATCTGTTTTCAGTGTGTTTATTTTTTTTCCCCCAATCTGTGTGTGTAAATGGTATTTCATTATTTTCTTAAATTACATTTTATGGTCTTCTTTCTTTCACAGCAATTTTAGGCACAAATGCAAAATAATTCTAACTAGGGTGATTACCACATGTCTGAGTTTTCAAGAAATTAAAAAAAAAAAAAAAAACACAAAAACTATTTCCACCCACTGTTCCAAGTTGAGAGGAATTTTTGGATTTCTGTTAAGGCCATCAACCACCACCCCAGAAAGACATAAGTGCAAACACAGAGGTGAGAACAGTCACTGAAGGTGAGAACAAACCTCCACTTGAACCATCAGGCACCTCTGCTGCCTCAGTTTGACCACATAACCGTAGACGTCCACTTTGTTCTCAGCCTCCAGGCCCTCCAGCATGGCGTCGATGCCAATGTAGGTGCCTGTGCGCCCAACGCCCGCACTGGCAAGAGAAATGAGAACAGTGAGCGCGTGGTGGCCGTGGTGGGGGAAAGGAACCCAGGAGCTGCCGAGAGTGAAGCAAAGAGAAGAATACAAGTCTCTGCCATAGACCGGTCCCCAAATAGCAATTGCCATAGAAGAGAACGTCCCTGGCCTCCCAGCGCAGGCATAAAGGATGCAAACCGGCTGGGCGGGGCTGGGGGAGTCGGTACGCACCTGCAGTGCACGACCACAGGGCCGCTGAAGAAGTTGCTGAAAGCGTTCACCCTCCTTCTCAGCTTGAGTAGCAGGTGAGGGTCTTCAGGCACCCCGTGGTCCGGCCAGCTGGTGAACTGAATGTGAGTCACCTCTCTTCCACTTGCTTTTTCTTTTTTCTAGTGGAGATAATGTTTTATTTGAGGCGATTTTTTTTTTCTAGAGCAAACGACGTGACATAAACAAGCAGAAGGGAGGACCCACATAGAAATCTCCCCATGCAAACATAGACTGCTCCGGAGAGTCCACGATTCCTACGCAGGCATCCTGCAAGTTGTTGCAGCCAGGATTGCATTTTCCTTTTTAAATAAGAACTATGCATTGAGATGTCATGCAGGACTTGCGTGCATTACCCAGTAAGCGGTAACGGACTTACCAGTAAGGTAAGTAAGGTAAGGTAAGGGTAGCTGAAACTCCTGGGAACTTTCACGCTGCCAAGACAAACAAGCAAACGACAAACAACAACAGTAAGAACACAACAACAACAAAGGAGGTAGTCCTGGTAGGCGGGGGGTTGAGCGGATGTGTGGAAAGAGAGAAAGTGCAGGTCGTTCTCACAGCTGTCTGATATACTTGCACTTTGCTAGGCCGGCAGACAGGACTATCTTTCATGTGCAGAAAATGTGATTAATTATCTGGTTAGCACCGTTTTCGTATTCCTTACGCCTTTACAGAATAGAATCGCCAGCTCAGAATTTAAAGAGTGAATTGGGGAAAGTCAGCCCCAGATTACAGCTCATGTTGGTCCTAGTTTCAGGGAAACCACCAGAAGATGTGTAAACCATAATTCTCTGGCCAGGTATGAAGAGCCCCCTACGTTTAGACAGCAGAAGAAACAAACAAACAAAAAGAAAAAAACTTAAAAAAAAAAAAAAGTAAATATATTTTGATTAAAATTTTCTGATAGGAAATAACCGAATTGATTAAGAACAGTGACCCCAGACTGATCAATGCAACCAGATGGGCACCAGCCTGTCTGTGTACCCCCACATGTCTGGACTGGGGGGCTCTGTGGCTCAGCCCACCAAGCATCCAGCCACGAGCCATCGGCACTGTCCCTGCAGAGCCTTGGGGTAGCGGTCAGTAATGCCAGGGGAGCCCAAGAAGGCCTTGGGAGAAATCCGCAGTAATTCTGTTTTTCCCGTAGGAAATGTAACCGGACTATATTGTAACAAAACTTACACTACTAAAAGCCCTCCGACAAATAGAATTCAGAGAAAGTTTCAATGCCTTCTATAAAAGCTTGCATTTTTCTAGACAGCTCTATCAAGTATTTTATGGACCATAATCTTCGCACATTTAAAATGTACAATTCAGTGTCTTATAATTATATTCACAGAGTGGTACAACCACCACCACGGTCTGATTACAGAACATTTTTGTCACCACAAGATGAAAACCTGTACCCATTAGGAGCCACTCCCTGTTTCTACTTGACCCTCTGAGCCCTGGGCAGCCGCTAATCTACTCTCTGTCTTTGTAGGGTTGCCTGCTCTGGACTTTTCATACAAATGCAATCATATAATATGCGAAATGGCTTCCATTTCAACTGTTGTTTAAGGCCACACCAAACTCTTTATTTTCTGAACTAAATATTCTATTTCTGCTCTGTAGGTAGAACTTTAAAGTGTTCTCTGATTATGCCATTTGCATGAACATTCTTTCCATAAGAATGAGCATCCATTGAGAATAAGGACCACGTGTTTATTCATTTAATAATAACTTAATAATTATTAATTATTTTAATAATTAATAATTATTAATTGTCGAGACTTCTAGTGTAATTTTCCTTTTTCAGAATACTTCAAGGCTCACAGCATGGTGGATGCTTTTGATTTGACTTGGACCAACACTTCTCGACCAGTGGCTTAAACTTGACCCTGTTGGCTTGGGTCGCTGTTCTAAACCCAGCTTTCCCTCCTAAAGGTCGTTGAAAACAATTTTCCAAGATAGATTTAAATGTCTCGTATTTAATGCTCCATAACCGCATTTTAATAAAAAAAAAAAGTTTCAAAGCAAAATTGCTTGCTAAAACCGACTCACGTGTGTGATGTTCAGTTTTTGAATGATGTAATCAGGACACCGTTTGTGCTCCTCGATCTTCACGATCACGTCTCCGAAAGCCCGAGTGCCCTCTTCCATGGATGGCCAGTACTCTGCACACTTGTTCTGTGTTTTGAAAAACCATTAAGGATTTCACTTTTTCATCTAAGCAATTTTTTATTAAACTTTATTAAAAAAAAAACAAAATAATTTTCTTAAAACATTAGTATATTTTCCATTAAGCACATACACATCTTAAGTTGTGATGTTTGAGATGTGTTCTCTTTCCCATTAATGTACCCTGAAGAATACCCTTGATACTGCTTAGCAGAAAGGTGATCTTGCCAGGCTTAGTGGGATGCTAAAAGAGAACATGCTCAAGGCTGGGCGCGGTGGCTCACGCCTGTAATCCCTAGCATTGTGGGAGGCCGAGGCGGGGAGGATCGCTCGAGGTCAGGAGTTCAAGACCAGCCTGAGCAAGAGTGAGACCCCCGGCTCTACTGAAAAATAGAAGGAAATTAGCTGGACAACATAAAAATATGTAGGAAAAATTAGCCGGGCGTGGTGGTGCATGCCTGTAGTCCCAGCTACTAGGGAGGCTGAGGCAGGAGGATCGCTTGAGCCCAGGAGTGTGAGGTTGCTGTGAGCTAGGCTGACGCCACGGCACTCTACTCCGGGCAACAGAGTGAGACTCTGTCTCAAAATAAATAAATAAATAAATAAATACAGACATGCTCCGTGGTCAGTCAAAAGGATGTGATTGCTTGTGGTTCATTTCAGGCTGGAGGACAGAGAGGCTTATTACTCCTCCTAAAGTCATGTCATGTGATTCACCACTTATCTGCCCATGGTCAGTTTTGTTTTGCGTGCTCACAAGTACTTGTGAAGCGAGCACATCAAGTCCTTGTGAATACTCCTACTTGATGTGCTAACTTATAACAGCACTGAACTTACAGCACACTGCAAAGATACAGGGAACAACTAAAAGATGAGCAATTCAGCAGAAGTATTTAAATGTCATGCATATAAACATATATTTACATATGTGGAAATTTTATTATTCTACTGTGTTTCCCCGAAAATAAGACAGGGTCTCATACTTATTTTTCCTCGAGAAGACACCCTAGGGCTTATGTTCAGGGGACGTGTTATTTTCCCCCCAAAGCCTCAGCTTGCAGCACGCACAGGATGGCTGGGACCTGACAGGGGGAGCCGACCTTGTTGGTGGGGCTGCCCGCACCTTTGCGGTCCCCTCTGGGATAGTAGCTGTCACGGTGGGGCGGATGAGAAGGGCTGCTCGTCTTTACTGCCCCGAGACGACATGCATGGGTTGTGCAGATGCGCTGCGTAGCCACGCCCGTCACTAGGTCTTATTTTTGAGGTAGGGCTTCTATTGCACAAATGCTCAGAAATCCTGCTAGGGTTTATTTTATGCGTAGGTCTTGTTTTCGGGGGAAACACGGTATATGTAGAAAATATTTAAAGCAAATGCTAACACTGATGAAAATAGAACACTGTCTTGTTGCAGTCATCAAGCACATATATGTGGCTTTTTGAAATGCGATTCAATGCTTTGTTTTCCTAAACGTTATTTCCCTAACGTCTGCCCTGTGAATCTTCCCTGAGTTCTTACCCTGTTTCCTTCTTCACATCGAGTAACCATGACAATCACCGTGGCTTTCTGTTCCCAGATCATCCTCCAGAAATCGTCCACAGTTTCATCCCTGGGACCTAGGACAGAAACAAATATAAGCACAGAAGAAGCAAGACGATTTTTCAAAAACAATATGGGACCACCAAATACATTACCTTGTGCAGCAATGTACTTCCTGGGTTCTTTGAAGCCCTGTTCAAAACACAAAACAAGCATGTCATTAACCGAGCACTGAATTAGCCATTCACATGCAAAACTGTGACTGAGAGGAAGCTGCTTGAGACCCACCATTTCTTGGTTGTGAGTTTCCCTGGGCATTTTCAAATTGGTACGGGGATTTTATTAAATCGTGATCAGGCACTGAACTGTGCTAAACTTGTCAGTCAACACCGGCCGACCACAGTCACGGCTTTCTTGTGGCTTTGCTGTATATACGCCAAATAGGAGGGAGCAAAGATGGATTTCTCCCCCAAAGCCTTCTGGGGGACCAGGGCTCTGCTGGCACCTTGATTTCAAACTTCTCGTTTCCGCGACGGTGACAATAAACTTCTGGTGTTTTAAGACTTGGTGGTTGTGTTGCTTTTGTTATGTCAGTCCCCTAGGGAACTAACGCACTATGGAAATAGCTAAATACATCATTATAATTTGAAATCTGACTCTTTCAACTACCCCACTAAAAGTTTACATATTCAAGTAGGCCAAACGACACTAATAACAAATACAAAATTAAATTTCAATTTTTTTTCTTTAAGAAAATTTGAGAAACCACCTAATAGATCAGCATATACGGTAGCATGATATTACACCTTATCAACTATTTGATTGCAAAAAAAAAAAAAAACTATTTGATTTCAAGACAGGCTCTTACTATGTCGCCAGGCTAGAGTACGGTGACATGATCATAGCTCACTGCAGTCTCTAACTCCTGGGCTCAAGTGATCCTCGTGCCTCAGTTTCCTGAATAACTGGGACTATAGGTGCACATCACTACACTCAGTTATTTTTTTTCTGTTTTTGTAGAGACAGGTTCTTGCTTTTGCTCAGGTTAGTCTTGAACTTCTGGCCTCAAGTAATCCTCCTGTCTTGGCCTCCCAAAGTGCTAGGATTATAGGTGTGAGCCACCATGCCCAACCATTCAAAATTTTTTTCTTCTTTTAGCAAGACTATGCGGAAATAGGCAATTTCATACACTGCTGGTGGAATATATTAATAAATAAATTTGTATAATTCCAGTGGAGAACCACTTGGAAATTTCTTTTAAAATTACAAATGCATATACTATTTGGCCCTGAAATTCTTCTTTTAGAAATTTATCCTATAGATATATTGAAACTCATTGTGGAACAATATACCATGAATTACTATAAAAATATAAAAGAAGAGGTGAGGCACCGTGGCTCATGCCTGCAATCCTAGCACTCTGGGAGGCCAAGGCGGGAGGATTGCTTGAGCTGAGGAGTTCAAGACCAGCCTCAGCAACAGCCAGACTCCATCTCTACTAAAAACAAAAAATAGAAAAATTAGCCAGGTGTTGTGACACATGCCTATATTCTCAGCTACTCGGGAGGCTGAGGCAGGAGGATAGCTTGAGCCCAGGAGTTTGAGGTTGCTGTGAGCTAGGCTGACACCACGGCACTCTAGCTGGGACAACAGAGCAAGACACTGTCTCAAAAAATATAAAAAAAATCAAAGAAGGTTAAGGAAACACTCTAGGTTTGAGGTCAGCAAACGATAGCCTGTGAGCCAAGTCCAGCATGGTCTGATTCTGTAATTAAAGTTCTTTTGTTCATAGCCACACTGCATGTTGTCTAAGGATGCCTGGCCATTCACCTGCAGACCAGAGAGGCTGGGACAGAGATGTTCTGCCCTAAAAAGCCAAAAATATTTACTATCTGACCCCTTGCAAGAAAAGCTTGCCGTCCTCTGCTTTTCATAGTGATGGTGTATATACCCCAGACATATATATTTTTTAAGTGGCACAAAGCAGTGTGAATATTATATTAACATTTTTGCATAAAGGGGGAATAACAAATGTTGGTGTTTTCCTGCTTATGTGTAAAAAAAAAACTGGACAGATAAATGAGCAGCCAGTGTAGATGTTACCTCTCCTGGAAGACAGCAACATGGAGCAAATGGCAGATTAGGTGAGAAAAAGATTCTTCTCCAGCCCATTTATATGTTTTATACTATCTAAAATTATTTAACTCACGTAATGCAGTACTTATTTAACAATTTTATAATTAATTTTTTAAATATTTTAAATAAATTAACCATGCACAGATAATTGCATTTGGGGATAAATAAAACGAACAGATTGATCAGTGCCAATGAAGAGCACCCGCTGAGGGCCGGGCGCGGTGGCTCACACCTGTAATCTTAGCACTCTGGGAGGCCAAGGTGGGAAGATCGCTCAAGGTCAGGAGTTCGAAACCAGCCTGAGCAAGAGCGAGACCCCATCTCTACTAAAAATAGAAACTAATTGGCCAACTAAAAATATATACAAAAAATTAGCTGGGCAGGGTGACACATGCCTGTAGTCCCAGCTACTTGGGAGGCTGAGGCAGGAGGATTGCTGGAGCCCAGGAATTTGAGGTTGCTGTGAGTTAGACTGACGCCAGGGCACTGTAGCCTGAGCAACAGAATGAAACTCTGTCTCAAAAAAAAAAAAAAAAAGATTACCTGCTAAAAGGTAGTGTTGTGTAATCAAAGCAGGGTAATTTGGAATCAGGCAGTCCTGGGTTGAATCTCTACTCAAATCTTTACTAACTGTGCAAACAAGGACACGATAACTAATCAAACTGAGACTCCTGGTCCACCTGTACAATGAGCACACTGTATGCAGATGGCGCCAAAGTGGGGTTCTCATCAGAAATGCATCCGTAGATCATTTAGTCTAATATGCAGCACACAAAAAGCAGCAGAGTACGTTATATTAATTCTTAGTATAATTTTGTCTGTAGAGGAAAAACGCATTATAGCTAGTACCAATGAACTATGAATATTCTTGCAAATATTAGCGATTTTGTTGCTTACACCAGGGACATTATAGGCTCACTCTAAAACACCTCTAAGAACATTTCTAAAATCTTGCCAGGACAAAGAAGGAACTGAATGGGATGCATAGATACGAGAAAAATGCAAATCGCCAGTGACGCAATGATGGGGCGGGGCTGTAACTCGGCGGTTGTGTGTTTTAACTCACATCAATATAGCTGGCATTTATGTAGTTGGACCCCGCGTCTCCGTTTATCTCAGACAGCTCAACACGGTTATAGTCATCTGTTTAAAGAAAAGAGAAATAAACAAGTGAAACAATGAATAATCGAGCAGCCCAGATACTCAGAAATTCAACTCTCCATGAGTACTCACAAGGAAGGATGTCAACGTAACGGTTTTTGTTCTGGTTAAAGGGCTTTCGGGCATCTTTGATAGGAAACTTGCTAAACACACGTGGAATGCTCTGAAAGACACAAACATTCTTTAGGTCACAGCAGATCAAGGAAAAATAATTTCCCCCTTACCAACTATCATTTTGAGCAAATATGATATCCTATAACATGTTTTCTTCTTATGGATAAAGAAGTTGCTTATGGTAAGTGAAATAAATATTATTAGGAATTATGCAAAAAACACTTTTCCCCCTTTAAACATTACCTTAACACTTATACCCCCATAAATATGCTAAAATAAAAAAAAATGAACTGGAAAAAAAACATTAATGATGTACTACTTTCAAAACATATCTCATGAGTGAGGGTCAATTTAGAATTGGTTGTTGTGTCACTTTAAAATTCTTAAATGATTATCTAGAGCACAAGTGCTGAATCAGCCAAGTGTATTTTGTGGCACAGCTTCATAACACAATAAAGCATTATATTAAAGTATGACTAGCTCCATACTATGGTATTGTCAATCTCTATGAATGTCTCTTCTGGTTTATTAATATCTGCTTTGATTATGTTGCAATATTATGCAGGATAAATCATAAAGGAAAATGGTTACACAAAATGCATTTAACATGGCATTTTCTTGATGTGTGAATAGAATTTCTCATCATATATCAAGAGGAACACACACCTGAAATTCAGCCAGAAAGAGTCTCCCTTCATCAGCAATCTTTCTTTTGTAAGTTTCCAACAAAACATCTGCATGGATTGGATCCACATTCATCAGTTGTTTTTCATCCTCTGTAAACATATTAAAGATGCAGCACTAGTTATGTGCCTATCTTCCAAATTGGCATATAAATTTCAGTAAATGTACACCCTATATTCAATCCTTAGCTTCTTTCCTTCTCACACACATTCCACCTAAGAAATCTCACTTGTGTACATACTATAAATCAATGACTTCTAAATCTTGTACGTTAGCCTCTTCTAGACTTTATATTGTTCCTTCTAATAGAATGTCCTTCCCTATCTTTGGTGCTTAGAAAAAAGATCCCAGATCAAATATCACCATTGTAAGGACATCCACATTTCTTTTTGATTATATGCATTTTGTAACAGTTACCGTATTTATGAATGTATAATTATTATTTTTATTTGTGTTATTTCCATTTTAACTTATTGTAAAATATTGTAAACACACAGATGAAATAAGAGAATATGATTAATATCCCTATACGCATGACTTGGCTTAATTTGATCATCTGTTTATACTCATCATCTGTGAAACAAGTTACATTCACTTGTTACGCTTCCAGAATGTAAAATATATTATAGACTGTGTTTGTGAAATAACTTACTACAGAGTAAAAAATACACAGTAACCATCAAAAGCTATAATTGTCTATGGAATTAAAAAAAAAACAGTTTTAGAAGAATAAGAGAATTTAAGCTGTCACATGGAAAAAATATGTTTCTCCTACTTTTCCACGTATTGCTGGTAATATTTCTTTCAGTATTACCCATTTCATATTAATTATACCCATGTATTAAATGAAGAAAGAAAGTATCCATGAGGGTGGCACATTTATCTTATCCATGGACTTTCTATCCAATTAGAGCTATCAAACTGGCCGTGTGCAGTTGCTGCTTTGGTTGTCGGGAATCCTGGCATTCATTCGCTCTGAGCTGAGGACCACCCTCAGGGTTTCACCGGGTCTGAGCCGGTAAGTTCTAATGCATTCCAAGGTGCAATCAGCACTGATTTGGAAATAACGTATTTTATTGACACTCTCCCAATATATCTTGATTCATTGAAATTAAATATCCTACTCTGCTCAGATGCCTGCTACCCCTGTCTTCTTCATTCTTTCCTCAGCCTATCAAAACTAATCCTCCGGACACCTTATCTCACTAATTTATCTATTCCTTGGCATTCATTAAATGCCAAACACTCATCCAGGCACTGGGGTTAAAGCGGTGCATGAGAAAGGCAAACCTCGCTGCCTTCCCAAAGCTTACATTCTTAGTTGGGGGAGGATAGTCAACAAACAAATGCGTAAAAGTAGAACACAGTGTCAGGGAGTGATAGATTCCTCAAAGGAAAATAAAACCCACTAAAGGAGCTTCAGAGAACCAGTCCTAAAGCTTCTGCAGGCAGACTTGGTACCTGCTCTCGCCAGGGGGGAAGCCCTTCAAACACAAGTTAGCACAAACAGCTGAGTCCCGAAATTCTTCCTGTCTCCAGTATGAGAAAACAACTTTTTTTCATTGCGAACAAAGTTTCAATGTCTTTAACTTAGTCCCCTTTTACTGGATCACAAATCATGTCTTTAAAAAGAAATTAAATAAATGACATATAAAAATTGAATAAAAAGAGAAAAAAAAAAAAAAGGAATTTGTTTTCCTCTCCTAAGTCAAAGGGCTGTTCTTCATCCCGTCCAGAACGGCGTCTTTAGCGGGAACGGCCAGCAGCCCACCCTGGCAGGGACTTGGGGACCCTCCCCACCTCCCCATCTCTGTTTGTGACATCCCATCTGCTCTTCCTTCCACGACTTCCTCATCTGTCGGTCTGGTGTTTGCCCACAATCTCAGCAGACCAGCCTCCTGTTCTCCACACACACGCTTTTCTATCTTCTCTATTTCTATAGAGCCATACAGGGCGTTTATCAAATTACCATCATATTTGTTAATATATTTGCCTTCCTCTAGCAGATGCTAAACCCTCTAAAGGCAGAGTCTGCTGCCTGGCACAGTATTTAGTGTATGCAGGGAACTGCATAGATGCCCGCTGAATGAATGAATGAATGAATGAATGTATTTAAGTTTTACCATGGCATGAGCAGAAGAAGTCCATGTTGAACACTGACAACGCCCCACTTCCTACTCTAAATGAATAGATTCAAATGCAGGGCTGGGAATAGTGAAAAAAATAGACAGACTTACCCCTTTCAACAAGTTCATATTGGTCATCTAAACTGCTGTGAAAATAAAAAAAAAAAAAGTTGCTTTAGTCTTAAGAAACATAGCATTCCGTTGGCATTTAATTCATATTTAATAAATGTCTTGAAGGGATAAAGAAATGGAGGCTGGGAGAATAAAAGGAGAAGAGGGAAGGAGGGAAGAGAGGAAGAGTCTAGAGAGAGAAAAGACAGAAAGGGCAGAGAGGAGAAAGGAGGGTGGAAAGAAAAAGTGAGGGTGGGAAAAAAAAAAAAAAACAGCCAAGAGCTGTCTGCTAAACTCAGATAAATGGCTGAATGATTTTATTTTACATTTTCTGTTTTTCATCAAATGTGGCTATTTCTGGCCAAGAAACACACGAACGTCTCCAGATATTTATTTCCCTCCTTTCTTTGGCTTTTGTCAGTCCTCAATCCCTCTCATCCTCTCTGTACTAAAAGACTACACACACATTCTTTCTGCTGGCTATTATTAAACCAAGTCCACAACATCATTAGCAAGTGTGGAAAATGCTGATACTTAATATAAGCCAATAAAACGCTACTTAAAAAGTCTTTGACTAAAAGTTCTGGTCGTGAGCTGGACTCCACGCAGTCTTCTCCAGCTCATGTACCTCACTTAACCGGTGGCATCACTGCCTTGTGGATAGATTTGTGTCCCTATTGCCGCCATTATTATTTTTAGCTCATAAATCAGCTCTTACCAGGATCTTCTCTTATGCAGATCATAGATTTTATAGAGAACAACAATCAGGGCTATTGATGTCACAACAATCAGAAATGCCAGGAATGCTATCAGTGCTTTAGAATTATCTAGAAATGAAGAAAAATAGCATATTAATAGAGCTTATTATGTCACATGTTTTGCAAGAGTCATTGGATAATCACCTTTAAAGTACTTCCATTTTAATATTGTTTCCTTGACTTGTGAGGTTTCAAAAACTAAAAATTTCAGAATTAGACCAAATACCTGTTTCTGTCATTTTTGGCTATATTTATTCGGAACCAATAAAAACATTTTATATTTAATTAGAAGAACAATTGACTTTCCTTCCATTAATAGTCTTTTATAAAATACTATCACTTCTATTGAATTTCTTTCTGTCAATCATTCCATTTCGAAGGAATCAAGGAAGTCACCTAGTATATTATATTTTTGGAGAGAAACTCATATAGTTTAACTTCATATGCAGAAGTGGGCAGCTTCCTAAGGGGATCAGAAAGGCTTCTATTCCACAAAAATAGACCCTCTAACCTGCTCATAGAGGGGTCAAATCAATTCACCAAGGGACAAAAAAGGTTTCATTCTATAGTCAGGATAAGACCTACCCTGAATTAAGTTTTCACTAAGGTTTAATGTGAAATCACACCCTATCCTAGAGAAAGGGCGGAGAAGAGAGGTGTCTTGGGAATATCCCTTAACTAGAATGAATATATGATCTTTTTCTTCTATAATGAAAATGCAACATGATAATGCAGCCACCTAAGGGCTTGAGCTCTTCAGCCAGACTGCTTAGGGTCCCAGACCTAGCTCTGCCACTACCTAGTGGGGAACTCGGCCAGAATCCGTATTATCTTGTACCTCTGTTCTTCCTCCATAGGCTCATATCTATAGGTAATGTTAGTAACTCTAGAGAAAGTAGGATATAATATTGTTCATATACATCTGAAGGAAACTATAAAGACAAAAGAGAACTGGTGAAAAGTAGTTTCTCCGGTGAACAGAACAGTGGGTGTGGAATGTCATATCCAGATGCAATTTTCATTATATTATAATGGAATTTAAAATGAATTTTTTCATGTGTACCTTTACTTTGATTGAAGTATTTTAAGTAGTACTGATTATTTAAAGCGGCATATCCTGATTAGGAAGTGCTTAGCTGCAATTAGGTAAATGAAGACAGATGTCTCTCTGAGACCCACTTCTACCAAGCACACCACGGAGGGACAGAGTAAGATAAAGTAGGTAACGATCTCTAAAACACCGCACAAAACAAAGTTGCTGACGTGAAGAAAAACCATAGACGGAATCATAATAGTTTCTATACATAAATCCTCTCATGAATTCAATGATCCTTTAATAACTGAATCTCCTGATTTGAATCTAAGGTATTATATTTTAATATGATGTTGACCTATATACCGTGTTTCCTCAAAAATAAGACAGGGTCTTATATTTATTTTTCCTCAAGAGGACACCCTAGGGCTTATTTTCAGGGGATGTGTTATTTTTTTAAAGTACAGTCCAACAATCTACATTGATTCAAATATAGTGAAGTTGTCTTCTTCTGGAACATCATCATCACTCTCCAAACCCCAAATCCCATCCTGAATTTCTTGCAACTCTATTTCCTTTAGAACCATCGGCCCCGATCTCTCCTGTTGAGCCATAGAGCTCTCATGGGGCAGATGAGAAGGGCTGCTCGTCTTCTTTCCCACTCTGTGATGAAATGCATGGGTTGTGCAGATGCGCTGCGTAGCCACGCCCGTCACTAAGGCTTATTTTCGGGGTGGGGCTTCTATTGCCCAAATGCTCAGAAATCCTGCTAGGGCTTATTTTATGGGTAGGTCTTATTTTCGGGGAAACACGATATATCTATCTATCTATATAAATATATATATATATATGTTTTTCCAGGTAACTTAAAATATTATATTTATGGGAAATATATAATTAAAACATTTGACAATTAAATGTGACTATGCATGTAAAATAATACATATTGCAGACACTACCATGTATCTTAACGTCTATATAATAAATAGCCCAGTAATGACTTACAGGAGGTTGCCCTGTGAACAACAATTGGATCTCCATTAAAGTCCCCATTGTTAAAATGGATCTGAATTTCAGTAATAAAAAAGAAAATGATTTAGTTTCCAATGTAAAGTCATATATCATAATGCAAAACGTACATTATTATACAATGTTATTTATCTTCATTAAAAATATTCCGATTTGCTTTAAATTTGAAACTTCAAGGTAGTATCACTATGTTATCAAATATTTTTTAAAAGATGATTAAAAGATATAACGAAATCTTAGCTCACTTTGCAAAAATAATAATAGTTATAATCAGCAGTAATTAATGACACTGTGTGAATAAATAAAACCCAAAACATCAAAATATTCATAATTTAAAGTTAAAATTTCCTATTAGTAGGTTAATATCTTTCCATCTTATTTAAAAAGGAAATTCAGCCGTAAGCTGTTTATAAGAGTTTTATGTATACAATTCAGTTAAAAATGTTTAAAGGGAAATGGATACAGAGTAAAATTTAACTAAGCATAAGTACGTGTCTTATAATATTTAATGTAAATAAAACAAAAACAATGTTTTTAGATATACAGGGAAACTGAAAGGAGGGGGAAAAAAACAATAAGAATCTCTGACAAAAAAGCAAACTTAAGTAACAATAGATCTGATTAGTGTCATTAAATAAGATTGATAGCTATGATAAATATGACAAATACATACCTAAACTTTTATCTTATGGAGAGTATATAATTTCCCCAGTATTCACAGAATATTCATAAACATTTATCATGAACTGAGTTATAAAAAATATTCTACTAGTCCCCAAAGGCAGATATTATAAAAGCCAATGACCATTTATGAACTAATAACTAGTCACAATAAGAAACTCAAGCACTGGAAACATAAAAACGCTCTCCTAAATAACAGGTAAATTAAAAACTCTTCCAAATTGCAGTTACAGACTCATCAGGAATTATGAATAACAAGAGCGTTTTACTTTAAGAATCATTCATTAACTTTTACGTGCAGGTATTCAGAAATCAGTAATATAGAAATACAGACGTGGGATACAGTCAAAATTTTACCAAAGAACAATTCATAACTTTTTTTTCCTTTTAATTAATAAAAAGTAAAAAAAAAAAAAAAAAAAAAAAAAAAGGAAATGAGGAGAGGGAAAACACTTTCAATCCCAAAGCAACAGGAACATCATCAAAATAAACTCATGAAAAAAGTAAAAAATTAATAATAATAAATCAACTTTACTAATTTATCAACCAGAGACCACCATGGTGAAAAAGCTGAAATAACTTCAATTCTTCCTTACGGCATAAACGTGGTGGTCGTGGAGATAAAAAGGAGCAAGCAAAGAAGTTTTAAGGCAAGTGCAATGAGGAAAACAAAAGGCAGCCTTTTGAAGAGTGGGGGAAGAGAATGGGAAACTGAATAATTACCCTCCAGCTTGTATTTTAAGACTTTGTTTTAATACCACGGCCACCTATATTTTAACAGAAAAACTTATAATGTGTGAAGAGCAGGAGAAGAGTATTCTAAGAAGAGAGAAGAGCCTGCAGAGAGTTGCCTAAGAGGAGCAAAAATCTCTCGGTGCGTTTGAGAAACTGAAAAGAAACCAGCCTGCCGGGAACCTCAGGGCGATGGAGAAGTCGTGGGAAGAAAGGATAATTATACAACGCTACGGCAATAACAAAATAGCTTTTTACATGCACAAGTCTTCGAAAAAAATATGTGAGTGACATGCTGACTCCAAAGGATATAAAATATCTGACAAGACTGATCCTATTGAAAGAAAATTCAAATGCTTCTCCAAGAATTCTTCTGCACAAAAGGGACCAAACAAATTGCCTGGAGAACAACTCATCCCTATGCTATTTAAAGTTACATAACATGGAAGAACAGGAAAATACCTCCGATGTGTTTTATCACGTCAACATAAACTTTATGCCAGGGGTCCTCAAACTTTTTAAACAGGGGGCCAGGTCACTGTCCCTCAGACCGTTGGAGAGTGCGCACTGTGGGCCCGGGACGAGTCGGCTGCTAAGCAGGACAGGCAGCTGCGGCAAAAACACCCGGCAGGGCCAGATAAATGTCCTAAGCGGGCCGCATGTGGCCCGTGGGCCGTAGTTTGAGGATGCCTGGCTTATGCCAAAATGTGATAAGAATGATGACCCCATGCCTGTGCCAACACCACCATGACCCACCTATTAAATGATCTCGTTGGTGCATACTCATTCAGAAAGACTTAATAAAATAGTAGGCTGCTGATTTCAACAATAATACTTTAAAAGAATAATGCACCATGACAGAGCAGGATTTTTTTTTTTCTTAGAATGTGGGAAGGATGGTTTAGCACCAGAAAACCTTTCACTATAATCCATCATATAAACAAGTCTTACATAGCATCATGACTATGGCGTTATCTAACACAATGTCATAAAAAAAAAAAGAAAAATTCACAAAATCATTGTAATGTATATAGGCAGTATGATAGAGAGGATAACCTTACCCTAAACTCATAGTCTGTTGAATAGTGAAGATCTTGTACATCGAAGTCGCAGGCACCTTGTTCATAATTATGAAGCGAAGCAGCTCCAGCTCTGACTTCCAAATGATAACGTTCGAGGGGACCGTTCAGGTCAAGGGGAGCCTTGCACATGACCCGCATGCTGTTGTCTGAAGTCTGGCTGACAGTCACCTTCTGCACTTGGCCCGGGTCTGTCGAAGTGAAGAAACATGTGTTATTTTAGTCATCTAATATGCTTACTGATATCGCCTGGCAATTCACGTGCACAGCACGAAGCATTCTAAGCGTTGGTTCAGAGAGGAACACTTTTTTATTTAGGTACTATCATAAAGTCATTACGATAGCACCTAAATAAAAAAAAAAAAAAGTTACATTGAAGCATCTGGAAAAAAAAAAATCGCCTATCCATCCAGTGAGTATTAGCATGAAGCCGTGAGCATCCGTGCAATCCCTGAGGCAGAGTGTATAGAAGTAGGGAATAGAGGAAAGGGGGGGGGGCAGGGAAGCAGGAGCTGGGGGGGGGCAGGTGCGAAGGGGGCCCGTGATGCTGGTGGTCCAGACCCTCCGTCCCCGAAGTTCTCACACTCTCCTGGCGAACGGCCTCAGGACCCTCCAGGAGCAGCAGATATGCACGGTCTTTATTTTCTGTGGCAGCACAGAAACTCAGGAAACAACAAAAGCACCCAGCTCTAGGACCTGGGCGTTTTAAATCAGAACCTAATGACGTTAAGAAATGCCTTGGGCGAAAAAAAAAAAAAAAAAAACGGCAGAAATGTTTTATGTCTTTTTAGGACATCCTCTAACTCCTCTGGGAGAACTAGGACCTGCATCCCTGCGCCCGGCTTGGAGGGGGTGGAGCAGGGGCGGGAGCATCCTCTGTTCTTCGTTCTTCCGGAGACGGGGTTAATGGGGGTGGGGAGGTCTCGAGATTGTCCTAGTGGAAGACCGGATTAACCAGAACCTTTAAAAGCTCCGTACTCCTGCTCAGAAGCGGGACACTAGTACTTTGAGACGGGAGTCTGCCAGCCTCCTCATCTGCCAGCAAATTAATACACTTTCCTTTCCTTCTCCTTGCAACCCCCCTCAGGGGGGAAAAAAAAAAAGAATATTTTCTGTTCATCTCTGAAGGGGACATTTCTTCATGAGCTTGCTGCTCACCAGGGTCTCTGGAAGGTCCCCAGCGCAGGGTGCTCCTTCTTCCCTGTCCTTGACTTGTACCCTAGAGCCCGATCTAGCTTTGGGCAAGGAGAGTTAGGAGACATACAGGTGACGAGAGCCAAATGTCACCGAAAGGAAACCTCAGCTGGGAAACGAGACATAGAATAAAATCGTAGGTAGTTCGGCGTAACAAAGGGAAGAAAATGCTATTACATTCCACAAAATGTTTTATCCGGCGCACAGAGGGTCAGTGAGTGAATATTTTGTGGGGCATTGTTAGGCGTCTGGCTGTGGGTGCGGGTGATATTTCTAGATATGAAGACAACAGCAGACAATGCATTTTTTTTTAAAATCTAAATTGACCAGGAACTTAATTGCCTGAAATCTTGCAAACCACACCAGTGGAAATGCCCTCATGCTTCATCCTCACAGTTCTGTGACTATATATGAAGAATACAGAGAACCCAGGGTAACAGTTTTTATTTTATTTTATTTTATTTTATTTTATTTTATTTTATTTTGAGACAGAGTCTCACTCTGTTGCCCGGGCTAGAGTGCCGTGGCGTCAGCCTAGCTCACAGCAACCTCAGACTCCTGGGCTCAAGCGATCCTCCTGCCTCAGCCTCCCGAGTAGCTGGGACTACAGGCATGCGCCACCATGCCTGGCTAATTTTTTCCATATATATATATATTTAGTTGGCCAATTAAATTCTTTCTATTTATAGTAGAGACGGGGTCTTACTCTTGCTCAGGCTGGTTTCGAACTCCTAACCTCAAGCAATCCGCCCGCCTCGGCCTCCCAGAGTGCTAGGATTACAGGCGTGAGCCACCACCCCTGGCCAAACAGTTTTTAAATTATTTTATTTTAAACTGTTATAAAGCCTAGCAATGAACAAATGTGCCAGGTCAACGTGCTTTCCAAATGAAGCGTAAAGTTAGATGTATTTTAGGCCACAAAAATTCATGCTTTGCCTTTTGCCATTCAAGAACTTACGTGATGTGTTTGTTCGAAATTCACAGGTGACAGCAGTCCCATTGCGTTGCACTTTTGCCTTGTTGTAGGCATTTAATGACACATGATATTGTGTGTATGGTTTCAAATCTTGCAAACAATGTATGTTCTCAGTATCATCCAGATTGAAGCATCTTTCTTCTCAGAAAAAAAAAAAAATTGGGAAAATTTAGTAAGTCATCAGAAGTCAGGATTGCCACATATTTGATGTGGTCTCTGCATGGTGTCATTCCAAGCAGACTCCAAAGTAATGTATGATTGAGAAATAAGTATTAATAGATCCTTGATCGTCAGAAGTACATACAAGTATCAGCAAAATGGTACCGTGTTTCCCCGAAAATAAGACCTACCCATAAAATAAGCCCTAGCAGGATTTCTGAGCATTTGGGCAATAGAAGCCCTACCCTGAAAATAAGCCCTAGTGACGGGCGTGGCTATTCAGCGCATCTGCACAACCCGTGCATTTTGTCACCCATGCATTTTGTCACAGAGCGGTAAAGAAGACAAGCAGCCCTTCTCATCAGCCCCATGAGAGCTTTATGGCTCGACATGAGAGATTGGGGCCAATGGTTCTAAAGGAAATAGAGTCGTAAGAAATTCAGGATGGAATTCAGTTTTTGGAGAGTGATGATGATGTTCCAGAAGAAGACGACTTAACTATATTTGAGTCCATGTAGATTGCTGTACCGTACTTAAAAAATAATAAGATATCCCCTGAAAATAAGCCCTAGAGTGTCTTCTTGAGGAAAAACAAATATAAGACCCTGTCATATTTTCGGGGAAACACGGTATTGAACAAACTCAATTATTATCAATAAACTCAAGTGGTCAATGATTTTGGTTTCCTGTGATTAATCTGGTACATGAAATTTTTGATAAGTTCAGACACATTGTAAAGATGATACCTTTTCTTTCTGAGAAACCAGAGCCCCCAATAGATACTATAAAAGTCTTAAGTTATGAAGCTTCAGAATGATCATTTTTTAGTGAACCCTGTCTGGTACTAAACCCTCAAATTTTGAACGTTGATGTTAGCTACTGTTTTGGACTTCCCGCGAGGAATCCTTCGATCGCCAGTGACCGGGTCTATTCTACCACACTACTGTAAACACGACAGCGATTCGTGCGGCTGTGAGAACGAGGGAAAGCTCTTTGCCGGCTCTGGAATCTGAACTGTTCACGGAACGGAAACTGAGTAGGCAGAAGGGAGAAGAGAAAACATCACAAAGGAAAGAAGGAAGGTTTTGAGTTTAGAGAAAAACTCTGACGAGGACAGTAGTTTTCTGGCCAAGAGGCAGAACCTCGTTGAAATTTGTCTTAACCTTCAGGCAGGAAAATCAGCATCTGTTTAACACGTTAAAAAAAAAAAATCACTCTCGACTAACTGTTTTTGAGCAGCCAAGTGACGCCAGGAAGGACGGGTTAAAGGCAGATCCAAGTGGCAGTGTGCCACTTTACCAGAGCAAGGTCATGCCGATGATGATCGGTGATGATCACGTGATCCTCATACCAAAAATGATTTTTAAGAAACGAATGACTCACTCCGTGTGTCAAGCACTGTACATGAATCGGTTAATCTGTCACCACAGCCATCCCCTGGCACTGCTGGCATTGCCCCAGTTCGCAGGTGAGAAAACTGAGCTGCAGGAGACGAAGCAATCTGTACCTGACCCCACGGGAAAGGAAGAAGGAAGCCAGGGCGGAACCCAGGCACTGGAGTTCCACAGCCCATGTTCTAGTCTTCGCCGTTTTTTACACACTGTACAGTGGGGAAGACAGACAAGGACCCCCGGCAGGGGGTTGGGGGCGAGCTTTATCTTTGCCTTGGCTTTACGTCTCCTTTCTGGTGCGGCTGGTCTTGCGTGGGGACCGGCAGGGGCGGAGCAGGAAAAGATCTAGCACCGTTTATCTCTTATCGCTGCTACTTGTCTACACAGTGGAAGTTATAGCAATCTCTCTGCCTCGCCAGGGGATTCTGAATAGTCAGGGAGATAAATAAAGTGGCTGTTTTAGCCTCATGAAAATCGTCTATTTCTCAGAAACCCCCACGCCGGGGCGAGTTGGTGGGCACTTGCCAGCTCCGTTCTGCAAGTGTCTTCAACCGTCCCCACGGACAATTCCCTTCAAGGGCAGGATGGGTGTAAGCTCAAGGGCAGGGCCATGGCCATCCTCTGACCAAGGCTTCTGCCAGCTCCTCGTGGGTCTGGCTCTTAGCACAATGCCCAGCTCGTTACTGGGATAAAATCCAAGCGTCCGATGTCGCCCCCAAGAGCAACCTGCTTGCACTCAGCGACCTCATTTTTTACGTTTGTGCGTGTAATCTCACCACCGCTCTGCATCAAAGCGAAGGTCGTTTACGTGGTTCTATGAAGCTTTCATCTTAGCCCATCTGACAGAAGTCCAATTGTTGACTTTATTTTTGAGCAATGCATCGTTCAAAGGTATGGACGTTTGGGCATTTTTTTTATCTTTTAAAGCCATAATTCATCAAAGTTTTCGGTGCTTAGAAAGGGGGTTTGGAATGTGCATTTCCAAACTGTTCGGAGTTTCAAGCGTTAGTTAAAAAGCCCAAGTACATGAACAATCTTTCCTCCTCTGTGTGTTTAAATGCTTTTTTTTTTTTTCCCTGAAGACTCTGGCATCAGAGCACAAATTGTATGGGAAAAATTAAGAATTTATTTGACTAGATGCCTGAATGTTTTTTTCCCTTGGGGGCAAGGGGGACGGATGTTCAAGTCACCCGTTGTAGCCCTGCAAATGCCTGAAGAGAAAACTGGCTTCTCCACTTGTCACCTCTTGTGTTTTTAGAACATACCTCAGGAAATGCGTGAACAATTTCCTAATTTAGACGACTCTAAAGTGTGTTCTGGAATACTATTTCAAATAGTATAAACCTGTTTATCCCATAGGATTTTGTATCACCCAAAAAAAAGTAGTTTTTCCCTTTAAAAAAAGGCATGACACAAAATAATTTCCAGCAATGTCATTGTGGCCTCCAAGGGTGCACATTTGGTTTCAATAGCCTTTGAAAAATAATCCTCCGAATGCAATGAAGCACAGAAGGTCTCTCCCCTCATTATCAAGAAAGTGTCACTGTCGCTTGGCATTCTTAAGTTAATGACACAAAACTGCGGTTCCCTGAGAATATGCTAAAAACATGAAAAACACAGGAGCAGAAAGAAAACAGTTCTAAGCTGTCGAACTTGAACATTTATCGTGTCACTCTGCTAACCTACCTCA
The DNA here is from genome assembly GCF_040939455.1 of Microcebus murinus. Lineage (NCBI taxonomy): Eukaryota > Metazoa > Chordata > Mammalia > Primates > Cheirogaleidae > Microcebus > Microcebus murinus. The sequence continues at coordinate 33,634,394 of NC_134126.1, forward strand.
GTTCCGTCGTATGAACTACGAAGATATGTACACACCTCTCCTCTCAGAACCCTTACCAAGCTATTTAGTAAAATCCTTAAATGACACATTTTTAAAGATACTTGATAAACTGAGGCTACTAAATAAACATCAAGGACATTTTCCCTACTCCTTCTAATTCCTGGCTTTCAGAGACACTGAAATAACTAAATTACGAAATTAAAAAAAAAATGTAATATCTGGTTAAAAAGTAATAGGAACTGCAAATTTCATAGACTTTTTTTTGTGGACTTTTCATAGTGATTTTATTTGACATAATGAGACTGGTTAAAATAGTTGCTTTAACAACGCTCTTATCCTTTCAACTCTCTTTGACTCAGCTAAAGTGGCAGAGGATTGAATTAAGGCACATGTTTGCGATACATGAAAACAACGAAAGCAAAGCACATTTCCGTATAGGGTAGGGCTGGCTCCTGAGAGCACTTTAGGCAGAGTCAGTACATGATGTGGATGGAGCTGGAGTCAGCCTCCAGTGGACGGTTGTGTAGAAAAATACACACGCTGCCTGCTATTGCCCACCCTTGCCCCCTTTCCCCTCCAGTATCACTCGAGTATTATATTTGGATAGCTGTTAAACGTGAGTAACAAATAAGGAGCCATGCTAGTTGCAGACAAACAAACAACAAAATAAAAGTCATCAGACTGCTAATAAGTAACTCATTGCATCCTTCTTACCCTAATTATGCAAATACAGTTTCTTTTTAAAAACTTACAAAGGAGCAGTAAACATACCAAATTCCCACTGTATACTCTGGCATAAAAAAAACACCCTGCAGTCAAGAGAGTACAGAAACCGAGGAATACAACACAGGTATGAGTGGAAGATTCAGAAAAGAGAAAAACAAACAGTGTGTTCTTACAGAAGCCATGCAAAGGCAGTTTGCAAATGAGTAGTATGTTCCGGGGACTTTCTTTTTCTAGGCTTTGGAGTGCAGAGATGGGAACTAAGATGAAGAAAGACAAGCAGATATTGGGGATGTTCTGAGTCCGAGACATTTCCAGGGCTGGAAAGCAGTTCTGAAATCAGAGTGTAGATTATTATGCCCACCACAGTCCTCTACGTAGGAAGCTCTAGGGCTCAAACTACATTTCTAGTATTTTCAAATTCTAGATTTATCTTTCCTGGCATGAAATTAAATGTTATACAAATTACCTGTCTTGTTCCGATAGCAAAGAGTAAAATGATGAAACACACCCTCAGGGGGACTCCAGGTAACCCTGCTTTTGTGACCACTTACAGGATCACAGGTGAGATTCCGAGGCTCGTTTGGAGCTGTTAAAAGAGTAAAAATATGTAATATGTAAAATAAGACATGGAGAAAATGTGCTCCATGTTGCAAGCATGTATTATTAACGGCTGTAGTTTGACTAACTGTAAATGGATAATGACATTTAAAGGAAGACACGTGGGCTTATTTAATTTGCTTTAGAGTAAACTACTTTAACAAAGTAAACACCACACCAGAGTGTCGCTGTGGAACCTGAACATTCCCGGGACTTAAAAGATGCCCGGGAACCCCCGCTTCCTCTCATTTATACTATTCTCCAGATATCCTGGGATTCGTAGATCTCACTATGCCGGAAATCAGGCATTTGTGACACTGATAAGTTTAACAGTCATTATTTGAATAGCAATTGTCCCGGTTTCCAGTATCTAGACGTTAGGACGCGAGAAGAATGGATATTTACATAAAACGTACGAGATACGGATAACCTTAGAGATACGGTTTGACGAGTTTTGGCAAATGCATACATCCGTATAACCACCACCGCAATCAAGACAGAGAAAATTCCTATAACCTCAGAAAGTTCTTCTGTGTCTCCAACTACCTCAGCCACTCCCCCCCAGCTCAACCCACACCTGCTCTAATCTGCTTTCTATTAATATAGATTAAATTTATCTTTTCATGCATTGCATAGGTCTCAAATAAAACAATAATATTTTTTACATCTAGCACATTGCCTTCAACATAATGTTTTGAAGATTCATTCACATTGCTGCATGTGTCAGTAGTCACTTTTTATTCATAAGTAGTTATAGTAACGATATGACACATTTTGTCTATGACTCAACTGTTAATGGACATTTGAGTTGTTTCCAGGTTTGGGGCTACGATGAATGAATCTTCTTTATCCTTACATGGACTTGTTCTTTCCTTTTTGGTAAACCTAGAGTGAAATAGCTGGGTCATTACTTTTACATTCTCCCCAATAGTTAGCATTTTCAGTCTTTTTAAGTTTAGCCATTTTAGTGGACGGGTAATATCATCACATCGGTGTTGTTTGAATTTGCATTTCTCAGGTGAGTAATGATGTTGAACATCTTTTGATGTGCTTATTAGCCACTTATGTATCTTCTTTTGTGAAGTATATATTCGAAATGTTTGCCCACTTTTAACTGAGTCATTTGGTTTTGTAGCTGAACAAGCCCTCTGTATATTCTGGAAAAACTTTCTGTGTTGGAAAAATTAATTGGGATATATTTTTACAACCTATGGTGTACTTCTTATTTCTTTTTAATGGTCCCATTCAAAGACCAGGATTGTTCAGTTTTGATGAATTTCAATATATTGAAATTATTTCTTTTATGATTCTTGCTTTTCATGCCCTAAGAAATCTTTGCTTAAGGCATACAGATATTCTTCTATGTCTTTGATTGGACATTTTTATAACTTTAGGCTTAGTGTTTAGATCTGGAATATGCATATATATATTTTTAGTTTATTTTTGTGTTCATTGAGAAGTGATGGCTGATGTTCATCTTTTCTCTATAGGGATATCAGGATCATTTGTTGAAAAGACTATTCTTTCCTCCACTGAAATAGCTTTGTGCTTTTATCAAATATATAAAAAAATAGTTTGCTGGTATTTCTATTTTATTACACTGACTTACAAAGACTGGAATAATTATAGTGTTTGATATCCAAAATATATTAAACTTTTCTAGTTATGCTGAAGACACCGTTTATTTGCTCTTCTTGTAGCTTTCTTTATGTTATTTTGGAGAATTATGGGAGACATGGATTTAGGCAGCCCCTTTAGTACTCAGCTATTCACATTTTTATATGAAATTTAGAATCACTTTAACATGTTTTGTCAAAAATCCTGCAGTATTATAATTTATAAACAAGTTCACCAATGTGGCAGATTGCAAGATCAATAGAGAAAAATCAATTGTTTTTATATGCACTCACAGTGAGCAATCTGAAAATGAAATTAAGAAGACAGCACCATTATAAGCAAGAATAAATTGAAACTAGGAGTAAATTTAACAAAAGAGGTACAAGACTTTTGCACTGAAAAGTAGAAAACATTTTGGAAATAAATTAATGAAGACCTAAATTAGTGGAAAAACACCTGATATTCATGCAGACTAGAATTGTTAAGATGGCAATATTCTCCCAATTGATCTATAGCTATAGTGCAATCCCTGTAAGAATCCAAGCTGGCTTCTTTGTAGAAACGGAAGCTTTGATCCTAAAATTCCTATGGAATTTCAAAGGCACTCAGATATTTAAACAATCCTGAAGAGAGAAAACAAATTTGAAGGACACACACTTTTCAATTTCAAAACTTACTACAAAGCAACAGTAATCAACAATGTGGCACTGGTATAAGGATATGTATATCGAGGAAATAGAACTGAAAGTACATAAATAAACCCATCATGTGTCCAAGTAATCTTTTACAAGAGTGGTAGGACCATTCAATGGGGAAAGAACAGTGTTTTCAGCAAATGGTGCTAGGAAAATTGGATAGTCACATGTAAAAGAATGAAATCAGACCATTACCTAACACAACATACAAATATTGACTCCAAGTGGACCACAGAGCTAAATTTAAGGGCTAAAGCTATAAAATTCTTAGAAAGAGACATAAGGATAAATATGAATGATCTTGGACTTAGCAATGGATTTTTCTATATGACACCAAAAGCATAAACAACAAAAGTAAAAACAGAAAAATTGAACTTCATCGAAATTAAAATCTTACATGCTTCAAAAAGTATCAAAGAAAGTAAAAAGACAACTCACAGATGGGAGGATATATTTGCAAATTTGACAAGGGATTTTTGTCTAGAATATAAAAAAAACTACAACTGAATAAAAACATCCAATTAAAAATATGCAAAGGAGTTGAATAGATAAAAGATATGCAAATGGCCAATAAATACACACAAGCCTACTTAACATCATCAGTCACTGAGAAATGCAAATCTAAACCACAATGAGATGCCCTTCAGATCTCCTAGGATTATTAAAATAAAAAGGTAGATAAAAACAAGTGTTGATGAAAATGTGGACAAATTGGAACCATCACACATTGCTGACGAATGTATGAAGTGGTGCACTCACTTTGGCAAACAGATTGGCAGTTTTTCAAAATGCAAAACATAAAGTTGCTAGTGACTCAAAAATTTGCAATCCCAGACATACACCTGAGAGAGCATAAAAATGTGTACACAAAAAGCTTGCACACAAATGTTCATAACAGCGTTATTCATAATAGCTAAAAAGTGAAAGCAAACTAAATGTCACTCAACTTATAAAGGGACAAACAAAATAAGGTGTATCTATGCAACTGCTAAATATTATTCAGCAATGAAAAATGAAGAACGGATACATAGCGCAGCAGAGAAACACCTTGAAAATAGGATGCTAAGTGAAGGAAGCCCGTCATGAAAGGTCAGATATTGTGTGATTCCATTTATATGAAATGTCCAGAATAGGCAAATCTGTGCAGACAGAGGTAAATTGGTGGTTGCCTGCCTAGAGATGGGGGGTGGTGGTGGTGGGGGTGGGGGGGTGGGGGGTTGGGGGGTGGTGCTGGGAAAATGGGGAGTAACTGCTAACAGATGCAGGGTTTCTTTTGCTGTGATGAAAATGTTTTAAACTGATTCTGGTGATGGCTGCACAACTCTAAAAATATTTTAAAAATCATTGAATTGTACATTTTAAATGGGTGAATTGTGTGGTATGTGAATTAATGATTCATTAATTTTTTTAAAAAAAAACCATGGCTTCTTTTGCAGTTGTCTTTCAAAAATCTCCCTTCTTTCTCTATCGAAATGATATGTAAAATGGTTAATCTGCTCTTGTATAAGGTTGGAGGGCTTCTGAATTACTGGGGTAACCCCTAATAATGTTATAATATTTTTAAATCCACTTTGCCAATATTTCATTATCTATTAATATTTAGCTCGTATGTTCATAGAAGAGACAGACCTATAGTTGCCTCGGCATTGGCCAAATTTTGTGTCCACATTGTATTGATTCTAATCCAATTCCAAACTCTAACAATAGTCAAAACAAGTTAATAAGTTTCCATGTCCTCTATGCTGTGGAATAGTTTGGATAAGATAAGAATTATCTGTTCTTTGACTATTTGCCTAACTTTGTAAAACTACCTTCTCTTCATGCATTCATAAGGGTGTGTTTAGTAAGCAAATAATACGTGTGAGGTGGGTAGAGAAATACGCGAAATAATTTTAATTCCACGTTTCTAATTCTACCTAGGTAAATGTTCATAATTCATAGCTTCTAGGCAACTAACTTTTTAGATAACTTTTTACCTAACTTTTTAAATTGGATGCAAAGTTGTTTTATAATTTTTAGAATTTGTATAATTTTTTTAGTTCTCTTTCTCTTATTTAATCCATAGGGTCATTTTGTTAGATGTCTGGCTATTTCATTATTTTTCTTCAAAGACCCGCCTTTAGATCAGTTGATAAATTCTTATGATTTTTGTTTGTTCCCCCTCAATAATGCATACTCTAATCTTTGTTATTTTCTCCCTTCTACTATCCTTGCATTTGTTTTCCAAGTACTTTCCGTTGATTTTCATTCAGTTGATAGCAGAGTAATAAAAATTTCTTCTAAACTATGACTTCCAAGGTTACAAAATTCTCCAAAAATGGGTCTTTACCCAAATGTGCAACACATTTACATTTATTATAACTTTTGATAGATTGTAAATGTTTCTTCTATCTCACCCATTATTATCTACTTAATATCTCTCTCTCCTTCTCCTTCTGTTCCTCTCCCTCCTATTGTTTTCTTCTTCTTTTACTTCTTTCTCCCCTTATCCTCCACCTTCTTTTCCTCCTGTGATATGTGGAATTTTTAAATGTCATGATATCCTTCTACTGCTTATAGGCAACACCATCTATTTCTCTTTTTTTTCCAGTGGTTATTCATAAATCGTCATTTGTATAATTAATATAGTTTTAACAGATTCTAAATTTAATGGGAATCTCTGTCTTTCTAAATAGCACTGGAATTCTATCACTTTTTCACTACTTTCTTCCATCTTCCCATCCACATTTAGATGTGCCACTGGGCTTCATTAGTTTCTTTGCTCACGTTACTTCTTCTATCAGAGGCAGGATTTGGGAGAGGAGCAGATCAAAAAGGGAAGGATGCTACAGGAAGAAAGGGACCATGAGTGAACACAACATTTTATTTATTTCAGTTTTGTTTCCAACATGACCTCATAACAGCCTACGATTTGAAGAAAATAAGAAAAAAAGGCAGGTGTTTGGGCCGTGTGTAACTTATTTTTAAACTCAACTTCAAAAATGGATAGAAATTTGTTTTCAGAAATCCTTCCTCTAAATTTATACCATCATTTCTTGTGATTCTCAAAGAACTGTAAGAGCATTAAGGGAAAGCAATTTTACACATAAACGTAAGAAATATACTCACCCCCAAGATCTGTTTTAACAGTAATTTTTTTTGTAATATACTGATGGCCATTATAAAGTACTGCTGCATCACAACTAAAAGTATGGTTGGGTTGAAGGTCTGGTAAATCCAATTGTTGATGGCAATGTGTGATATTGCCTGAAAGAAATAAGGATTGCATATGAGTATCTTAATACTTCACATGTAAATCTTTTTTCTGGCTTCATATTTATAATACTTTTAGTATCTATTAGATTGGAAATCTACAGAAATGATGAAAATAATAAGTCAAGACTGAACTTTTACAAAAATACTTGCTGAGTATCCCTTATCCAAAATGTTTGGGACTAGAAGTGTTTTGGATTTCAGATTTTTTTGGATTTTATAATATTTCCATATACATAATGACATATCTTGGGGATGGCATACAAGTCCATACACATAAGTCACTTGTGTCTCATCCATACCTTATAGACACAGCCTGAGGCAATTTTATTTTTCCCTTGGGGGCAATGAGTAAACCATGTGTCTTGTGCTGGCATTTTGACTGTAACCTGTCCCACTGAGGCCAGGTGTGGAATTTTCCACTTGTGGCATCACGTCAATACTCAAAATGTTTTGGATTTTGGAACATTTCAAATTTCAGATTTTAGGATTAGGAATGCTCAGCCTGTATACAGAAAGCATAACTTAAGAACATCCCTAATTTAACTGATAAAATGAGGCATTGGCTCATTAATCACTGTTCAGAAACTGAGATTGCACCTAGGCATTTGCCTAAAAGATTTTTCTAGAACAGATCTTTTTTTCATCATCAGTCTGTCATATGTTGTTCTTGCTGTCCTCATACTATTTGCATGGTAGGCACGCATGTATGCTATGGTTATTACATGATGATACATGCCATTCTGTGTGTGCACACATCTGTCTTGTCAAATACGATCCAGCAGATAGATGGCTTTATGCCAGGGGGTGGGAAATTCCATCTCATTAAATTCAAATACACCTAAAAAGAAATGCTATCTCAATTATTGTTGACCTGAATTCAAACTCAATCTTATTCCTAGAAGAACTTGCAGTTCTTTTTCTTTCTTGTTATCTAAGGGTTCTTGGCCTCGTGCATGAATTTTGTTGATAGAGGACTGACAAGGTAAGTTCTTTTTTTTTTTGAGACAGAATCTCACTCTGTCACCTGGCTTGAGTGCAGTGGCATCAGCCTAGCTCACAGCAACCTCAAGCTCCTGGGCTCAAGCAATCATCCTTCCTCAGCCTCCCGAGTAACTGGGATTACAGGCATGTGCCACCATGCCCGGATAATTTTTTCTATATATTTTTAGTTGCCCAGCTAATTGCTTTCTATTTTTTTAGTAGAGACTGGTCTCGCTCTTGCTTGGGCTGGTCTTGAACTCCTGAGCTCAAACGATCCACCCGTCTCAGCCTCCCAGAGTGGTAGGATTACAGGTGTGAGCCACCACACCCAGCCGACAAAGTAAACTCTTGAACCAAATAATCTTATATTTGTTTTCCTTTCTTTCTATCAGAATATGTATAGTATCGCTCTTTTATAACACCCTTCTCTCGTAATCTCTTCAAAAATGCCTTGTGTATAACAATTGCCAAGAAAATTCTTGTAAATTAATAGACTTTCAATTTTTCAGTATTTATTCTTCAGGGGGAGTATTTTTCTATTTTGTGAATTTGTTTGAATGGTATAGACAATCCAATAATTCAATAATTTGACTCCAAATATGCCACAGACCAAAAAAGAAAAAGAAAAGACAAGAAAGAAAGAGACAAGAGGAGGCAGAGAGAGAGAAAGAAAATGAAACAACAGCTTCTAGAACAGCTTCCTACCACAAAAAGTTATCTAATAAATGTTATATTCTTACCACATTTAAATTTATATGTAATATTATTTAGATCACAATTAAAGTTTTCAGTTATGTCCCATTTTAAACAAATAGTAGTATCTGCTTTTTCCGGCTGCGTACAATCAACTAATTCAAACTTTTCAGGCTCTGTCGAAAAGATGCAGAAAGAGACTTCATTAATATTTTATAATGTGTGCCATATTCTCAATTAAAGTCACTGGAATTATATTAATTAACATAGAATTTGTCAATAATTTGTCAAGCATTAAGATTACTTTTGTAAAAGCCTGATAACTCTCAAGGTTCAGTGTTTTTTGATTATTTAGTTTATAATTTTTCAATGACATATATTTTGATGGTGTTTCACTTAGATTTATGCTACTTTTAAAAATGAAACTCAATCAAACATACAGATAAAATTGCAAATTTTACGTATTTCAAACGTTCATTCCACTTTATATTTTTGCTTCTATCTTCAATTTTGTGTTTACTCATTGATTCTTAATTGAATAATATTATCCTAAGATTTCATTAGTAGTAACATGTACATGTGAATAAATTGATTAGTAATCCAGAATTATTAAATGATGTGACATAATTTTTTTAAAATTACACAGCCTGTGAGTCCCTCTTCCAAAATGCATTTTGCTAAGGAATGTTTCCTCCCTTCTCTTTCCCAGTGGTAGGTAGCTTATTTGGCAAAACCAGCTTGATCTTCTTAACGTAAGTCTTCCCCTTGTTTTGTGAGTGTTTTGCTTCTTCCCATGAATGTCAAATCCTTAACTTTATGTCTTTCCCTTATATATTCCAGACAAATTTTCACTTCATAAGCACATGCACATATGTACTGAATAACTTCAATTAAGCAGAGGAGAAAACAAAATCTTACAGACAATTCCTTAGCAAGATAAACTATATCTCCTCTACCTGGACTTCTCTGTTAAAGAAGTAGGAGGCATGACTAATGGATGTAAACAGAAGGCTTATATGGCTTTACAATTTTTGCTTGGCTGGGAGAGCAGGAAAGTTCACCCACTTGTGTACAGTTGACTTCTTTTCCCTCAGCCCTGTTCTCACACCACACTAGTTCTTGTGGCTAGACCACACCACACCTGAAATCAGTTTTTGTAAGTATACAAACAGAAATAAACAGATTTACCTGGTGGTACATATAATTCTAACACTTTAGGTGGGGCACATGAGTCATCACTTATATTAACACTGGTGGTACTACATTCTCCTAGGTTAGACAACTCCTTGTTTGTACAATCAGGCTCACATTTCACTTCATCACTACTAACATTTAGCTTTGCACTAAAACGTTTAGTTTCGTTGTTGTACAAGTAATCCACAGGGATGCTTGCGTATTTTTCCTCTGAAAGAAAACGAAACAGTGATGATTATCTCTTTTTTTTTCAAACTGAAGAAAACTACATTAAATGGAAATCCCTTAACATATATTTTCAAAAAATATCAAATCACTAACAAAACAAAAACCTCCCAGGAACATAAAAAATAGAAGAAACATATTAGTTGCCTCCACATCATTCTTTCATAATTGCCTTTAGGTAAGGACCTCAGCTTGTAAATTTATGTTTGGACGATTATTGTTAAATGTCTGTCTTCCCAACTGAACTGTAAATCTCATGAGAGCAAACTCCACTCTATTGTGATTATTGCCATAAATCCAAGTCTATGCATAATATATGTCATTAATATGAATTCAATAATTACTTGCTGAATCAATATATAAATGAATGATGCGTCTGAAAATTTCTTCTTCTTCCTTTATAAGTTCCCTTGTTTTTAAAAATGTAGTTATTAATCATCTGTTTCTCCAAATATGTGGAACATAAATTATTCAGAGACCACAGACCCTCGTTCATCCCTTTAATTATGTAAAATTATCATCCATAGTCTCCTAAATACCTTTCTTTAGTGTCAACAATTTCTGATAAAAATACCTTTGCAACCAATACTAATTTATTCACCCAATTTTAGCTGACAAAAATCATCAAGCCCTGATCATGTTTAAGGAACAATCTCAAACACTAGGAATACAAAGGCAAGTCACACAGGATCAGCGTATAGAAACACACAGTCCAATGTGGACACAAACACAGGCATGAATTGCAGGAGACCTGCAAAGAACTAAAATAAGATCATGCACAAAATCATGAGAGAGTGACGAGAGAGAGAAAGAGAGAGAGAGAGAGAGAGAGAGAGAGAGAGAGAGAGAGAGAGAGAGAGAGAGAGAGAGAGATTCAGGTTGGAGGGGTAGGGGAGGATTTCCAGAGAAAGTGACCCAGTTTGTGTTTTAAAACGAGAGCAAGAAATAGAAAAAAACCAGGCATGGGGGTGGGAAGAGTGTGTGTTCAGAAAACTGAAAACGGTAAGTATATCACTTAACGTGAAGAGTATAAGGGGCAGAGGTGGATGGAGCCAGATTCTAAAGATCATATTAACTAAACAAACACACGAAGGCAGATCTTTATACTAAATGCAAGGAGGCAGGGAGTTCAGAGGTGAGATTTAGAAATAAACGGCGGGAAAAATCCTGACCAAGAGGAAGCACTTTGTTTCCAGTGAGAAGAGAGGAAGAAAATTCGGAAAAGAATGGGTTCCCAAGCATCTGCTTTGAGCCAGCCCCTGGCAAGGCAGAGAAAGAGAGACAGACAGACAGGCAGACGGACAAAAACAGAGAGATTTCTCTTCCTGATGCGCTTTGAAGGGTATCATCTGCATTTCACATTTACACTGAATCCTTGCCCACCACCCCCCGCCAAACAAACCTGCTACCATTCCATTTCACAAACACCTGGACTGAAATTAGGTATTGGCTTCACCAGAGTTGTCTAGCTAGCAATTTTTAATCCTGCTACTGAAAACTGGGTCTGCCTCTGAAATCAAGGGTTCTTGCCACTGAGGGATACTGGCGTTTAAGATTTGGAGCTACTCATTGGTGAGAAATTAGAGCCAGCGAGTTTGGTTTGCTGGTGGGTCTCGAAAGCTCACAACGGAGAGGGAAATAATCGAAGTGCTATTCCAAAGTCTGCCTCTAAGTAACAAACTTACCACAGGACGGCTTAGGTGTAGTAGTAGCTGTGACAGAGAAAAGAAAGAGAATGCAAACGATTAACGTTTTGTTTTGGAACATCTGCTATGACATTTTGGGAAAAGGTGATGCATAACATCGCAACTTCGTGAACTACATAACTAGGTTTAACAGACAATGCAAAGCTTGCCTAGTACGGATATTTTAATCTCAAGACTTCAAATGTCACAAACCGATGGGCTGGTTCTAGAAAACGTTTCCACGGATCCACCCAATAAACCCAACTGTGACAATAACAATAGCATTAAGGCTTCACGCGTCTGACTGTGGGGTGGAACTACGGCTGAACATTCACACAAGCCAGAAATGTCATAAAGGTCCTCATTCCCTTGGTTAATCTCGAAGTAGATTTATATAATCATAATCCCCATAGAATGATGTTTATACTTTAAAAATAAAACTAAGATGATAGGCAAGGGCTGCTTCATTCTCTAGTTTCACTGTTGTATGCTCGGTGCACACCAAGGGCAATGAACTGCTCTCTCAACAAATTGAGGAGCATCTTCTGTTGAGTTTATGTTTTTAGCCGCAGAACTAGGGGACAATGTGCCTCGTAGACACTCATTAGAGATCTCTGCTAATCTTGCTTTGGGTGCGGAAGAGTGTGAGGGAGCACGAGGCCCTTGCCGGCTCTTCCTTCTCTCACTGACCCACAGACGTCTCCATCGCTGTGGCCGGCCCCTCAAGGCCCCTTCTTTCCCCCCCTCCCTGCCCTCTGGCTGCTGGACGGGAACTCTGCGGTCAGCCCTCTGCCACTCACCGCTTGGAGCAGAGAGCCCCCTGGATGGAGTCTTTCTTTTCCACGCCACTACCTAACCCCGCTCTTAGCAAAAGGAGCCCTGGTAGACTGGGGTATTTCCCGGACATGTTTTCACCACCCACGCGGGACTCCTGGGAGGTGCTGCTGCCACAGCACGAGGGGTGATGGCGGCAACCCTGCATCCTGCCCTCGTCAACTGCTGCGCTGCTAAGTATCAAGAAACACCTGACAGCCGTTCCGTGGCCCTCGGGACTAGAGCCCCTCACGGAACTTCTCCAGGCAAGGGGCCCGGCGGCAGGGCAGGGGGAGGACCCCGGGGTGAGCAGGCCCCGGCACGGGGCAAGGGTGGGGGTGGGGGGCGTGGTGTGGTTGCGTGACTGAGGGTGAGGCTGTCACCTATGGCTGTGGTTGCAAGGCCAGTGCCCGCTGCAGGGCTCAGAGTGGAGGATGCGGTGGAGAGAAGCTGGGCATCTGCAAGGAAACGAACAGAAGAATCAATGTTAATGAGCTTGTCGTCTCGAAGGGCGAGGGGAATTCCCTGATGGAACCTTCGCTTTGCTTTTCGACTTGGCACTTGCTTCATCTCTGGAGACCGTGAAGCGAACCAAAGGTCTATCTACAAATGGCCCCGGGAGATAACCATATCTGAAGCGACTTCCAACTAAACCACCGGGGAAGTCGAAGGGAAACTTAATTCTTTGGTACGATTCCTACCTGTCGTGTGAGTCTTCCTAAAACTGCTCCGTTCCCTTTCGATTACAACTCTCCTTAGTTTCGGACACTGATAGGGGTGACAATTAAGCTTTTGTACTACTCATTGCACACCAGACTGTTCACGCATCCAGTCCTCACATCATCCTATGGAGTCAGTACTGTATCATTTTTACAGAGGGGAAAACTGAAACGTGGGAAGCATTAGCCATTTGTTCTGTAATCAGCCAGGAGGTTGAAGGTGTGGGATTTGATCCCAGGGCTAAAGGACATTAGAGTCTATTATCTATTCTTCTTTGCCATGAACTTTTGTAATTTTTTTTTTTTTTTTGAGACAGAGTCTCACTCTGTCACCCTGGGTAGAGTGCCGTGGCGTCAGCCTAGCTCACGGCAACCTCAAACTCCTGGACTCAGGCGATCCTTCTGCCTCAGCCTCCCGAGTAGCTGGGACTACAGGTGCTCACCGCCAGGATGCCCGGCTAACTTTTCTATTTTTAATAGAGACTATTTTTTTCTATTTTCAGTAGAGACGGAGGGTTTCACTCTTGTTCAGGCTGGTCTCCAACTCCTGAGCTCAAGCGATCCTCCTCCCTCGGCCTCCCAGAGCGCCAGCATTACTGGCATGAGACGCCGTGCGCGGACCTGTATAATATTACTCATACAATAAAATATGTCTAGAAAAAAAAAACTTACTGGAAAGTTCCTTTTGCCTAATTCAGTATTAAGGTGTAAAAAATTATAAAATAGGAAACCTGCAAATAATATTTGTCATGAGATTTTTTAAAAAGCTGCATTAAAGTGTGGAGTTTCCATTTCCTTATCCACAGCTGGAGACAGCTAAGGGCAGCGTGGCCGGACCTGAGGAGGTGTTGGAGGTGCGTGCAGGTGAGGCAGCAGAGCTGTCGAGTGCAGGGCTGGGGGCGGCTACGGGTGGCAAAGTTGTGGCTTCCGGGAAGGTGCCGGCTGTGCTCCTCTCTCCTGAGACACCTGCAATCACAAGGGCCACCGTGAGCCCCGCCACTCCCTCCCGCCACACATGGCAGTGGCCACCCCGGGCAGCACGCGCCAACACGGTGACTTAAGCTAAGGCGGAGGGACACGCATGCAAGCACTCCTGCTGTACCACAGAACATGCATTTTACAAAACTGCACTAAAAACACCCAGGCTTGCGAGAAAGACGAGTTTAGGGGCAGACAACCGGAGACCTGTGCAGCTCGGCGATCAGAGCACAACTGCAAAAAAATGGTTGGGGCTTCAGCTTGGACAGCCCGAGGAGACCGAGCCTCCGGGCTGCGGGCTGTCTCAGGCGACATTAAAAATGCATCAAAACCGTGGAGATTGGGGAGGGCTGTCTTGGTGGTGCTGAGACCACGTGGGCGGAAGCGAGACTCTGAGCGAGAGAGGCTGCCCTAAGGCTGGCAGGGGAGGAAGTGCCACCCACCGGGCACGGGCCGTGAGCCCCCGGCACGCCTGCCCTCTGCACCTCTCTGGGGAGGCGTCCCCGGGTGCAGGTGCTCACTTTCCATTTTCTTAAAATAGAGCTGAACGGGCTTCTGCCCGCACAGCAGCTGAGCTCAGATTTTTTTTTTTTCCTTTCCAGCTGAAGGTTACCATTCTACTTTCACTACGCAGGCCCCCTTGCCGGGGGAAATCCACCTGGCTTGGAACCAGCAAACGCCACTTCCAGACGGACCCCAGTCTCTTGCTTTCCAGGTGCGCAGGTGAGCTAACTGGCCTAGAATCTGGCGTCGTGAGGGAAGGAACTGAGCACCGCACGCAGTGAGGACTTTGCGTCGCCAGGCTCCAGAGCACCTGATGCGTGCTGCGTCTCCCCCCGACATCAAGCCCAGAATCACAGCACAGGCACTCGGCCGGCGCCTCCTAGGCGACTGGCGCCGTGCTGGTCGCCACGGAAAAAGCAGGAGAAATACGGGGTAGCCTTCATGCAAGAGCCTGTCTGGAGACCTCACCGTCAAGATCCCTGCCGTGTGCGCTCTGAACACGGCTCTGACGGGAGTCGTGGTGCGGGCTTCTTCCCGCGACACACGAAGTGCAGTCTGTAACTTCACGCATACGTTCCCATAGAATTGGAATCTCCTTAAAAAAAAAACAACCCCTGAGTTTGGGTTCCTATTTCGGTCTTTAAAAGCCACTAAACCATAAAATGTATCTAAACTATGGAATAGAATGGAGAACACAGACACCAGTTCTTCGGTTCTGGGTCGCCAGAGGAAGGCTCCAACAGAGCAAGGAGAAGAG
Organism: Microcebus murinus; assembly: GCF_040939455.1. Classification (NCBI taxonomy): domain Eukaryota; kingdom Metazoa; phylum Chordata; class Mammalia; order Primates; family Cheirogaleidae; genus Microcebus; species Microcebus murinus. Next base: position 33,649,833 of record NC_134126.1, read on the forward strand.
TAGGGAGATCTGTTTATCCTTAAAAAAATTCATTTCGGCATAGAACTGGCCCTTCCACAGAGCTTCAAAGCAGCCGGATTCATCTTCAGCCTTCTGACACCTTCTTCTTTCCTCTTCTCTCTCTAGCTCCTTCTCCTCTTCCCTTCCTCCTGCAAGCTGAGCCCTCCTGCCTTTCCGTGGCTCCCACTCTCCCCCTCCCCAAATCCCCCAGTGTCTCTCCTCATGCGAAATCTACTTTCCCTTGTTACGTACGTCTCTCAGCGCCGGCTGAGTGAGTGGCAGTTTTCAATTTTAATTCGAGTGATTAATCCTAATAGGTTTTTAATTAGTGGAGTTAGCCACTGTGAGGGAGGGCGAACTCCTTGATCAGGGCAGGGCAGACTGGTTTGTGTGGCAACCAGACCCTACGGGCCCATCCTCTTTCCTTCGTCTGCAAGCCTCTGCCCCTCCTCAACTCCTGAATCTCCGAATTCGCTGAAAGCGGCAAATCTTTTGACCGTCGGTGGTTCCTGGGTAGCTGGAGGAGGTAGAGTGAGGCAGGAGGTGGGGGCAGCTCTTCCCCCAGCGAGTGGATTGCCTGGAATGATGTTTGCACCTAGGAACAGTTTGAATGCTTCAGAATAACAGTTATTCTATTTGATACCTTTGACTTCCTTGTTTGAGTCATGCCTAAACCGAGACCGTTTTCCTGCTAGCCACACAGGCCCACCTATTAATACCTTGGCACTCGAGTTGCTGCAGGTATACACCTGACTGTGTGGATCTGCGATCTGAGAAAGGACGTCGTTGTTTTTCCCGCATAAGGAAAAAAAAAAGGGGAGGGGGCACCCTGAAGTGACTTAGATTCTGACTTTGGAAAGTCAAGGGAGGGAATATTTTGCATCGCTATAAACTCAGGAGATGCTAAGCTGAAAGAATCTCGACGTCTGCGTGAGAAATAATTAGCATCTATTCACTCTTTCTTCTCATTCTTTAAAAAGCAATTTCGTCCTGGTTACAATGTCTCAGTGCTCTGCATTGATGATGGGAGTCATCTACTCTCCATCGTTTTGTTTGTTGGTATGAAGTCTTAAAGCAAAGATTTATGTATATTATTTTTATGACTAGCTAAAAGAAGTTTTCACTATACCATGATCATTGCTCGAAATATAAACGTATAGAGCGTCCCGAACAACTCTTTCCCCCTTAGCAAATTTTTGCTGCAGTCACAGTTTTTGTTACTCGCTCAATCTCCGTTAAAAGGAACTTGGTTACACGGTTTCACATCCTAAGAGTACCTGCAAAATTCCAAACTCATCAGCTATCACATTCTAACACACAGAGCAAGCGGTTGGATTTCCACACACCACTCTTAACTACAGGCAGTTGTCATATTTGCACTCTTCGCATCTACACAGGCCTAAGGGACCCGCAAACCTGGGGTGGTGTCATTCCCGCCGGGGGCAGGGGTGAGTGTGGTAAGGGCAGCCGGGCTGCGTGTCTGCGTGTCAGCTCCGCCAGGGGGCGCCTGCGAGTCTGCGTGCGTGGGCAGGTGAGGCGTCTGTGCAGGTGTGGCACCTGGGTGAGAAAGTGAGAGCGTTACATCAGTCTCCCCCCTCGCAGGTGGTGGAAAGCTTAAGTGCTAAGAGGTTCTAAGGCGCAAACTGCTGTTCTAGTTCACCAAACGTGTGGAGTGCCTCCACCTGTCTGCCAGCGTTTGCATTGCTTTGCAATAAACCTGGCGCCTGAGCTCTCTATCTGCACCTTCCTGGGAGGCGCCCACCCCGAGCTGGATGCAGCCAACAGAGGATTTATGTTTCCAGAAGGATTTTTTTGACTTCCACATCATTATGAGTTGTTTGTTGCTGTTGTCGTTTGTTGATTCTCCATCAACTCTACAAACTGACATTTGGGACGTTTCTTTGTAGGCAGAATTAAGAAAGGGATCCTCCAATATGTTAGTGTCTCTTACAAGTCACAAAGAAGAAATTTACAGAAGGACAAGAGTTGTAACAGACATCTAATATACACAGTGGCCAAAAAGTATATGAAAGGATGATTAACATTATCAAAAATGTTTTTAAAAGATGTAAATTGATATGAAATATTTTTTAACTATCTTGCTGGCAGAGTTTTAAAAGATTGCTAATATATAGTGTGGGAAAAGGCATGGAAACATGGAAGCTGTCACACACATGTGTGCTTATACAACTATGCACACACATATATACACACTCACAAAATCATATGCCCAGAGCCTGGAGGATAAACAGTAATAGTTAAAAAGGTATCTTTAAAGAACAGAATTTAAGGGGTGGCATTTTTATTGCATGTGTGTGTATGTAAAGTATATGTAAAGCATATATAAAATATATATACATATACACACACATCTACGCACACATACTTCTACACTGATGTTTCACAACATTTGTAAGCTATGTTTATAAAAACACTATTACACATTGAAATTTAATGTTATGCATAAGGATGCTTATTATAATCACTTTCAAAAAACTGAACAGTTTTGGATGGTGTATATAATATTGTTTGAAAAGCAGATTATTAAATTATTAAATTTCCCTAATTTCCCTAATTTCAGTAAGAAAAATTTTACTGCATTCCATAATCTAACTCAACCTTAAACATAACGGAAGCATATAGCCTCATCTCAGTGGACAGCTGAAATACCACCTGATAGCAAGATTATTTTCTAGAAAAGAAACTGTGATCTTTTGTTTGAAAGCAAGGAGCTCCAACCTGCCCGGGGCTGCAGGGAACCTAAGTGAGCAGAAGCCGGGAGAATGATGCAGAATGTGCAGATCACAGAACACGAGAGCAACTCTCCCCTCTTGATTTTACCAGGCAGTTTCCTCTCCTTCCCTTTTTCTCTCCCCTCCCTAACGACATGCATGTACGACTTCAGTCGACCAATATTTCATGGGCACTTAATACTTCCGACACTTGCATAGAAATCGCGTACTTCGAAACACTGCACACATAGTTCAAAGAAAACCTTGCTCTGCTAACTTCAGAATTTACAAAAGACAAGTTTTTCCCAGGATCGCTTCCACAAACATTTGTCTGCCAACCTGTCATAGCAAGAGCACTAGGCTTATCCAAAGGGTCCGGGGATACATGGGTTGAAGTATCTCCTGGACTAGGAGGAGGAGTGGACTCTGAGGAGTCATTGTCTCTTTCAGAGATGCTTGCAGGTGAGAGTGTAGTGGTGCGAGCAGGTAAGGGGCCACTTGGAGACAGAGCACTGGGCTTCTCAGTTGTGTTCAGTCCTGTTATATTGATAGGAGATGGAAGAAGGAGAAAATAAATGTGAGTCATATCCTGAAACACAGGGTTGTCTCAATGGACTAACTCCCCAGTGTGTATGCACACACACACACACACACACACACACAAATACACCATACGTATGTGATATATGGTGTATATATATATATATATGTATGTATATTGTGTGTATACATTTATAAATGTATAGATCATATACACACGCATATATACATAAATGCATACAGAGACATATGCAGACTATATGGAAATAGTCCACAGAAATGTCTTCAACTTCATGATAACAAAATAAACACAAAGCAAGATACTGAAATAACATTTACCACAGCTTAAAGTTTACTCTACAAAGAGGAAAAATAAAACAAGGTGATACTGAGAGAGGTAAATGAACCGTTGGTATGAGTGTACAATGGCAAAACCTTTCTGCAGGACAAATTAGCACCATGTACTAAAAGCCTTTAAATTATTTTGTGCTCACTCTTTTGCTGAAAACAAGTGTAGTTCTTTATAAAAGAATAGAGAAATAACACCAATTTTTTTTTCAAATCATGCAATCTCTGGATGTTGGGATTATAGAGTTGCAGTTTTTTCCTAAAGCTTCTATGTTTACTGTATATTTACCTCTTTGAATAGCAAAATGTATATTTTTATATATTTAAGTAATCAAAAGCTGAGTTACATCACAAAAAATATTTTAATTAATTCAGCTGAACAAGATTGGGCAAAAGAAAGATTGGGAAGAAGGAAAGAATGGGAGTAGACGTGGTAAGAAGGGAAAGAGTTAAGAATGAAAACTGAGATATTAGTAAATAGGGAATTAAGAAAATGGAAATAGAAATGATACAAAGAACTCATTCGTGCATTAATATCAAAGGTAAAGTGAATCTTAACGAAATACAGACAAAAGCCAACTGAATCATAGTGAACTGCCCCAGTGCCAGGGTGGTATGAAATACTGCAGAACTATTCTGTGATCACACAAATCCAAAATGACAGTGCAGTTGTTTTGTGTGTCATTTTCCAATGAAAAATTTCAATTTCTAGAATTTTATGATCCAGTAACTCACAAATAAATCCATCTAGTAATAAACTTCCACCCACGATTACATGCCAATGTATCCAATAATGCACAAGTGGCTACCACCAGTCTTCAATCAAGGCTAGCTTCAGTATTCTCTCCTCTGATAATGCATTGAATGAAAGAAAAGGAGGGGAGGTGGGAGAAAAGAAAGGAGGAATATGAGGGGACAGAAGGAAGGAAGGAACTAACAAAGGAAGAAAGGAAAGAAGGAGGGAGGGATGGGAGGAGAAGAAGAAAGACTAGAAGGAAGGAATTTAAAATTCTCTCCATTAACATTAATTCACTGTCGTCATTATGGATTTGACTATTATTAATTTGTCATTTTTAAGTTAAACCAAAACTTTGGTGTTGGCAGAGTCCCAGTGACCCCTTTTGCTTTGAGGGTAATGTACTTTGTCATCCACCCCCACTGCTGTTAGATTTGAATTGCGAAGGATAGAAAGGAGATCACTCCAAACGCCACATGTAACAGTGCTGTGCTATTTTGGAGAGGGCCATTCCTAAATATTTCTCCTAGTCATCAAGCAAACGCAGTCCCAGGTGTATGAAGAAAGATGTCCAGGGAACTTCTCAACATCCTTGCACACATCTTAAACTCAGTGCACATTCCCTGGTTCCACAAATAAGAGTTTAGTTGAAGATTAGAAAACATGTTTGTCAATTCCACGTTGTAGCTGAACCTCCCCTTTGGAGATACCACCGGTTTCCACTGATTACATAGTTGTTTGCAATATTTGGGAAAGAACATTCTCCTTTGCATTCCGGGTCACAAGTTTAACTTACCTGGTTTCATCATTGGAAGGCTTGTTGTGATAGAGTTAGTGCAATAATAGAAACTCCCTCAATAATGGGACGAGTCATCTACCATTTTTAAACATTTACTCCAATTCTAACTGATACCCACCCCTCTCCTGCAAAAATAACCAGTTGCTATGGTTGACATGAACTTAATCTTCTCTAAAAGGTGGAGATGCTAAGTCGCATTTGAGTAGGTAGTATAGACCGATTGCAATCTGCCATAACATAAAACTCGCATTAGATCTTTTTAAAAAATAAGATGATATGCTTTGATCATCTCCTATGCGGCAGATTCAGCAGCATTTTTTGCTGGTGTTTACATAGCTCTTTGTTTCCATCATTTGGAAAAAAATTTTACTTAATGACAAAAATAATTCCTTTAATAATTCAATTTTCAGAATGTGTCAAATGTGCCTCACTTAAAAATGTGCATCATAATTATTAAATCAGAATTGTCTGAGTGGTTTTTACTTACCCTCTGAACATATACTGTCACGCAGATGATTAATCAGGAAATAAATAGTAATACATTTTCAATAACAATAACATTTGAGTGATGTGATTTATCTTTAACCCACATGCAATTTAATTTTTCTCTCTTGTTTTGCATGTAATATCTATGACTTTGCAGCATGTTTATTGTTTAAATTTAATTTCTCTCAGGATTAAGATACTTGTTAAGACTATTAATTCAATTATACCAGTATAATTTGGAAATGATTGTTACAAAATAACTTAATAGTCTCAAAGCTTTTGCATATCTTTGAAAAGGTAAATTACTGTTGAAAAATTATATATAAATTATATATATGTGATTATGTTTATACATCTAATTTCTCAGATAATTTCTTAACCCACTTTTGGACTAAAAAGTTTTGTGATCTAACTTAAATGTGTGTATTTTTAGTGTTAATATATTTTAAGAGATTGGGATCCTGCCAAGTGATTTACTATGAAGTTTAGTAAAATTATTCTTTTTATACAATAATACATATACGAATAGAATAATATGTTTGTTCAGGTAATTATTAAACTTTATGTCTTGTAAGCATAAAGTTTAAAAACAATTGAATGTCAAGAACCATTCATGATTATAAAAATTCATCCTTAAAACGATTTCACTGAATAATAATAGAAAATTTTATCAACATTAAATATATAAACTTTGTAATAAGGAAATAAGTAAGTAAAATGTAAATATTAATCCTTACCAATAATGGGATTAGGTGAGGTTTGCCCTGCAAAGAGAAAAACAAAAATATCTTAGAAAGTTTCAAATTTCATATATATGCATGTAAATATATGTTAGATATTTACATATACATCATCTCTACATTAGAACATTCACAAAGTGGCAATTTTCAGTGCCTTTTACCCTAATAAAACTATATTCCCTCTCATAGTATCTTTATAAAGCCCAAGTATGTCAAAACTATGTTATGACTTTCTCAACTCCCAGGCAAAATAAGAAAAATAATGAACTAAAGGGGAACTATTGAGATTAATTTCAAGCCTGCAACAGTCTTTGGAAAGACTTTTGAAAAGATTTTTCTCCCAAATGCATTCATTTATTTAGATAGTGATTATTTATCGAGCGCCTACTACGTGCTAAACATTATGCCACATGTTAGAGATATAATATGACCAATATATAGAAATTTGCTACCTGCCATGAGCTCAATTTTGTGTCAGATATAGGCCAAAAGTAAACATCCATATGGTGTGAAGGCAGGCAAGACGGAACATGCTATACGAGCACATACACCTTATTTGGGCTGCCAGAGTTGGTGGCCAGCTGGTGGAGCAAGTGTTAGAGAGGGTTTCTTGGACTCACTTAAACTATGACCTGAAGGATTACAAATAACTAGCTTAGTCCTAAAGTGATAAAAATCTGGGATATTTTTAAATACAGGCTTTAGATAGCCACTGGAGGGATGTTCTTTATAGAAAGTCTGATGGAGAAGCGTTAGAATTTTATGTCGACGTTTTTGTAAAATGAAACCTGGATTACCGGAAGGCAAAGCAGGGGGGGAGGGGGGGGTCAGGAAAATCAGGAGACTAAAAGGAAAGCAAGTGAGAGATAATGTCCCATATGAGGGAAGATGTATCCCAAAAGAAAGTTGGGAGGGTGGGGGAAAGGTCCATGAAACACCGAAAATAAGACCTACCCATAAAATAAGCCCTAGCAGGATTTCTGGGCATGTGCGCAATAGAAGCCCCACCCCGAAAATAAGCCCTAGTGACGGGCGTGGCTGCGCAGCGCGTCTGCACAACCCGTGCGTGTCGTCTTGGAGCGGGAAAGAGCACGAGCAGCCCTTCTCATCTGCCCCGTGAGAGCTCTATGGCTCCACATGAGAGATTGGGGCCAGTGGTTCTAAAGGAAATAGAGTCACAAGAAATTCAGGATGGGATTCAGTTTTCGGAGAGTTAGGATGATGTTCCGGAAGAAGACGACTTAACTATATTTGAATCAATGCAGGTTGTTGTACCGTACTTAAAACAACAACAACAACAACAAAACACATCCCCTGAAAACAAGCCCTAGGGTGTCCTCTTGAGGAAAAATAAATATAAGACCCTGTCTCATTTTCGGGGAAACACGGTACAAGTCATTAAGACGTTGTGAATCTTTGGAAGCCAGGAGCCAGGGCAGAAAAGGTGATCAGGGAAACATTTAGACTGGCGGTTTAACCATGGCCGTGGGTTGCGGTAGGCGGCTTGTGGAAACTGTCACTGAACTCAGGGAGAAATAAAAAGCAGGTGGGGAGAGGAGAATTTGCTGAGCTCGAGATCCCACGAGGAAGCAGGGTCCTCGCCCTGAAAAAGGCTTATGATCCATAAGACATAAGCATCTTGCCGTCTGCAAAAACACTTAAGTCATGGATGTACCCTGATTAAGACTAATAACTAAAAGTCCTCCCGTCAGAGAGCAGCAAGAATCACATGACAAGATGAAGAGGAGGAGAAGGAAGAGCAGCAGCTGCACCTGATTGATTGATTGATTGATAAGTAATCATTGGATGATTTTTTGACTACGAGTAAATGCAAGAGAGAAATCAAACATCCAGTGATAACAACTTTGGAAGAAGAGCCAAGCAGAAAATATTCCAGGCCCTGACAAGGAGATCGAAATTTTTCTCGAGCGTAATGGAAGCCGCCGAACCCATGAACATAAACGAGAAATCAACAACGTGATGACAGAAAAAGGAGGAATCTCAAAGTCACCTGTACCAGCTCCACCAACAGTTGCAAACACCACTGTGTACCATTGTCCTTGATAGCTTGTTGCCACCACAATCCGTAAAACAAACAATATAGAAAATTGCATAAAAGGAAGTTACAATTCATCTTATATTTGCTATAGAAATGAGGCGAACGGTGAAACGCTATGTGAAACGCTATGTGTTTCTTTTTTTTTAAACAAAGGAACTATGGATTCTAGAGCACCTGTGCTAGAAATGTTTCCAACAGAAAAAACACTATTCGTCAGACTACATACATGTTAGATGTATCAGAAAATGTAATTCCAAGCTGTTGAATAGAAATGAACGTGTTTTTTTTTTTTTAAAAGGAAATACAGGATGCATCGTATTTCAATCTGTATCTTGAAAAAGAGAAGGGGTAAATTACCAAAACAAAGAGGACAATTTCTAGAGATTTATGTTTTTAAAAGAATGATTCAGAAATGATATTTTGTTATTACTAGTTGCTAATATTTATTGAGTGTTGGACGGGTGCCAGGCACTACGTCAAGACTTCTGCTTGAATTTTGTCTCTTAAGCATCGCAACAACCCTAAGAAGCTGAGAAAAGTCAAGCCCCTTTGCCAAGTTCACAAGGCCAGTGCCCGCGAGCCCAGGCTTGAACCTGAGCCCACCTGAGTTCTCACGACATGCTCTCCACTCTCAGGCATCCTCCTCCCTCATCAATCTGTCCTTACGGCCGTTCCTCTTCGTCTCAACTTTTCAGCATGGAAGTTCTTTTAGCCAGTGCTTTAGGTTCCACAGAGAATGATGTTTGTTAAAACCTCATAAGCCAGTCAGGTGTGGTGGCTCACGCCTATAATCCTAGCACCCTGGGAGGCTGAGGCAGGAGGATCGCTCAAGGTCAGGAGTTCAAAACCAGCCTGAGCAAGAGCGAGACCCCGTCTCTACTATAAATAGAAAGAAATTAATTGGCCGACTAAAAATATATAGAAAAAAATTAGCCGGGCATGGTGGCGCATGCCTGTAGTCCCAGCTACTCGGGAGGCTGAGGCAGGAGGATCGCTTGAGCCCAGGAGTTTGAGGTTGCTGTGAGCTAGGCTGACGCCACAGCACTCTAGCCTGGGCAACAGAGTCAGACTCTGTCTCAAAAAAAAAAGAAACCTCATAAGCTAAGTAAAAAAAACATCTCAATCAGCATTGGACTACAGAATAAGTTACTGGCAGTGCTATAAATGCTACAATAAATCAAACCCTAAAAATGGTTATTCAAATTAAGTTATAATTTGTTGAGCAAATGCTCTATATTTGTGCTCTATGGCACAAATACTAGTGAAAACTCAGAGGTGTGTCAATTCAATTCACTACATAATATTTTTTTGTCAGGAGAGTCAACCAAACTACAGTAACGTCAAGTGAAAGTATAATTCACAGACTCCTTGTTTAGCTGTGAAGAGGTTTCTGGAGCTAGGGAACAGAATGGTGTATACATATATGTATTTTTTCTTTTCCTCATCTAATCATGCCTCCATATTCAACATTTCCCCAAATCCTTTGATCATTAATGCAACAAAATTTAGCATCCCTGGGAAACCATACAATATCTAAAGATCCATTGTATTTTCCTTCTTTCTGTGGTCATACTTAATTCTGGTAAAGGTTTCTCGAATTGAATATGCATTTTATCTTACACCCATTCATCAACTCTGAATATGATTCTAAATTCCTTCTCTAAGTGATTTTTAGGTTATGTTAAAACATTGTAACTTATGCTGTATTTCATTTTCTTTGCATAGAATTTCAAATATGCACACACACACACACATACACACGCACCTTTTTATTTTTTTTTGAAAGAAAATTCCAAGACTTCAACATCACTGTTTAGAATCAGTGTATGACTAAAACTGCTTATTCTTATTGTCACAAAATCTCTATAAACAGATTTTCAGTGTCAGTAACACTTTTAGTCAACATGATAAATGACATAAAAAATGTTTTAGCCACTGGAAAAGTCCTATGCAACCACTCTAAAATAAAATTTTAAAATTGAAGACCCATGCCAAAATTTAACCCAATGCTCTTAAGAAAATATGCAGGCACTACAATGATGGAGCTTGAAGCAACACATACATTTCAACAAGGCATATCTATTAAATTACATAAATTTAGTAGATTTTGTAAATCTACTAAATTTTTGTAAATTTAGTAGATTTTGTAAATTTACTAAATTTTTTTTTTCATTAAAAAAATTTAACAAGGAGTCTTAACATAGGAACACAATAAAGGTGACTTACATGAAATGGCTTAAAAACAAAAACAAAAACAACCCTAAATAATGTCTAAAGGACATGCCATCCTCCCCCTTAAATCATCTAATGACTTTTCCATAAATATAAGCAGTACACTAACAAATACTTCTGTGGATAGGATGTCTGCACATAAAATAAGGGAGAAGGTAGATGAAGTTACTTAAATATTTGGAGGAAACTGTACTACCAAATGCAATAATTTATTAATGTCTCTATTACATTTTGTAATTCTTCCTAAATTATATGAGCCATGAGTTCAATTGTCTGTTGCATTCTGTGTGTGCAGACATTATCAGAACATTGCCAAAATCATAGGCAGAAGCAATTGCACTGAATCCTTATGGTTAAACAGAAAGATCTGATAGGGTTGGTTGTGTGAAATACTTAATTATTTCATGACCTACCCATCTTGCTGCAGTACGTGGTCATGGATTCATCTGGCTAACGCAAAGCAAATGAACTAACGGAATTATATCAGTTGTTTGATGCACATAGATATACCCTAGTTGTACCCTAGCTCTTTTATCCCATAAAAGCAACAATATACTGTTAGTGGAGTCAGACAGATCTGCTAAAAGCAAATAAAACCTTTACATAAAGTACTCAATAACTAGCACACGATGTCTACAGGTTTCATATTAGGAGATTGTGTTAATAAGCATAATATTGCGATATATGTAAACATTGTATATGAACAATGCTTGGAAAGTTAAATATAGGTAAAGAAAAATAGGTGAAATAGCACTGGGAATTAAGAGAGCACATGTATATATATGTATGACAACAAAGAGAAGGCATTGGTATTTCTAAAAGTATGAACTGCATTCAGCTTTCTCTTAAATTCCACAAACACATCAAATAAATACAATAAAATAGAGTGCAGTGTAGTATATATTACAGAAACACTTTGGCTTTACTCTTCTAGGGACAAAATTTGTTACGCTTTTTCCGCACAAGAGCCTTGCATTTTCGTTATTTAGGCAAGAGAACATTCAGTAATATTTCAGTAGGTGGCATCATAGCCCCAAAAATCTGCAAATCACCCAATTCGGAGCTCTTTTCCCCCATTATAATCCTGTTGTGAATCACCCATGGAATTGACTAGATACATTAAACAGATGAAAATGCAGATAACAGACCACTTGATCTTCAAAGCTGTGTTATCCTGACACGTGTATTGTTACCGAATTTACCTTTCCCAATATGTTTCTTTTACAACTCAAAATGTTTAAATGATCACAAATCAAAGTTACCTTGAAGTCACACCCCTAAGTCCCCGATCAGAGATTTCAGCAAAAACTAGGAATCAATGTGAGTGGAAATGGCATTTCAAAAGGCCTACTTGGGCTTTAAATACCACCCACCCCTCTCACCCCCCCAAAAAAAGGAATGGAATGCCATTTCCAAGGGGATTTAAACCTGTCTGGTTCTGCAAATCTGAGAAAAGTACAAGGACAGAAGGGTAAAATAGAATAGATGAAATAAATACTTATTCTCAGCATCTGCCCTAAAATGAATGGTCGCATGTTTTGAAGATGGAGAATTCATAGCTGACCTCCATAAACATAAAGGCCTTAGAATAGTGGGAAAATCACATCAAGACAAAAAATAAGGGTCAGCTGGAACAGATACGTATGGCTCTCCTTTCTCAGTCAGGCACGATCACAATAAAGTACATAATAAAAATAAAAGGATTCTACTCTTATTTACTCCATAAACCTGATCCACAGGTATAGGGTCCACAGACAATAAATCCAACAAATCATACCAAATTAATAAGCATTTAAGGGGCAAATTCTCTGGGCAAGTGACAAACCAGGTATTATCAGGACTTCAGAGAATCACAGGAAATAGCCTACCCCACTCTCCATTAGTGAATATAATATCAGTAAATATAATAATGATAGCAGCAGTTTACTGAAATGTTATGTAGCAGACACTATACACTCCTTTATATATATATATATATATACACACACATATATATATATATATATATATATATATATATATATTTCACTTAAACATTGCAGCAAGCCAATGAGTTAGCAATTATTTTTCCTATTTTATTGGGACCTACAGAAACTGGGACCTACAGAAATGTAATGAATTGCTCACAGTCACACCCTAAGGCAGTGTTATATTTGAAGTGGTATCTGTTGAATGATACTTTTCTTATTCTTTATACAGGCTTTCTGTTAAAACATGGATTACACTGATGTTACGCCTGGAAATCTCAAGAGGAAAACAGTTGCTGTTTATCACTGGAAAATAACAGCAGAGATTTCTATTCATATGGGAACATGGGATCTTAATGGTGTCTATTGACATGCACACTTGATAGATAAGGAAACTAGGACTCAGTAAGCTCACATGCCTTTCTGATTTCACTCACTGTGCTTAAGGCCCATGAATGTACAAGCCCCTCCAACGCCCAGAGAGTTTCGACATGCCTTTTCTTGCAGTCTTATTCTTAAATACAAATGGACATCCAAGAGACACTAGACGGAAGCCTCTAACCATAACGACAGAGATCAAATAAACAGAAGGAGGACAACTTAGGAGAAGCAGAAACAGTGTGCACAGAGCAGGAGAAACAATAACCGACTATAACTCATGTGCTCAGAAATGAGACAATATCACATCCATGAACAAAGAGTAAGAGATGATAAAAAGCAGTCCGGCAAGACCAAAAAAGGAAGTCGATAGATACCGGCTAACATCTTGAAGGAAAAAAAGAAACAGCAGTACCACAAAAAGTACCATTTGAAAATGGCAAAATATCCTAAGTGCGTTTGCTTCCGGAAAGCAGGAATGAAGGGTGGGGAACAGGTTGGGAGTAGAGGACTGCTTTTATTTACTATATATATATATATAGGGCTTTCAGTGCTATTGAAACTCTCAAATTATACACATACACATCAATAAAAACACAAATAATAAAGAAAGGCAAAACTAGTCAGCATGTAAAACTAGTTGAAGGTAAAGAAGGCAAATGTAGGGCCTTGAGGTGAAATAAAACCAAAAAAATTCATTATTTTTAAATATAGCAGTCACATCTAGCTGTCTCCCAGAGAACTGTCACATGCAATATCCTCCTAAGTGTCAACACGCTTCTTCACCTATGAGCACACATGAGGACGCACACACGGACACCTCTAAACCCAGGCGTGCATTTATAGATCTCATATATGGGACTTAAAGCAACGTGCTGCCAATTTCAGGCGCTCCGATTAAACAAATAACAGAGAATTCATAGAGGCTCGATACCCATCTATGAAAAACCGTCTATGTTGTCTTTTTTTTTTTTTTTTTCTAATTTTAACCTATTTATCTCTGAGATGTGGGGGGAGAAACTAGATTATCACTTCCTGTGTAACGATGGCCAGCCCGAAGTCTTTGATTTATATTCGTGCGCCTTTAAAATGTGCGGCAGTCAACTTCGTTTCAGCAGTAATTCAAACTGCCTACCCTTGGGAGGGAGCCAGAAAATGTGTCAGCATCTTAAAGGTACAGGTAGCTTTGCTAAACCCAGGATCTCTCAGAAGTATTTGCCACAAATCAATTTTTCTTTCTTTTTTTTTTTTTTTTGGTGGACAGACTCGTGATGCACGAGCACACGGACCACAGTGTTTTGTGAGTATATCTCATAAAAGTCTGGCTTGCGTCAGTTACGTACATTTGTGTGTGTGTGTGTGTGTGTGTGTTATCAGTATTATAATCCTGATGAACACAAAACATCCATTCTGTGTTTAGATTAGTCCTGGCTGCGCGTAAGATTAAAAGCACAGATAGCCTGGGCGCTACCACCTCCAGAAGTTCTGGTGCAGTAGATTTATGGCGTGATTCTGGTGTTTTCCTAAAGCTCTAATACTGGTTACAAAGGGGAGCGAGGGTCAAGAACGATTGGAGGAAGAGTCTTTTTCACCCAGATTCTCTTTTAAGACATTTCCCAGAATGGCTTTATTCCCACATTAATAATTGTCCTTTTGTTCCTTACGAAAATGCCTGTTTCGTTTCTCTAAATCTAAGGCTATATGCCTGATTTGCCATACACACTTCAGACAGCAAAAACTATCTAATTTTACAAGTCCCTTCCTAAATATATGTTTTTGTAGCTCTTTGTTTCCTCCAGGATAGGTACAGATCACAGTCAAAGAAACACAAAGATTCATTAAAGGACGCTTGCATAAGTGGTGAGGTTGTCTTATGAGTGTCTCGAGTGCTGTTAATAATATTTATTATTTAATAAGCAGCTACCACATGGACGGCACTGTGCTAAATAATGCTGCATATTATTTCATCTGATCATCACAGAAATCAGAGTATCGTGCATTCAAGTGCATTGTTAAAAAAAAGTGCAAATGGCTAGCCAACGACTGTCAAAGGGGTACATTCTCACTGTTTGCAAAAACAGCAGAGAAAAAGTGAACAGGCCCATCACAAACTAAAGACGGCATGGACCTGTCTGTCCTTCAGTATTTTCACCCAAATCCTCAAAGAAGGAAAACACAGTAGAACACGTTTGAAAACATTATGCTCTTTTTTATGTCTGTGCTTTAAAACCAAAGCAAACCAAACCAACAAACAAAAGCTACTGCTGACCAAGCCTTATACCCTGTAGAAGAAGTGGGATGTGTGTGTGTGTGGAGGGGGGGTGAATGAGTGGGTGAGACTCCCCATGGAGAAGAAGCAGTGCTAGGAGGCTGAACATCTGTGCATTTAACCTAGAAATTCCATAGAAAACTGCCAACAGGGGCATCCACAAAACGCTTTCTAAATGAACTAGGAGGAAAATCAAAATCGCACTGTTTTCTGTGAACTAACAACGAGATGATGAAAAATTAACGGCGACTAAGTGGTAGGTTTCAGGCAGCCAGTCCACCTAAACAGGAACTAGTCTCCCACCTCACAGACAGGATCAAATGCTTGCTGAGGCTACTAGGCAAGAGACTTTGCCTGCTGAAACTGAGGAGAATAAAAGGCAAAGACTGGCACACGCACCGCTAATTTCTTATTTCCCTTTAAGGAAGACCCCCAACAGAAACACTCGGTTTACTTTCAAAAATCATTAAAGGAACCTAGGCATAATGGGAAAAGCTGCGCTCTGAAACAGGAAAGGTTTTTCTATGCGTTGTTCTCACAAGACTGCTGTTTGCACAGCTAAAAGCTAACAGCAGTGCCTTTCTTTACTGCTCTTGTGGTTTCTTCTCTTCGGTGCACTTCTGTTTTTCTTATTCTGAGTCTTTATAGGAAAGGAAGAGGTGCAGCTCATGCGGTTAAGCACAGAGGCGCTTCCAAATGGTGCAATGGGTTGCCATAGCACCAGCATAATCAGCCCTATCTCGGGCTGAAAACCACAACTTCTCTAGTTTGTGTTGAAGCTGCCCCTGATGATACACTTAACTGCTGCAAGACACTGAATTTCAGGTTGATCTGTTTTGGCTTCAGTGAAAATTTATTTCAAAGGTAAAGTTAAATTCTTTTTTATTATTATGTGTTTATATTTCGGAAGCACTTCAATTTGAAAAGCACTTGCAAATGATATTTTAATAATATCATCCCTTACCCCCCCCCCACCATGCACACTAGCTACTGTTGCATCGATCTGCTTTTTAAAATGTACTCGTGTGCTTCTTTCCTGCTAAAATAGTTTACTAGGGGGTTCCAAACTCTGCTACCGACTGTACATCAGTTCCTCTTCCGCTAACCTGAGAAAAAAAGTTAAACCCAATCCCATCTTTAATTACATAAAAAGTCACCCTCACTGTCGCCCGCAAGTACCTTTTATGAATTAGTTGCATCATGAAGATAGGAGAAAGTAAATTACAAAAAAAGAAAGCAAGACCAATGGGCTTATTTGTAAATAGACCTCACATTCCTTTTACCACGGGATTATGAAATGATTAAATATAGTCAAAGCCAGGACGGACATTTCCTACCTGGGCAGGGCCTTTTACCATCACGTACGAGATGTTACTCTACAGGTAGGAGGTACCACACTTGCACCCTTTGCAACAAACCTACTAAGATAAATAAGTTGAGTGACCTCCTTGATATCACATTTGATCATCTCACGGCAGACAATGCCTGAAGAACAGACACCTGTGGGACACCTCTCTGCCTTGTGACATCACCTGGTGTCTGTTAGCCCTGGGTGGTAACAGTTTTCCACGTTGAGTATTTATGACAATCGTCTTACGTTTGAACTAAGCAGTTATTTCGCGATATTGAAGACATTGAAGCAATACAGTAGCATTCATAAATAATAAATCCTGGAAAGGATCATGCAATCCTTTTTTGATTTAGCTTCTTTGGGAAAATTCATACTGGGCCAGCTCTGCATGCCTTTTTATGTCAGGAAATTTTTAGTTCGTCTTGAGGGAAGAAAAGGAATGTATTGAATGTCTACTGTTTGACGCATCATCTTACATAATCCTCATATCTCTATGGGATAAGCATTAGGATTCTTGTTTTACAAATGACAAAATGAGGACACAGATGGCTTAGATAAATGGCTTCAGATATAGAGTAACAGTGCAAACGCTCAATCCCAGGTCTACCAGATTCCAAAGCTCCTGCATTTCTTCCTAACTCCATAATGCTGGGAGTGTGGGACGCAGAGCATTCATTTCACATCATTCTCCTAAACTTCGGTGCATAACCCTTGAATACCTAATATCTGAGGTCTGCTTCTTCCTCTTTCTTTCCATTGCCTTTGCCCTAGTCCACAAACTTATCAAGTCCTATTTCAATAAACTTTATACTCACAGTTTCTAACCTGACAGCTCCCTCCATCCCTTCCCCATGCATGCTAGATACTGTTACATCAATCTCCTTTTAAAACATACTCATCATATGTTTCTTTCTTGTTAAAATGTTTTAGTAGGAGTTTTCCACACTCTTTACTATTGACTACATATCGGTTCCTCTTCAGTTAGAAGAAGATTGTAATATCAGCTTATAGGGCCATATGGCTGTCAAATAAGAAAGTGTCTGTGAAGCTCTTAGTAACTAGTTTAAAATTCTATAAATATAAACGGTAGTAATTATTGTTCTCATCATCACCATCATCACGATTATCACCTCAAGGCACTTTGACTTGTGAACTCAATTTGTCCTTCTTAAAGGCACTGACTTGACATAATCAGCATTTCTTGTATCCTACACGGCGGTTAATTTATGGAAGGAAAATAATGAATATTTTTGGATTCAATCTTAGCATAGTCTCTGCCTACAGTCCCACAGTCACAGAACTTTGAGCAATGTAATTTTGAAACTCACTGTAAGGTACATGTGTAATTTCTCATTTCATAAGATGGTATTGCATTTCCTCTTGACATTTTCACATGCTTTTGAATTTTCATATGCATCTCTATTTATGTTCACACAGTGAAGAACGAAATGCAAAACTGTACCCAGAAATACGAACCCTTGTGTGGAAGAAAGAGCTGGACTGTACGTTGCATGAGATTGAGCTGGTTTTGAATTCTCGCTCAGCCAATGAAGACCTTGTCCAAGTGAATAATATTTGTGAGCTTGAATCTCCTTGCCTGCAGAGCTAGAATCATGACATCTAGTGTAGGTGTGGGTTGATATGAGGATTAGGTCAAGTCATACTTGCAGAGGGCTTTGCAAATGGACAACAGACCCACAGGTGGCATAGAATAAATGTTTATTACTGTTAACACCAGTCCATTCCTTTGCCTTCCCCGTGCAGTGGCCATCAGGGTAGTAGTTTTCTAATGAGATTCAGGAATCCAGTGATGGATAAAGCTATTTTAAGAGACTATCAGGGCTGAGCCATCTAGTATTTTAATTGGCACACAAAATACCCCATCATACTGTTAATTATAAATTGGATGAGAATCTAAATGTGCTTACTCTCTTGATCTTGATTTCCTATTTCTGCGTAACTCTTCTATGATTATGTAACTCGTGCTGAGCAAGGAAGAAAAGAATCTGAGCTATGTTCCCAGATGATAGTACTTAGTGCGCCCCTTAGCTCGAAGGTGCTTATCACATTCAATGCCTGTGTTTTGTCGTATTCCTTTTGAACTTCCCCTCATTCCTTGAAGGGCTTTAAAGAAAGGTGACCAAAAGCAAGGCTTACGAGTGACAATAAATATACTAACTCTCAAAAAGAGGTGGTTTCCCAGTGACCTGTCGTCTGTCTGTGAGGTGAGTCTTCAGACAGAATGTGTCTCTCTTAGAGCAACCGGGATGGCTGTACCCCAGGGGTTCTGCAGCCCAGGCCTCCCCTCAGTCAGCTGCTCAGAGCAAGGCCATGCCACGCAGGCTCAGGGACCCCGTTTCCTGGCAACCACCCAGAAAACTACCCCATCACCCCCTCACTGATGGACATAGACCTACCACCTGTTTCTTAAGTTTGACGATTGCATGAGAAATGTTTTTCACAGTTGAATGGAAAAAGACATGACCTCTTGTCAAGTTCTTATTCAGGTTACTATCCCCCTGTTGATTAGCTGATTCCCAAATGTCAAAAAAGACCGCCTTAGGCTTGTGTTGAACCCATGCTGAAATTGTCACTGTGTTAAAACCCCCAAAAGCATGGCTCCTAAAGGCCTTGGCATGTTCAATACCAACCTGGGCACTCGGATAGCACATCCACACTCCATGTGTTGGGTTAGAACTGGCTTGACTGAACTGGGTTATTAAAACAACAACAGTGACAAGTCCCTCAGGAACATTTGGAGAGTGAGGATCTAGTGGCCTAGGTAAAATTACTCAAGACTGGGCTCGCTTTCATTTCAAACATTCCATTTACTGATTCTCAAACTTAATGTGCACATTTTAATCCCAGATGGCACCTATAGCTAGAGGTATAGGCTAAAGGAAGAATGATATTTTGGTCATTGGCACAGCTCCGAAAATGATGCTTCCGGTATTCTCTAGTTATCCTTTTAAATGAAATTAGCAGTTACAACAGAAATTCCCCCGACTCATTCCGGGAATGTAACTTCTGGTCCGATAAAGCTACCCATTAAGGAAAGATATGGCTGCCTTCCTTTTGCCATGAGAAAATCTTCCAGGGAAAATGGACTCTACGTTTGTTTTCAAATGACCGATTCGCTCACATACTTTTATAACTTATACCTAATTTATAGAGACAGAAAAATATTTTTATGTCCGATATACTACAAAGGAAATTCCATTCTTGGCGCAACATGACATTTCATAACTTGAAACAAAGAGCAAATTTGGGCTGAGAATTCTTATGGGAAATCTTATGAAGATCTTATATATTTATAATTCTTTTGCATTATTTTGTCTTTTTATGATAGTTTAATCCACTTTATCCTAGTCAGGCTAAAATTAGATAGGTTCCTCTGGTTAATGAGATATAATCAATGGCATATGCTTTTGAAAAGAATAAAAGAAGTAAACATAAACTCGAGCCACTAAATAGCAAGAAAGCTTTGGAATTTTTTTTCAATAATAAGTATATTTTTCATAGTCTTATCACTTCCCTCAACAAAACTACATTTTCTTTCAAATTCAGGCATTTATTTCTCATCAAAATTAATTCCATGTTGAAAAAAACCCACAATTACTATTTTTAGAAAGTGACTAGAATTGAGAAACATTTAACATTTTTCAGGAATGACTACAAAACGCGTTAGTCATTTTTTATTTCAAAATTCTTGAAATCGGGCCTTTAAATCAGAGAATTATTTTAGTCAGGTGAAATTCACATGCTATTTGATTGTTAATAACTTTTATAAAGGATTATGTAAACTTATAAGGCCAATAATCAGTCTGCAAAAGTGGATTGGAAATTCTACTAGAATAGTTCTACAGCATATAGCATGAAAAAATATTTTTTATAAATTAAATACAGACATTTTGATGTGTGCACGAGAAAGGAGGTCTAGAAGTACATACATTATTATATTGACATAAACTATCAACACATTGACTTTCAACATTATTCATCTAACTCACGTTTCTGGTATATAAAGTATAATGAACCTATTATGTTTGTAATAAAGAAGATCAATACGGATTGTGAGTTTTTGAGAAGACTTCATTTTAAATCATATTTTATCTGTAATTGACCGCTATTTGCTTTCGATACAAGGATTGGAAGAAAATGAAAAAGAACTCAGATTATCTTTTCAGGGCAAAGATGGTGTTGTATGCCATGTCCTCAGTTTGTGGCTACTTAAAATAATATGCTTACACATTTATAATAAATCAGAACAGTTGTCCATTGATTGTCTTAGAACATGTAGATAAGACTAGTAACATCCTTTAAAAACAAAGAATATAACACAGGGAAATGAGCCAACGCTTATAATTTCCCTCCAGTGGTAGAAATAGTAGCAGCAATAATGGCGACAAGAGCCAACATTTATTAATCCCTTACTATACGCTGGCATTATTCTGAGGTACTCAGGTAAATAATGCTTCCTCCTACCTAGCATCATGTGACTCTCTGCACATTCTTTGACTGATGTTGCTAATTTCCCTCCCTTGTTGCTCTTCACCTCTCTCTCAATCATTATCTCTTCAAGATCACGCTTTCTCTAATGTATGTCCTGTGAGGGTCTAAGCAGTAGGTTAAAATTACCATGGACTGGGGCACAGGGGACCCCCACAGAAAAAGTTCAGATCCAAGCTCTGCCTCATGTTACTACGTGACCTAAGCCCTAGCAGCAATATTTGCCTTCTTCTCTGAAAGCTGGATGGATCAACAACATCCATCCTGTGGGATGGGGAAGATTAGTGATGTGTTATGGAAAGGACCAGCTATTTTGAGAGTAGACCCTCAAAATAACAGGCATCTCCTGTTATTGCCAGGGATATAAATCTGAAGTAGGAAATGATCGGTTGCAGAAAGACTTTTGCAAATATCGATTGAAAGTCTCTATAAAGAATTATGTATTCGCCTACGATGTATGTTGAACATACACCTATGATGTATGTTCAAGTGCACGCGTGGCGCAGAGAGAGGGAAAATGCCGTGTGGATGAGGAGAAACTGCCATGCTAAAGACGCAGCAGAGTAGAAAGCACACTATTGGAAGTTATTGATCTCTGAGCTCCAGCGTCATTGCGAAAATTAAATGACACATTGTTAGTGATAGTAGTGTGAACTACTCAGCCCTGAAAGGGAAGAATTTAGTCTTAATAATACAATCCCCTTAAAAATTACTTGCCATTAGCATCTGTGTTCAAGAGAGAGCATGAACATTCCATTTGTACGGAAGACCAATCCAAATTCAGGGACACACTTCGAAATAACTGACCAGTAACTCTTTAAACGTTTCAAGGTCGTGAAAAGCAAGGAAAGACTAGAGAGCTGTCACAAGTCCAAGGAGACTGAAGAGATATGATAAATACATGCAACATGGTATCTAGGCTTGCATGCTGTGGCGGAAGAAGACATTGGTGGGAAAACAGGTGAAATCAAAATAAGGCTGCAGTTTAGTTAATAGCGATTTACCAGTGGTTACTTCTCAGTGTTAATTATTAGTTAATATTAGAAGAAGCTGAATAAAGAGTAAATGGGAACTCTTTATACTCTGCAACTTTTCTGTAATTCTAAAATTATTCCCAATAATTTGTCTTTTAAATGTTCGTCTTGTCTTTTAAATGTTCGTAAATCGTTCAGAGAAAAATGAAGCAACTTTTCTTTCATTTTTAAATGGGATTAATTGTTGAGATTGGGGCCCTTTCCTAGCACATCTGATAAGTGTTTGCAATCCCAGCATGGCCATTGCACAGTCCGAATGCAGATGTGGAAGACTAACATTGCTAAAAAAAACAATGTTATCCATCCTGGCCTGTGAAAGGGATCCTATAATTCCACAACTGAAAGGTATAATAAAGCTCACCTGCTTATCTAGCTAATACTTGAAACTGCTTCATGAATTCCCCATTCACTAGCTGTGACTTTATTCTTAAGTGCCTTTATTGGAAATGCTCTCATGACTCTTCGTGGCCGGAGAGCATCCGTGATCTACCTGAAGCAAGAAGCCTCAGATGCTGCTCAAAGTGCTCATGAAAAGCTGACAAGGTCTCTGAGCCAAAGAGGCAGTGTCACCACTACTGCAAGTGAGAAATCAGCAAATGCAAGTAAAAAAAAAAAATCTTTGCTTTAAAAAGATAAACCTGGATTACGTCGAAATAATACATAAAATAATTTGTTCGAAAAACTTTTCGATTGTTACTTTATGGTATACCAAGTGAACACACCAAAGTCTACTAATAAATTAAGATGTCTTGATTTCAGGGTTTTTTAGCCTCTAGATGCAAACATAATTCACCCATATGGCGAAAATTATTTATTTAAAAAAATGTTTGAGGGGGGAACTATATTATTAACACCTCATGACTTCAAATTCTTAAATCTGGGGTTGCTTTTTAAAACATAGGAGCAAAGTTTTTTTAAAAAAATCACAAACCAAAAGGCTTATTCTGCATTCTTTTGGGAAATTCTGTTTCACTCTGACAGTATGTTATGCTTTAGTCTTTCATCATAACTTATTTATTTTCCTAAGAAATTGTTTTCCTTAGTCTCACTGGAGGAGAAATAAAAATGAACTTGTTTTTCTGAATAACAGACTGAGGGGGTGGGGCTGTGCCTCTATAATGGAAGTAACCAAAACAATGTCCTTTCGTTTGTTTAAAAGGAACACTTTCCTCTGCATGTACTCAATAAATATTTTCAAATGCCTATTATGTATAAGATACTATGTTTGATGCTGAACATACACAGTCCTTGGCTATAAGCAACTTCTAGCCCAATAGAGAGAGCAAATCACACAGGCATTGTCATAATAACAGAAGACAGGCACATATCACTAACTACGTACCAAGCATTGTGCTAGGCTACATGTACATAAATACCAGCTTCACTGATCACTGCGACCACAGGAGATGTGTATAATTATTAGCCTTAGTTTAGAGAAAGCACAACAGGCGCAATGAATGACTTGTCTGAGATCATTCAGCTTATGAGCAGCAGAGACGGGATTTGAATGCACACAGGATAGCTCAAAGTCAATTATTTTACTCACCAGACTGTAACCGCATAGCAGCGTGCTAAGTGCTATCTTAATAATTGCCTACCTTCTATGGAAGGAGGGAGGAGGAGCGTTTAACTCATTCTTGGGGTAATAATGGAAGACTTCCTGAAAAAAGGAATGACTACATTAAGAAGGACATGAAAGAGTGAAGCAGGAAGGGAAGATGAGTCTTGCAGAAGAGAACAGTTTGGCCCCAAAGCTGAAAATCTTGAACATTTCCGAAAGTAAAAGTTGTTCTTTCTGGCTGGAAAACAAGACGTAAGGTAGAAACTTGCTAGACATGTTTCTGGAAGGGAAATGTGGATCTGTCAATGAAGAGCCTCCTGTTATAAACCAAGAAGTTTGAACACTGTCCTCGGAAAACAGGAATTATTGTAGAGCTTTCAGTAGGTGAGGAATCCTGTCTGTGGTGGGCAGGGTGGAATTTAGGAATGCAACATTGGAGATGAGACTTTTTTTTACCAGGAGGCTCTAAAATGCTGTTAAAATGGTTTCAGCTACAACTAACAGAAAATAAAACCAAATGAAGCAGGTTAAACACTAAGGAATTTATTAGCTCACGAAACAGGATTAATTCAATTGTTTAATAATGGCATCAGGGCCCAGATTCCTTCTGTATTTTTGCTCTGACATTCACAGGGTATATGGGCCCAACTGCCCTCATGGTCTCAAAATAACAGAGTACCACCTTCTCATAAAATATAAACCAGAGACAGGAGAGGGATGTGTCTCTTTTTAAGACTGAAGGAAAAGCATCCCCAAACCCCTGCAGGATTCCTTAGTATAAATTGCATCACTACCAAACGGAATGTGCGGTCGCCATGAAATCACTTTGGCCAATTAGGACCTAATTTGAGGTCACAAGGAAATAGCAAGACATAAGTTATGTGGAAAAGCATAAATAGCCAAACGATGAAACAAATACAAGATATTGTTTTTTTTAAAAAAACGAAAGTGTCAAAAGCAAGGAAAAAACATAGAAGATATACGGATGATGACAATCTCAGAGGCTACTGCAGAAATGCAAGTGGCCCAAATCAAAGTTGTGGGAATGGAAATAGAGAGAAGTGAGGATTTTAAGAGATACGAAGAATGAAGACCTAATAGTATGTACTTTATGATTGAATGCTGAGTTAAGGGAAAAGGAAAAATTCAGAATGTGTCCTGGGTTATTGGCTTGGGCAAGTGTGTGGAAGCTGATATAATTCATTGATGTAGGAAATAGGAGAGCAAGGTAGGCTGATGGAAGATTTTGGGTTCCATCTGGTAATGTTGAGCGCACCATTGGGGTACCCACTGGAGGTATCTAGTACATAGTTGGAGAAACGGATCTTTACTACAGGAGAGACAGCAGTGCTAGAGATATACACATAGATGTCATGAACTTATAGAAAGTAAGTTAGGCAATGGGAGTAGGTGATATCACCCAAAAGATAATGTGGGGGGTGGAGGAGATGAAGCCCTAGAATGAAATACATACCAACACCAACATATAAGGAGCTAGCAGAAAAAAAGGAGACAGAGGGCTGAGATCAATAAGAGGTCATTTCATGTTTCATGAAAATTAGAGAGGAAAGAATTTCAAAAAGAAGGAAGTTGTCAAAAAAAGTCAAATGCCTCTGAAAGCTGAAATGAAGTTAGAGCTCAGACTTGGCTTGTTGGAGTTAATTTATTAGAAACTGGGAGGCCGGGCACAGTGGCTCACACCTGTAATTCTAGCACTCTGGGAGGCCGGGGTGGGCAGATCGTTTGAGCTCAGGAGTTCAGTACCAGCCTGAGCAAGAGCAAGACCCCGTCTCTACTAAAAATAGAAAGAATTAGCCGGGCATGGTGGCGCATGCCTGTAGTCCCAGCTACTTGGGAGGCTGAGGCAGGAGGATCGTTTGAGCCCAGGAGTTTGAGGTTGCCGTGAGCTAGGCTGACGCCACTGCACTCCAGCCTGGGCAACAGAGTGAGACTCTGTCTCAAAAAAAAAAACAAAAAAAACAAAAAAAACTGGGGGCAGGGAGGTGCAATTGGTGTGCTCATGCAAGTCTTTCAGTGGTGTGCTGGGAGCAGGGGCCACAGAGCAGGAGGTGGATAAGTAGGGAAGTCAGAGTGTAGACTGTTAGGCTAGAAAAAAATATTTTAAAAATTTTGTGACAGGCTTGAAGCTCTGACTCAAATGGGGCAAAGATGATATATGTAACCTAAACATTAGTAACATGTAACATGCTGAAATAAAAAAAGTGTGTTATTATTTTAAAAAAATGTTTGTGAAGCAGGGGAGAGAGCTAAGAGAGCAGTAATTAGAGAATTAGAGTGGAGAGAGAGTATTTATCTATTTGTTTGTTAATGGCAGTTCCATTATAATTACTTCTCTTAAAAGTGTGTTCTGACAATAATATATAGAAGTAGTTTTGGAATCTATGGAAGAAAAGCTTTTGAGTTTAAAAACATAAATATTTGGCATATTATGTACTAAATCTATTAGATAATTAAAAAAATGTTTAAGTCTTTGCTTTTATTTTTAAGTGCCAAATGTCCCCAACACTATTTTGTTCTTTTATCTCTGTGTTTCTTCAGTGGTGTTTCATTTTTTCACTAATCTTTAAACCTGAAACTTATCAAGTTTCGTATTTGGGAAGTCAAATTTAGTTTTCATGCCTAATAGGGTCATATAACATTGACAAAAAAAGTTTAAATGTTTCATCATGGGTATTTTAGCTTCAGTGTCTTTCATGAAAAATGTTAAGGAGAATCCACAATAGGAACATTTATATTCAGTAATTAAGGACAAATTTGTCACGTGGGTACTAGCCAAGCTATGCCAGGGTGTATTTCACTTGTGACCTATTTTACAAAATATCTGTATCACTATCAAAACTCCCGAGATAAGTATAAAAGTTAATTCGAAGAAGCAGCTAATAATACTTTATTAGCTTCATTTAGTGTGAAAAAAAATTGTTCTTACAGTTCTGAATGAAGGTGCTCAAAACAGAAAGTTAGTATAAGTTTTTCTTTACTAAAGTTCTTTGGGTGATGCCAAAGACATACCTGATTTAAATTCATTCCTTTTACAAAAGTGACTTTTCGGGATGATGAGGGTGAGAAGAGAAGTGGAGAAGAAGAGGCTGTAGTTTGGAAAAAGAATGACTCCATCCTTCAGTGGACTCTAGAGTTCAAAGACTAGGTGAGCTATTATTATTAGTTCAGTTAAAATAAAACCTGATTTTTAAAAATTTCCTAATGTTATCTTTTGGTACAAAAAAATGTGCTCTTCATTTTCTTGGGGTAGCGAAGGGATCCTGGCGTGAGCAGCAGGACTCCCGGATTAGATCCCTGCTCCGAATCTACAACAGTGTGCAAATCCAGGATTCTCCATGTCCCTGGTCTCCACATCTGTGGGGTTCAGCAATGGGCTATTCAAAGAAGGTTAAAACACAGCATGAAAATCATGTGAGAACTTTAACAATGCAGGAAAAATTTTCTGATTTAATATTTAGATCTAATTATAGATACATATTTTTTTTCAAAAGAAGTAGGTAGTTTCATACGTGCACAGCAGATTAGGTTGTATGTAGGCCAGGTAGTACAAGAAAGGAGGGCAGAGAGCAGACAAGAAGAACGCTGGGTGCAGGTGTGGGGAGGGCGTCAGCCCCGGAAGAGGCTGGCAGACAACCAATGTGAGCGTGACCAGTCGGAGACAAAGAGCCTCGCGCAGGAATTTGGTGACAGGGGAACAACACTGAGTATTAGTCATTTCTAAACATGCTCTCAAATCCACCATGGTTTGAACTCTGAAAACGTGTGTTCATTTTTGTGGTTACTATGCGACCACGTATGTATTTCTTTGCCATCTTTGCCCAGGGTGCTAGCTTTGGGGACTATTTCAACCATGTTATTTGCACGAGAAGTCACTCCTGTGAAACTATTGCTGCCATGAGGCTGAATCACATAAAATCATTTCTTCTGTAGGTCAGCAATGACCAAATATTGCCCATTTTCTATGTCTCAGCCTAGATGTTACATGTCACCCACTGCACCTATGCAAATATCTTTTAGCCAAATATACCATAGCTCTCGGGGGGTCTCATTGCTGCTTCCATGGGTAGATGGAGGGCATTAGGATTTTGTTATGTTCTCCTAATTTCCCTTCGATATATATTTATTCACCAAAGGACTCTAATTCTTCCATAGGGGAAAATGTATTCCCTGCCTCTGAAAGGCTAAAACGTCCAACTATGTATGCCCTTTTGAGCTCTAAAATATCCCTTTTGAGCTCTAAAATATCTCTGATCCCATGTGTAGCTCCTCTACCATTTGCGGTTTTTAGTGTTCTCTGCTTCTTTACTTTGACCCTGAAACACGCACCCTTCTTGCCTAATCTGAAAAATCTTTACTTTTTCTCGGAGTACCTTTTAGCTGCTGCCATCTTTCTCTTGTCCTTTCTAAAATCATCTCATCCCTGATCACCCACTCTCACCTCACCCTCAATTATATGTGTCTTTCCTCTAAATCATGTCATTGGAATTATTATCCTCATTCGTTATTTACTTTCCATTTGCAAGAGCCTTTTTGTGAGATCTCAGGCCTCCTCACTTATCCTAACAATGTCCATTCTTGGTGATTTAAAAGGTGTTCAGCTAAATGAAAGCACCCAGCTTGTCTGCAGATGTTTTGACACCTTCTGTTTCTTCTGTGTGCTAGTCCCTTCCCTCTCTTCATCAGCCTAGCTCCTACATGGTCTTCAAAACACTGAGTTACATGACATTATTTTTTGCTACCATGTCACCCTGTGCATCTGTTTACATAAAACTCACCACACTGTGAAATCGCCAGGACTAGAGTATCAGGATGTTCTCCCCCCACAGATAGCCACGTGGCTGGCTCCCACCGTTTTTGCTCTTTGCCCCATGTTTCTTTACGTAAGGCATCCCTGACCACTCATCATTCCACTGTCAGGAGAGTGTATTTTAACTCTTCTGCATTCACGGTTCGCTACAGGCTAATGCCCATATAATTTTCTAACATTCTGCAAACATAGCGCTGATTCCTTCACTCTTCCCTGTGTGTATTTTTGTCACCACCTTTTCTCACACTGTGCACTGCCTAGGATGCCTGCAAAACCACCGCTCCTTATCCTAATCTTAGGATTCAAATTCTATCAAACTACTTAAACATTTCTCTGAACATTCACACTTTCACTGATACCTCCTTTCTATATTTTCATGACATGTTGTGAACTGATGTTTTGTATAGGCATATGAGTCTTGTCCCGTGAATAAAGTAAATGTGCTTTCAAGGTCAAGGCAGAGACGGTGACTTTTTCTTTTCTGTGTTCCCCCCACTGTCCAGCTTTGTGCTTTGCAGCAACAATGACACAGCTAGAATGAATGGATGGATGGATGGATGGATGGATGGATGGATGGATGGATGGACAAATGCCCCCTACATCTTTACTGTCCATCAATAGTGCAACCAGGGCTGAATCTTGGCTTTCCAAACTCACTTGGCCAGAGCAGGTAGCATTCTTTAATCAAGAATTATCCCCATCTGAGGTACGTTCAGTATTTTTTCTTTGGCCTTTGCACATTGGGAAACTTGTCAGATAAAATGGCCAACCATAGATTCAGTCCCGTAAAGGGATCATCAGCTATGGCAACTCGAAGACCATGACAAATATTCCAAAGCTATTCATAACTCCATCCTTCCTTGTTTAACTCAATCATACAGGCTAGAAAACAAAAACCATTTTATTTCTCACTGACTCCCTTTCACCTCTCATACCAGCGGGTGGCCACATGGTGCATTTCTGGCCAGTAAGTATAGACAGAGGCCACTGGGCAAGACTTCCATCCCTAAATAAAAAGACAAAAATCTCACTAGGAACAATATCCTGCCACTTTTCCTTCCCTGCCTTCTTTCTGGAATGCAGGTGAAAGGCGTGGATGCAAAGCTGCCCGGGTGAGATCGCAGATGACAAGCACGCATACAAAAATCTATAGAATGAAATGGTAGAAAGGAAAACTGAAAATGTTTTGGGTAGCTTATGGCATCATCATGCCTCTGTGCCCGTTACAAATTTCATTCCTCTAGATCTCCAGTTGTAGAGCTCCAGCTTATTTGAACCTCTAGCGATCCCCCCCTTTTTTTTTTTTTTGATAGCTGAATACAAAACTGACTGACATGGTGGTCTACAAGTTCATTATTGAGGTGTCCTGTAGTCATCTGCATTCAAGAAAGATGGTATTTAATTTAAAAAGATAAAATGAAAATGAACCTACTGTTTAAAAAAGTATATTCATGCTGGAAGTATCCATTGTCTACCTTGAAAAGAGTGTCATATTGAGATCACTTTGCTTGTGGAGTATTTTGAGCCTTTAGCATGTGTGCCTGGTCTTACCAAGGCAGGATGAAATGCATAGCACGTCGTATCTTAAACTCACTTAATGGATTAACTGACCCTTTCCTTTTACATTTACTGCACCATCTAAACATGGCCAGCAAATGCTTTATTTCCTTTTCTTTATAAGAAAATTACAACTAGTTTTATTTATTTATTATTACATTATTTATTTATTGAGTATAATTATTTATTGATTGAGTATTACAACTAGTTTCTAAAAATTGGGGGCCCAGAGAAAGGTCTGCTAAATCCAAAGAAAATCTGTTTGGGGGCCACCATGATCACCCAAGGAATCTCTCTGTTTCTATCCTCTCCTTCCTACACATGTGGGAAGGAAAAAAAAGCCCCCCAAAAAACATGCTTCCAGACATACACATAGTTGTCTACTTCTATTGTTCAAACCTCTATGAACGGGTGTCCACCATCCTCCGCACATCTTGAAATGTGACTATTTGAACAGACTGAATGATAATGACCTGCCATTTGCAGAAGAGACATAACTAGCACCATCACATAAAGAACAGAAACACACGCGTTGTCTTTCCAGGACTGGGAAGACATTTGCACATATTTCTCCACATTCCCCTTTCATCCTTAATGCGCTGATCAGAGTGCATTTGCCAACGCTTTGCCTAAATATGCTCCTTGGTCTGTGTCTTGGCATTTATTGCCACGCGCTGCACTGAACACACTTGACTGTTTGGGTCAAGTTTACCACTGAGATACTGAGGATCCAAGGAAGGAGGGCACAGGCACGAGGGTTTGCCTCTTCCTGGAGACACATCACTGCATGGGGAGAGGAGAATGAAAATACCACAGTAACCCCGATTTCCTCGAGGCGGGGATCTGGCTCAAACTCCACTGGGGCAGCCACCCCGTGGCTCCACCATCTTCCCCGTCAGCCTGCTCTCACTCCACTGTGCTACCCTCCGGTCTCCACGGTGACCCCTTGACTTCTTTACAGCCAGTTTGGACATCGAAATGCATCAGCACCAGCACCATAACAAACAATAAATGGTATTCCTTTTTTTTTTAAATACGATATTTGACTGGTTTATCAAATTGCTTTAAAAGACTGCAAAGATGTTCCAAATGTGCCCCGCTGGTACCGGCCCCGACCCATTCAGACCCAAAAGAGACCCTCCAAATTGGGAGGCCTGGGTGTTTCACGAAAGCCCCCCAGA
This sequence comes from Microcebus murinus, assembly GCF_040939455.1. Lineage (NCBI taxonomy): Eukaryota > Metazoa > Chordata > Mammalia > Primates > Cheirogaleidae > Microcebus > Microcebus murinus. The sequence continues at coordinate 33,681,140 of NC_134126.1, forward strand.
ACATCAGCCTTAGGAGGAAAAAATAAGTAGTAATTTTTTTCCTTCTTCTTATCATAAGCTGCTTTTGCTATGTGAGCATCACAGCCAAAAGGAATGAGTCGTTCAAGAATTTCTACCACCGGGAGAGCCGGTGACAACATGGGAGGCAGCTCAGGGCAAGGGGAAAACGAGTGTTTGACTTCCAATCTGGCAACCACCAGGGTTGCAATAGCCTCCAAAAGGGCACTTTGTATCCTCCCAAACAGCCTGTGGTAGAGCTTCACACACTAGTCTGAAGTGGACACATGAGAAGAAAATAAAAGCAGCTCCTGGAACATCTGGTTAGACTGTTCCCAGTTTTCAAAAGGCATTCGCTTAACATTACTAAAGACCAGTCTGCCTAAATTGTGCTCTCAAGAAACATGACTATTAAAAATATTAGTGGACAGAGAGAAAAAGAACAGTTCTGTTCTCTGCAAGGAGGCAGGAAGAGGGTCTGCCTCGGGCCCCCAGGGAGGTAGCTGAGAGATCACAGGACACACCACGTCCTCAGAGACCTGCTCTTAGATAGACGGGTCGGGACTCAGTTTCCTCCACACCTAGCATCTTTAAATCTCCTCTTGCTAAGCAGATGATTTCCTCTGCTACCCAAACATCCCACAATCATAGGAAAATTAACATCCAACGGCCATTTTAAACAGATATTTCCCATTTTTGTGCAGTCTCAAATGTGGGAAGAGGGTCAGTTCTCTATTTCTCATAGGCAGCCATAGACGTCGGCTTCTGGACCCAGAATGAAAACCCAGACTGCCCTCAGTGGTCCACAGACCCATGTTCTGAGAACATATAGACTTATATGGACGTATAAAAATTATAGTAGACACTGCCTTAAATAATATTATTTGTGTTTCTGGCTACCCCCATGCGGTCTTGTTATTTGATACACTTCTCTTTAAATGACTTAAAGGCATGTAGGGTGTATATATATACACACACATATATATATAGTATATATATATATGTATAGTTCAGAAACAGTGGAAGTATTTATTGTGATTTATTTTGCTTGTGCTCTCAATACTCTGTTGCTAGGCAGGTAACATGATACCACACATCAAGGGATAATAATAAAAATATGCTATCGCAGCAATGATCATCATTATTACTAACATGTCTTTAATCTGTTTACAGGCCAATCACTGACTGTTTAATATTTGTGAGGCAGACACTCAAATTATCTCCATTTACAGACGAGGAAACTGAGGCACAAAGAGGTTAATCAATTTTCCCAAAGAAATGCAGTTAAGTGGCCGAAACTGGGATTTAAATCTAGAAGTTTAGATATGAAAGCCTGCAATCTTAGTGACCACAAACTACTTTGAAATCAATGCTATTAAATATATATATCAAGGGCTACCAGCTCAGCTCTGGACTAAGAAGGAGGCTATGGGCCTCCAAAGTCCAAGCTGAGACTCGGTGCCTAGACCAAGCTTCTGACCCAAGCCTCCTTCCACTACCTCCAGAAGCTGGCCAGGACCCCAAACCACTCACACTCAGGATCACCTCCTTTATTCCCACAAACCCACCTGGGTGCCTTTTTACACTTCACAAGAAGCTTAAAGCTTATTTAATTAGAGGAAGGAATCTTACAGCTAAAAGCGCCCCTGACAATTCCTTTTTTCTAAAAAAATAAAAAAAAAAAGATAAAAAGTTAAAGACCATCATTGTTCAAATGGTGAACACTACCAGCTTGGTTTGGTTCTATTAATGCACTGACAAGAATGGAATCCAGTAAGGTATAGAGGGGAGCAGGTGTACTCAGCGGGGCTCCTCTGGGAAATTCAGGGTTCCATAGAAGAGGTGGTCACAGGTTCAGGCCTGCCTGCAGTGCCATTGTGATGGGATGTCTTCATTCATCAGGAGGGCAATAAACACGGACTGAGGAGCCTGCCGCACTTGCTAGGTGCAGACACCTGAGAAGCAGGACACAGGTGCTCTGCTCTCCTCTGGCGAGCAGCTCTTGCCCTGGCCAGGAGCCAGGCTGGTTCAGCCCCTCCCTGCCACATACGTGTAACGGTCACGCAACATAGATATTACATCAACTGCGGAAAGGGAGGTTCTGGTTAGCCCAGAATGAGCGTTTGATATGAGATCCTCAAAGTCAAAGGAAAGACCGGAACTCTCAGAATTCCGACGAAAACATTTAGACGTTACAGTTACAGAAGCAGTCGTGCTAAAAGAGGAGAAATATTCCCGCCAAATAGCTAAAAGTCGCCGTAGTTTCCGTAAGTATCTCCTGAAGAAGGAGAAAGAAAACTGGCCAGCGTGTGGAAAGTCACTGGCGGATCTAAAGCTCAAAAAAAGGCAGGAGTCCACAAAAATGAGAGAACAACAGTTTAGGCTTTTTAATATTCATAATTAATTTTTGCATTTTTCTCTTTCTCCATCCTCTTTCATTCCTCTCATTTTTACCAAATAAACCACTTTATTATGGCATTCTAGTTCAAAATATATTGATATTTATGTATAGACTAAGATAGACTCATGATATATATATGTATGTATATACACTATTTTTATGCATGCATGTTTTATACACATGCACACACACACACACACAGAAAATTTCAAGTCAAAAGGAGCCTGGACTCAAGTTGTTCGAGATTGCATCATGGCTCTGCCTCCTATAGGCTACATAACCTCAAACAAATTGCCTAATTTTTCCGTGCCTCAGATTATTCATACAATAAGGATAAGAAATATATATATATATATATATATAACAATATTATTGTAAGACTGAGATGCGTGAATAAATATATGCATTAAGCATGGCATCTGGTACGTGTTAAATACCGAATACTGTCAGTTCTTTTAATGATCATTCTTACTGACATCATCATTATTGTTATTAAAATAGCAAATACATCATGGAGGAAGTGCTCTGCCTACATCTGGCGACCCTGATCTGAGGCTTCTGGTGTGCGCTATAGTATAAAAACTGGCTGACCGGTTGCACGTGGTCGCTTCTCCACAGCCATGCTCTGGGAGACACATGTTCTTTGACTCAAGGCACCAGGTCCCTGAAGTGCTGTGCCCCGTCCAGAGCGCACACACAGCAAGCGGAGTTTCAGTCCGGGAGTGCTCAGAACAAGCTAATGGGCGTCCGGAGGGAGGGAGAGGTGCAGATAGCATGAGACACGGGGAAAACTTAAGGAAACACATGATATTCCGTCCTAAGAAGAAATGGTGTAAGTGGAAATACAGTAAATACATTCACACCCTTGAAGTATTATTATAAGAAACGAAGGTATAGTCCTATTCTATGCTGCTGTAAGGGAAAGAATTTTATACTATTGGCTTACACCAGTGTTTCTCAAAGTTGGAGACCCAAGGGAGTCCCCAAAACTTTTCAGGGAGTCTTCAAGGTCAAAATAAATATTATTAAGTACTGTAAGTATTATTATTTTGATAGTATTACTAAGATGTTATTTTTCTTTTTCTCTCATTCCTTCATTAGTAGAAAATGGATGTTTCCAGAAACTATATGGCATGATATTGAAACAGATAGAATGTAAAAGCCATATATATGAGAATCCATCTATCTTCTAATAAGACAGCTTAAAAAAAAATCTATAAAAGTGCAAAACTGTGCCACTACTGTTAAATCCTTGTTTTGCAATAGCTTGTTGTTTTTCATACAATGTCTGTTATTTATATTGACACATATTGGTTTTATATGATTATTAAATTATTAATAAGTATTTCAAAATTATGTCTTAATTTCTTTTATGGTACATATAGATATAACCCACATTAAGAAAAACTCTTCATAGTCAACAATTATAGTTAAGATTCAAATTCATGTTTAAAGAGGAGCCCTGAGACTAAAAGAGTGTGAGAACCATCAGTTTTAGTCCTAGCGCAGGAGACTTTGAAATCACAAATTTCAAATAACTTGAGCAGTCCAATATTAAATCGGGCTTTTCTTTGAGAAAAATGATTTTTTAGAGGCAGTGAGGGCATGTCATACAAGGGCTCTGTATAACATCTACACGAAGGACCTCTAAGATCTCTTTAAACTCAAAGCTCATGCAACTCCATTGAGAAAGGAATTGAAAGACAGAGTTTACTGAAAACGCTGTTCTCATGAGCCTGGTGTGAACGTTAGCAGCGAGGAGTGTGGTTACAGGGGGGTGGAAGTTTTGGGTGAGGCAAAAGGTAAAGAACCCAGCGTAAGAATTCGGCGCATTTTTGCATCACTGTACCATGGTAGCTTCTCTGCTGCAGAAGATATTGAGGCTCGAGGGCTTGCTGCCGGAGTCAGCTACGTTTCGACATAGTCTCTTCCCGGGAGGATGGAGACTGCGCCCATGTCCACCTTGGGCTCACGAGTCTCCTCGGAGCATTCCAGAAACTAATAGTTAGGATTCTTTCAAAAAGGAAAACTGATAGGATCACACACAGTTCCCCCTCTGGACTTTGTCACAGGTGGCAACTTTGTAACCTCTGCTCATTGTCCTGGTTCTATCAGTTGTGTCAATTTAAGATATGAACAGATAAGTAAATATATATATATATGTCTTTACATATTTCTTATATTATTATTTATATATTATACATTGATTATATATGTATATTACCTATAACTTTGTATCAAAATTTAAATGCAGCAGCACAGAAGATAGATGTGCAAACCATGTGAAGACAATTCACAGAAGAGGAAATGCAATGATAATATATATATACCCAACCGCAGTAGAAATCAAATGAAACACAAAATGGTAAATTTAAGAAATATCCGTTTTGCATATAAAATTAACACATTTGGAAAGGATGAAATTAAACTCTGACGAAAATATGTGGAAGGAAACCCTTATACATTGTTAGAAGAGGATAAGGAAACAACTTTTCTTAAAGTCATTTATCAATATGTATGAAAACACACATAACCTAAACGTTTGTACCCCCATAACATGCTGAAATAGGAAAAAAATTTATAAAATTAAAAAAATTAAAATATATATATATATATATATGAAGAGACTTAAAATGTTTCTAGTCTTTGACACAGAAATTCCAGGTCTAGGACATTGTGTTAAACAAAAATGGTTGTGTGTACCTATATGGACAAGGATTTTGGTATAATGATATGCATTTTAAGAAAAAGCTACCAAAATATTCTTCTTTATCTGAAAACTAATAAGCTAGTTGTACAGAAAAATTAAGAAAAATATCCTTCAAGGTCAGGTTGGTTTGGTCATTCAACACACGTTGTCCTTTCCCTCAGACAACCCCAGCTATCCTGTCCTCAGGGTGAGCCTGGGTCCCTCTGTCACTCCATGGGGCAGTAACCTCCACGGCATGGGGGCCACACGAGAAGTTCCACCTGGGGAGGAGCCACTCATCTCTCACCAGCCAATGCGTCTTCTGCTCCCTGGCATAAAGTGGCGCTAACACTTATCGAATATTTGTGTCGGAAAGACATCCCTTCCTTCCTGCAAAACATGCAAATAATTCCTGTAAAACCGCCTGAGTCTAGCGGCGACAGGCAAGAGAACGAGGCAGAATCTCAAACACGAGGAAGCTGATGTAGGCTTCTGTCTCCACTGGCCCATATTGTCACAATGGCCTCTGACTCTCTGACCTTTGTCACTATGGCCTCTGACTCTCTGACCTTTGTCACAATAGCCTCTGACTTTCTAACTTAAAAAAAAAAAATAGCATCTCACATCTCCAAAACATTTTACTTGCATGACCTCGGTCCTTAATTTTAAATTCATCACGAAGATATGGTCAAAATATTATTTTTGGAAAACGTCGAGACAGAGGATTGTTTTTCTTACTGAACGCTACCAACGCAGAATGCCACAGTGGATGTGGACATTTCCTACACGCTTCTATAAGGTGGTGCCATCTCGCTCGTCCAACTTAGCACTCTCAAATGATTTGATAAAAAGGTACTTTTTTCTTCTAAAGATTTTTATTGCAAAGGGAAGGGATAACCGGATTCTTTACCGATTATGATGAAGAGCAGCCAGAAAACTGTGCTCCTCTCTCTGAAGTCTTCTAAGGGCACCTCAATTGTCCTAATTTTGCAGAAAACAGCACAATAAGAACATAAGCACAATTCTATCGGTCTCGTTATAGTTATGTTATATTTAGTGCTTCAGGACACAAGTAGCAAAGTGTTAACCACTTTTTAGGAAGGAGGAGGGAGAGGAAAGAGTGAAAAAGGGCGTAGAAAACTTGTGACTTTAGTCTGTAAAAAAACCAAGCAAAAGTCTTCACTGAAGTGACCACTTCACCATAAGAAATAAGTCTCTTATAGAGCAGAGACTGATAAATCATGAACTATCCGTATCATTCTGTCTCAAGGAAGGAAAGCATTTGTATAGTATGTTTCTTTCAGGAGTATAAATATCCACAGTGTACACTGCTTTACTTTATTCCCTCCTTAGATAAGAAAGTAACATAATAAAATCATACTCAAGCTCAGTATTGGTCATTCTTTCTATTAGAAAACCAGTCATCGGTGCCAGCCTATCTGTACAAATCAAGCTAACATAGTCCCATGCATGATATGAGATTACCTCAAAGAGTTACAGAGGTTCATGCATTCATTTATTTCAATATTAATTCAACAAACGGATGTTTAAAGGCTACTCTGTAACGTCAGGCACTATACAAGGGCAAATAGGAAAACATCTCTCTGGTAGAGGTGTGTACAGCAGAAAGAAACTAAAAAGCAAACGAGGAAGGGCATTCCAACGAGACAGACCACGGAGGTGCCCCTGTGGGCATGTGTGATGGCCGAAATCTATATATGTCATGCTTTATCCCCAGAAGAGTGAAAAACCTGTGCTATTCCACAGAGCCCAGGTACAGTTTAGTTGAACACATTCAGTGAGCATTGAGTCATAATTAGACTATACTTCTGCCTGATTATGGAAAAGACAGTATCGATGCATTTTTATGGGCTATGCAGGAAGCCAGTGGCCACAAGAGACCTCTGAGAATTTGCATTCGTTCCAGAGAAGGGCAGGGATGTTGAAAGACAAACAGCAATTCTGAACAGATAGCGAGAGGCCAGCTGTAAAAAAGGTCACTGAAGATCTGCAGTGGAAATGCAACCCTGAGATGGGCATTTAGCAAGAATGGACTTTCAGACTTCTGGTATTTCCATTTGGGTGGAGACTTAAAAGAAGAAGAAAAAAAAAAAAAAAAAAAAAACAGAGCAAAAATTTTCTCACAATGCTTTGCAACTTCTGACTTCTGCTTCCGGACTCAGAACTCAGAAGTAACAAGAGAGTTAAAAATGAAAGCAGTGTTGTTGTTGTTGCTTTTTCTCCCCCAGTGATAACTGATTTTTTTCACCCACAAAACTGGGTATACTTAATTCAGGTGTGTTTGAGATTTCAGATAAATATCTGTAATGAACCCATTAATATTTATATTTGAAATGAGAAAATGGTTTATCCTTGACATCCTTTATCTTAGCTTCGAGAGAAATAAACCTCCATTGTTTGAATCCAATAAAAAACAGAAAATACTGTGGCTAAAAAAGTTGGATCTCTTTCATGGAAAAAAGTGAAAGCAACAGTAATCAGGTGAAAAAGTTCTTTTCTCCATCAACACTTTGTCAACTAGTAAACTTGGAAACACTTAACTTTCTCAAAGATTGATTATCAACCCCGTGATTAGCAAAAGCATCCAGCTATTTTTTTTTCTGCTCTAGTGACTGAATGGATTTCAATGCATGCTTTGCTTTACTGAAAAAGACAAATCAAAATATTTAATCTAGATATGAATACACATACATATGATATGTGCAAAAAAAAAAAAAGTTCTTGATTCCATCCTACGGTGGAGTTAAAAATGTTCCATAAACACAAGAAATGGATCTGCCACTTTGAACGAAACTGATTGTTTTCCCCCCTACCCTAATTTGGTCTCCTTATCTAATGCTGTTTAGTATCTCTCCTCCCACCGGTCTGCCTGCTCTAACAATTGCTGGTCACAGGATGTGGCTGCCACAATTTTGCCTCTGTGTGGCAGAACACAACCAACTGGGCTGAGCTCTCGGCTCTCACTTCATACCAACCGAACTTCCCCTGTGCTCTGGGCGCACACCCCCTGCGCCTTCCTTCCATGACGTGCATTTCTCGTAAAGCCACAGGTCGGCAAACTTCCTCAGGGAACTCGTAGCAATGCATGACACAAAAGGTAACCCTGGGACTGCAACAGAATGTATCGGACTAGCTCTCTGCACCTGGCCTCACCTTCCAGACAGAAGTTTCCGACGTCCCTGAGTAGCTAATGCACAGCCCCGAGTACTTATATGAGGCCCTTGTCATCTGCTGGCAGGTGGCTGGATCCCATGGGGGCAAGCATGAGGGTGGGGAAGGGAAAGAAAGGGAAGTGACAACACCCACCCTTTAATTTAAAAACTGAGGAAGATAGATGTCTATTGCTTCTGCGTGCAAAGGGTGATAACACATCCGTGACCCTTTGCACTGTGAAGCCCTTCGCGTTTGTTCGAGTAGATCTTATCAGAAACAACTGCCCTGCACGGTTGCAATGGTCTTAGAAAGGAGCGTGGTGTGGTGAGCACCTGGGATTTGAAGTGAGTCTCTATTCATCTTTGAAACAATGACCAAATTATTGTGCCTTCTGGTAAGTGCAACTTGTAATACCTAGATAATTTTTGCAAGAATCACCAAATGGGCAGTCATAGTGAGTAAGTTTTTATAACATTTCGTTAAAGCTTAAATTTTTCTAATATCTAATTTAATATCTCACCGTCACCATAAAAATTCTCACCTAGGAAATGTGAAAATTACATGATGTCCTATTTGGTCATTTTATACAGTACCCAAAAAAACTTCATGGTGAAGAATGCTTATAGTGGTTTGCTTTCTGATGAAGCATCCAGCAGTTAACCATGGAGTCTAGGATTGTACAATGTGACCTCTGGGAAGCCCTAAAACATTTTATTGTAACTAAGCTAGTAGTTTTCAGTGAAGGTGGCAGGGATGGGCAGTTTTGCCCAGGGGTGACATTTATTTGGCAATGTCTGCAAACATGTTTAGGTTGTCACAGCTCTAGTAAGCAGAGGGTCGTGCTGCTGTACCCAGTTTGCAGAGGTCAAGGATGCTCTGCAAAGGTCAAGGGCAGCAGCCAAACATCTTGCAATGCACAGGTCGGCCCAGTTCTCCACCCAAAACGTCCCTACGGCCAAGGTTGAGAAACTGGACTAAGCTCTGAATCTCACTGAAAAAGAAACTGAGGCTTAAGGAAGTTGAGTCACTTACCCCACACGACATATCAGAACCTCAGTCTGCCGAAAACAAATTAATAAAATTAAGATGCAAAGCTTGTCAGTACACTGCCTGATCCATATTCATTTCGTTGTATCAGGTCAATGGATAAATGCCCCAGCATATACTGAAGGACCAAGTTCCCCCATTTTTGGGACAACCTGGGACAAACCATGAAACATCTCTTTGCTTCAGTTTAGTCATTTGTAAAATAGAGGTGTTGAAATAGATTATTTCTAAGGTCTTTTTCTTCTCTAAAATAATATTACTGTGTAATAATGATGCCTGACATAGTGTTCTCCAAATATACAAATTTCTTTTCTCTTTTATAAAAAAATTTTGCCTGCAGTCATCCTAACTCAAATAAAGGCAGAAAATATTTCAGTTAATTCCTTACCCCCGCAAAAACACCACGATGTCTGGAACAATACTTGACTCTTAGTAAAGAAATAAAAGTCATGTGTATTATTTAAAAATAAAATGACAAGTAAAAAAAACACTCTTGTTTTTGATTATTTAATGGGAAGACTAGTTCTCTGGTCCTTTTATATCCTGTCTATGAATTAACTTATTTCGACTGTATCCATGTGATGTAAGATGATAAAAAATACAAGAAAAATCAGCTATGTAAACAGCAAAGTGTTCTCCTAGGTTCAGCCCATTGATGCATTTCCTGAGCTGAAAGTTTCTGAAAGTATTCATGGATCCGTAATTCATTCTTAGCAATTTTAACATGAAGAAATGGATGCATGTTTGAAATTTTCATCATTTTATTACACATCTTTAATACAAAGAGGTTTTAATATTCTCTTTTTCTATTAAGATATTGTTTATATACATATATTGAGATGAAATTTGAGAGACTTCACATGATTTTCTCCAATTACAGAGCATATTATTCTCTTATAAAAGGATGGCGGGATCAAAATGGGGCAATTGAAATGTATTTAGGGAGCAGGGACCAAAGTTGCTCCGATGTGCTATATTTTGTTGATTGAATAGTTCAGCATATTAATTGCCACAACTGTCAAATAAGACAACAGATACAAAGAGAAAACATAGAGTTGTCCTCTCTTCACTAAAAACAAAACTAGTACTTTTGTCATCTACACATAAAAATTTTTGGCATATCATGGAATCCCTAATTTTAAATCCCTTTTCATTATAAAACAAGAGAATAAAATCTTAGCTATCACATGGCTGTTTCAATCCACCAACTAATTTTTTTTTAATCAGGGGAAAATAAGCTATAATTTTTTTTTGGCACAAAAAGAATTTTAATCTGACCCATGTGCCCTTATTATTGTTAACCTCTAGACATTTTAACAACATTTTGATGGACCTTAAATCAATTAACACTATAAAGGAAAACATCTGTGGCCCTAATTCATTTTAGAGTAGCTCTTAATATTGTTTTTATAAGGAATTGAAAATACATTTAAGGTTAAAAAGCCACTGAAAATTCCATATTCATTGTGTGTTAAAACAGTAGATATTAAAATAATATCAATTTTGTTAACAAGCATGAAACGTGCGTATCTTTAAGAGAGGATTATTAGAAAAGCCAGAGGAAGGAAATGTTTTCTTCCCCATCAAATCCAGATGTTCAGCCCATAAAATGGGGGCCTAGAGAAAAGGCAAGTTATAATACCTGATATCCTCGAGAAATGTTACTTCTGGGGAAAATTCATGGACAAAATAGGTTTTTAAATGAGTAATGTTTTACTTTTGTTTTAAAATAGAGTAGTATTTTCTATATTAAATATGGAATGGGGTAATGGGTGAATGAAAAGAAAAGGCATTTTTTTCCCACAAACACTTTTATGTAAATATTTTTGTTTTAAAATGTAAGGGGTATTCTCTAGCAAAAGATAGATCCATGATAAGCATATTTTTTTCATACAGTGACAAAACATAAACTGGAGTGGAGATTCCACAAAATCATGGCTTTATGGCTTGCATTGATTCGTTTCTTTTTCCTTGGTCTGTTTTGCTCTTTAGCAAATGCAGATGTTTGTAGAACAGATTAAATACAAAATAGGAGTCCACACTGACAGTGGCCAAACATTCTAGATTTCTGTATTTTGATTTATAAAATAATATTCGAACCATTTTTTGTGTTTTAAACCAAGATTTCCACTTTTACTCCAACTCTCAACATGAAAAACCAAATGCAAAGCTAATTACAAAGGTAATCAGAGAATTTCTGCACTCTTTTACAGTTTTCCTGATGCTAAAATAATGTTACAATCCCTTAAATTTTTTCATTTCATTACAGTTTATGAAGTGCTTTTATAGTGATTTTCTATAACCTCCCCATATTTCAAAGTATAAATACTAAAGTTCAGTCTAAGAGAATGCACTTTATTAAGGCTAACCAAAAAAAAAAAAAAAAGTCATTTTGGATTCTTTGAGCATAATGCACTTTTTTTTTCTTCTTGGGAATTGACTAATTAAGACAGATGGGAAGATATGCATAGGTAAATTGATATTGATGGGAGATATCTTTAGTTTCACAGCGCTCCTGAAAACAGAATGTGGCGAAACTGGCACACATTTTACATCTGACAACTAAAGGTATTTTTATTATTCATATTTCCCTGTCTTTGAAGTGCTCCTTACATAGGATCTGGCTTGCTCCCCTTCCAGAGTGCTGAGGTTGCACTTGGCTTTGATCTCTCTCTAGCCATGCCCAGTAGTTCTTTCACCCACACCTTCTAGCTGCCCTCCACACACCACCACCTTCTATTCTTAGAAAAGGGAAAATCTTCTACTTCAAAGGCGTTGGTGCTTTTCTCTCTCGTGGGTCATCCTGAAAGTACCTTTTATCTCCCTCCGTGTGAGCACCTCTCCCCTTTCCTGAACCTCCGGTTGGACTCCTGGTTCCAGCTGTTCTAAAGTTGCCATTCGGCTTGGAGACATCTCAGCCGTTCTCGTTTCAGTGGTGCTGATTCCTCCTTTACTTAGAAGGAAAGCAATTTCCCTCATTCAAACTTTTATTCTTGAAACGATGGGCCAAAAAAAAAAAAAAAAGTGACCTTTGTTCTCATAACTGAGCTAACATCTGAAAATGGATCACTTAGGCTTTTATACTATCTCCCTACCACTTAGGCATGACTGGATTTTGCTGCATTATAGTAGGTTGTGCTTTCTAATTCTTGCATAATAGTGCCTACACACACTGTTATTGTCCATGTCTCACACACTAACATACTGCTTCTCTTAAATAGGTACACTTTCTCTCCATCTCTCCCTTCCCTCCTTCTAGCTCCTCTTCCTTTCGTTTGTTCTTTTAAATGCAGATCAAGCAGATGTGCTTAAATGGCTGCTTCATATCCACGTGAAAATGGAAAATTAAGCAGGACCAGGAAGAAAAAGCTACACAACTTTCTCTCTGTGCTGAATTTTTTTCAATATGACACCATCATTGAGGTCACAGTCTGCTGCCTGAATATCTGGTGTGCCCATTTTTCAACTTAGGCAGAACATCATCATACACAATAAATATCAATAATCTTTAGATTTACTTACTCCTTTGGTTTAACCATAATTCTGTTTCCACCATTAAGACCAGTGGACCAAGGATGGTCTGTACATTCCTTTAGTAATGCGAAGAATTAGAAACAAGATGCAGAAACAAATGTAAGGCTGAATTAAAGTACCTTAGTAGGGGTCTCCAAGCTATGATGAGTTGTGTCATTGTCTCATTATATATTACAATGTAATAATAATAGACATAAAGTGCACAATAGATGCAATGCACTTGAATCATTCCAACACCCCCCACCCCAACCCTGGTCCATGGAAAAATTGCCTTCCATGAAAACAGTCACTGGTGCCAAAAAGGTTGGGGTACCACTGCCTTAGAGAATGCCGGACACATGAGAGACAGTCGGTGTTATTTCCCTTTCCTGATCCCTTTTTCTCAATTTTAGTAGTGTATTTAAAATTAGAATAAGGAAAATTAAATTTACTCCCTTTTGGGATACGACAGTAAATTTTATGATAAATATCTGGAAACATAAATTAACAAATTTACTTATGTTAAATTCAAATATAAGCCAGACTTCATATTGATTGGTATACTTAAATTAAATGAGATAGCATCTGGAAAATGTTGAGAATAGTGGCTGGCACATGGTAAGCGCTATTTCCATTATTAGCTAACTTTTTCTTATAAGCTAGCTACCAGTTACTACAAAAATAAGGTGCTCTTAAAAAAATCTATTTTAAGAAAAAAGCTGCCAAGACTGAAAATCAAAATTTTCAAGGATATTAGACTCTACCTAATATCTGCTAAATTGGTAACAGTTTTCAAATTTTACAAAGTCATGGAACATTTAAAATGTGATTTAGAAACGTGCTTTTGTCTAACCAACTAACTCACACAGACACACACAACACACAAGAACCCAACCTACCCAAGTATTGGCTGAAATAATATTTTAAAATATTTTATCAATATGCATCAAAACAGAATAAAATGCCACTAAGTGACTCAGCAGAGCACCACCTTGTCAAGACATTTTAGTTAAATTTCTAATTCACTAGTTTCTCAATATATTTTACAGTTTTTATTCAGACAAATGTTGTTAAGTTGTACCTCTCTCTTTTTTTAATAGCTAAGCTAGCAAGTTATATATTAGTAGAAGATATTTAATTCTTCCAAACATTATATAAATCCCTTCATAATTACTTTTCAAACAATAGTAAAGCTAAATAGGGATCTTCGCTGGTAGTTAGGATGCTCATGATAAACCATTCAAGAGGAGACATACATTTGGATTTTTATGTGGAATTTACTGAAAGCAAAAAAGTATTTCTGTCTTCACTCACTAGCTACCCTTTCTCACTTTCTTTTCCTAGCCCCTCCTGGCCGCCCTTCCGCATATGAAGTGCCCCAGGGCTTCAAAACAGGCCCCCTACTCCTCCCCACCCACACATTTTTCACTCCATCACATTCAGTCTTTTAGCTTCAGATTCCATCTGCACACAATGACTCCCCCCTGCTTTATGTCTCCAGGTGAGAAACACCTAAAGGGCCCCAGACTCTCATCTCCAGTGGATTTCTGGACCTCTCTACTGTCTAATGAAAACCCAGATGTTAACAATATGAGCAAATCGGAAGTCTTGATTGGCTCTTTCCCACGCTAGGTGCTCACGGTGGAGGGCGTGGGTCTTGTCTACAGCTTCTCTGGCCCTCCCATGCAGCGGTGTTTCTTGATTCCGTGTAAATCTCTCCTTCCTTTCCACGACCACTACCAACAACACTGAGTGCAGGTCGCCAACCCCTTTCTCCCTCCCACTGCCTCACTTGCTCCGGGATTTGCCTGACTTCTGATCTATTCTCTTTGCGGCAGCCAGAGCAGTCTCTTCCACAGTGAAACATGATTAGGTTATTCTCCGCTCAAAAATCCCAAACGGCTTCTTCCCATTACACGTAGGGTAAAATTCAAGTTCTTCCTATTTCCAGCAGGGCCCTACAGGACTCTCCTCCTAACCCTTCTAGCCTCACCGCAAACCACTCAGCCTGTGGGCACCACCCCACGTGAACTTTCTGTGTCCTGAATGCACCCACTCCTTTGCGCCTTTGCCCCGGGGGGGGGGGGGTCTTCTCCTGCCTCTTTCTCCCCAAATGGATCTTCATGCTCGTAGCTGCCAACAAGGGGTTCGAATGACCCTCCTTCAAAAAGGCCTTCCTGGATCACTCTGTCTACACCCCCCCCAATCTGGCCTGTCTCCACCATACTACACTGCTTAGTTCTCTTCACAGGGCTCATCTACACCTGAAGGTGTCTGGATGATTTATTTGTTTTCTTGTTTTGTTATCCCTCCTTGCTAGGATGTAAGTTTCAGGAAAGCAGATACCTTCTCTGTTTTATTTACCGCCGTGTCCACACGTAGAACAGTTCTCGGCACATAGTAGGGTCTCTATAAACAACTTTTGAATTGACGAGCACATCATCTCATTTACTGTCTCTTACTATGGTTCCCACTTTACAGGTGAGGAACTGAGGCTTTGAAAGGCAATTTCCCCTGTGTTTCGCAATAGGTAGGCTCAGAATGGGATCCAGGGAAGATTCCAAAGACTTCCTAAGGACTTTAAAGGGAGAGCTGTCTGAATGAACATTTCTAGCATCATTTCTTGAAGTCTCCTGTGCCAGTTGTTTGCCCTTTTCTTTTGTTTATCTCCTTCTATGTCCTATCATTGCTTACTCTCATAGTCAAAACTCTCAACTGATATCTTCTGTTTCCCTTATTTCTTCCTAGCCATTGCATACCTTGATCATATCTAAAGCATCAATAAGTAAATTCAGCGAATAAAAATGTGGATCATTGAAAAGAAGAAACACTTAGAGCATATTAGGCATAAGTTAAAATCTTATTTCATAAGCCAAAAGGGTATTTAGAAATCTAAATCTAAGAAGTCAAAATAGAATATCTTGAAAGTTCACATTTATCATATTAACTAGACAATAAACTTTTTTTGTTGTTTTTACTTTCCTTGAAGTTATAGTTAACTTGTCTCTGGAATAAAAAAAAACTGTAAGATGGATTTACTTGATTCATTTAATATGCTTCTTGGATGACTATGAAAAGATGATCTGGTGTCTACACTTCCTGGAATAAGATGAGAACCTCATGTGTTTTCCATGATCAAAGTGTTTAACAAAGGTCAAATTACTTCCCTTGCACTTCAAAATCAAAAAAAAAAAAAATCTAGATGCTTTGGTGAATTATTTAATGGCTTTCACTTTATGTAACATCAAAAACAAACTAGGTGGGGGGAAAATCCATTCTTTCCATCCATCCTGTCACTCACCTCCAGACAGACTCGGTTCTGTACTGCATTAACCTGCTTTTCAAGATGATTATAACGAATCACTTTTGCATCAGCACTCATAGGAATGACAAATAAATTGATCAAAGATGTCCTCATGCCTTTTATAAGAGACATACAATCTCGAGTGGATTATTAGACCTTGCTAAAGATGTGGAAGAGGCTCCATGCACCATGGCTCATGTAAGTAGCTAAGTCAACTGGGTGAGCTTACGTGCATATTCCACCAAACGACCTCATGTCTACCACCTCCTTTCCACGCCACTGTGATGCACCCACCACTGTGGAGTCATGTCCTCAACTACCGGATTACCCAGCTGACGGCTGAGAAGATTGACCAGCCAGTGGAGAAAGAACAGACCTAGAATCGGATAGACCCAGGTTAAAATCCCAGCTCTCAGCCCCGACCCCAACCCCCACTTGTTGGAAAATTATTCTGAAGGGTCACCAAGAACAGAGGGAAGGATGTGCTTGTGTGGCATGCCTTGGTGTACGTTTTAACTTCTCTCTCGAAATAAATATTTTATTTTCGGAATAAATCTCAAGACAAACCAGCCACAACAAATTAAAGCTGTTGTCTAGTCCCTTTTTGCATCTATCACCATTATTTTTTTTAAAAAAAATATCTCAAGATAATCTATTCAACTCAGTGCCAGCCCCAGGATGTCTATAACCGAAAAGTCTGCAGAGAAAAATCTGGTTGGAACAGACTTGGAGGTAGTCTTGTGAGAATAGGATTTTTTACTTAGTATATTACATACAGATATTAAAATAGTGGTTTTCAAATTTCTAGTTTATAAAAGGTTGACAACACCAATAATTATCTGCAAGAAGGTATATCATTACTTTAAGGAGGAAGCATTGGGGTGCTGATGGAGATTTTGGAAGATGTGAAACCCCACCTCCAAGCAGCCACTGCCACAGAGAGATTATAGACTTCATGAGGATAGACATGAACTATGGTACCCCCCAGCCCACCCAGGAGTCCAGGGAAAGCACTCACAAAGTAGTTGTTCATCAAATGCATTAATAAATTAATAAATAAATGGATAGATTTTTTTTTTTTTTTACCCAACCAAATAAAATACTCAGAAAGTTTTTAGGGCTTGAGTACTAAGAATCTGTGAGATTTTTTTTTATTCTCCTATTGATTCATTTCTGTGTTTCTCAAGTTGTCTAGAATAGTCCTGGCCTACTTAAAAGGCAATCAGAAGATGCCATGTCACACACGGCATGAGATGAAAAGA
The DNA here is from genome assembly GCF_040939455.1 of Microcebus murinus. Classification (NCBI taxonomy): domain Eukaryota; kingdom Metazoa; phylum Chordata; class Mammalia; order Primates; family Cheirogaleidae; genus Microcebus; species Microcebus murinus. Next base: position 33,698,527 of record NC_134126.1, read on the forward strand.
GGGAGAGAGAAATAAAAACAAAATGTTAGCAAGGACTCTGAGCAATTTCTTCTTTTATCAATTCCCTGACATTTTCCATGCAGAAAAAATTTACCATGACTAATTCACTTAAATGACGACACAACGAGGAAACAATTGGAATTACTTTTACACATCCTTAAGTGCTTTCTGCATAGAGGGGTGAGTTACCGCCCATTCATTCAGCAAAGGAGTACTGAGGACCTGCAGGCACCGATAAATAAGACCTGGTGATAACCTACGCGAGCTCACCAGCTACGGCAAAAGCAAAGCTGGGCAAAGAGAGTCCCAGGAGGGTTATTCAGGGGATCATCAGGGCAAGAGAACCCCAAACACCCATCCAGGGGGCAAAGGGGCAGAAGAGCAGGGCACATAGAGGAGGGCTGCCCAGAGGAGGTGATCTTTGTGCTAAATTTTGCAGAACAATTATAATTTTCCCAGTTAAAAAAAAAAAAAAAACGTGGAGGGAATAAAAAAACAGCATGGTTGACAGTTTGGAGAAATGAAAATATTATATTCTTAGGAAAATGCAAGTTATAACAAGAGATCATAGTATATGTCCCAAGGTGGTGACAGATAAAACCAGAGAGGTCTGAAGAGGTTCTGTTGGAATCGTGTGTGCAAGGCTAGCTGCTTTTGTTTTTCCCAAATAAAGCACAGAGACTACAGTAGGATAATTTGACACTCTCCCCACTCATCATTTTACTTTGAGAACATTTTACACGTATTGTGTTGATTCTTCTCTTTACTTTCTGCCCACTAATGACTAAGAAGTCGGGACAAGGGTATGGAAGCCAATTAGAGGAATACCACCCTAAGGAATGAGAATTAAAACATAATAATTCTAGACTGCAGAGCAGTCCTAAAAGAGTTTCTAAAGTTCCCATTGGCTCCCTAAGAAATAATTAAAACTGTGTCCTAAAAAAATCTCAAAATGAATCTAGATGAAAAAGCTCTGAATCTCAAAATGATTGTTACTGATTGAAATTTCAACACAACATAAATTTGAAAATGGCTAACACTGCCCAATCTAAGTCTGGTAAAAGTGAAAAATTACGTTACTAAAATTATATTTTATGTAGCATTGAACTGCCAAAAAAATTTTCTTTTTTTAGCTGTCAGCAGTCAAAACTACACAGAGGAAATGTTTCTGGACAAAAAGAAGAATTAAAATGCTTTTAAAAATTTAGATCTGTATTGTTTGAGAAGAAAAATTATACTTAGAAAAATAGTGACCACAAAGGGTATTTCCCAGAGACACAAGCTATCATCAGTAAAATCTGATGTGTGTCAAATTGATTCATAAATCTAATAGTTATTGCAAAAATTAAATGCAAGTGATGCTGTTGAACATTAATTCAGTAAAATAAAAATTCAAAAACTGACTGTAAATTAACCAGGCTACATATAAAATACTCAGGGAATTAAATTTACGTAACAGATTCTTTTCCCTGCAAAATTTATCTTCAAGGAAGCCTCATAAGTGTTGGTGTATTCTAATTAACTGTTTGTCTTCATAAGAGTTGAGTCAAAACATCCTTGGTATCAAAATCATGGGAGCAAAATATTCTCTACCTCATAGCGAGCTATTAAAGGAGGGCTGTACAAAGGTGAGTTTTGCATTTTGCAAAGATTCTCCTTGTGATGGCAGACGTAGGCACAGGAGGGATTGGAGAGAGCCAGGACTTTAGGTGGTTGTTGGGATAAGAAATGGCAGTAATCCCTAGCAAAGGGTTGTAGAAGGGAATGGATTCACGAACTATTTGGAATGCAGTCCAGAGTGGCCTGAACATCCCCAAAATACAGGATGTGGCGTTAAAAGAATTCAAAGATCTCTCCGGGTCTGCTCCCCTGCCTCATAACCTTAAACAACTGCTTTATCTCCTCATAGCCTCTCAAAGAATGAGATGTCATTTGCAATCAGAGCTTCATGCTAAAGAGCCATGAGCTGTGGTTTCATGGGATCGCATGAAAAAACAAATGTACAACTTTGCAGAGTTTCTCGTGGTTTTTCAAAGCATCCTCACAAATATTTTCATTTTAAATGCTTACGGCACTTTATAGACGAGGAAATTGTGTCTCAAAGGTAAAAAAATTATTTGGCTCAAAATCGCACCATTCATAGAGTTAGATCCTCAAAACATTTCTCACTCCAAATGCCATGATATTCTCCGGCTTGGGAGGGCTCCTGCCTCATTTTCCATTATGCTTAATCTTTTTTTTTAAATCGATAAACAAATTATTACTTTTTTTCTTTAAGTGGAGATATTTGAAATACAATGACCACACTTTGTTGCCATCCATGATGTTGTCCTTTTGATACCATCTCTTTATATAGGTTTGTCTATTTTCTTGAATATCAGGACGCATTTTTTAAAATTTAAAATGCAGAGAACTTCTTCTTGTCTACCAGTGATTTTCGTTAGGTTCACTCCACCAGCTGCTCCTATCCTAAAACACATGAGTTGATGCTAAGTTGCCCCAGCTCTGGTCTTCTGCCCCAGCATGGGCAGGTCAGCTCTGAAGGGTCGATGATTTTCCTCCAGCTGCTCAACTTTTGATGGAAACTAATTTTTTAAATACATGAATAGTGAAATTTACGCTTGAGTATCATTGCATTGTAATCATGATTTTATAACTGAACGCAATATATATGGAGGAATTGAAATTTCAGTAAAGTGGCTTTTTCCTTTCAGACACTTGTCTCATTTCCAGCAAGAAATAAGTGTTTAACTTAAAAATACTATATAGCTAAGCAGCATAGAATATGTTAATGTTTCTTTAAGCTTGGGTCTTTTGAAAAAGAATCTAATAAGAACCTTGATAATTTGACAGATTACCTTTTCAGAAGTGAATAGATTGAAGGTACTTTGGGCATAGAAGATGCCTGTTTATTTCACTAACATTGACTTCATGTATATTTGTGCTTGTTCTGGATGAAAGAGTAAAAAAGTTTTTGTTTCTTTCATTTTTTTTTTTATGATTGTTAAGCACACAATTCTCTGAATACAACAGTCACTCCCTAGACTCTTTTGACAGACTGAAATTGAAGTAGTGCATTGACAGGAATTCAGATTAATGTAAAGATTTTAGGCAATAATAATTAGACATGTTCTGATCTAAATAGTGGTTAGGGCCATGTACACAAAATCCAATGATTATTATAATCTTTATTTTTGCATATTTGGGTATTCTATAGAAATAGACATCTTAAATTATATTGCTAAATGAATAGCATGTGATATTTTATTTTTCCCTATACTATTCCCTGAAGAGTAATATCTTTCTGTATGCAAAAGTCATAGCACTAATTTTTTAGTAACAGTCAAGTGGTATGGGGTTGGGTACCTAGCACTGACAAAGATATTTAGACTAAACAACAATTAAGTTTAAATAAGTTAGATTTTGATTCTAATTTTTTCCTGTGTAAATAATCTCATGAACATATAAGATGACTGGAAAAAATCAAAGGTCTGTGACGATGAAGATCTCTTTCTCTGCACTGAGCTGACTTACACATGCATGGTCTGGACATAAAACCTTGCCTTCATGAACACTGTGTGTTTACCAACAAAATGAGTCAACCCAACTACAAATCTCTGCTCTTCACCTACTCAGATGGAAATTCATCTTCACACTATCTAGTGATAAATGATTCCCAGCTCCCTACAAAACTTTCAAAGTATTCGGCTTTCAAAATATTTGTATGCATGCAATGCAATGCCTGGGTGTACCAGATTCCATCTGACCCAGCATTCAATCCCAGAGCGCTTAACGTTAGTCCTCAAACCAGCACTTACAAGGATGAGACTTGATTTCTTTTGTGCTGTTCCCCCAGCTAGATGAATATTTTTTCCCTTCCCATTCCTTACTTTTCTTCCTACGAGCATCTGTATTTGAAGAATAAAACTGACTGACTCCCTCCCCTAAATGGCATTACCAAAAATGCCCAAAGAGCTGATCAAGGAAAATTTAGAGACAACAAAATTCTCAAACTATGAATTTTTAAGCAGTCAGGAGGGTCCTTCCACATAAGAGGTGAGATAAGGAAATGAATGAAGAAAATAACCCAAAAGAGGGCAAAGCCTGGAAGCATCTAGATCCAAAATTAGTGTATTTAATCTTGACAAAACTGTCCTACTACCCTCATCCTTCCATTTTTGCCCCTGGCTAACTTTTTTGTCTCATAGTCTCCCTCTTTTTGACTTCCCTTTCTGAAATTTTTCTCCTCCTTCATCAGCATAACCTGCGGTTTTATACTTTAAAATTTTCATTATCTATTCAGTGCCTGGCAAGGTAGCAGGAACAGGAGAGACAGAGAGGCATAGGCTTTCTGCTTTAATGCATGTTACTATGGCAGTAAATCCACTGATTTGTACATCATCATCATCATCAACAACAAAAACAACAAATTGAAATAGCACTTGAAAACTGCCAAGGAAAGGTAATAAAAAGTGGGTGATAAAACTATTATAAAAGTCCCAATTTCAGTGGGACAATTTTAGGGCAAGAGTGACAAAAGAGAAAGCCAGAGAAGAGACAGGATTTGCCCAGAGCCTTAAAGGCCTCAAGAGAGTATAGAGGAACTGCGTGTTGCAACTACCTCCTGCTTGTTCTCTTTTAATCAAACGTAAGAGAAAAAGAAAAAAAGATTCCTGCTCCACCCCAGGGCCAGCTCCCAGCTTGCTGGGGGTCCCATGTGCTCTTGCAAGAAGGTGATAATTTATACCAAAGGCAATGAGAAGGTACCAGAATTTTCCCTCTTTTATTTTTTTAAACTGCAGAATATATATATAGATAGATATAGATGTTACCAGACTAGTTAGAAAACTATTATAATTTTACAGATGAAAAATAATAAAGCCATGAATTAAGATGATGACAACGGAAGTTTAGGTCGGGGAAAAGGTTTTAAAGATCACTGAAAACAAACATTTCAGGACTGAGGGAGCATGTACATGTTTGAATTTAGGAAAGGAGTTCAGGTCCATGCTTCTGAGGGATGAGTCCAGAGATGAAGAATCAAGAGTCATCGACACATAGTAGGCACTGATAAGAAATCCAGAGTGGAAGAAATAAGAATAAAATTGGCCAAGGACTGAAGCCCATAAAACCCCAATATTTAAAAGGTAAACAAATATGGAGAACCAGTAGACAGATAGAAAGACAGATTGATAGATATAGATAGATAATAACTAGTATATATAATAACTCACATGTATATAACTAGTATGTGCAGGTATATATCTATATATGTATATGAACAAGGTAGAAACATCTACATTCCTATACTAGTTAGTTGTCACTGGTGAAAGGAGATCAAATGGCCCGGAACAGAAAAAGAACTTGGCTCAAGCTCACCACTCTGCCCTAGTACTTAGTTACGTCGAGCAAGAGAGGAAACGGAAATACAGACCCTTACCTCACCTCATCTTTCCTCTAACAAAATGCACTTCAAAATCTAGCCGTGATAAGAGTTGCAGGCAAGGTTTTTCTCTGTAGGAAATATTTTATCAAAATCAAATAATGATACCCACATCCCAGAATCTTTACATTGTCTTTAGGACTTAGACTTGCTTATCAAATTCAATTGCTACTTTGCACTGAACAGCTGTGATGTGCAAGACATGATACATGTTTGCAACGTGTGATATGGTTTTTTTTTTTTTAATGTAGATGGAAAAATAAAGAATTATGTTCAGGAAATGAGTCCGAGCTGCTGTGACTCATAACATAACTCACACAGGCCTGCCCTAGGGTGGGGGGATAACTCACAACACCTCCGCCATACTCAGAGAACACTCTTCCCTACCTGCGTTCTCAAAGCCATCACTGCCTCTAGAATTATTTAGAAATTTTAAAGAAAGTTTTGGTTTCCAGTTGTCATGGCAAAGAGGAACAGAGCAAGGAGATTAGGGACTTTTGTGTAAAACTGAACCCAGCATTGTTGCCCCGACAAAACTTAACTTTGGCCTTGCCCCCACATGCATTTTAGAGATTTAGTAAAATATCTGAATTGCGCGCATAGTCATCTATCAATGTCTCTCTACACTTGGCTCTGTTTCTTTATGCCTTTAAAACATACAGTATGAATTTTTCTGCCCCCAAATATATATTTCTTGTAGACATTATTTCAATATATTCAAATAAAACATAAAATTCAACTCGTTTGTTGCCAATAAAGAAAAATATATAAGGAATTAAGAACTTTCCAAATTATATATTGAATCACAAAATACCTCTTGGAACTTAAAAGCATGATAAACAATATTTGCAGATAGAAATTATTGTGGCTTTACATGTTTTTCCACAAATAAATATGTATTTCAGAAAGACTGTCAATGTCTTTCAGAAAAATATTTGCTCTCAAGAGCTATGTGAGCAATTGAAGATAAACTTGATTTTTCTCAGAATAAATCTATGTATATCTATCCATTTATTTGTAGTATAAATTATTCAGCAAAGTTGATTTAATGGGTTCTAGATCCTACTGTACTCTTATTTAGATTATTAATTCAAAGATGTTTCTTATGGTAAAAATCCTTTAATAGACCAAGTTAAAATTTTTACGGTGGTTTGATCTGTGGCCTACAAAATATTTCAACATTTCTTTATGCTCACTTAGAAATGCTTTTCAACATATACAAATAATAATCTTTAATGAAAATATGCTGATTTATAACAATGCACATGTCACCATATTAAAATTATTTTTTACATTTATTTTTGATTATGATAACAGTCTTTATAGAGATAACTATAGAAGCACATTTTCTGTACTAAGAACAAAATGTTGCACCTATACAGATTTTTAAAATGCATCTTTGCAACGAAAAATAACAGAATGAACACAACAAAAAAAGTCTATCTTATCCTGTTTTTCTTTCCGCTATCCTAGGTTACCCAAACTATAAACTGACAGTGTGACATGCTTAGGAGGTAACTACTGCCCTCCCTTTCAGAGGAAAGGAGAGTGGTAAAAAGTCAATAAAAGACTTCGAAGTGAATTTCAATAAGCAAGATTTTAAAAAACAGTTTATGTTTTGGAATTTCTGCAAAAATTTTACTTTTAATGTCCTTTTAATAATAAAAATAGCTTTTAGATGCTACATCATAAAGAGGACTACTAAATGGCAATTTAGTAGTTTCATTTTAATAGTCAACCAAAACGTACTCATGATCCAAGCAGACACCGTTCAAGAACTGGCCATTGAATAGACCATAAATGTGTAAAGATTTCAAACCTAAGTGCCCCAGCTCCAATTAGTTACATTTTCCTGTAGAACACAGCATTTGCATGATTTGTAAGAGTTTAAATATTTCTGTCTCATCCAGGCTATGATTTTTACCCATCACCCAGAAAGGGCGATCGCTGCAAAAATTTTCAAAGTAAAAACTCATTATTAGCGAGAAATTAGAACTTGATCTAAAATACATTCTGTGATAAGAACATGTAGAAAGTTAATATTTTATTAAATACCTCAGTATATTTTCGGATGATCATATACCTAAATATTCAACAAAATATGTTAAGAGTTAACTCAAAATTTGAGGAAGCAAACGCGTAGCGCGAAAAGATGGTAAGGCTTACATGCAGCCAGAGCCATCTTACGACTTTCACAAAGTACGGTTTTTCTTAAAAGGGTATAAAAACTCACTTATTTTGTCATTAAAACATCCCTCAGATTTTTATAAATGTGCATTCAACGTCACTTTGGGGGTTAAGTAACAACGTTGCTCTTGTGTCCTTGAACAGTTGTAAGTAAAGATACAGCTAGACAATGTTTTCCTTTTAAATTCTGATTTTTTTCTCCCCCCCCCCAAACATCTATGCCTTTTAAAACAGAAACAATGTATTCTGTCTCATAACTAGCTGTGTCTGCCTCCACCAACAACCTTGACCACCTCCCAGCCGGCTTCTCACTTCCACTCACCGACACATTTAGCGTATTCTTACGTCTCTATTTCAAACCAATCTTCCTTCCAAAAGAGAACAAAATATGAAAGTAAATATGAAATATCCTTGTACTTACCTGCAACAAACATTTCTGTGTCCAGGAAGGCAAAGCCAAAGGCCAGAAGTTTAAGCCACAAATACATGGTCATATCTGGAAACTAGCCGTGCCCTTAAGAAACACCATGCGTCCTTCTGAAAGGCAAAACAATGGTTAGCTCTGCAAAAGTTTTCCTCTGTAAAACAGAATCAAAAATAAGAAAGAATAAATGCCTACTCTTCACTGTTGTCTTATCGGGCCAGGAGCAATTTCCTCCTCTGTTGCCCTAAGAACAAACCACTTGTTAGCTGCATGAACTGCTAAGTGGTGATGTCAGGTTCGGTTTTACTAACTTCTCCAAAAATACTGTAAAGGGTCCTCTTTGCAGGAAGTCAAAAAAGCTGTTCAAACTCAGAGCAATGGCATCTTACTTCCTTAATTCAAGTGCTTTTATACCAAGTTAGTAAGCCTTTTAGAAGATTCTCCCCTCAAGAAAGGTGTTTTTTAAACTATCCAGCTACATTACAACTTTAAAACAAGACACTGGATCCCTCCCCCAAAACAATTAATAACTTTCTTACCTAAAAGATTATAAAACAGATTCAGCATGGGTATAACAAAACAAAGTCTGGCAAGATGATGCAGCAACTGAATTAGTAGAAAATATCTGTATTTTGTTTATTAAGATGGCCAAGTGAACAAACTACCTATCTGGTTATTTCTGGCAACCTGTATCATTCATCATTAGGGCATTCAAAACCCAGCAGCAATATGACAATTTAAGCAGTAAAACCCATTTCCTAGCCAAAAAGCACTCTCAGAGAGCTTAACAGTTTGGCCCCAAATCCTTCACAGATATCTTTATGAGGCTAGGAATGGAAGCAGAATGTCATTTCCACTGCAGTTACAGCAAATCCTGCTTCAAAAAAAAATTAATGCTTCTGTGACTTCAGGCATTCCTTGGTGCTGTTGATGAGGGAAAGGAGAACAATGAAAAACCAAGAGTTGTCTTTCACAAAAGCTCGGCTTTTCTTCTTTTTCTCAGTAGTACTTTCTCAACATTTTTGATAAATAAGACAACAAGTGCTCTTCATAATTTTGATGGTGCTCTTAGTTAAGTCCATCCATTAGGAAAATGCTTACTGGCAAAAAGCAAGTATAAATGTGCCAATAAATTAAGCGAATTGGTGCCATTATCACAATATCTGCATGCCTTTAAAAATAAAAGTGCACACAGTGTAGCACTCACTATTTATTTGAACTATAGCTAATGCTCTGGGGACTTCTCGAGAGACATAGCCCTTGCAGTAACCCTGCGGTCCCTGGTTAGCAAGCATTATTGTAGGGTTCCTGTAGTTAAGTAAATCAATCTTCTGATATTTACAAACTTACCTATTTCACTCTTCTGTTGGCTGCTATGAACTACAGAGTCAAATCTGCATCCCACTTTGTGAAAATTGAAATAACCCCGAAGCTTAAACTTTGGGTAATAACATTTTAATAAGATTATAATTATGATTTTATTGTGATTATTATTCATTATAGCTAACTTACAGACTTCTTAGTATGTGCAGGAGCTATGCTTAGGCAGCTTGTATATATACATTGTCTAATTTCTGCAATACCCTTGAGCTAGATCCCTGTTCGATCTGTGATGTTCAGAATGGCTGGGTGATTTCTCTAAGGTTTCCACAGCCAGGAAGTACACAAGTTATGTTTCGAACTCAACTGTTCAAGTTTCATCTCACTTTCTTTACTCACCTCACTATCATCCTTCATGTCTCTCACTCCTTTCCCCAATCTTTTTTACTGTGTATGTATTCTGATAGTGTTTTATCTCTAGGAGATAGACCACTGAATTAGTAAAAAAAAAAAACAAAAAAAAACAAAAAAAAAAACAAAAAAAACCCCAAAAAAACGATGTTCTGTTCTTGCAAATGTATTTTTAAATAAGCTAGCTGTAAAAGTCAACATTAATTTTCATGTAGGTAGGCCTAATGAAAAGGAGGCCTGAGCACCTTAGCCTGTAATCTTAAAATACATTTGCAATGGAAAACTCTTTGGAAGTTAGCTTTGAATATCTTTAAGCAAGCATTTGTGTTCTGTTAGCTTCCTATTACAGCAGAATATCTGGTAAAACTAGAAGCCCGGAGGAAAGTGCATAAGATCTTTCCAAAGGGAGAAAAGCATCTAAAATCATGCTTGATAAGAATGTAGGTTTAGCAGCCTTAAAGAGACATTTAAAAAGGAGCTTTGTAGATGGTGGCTTTGAAAAAAAAATGGTAAGAAAGTTAAGAGATTCAATTCCATTTCAGGCAGGTGGGCACACGTGAGTTGGATAATGTGTTTTATTTTAATGTGTTAAAATTTAGTTGGACGTTTACAGGAAATAGTAGACCTTTGAGCAGGAAAATCTGTGTTGTCTATGATAAAATCATAAAGACATAGAGCCTGAAGTGTGGAGACACCAGTGAACAAACAGAGATGCATTTTTTTTTTTTTTTTTTTTTTGAGACAGACTCTCACTCTGTTGCCCAGGCTAGAGTGCCGTGGCGTCAGCCTAGCTCACAGCAACCTCCAACTCCCGGGCTTAAGTGATCCTCCTGCCTCAGCCTCCCGAGTAGCTGGGACTACAGGCACGCGCCACCATGCCCGGCTCATTTTTTCTATATATTTTTAGTTGGCCAATTAATTTCTTTCTATTTTTAATAGAGACAAGGCCTCACTCTTGCTCAGGCTGGTTTCTAACTCCTGACCTTGAGCCATCCTCCCGCCTCGGCCTCCCAGAGTGATAGGATTACAGGCGTGAGCCACCGCGCCCGGCCAAGAGGTGCAATTCTGATGGCCCAGAGTGGAAGCCATGGCAACCCAGAAGGTGGGCATCCCTGAGACGAGGCTGTCAGGGGGCGGCACCAACAGCTTGTCCAGAGGCAGAGCACAGCTTTCCTCGGACAGTGGGCGACGCTGAACCGGACACCCAGGCAGGACTCAGCGGCAGCTGGCCTCTGCTCAGGGCGTCTGGGGAAATCTCTTCCACTTTGTCACCTATGGGCCTGGTATCGGGGCTCTCGGCATGCAGCGGCAGGAAACTCCCAGAGCGAACAGGAGTATCTGTGACGCACTGAATGCGGTCCACTCTCCCTGATTCTGAGAGTGCGGCCGGTGGGCGGGCTGCTCGTGAGCCGGTATTTTGCTAAGAACAGCCGAGACCAGCAAAGGGCAGGAAGTAGCAACAGATTTTACACTACATAGCAAACGTAGGGGTGCTTCTTGAGTGGTTGAGAACGGTAGGTATACAAAACAACCTCAAAGTTTGAGCAAGAAAGTTTCAAAATAATTGGAGCGGATTTTTAAAAGCTGCACTCTCTACTTTAAGTAAGATTTCACTTAAATGAATCATTTGAATTTTTTTTTTTAGTAAAAGTTATGTAGCACAGGAACAAATTACATGAGGTTGAGGACAAAAGCAGATGTTATTCTTTCCTCCCCTCCTTCCTTCATCCATTCAACAGAGAAAGCTACTGATATAAGACATTCACTTTTGCCTGACATGAGGGAAAAACGGTGAGCAAAAGCAAACATGCTCCCTGCCCTTTTTTTCTACTGCAATAGAAGACACAGTAATTAATTATCTAATCATCAGGGCAAGTTCAGCACACAGGAAGTGAATACCTGATGCTCTGCTTCAAGCATATCACGGGATATTCGGTCTAGTACTGAGGTTGGAAAGTTCGCCTGGAATAAAAAGCAATGAAACCAGATCTGGAAAAAAAAAAAAAAATAACAGAAGTTAAACGAAGATGAGGAGAAGGAAAGTATTTTCAGCAGAAAGAACCATATATTGGAAGGAAGAGTGTGATCAGGGAACGGGAAGAGGGCTGTGTGTGTGGCGTACAGAGAAACAAAGCCTGGGCATGATGAGGCGAGAGAGAGAGGTGACCCCAAACCTGGCCAGGCCTTGCATCTTCCAAGAGCCTGACCTTCACCCTAAGAGCTGGGAGAACTACTGAGGGAAGCGTTCTAAACATTGCTCGTGAATCTCCTTGCCAAGGGATGTCCACGTTGCCAGATCTCATATCCCCGTTCAGTTCTTGGTCCTCATCGTGCGTGACCTTCTCAGCCACAGTTCACCTTTCCTCCTCGGAGCAAGGTGTTTCCTCAGCCTCCAACACATCATCATCCACAGATTCTCCCGGACTCTCCTTGGCTTTTCCTCAGCAGTTGCCGTGTTGGGTTCCCATCCTCCACCTGACTTTTAAATTCTACAAAAATACATTAAAAGCTCATTGCTCGGCCCACCCCTCTCTCTCTGGGTGAGCCCGTTCATGGAGGTGACCGTAACGTTAACGTCTCTGGTCAGACCTGTGTTTTTAGGTCTCTCGACTCACGTTGTTGCTAGTGCATTTTCAAACCGTCCACCCAACGGCTTCATATGCAGCTCGGTGGAACGGGAAGTCCTGGACCATTTTTCCTTCAAACCCGCCCAACTCCCAATCATATTCACTTCCGCCCATGCACCAGCATACACACAGAAACCCAGCTTTTATTTGTTGTTTCTCCTTTTCTGTCACAACGATATCTGGGCCACGAAAAAGTCCCATGCATTCTGTCTCCACTGTCTGGCTTAACTGTGTTCCACCCCAGTCCTACCACTGAGGACCAGCCCGCCATACCTGCTCAGACAGTCGTTCAACTGGTCTCCCAGGTCCCACCTCAGCTCCCTTCAATATTTCCTACTGTGTTTCCCCAAAAATAAGACCTACCCATAAAATAAGCCCTAGCAGGATTTCTAAGCATTTGCACCACAGAAGCCCTACCCCGAAAATAAGCCCTAGTGAAGGGCATGGCTACACAGCACGCCTGCACAACCCATGCATTTCGTCATGGAGCAGTAAAGAAGACGAGCAGCCCTTCTCATCTGCCCCTTGAGAGCTCTGTGGCTCCACATGAGAGATCGGGGCCAATGGTTCCAAAGGAAATAGAGTCGCAGGAAATTCAGGATGGAATTCGGGGTTTGGAGAGTGATGATGATGTTCCAAAAGAAGACGACCTAACTATGTTTGAATAAATGTAGATGGTTGTACCGTACTTAAAAAAAATGACACATCCTCTGAAAATAAGCCCTAGGGTGTCTTCTTGAGGAAGAATAAATATAAGACCCTGTCTTATTTTCCAGGAAACGGGGTACAAGGAGCGATCAAATCTGTCTTCTGTCATGACAAACTGGGTCAGGATGATGAGTCCTTTCTTAAAGCCTATTAATGCTTTTCCTATTTGCATTTTGAATGAAGTCCCACCCCTGCATTGTTTCCTAACCCATTCAATGCTGCTTTTTTGCCTTGCTCACACTGTGCTCTGGCCACATTGATCTGTTTGTTCCTTAAAAGGCCAAGCGCTTTCCCGTTCCGGGTATTTTGCTCTTCATTCTGCCCAGGATGCTCTTCCTATTCCCACCCCGCCCCCACCGTGCTCTCTTTGCATGACTTACGTAACTTCAGATGACAACTCAAATGTCACTTCCTCCATGAAGTTTCCCTGACCGTCCCACTTAAAAGAAGCCTCTCTACATTATTTTCTATCGCAGAACCTTCTTTGGTTTCTCCAGCTCCAGGGATGTATTTCTTTATTCTTATCCCCCTCCCCCATGAGAAGGCAAGCCTGTCTTCCAGGGAGTGGACCACGAGGTCTAGGCAAGGCTTAGTACGGTGGCTGTCATACATGAAATCTCTTAAATAAATGAACAAATGGCATGCTGTGTGGCCAATAAATTGGGGGTTGGCAAGGGTTGGAACTGGCAGAATGGTGGAGAAGCTTGTGCTTAAGCATAGGCAAAAAATGGAGGCAGTGGAAATGTTTACCAGTTCAATAAAGGACTAAATTAGGTAACACTATATTATAAAAAAAAATTTTTTTTTTGAGACAGAGTCTCACTTTGTTGCCCAGGCTAGAGTGAGTGCCGTGGCGCCAGCCTAGCTCACAGCAACCTCAAACTCCTGGGCTCAAGCGATCCTCCTGCCTCAGCCTCCCGAGTAGCTGGGACTACAGGCATGCGCCACCATGCCTGGCTAATTTTTTCTATATATTTTTAGTTGGCCAATGAATTTCTTTCTATTTTTAGTAGAGACGGGGTCTCGCACTTGCTCAGGCTGGTTTCTAACTCCTGACCTTGAGCGATCCTCCCGCCTCGGCCTCCCAGAGTGCTAGGATTACAGGCGTGAGCCACTCACCGTGCCTGGCCTATAATTATAAAATTTGATATAAATTCTTACCAATGAATAAACTATTGTAGGAGCACAAAGGAGGGAATACATCTACATTTGATTTGATTTAAAAACACATTCTTCCATTCTGCTATTCTGTCTTTTGAATATTTAGGAAAGGAATCCATGTTACTAGATGTATCTGCCCCTCTGTCTTTTTGCAAAATGTAAAAACAGATAAAAATAAATCTCACCAATGCCAAGCTGCACGAGGGAGAAGATAGTGATGCAAAATTTTACAGTTTTTCCCACTTTGTGCACCAGGACCGGAATTTTCCTTGTTATCTTAGACATGCCCAGTCTGTGTATACTTATGCATCAGTGATGCATGTATACTTAAGCATCAATGCCAATACAGGAGTTCTTTCATATGACGTTAAAAAACAAAAAAGATTTTTTCGAGTGCTCAAGAAACAAGGCTAAATTCTAGTTCTAGCAATGATTTGCTGTCTCTAAAATGAAGCTGATAATATCACTTATTGCTGCTGTGAGAACTAAATGTGCTAATTAAGCAAACATTCAAGAAATGGTGTAAACAAGCTAAGTCATAATTAAAATATACAGAACATAACAGACACCCCACTCCTCCTTCTAACGCCAACAAAAACAGAAAAGTAGAGACTCAAAGGAGGGAAGGGAAAGAGCTTCCTTAGGGCCCAGTGTGTCCTGGAAGAGAAAGAGTTAAACTAGATATGAGATTAGAGTGTTTAACTGGCCTGGAATAATCTGTTTTGTTTTGTTTTGTTTTTTTAAAAAAAAAAACAACCCAAAAGTGACTAAGAAGTTGTGGGACCTGTCCTATGTACTGCTAACAAATGGAAAAGGGAAATTCAATATTCTGTGCTTTATCAAACTAAAGGCACCGTTCATTGCAAGATGCATTCTGACTTCAGCACTGTTAAAATATATTCTATAAAATGTGAACCTTAGGACCAGAGAAATACAGTAAGCGCAGCTGACCGGCGGCAAGAGAACCATGCGATTGTTTTATGCTCATAACTCATTGAGATCAGAATGCTTAATAAACCGGTAGTATGTGCAGAGGACTATTAAGCACAGACAATGAGCTCTGATACCAGTTTCCAACCCCGTCTTAGTAAGAAAGACTGGTAAATGTTAGCAAAGTAAGAGAATATTCCTCTCTGGGCTGGTCTTCTGTGGCTTCCACACTGTCCTCGCCTCAAGAAGTCTGAACTGAGATGTGTGTGCTTTACTTCAGGCCCCACAGTATAGATTAAAAACTACGTACAACATTCGCTGATTCCTTTGGTGGCTGCAGGATACTGAACTAACTCTCTCTCTCTCTCATCTCTTTCCACACCAGCTCCTGGCGATGCAGGACTTTCCTGTCTGGGTGATGCCCGTTGCAGAGCCAGATGCACAAAGATAGCAGGTGGCAAGTTTAGCACAGGGTTTGAATTAGCTTCCAAATTCTATGCAGAAACAGGATGCTGGAAATGTGACAGCACAAAACAGAAGTCATAGTCTGTGTATGGTCCGTTGTATATGCTTACTTATAACCTAGTGTGTTCACTTTAAACCATTTCTCGAATACTTGCTTAATTAGCTGATGTAGCTTTCATAACACTGCTAACGTAGAATTTTTTTTTTTTTTTACTTTTTCAACAAGACAGAAAATAAAAGCAGAAAATGACGCACACTTAGCTGTACCTCAACTGCCAACGAGGCTTCCCTCACGCCAGGTCTACCCAGCTGGGCTTCTGCTCACCTGCGAACTCACCTGTGAATTTGTTCACCCTTCTGTGCAGTTTTTCATCACTTGTCATACAACTCTCATCCTCTTTCTCATCAGTTTGATGTGGGAGCAGTGGGTGTTGCTGGTTTCTTGTTTGGGAGCTCTGATTATTTTTAAATGATGTTGAATAATGGTCTGTGTTTTCCCCCCACAAAAATTTTCTAACAGTCCGTCATCCTTGAAGAACACCGTGGCTTGGATGTCGCTGTGAGGGAGCGGTACAACATCCATAAGTAATCAGTGCACAATGCTATAGACATTGCAAAGTATGTGTGTTTGGATTAAAATTTCTGCATTCGGCTTGAAACGAATTCAAATAAATATTAGACAATAAAAAACAAAAGCCCCTTTCGAAAAGCTAACAGTAGTAAATCTCAACATTTCACAGAATGTATAGATGTGTGTTGATGTTCCGAGCTTGTAAAACAGAGTCACAAAGCAAAGAGCATCGGATGAGTTGCGGATTGAAACCCACTAAGTTAAATAAAACTGAACTAAATAAAATAAGCGCCAAACGCATACAGCAGTGTATATAAGTTTGACATGATGTGGGTCCTAGAACTTCAATCTATTGCAAATCTCAACAACCACGCTCTTGGCATCTCAAAGTCATCCCATATTGCTCCGGCCAATGACTAAATCATATTAAAAGGATTCATTCTCTACTTGATTTCTCTAAAGCTTTTAAGGTGTAAGCTCTAGTTCTGCTGGTTTTAGTGAGACCCTGAAAGGCTCTGGAATGATTCTCTCCTCCCTCTAAAGCCCCAACTTTCAACCCCCAC
Organism: Microcebus murinus; assembly: GCF_040939455.1. NCBI lineage: Eukaryota > Metazoa > Chordata > Mammalia > Primates > Cheirogaleidae > Microcebus > Microcebus murinus. The sequence continues at coordinate 33,715,337 of NC_134126.1, forward strand.
CCCCGGCTCCTTCCTCCCAGTCACACAGGAATTGGTTCAGACCTTCCTTTTAACCAGAATCTTCCAGAGGTAAGATATTTTCCATATAACATCCTCTCTCCCATAAAAGCTACCCCACCCCCATCTAGCAATATTGCTTCTGCCTCCAAGAAGTCTTCCTTTTACTTCTCTGATGAGACCAAATATCCTACCATATTTCTTCCAGTATTTTTTTTTTAATTTTCTTCATGGCACTTGCCACATTGCTTGGGCGATTATTTGATTAAATCATACCTTTCTCAGAAAACCATGTACTCCTTGAAGACTGCTACTCTAGCCCATGGGCAGAGGTGTACTACAATCAGTCGTTGAAATGAATGAATAGTCACAGGATTCTTCCTGATGCTTCTTGGCTACGTATGACTCTCGGGACATTTTTGTTTTGTAACCCTGTCATAGAGAATAAATTTCCTGGAAACAAGGTTAGATTTAATTTGAATTACAGAAAATAAAGGAATGTGATAAATTGTGAACACCTGAATGGAGGTTGCAAAAATCTTTTCCGCTACACTTGCTTAGTAAGGCAGCTTTGTTTTTCCTATTAACAAACACAGATTCATTTTCAGCAATGCGTGCAAGAAGAAACAAAATATGCATGTAAACCAGTATTATCTTCCAAAGGTGTGGCTCTGTTTCGATCTCAGTGCTTATTTCCCTAAGCACTGTTAATTAGGGTCAATGCTACCTGCAAGAACAATTAGACCTTCAGATTTATAAAGACCCAAACACAGTGGAACCTTATTTCTCCCACACGAGAAACAGTCCTGGAATAGAAATTGCATGCATCCTGGGATTGATACAGGAAGTCCATCTAAAGTGGGATGAGATATTGCTGCTTCTCCTCCTCGGGATGAGGGTAGCCCTTGAGAAGCAGGCTCAAGTTAAGCCCCTAAAAAAGACAGTTTATGAGAGACCCTTCCCAGCATCCCCAGGTAAGTTTAGTGATATAGCCACGAGTAAAAGAAAACAGAGCAAAGCAGAATGTCAGGTGAGCGGGTCAGATACTAACCACCACACGGTTCCCCTGCTCCCCACACCTGCCCTCGCGCCCCAGCCAACCTCCCCACCTTGACGAGGGCACCGCCAGCTACCCCGGCTACTCAAGCCAGGTACCTGGACATCATCTTGGATCCTCTTTTCCCCTCATCTCCAGCGGCCAAACCAATCCGGAAGCGAGTTCTCTCGCTTTTGTCTCTCGAACGTCTATCGAACTAATCTCCTCCTTCCCACGACCGCGACCACCGGCACAGGGTCCAGACGGCTCCACTTCTCTTCTGGAGACCGGCCTTGCCTCCTAGCCTGCCTCTCTGCTTCCTCTCTCGCTCTCCTCCAGGCCATTTCCACACGGCGGCAGCGAGACAGGGTTTCTTAAAATGTAAATAAGGCCATGCTACGTTCTTGCATGAAATCTGGCTGAAGGTTCCATTTGCAATTTAAGTAAAATCCAAAGTCCTTGTCAGAGCCCATGGGGTCCCGTGAGTTCCTGCAGCAGCCTCTGTTCTCACCTCTGATCCTCTACGTCTTTTCACTCTCTGCTTTTCTCATGTTTGTCTTAATCCCACCTTGATCCCATTAGTTAGATGATAGATAGATAGATAGATAGATAGATAGATAGATAGATAGATAGATAGATCGATCTACACATATATACTGTTACCCAAATGGTCCTCCCTCCCTTCCCATCACTAGATCCTCCTCATTTTTCACATAGCTGCTTAGCCATCCTCTTCCCAGAAAGACTTTCCTTGACTGTCCTTTCTACAGAAGCCCCCAACTCTGTCCTGCCCACCACTGAATCACTGGTGCCCGGCACAGGTCCTGTCTTCTAGACGGTGCTCAGTAAATACCTGCTAGCAAAGGAAGAGCGAAGGCATGAACGGATGAGCAGATGCATAGTAGATATGCATTTCTTTTCCCTAGGTGACAAATACCTAACATACAAATGATTTTATTAAACAGAGAAACAGTATAATACCACACACAGAGGTCACACTTGTGAGTCAGCTTTCCTGCCTAAGAATTTGACTCCTGCCACTAAGTGTTGAGACCCTACAAACAATTGTTTACTTTTTCTTAGCACCCTTGTTTCCTCAAGATTAAAATGGCAGATAGTGTTTCACAGAGCTGGGATGTGAATTATCTGAAATGATAATGACGAGCATCGAGCACGGCGCTTTATACACAGAAAGGAGCTCAAGACCTGTCAGATTCTCAGAGAAGATGGCCTGTGATCTAGACAGGGATGCAGGAACCAGAGGACCTTACTTCTGTTCACAGTTTTGCCACTTAATTGCTCTCTGACCACTTTTTTTTCTTATTTCCCTGTTCACGGGAAATTCTTGCCTCCTCCTACCCATAAAATTAACCTCTCACACACTGGCTTCCGCAGCTAACCATCGGGCAATCCGTCATTGTCTCAGCTGGAAAATAATTAAGGTAGTTTTCTTTCTAAACTTTAACGGTAGAAAAAGGGACAACAACAACAAAAAAATAAAAGATTAATAGCATTCTAGTCCAATTTCCAAAATATTTCGATCCATAGTTGGCAACTACTTTTGAACACGAGTTTCATAAAACTGCAAGCCCATCTTTTTTTATCCTCTCGCTTAACAATTCGGTATCCAGTTCCAAGTCCGTGAGAATCACCAGCCTGAAGAAGAAGGTCTGCCACCAGGCCCGCGGACAGCGCCGGTTGTGGATCACGGACTTCAGCTTTATATGGGGTCGGTGGGCTCAGACTGACTGCCGGGAGTTTTAGACCTTTGTCTCCTTTGAGGGAAGCATTGCATTTTGGGAAAATGCTCAACAGATTCTGACTCTCCTACTTCCTGGCCAGCACTCGGCTAACAATCACCTTGAGACTCCATTCTCCAGCGTGAACACGTGGAGGGGTGGCCAGCCAATAAATTCCATTTCCTCGTGGGTTGGCTTTAACTAGAAAATCAAGGGGACTGTTATTTAATAATCAACAACCTCTTCGTGAAAAGGAATCAGTTATCCTAGTTTGGAAACATCTGGATGAATACATGAATCCACTTTATAGTAAGATCAGAAAAAAAAAAAATGTTTTAAAGTTTGTTGGAATGATGAGCACCCAGAGAGAGCTCTGAGAATCCTAAAACCTGCAGTTGTACATTTGATCCCCATTTCCAAATTAAAGGTGAAATTAGATGAAACTAGGATATTTTTCCTCCCGAGTTTGAAATCAAGGCAAAGAGATTTTACCACTTTCATAATTGAACCTTAATTGTGACAAGGTACACTGATTTGGGGGGAAATAATTTAACAAGGCCCCCTCGGCCCTCCAGAAATTTCCTCTACAATTAAGGCAGTAGGTCATGCATGGGAGATTGAAGATGGACTTAAACAACAGAAAGAGCCTTAAGAAAATGACAACTTTCCACAAAGAAATAAAAGTTTGAGGCCATGGACATGCTAACTGCCTCAATTTGATCATTATACATTGTACACATGTATTGAAACATTGCACTGTACTTCATAAACATATACAATTATTGTGTATCAATTATAAACAACGACAACAAAGAAAGACAGAAAATGACAGCTCCCACGTTCTGTCTCTTAAATACTCACTCCTCATTCCCTGGACCTTCGTGTAGAAACCCAACCACCCTGTGGCTGCCATGCTTCGAGGAAGCCTCAGGAACTTCGGAATTCACGTAGAGGTCAGAAAATTTTTCCTCTAAAGGGCCAAAATAGTAAACATTTTAGGTTTTGCAGGACATGTGGTCTCCGTTGCAGCTGTTCAACTCTGCAGTTGCAGAGATCAGACAGCATTGGAACAAATGTGTGCGGCTGTATCCTAATAAATCTTTATTCACAGACACAAATTTGTATCTCGTAACTTTCACACCTCACCATGTATTATTCTTCTTTAGGTTTTTTTTTTTAAAAAAAACATTAAAACATTTTTAAAAACCTTTCCGTTTGTGAGCTGCACAACCACAGGCTGAAAACTGGATTTGGCAGAAAATGAGAAAGAGAAATATTCAGCCAGCCCTCAACTGTTCCAGCCCCCAGACATTTCTGTCATCCCAGGTGAGATCACAAACATTGGAGCAAGATGAGCCATCTGCACTTGGTACTGTCCAGATTCTTGGCCCCCAGAATCATAGATGCAATAGTGATAAATCATTACAAGCCTTAATTTGGGGGAAAGTTTATTAAGCATCACTAGTTAACGGGAACAACTCTTACAGCAAACACAACAATGAAAAGCTACATTTAATTTTATTTTACACTCTGGGACCAAATCACTCCTCTTACCTCTCACAAATACCCTTTCTCATTGGCCTATATCAATCAGCAATTTTGACTAATAATTAGTCAAATGTTATAATAATAATTTTGATTAATTATTAGCTTTCTTGGTGCCATTGTTACAGCGATGTTATCAGAATGAGCAAAGTTTCTGTTAATTAAAAAAAAAATCACGTTAAAAGGTATGTGGTACTAAACTCAAAAAGGAGATGAGTTTTCTGCTTTTGCCGCTAAAAATCAGGTAACAAGTGAAGCTCCCCATGTTTCAGATCTAGGTTTAAAGGAATGAAGAGTGATCTACCCTACAAGTCACGTGTTGTTTCTGCCATCCAGCTACAGTCCCTCCTCCTCTGGTGACCCACAGAGTACATCCTGCTCTGCACCTCAGAGAGGCTGATTACAGAAGCAGAGCACAGGTCTAAGCCCATCTGAGTAAATGACCAGAGAAATCAGTTCTGTAATGGACACGTAGCCCAATCACAGTCTTTGTTTTTGTTTTTGTTTTTGAGACAGAGTCTCACTCTGTTGCCCAGGCTAGAAGTGAGTGCCGTGGCGTCAGCCTAGCTCACAGCAACCTCAAACTCCTGGGCTCAAGCGATCTTCCTGCCTCAGCCTCCCGAGTAGCTGGGACTACAGGCATGCGCCACCATGCCCGGCTAATTTTTTCTATATATACCAGTTGGCCAATTAATTTCTTTCTATTTATAGTAGAGATGGGGGTCTCACTCTTGCTCGGGCTGGTTTTGAACTCCTGACCTTGAGCAATCAGCCCGCCTCGGCCTCCCAGAGTGCTGGGATTACAGGTGTGAGCCACCTGGCCAGGCCCCAATCATAGTCTTTGTATGCTTAGGAAATTTTAAGTGGCTTTTCTGGGAAAGAGACTCTCATTTCTTTTCCTGCTGGACTGACAACTGAAAAACAAAAAAGGGCCAGAGTTTGGGCTTTACCTTGCTACCACGCAAAATCTAAGTCTAAAGTCAAAACAGCTTAAATTCAACGATGGGGATGGGAACTAGAGAAACTTAGAGAAACATGATACCGTTTGTATGCTCAATCTGGTTATCTCCAAGCTGATGATGATATCCCTACGTGTTTTTATCTCTGCTTAGCCAACAAATTACCTCTTCGATTAAGTTAGCGTGGGTCTCATTTTGTGACAGTCGCAACAGAAATTGCCAAGTCCCCACATGGGAAAAGACTTTCTCCTACTGACATATCCATTTATTTACTCTTGAACACATTTTTTTTTCAGAATTATATCTAGTCTATTCAAGGCATTGGTGATAGGACCTAAACGCACAAAAAAATAAGCAAAGTCCATACCCCGCAGAAGCTCACTATATAGTAGTGAAAACAGATCTATAAAAAAAATAATTAAAATGCAGTGTGATTAAAGTATAATGCTGTTGTGGCCTAAAAAGAGGAAGTGGTCAACTATGCTTGGGTGGCCATGGCGACCTGTGAGCTGGGGGATGGGGAGGGCGGCAATCAGATTCCAAGCAGAAGGTAGCAGGGAGGGGCGCAGGGGGGGTCTCCAACAAAACACCTCGTCTGAAGAACTTCAAGCAAGCACCTCGATTTCACAGAATCATAATGTGCAGAAGAGGAATTTGGAGAGATGAGCCATTCCCAGGCCATGAAAGTATCCCCTGCATGGGGCATTCAGAGGTTTGGGTTTCAATCTGTGGGCAAAGAAGGGATCATCAAAGCATTTTAAGCAGGGGAGGCATCTGACGAAAACTCATTCTTAATAAAAATCTCTCAGCCCATAGCACAGGGTGGGTTTGACCAAGTGAGAGGACATTAATCACAACTCCAAGAACCAAGGGAAAAAAGTAACGAGGAGACTGCTGCAGGGGCCAGAGGAAAAGATTATCAAAGGTGTCTCACCAATACGGTTTTTTTTTTTTTTTGCAACGTCAGTAGGAGGGGAAGAAGTAAAAAACTCTCAGATTACTCCCCAATATTTCTTTACACCAGATCGATTTGTAAGATACAACAGATTGTGGATAAAAGTAAAGATCTCCCTATTCTCACTTAAGCCCCCCACTCCTCCTGTTTTGTTATCTTATAACTGCTTCCTTTTTCTGTCTGTCTGCTACCAACTCTTTTCTATTCTCCCTCAGCAAAGAATACCTAGCTTGGCAACTTTCCATTCTGGGTGTTTTTTTTTTCTTTCATCTTCTTTATGCCATGCCCCCTTTTGATAAACTTTTGATTTAATGTATCTCTCTCTCTCTCCCTCTCCTCCCTCTCTCTCTCTCCCTCCCTCCCTTTCTCTCTCTCCCTCCCTCCCTTCCTCCCTCTCTCCCTCTCTCTCCCTCCCTCCCTTCCTCCCTCCTTCTCTCTCTCTCTTTCTCTCCCTCCTTTTCTCTCTCTCCCTCTCTCTCTCTCTCTCTCTCTCCCTCTCTCTCTCTCCCTCTCTCCTCTCTCTCTGTCTCTCTGTCTCTCTGTCTCTCTCTGGTCCCTGCACCCTGAACTAGTCTAGCGATAAAATCTCGGGGGCGAGACGCGTCGCTGAAGAGCAAGGTGACCGGTGACCGAGGACAGAGCGGCTGGACTTAGAAGCGTCAGCACTCGCACGGTGTGAAGGGCGCGGAGGCTCCAGGGCAGCTGGGCGCAGACTTCTCGCTCTGACTTTGATGTGGGCGGAAACAAGCTCAGCCCTAAACGCTCCGCCGGTCCCCCCCCCCCCGCTGGGTGGTGCAGCTGCGGAGCGGGTGCCGTGAGCCCCGGAGCGCAGATTTGGGGGCCGCGGAGCCGTGGCGGGCAGGAGCGCAGACTCCGGGAGGGGCGGAAGCGCAGACACCGGGAGGGGCGGGAGCGCAGGCACCGGGAGGGGCGGGAGCGCAGACTCCGGGAGGGGCGGGAGCGCAGACTCCGGGAGGGGCGGGAGCGCAGACTCCGGGAGGGGCGGGAGCGCAGACTCCGGGAGGGGCGGGAGCGCAGACTCCGGGAGGGGCGGGAGCGCAGACACCGGGAGGGGCGGGAGCGCAGACTCCGGGAGGGGCGGGAGCGCAGACTCCGGGAGGGGCGGGAGCGCAGACACCGGGAGGGGCGGGAGCGCAGACTCCGGGAGGGGCGGGAGCGCAGACTCCGGGAGGGGCGGGAGCGCAGACTCCGGGAGGGGCGGGAGCGCAGACACCGGGAGGGGCGGGAGCCGTGGCGGGCAGGAGCGCAGACTCCGGGAGGGGCGGGAGCGCAGACTCCGGGAGGGGCGGGAGCGCAGACACCGGGAGGGGCGGGAGCGCAGACTCCGGGAGGGGCGGGAGCGCAGACACCGGGAGGGGCGGGAGCGCAGACACCGGGAGGGGCGGGAGCGCAGACTCCGGGAGGGGCGGGAGCGCAGACACCGGGAGGGGCGGGAGCGCAGACTCCGGGAGGGGCGGGAGCGCAGACACCGGGAGGGGCGGGAGCCTTGGCGGGCAGGAGCGCAGACTCCGGGAGGGGCGGGAGCGCAGACACCGGGAGGGGCGGGAGCGCAGACTCCGGGAGGGGCGGGAGCGCAGACACCGGGAGGGGCGGGAGCCTTGGCGGGCAGGAGCGCAGACTCCGGGAGGGGCGGGAGCGCAGACACCGGGAGGGGCGGGAGCGCAGACTCCGGGAGGGGCGGGAGCCGTGGCGTGCAGGAGCGCAGATACGCGCAGGGCCGGGCAGGCGGGGTCGCGAGGGAGGCCCTGGTCCTGTCTCAGCTGGAAGGCACCCTCAGCGCAGGTGCACTTACAGCCGGCAGCTCCTTCGGTGCGGAGCGGGAGGGGGGGGACGCGGGGGGGGGAGGAGCGTCCCGGGAAGTCAGTGGTTCCCGTGGCGACGGCCCCGCCCCCAGCGCAGCCTCCCTTGGCTGGACAGTCTGTGTGTTGGACACGGGAGCCGGCTGCCCCGCCCTGCAACGGGGCTCCTCCCTTGTGGCTGGGGGAGGGGGGTTCCTGGGGGAGGGGGTTCCTGGGGGAGGGGAGTTGCTGGGGGCGGGGAGGTTGCTGGGGCAGGAAGCTGACTGGGCCCCACAGCACAGGGCAGGTCTAGCTCAGAGCTCACACCTGCAAGAGCCGGTTCAGCGCTGGGGCAGAGCCTCCCCCCCCCCCTTTGGCCAGGGCGGAGGCAGCTGTGATTCCTTCTGCAACAGACCTGGGTCCGCATGTGTGTGTGTGTTCCGTGCACAACAGACCTGGGACCGCATGTGTGTTATGTGCACAACAGACCTCTGCTCACATGTGTGTTCCATGCACAACAGACCTCTGCTCACATGTGTGTTCCGTGCACAACAGACCTGGGACCGCATGTGTGTTACGTGCAAAACAGACCTCTGCTCACATGTGTGTTCCATGCACAACAGACCTCTGCTCACATGTGTGTTCCATGCACAACAGACCTCTGCTCACATGTGTGTTCCATGTACAACAGACCTCGGTGCACATGTGTGTCACATGCACAACAACATACCTGGGTGCACGTGTGTGTCACATGCACAACAACAGGCCTGGGTCCACATGTGTGTTACACACACAACAGACCTCGGTCCACATATGTGTCACATGCACATCAGGGACGGAGGTTCCTCCTGAACATGCAAAGTCTCCTCCCTCCCCGGCAGGTGCTCATGTCCACACACCTGTCCCCACTGACACACACGGCGGCTCCAGGCCAGCTCATTCTCTACCTAGACACAGGATGTGCAATCTGAGGACACCTGGGCTGGGTGGGAAGCGTCTGCCCTGCCCCGAGAGACAGGTGAAGAGAGCTCTCGGGTTGTCCCCACAGAGTTGAGCGTCTTTGCCACGGTAAACAGGTGACTGTAGAGGGAAACAAAGGTGACTAGGACCACGTCGATGACAAAACTGACTTCACCTCCTTAAGCGTATTATGAAGTAAGGAATATCTTTTCATCCTGGTTACCTGATTAGAGACCGATGAACTCCATCCTTTTAGATTTACCCCTGTGATCCCCACTCACCCTGAGGAATGAGATTCCTTGAAGCCAGCTTTTTTGTTTGTTTGCTTCAATCGTGTTTTCTTTGAAGTACAAGAATCGGGTCCGTTTTTATGATACGGGAAGACAGTGATCCTCTGTCTGGTAGTCGGTGGTGGTAGCTTTAAAGGGAGGTAAGTAAAATCTGTGCTTTTTAAATAGAAGACGGACTACTTACACAAACACGTAGTACCACCAAGTAGAGGGATATAGTCAACTATTTTAGCCTGAAGTTTACAAATGTTGACATTCTACAGATAGCATGGGTGTACACCAAAGATAAAATGCCAGGTAAAAGTGGGTGCAAAATTCGCATTACCAGATAGTCACTCAAAAATTCTCATCATGAAAGAAAAAAAAAAGTTATCTTGTTATTCTACATGTGTGCACACTGTTATTATATTTACGTTTTCGTGGATATTACATAACCTATTTTCAGGATAAAATCCTAAATCAATAATAATTTAAAGCCTGCTTTTAAAAACCATTTATGTTAAATGAATTGAACTCCCCATTGTAATTACAAGGAATTTTTTTCCCCAGATTTTGCAAGTTGGCTTTCAGAATAAGTGAATTCTTGATATTAAATGACATTAGTGAATCTATGGTAATTTTGCTAGGTGTGTGGTAATGGCAATGGTATCATGATTATGTGAATGTAGGAAAATGTTCATAATTTTTTTTTTGGATATTCAGGCTGAAATCTTTAAGAGCAAAAGTGTCATGATATTTTTATAATTCCTTGGGGAAAATATCAGAGAGTGTAAATTGAGAGATTGGTAGGTAGCTAGACAAAGAATACAACAAAATGCTAAAGACTGGTGTATTTAGGTCAGATATGTGAGTGATCACTGTGAATTTTTGTTTTTGTTTAGATTTTCTTAATAAAAGTGTTTTAAAAGATGTTTAACGGTGTAATAAACATGCACATGTACTTCAGATTGGGCTTCTAGTTAATGGTATCTCACCATAAGTATTTGATGTTCACCCTTTGAAATAGTATGATCCACTATTATTTTATTCAGTGTTATTTATGTTGCTGCTATGTTAAAAGCATGTACAACTGAAACTCAGTTAAGGAAGAAAGAGAACACTTCCAAATACACATTAATGGGTGAGTCTATCCATCTTCCAGTGTTGGGAAAATATGATTGAGGAATTAATGACATGTGGCTCATAAGACCATTATTTTATTGTATAACCCAATATTGCTATATTAAAGACAGAAATGGGAGTTTGCAGGGTTTTGCCCTGAAGGAATGTGTGAGCTCAATGGTTCACTTATTAGAGGCTGCTATCATGGGAGAGCTATCAGATCTCCAGTAGGGATGTTTTCCAGGAAGGCTTCCCGGTATCTCAAAATCTGTGAGCTTCCCTGTGTCTTGAAAGACAAGACAAGGCAAACATGTGCCACAGGATGGGAGCCGGAGACAATGAGTGCACTTTGCCCAGAGGTGCACCCTGGTGGTTATAAACAACCCGTTTTATAGAGATGGGCTTCCTGCTCTCTCCTGTCTGTCTACCTTTAAGTCCACCACAACTAATCAAAGAAATATAGAGTCACTGTACCTCTTTTGTTCTACCTTTGTTAATTGACAACTACCTCTTAGCACTTAGAAGTTAGGCCCTGAAAGACTTTTCACCTGTTTGTTCACCTAGATAGATTAGAAGCCCCTTGAGAGGACTTTTGACCCTAACCCACTACCTGTATCCCCTAGCAACTGCATTCCCTGATATGCAAATATGTTACCCTGACAACTGGTAATTGATGTCTGTGATTATAAAAACCTGCATGAATGTAACCATATTGCTGGCATTGACTGGGATACGCCAGTCCCCTAGGTGCCCCCCGCTGTGTTATATCTGATTATATATATATATATATATATATATATATATATATATATATATATATATATAACTATAGACTATACCTTATCTCCTATCAATCCCCTTATCCTCTGGGACGGCCCCTATCTTGGGGACTTGGCTCCACTGGGAGACGTAGCTAAGCTCCTCGTGGTCCAGACAGATGGGAAAATTTATTGGTGGATGGAAAAAGGAAGTTCTATATAGCACATTTTTAAGGATTCCACTGGTGTAAAAATGTATCTGTGTGTACGTATGCATAAGTGAGTGAACACAAATGTGTGCTGAGAGAGACGTCTAGAAGCTTGTGTGCCAAGAGGGAAACAGGGAATATCTCGGTGTTAGATTATCAGGCGATAAGATTCCCTTCTGTGCACATGTTAGTCTTGTTTAGTTGTGTATAATGAGTTTTATATCATTTTAAAACACGGAAGTGCAAGCTAAGCAAATAAATGGCACATTGACTTTCATCTTGTCCTACTGTAGGAATTTACGAACTTGTTGTTAACCAGAAACACGTTACTCTGCGCACACAATATACGAGACTAACTTTGCCTTTCTCAAGAAGAATGTGATGGCATCGAGCTAATTTTAGGTTGTGATTTAAATTCATATTTCTTTTTTTTTTTCCATTTAGGATAGCATTTAAGTGTGTGGCTTTTATTTCAAAGGATTTGAAATTCTAAATAAATAACTTCCTCTGACATCGTATTTTTTCCATATCTAAGAAAGGGATTATTCATACACAGTAGACAGGCTAAGCCATAAGAGAAGTCAGTCAAACGGACTGTTACATTTTGAATGGAAACCTCATTTAAAGCACAATCAACAAGGCAAGCCTGCACATTCCCAGAGAGTTGACTCACAACTTTCACTCCCACCTCACGGTGTATCTTATAAACAAACTGCACGTGTGTCATGTGTCACTTTCATATAGGGGTACAGAATTTAAAAATTGGAAAAAAAAACTTAAAATTACATTGTTGTGTAGTGGATTCTCGTTTTCATCATGTTTGTTAAAAGTGAGAACATTTACTTGTAATTTTAACATCTATAACTGTATTTACTAGTTGTTGACCATGGCTAGACTGGGACTCCACTTATGAAGCAATAGATTTAAATATTTTTCAGCATGCAACAAGAAGAATAAGGTAAGAGCCGTTGCTTGAATAGGACAGTAAGAATGCCTCCTGCCTTCTTAGCAGATAGAACATGCTCAGTGTTGTTGAACATGCAAAGGTGCCCAGGGTAGTTCCTGTGGAAAGTTGTATTAATAAAATAACCCAATTACTAGTGCCTTTCTTTCTGGCTTGTTCCATTCATCCTTCTCAGCAAACTCATTTTCAAGAATGAATCAGAAAAGTTTATTAATTGTGATACCATGGGTGGCGCCCTTCAACAAAAAGCCAAAGATCTGGGATCCAGTCTTATTTCTGCTACTTATCAGCTGAGCAATCTTCTGCAAATTATTTAACTTTCTGAGCATGTCTCAGTTTTGCAATTGGCAAAAAAAAAAAAAAAAAGACTTAAACTTGAGAATCTCTATTGTTCTTACAAGCTAATATTCAAATATAGAAAACATTGTCTTTGTGGAAGGGCCGATTTACCCTTGACTGAAGGGACATGATGCACAAGGATAATGTCGGCACATACCAGGAAGGCAGAAGTAAAAGAAGCGAATCTTGACTGATACCTACCTCTTGCCAAGTCAAGAGCAGCTTCTGCAGGAGATGGAGAAAGAAGAGGAAAACCAGGAGAGTGGTGTCTCGATACTTCCCAGCTATGCAACTTTGGACCCATCTTTCCATCTTCTTCTTCTTCTTCTTTTTTTTGAGACAGAGTCTCACTTTGTTGCCCAGGCTAGAGTGAGTGCCGTGGCGTCAGCCTAGCTCACAGCAACCTCAAACTCCTGGGCTCAAGCAATCCTACTGCCTCAGCCTCCCAAGTAGCTGGGAATACAGGCACGCGCCACCATGCCCGGCTAATTTTTTCTATATATATATTAGTTGGCCAATTAATTTCTTTCTATTTTTAGTAGAGACAGGGTCTCGCTCTTGCTCAGGCTGGTTTCGAACTCCTGACCTCGAGCAATCTGCCCACCTCAGCCTCTCAGAGTGCTAGGATTACAGGCATGAGCCACTGTGCCCGGCCTCTCTTCCCATCTCCTGAGGCCACTGTTTCCCCATCTGTCAAAGAAGAAACACGGATTAACTATTCTGACGTTTCCTCTCCACTGACTGTAACGGCAGAGCTGCAAAGAGGAAATCATGATCAATAATATTAAATCTCACAGAGAGGTTAAAAAGCAAAGTCTAGGAAAAGGGCAATACGTTTAGTAACCAAATATCCCATCGTGACACTCAAGGTGGGATCCAAATTGCAACAGTTTAAAAAAAAAAATGGAATGGGGTTTATGCCTTTCTCCAGTGGGTAGGGAAACTCTGGGGGGCGAGACATCCCCAACAGCATTTCACAGCTGGGAAAAGTCAGGGCTGGGTAGGAGCCAAGCACAGACTTTCGGCAGCCAGGTGCTCACTACTGAGTCCTCTCTTTCATGAACACAGGATGAAATCAATCAAGAAAGATCATCATGCACAGCGAAAAATAAATACATAAATAAATAAATAGATACATTTTGATTTTAGCATCCAAAGGCTACCCAGCAAGATTGGTGTAAAATATATATATATACATAAAGGAGATATTTTATCTAGTCAAGGCAAGCTCCTGCAGGATCAATCATTGCACAAAGATGACTTACGAAGTGGTAGTGACCAAATCCTCCTAGATTTTGACCTAGAGACTTCATCTCTGACACCACCAGGGCAAATACAAATTAGAAATTTTGAGGCTTAATTCTCTGTGATGAAAGGAAGAGAAAAGATTTCCCTCCTTCTCTTTTTCTTAGAACATTTACCTTAGAAAAAAAATGTGGTATGACTACTTCCTCCCTTCTTTAAAATGCGTATTTATCCTTTTGAAAACTTGAGAGGCCTCTTGTCAGCCCATGACCCACGACTGTCTTTCTCCAAGACGTGGGAGTCATCTCTGCGAAATGCAAGCACGGCATCTCTACCTGCCTTCCTGGGCACCTTGCCCCAAGTTGAAAAACGACCTCCTGTGGTAATGGTATGAGAAGTTTGTTTCTCCTCGGGCTGAAGTGCATCAGCTAACAGACAGTGACCTCAATTGCCAAGGTAAAGTAGGATAAGCCATGTGAGACTGTCAAGTCCTCCTACGTGAGGACGAGTTACAGTTCATGTTGAAAACACGTATATAACGGGTCGAGTCTGCCTCGCTATCCGAGGCCGTGAGATTTCTTTCTGTCTCAGCGATCTCTCAGCAGATTGCCTGTGATGTGCATCGCAATCTGGTTTAACGTTTATTCGGTAACAGACGTGTTTTCTTTCTCTGCTACCTTTGTGGACAGAATGTCGATACTGGGAGGTGGTTTTGTTTTTAATTATATTTCCTCAGCATATACCAGGGTTGAATCCAGAACTGAACCATCTGAGACGAGAGAGCGTACTGCAAAATTAAAAAAAAAAAAAAATCTTCCCACTGGGCTAGACCCCTTTATATTAACTCCCAACAAACTAAGGAGATCACTTGGCCAGAAGTAGTAGATTGTGCTGAGGAGGAAAAAGAGAGAGGGGAGAGTCAAGCCCACAGTGTGGACGCTTCGCATCAGAATCCTTTTCTTCGCTTATCTCCCAGGAACTTTGCGGACCTGGGTAAGAGTCCTGTACGTTCACACTGAAGAAATAAAGGCTGATGTTAGATCCCACTATGCAAGGACTCGGAAAGGAAGCAGATGTAAACCCACTTGGAAGCTACTGACGTATTTCAGGTATTCACAGGCAGTCCTCTTTCAAGATCCTAGGAAGGTGTTCAGGTGGCCTTGTTTTTATAAAATTTGCAAAAGTAAGATCCTTCTGTATTCCCCTTGGTAAAAGAGGACTTCCTAAATCATAAAAGCTTTTAGGCTCCTGCTGTCAAAGGAAAAAGAGATGGCAAGGGAGCAAGAAAAGATGGAAGAGTTACACTGAATTTATGTATGTTCTAAAGACAAGATTTTCATAAGTAGACACTTTCCAAAAATAGCTGCTACAATTTCTTAGGAAAAAAAGTAATTTTTAAAATTCCTGCCAAGTAATAGGAAATTCAGTTACCCAGATGACCCGAATTCTTGACATCCAAACTGCCAGAAAATAGTTCACCAATGCATCTGCTTTTTTTTCCCCATAATTTATCTCACACAATTAAATAGTGCCAGTTAAAAAGAAAACAGCATCATCATTACAATGGCAGGGACAATCTTTTGAAGGCAGAATGTTTTTTTTGAAAACGGTAAATTCTAAGATTTTAGGAGCTTTAACTTACGAGAGTACAGTATGAATATTCTTTTCATCTCATACACTACAAGTATTTCAGCAAAAATGCATCAGCTGGTGTTTACACAGTTTGTTCATGTCGTTATAAATACATCAGGCCACGTGGCAGAGGGAAAATGACATCCTTTTTTTCTAAAAGATTCTTCATGAAAGTAATAACATTCATTAAGAACAGCCCCAAGTGGGTCCAAGGTGTGGGGATTTACAGAAAAAAAAAAAAAAAAGCAGTCAAAGCTGATTTAGAGGTTTTTTTAATGTGTGCAAACTTCCAATATGAAAGGGAACGTAAAAGGGCATCTTCCAGACTGCTGGAATCCTGCAGGATCCTGGGAACGAGCCCTCTTTGAGGAAGGCAGAGGGTTTTACCTGCAGTAAAAGCTGGAAGAGTCGGTGGAATTTCGACCCAGAGACTGGCGAGGGACAGACAGATTTGGGAGGGCGCAGACAGGAATGGGAGGCAGATGAGCTGGACTGGCTTTCTCGGGGGCCCCCCCCCCGCCCAATTCCCCGCTGGAGGCCTTGACCTCTAAAAGACTCACTCTCTGAGGCCTAGGAGGTTGTTAAAGTTGGCTAGAACTTTGCCCTGTGTCTTTCCTTCGGGAGAGTGCCCTCTGAGAGCCTCCTTGCCTTTCACAATGTCTATGTGCTAGGAAGCTGAAAGAAGAGTGAAGAACAGCCGAGAGAAAGAATCATGGGGTATAGATTTCCTCCATCCCCTTATTTCTCAGACTCCAGCTGATGAGGAGCTCTGCTCTATCCAAGATCTGCCCCTGGGAATTCCAGGTAGACAAAGACAGGCGGCCAAATCCCCCGGAGCAAGGGCAGTGTCTGGATGAAACCTGTGTAAGAGGGACAGGAAGGCTGACTCAGGTGGGCTCCCAACTCCTCGTGGGCACATGGGTGGTGGGAGAGAGACACAGGCGTGATTGGATAGGAGGACAGAACCCCAACAAACCACGAATCACACACATGTGCTCATTTCTTATCCCCTTCTGTAGGTAAAAAGAATCTTAACGATCAAACACACTTTAGTATTTGTTGCAATTTGAGCCCTCTCCAAGCAGACTGAAATGAAGTCCTCATTTTTGTTTTTTTGTTCGTTTGTTTTGGCATTTGCTTTTATGTTGGGTTTTGTTTCTTTCTTTATGATACAATAACAGGTAGTGATTCTCAAGAAGCAGTGTCGCCTTGGGTAATAATACCTCGTCATTCATTATTAATTAATAACACATAATCACCTTGCTCAAAAGCATAAACAAAAAGCTCTCTCATGATTCACATTCCATTATTAATTTACTTCGGCAGCTCAAATTTAAATGCCACAGACCGATGGATTAGTTGCTTACATTTTACGAGTAAAGAAATCAAGGCAGTTTTTCTTTTCAGAGATGAGCACAATGTGTACTTGGTGCACAGAATGTATTTTCTTGATCTCTAAAGAATATAACAGAAGGCTTAAAATTCAAACTAGTAGTCGTGGTTTTTTTTTTTTTTTTTTTTTTTTTTTTTTTTTTTTTTTTTTTTTTTTTTTAGAGCGATTTAACCATCATAAGAGTTTAAGCATTGAGATTACCAGTTAGTACCTGTTAGACATCAACTGGTACTTGATATGCAATGACGGGTGGAAATGGCGATATCTCCATCAAACTTAAAGCAAGTCTTCCTAATACTCACTCATTTCAAAACGATAAAATTTTCTAAGCAATAAGCTTAATACGTTAAGTTGGAAGATTCAGCCGGCACCTTGATTTTACATGAGAAGCACCTGAAGCCCAATGTTTTCCTTCCCCAGAGGCACCTGGCTAGTGGCTAATGATCATCCGATCTAGGAGTCGAATTGCATTTCTGAGGTGTCATTTCTAGGTAGTATCCAAATCAAGCATTTTATTTCAATTCTTTTTAATTCAGTCTGACTTAATGGGAGTAGACCCTGTCTTTTAATGGGGGACAAGAGCACATGGTGTAGAGATTGGTCACAATTTTGACAGGATGGTAAACAGAGGCAGCTGATTATCACAGCTCATCGGCTACTCCTGCCTTTAATTAATAAAGTGGCGTAGCTGGGTGCGGTGGCTCACGCCTGTAATCCTAGCCCTCTGGGAGGCTGAGGGTGGCGGATCACTTGAGCTCAGGAGTTCAAGACCAGCCTGAGCAAGAGCAAGACCCCGTCTCTACCAAAAATAGAAAAACTAGCCGGGCGTGGTGGCGCATGCCTATAGTCCCAGCTACTCAGGAGGCTCGCTTGAGCCCAGGAGTTTGAGGTTGCTGTGAGCTAGGCTGACGCCACGGCACTCTAGCCCAGGTGACAGAGTGAGACTCTGTCTCAAAAACAAATAAAAATAAAAATAAAGTGATGCATCTTCAAGGGCTCTATAAACAAATTTTTTTATTAAAAACAATATTTTTTAACAATAGCACTTCTGTTTTCAAAGCAAGTGCTGTCGTGTATTTTATACAATGTGGCATGCATTGATTTAACAGATGTGAGGATTTCAAATATCCTATTTAAGTCGTAGAAGTCTGAATGTTGCTAAGTACCGTGTTTCCCCAAAAATAAGACAGGGTCTTATATTTATTTTTCCTCAAGAAGACACCCTAGGGCTTATGTTCAGGGGACATGTTATTTTCCCCTCAAAGCCTCAGCTTGCAGCACGCACAGGATGGCCGGGACCTGACAGGGGGAGCCGATCTTGTTGGTGGGGCTGCCCCCACCTTTCCAGTCACCTCTGGGATAGTAGCTGTCACGATAGGGCAGATGAGAAGGGCTACTCATTGTCTTTCCCGCTCTGTGACGACATGCATGGGTTGTGCAGATGCGCTGCATAGCCACGCCCATCACTAGGGCTTATTTTCGGGGTGGGGCTTCTATTACACAAATGCTTAGAAATCCTGCTAGGGCTTATTTTATGGGGAAGTCTTATTTTGGGGGAAACACGGTATATCTCCTATTGGCACAAAGACTTTATATAGTGTAACAGAAGCTGTGTTGGAGGTTGCTAAATTTGCCTCATTTATTTTAGCACTTCCAAATATAAAAGAAAACATAAATACATAAAGGTAAAAAAATGCCAAGAGCATGACACATCACATAAAGTACATATTTTGAACATGGTGTCATGTAACCAGTGCTGACCCCCTAAGCAATATCAATAACAGAGCACTTGCAGAAATTGTAATGACTCCAGCCATGTAGCTGAGTTTTACATTTTATAGGATCAAGACCCTCACAGTGTAGCCCAAGAAAACAGTGTAGGAACCTTGAGTCAAAATAAATCAGAATATGTATCTTCCTAAATAACTTTCAATTCAAGCTTTGTAGTGTTTCTATACACACTCTAGCAATATGAAAACACAGGCAGACAAAAACAATTATAAAAAAATACCAAAAACAGTCCAATGTGATATTCACTTAAATATGTAAGATAATATTCATTTGCTTGGGTTTAAACTAAGTGTCCTAAAACTGTAAATGTCTAGGTTTATTTGAAGCATTCAAGACTTCTAAATTCAACATGTTCGTCATGAAATAAAGAGATTTAAATGGGACATTGCAGACATTGTGGTTAAAACTGCCATATCGGGTTTACACAAGATAACTCATTTGTGTATGAGCTCCTGTGATGGTTTTGTTTGTACATTGAGGTCGACATTCTAGGGCTGCAGTCCCCAAGGCCTGGGCCTCGGGCTGGTGCTGGTCCATGGCCTGTTAGGGACCAGGCAGCACAGCAGGAGGTAGCAGTGGACAAAGGAGGGAAGCTTCATCTGTATTTACAGCCACCGTCTCCCATCAACCCCAGACGGAACCGTCTAATTGCAGGAAAACAAGCTCAGGGCTCCCACTGATCCTGCTTTATGCTGAGTTGTATAGTTAATTCATTATATATTACAATGTGATAATAGAAGAAATAAGGTGCACAATAAACGAAATGTGCTTGAATCATCCCTGAAACCATTGCTCCCTGCCTTCCAGTTCATGGAAAAATTGTCTTCCATGAAACCAGTCCCTGGTGCCAAAAAAGTTCAGTGACCGCTGTTCTAGGGCTTTCTTTTATTGTTCACAACTTTATTATAATTAAATTTTCTGTTTAGGACGGAAGGGGTGTGTCTGAGTATGTGTGTGTTGGAAATGGTTCTCAGCCAACCTTATGTTGTAGAGTCAGGATCCACAACATAGTTATCTTCAAAGGCCCAGAGAGTTTGAAGCAAGACGTTTTGGCTCTCAGTAGTATCCAATTTCCTTAAGTGGATGGAATATTTACTTGGTATATTAAAAACTCAGTAAATGATGAGCATTGAGTTAGGACTTAGCCTCCGGACATTCCAGTAGGCCAGGGTTCCTTAGTCCCAGCACGACTGGCATTTTGGTCAGATAATTCTTTGTTGTGTGTGTGGGGGGGTCTTTCCTAGACATTATATGATATTCAGCAGGACCCCAACCTCTACTCACTCAATGCCGTCAAGACCTACCAGCTCCGACAACCAGAAACGTGTCCAGATAGTGCCAATCTGGGGGATAAAACTGACCCCCATTGAAACCCTGAAATGGGCATTAAGAATTTTTTTAAAAAGAGAGAGAATTTAAAAAGATAAATTAAAAAAAAAAAAAAAACAATAGAAATTAGCAATATCCTTTACCTTGCTTTGGTTTATACCACTTTCAATTCATCTATAAGGTAAGTACGGCAAATTTTTTTTCTCTTCTTTTTCCATAGCCACGAAACACAGTTCTAGGAGAAATGAAGGCGCAGTGCTGTGTTAACGGGAGAGTGAGGGACGGATTGCTGAACTGTACCAGCTAAACCGCGTGGAAGAAGCATGCAGGGGAATTGTCACCGGGCTGCTCTGCAGTCCATCGAAAACCTCCATCTGTCACACATACGAATGCAGAAATTGGTAGCTTTTCAAGTGAAAAAAAAAAAGAATAAGCTTTGTATACGCCAAAGTGGTTTTCAATGAAACAGAACATTTACATTTGTCCTTGCTATTTTCCCGGGGTGTGCCGTGACAGAATCCTCACCCAGGGTGAGCCTCCCACCGGTGGCTCATCACACTGGCCCGCCTGTTGTCATTTTTGATGTGGCCTCGCAGAGTCCTGCTCAGAGCGGACTGAGCTCCAGGCTGCTCCTTACAGAAAATGTTAACAAGCACAGGCATTGAGGAGCCGGCTCTCCTGCGGGGACTCTGACCCGAGGCCACAGATTCAGGAGTGAGTTTATAGCTTCATAGCATGTTTTTAATTTAGTCACCTCAAAGATTTGTATTCCTCAGACTTGCAAACTGCCCGCTCCCTCCCATCTCTTGAGGGGCCCCCACCCCTCTTCCCAACCCCAGAGGAAGTTTCTCTTGTAAAGAACAGAAAGTCCAGTTAGGTAACTAATGAGCTACATGCACTGCTTGACAGACAGCTTTTTCCCCTCTTCAAAAGGCAGCTCCTGGGGGAGCTTTGTGTTTGTGCACTGCCAAACTCTCCACAGATCACCCCTTGCTCGGCCTCCGCCGCCATGTTATTTTCTATTTATCAGACGTGGCTGCTCTGAGGAGCTTTTCATCTGAATTTCCACAATGCACATCTCAGAGACCTCTGAAAATCAAAAGAATGACTTGTAGAATTAACGTGTTACACAGAAATTCCACATTATGATGCCTTGAAATGGTAGATTTTGTGCCGTCTGTGTTTTCTCATTATGGACGTGTTTGGTCTGGTGATTCTTTGTTGTGGAGTCTGTCCTGGACCTTGCGGGATGTTCAGCGTTGCCTCGGGCATTTGCCCACTAGATGCTGGTAGCAGCCCCCGGCCCCTCTCCCCAGATTTGACAGCCAAAAATGATGCCCCTCGGGGGTAAAATTGCCCCTGGTTGAGAACCGCTCACCTAATGTAGCTCAGAGTATTCGAGAGTATTATAGTACTCTAGCAGTATAGAGTATTTGAGAGTATAGAGTATTTGAGAGTATGGAGTTCTGTAGCACTCTAGCAATATAGAGTATTTGAGAGTATAGAGTATTGTAGAACTCTTATAGTATAGAGTATTTGTGAATATAGAGTATTGTAGCACTCTAGCAGTATAGAGTATTTGAGAGTATAGAGTATTGTAGTACTCTAGCAGTATAGAGTATTTGAGAGTATAGAGTATTTAGTACTCTAGCAGTATAGAGTATTTGAGAGTATAGAGTATTGTAGCACTCTTATAGTATAGAGTATTTGAGAACATAGAGTATTGTAGTACTTTAGCAGTATAGAGTATTTGAGAGTATAGAGTATTGTAGCACTCTTATAGTATAGAGTATTTGAGAGCATAGAGTATTGTAGTACTCTAGCAGTATAGAGTATTTGAGAGTATAGAGTATTCAATTATGTGCTGGAACTTTAGGATTGTTATATATCCACTACTAGAAACACTTATAGATGCCAAATCAATGTTTGCTTTCTCCTCAAAAGAAAAACTTCTTAAGGACTCAATTTTTAAAATGTTGCCAAATATCTTGATAGATATGAAATAAAGAGAAACCTATTTAGTAGGAAGCCATTTTTCTTTCTTTTTAATTTTTCTTTACTTTTTGTGAGTGGTTTAAGCAATAAGTGAATTTTTTCACAGGCAAGAGAAATATGACAATTCCCGTTGGCAGTTGCGTGCTGGTTTCATGTGGCCCTCACAGTTTCCTCCCGGCAGGTCCAGAACCTCTGGGTTGCAGAGTGTTTGGGGAAAGCTGAGCCATGAGATAAGCTGAACCTGTTGTTAATCATTGGTTTGTGATTGAATAATAGGGGAACCAACTGACTTAAGATTTTTCACTAAGAAAATATTACCAAGGCAACAACTGACATAGGATGCCAAATAGAATTTTTCAAAATTAAATTATGTGGTCTTTACATCACTAGTACGTATGCTGTTAATATTTTTAACTAAATGCATTTTGATCTTATAAAATCATATAGGTACCAGTGCAACTGAGTAATTTCTGATGTATCTCAAAAAGTAAGAAATTAAAATAGAGGTTTTCTATTGCGCTGTACAAGCATCATCCTTGACACCTAGACTTTAAAAAAGGGCCTTTTGCTATATCCACTCGGGCAGAGAGCACAGACATTGAATATAACAAGCAGAATAATTACAAAAATGGAAAAATAGAGAAGCAAAAGAAATAGCGGCACTAAAAATACAATGATTTTTTTTATACTTAATAGCTTTGCTGTTTTAGAGGACCCTTTTGTTGTTACACAGTAACGTGTAAAAATTAAATAGCAAAATCCCAGTGAACAAAGAGCAAATAGTTTTTAGTTATTGTTACTGTTACTGGGAACAAGGATGGGGTATGAAGTATGAATTTTGTCATGCAAATATAGGTGAAATAAAGTAGGATGAGATGCTTCTCAGTCATTTTGGAGAGAATCTTCCTGGTAGCATCAGAAATGCATGTTGAGCTCTATAAAACTTCTCCTGCTGTGCAGATTTAAAAAAGGAAGTCGAGCTTGCTTGCAGGCATTTTGTAACTGGCAACTGCAATTGGAGAGATACTGTTGCCCGGATCTATGAAGTGCCAAGCCTAGATTAAAAACAGCAGAACTCTGACAGCAGAGTTCAAGGTTAATTAAGGCATTGCACTTTAAGTGACTGACCTTGGAATAAGTGTGGAGAAGGGATTATCTCTAATTAGCGCATCCATTCTGAGGTGTATTACCATCGGCATGGATTATTTTGGCTTTGCATGGGTTATGGATCCGAGGAAGACACAAAAGATGAAAAAAGAAGTGTCAAAAGAATAGCACCATACAGGGCCAGGAATAAAAACATTTCATTAATTGCTTCTGACGAAAATTTCCATTAATAATCTAGTGAAAATAAATGAAGACTGATGCAGAAAACGTTAAAATTGTACATTACTTCTAGATAATAGATAATATATCTTTAGGTTTAACTGTTTCGTAAACTGGATGTATTATTGCATATCAGGGGGTTTCTCTGCTCCTGACTAGTTATTTTATTAGCTTTATGTAGTCAAATGTTAAGAGAATAGCCTTCAAGTATCATTTTAAAATGGTAAAAAGGTGGATCCAACTAATAATTTTAGACAAAAATTTGATGCTTATAGTAGGAAAATGCTGTAAAATTACAAAACTAAATATACCCTATTAGATATTTTATATTTTCATATGCATTATCTCAATTTTAATGTGCCTTTAGTTAGTCACTATTATTTTGTTTGTTTGGCTAAATGATCAGATGATTCAATTGCATGTCACAGGGGCCTTTGGAATACGTTTCTTGTGAAAGCAAAGAACTTGTTCAAAGAATTACTACTGTAAATCTTTTGGAAACTATAATAATATATACTTACAATTTTATCATTCATTTTTTCATCTGAGACACACACCTGGGCACACCTGTGCATGTGCACACTCACACGCACTCATGCACATATATGTAATAGACACCGTCCTAGTTTCCTGTTTTCTAAATGTATGACATTAACAAAACAGCCACTTCCCTCTGCCCAAGTAGTTCTCAGTGTGGCGTGGTCCATACCAAGAAATTTAGGAGTTGCACAGTGAGAAAGTCATTAAGAGTTTTAAACAAGCTGTGACCAAATCTGACTTACATTTTTTCTATTTTTTGAAATTTTAATCTGAACTACATTTATTAAAAAAAAAAAAAAAAAAACAACCTCCTTTACTTTGCCTTACATTAAACACGTCTTGTAGGGAACCAAGAATGGAAGGGAGGAAATCAGGGTGCTGTTGCCATGGTCAAAACAAAAACTGGTGGTGCTTAGAAGAAAAATGATGGTGAGAGGGAGGTGGAGAAAAATAGACAGGCTCCAGATGTAATTTTGAGATAAAACTGGCAGGACTTGAGGCTTGGAATATGGGGATGGGGATAGGGGGGTTGGGTGAAATTCGAAGGTGGAAAGGTTCAAATTCGGAAGGCTTTCTGCGCTAAAATTAAAAGTGAGCTCCATGGCGCTTTTATACCGGAACCAAAATAAAACATCAAAACTGGAAGAACTTCCTGATCAACTGGATGACGTAATATTTTGAACTGAAGGATAGTTGAGGTATTGAACCTGGATAATGAAGTGAATTTCGGGGCTGGACTCATAAACGACTTTGGAATCATTTATCATGGAATGGGAGGCACACAGCAGTCATGGGTCAAGCTGGGTAACGCAGGTGGGTCCCTAACTCCTCTCTCTTTCCACCACCTAGAACACATTTTGATAAAGTCAGACGCTTCCTTTTCCAGCTTCCCTTGCAGCTAGGGAGTTAGCAGCTAGACTTGTTACCACCAACACGAGGTGAGAGGAAAGCATGCTTCTAGAAAAGGCATTTCCTGCCTGATGAAAGAATAGCGTTAGATAAGCTACCTCCCCTCTCTCTCCCTCCCTGTCTTTTGCTCTCTAGCCACCATCCCTCCCTCCTTCCCTCCCTCCCTCTCTCCCCCTGTTCTCTCCCCTGCTCTGCTTTGGATGTCACTCTACGTACTGTCCACGCCCTCCGACGTGTGAGCCGTGAGTGAACCACCCTCTGGTTTCACAACGGGGTTTGGCGGTCTCCACTCAAGCCTGAACAGCCCTGCCATCCGTCACCCTTGCTTGGCCCGGTAAAATGTGGGTGCCAGTGACGAGTGTCTTCTGGGTGGCGGCATGAAGAGCCAGGTAGGGTGTGATTCACCAAGTCACCTTTCCCTGCCCTGCAATCCTGGAGGCAGACGGACAGCCGGTCTCCGAGTGACCACAACCGGCAAAGAGCGAAGGACTCCTTGCCAAACCACGCCGGACAAATGGTACATGGGAGAGATTAGCTTTGCTTAAGTCTGTGAGTCGCTTGTTTGCCTTGTTGCTTTCCACTCCTTAACCTACCCTGTCCTAACAAAAACCTTCACTAAGGGAGGTGGGGGGGGGGTGGATTGAGCTTCTCCCCACTATGTAAAAGAACTGGGGTATCCAGGTGAGGGCTGGCCATCCTGCATCTTAAAGATTCTCTACCTGAACTCAAGGTGTCCAATAACAGTATGTTTTTGGAAAGTCCAAGGCAGGGGTCATATTGTATAGCCTTCTTTTTTTTTTTTTTTTTTTTGGCTTATTAAGCTTCAGGACAAAACAGAAGGTTGATATTTAAAAATGCTAAGTATTATAGTATCAAAGTAGGGGAGAGGTTCTCACTCTTGTCTGAGAAGAGCTCTGTAGCTGTCTTTTTAAAATGCTGGCTCATTTCACACTTCAGTCCTACTGGCTTCGAAAATACGAAAGTTGCATGGTTGAAAAGCAACAGATTTTTCTTCCATTTTCTTTACTTTTCAGTCAGATAATTGCAATGTTCCCTTTGAAAGGTTGGGAAGGACATTCAAGTGGGTCTGCTAGCTCCTTGCACTTCTGGGAAAGAGCTGATCTTAAGGGTAAAAAATTTAGCCGGCAGGGCCCTCAGCACTGGGACGGAGGGGCACATTTATACCAAGCACCCACTTCCACCCTCGCCCTGACCCTCGAAAATTCTCACAGCACTTTTTCTCCAAGGCCACCACCAAGTCTGAAAAATAAAGAGTGTTTGCTTCATTTAGAAATTTTATTATTTGTGGCCTATTTAACACCTCCCCGCCATGACATCTCAATGATGAAACAAACAAGAAATGTGTCCTGCAGAGCAGAGTCAAATCAGATACAAAGAACAGAACGTAATGGCTTGAGCAAACCAACTGCATTTGTGAAATTAAAAGTCAGCTGACAGGGCCGGGCGAGGTGGCTCACGCCTGTCATCCTAGCACTCTGGGAGGCCAAGGCGGGAGGATCCCTCAAGGTCAGGACTTCAAAACCAGCCTGAGCAAGAGCGAGACCCAGTCTCTACTAAAAATAGAAAGAAATTAATTGGCCAACTAAAAATATATACAAAAAATTAGCCAGGCATGGTGGTCCATGCCTGTAGTTCCAGCTACTCGGGAGGCTGAGGCAGGAGGATTGCTTGAGCACAGGAGTTTGAGGTTGCTGTGAGCTAGGCTGACGCCATGGCACTCTAGCCTGGGCAACAGAGCGAGACTCTGTCTCAAAACCAAAAAACAAACAAAAAACACCTCAGAAAATAACAAGTATTGATGAGCATGTGGAGCATTTGGAAACCTTGTGCACTGTTGGTGGGAATATAAGATGGTATATTTCTGTGGAAAACAGTATAGTAGTCCCTCCAAAATTTAATAATAGAATTACCATGTGACCCAGTAATTCCACTTCTGGGTATACGCCCCAGAGAATCGAAGGGTCTCAAAGTGATATTTTTATACCCATGTTCATAGCAGCATTACTTATGATAGCTAAGATGTGGATACAACCCAAGTACTCTTTGACACATGAATGGTATATACAGATAGTGCAATATTATTCAGCCTTGAAAAGGAAGGAAATTCTGATGCATACTACAACATAGATCAGCTCTGAAGACATCATGCTAAGCGAAATAGGCCATGAATAAAAACACAAGTACTTTATTATTCCACTTACATGAAGTGTTTACAGTAGTCAAAAATCACAGAGACAGAGAGTAGAATGGTGGCTGCTAGGGCTCAGAGGAGGGAGAATGAAAGATTTTTGTCCAACAGGTATAGAGTTTCAGTTTTGTAAGATGAAAAGAGTTCTAGAGATGGGGGGTGGTAACAGTTGCAGAATAATGTGAATGTGCAGTGTATACTGTAATATACTTTATATAAAGTGTAAAATAGTGAAACTGCTCTGTTTGATACTATAATGCAATAATATGCATATCGTTATACATTTGTCCAAACCCACAGAATATACAAACCCAAGAGTGAATCCTAATATAAACTTTGGACGCTGGGAGATAATGATGTGTCAGTGTAGTTTATCAATTGTAACAATGTACTGCTCTTGGGGGGATGCTGAGAACCGGGTAGGCTGTGCACGTGGGACAAAGGGGTACATCTGGGAAATCTCTGTACCTTCTGCTCAATGTCGCTATGAACCTAAAACTGCTCTAAAAATAAAGTTTTTTAGAAATGATTTTTAATTCAAAAAAGTTGAATTGGTTAAGATAGTAAATTTTATATTATGTGTATTTTACCACAATAAAAAAAAAGGAAAAAAAATCTTCCTAAAAAGGGAAACTCCAGGTCCACATGGCTTTACTGGTGAATTCTATGAAATATTTAAGGAAAAAAATTATACCAATTCTAAACAAATTACTGCAGATAATCAAAGAAGACAAAATACTTCCCATTACTTTGTACTAGGTTAGCAATTCTCTCATACAAAATCTGGGTAAAGACATTACACAGAAAGAAAACTACAGACCAATGTCCCCCACAAACATAGATGCAAAAATTACTAAAAAAAAAAAAAAAAATTAGCAAGTGTAATCCAAAGGGAATTTAGTCCCAGAAACACAAGGTAGGTTTAACATTTGCCTCAAGCAGGGCAAAGGCAATAATATATATAACTTATACATTTGTATCCTCATAATATTCTGAAATTAAAAAAAAATCAGTATAATTTAATCACAAGAAAGAAACTAAAAAAGAAAACTTATATGATCTTCGCAATTGATGGAGAGAAAGCGTTTGACAAAACCCGATATCCATTCCTGATGAAAACTCTCAGCACCCTGGGAATAGAAGGGAGCATCCTTAGCCTGATGAATGGCATCCAGGAAACGCTGCAGCTAGCATTAATCTTAGCCGTGAAAACTGAAGGTTTCCCCCTTAAAATCAGAAGGGAGACATGGATGTCCACTTTCACCACTTACTTCCTTTCTACATTGTGCAAGAGATTCCAGTCACTAAATCAAGAATAGTTAAACAAAAGCCACCCCGAATGGTATGAAAGAAGTATAATTGTTTTTATTGGAAGGCAGCATGATCGCCTCTGTAAAAAAAATCCAGTGGACAATAGGCTACTAGAAAAGGCTAAGACTTGTGCTCAAATAATATAAAGAACTCTCAAAACTCAGTAATAAAAAAAAAATCAATTTTTAAAATGCAAAACATTTTTAAAGAGACACATAAAAAAATTATATGTGGATGACAAAGAAGCACATGAACACATGCTCAACTTTATTAGCCATCGGGGAAATGCAAGTAAAAACCATAAGACTCCTGTTTGAATGGCTAAAATTTTTAAAAGTTGACCATACCAGGTATTGGCAAAAATGCGGAGCAACTGGAATTCTCATACACTGAGGATGGAAATGTACAATAGTGCAGTCGCTTTGCAAAACTGGTTGGTATCTTTTTTAAAAAAATGTAAACATACACATATTCTCTGCCCTGGCAAATCCACTCCTCCTTCTCGCTCTTTACCCAAGAGAAATAAAAGCACGTGTGCAAACAAAGACTTCGACAAAAATGTTCATGGCGGCAGCATTATACGTAATAACCCCAAAACGTAAACAACTCAAATGTTCCTCAACAGGCGAATGGGTAAGTACATTTTTGGAATATCCATATCATGGCATACTGCTCAGCAATAAATCAGAAAAAACTCCTAGTACATACAACAACATGGATGAACCTCAAAATAATGGAGCTGAGAAAATAAAGGCAGGCAAAATAGAGTACATGCTGTATGGTTCCATTAATATAAAACTCTAGGAGACGTAAATTGCTCTCTAGTAACAGAAAGCAGATCAATGGCTGCCTCTGGGCAGGTGGAGGTGGGATTGGAAGGGTGGAATGATAAGGACACTCAGGAAACTTCTGGAGATGATGATGTGTTTACTATCTTGAAGGTGGTAATGGTTTCAAAGGAAGATATATATGCCAAAATTATTAAACTGTACACTTTAAATATATGCAGTCTATTGTATGGTAATTATACCTCAATGAAATATGTTCTAGAAAGAGGGTTATAAGGAATTCAGGTTATAGCCAGAGAGAGGTTTTGGAGCCATCAGTTTGGTGATGAAAGTTCAGAAGTCCCTGAAAAGGGATTCAAGGGACCACAGTTTGCCTAGTGATGTGTACAGAATTTGAATGCCACGGTACATTTATTTATAGACAACTCCGGGTTTGAATCTCAGCTATATTAACTTAGGAGGCGTGAATCTTTGGCAAGTTTCCTTAAGGGAAACCTTAAGGGATTATTGTGAGGATTTAGTAGGTCCTATAGTACGAGTTCAATAAATGTTGGCTGGTATATTTACTGTGTGAATATTTGAAGGAGGAGTTTCATCCCTTTTGTCAGCTGGCCAAAAAGGTCTATGACTCGGAAAGCCAACAGCTTCTCTGATAATTCCAGCTTTGGAAAAGGATGAGATGACTCAAAGACAAGAGTGCAAAGCAAGGAACAAAAACCGAGGACAGAACCCTGGGGAATTGTCAGAGCGTAAGAGGCAAGAGATGGAAGAGGAAGTAGATAAGAAAATCGAGAAGTAATACAGCGGTGGGAGGAAACCAGGAAGTGGTGGGGTCAGAGAAGATAAAGAGGAAATATTTTTAAGAAAAGAAATTAGCAAATGCTTCAGCCATGTGAAAGATGCTCACATGTAAGAAAGAGCCATTGGGTGTGACAACAACGAATTTATTTTTTTTTCCTTTAAGAGAGCAGCTTCACAAGGGAGGTCTATCCTACTTAGCTTCATAACATTTTCCGGAGAACCTGACCCCACATGAAGGAAGGCAAGGCACATGGCATGGGGCTATGATGTATGGTTAGGAAGAGTCATCAATTAATTCAGATAAATTTGCAAGAAATGTAGCACTGCATAGAAAAATAACTAGAAGACGAGGAGCTCTGGGATGGGCTAAGAAGCAGGCGTCCTCAAACTACGGCCCCGCAGGCCACATGCAGCCCGCCGAGGACATTTATCCAGCCCTGCTGGGTGTTTTTGCCGCCGCTGCCTGTCCCGCTTAGCAGCCGACTCGTCCCGGGCCCACAGTGCGCATGTGTGGAATGTGCGCCGCACTCTCCAATGGCCCTCCAAAAGAGATCATGACAGTGAACTGGCCCACTGTTTAAAAAGTTTGAGGACCCCTGGAAGAGGGTATTTCCAAGGCTGGGGAGTATGTTATCAGGACAAAGTAAAGGGCTGTGACGATCAGATGACTGGGAGTGAAAAAAAGACGGAGTAAACTGTCTCAAAGCCAGGTTGTGGAATACTAAAAAAAGAGGATAAAATAAAATAAAAGAGGACAGAAAATAGGACAGCGTGTCTTAGAAATGTCTTATAAAAATACCAAAGACCTTACGTGTTTTATAGAAGCTGGAAAAAAAGAAAAAAGAAAGGAAGAGTGAGGACCAGAGACATTTTGAGCTGAAAAGGAGGAACACTGAGGACTCTGGTATGATGTGGCTGCAACTTCTTCATCAAAGCAAGCAGCAATGTCAGGATCAGAAAGAGAACTGGACGGGCATTGCTGACAGCAGAGGGGGCAACCCAACTTGAAGCATCAAGAGTTTGGTATTACCCCATAGGTGATATGCTATCTATATGTTTGTTGAAGAATTTAAAGACATAGAATATTGCCATCTGATGTACCTGGCAACAGATGATCGTAGACTCACATTTTATTTCGCTTCTAATAAATAATTATCTTAATGTCAAGAGCCACAAGCAATGAACCACAGAATTTGGTACAACCACAAAATAAAGGACCTGACCATTAAATGCATTGGTACAAAGAGAATTAATCCTTTTTTTTTTTTTTTTTTTTTTTTGAGACAGAGTCTCACTCTGTTGCTGGGCTACAGTGCCGTGGCGTCAGCCTAGCTCACAGCAACCTCAAACTCCCGGGCTCAAGCAATCCTCCTGCCTCAGCCTCCCAAGTAGCTGGGACTACAGGCATGCGCCACTATGCCCGGCTAATTTTTTCTATATATTTTTAGTCAGCCAATTAATTTCTTTCTATTTTTAGTAGAGACGGGGTCTCGCACTTGCTCAGGCTGATTTCGAACTCCTGACCTTGAGGGATCCTCCTGCCTCGGCCTCCCAGAGTGCTAGGATTACTGGCGGGAGCCACCACGCCCGGCCGAGAATTAACTCTTGAGCCTAGTTCTGATTTTGTCCCATGACTTGGGAAAAGGTGCCTGGTTTTATGAAACTTGCCAAATTGCTGTTTTAATCCAAGACAAAATGTGCTGTTCCCATCAGCACATGGAAATAAGTAATTAAGAGAACGCAAAGGCAGGTACCAAGCCTCAGTGCCTTGGGAGTTCAAACGTGTCGTGCAGTTCTGCAGTTACCCTAATTCCAATTTAGGAAGTGACAGTCACTTGACTGGTTAATCACGTCTTCTATGTCACAGGGCAGCCACTGCCCTTCTGGTTGTATCCACGTCATTCTAAACAACACGCAGAGTTTCATTTTAGAAATAAAAGTCTATCCTACTTAGCTTCATAATATTTTCCGGACAACTTGACCCCACATGAAGGAAAGCAGGTGCTTCCTTTTAGAAGGACTAGAGGCTGGGCGTGGTGGCTCCACGCCTATAACCCTAGCACTCTGGGAGGCCGAGGCGGGCAGATCCCTCAAGGTCAGGAGTTCAAAACCAGCCTGAGCTAGAGCGAGACCCCCGTCTCTACTAAAAATAGAAAGAAAGTATCTGGACAACTAAAAATATATAGAAAAAAATTAGCCGGGCATGGTGGCGCACGCCTGTAGTCCCAGCTACTCGGGAGGCTGAGGCAGGAGGATCGTTTGAGCCCAGGAGTTTGAGGTTGCTGTGAGCCAGGCTGATGCCACAGCACTCTAGTCTGGGTAACAGAGTGAGACTCTGTCTCAAAAAAAAAAAAAAAAAAAAATATATATATATATATATGGAGAGAGAGAGAGAGAGGACTAGAAGTATAGCAGTTAGTCTAAGTATGAAGGTTCTGAGTTTGAATTCTGACCCCACTGCCTACTAATGACAGCTTAGCCCCTCTAAGCGTACTTTTCCCATCAGCACTCCCCAAAGATGGCACTCCCCAAAATGTTAATGTGCATAAAGTGTGCTTAGAATAACATCCGGCACATGTTAAGCAATGCACGTTAGTCATTCTTAATACAAATATACTGCCTTTTGGGTAAGGCTATTTTTTTCATCAATGAATATTTCTTCTGTTTGGGTAACAATCTAGTCTATTTACCACCTGAATATGAATTAGTTTTACTAGTCTGGGAAAGAGCATGCTTGCCAAACAGGGAGCAGAAGGAAATCTTCTATCCATTTCCTGATCTAGTCTCTTTAAATCCATGAGGTTCCAGAAGGCACAGGAATAACTGGTGACTGGTACTCATAGCTGGCAGCCCAGCCTGTGTGGCATAAGCCATCGTTCTTTATAAACAATCATTAGGGACTGCCACCCTAATAGCATATTTTGTCTTGGATTAAAACAACAACAACTTGCCACCCAATTCCGTGGAGTATAGCAGGGCTCTTCTCTCATCTGAACGTTTAAGTAAGAAACAATCACAAAAAGGAACATAGTCAGAGGAAATATATATATATATATATATTTATATATATATATATATTTATTCAGCATCGTTTATAGAACCGATAAGAAAGGTGATTTTTAAAGAGAAACTTCATTTGGACTATCAGTTCTCTCTCTGATGCTGAAGGGAAAAATCCTCATAGGAAAATTAAAATACTGATGGATCAGGAAATAACCGAATAAAAACGTGTCAGTATCTTGGACATAGTTTACCTACATGCAACCCTAGTGGCAAAGGCTTCCATCGATCAATTCAGCAAGCATCCACTTGAACGTTTACTGCGCACTAATCACGTTTCTAGAGTTAGCGACACAAAGGGGACTAATGAAGAGAATGATGATGGAGAGAAAGTTAAAATTAGTGAAAATCGGTTCTAAGGGAACACAGAGAAGAGATATCCAACTTCGTCTGTGGGTCTGGGGCTGAGTCAAGGGGACTGAATGGGGCCGTGAAATGCTGTCAGGACTCACTCGGCCAAGAGCCCCGGTGTGGGGAGGGTGCTCCAGGGAGAGGGGCAGGTCAGAGAAACCAAAGTGGTTGGTTACATCCAGAAAAGCGGTTCTCAGGGTCAAAGGGATTACAAGAAGCAAAAAGAGATCACGACAAGTTGTTTTTCAGACCACATGTCCCCTTCTCCACAGTCTCCCATTTTCATATGGTCCCACAAAGAGGCATCGTCATAAAATGAATGCCCGTGTCTCCCCAAAATTCACGTGTGGAATCCCTAACCCCCAATACGATGGCGTTTGTAGCTGGGGCCTTTCGGTGATGATTACGTTTACATGAGGCCATGAGAATGGGACCCCCGACGACGTGATGAGTTTCCTTATAAGAAGCAGCAGCAAGACCAGAGCTCGCTCTCTCTCTCTGCCGCGTGAGGGCGTACCCAGAAGGTGGCTGTCTGCAAGCCAGAAGGAGGACCGCCAGCAGACACTGGATTTGCCAGCACCTGGATCTTGGACTTGCTAGCCTCCACAATGGGGAGAAATAAATGTCTGTTGTTTAAGGCACCGGTGCTTTATAGCAGCCCAAGGAGACTGAGACAGCCATTGAATAGGAGACGGCATTTGGAAAGTCTTCTGAAGTCAATCTAATCAAGCTTCTGTGTATCTTCTCTTCCTCCTCCCTGGCACCTGCCTCCTCCCGTCTGCTGCCATAGGAACCAGGGGCCCAGGTGCCGGTTCATCTGGAATGTAGCAGCAGAGAGACTGAAGGAGGCAGGGCGCCTCTCAGGCCACCAGGATGCCAGGTGGGGCTGCTTAGTACGTAAGTTGAAACAACAGAAGAATTAAGCCAGAGTGTAATGAACTGCACATATTAGAAGATGATTTGGGCATGACCATAGAGCAGGGGCTGGCAACATCCTGCTGTCAGTGGCCAAGCGTTTTAGCTTTTGCATGTCGCAACCACTCAACTCTGCCGCCGTAGCACAAACCAGCCACCACAGACAACACGCAACAGACAACTACTAGATGTGGCTGTGTGCTCGCAAAACTTTATTCACAAAACTCAGCGGTGGTAATAAGCAGAATTTGACCCTGCTGTGGAGAATGAATTGGAGAGGGTGAGACTGAGCCAAAAAGTCCGATATTCCAATGCGGCGGTCAGCATCGCTGAGCAGGCAAGAAAAGATAAGGCTCGAAGGAAGCCATGAGCAGAGGAGAGAGGGAGAAGGGAACAGATTTGAAGTAGATGCAGGAGACAGAAGCCACAGATCTCGTAACCAGCTGGACATAGGAGGAAGTGGTAAAGAAATTCCCAAGCTTGGAGCCAACTTGGGTGGCGGTGAGTGTGTGATTCACCACAATGGATGAAGGCAAACCTGCGGGCACAGAGCTATCGAGGAAGAGAACCAGGCACATGTGAAAGCTCTGCTTTCTGAACATAAACCCCAGCCCCGACCAGAGTCCTCCTCTCCATCCAGGACAGGCCACATATTAACAATGTCCAGGACACACTGACAAAGGAACGCACACAACCTCCCGTTTAAAACACTTAAGGATTTCAAGACAACAACAGCGGAGCGTGAGACCAAGCACAGGGTCTTGGTGTAAGTGCTGGGGACATTATATGACCATGAATCTGACCCTGCTCTGCGCCCGGCTTGACGTCTTTCCGGGGTAAGTGAGCTACTGTGATCCCAGAACAAGATTCAACTTCTAGTCGTGTGTTTTGTGACTGCTGAATTTCAAGAATATCTTTTCCATAGGCACTAACTTTACTATGACCGTGGGGTCAAAGCTTCTCAACTTGCCCCCACAGCTCATTTTTGTCGGAGTAGAAACAACTTAGAAATCTGCTGCTCCGTGGAAAGCACCACTCTCCTTCGATGATGGTTTCAGCAGTTTATTTATTTTTCCTTCCCCCAACTCGCAGGCAAGACTTGTGAGTGACAGCATGCATCTGACAGATGCCAGGATGGCATTATGCGTTGTCTATGACGATTGAGGATGCTGGTGTGCCCAGCTCCCTGCCAACACGTTTCTAAATAACCCACCAAATAATTAATCAAAATGGCAATGCTGTCGATGAACGTTAAAATATGGCATATCAAAGCATTGGGAACTAGCTAAAGCCATGCGTAGAGAAAAATGTATAGTATTAATGCATACATCAGAAAAGAAGGGCTGAAAATTAATGAATAATTTTTGTTGATCTAAGAATCCATTTTAAGGCATTCATAAAATAAGAACAAATTAAATTCAAAGAATATAAAAGCAAGGAAATAATAGGTGTAAAAGCAGAAACAAATGAAAGGAAGCAAATGTAGAACAAATGAACAAATTCAAACGTTGTTTCTTTAAAAAGATTTACAAAAATAATAAACCAATGATAACTAAAACTTTTTTTAAAAGACAAAAAGAACTGATATCAGAAATTTACAAAAAAGAGGTTATCACTATAGATGTTTATTTCAAAAAGTAATTTATACTCAAAGACCAATAAAATTATTCCTTATTGATGTAATTAAAGGAAAAAAAGATATGTGATCATTCCAAGAGATACAGAAAAAGCATTAGATAAAATTCAACATCTGTGCCAATGCTACTCTTACTAAACTAGGTCTAAAAGGGAATTTCATTAATCTGATGTTTAAAAACCTACAGCAAGCATTATATTTTACGGTGAGATATTAAAACTTTCCTCCTTGGATTCCCAAATGAGACAAGGATATATCATTTTTTCCAAGTCAAGAGTTAGAAAAATTAGAATCACATTTAGGTTAAAAAATGCATGTTGATCTTAAGCATCTGAACCTGTGTTCTCCTGAGGATGGAGGGAGGCAGGGAAAGAGGGAAAAAAAGACGGAAGACAATTATATCTCTCCTAACTTTTTCTTTTTCTTTTTTTTTTTTTTCAATGCAGAAAAGCATTTAAAAGACAGAAAAATGTGCATAGCACCAG
Source organism: Microcebus murinus (assembly GCF_040939455.1). Lineage (NCBI taxonomy): Eukaryota > Metazoa > Chordata > Mammalia > Primates > Cheirogaleidae > Microcebus > Microcebus murinus. Next base: position 33,751,704 of record NC_134126.1, read on the forward strand.
AGGCTGGTGTTCAAATATAGATGCTTCTGGTGTGGAAGAAAGAGAGAGAATGTGGCAGAAAGCCAAGGAACTCGAGGTGATTTAGGGAGGCACAGGAAGAAAGGCAGACCGGAGCCTGGGAAATGGAACACTTGGAGACCGAAGCAGTCGGTCTCTGAATGTCCCTATGTTTTATGTCTTACTTCTGTTTCATTTTTTTTTATTATGGTGTAATAAATGTTCCCAAATCCTGATACAAATTAGATTATTCGCTTCTCACTGATTCAGAAATAGCCATTGTGTCTTTTGACTAGGATAAAAAAAAAAAAATTATCATTATGGAAATGGCTTAAAATGATCCTAATTTCTTTCAAACACCCACCCTCGCAAAACATAAACTAACCACCTCCCTCTATTATCACCTTCACGAAAAGGAAGTCACACCCTACACTTAATAGAAATATGTGAACATAAACAGTAATAAGCTAAAGCAGTAGAAAAAGCCTCATATCCGATGAAACTTATGAGTTATTTTCTATTGTCCTGATCCGCGTGACAATAATCATTAATAAGCCTGCTTATTCCAACTAAATTCGATAGTTGAATTGCAAGCGGATGAGATACAGTTCTCTGTTGCAGATCTTACTAATCAACACAAGCGAGTAACTGTCTCTGTTGGAATCTACGTAAAAAGACATACTGCATACTTGAAGGTTGTGTAAACTTTGTTCACTCCCTGTTTGTGTTAAATTGGTAGGCTCACTTAAAAAAAAAATGAACGCCAGAATTGTTGTACAGACAAAAAAATAGCTAGTATATTACCTTTCTCACTTAGACATGTAGGTATCTCGTAGACACAGCCAGAAATTCTTGGCAAAAAAATGTAAGCCCCCTCGCTGTATTACATGCCGGCGGCATAGACTGTGTCATTCTGGATTCAATCACAAGTGGGCCGTTAAAAGCTAACTTTTTATAAGAGTAAATAAATAAATAAAGCAAGCCACCCAATCTGTTGGCTGAGTCTTGCCAGCGCGTCTGCAACTGAACCTCACCACCAGCAGCCCGCTCTATAATCGGGACTGTAAACGGCCTGTTATGACATTGATTTTCCCTGCGGCAAGCAGACAAAGCTACATTGAAAGGCAGGCAGGTAAGCAAGCAGCCTTGGCTCCTGATTCCTTCCGCAGACTTCACGGAGCCAGGTTGCGTGTTGCCAATCAATGCGGAGCCCCACACGGTTGTTTTTTAAACGTCCTGCCCGGGGAATTGGCTGGCGGCCACCTTTAAGCAGGGTGGCGGTGCAAGGAAGTCGATCGTGAGGAACGCAGCAGGTTTCCTCTCTGGAGCCTGTGCATTTTGTGCAGTTTGCTACGCAATCAGCATTTTTAAGGGAAAACTATAAATTTAGAGCCCCTCGGGCCGAAGCCGTTAGAACATGGCTTTATTCTCGAGGACAACAACTCTGATAAGAAGTGCTTTCTTGAACTCCTGAATCTCCCTGCGTGCGCATCATAAGCTTAAAGGAGGCAGTCGCTCGGATTGGGATTTCTTAGATTTCAAACATTTGGTGTGTGGATTTAAATTCTTATTGCGTTCTACAATTTTGGGATTCTCTATGCCTTGGTAACTCTGCGGGGTGTGCAATGTCGTGGCCGTTTTTAGATGCCAAATTCCAATAAAATAAAAGATAATTAAGCGAAGAGGACTATTAAAAGGAATTCAAGTGTATACTTGGTTTCTGAACCTTTGGAGCTCACCTTCTTACCACATGTAGTTTATGTCCTCACAAGAATACGGTATTTTTGCTGTTTTACAATGATTTTTTTTTTAACAAATAAATCCAGATAGGCTATTTAGATCTTGTTTTAGTGATAGAAGAAAATAGTTATCAAGAAGACCATCATGAGTAGCAGAAAGTGGTAAAGCATTTATGTATGATGACTGCATTTGGAGATAATTTTATAAAGCAGAAGGCCGGAGTTTTGAGAATTCTGTTCCCCGTAAATAATCCGCCATAAATAATAAAAGATTTCCTGTTCCGTTCTGCTCTGTAAAATGGAACTCCTTCGGTAGTGCAATCAAACTACGCATTGATATTTCTCATATTGCATTTTTTATCCTTGTATTATGACTCCAGCCTCCGCAAGGTTGAGCAGGTGTATCTAGGAATCGAGTAACGTGAAACTCTGCCTTCCCTGGTTACTTTTCCTCATTCCAGACGCAGAAGTATTTATTAATTTTGTTCTCCCGGAGGAACATTATATCTTCCAAATATTTGCAATAAATTTCATAGTTACCCACAGGAGGTCCATTAGTTGCTCAGATGCGGGGAGAGTCAAGTGTGGTTCTATATCTAGGGAGTCAGGAGGGGTTGCTTTCCATCTAGGTTGTAAAATATCTCAGAAGCATGTCCAGAGACCATCCATCTCTGATAACCCCTGCAGCCAGGCTATTTATTCTCTGTAAATTTGCATTGGGAGTAGATGTTGCATAATTGAGCTGGTGCTTCTCATTTCACTCACTGATACCCAAATACCAGCGCTCTCAAGTCCTGTCTTCAACCCATGGCTGGGAAGGGCTGTGTACACCCTTCCCATGAAACACCATGGTACAGCTTGTTGTTTCTCCAACTGGGTTTAAACAAACCACTGGAGACATTTCAGGTATGCAAGAAGGGCCAGGAAGCCACAGGATAAAGATAGGGCATCTTCTGGAGGGGCAGTTTTGCTTGAAGGAGGGGAGGAATTTGGATTAATAAAATGTGGGATATGTAGACCATGGAGTACTGTTCAGCTATACAAAACAACGGTGATATAGCACATCTTCTATATTCCTGTATAAAGCTGGAGCCCATTCTATTAAGTGAAGTATCCCGAGAATGGAAAAACAAGCACTACATGTACTTACCAGCAAATTGGTATTAACTGATCAACACCTAAGTGCACATATAAGAATAACATCTATCTGTGTCGGGCAGGTGGGGAGAGGGAATGGGTATATACATACATAATGAGTGCGATGTGCACCAACTGGGAGATGGATACACTTGAAGCTTTGACTCGAGGGGGGAGGAGGGCAAGGGAAATATACATAACCCAAACATTTGTACCCCCATAATATTCTGGGGGAAAAAAGAAAAAAATAAAGTAAAATAACTGGTAAGCTATAAAAAAAAAAAGATAATATTGCAGCAAACATGTAACAGAGTAATAATATACTGAATTTGTACAAAGTTGTAGATAATTTTAAGGTAAACAAATTTTGGAGACTTAATAGAAATGTCATGCTTTATTAGGATATGTTAGCATCCCATAGGATCCAGGGTAGATGGTTTCTTCTCATTTTAGGGCTACTCAGCTGGGGAAGCATGAGAAGGAAGGTGGAGCAAAAGTTTTCACACCAAGCTTTGGCTTTTCCCCCTGCTCGTGGTGTGAATCTGGTCAAGTCCTTCTCAGGATATTTATCAAATGGCCAAAATATGGTCCCCAAACCAACAACGCAGAGATTTTTCAAAAGAATCAAACATTATAACGTGGGTAAAACCCCTTTGTCAACTGGGGAAAAAAGGAAAATAGTACATTTTCCCCCATTTATTTATTCCTTTATTTGGTGGGCATTTACTGTGCTCTTACTGTGTGATAAGACTCCACGGATGAGTCTTCTCTTCAAGGAGCCCACAGGCTAAAGGAAAAGAAAGAGGAAGGATCCATCACTCCAGCACAAGGCACGGAGGAGAATGGTAGATGTCTGCGTTGAGTTTAGTGGTGACATTTGAGGAAAGACCTGAATGTAAAGGAATTAAGCCACAGAAGGCAACTCGGGAAAGAGATTTCTGGGCATAAAGAACACTAAGAGGCCAGAAGGCAGGAGCACCCTTCATTGATTGGAGCGCTATCATGTGCGAAGAATAGCATTTTGAGGAGTCGGTGCAGTTGTATGCTTTTCTCCATCATTGTTTAACATGGAATAGAAAAGTAGTGACATTTATTGAAGATTGAGGGCTTTTTTTGTTTTTTAGCTTTTTTTTTTTTTTTTTGGTTTCCTAAACCTGAGACTGAAGGTTGAGGTTTTGAGAGCTGATTACAAAAATTGTATAAGCAAAAAAAAATCACGGGATTTCATGAAAGGATCACGGATTCTAAAGGAAGACACAAGAGAAGTCACTGAGGCAGAACAGGTGTAAGGCCAATAGACAGGAGGTGGGCGTGAGGATGGAGAATTGCCCGCAGGAGATGCCAAAGCGCGGAGAACAAAGGAAAGTCTGGCAAACAAAAACAGAGACACAAGTCAAGGGGGAAAAAACCGAATCATAAAGCAATACGTAGAATACCAAACCAGTTTTGTGAAACTAAGTACTTGGAAGGGTACACAACGAAACGTTAACAGCGGTTTATTGTAAGGGTGACAGAATTATGAGCCAGTTTTATTTCATTTTCCCTGTCTTCTGTATTTTCCAAATTTTCTTCATTGAATATATATTGCTTCTGTAATTGAAGGAAAACTAAAAACAGATGTGGTAGCCCAGGACTATGGGAGCGAAGAGCAAACAGGTAATTAAAGACGACCGTTCCCAGACTTGGAGAAACGGAGAGTGACACTGGGCACCACGGAAGCCCCGCGGGCTGGTTCCGGAGCGGGCTGGCCCGCCGCGTTCACTGTACTTCCTTCCCATGCCCACCTGGCACGGACCCTCCCTCCTCTCTCTCACCCGGAAATACGCGTCGAAACCAGCATGCACAGTGAGAAACTCACACGCCAGCACACACACACACACACACACACACACACACACACATTTGCTTATGCACTTCCTTTTTCTCAAGACGACAGGAAGCCCTGAACAATATTAACGCGGGCAGCCACACCCAGTGCCTCTCTGAACATCTCTGCGTGGCTCTGGGCAGTTTTGACTGTGTCCCTTGTTGTCACAGCATAGGCTCTGCAACTGGTAACTGTACTGGGAAGACTTAAGCTAGGGAAATTTCCGGTGGAATAATCCCCATCTCCCTCTCTTGCCTCCATCTCCCACTCCCACCTTCGCTTGCAATAAAACACACGAATAAAGTCAAGTTTATTTCCCTTCCAGTTCTGAGGATGTGCTTTGGCAAAGGGGCAGCAGATGACGCCCTAACTAGACTTCAGTAACTGTCTGTCCGGGTAAGGTGCCGATCCCACTCTCCAGGCTACTGGGCTTCTCTCTCGAAGACCACCCTCCTGAAATCCATGGGCTTTTCCCTGCGTACTCCTCTAGCAATTCCTGGTGTCCACAATGTCAGTCCCACGCCCACTGCAGCACGGCACATGGGACTGGCTAACTTACAGACATTGCTTTTAAACTCAGTTCAAAGAAGTCATGACAGGTACAAACAATAGGTTATTCCATCTTTCCGTGAACTGTTTTTCAAACCTTCTCTCTTTCCTCTAACTCCTGTGCCTTTGAGTCTTGTCCCATCTAGAACGATGCATTCTGCCCCAGCCAAGTACAAAGTTGTTTTTTTTTTTTTCTTCAGTCTCATTTTGGTCGCTGGAAAGGCAAAATTATTTTGTTTAAGCTGCAGATCCCCAATTTCAGTTTCAGCCCAGATAGGACGTACCTTATGCTCAACTAGATGGAATCCCCTAGATCTGGTGCACAAACGATCTCTGACCCAACTTCGAGTTTGCTTTCCTACGTTATGCAGCTTCGATTCCGTGGTCCTTTGTGTAGTTTCAGCTTGGACAATGCAGTCCTGGTGAGTTCAAAAATTACCTGAGACCTTGAGGGAAACTAAGATGGTGTAGACAGGGAATCCTACCATCTGAGGAGGTGTCACATAAACATGAAGGATCTCAGACCTGCCATCAAACTCCTCCTGTTCCACTTTATAAACGGCTCTAAGGTCTTTAAGAAAATGACCTACCTTATTCGGCTGATAATTTATTTAACAAAAAAGGGGATACAATCACTTAACCCAGTTGTTTTGAAGTGTGAAGGAGACAATGTATGCAGTTTCCAGCAGAGGGACCGGCCAACGGTATGTAGTCCACTTCTTTCCCTCTGTGCCTTCCCTCAGGGAGTGACCGTCTTCCCATCTGCCAGATGTTCGCCGTAGCATCAGCCCATCTGCAGCCTACGTTCAAAGGAATGAGCCCAAGGCCAAAATTTTTGAGAGAGAAACATACGTGGTCCTGCCCATGGGTTCAGGTGAGGACTCTCTAGGGGTAGTCTGGCAATATGGCCACACGAGCATTGCTTAAGAACAATCCAAGGCCAACTGGAGGGCAGGTACAAGCAACCAATTGGTCCTAAAAAGCAAGCTGATTTTCTTAAATAATAAAGAACCTCCTCAGGTTTTATGTTTTTTTTTTTTTTCCTAGCCTAGTCAAGATTCCTATGGTCCATCTCAGGCTAGGGTTAGGGTTAGGGAGAAGAAAAGAAAAGAAAAAGAAGAGAAGAAAAGAAAAGAAAGGAGAAGAAAAGAAAGAAAAGAAAAGAAAAGAAAAGAAAAGAAAAGAAAAGAAAAGAAAAGAAAAGAAAAGAAAAGAAAAGAAAAGGAAGATAACTAGTTGAATTCCCAGAAGAGAGGGAAAAAATTTCTTTCTGTTAATGTTCACCCTCTGCCATGCTCTAATACTGTATCCAATGAAATTATCCAATGAAATTAATATCCAATGAGATACATATCCAATGAAATTAATCTATGGAGCCACAAATCTCCCTAACTAATAATATTATTCCTATTATTTAATTTAGACTTCAATAGTCTTATAAAGTTATCAAATTTAAAATTTTCTAATTGAGCTAAAATCTCAGAATCTGCCACTGATCATATTTTTTGAAAAAATGTAACCTTTCTCTTTTCTACCTGTGACCATTTCTTCCTACAGTTCTTCTTTTCCCTAAACGGAGAAATCAAAATCTCTGCCAGAAGGAAACACTTCAGGAAGTATCCCTCCAGATACACGCATATGGATAAGAAATTGGGGAAACGTATAAAAAGAAATAAAGAAAGTGATAACCTTGCCTTTGGGCCTGCTACTTTCCCTGACTTGCTGGGTTAGAGAGAGGACTCCTTGGTTTCTTTCAGGTCTTGGTTTTTGAAACTGGGCAGACTGAGTTTTCCGTGTTGAGTTAGGAGGGGTGTCCACGTGTGCTTCAACTCATCTCCTTCTCCTCGCTGGGACCACGGTTTTAGAAAAAAAAACTAAAAAGAAATTAAGGTCCATTCTGGTAACAGACCCAGAAGTTGCGAAGGAACTAGCAAAAGCAAAACCACTGACGCATACAGAACCACAGGCAAGAAATACATTTCCATTTATTAAATATTTAGCTTCCCTGAATAAATCTAAATTCTTTCTTTTAAAAATGGCAGATTGTAGAAATGGCTAAATTAAAATCTCCTTGCTGCATCTAAAACTAGGAATTTCAGACAGAACAGTAGAAGCTCTTTGGAGTCAGGTGGGCTATTCGAACTTCAGTGGAAGTTCAAGGTTGGCAGGGAGACTTCTAACGCATAGGCACAAATCCTCAAGTCAATGTTAAGACCAAACGGTTTCCACGAATCCTGCAGATTGCAGGCGGATGGCCAGAGTCACCTGCATTGCCAACGGTCTACGTTAGGTATGTGTTTACCGGTCATAACAGCAGCCTAGGGATGGCCTCGTGGTAACAGCTGAAAGAGAATCGTGGGCAGGTGGTAATTCGACTCAAAGATTTTATATGTTATACTAATGATGCCCCTGTTCACTGTTATATTCTTAACACCTAGAACAGTGCCTGTCGTGCTATAATAAACACGTGTTGAAGGAATGAATGAACATGATGTTTATGTTGTGGTAAACATTGCTTTTAGTTGAAAAGTTTACAATCACTCTACAACTGAAGTATCACACTATTCATTTTACATATAAGAAAATGAGTCTCAGGGAGTTTATGCAACTGGCGTAGAAGTAGAGTTGTCTGATTCCAAAACTCCTGTAGCTATGTGCTATCATCCCATCTCATTCCCAGCCTTAAGATCGATAACTATTAATGAACTATTTCACAATGGCCCTAATTGCAACAAATTAAACTGCCCTATGTTTATTCGTGCATTCAGGCACCAAATATTTATTAAGTGCCTACCACTGTAGCCCAGGACATTGCCAGGTTCTGTGATGACATAGAAAGAGAAGACACAAGTTTCTATCTTTAAAGTGCTGGCGAGATCCACGTATAAATGGGTAATTGTAATTCAGAGGGCCTGGCGCCGTTTTAAAGGGATACACAGGGTATTGTGAAAATGCAGTGAGAAGAGATCTATAATCCCTTTCCTCTAAAAATGTCAAAGAAATGATATGTATTAAGACGGCACAGGCTGAAAGTACTCTGATAGCTCTTCAGGCAGAGATTCGACTGAGATTCTGACACGATAATGTCTTTATTCATGTGTTATGCTCACTGCTTCAGTCTCATTTATCACTTCCAATCTTGGTGAACTGCCACTTTTTCAGATCAGAAACTCTGTGGTTCTGTTTTAGGTTTTAAAAAAAAATCTGTGTTAAAAATCCTCTGTCCTCAGACATTTCATTTTCCAATCTTTTGATCATTTTTGTTGTTCCCTCTATACTCACCACATTCACTTTAAATGATGGAACCAAAAATTACAAGCAGTTCTGTAAAAAAAAAAAAAAAGCATTGGCATACTACATCTCACATTAAAGAGGAGCTCTGCTACCATTCTGCTCCTGTTTATATATCCCAGGGTTATGTGGACACGTTGCTGTGCATACAAGCAATTCTGCAATCACATATAATATTCTTGAAGCCCTAGCAAGTTCCTTAAATTACACCAGGAGCAATTTTTCTATTTCCCTTTTCTCTTTTTAGTCACAGTCCTCCAATTCCACCGCAGCTTTGGATTTTTCTCTGTCTTCAGAAATGACCATATGTTACAGACTTTAGGTTCACGTCTAAGAAAATTAAAAATAGTTTCGTAGAAAAGCTAGCAATAGGAAACACACATAAGCAAGTTACAAATTATAATTAAACAAATCACTAATTCTGGTGTATTTTCTTCTTATTTCTAGTAAACAACCAACAACATTTGTCTATTTATGCCAAAATATTCTATCTACCTGCTAGACACTACATTGTGTGCATTTCCTGCCATGCCAATCACAAAACAGAGATGGTTTAATGGGAGCTCATATTTCTAAAAGACTGTGACTCTGTTTTGAAAATTAGTTACATTATTATTATTCCAACTGCCAGCAAAATATTTCAGAAGTTTTTGGCACCTACAAGAATTGACTGGAAGTACGGAAACACATCCCTATTCAACAGCTTCTCTTCGGGCTCATCTCTGATTAGTAACTGTAGCTTACTGAACCTTTTTTGCTAAAAAAGAAAGCAAGAAACTAAAAGAACTAGGAGGAAAATACTTTGATAGTCAATGCTTTTGTATGTCACTTTGCTACTATGATAATACACATGTATTTGTTACAGCCGTTAATTATATGGATAGATGGATGGATGGATAGACACATCGATGACAATAGCTAAATTTTCTGCATTCCACATATTTTTCTAAGTGTTTTTCACATATCACATTATTTCACCCTCACAACTCAATTGCTTTATAGTTGAGAAATCCTAGACACACGCATGTTAAGTAACTTCCTCAAGAACCCCTGGTAAATAAGTGGGAGAATTAAGCTCAAGAACAGCACTGTCCAATATAATATGAGCCACATACGTGATTTTAAACTTTCTAGTCACATTTAAAAGAAGATGACTTAAAATAATTCTAATTCATTTTATTTAGCCCAACACATCCAAAATATTGTTTTTTCAGCATGTAATTAAAAAAAAATTAATGAGATATTTTTACATTCTTTTATGCATGCTACATTTTAAAAATTCAGTGTGTATTTGTGCTTATAAAACATCTCACTTTACAGTAGCCTACCTCATTTCAAGAGCTCAGTAGGCAGTGGCTACAGTCCTATCTCATGCATCCTGAGAGAGTGGGCAGTTTGGTTTTTTTTTTATGCCTGCCATTGATCAATCTCAGGCCTTAACAGGATGAGTCTTGCCTATCAGGTTAGCGGATTTAGATGACATAAACACACATCAGGTCTAAATAGTAATGCACGTATTTTACTTCTATTCTGACTTTCACAAGGTGCATCCTAAGCACAAGCAGAGAATTAAGTAGAGCACACCTTTGGCAAGGCTGGGCACCCCGTTCAGGCAGATGAGCCCAGATCTACCCTGGCTACTCACATCTCAGTGTGTGTCCCTGTTCCCCTCTATAGCACCCAGTCCCTTTCCTCCTCCTCCCCTCCCCCCCCCCCATTTCTTTCTGCTTAGCTGTGCCACTTTCCTTGCTCCTGGCTGTTCTTCCACCAACCCTTCTCTATTGCATGAATTCCTACAGCAGACTCTCTTGAGCTTCAAGGACCATGTTTCCCTGAAAATAAGACAGGGTCTTATATTTAATTTTTCCTCGAGAAGACACCCTAGAGCTTATTTTTCAGAGGATGTGTTAATTTTTTTAAGTATGGTACAACAATCTACATTTATTCAAATAGAGTGAAGTTGTCTTCTTCTGGAACATCATCATCAGTCTCCAAACCCCGAATTCCATCCTGAATTTCTTGCGACTCTTATTTCCTTTAGAACCATTGGCCCCTATCTCTCATGTCAAGCAATAGAGCTCTCGTGGGGCTGATGAGAAGGGCTGCTAGTCTTCTTTCCCGCTCCACGACGACACGCATGGGTTGTGCAGATGCGCTGCGCAGCCACGCCCGTCACTAGGGCTTATTTTCGGGGTAGGGCTTCTATTGTGCAAATGCTTAGAAATCCTGCTAGGGCTTATTTTATGGGTAGGTCTTATTTTGGGGGAAACACGGTAGCTCTTGCAGGCTCCCGGATACCTTTGGACACTCCCCCACTGTGCTTTCTCACATCCACTGTGATCAGCCGCTCTTTGGCCATGAGAAAATCACATCTTTGGAGCTAAAGTCACAGCACAAGGGAGTGTCCCAGAACATAGGAGGGGTGCCTGGGACAGGACCTATCCCAGGGAAAAGGCTGCACTAGGTCTGGCTCTTCACATTCTCACTTTGACACCTTCCCCACCTTTTTGTTCAGGGTTCCTGAACATTCTCCCGGGTAACTCAACTGGCTCTTCCCTCTTTCCCTCACCCATAGAGCTATAAAAGGAGAATGAGGTTAAAGGGAGCATTTGGGGCTGTTCTAAAAAAAAAAAATATGGAGGAGCTCATACAAGAGCAGCCTGGGGGAGGGCAGAAGGAAAGAGGAACACCACCCCCCTGAGCCCCCTGGTGACAGTTTCTGGCCAGGGAGGTGGTGGGAAGATGATATGTAAAGCAGTCTCAGTTCTCGATAAAGACAAGCTGGGAAACACCCTCTCCTCCCCAGTCTTGTGATATCTTAAGTCAGCCAGGAGCGACTTTTTCTCCGACCAAGAGCATGGCGCCCCGGAGGACTGCCTGACTGGCGCTGAACCGTGGTCCCAGCACTGGGTGTCTCCTTCTTCTCTCGCCTCATGGAGCCACCGCCGAGAACGTGCATTTTCAGATTCCGTGCCAAGCTTACGTGCTGTGTCCTTCTCTTTGATGGGGGTTGGCAAAGAGCAGGAAGAAGAACACCCAGTGGCTGATGATGATGGACATCTGCAAAAACGTCTGGACGCCACTGCCTGCCTCCAACCCCCATCCCTGGCCAGATGTAAACAACCCAAAGTAGCTGCAGAATATGCAGTCTTTTCCGTGCAAATCCATGAATGTTTTGTTCTTAAACCTCTTCAGAGTACAGCAGCACGGTGGAAAAAATATTATCAAAGTCTGATCCCAATGTGGCCTTTCAAGAGCCAGAGGACTCTAGTGAATTACCCGAGCTCCCTGTCTCAGTTTCTTCATCTGTAAAATGGGCAGAGTTAGGTTTGTCCTGCCTACCTCCCGGCATTTTTCGAGATTCAAATGGAATAATGTATATGAAAGTGTCCGGGCAAAGTATCAAGTGCAGTATTAATGTATTGCTATTGTGTTAAGTGCCGTATACTGTTATTAATGTCACATGAGTCTGTGTTCTCCCCTGTGACACTCACGTCTGCAGTTCCCAGGAGCATTGTAAAATTTACGGGTGTTCAATGCAACTAATTTATAGGACAGAAAGTACTGTGGAGGATGCATTGATTTCCTAGAACCTAGAACCTCAAGTTTGTCTAACATATGTCAGATAAAAAAATGCATTCTCTAACATTTATATTCCCTGGATGATAGAGAGCTACAGGCAGCAGATCAAGGGGGGACATCTCCACAAAAGTCTCCTACATTGACACTCAAATCTAGCTCTCGGTGAGCTGCCAGCCCTGTATCTCGGTGCATCTTCACGAAGCAAGCAGATCTAATGACACAAATCAGCGCTGCAGAGTAACAGTAAGGCAGAATGAAGCCAACCTCCCATGCAAGCGGGACACATCCCGATTGTCTGACACACCCCACGAGCCATTGACAGTTGTCTGAAAACCAGGAGAGCTGAACTATGTTTTCCTTTTGTTCCTTTCTCCGGTCCATGCAGGCGGCTCTCAAACTGTGGGATTCACAAAATCACCATACTCAGATTTTTACTAACAAATTCAAGCCAGCCAAACTTTACAGAGCTTCTAAGGGTTTTCACGCGTATCTCGACATAGGCAAACTGTGGACTTTAGAACCTACGATGGCTTCATAAACGGCAGGTGCACCGGGACCACCAGCCAGGCCACCTACAGCTGCCCTACTATGTCCCTTTCCTCTCACCCCTCCAGCAAGCAGCACTCATAACTACCACTCATTGGGAACTTTCTAGTGCCTGTCGTTACGACAAGCATCTTTTGTCTGTTGTCTCCAATACTGGCAAAGACTGATAAAGGTTAAGCGGGTCTATAATCGCTGAAGATGAAGAAACAGAGGATCAGCCAAGGTGAGAACGTTCCGGAGGTTACCTGGCTGCCTCACGGGGCGGTCAGAACCTGAGCCCAATGCGGACCCAACACCACAGTGTTGCGCAATAGCGACTACCTGAGCAAAAATCTTCAAGAAAAGTCTCTCCAGTGGTAAGCAGGCCCATATGGGGTGTATGACCCACGTAGTGTTTTCTGTGTTCGTCTGTCTTGGTTAAAGACATCACTGAGCCTGAAAGCTTTGCGAGCCACAGTGTTAAAACAGAGGACTGTATTCGCCAGCCTGACATGGATTATGAAAGAGGTTGAGGCCTTTGGTGGTGTTCCTCACAGGCTTCTAGAAGCGAGAACTGATCGGGAAGTTGCATGGTCAATGTGAACAAATGGAGTTTTTAACAGGAACAGTCTTTGCTGGCCCAGGGAGAATTTGCTTCTGCTTTACAGAATATGACATCATAAATGATTTTAGACTACGTGATGTTGACTCAGGAAAAAAAAAAACTGCACAGTTTAGAAGGGTAATAGACAAAACCACTGCAATAACTGATAGCATGCAAAAGTCAAGAAAAGTATATAATATTTTTGGTATGATCTCTGCTTTATGTAATGTCTAACAATAGCTGACATTCATTGAGCACCTACTGCATGAGAAATATTAAATATTTTTCATACATGATCCAATTAAATCTGCATAATATACTCGTGACAAACATATTGTTTCAGCCACAGCATTTTACAGAGGAGGCTGAGTCCCTGGCCCAGGATCATCCAGCATATGAGTGATGGGGGTTTGAGTCCAGTCCGTTGATCTTTGGGCTCAGTACTGAGCCACTCCACACCCTACCAGGCCAACGGGAGCAATGGTGGATGGATACAATTGTCTAATGGCCCTTCAGTTTATCTTGTCCAAGGGTGGTGGCTGCTCAGGGTTGCATATTTGTTTAAAAAAAAAAAATTCTAAAGCATAAAGCATATCCTTGAATGAGGAGACTCCACTAGAATCTCCCCTTTTAGCTGGGATGCTTTTCACACACTGAGGACCAAAAAGTATCTTTAATAAAAAGCTTCTTTCTTTTCTCAGACTCTCTCTGAATTACTCTTTAAATCCTTTTTTTTTTCTCTATATTATCTCTGAATTGACTATGGGATAGTAGCCTTTTTCACTTGATAAACAGAGTTTAGCTTCATAGTTTGGCAGATTCAAACCATAATTTTTTTATCATTGGAAATCTATAGATGATTTAACAGCAAAATCAGGCCAAAAGATAAGACTTTTTGTTAGGTTCATAGGAAGTCACAAAATAAAACGTTTTTTTTTCCAAATCACTATTCTGCAGGCAGTAGCTTTTAGCTATGGAGGTTGATCTTAAAGATGAAACTGCTGATTGACGTAATGCACAGAACTGAACTCTCTTTTTGGGCAGATGGGAAAATCATAAGAACAATTAAGCAACAAAGCTGACAGGGCAGTGGGGCTAAATGCAAGGCTTTGGATATTTTCCATTTAATTATATAATTTTTAAAAAAATATCTCACTAACTTGTGCAGCATTCGATGAAGAATTTGGGCACACAAGGACAGGGGAGGTCAAACTGGGACCTGGGCCCAAGCTGTCTGCTCTAGAATCCACGCTCTTAACCAACGTTGTATTGTTTTTATCAGTGACAGTGTGTGATCATAGCTGGAAAGCAATGGCATGACAATTAAGATATCCCCATTTAATGATTTGCCCAAGAATTTTGGAATATATGGCAATGAGGTTTAAATCTAGTTGAATATCCTTTTAACATGTAAACTATACAGAAATAATTAAAAGATTATCTTTCCCCCTCCGGGATAGGAAACTTGATTCAACTAATTTATTAAAAATAATCTTTCTTTTTCTTTCTCCTTCTCACTCTCCTCCTGTCTTTCATTTTTTTCCCTTTGCCTCATTAAGCATTAGGACATACTTGACCAGCATGTAGAGGAAGGGAAGAAAAGAAATAACGTGGTGAGGAATTACTCACAAACATTCCTATTTATTACCAGATAGATTAGTTGTGATGAATATCTACCTCCCCCTGGGTAGCCTCACGTTTATTTGGTCCTTCGACAATATTTACTGAACACCTAACATGTACCAGGCACTGTTCTAGATGCTGAGGATGAAACAATTAGTCAAACAGGAAAAAAAAAAAAACCAAAAAAAAACATGCCTTTATGGAATCTGTGATTATAATGAAAGGAGACAGATACACAAGAAAAATAAATAAAACTAAAGTGTCAGATGGTGATAAAATAAACAGAGAGGCAAGTGAGTGTCTGGGTAGGGGCAGGAGGGGAGGGGTTCTGCAGGCTTAGGTGGTTGGTGAGCGAAGTCCCCTCTGGGTCAGGACACAGGGGTGGGGAGGAAGCAAGCCGTGTGGCTACGCAGGGAAAGGCATTGCTGGCAGAAGGACGTGCACAGGTTTGGGGCAGCAGCATGCCAGGTATGTTGGAGAAACAACAAGGAGGCCAGGGTGACCTGAGTGGGACAAATGATGGTGGCCTTTGATGTCTTGGTGAAGACCTGGCTCTTACCCTACATGAGCCAGGCAGTCATTACATGGCCTTGACCAGAGGAGCGACATTGTTCTGACTGTGTTGATAGGATTATTCTCACTGCTGTGTGGGAAATAGACTCAAATGGTATAAGACCTGAAATAGAACTAAGGGTCAGGAGACGATAGCAAGTCGTCTACTCAGAAGATGGTGGTAGCTTCAACCCACCAGGGCACTAATGGGGAGATGGCAAGAAGTAAGATGCTGAATTTGTTCTGAAAGGGGAGGCGACAGGATCTTCTGGAGGATTAGATACGGGGGACGAGAGAAAGAATGACTTCAAAGTTTTTCACTTTGAGAAACTGTATGAATCGAGCTATCATTCTTTTGAAACGGGAAGAAATGTAGAGGGAGCAGATATGTTGGTGTTCAGGGACTGAGACTGGAACATATGAATTTCAAGATGCCCTTTAAACCTTCAAATGGATATGACTCTGGCATTCAGGGGTGAGGTGCAACGTGGAGATTTAAGTTGTAATCATCAGGACTAGGTGGCATTCAAACCCATGAGGATAAGATCTCCCAGAGAGTGAATGTGGATATAAATTGGGAGCAGACCAATGATTGAATCGTGTACAACTCCAAAATTCACCAAAAGAAAAATAGAAGAAGAAGAAAGAAAGAAAATGAGGAGAAACCAGTTAAAGCAACCAGAAAGATAGAAGGAAAATCAAGAATGTTGGTGTCCAACAAGGTATGTGAAAACAGTCTCTCCTCTCTTTGTGATTCAGCTAAGAGTGAGCATAGTAGATGGAAGAAAAGAAACTCTAGAGATACCCACGCATACGTTTCAAAACAACACAGTGCCATTAGGATTATATATTTCATCCCTTAAATGAATGCCCAGTGGAACTTTTAATATCAATATGTAGCAGAATACGGAATAGGAAGAATTGTAGGCAATACACAAAAATCTCTGAAAAACTGCCTTAGGCTAGAACAATTCAGTTTCCCCAAAAAGCAATATCTTGCTTTATCAGAGATGGGGAAGTCATTAATTACTGAAAAAGAAGCAAAAAATTGGGGACCTAAAGTGAGAGCATTCTCTCACTTTATGAAAACAATGAGGAAATACTGTCAGTTAAAGTGGTCTCTCTATCACTTGCACAGTCAAATGCTTCTACCACATTTGGAACTAACTCTTGTAATCCACATAGTCCACCTATTATAACAGTTATTTTATAGGACTTCAAATTGAAGGCAAGAATGGGAAGTCTTATTCAGCTTTCTAATCATCAGGTAGTCTAGCATTGCATAGGTATTTAAAACTTTTTGTTGAATGCATTAATGAGTGTCTGCCAGCACTGGAAAAAAAAAAAAAAAACCAGAAGAAAGATACAATGCTTATATAACTAAGGAGGTAAAAGTTCTCTACAGGGAGAACTACAAAACACTGAGGAAGAAAATAGCAGAGGATGTAACAGGTGGAAAACCATACCATGATCATGGGTCTACAGAATCAACATTGTTAAAATGTCTATACTACCCAAAGTGATCTATAGATTCAATGCAATCCCTATTAAAATACCAAAATCATTTTTTGCAGACCTAGAAAAAAATAATTCTACATTTCATATGAAACCAGAGAAGACCCCGTATAGCAAAAGCAATCTTAAGCAAAAGAACAAATTGGGAGGCATCAATTTAGCAGACTTCAAGCTATACTACAAGGCTATAGTAACTAAAACACAAGAACAGAGACACAGACCAATGAAACAGAACTGAGAACCCAGATATAAAACCATACTCATGTAGCCATCTGAACTTCGACGAAGCAGACAAAAACATATACTGGAGAAAAGAATCATGATTCAATAAATGATGCTGGGAAAATTGGACAGCCACATGCAGAAGACTGAAACAGGATCTGCACCTCTCACCTCTCACAAAAATCAACTCATGGTGGATAACAGACTTAAACCTAAGACATGTAACTGTAAGAATTCTAGAAGAAAACATTGGAAATGCTCTTCTAGATATTGGCCTAGGCAAAGAATTTATGAAGAAGACCCCAAAAGCAATCACAGCAACAACAAAAATAAATAAATTGGATCTGATCAAATTAAAAAGCTTCTGCACAGCCAAGGAAGCTATCGTGAAAGCAAATAGACAACCTATAGAATGGGAGAAAATATTCACATGCTACGTATCTGATAAAAGGCTGATAACTAGAATCTATATAGAACTCAGGAAATCAGCAAGAAAAAAAATCAAACAACTATCAAAAAGTGGGCAAAGGACATGAACAGAAATTCTCAAAAGAAGATAGACTAATGCCCAACAAACATATGAAAAAGTGCTCAACATCTCTAATCATCAGGGAAATACAAGTCAAAACCACATGAGATATCGCTTATCTCCAGTGAGAATGGCCTTTATCAAAAAGTCCCAAAACACTAAATGTTGGCATGGATGCAGAGAGATAGGAACACTCTTACACTGCTGGTGGGACTGCAAACTAGTTCAACCTCTGTGGAAAGCAATATGGAGATACCTCAAAGAGCTACAAGTAGAACTACCACTTAATCCAGCAATGCCATTACTAGGCATCTACTCAAAGGAAAAAAAAGACATTCTGTAAAAAAGACATCTGCACTCAAATGTTTATAGCAGAACAATTCACAATTGCAAAGATGTGGAAACAACCCAAGTGCCCATCAATACATGAGTGGATTAATAAAATGTGGTATATGTATACCATGGAGTTCTACTCAGCCACAAAACAACAGTGGTAATCTAGCACCTCTTGAATTAGCCTGGATAGAGCTGGAGCCCATTCTACTAAGTGAAGTATCCCAAGAATAGAAAAACAAGCACCACGTGTACTCACCAGCAAATCAGTATTAACTTAACTGATCAACACTTAAGTACACATACAGTAGTAACATTCATCGGGCGTCGGGCAGGTGGGAGGGAGGAGGAGGATGGGTATATTCACACCTAATGGGTGCAGTGCACACCAACTGGGGGATGGACACGCTTGAAGCTCTGACTCAGGTGGGGCAAAGGCCATATATGTAACCTAAACATTTGTACCCTCGTAATATTCTGAAATAAAAAAGAAAAGCAGAAAGACGGAAGGGCCACATCATCCAATCCTGGGAGCAGACAATGTTAGGACCTATTTCGGAAACAATTTGCAATAACCTCACCATAGCCGGGAATGTTTTCTTTCAGCTCTAAGCAGCTCCCATATTTAACTACAGCATTTTCACCTTTATGACCCTTTTGCCACAAGAATTCCGAAGACGGAAGTGCCCCGCCTTCCAAATCGACATTTCGAGAGCTCCCAGACTCCTCAGTGAAGTTCCTCACAGCAAAGGGAATTCTTGGTTGTCCTTCGGCTAAAAGAAAATATCGATGTCATTTTTAAAAATAAGTTGTCGCCGGCTGTGTGCTCGGCTCCGTTCCAGGGACAGTCAGGAGCGAAGCCAGGATGTCCGGCCTGAGAGAGCTCGCAGTGTGTGTGCAAGTCTTGTTGAGAGGTGCCCAGTGGCAGGTGAGCATGAAGGGCTAGGAGATGCGTGAGATGAAGACATGAGTCAAGTCTGAGAGGGTCTGGGATCATTAAAAGCAGATGCTGGGAGTGCATTTGGAAGGATTTATCTTCCAGGCATGTAAGAAGAGTTGGAAAGGTCTTCCAGGCATCGGGGAGAGTCTGATAAAGGCACAGAGCAATGGTTCGGGTACAGCAGAGGAGATACTCAGCATGCCTGAGCCGGAGGGAAAGAGGCCTGAAGACAATCAGAGGACGACAGGAAGGAGAGTCATTATTCCCTTATCTACTAATAGAGATAAGAAAACTCTAAACTGTTCGATATTTGGGTTATGTTTGTGTTAGATATCACCGCTCAGCTAATAAATGAAGTGAAGAAAGGAAGGAACTGTCCTAAGTAGAGGCTCCCAGATGAAGTCTAAAGGTTTTGATTAAAGGTTGAAGTTTGCAGCTTTGAGACACCCCAGAAGCTCCAGGGCCCTCAGGAAACCAGGCATGCATCTGCTTTTCACCATTATTCAGATCGGGTTGCCAAACCAACGTGGGCAAAAGAAAGAAGGATCATATGATGAGCTGAAATATACGGGGGGCAATGACAGAATAGATAATAAAGGGAAGTCTGAGTAGAAGTGAAACTTTAAAAAAGAGAAATAACAACAACAACAACAAAAAAAAATCCTGAGCACTTGCTAAATTTATAATTACAGCTATTTAAAATATTCAAGGTTAAACTTTCAAGTTAAAGACAAGCAAATATAAGATCTATTTCACTGTAATTCTTTAACATTCAACCATCAAAAGTTTTCCAAAGGGTACAGACTTTGTTTTTAAGACTTTATCATTTTTGATAACTTTTTACATTTTTCACTAATAAAAATGAAATATGAAAGAAAGAATCAAAGAGCAGAAATCTAAATATCCATGATACTGATTCTTTTTTTTTTTTTTTTTTTGAGACAGAGTCTCACTTTGTTGCCCAGGCTAGAGTGAGTGCTGTGGCGTCAGCCTGGCTCACAGCAACCTCAATCTCCGGGGCTCAGCGATCCTCCTGCCTCAGCCTCCCGAGTAGCTGGGACTACAGGCATGCGCCACCACGCCTGGCTAATTTTTTGTATATATATTTTTAGTCGGTCAATTAATTTATTTCTATTTTTGGTAGAGACAGGGTCTCGCTCAGGCTGGTTTCGAACTCCTGACCTTCAGCAATCCGCCCGCCTCAGCCTCCCAAAGTGCTAGGATTACAGGCGTGAGCCACCACGCCCGGCCCGATACTGATTCTTATAGTTCCTTTGTACAAAGTTACTATGACTGGTATATCCATTTCTCTGTCTTATCTGAAAAAAAAAAAAAAACAAATCTTTTGTGCTTCATGAGATTTTTATCAAATTTATCATTGAAACTAATAATAAATAATAATTAACATCAATAATAAATAATAAGTAATAATATCAATAAATTGTGTTTCATATAGCGATACACAGAAACCATCATCACTGACATTCTACTAACAGAGAAACCAAAAATGACTTAATCCACTCACATTAAAAGGAAATATAATTATTTGGTTTGATTTTTAAATGTAATAGAAAAAGATACAATAGAATATAATAGTAAGACAAGAACAAGTAGTGCCAAAAAAATAGAATTAAAAAAATAGGCTGGGCACGGTGGCTCACGCCTGTAATCCTAGCTTTCTGGGAGGCCGAGGCAGGTGGATCACTCAAGGTCAGGAGTTCGAAACCAGCCTGAGCAAAAGCGAGACCCCGTCTCTACTATAAATAGAAAGAAATTAATTGGCCAACTAATACATATAGAAAAAATTAGCCGGGCATGGTGGCGCATGCCTGTAGTCCCAGCTACTCGGGAGGCTGAGGCAGCAGGATTGCTTGAGCCCAGGAGATTGAGGTTGCTGTGAGCTAGGCTGACGCCACAGCACTCACTCTAGCCTGGGCAACAAAGCGAGACTCTGTCTCAAAAAAAAAAAAAAAAAAAAATACTCCAAGTGCTTATATTGATAATTCTTGAAGAGAAATCTTCAATAATCAAGATTTAGGCTTTAGGCTAAGCCAAATCTCACTCTGTTTTGGTATTTTTTATTATCACTTATTCAAGCACCATAGCATTGAATTTGACCCATATTTTAATAGCTTTCTATAAAGTGAAATTTCCATTGATAGTCTTTGTTTTCTTTTCATATTTTTCTTGAGAAAAAAAGAAATCTGGAAGCAAATTGTTCCTGGAAAGAGAGAGCATCAGGAAGAAGTAGGATCATTGCCCATGGGATCAGTCCCACTGAGAAGCCACCTGTGCTTTGGCCTGTCACTCAAGGTTTTCGGAGCCATCCTTTCCTGGCCACAATATTGCCTGTTTTACAGGAGCTTTAGTTTCCTTACTGATAAAATGAGTGCGATATGTGACAATACCCACATCCTGAGCTACTATGAGAATCAAATGAGCTAAACATGAACAAATACATTATAAATTGGAAAGGATCCTACCCAGTCTGGGGCACAAAACTGATATTTTATTAGTGAATAGAAAATGAAATTCTTGTCCATTGATGCCTTAGTTATACAAGATATTTAAAGAACAAACTAAAAATCTAGGTTAAAAGCAGATAACATTTTTTTTTTTTTGATAAAGGCCATTCTTACTGGAGATAAGTGATATCTCCCTGCGGTTTTGATTTGCATTTCCCTGATGATTTTTTTAAAAGTATTGTTATCCTTAAAAACGTTTGACTTTGTAAGCGAAAGAATCCTATCAAGAATCAGCTTTGATAAATAACAAGGGAATACATTTTATAGCGAGTAATTCATTTATGTAATCATAATAATCCATTGCATATATAATAGAGTTCAAATTTCCCTAGCCAGACTTTTGCCTCTACCTATCA
The DNA here is from genome assembly GCF_040939455.1 of Microcebus murinus. NCBI lineage: Eukaryota > Metazoa > Chordata > Mammalia > Primates > Cheirogaleidae > Microcebus > Microcebus murinus. The sequence goes on from NC_134126.1 coordinate 33,773,590, forward strand.
CTACACTGCCTCCCTCCCCTGGACTTTACTTTCTCATTTGTTTTGCAATTCAGATCCTAAGCTTGTATTCAGGATGGTTTTTATCTCTCTAGAAGACCCTGGTAGTATAATTTGAAACCACACAAGTGTGGGCTTGTGGTTACTTCCCCTCCTAGCCCCCACCCAGAGCCCAGAGCGAGATAGCAAGCTTCCTTGCCATCTTTCTCCGCTTCTGGGTAGATTTTCCTACCCCTCCTTTTCACCGATAGAGAAATTTTTTTGAGGCTCAGAAGAGGGTGAAATTTATTCCAATCCCCACTTTGAGCTATGCTAAAAGCCTTTTTTCCCCCAAGGGATGCACTTCTTCCGGATATTCCACCCTTGCGTATTTTTGTCCATCAGGCCAGAGCTGAGCTTGTTCACAAATCTGTTTATCTCAGTTGCATTAGTTATTGTAATGATGCAAAAAAAAAAATTAAGTATTTTATAAGCTGACTCAATATAACTCACAAAAGGAAGAAAAGTGAGCCTGGGGGAGGGGGGGAAGCTTTTCCTTCTGGAAAGATTTGCTAGGTGTGATGCACACATAACGTAGTAAGGTCAGTATGGACAAGATACCCTGAAAAGATTAGGGGGAAAATAATCACTAGAATTTAAAAATATTTAGCTCCCAGGCTGTTTTACAGTTGTCTTTAAGCTTAGACACCTATTTAAAGAAACTGAAGCTGGCATTGATAGGGGAGGAGTAGATTTGCAGTTTGTGAAAGCAGTTAATACATGAAACTTCAATCTGCAGATCATTTCAGGGAAAAAAGCCTGCATTCTGAGTAAAAAAAAAAAAAAGTTAGCTTTTCATTTCAAATAAAAATTCTAGATGCATATAAATGATACTTTATGATTCGTCACTGTGATCAACATTCTTGTCTGTCCAGTCCTTACGTGATTTCATCAAATCAAGTATGATGGATTTTATCTTACTATCTTGGGACAATACTCAGCATGAGCACGGAATAAGATAAAGTGCATGATTAAATTATTGTAATTTAATCTCCAAACCTGCATTTATAATTTCTATTACATGTTACTATTACCGCTACTCTTACTATTTATTTAGTTACCATCCCTCAGAATCTCCCTGGAAGTTCAGTATACAGCATTAATAAAGAGCAACACAATGCCCAAAAGAAATCTTTTGACTCCTGTCACCTGATGCCTAGGAAAAAAAAAAAGAATAGATCTAGTTGTTTTTTTTTTTTTCCTGTGCACATAAGCCAGAAAATTTCCTTTCTAGCAAAAGGTGAATAAACTTTCCTCAAGCAGAGAATTGAACCACTAGAAATACACAAAAACTACCACTACGCAAAGAACAAAGAAAGATCTTGTAACTTGAAAGGAAACGATCCCTAAACATGTCAATATTTCTTGGAAGATGAAGGAAATTAATATTCTAACAGGTATCTGATTCATTTCTTTTTTTTTTTATAAATAGACTCAACACCCCATTCAAGTCTCCCTGTTTCTTAGGGAAGAGCTAACGTTGGTAGCTATGGTCAGTCTTCACCTTCTTCATGCTGGTTTAACTTGCCTTTCTGGATTCCACCTTGGGCTCTCCTTGGGGCCAGTTTGCAGCAAACAGCTGTGTTCAGAACTCACTGTTGACACAACACGCTGAGCTACGTGGGCATCTCTAAAAGGATAAATGGACAGGACACAGCTCGGGTTGCACAGAAAGACGCTTGCTGGGAGCAGGCACCACCACCATGACCAGCCAGTCCCAGGGGATCCACCACCTCCTCCAGGCAGAAAAAAGGGCCAAGGACAAGCTAGAGGAGGCCAAGAAGAGTAAGTCTCACCTGTGAGGGGTTTGCCACAAAACAAAAGAGGCGGTGGGCTGGATTCGGTGGGAGGAGCTTTGGCGTCTGGCAGAGGAGCTTTCGGATTCAAGCTCTGGCTGGCTCTTCTCCCTGGGAGACTTTGGCCCATGCACGGAACGTCGTACCTGGCCGTGTGTCCCCCATCCCCACAGTGGGGTGAAATCTCCTGATCTGGAGCCTGCAGGGAGGCCTGTGCTCGGTGGAAAGATCGTGGGCGTTAAGGCTGCAGAGACGTGAGCTTCAGTCTGGTCTTTGCAACCTCCATAAAGCTGCACAGCTCCGGTTTTCTCCACATTGTCAAGTGGTTAAGAGAGAGGCAACTTCCAGGCTGAATCTGGCTATGAGCAGCGAGTAAACGCGAGCAAATTCCTTATCTTTTGTAAACACCGGTTTCCTCTTCCATGAAATGGGAGTAACAGTTAATAGCTCATTCTCATCGCTCTCTTGATAGCCTTTGATTTCTAATATTTAAAAACACTTCTATTTTATTCCTGTTTTCTAACTCTTTTTATTTTATTTTATTTATTTATTTGTGTTTTTTTAGAGATAGGGTCTCACGGTGAACTTGAATTCCTGGGCTCCGATGATCCTCCTGCCTCGGTCTCCTAAGTGGGTGGGACTCCAGGCACACGCCTCCATGCCCAGCCCTCTTTGTATTTAGTTGTGCATTTATGTACTGACATATAGAATGTGCTCAATTAATTTCAACCCCCTTTCCTATTCTTTCTGACATCAACAATAGCCACATGAATAAAGTATTAATGTCATTCCCATTTCATGTATCTGGAAACTGAGAATTTGTCATTCACCCAAGGTTGTATTTAAAAAATAGAAAATGTTTTGCCATGCACCATGCATGCTCAATGCTCATCTTATTTACTCCTCACAACCTTTAGAGAAAAGGGAGAAAGTGAAGCTCACAGAAATTATATAACTTGTCCAACGTCCCAGAGAGAGTAAATGGTAGAGAAACGATTTAGACGTGGTCTAACTTGCAAGTCAAGGTCTTACCAACTACATGATACAAAATTTGCATAACTTTTTATAATTAAAAAACTAACATGTTTCAGATTCTCTAGGCGAAGGCCTATGTTTCTTCCACTAACTCATTGCATATCAGCCCATAATTTAATCTACAACAAGTTGTGCTGCTGTTCACCTTCTTCATAATCGTGTGTTCTGCCTCTGCAATTAGATTCAAAATCTGGCAAGATGGGCGGTCATATCTTAAAAACGTAGCTAATACAACTCTTTGGATGAGTGTAATGACAGGATTAAAGTAGGTGCTGACAAAAGCTTATTTAAATGCATTGAATGAAATGAGGAATAGCACATTGCAAAGCAAGAAAGGAATGAGCCAAGTACTCATAAGTCCACCGGAGCTTTCAACCACAGGTAAAATCATTTCCCGTTTCTTAAGGTGAATTGATTTCCTGAACACTCAGCAACCTGGGCATCAACGGCAAAAAAGGAAAGGCCTCCTTGTGGAGGTGACAGAAGGGGAAAGGAAAGAGAGAGACAGTGAAGACAAACTTCACCTATTCCTCAATTTCTTTTTCTACAACAAACTGTGCAAATGATTGCACGATGGTAGGAACGAAGGGGAATTTTATAGAACACAAAGCAGTCCGGAATTTGCTGGTTGAAAACAGTATAGAAAACTCCCTTACTTTTTTATTCAAATTTCTTTGACAACGATTAAAACTTCCATTAACTGAAGACCAAATATTTTAAGATGTGATCATTATGTTGCCTTTGTTTCATGGAAAAAAACAAAATGACATCACTGAGCACATATATAATCAGTACGATTGTATGATTCAAATAGTTTTTACCAACTATTTCTCCTTTTTTGTGAAGTCATTAGAGAAGAAGAGTATTGCTAATCATGCAAGTTGTTTAAGGGGTGGAAACTACGAAGGGCAACATAGCTTTAAGTTCCACAATAAAGATAAAAACCAAACTTCTTTTCCTTTCCTATAGTGAACATGCCGTGCTTGGACAATCAGAAATCAGTATTAAAAAATTCGTATTGTAGGCCGGGCACCATGGCTCACACCTGTAATCCTAGCACTCTGGGATGCCAAGGTAGGAGGATCGCTCAAGGTCAGGAGTTCGAAACCAGCCTGAGCAAGAGCGAGACCCCATCTCTACTAAAAATAGAAAGAAATTATCTGGACAACTAAAAATATTTACAAAAACTTAGCCGGGCATGGTGGCGCATGCTTGTATTCCCAGCTACTCAGGAGGCTAAGGCAGGAGGATCGCTTGAGCCCAGGAGTTTGAGGTTGCTGTGAGCTAGGCTGATACCAGGGCACTCTAGCCCGGGCAACAGAGTGAGACTCTGTCTCAAAAAAAAAAAAAAAAAAAAACCAAACAAACAAAAAAATACATATTGCATTTTGTTCATTTTATTTGCCATTATTTTAAAATACCTGTATCCTTTTTACTTAGTTTACCATGTCTTTGTCTATGAATATTCAAGTAGACTATTCAACCATTAATAGTAAATACCCAGGATTTAGAAATAGTCTAGAAAATATTTTGACTTTCAACAAATAACCTTCGCACTCGGTTTTACAGAGAACATGTCTTTCCTTTTGGCCTCAGAAATCACAGGCTTTGAGGACAGTTTTCACTGGATAGAAACTGTTTTCCTACATAGCTATCAGCAGGTAGCAGTTTATAGTTAAAACAGCACCAACTCCCAACTCAAGCACTCTATGGCAAAACAGAAATACTACCTTATATGCGTGGTTTGGTATACCTTCCCTCATAGTTCAGGAATTTTTATTCCATTCGTTTATTTAATTCAGTAAGTATTTATTGGCTGCCTATTAATTCCAAGCCACTTTGATGTACATGCCAATGAGCAGACCTGAACTCTTCCTTAAAGAACTCCCTGGTGAGATAAATGCATATATGACTATTTTAAAAAAGACAAAGGAATAATGACCTGAAAGGACCAGATAGCCGTCATTTTAATAAATCCATATATTTTTACTTTTTTCCCCCCATAACATGATTTGTTTCAAAAATCTGACACATTAAGGCAGAACAGAGATTTAAAACGAGGACCAAGCAGTCACAGTAGCAAACGCCATCGTGGAAGGTCTGTGGTCCCTTTCTCGTTCTTAAATCCATTTATTTGAAAGTCTCTTAGAAACTTGCACACAGCGTGCTAGAGCAAAACTATGAAATATATATATCTCCTTTAAAAAATAAAGGGGGAAGGAGGAAAGGAGAGAGAGAGAGAGAGAACAGCAATTCACATGTTAATCATTTTAGAAAAATACAAGATTAATAAGGTAGCAGTATTTTTATATATTACGCTGTAAAAATATTCATATATTCCATTAAGGAGGACAGTCTCAGATCCTAGAGAAGTTGATACATAACACAGGCAGGGGTCCTCAAACTTTTTAAACAGGGAGCCAGTTCACTGTCCCTCAGACCGTTGGAGGGCCGTTGGAGAGTGCGGCTCACATTCCACACTGTGGGCCCGGGACGAGTCGGCTGCTAAGCAGGACAGGCAGCAGCGGCAAAAACACCCGGTGGGGTGGGCCGGATAAATGTGCTAGGCCGGCTGCATGTGGCCCTCGGGCTGTAGTTTGAGGACCCCATAAATTTTTTGCCTTAAGGGACACAGATAAGGGGTTATGGACCTGGTGTATCAGGAATTCCCCGAAGGCCATTAGCTCTGTAGAAATGGGATGTTCGGGCCTCTGCTCTCCAGATATTCACCAGCTACCCCGAGAGACAGGCTGAGAGGAGCGTGGGCGGGATTGTGGACGGGCTTGAAAAGTCAGGATATGAGGCAGCAGAGTAAAAAGAGTTGAAACATCTATGATTCTTTATATATTAACATGTTATTTAGCATCTTTGAATTTCAGTCTTCTTTTCTAAAAAAATGAAAACAGAAGTTATAATATATGTGTGCATGTGTGTGTGTATGACCAAGATGTTTTAAGAATCAGGAAAAATACACGCAAGATAGTAAAACAGAATACAAACTAAATAGAATTATTTTTATTTGTAATGTATGTTATATATATATATATATATATATATATGTATATTTGTAGAATAGGTGAGTTGATAGCGATAGAAGATGGAATAGAATAAACATCCTCGTTTCATTCCTTTAGACCCTGCCATCAGTTCTGGGTCTACCTTTCCCGCAGTCGGGGAGACCTGGACTTTTGCTGAGATAACTGGGAAGGCTCCGATATTTCCCTCTGTTCACTGATTACAGGTTAAAACGCATTTCTTAGTCAAAGCTCTCACACATGTTTTTATGTGCAAGGCAGCCGTACTCTTTGGTTGAATTTAGATGCAACCACAGTAGGTTTGCACTGTTTTAAATTATCTTACTTAGAGTTAACATGCTGCTTAATAAGTTGTTCACTAATCAAAACAGAAAGGTGAGTACGTCGGTCCAAGACAAGTTACTTTTTTTGTGTGTGTGAGGCAGAATCTCACTTTGTTGCCCGGGCTAGAGTGCCATGGTGTCATCACTGCTCACTGCAGACTTAAATTCCTGGGCTGAAGCAACCTCCTGCCTCAGCCTCCTGAGTAGCTGAGACCATAGGTGCACACCACCACACCTGGCTAATTTTTAAATATTTAGTGGAGACAGGAGGGTCTCGCTATGTTGCCCAGGCTGGTCTCCAACTCCTGACCTCAAGCAATCCTTCCCCCTTCAGCCTCCTAAAGTGCTGGGATTAGAGGCACGAGCCAGCAGCCACCGCGCCGCGCCCGGCCAAGTTACACTTTCACTAAAGAACATCAGAGACCTGCCCTGGAGCTCCAGGCTTGGGCTATTGAACTGAACCTTTAATCAGAATGAGATCAGGAATCCAAGGTACCCTCATCAACAGGAGGAACAGGGGCTTGTGTTTCTCTGAAATAGGTAACATTTTTACTTTTGCTCATGACCTTTTTTTTTTTTTCCAGAGAAGTATCTATTTCATTTACACCCCGTTACAAACGTAAAACCCTATAGCTCTGCATTGACACTGTTCTGAAATGCTGCAATGCCCGCAACTCAGCGTCCCTTAGGGAACCTGAATCATATTCCTGAATCATTTCTAAACATGCATGGTAACCTCTCCCACAAATAAACACTCAACCTTTTGACTTCAGAAGCTGCAGAAAATAGCTTATGCTTAACTAAAAATTGCAGATTGCATTACAGGATGTACATAAAAAGATATGGCAAAAAAAAAAAAAGGTGGGGGGTGGGGAGGAGTGAGTCTTCAAATCTGGAGATGAGAAGCACTAAACAAGCAGGTCTGTTAAAAACGTCCTGAGAGCTATAGACAATCATGATAAAAGTGAAGGACATACTTCTCTAGTTTTCTATCACAATAGTGTGCTCAGCGCTCACTCCCTGGAGCTGCTCTGCAAATCCGACTTCTGCTTCTCACTGGCAGTGTGACCTTGGGCAGGTATCTCTTGACCTTCCTGCACCTGTTTCCTCACCGTCAAAATGGAGCTATGAATAATACCTACCTGGTGGATTCGTTGTCATAATTAACTGAGTTGATGCTTACGAAAGACTTAAAACACCCCATGGTACATAGCAGGTGCTCAACGATTGTTAGCTACTGATATTCTCCCAAACCTAATAAAAAAAAAAAATTGTTGAAAAGAAGAACGAGGAGGCCAAGGCCGGAGGATTGCTTGAGACCAAAAGTTCGAGACTAGCCTGGGCAACATAAGTGAGACCTTGTCTCTACAAAAATGAGCAAATAAATAAAATTTTTAAAAGAACAACAAAATAGTAAAGGACCGATAATTTCTTAAGCATGGTACTCTATGAAGTCTTTCACTGAATTATACTTCGGTGCAAAATAAATTCTTAAGAAGATATTTCTACTTTCTAGATAGTATATCAGATAAGATTATAAAGCAGATGAGTTTTTGCAGATCTATAGGATGGCAATCGTAAATAATTTTTCTGAATCGGCAAATCACCTCCTTGTTTACAAACAAGCATATATTCTGAATTACTTAAACAAGCACCTTGATTTAATAAATTCTTCCCTAGGCAAGTGGATGTTTTGGTTCATAAAGACATGACTTCTCATAAACGAATAAAATAAAAGTCGTTATATTAGAATTTCACGGCCCTGTCTTGCCACGTTTTGTAGGCCTGTAAATACCTCCTCTCCCTTTGTGGTGCACGGATTAACAGGGTATTTGTATCTTGGACTTTCCTTCCTTCGAGTGGGTAATATTAAAATAGTAAGCGTGGGACATTTTCATCTACTAATAGTGTTGGGTTATATTCAGTCCAGGACCTAGACAAAACTACTTGTCATGTTTTGCATAAGGAAAATACAAGTCAAAGAGAAAACATGCAAGGAGTGGAGGCCTGACAGCAGATAGATCAGATTAAGAGAAGCTCTGTAGTAGTTAGAGTCGCCAAAGGAGAGGTTGCTTCTTTGTTTCTCTGCTATCGAATTTCTCTTCCAGAGTTCGTAACAACAGTTGAGAAAAAAACAACAGCCTTCTTTGCGTCAGGTTGGATTTATATTGCAATAGTAACAATGCCCCAAAGCCAAGAACAATGTTTTATATATATATATATATATATATATATATATATATATATATATATTTTTTTTTTTTTTTTTCTGAGTGGCAGAACAGAACAAAAATCGTTATCAGTGTTAATAACAGATGGAAATCTCCAAACATTCCCAAAGCACCCTTCGTTTTTGTATCAGATCACGGGGGCCTCTGTCCTGTGCATGCGTGTTTTTGTCAGGAGGCACTTTCGTTTAGACATCTACTCTTCCCGTCCTACTGGGACATCTGGCTTGGACTCCAATGCTCAAACAACGTTTTTTTTTTTTATCTCTGGGCTCCTCTCGGATGCTCTGCATTAGTTTCCTACAGATTTCTTCACAGAGGACCACCAACTGGCGAGCTTTAAACAGAAATTTATCATCTCACCACGGTTCTGGAGGCCAGAAGTCCAAACGCAGGTGCCGGCAGGGCTGGATCCTTCTGGAAGCGCTGAAGGAGAAGCATCCACGCCTCTGTCCTGGTCGCTGGCGGTTGCCAGCTGTCCTCGGCATCCTTGTGTGGTAGCTGCACCAGTCCGTGCGTCTCTGTGTGCAGGTCCATCTCCTAATAGGCTCACCAGTCACTGGGGTCGGGACCCCAGAATCGATCATGACCTCATCTTAACTCGATCCCCTCTGCAAAGATCCTATTTCCAAATAAGGTCACATTCATAGTGCCAGGATATAGGACTCCAACATACCTTTGTTTTTTTTGTTGTTGTTTGTTTTTGAGACAGAGTCTCACCCTGTTGCCCAGGCTACAGTGAGTGCTGTGGTGTCAGCCTAGCTCACAGCAACCTCAAACTCCTGGGCTTAAGAGATCCTCCTGTCTCAGCCTCCCAAGTAGCTGGGACTAACAGGCATGCCCCACCATGCCCGGCTAATTTTTTCTATATATTTTTAGATGGCCAATGAATTTCTTTCTATTTTTAGTAGAGACAGGGTCTCGCTCTTGCTCAGGCTGGTTTCAAACTCCTGACCTTGAGCGATCCTCCCACCTTGGCCTCCCAGAGTGCTAGGATTACAGGCGTGAGCCACCGTGCCCGGCCTTCCAACATACCTTTTGGGGGGGGGGGGTTACAATTAAACCCACAATACTGTCTGATTGTCATATTTATTTGACTGCCCTTGACCCTTTATCTTACTTTCTTTGTCCTCCGTTGTTGGTGAAAATTTCTCAGGGAAGTTGCCTCCATCTCCTATGTCAATCTTCTTGTCATTACATTTTCTCTTTGACTTTTGTTCCTGCGACTCCACCCCAGCTCCTCTTGCCGAGATCACCGACGTCCCTAAATCTGAAATTAACATCCAACGTCTTTCGCGACCGAATCCCTCCCTCATCTCGGAAACTCCTTCTTTCTTTGGCTTCGGGATCCTACTCTCATGGTTGGCTTCCTGCCGTCTTCTCAGTCTCCGTAGTCGGGGCCCCAGCTCCCACCTGTTCTCTTCCGTGACTTCAGACACTTCCCAGGTGACCTCACTTCTAATCTTGTGGCTTTATTTATTTATTTTTTTTTCCTTTTTTTAAAATAAATCACTGCATTGGAATTCTTTTTTTTTTTTTTTCCTTTTTTTTTTAAATATCGTGGCTTTAGATGCCAGCTCCATGCTGACGATTTGCAGACTTGACATTCCCAGCCCTGGTTGCTTCCCTGATCTCTAAACTCATATAAACACCAACCTCCTCAGCATTGCCACTGGAGGTCTAACAGGCACTTCCGCTCAATTGCATTCTTGACGCCACCCCCCAAAATCCAATGTTGGCATCATCGATGGATGACTCATCTCTGCCTCTCACACTTATCTATCAACTCCACCTTCGAAATTTACACGGACCTCTTCTCGTCAACTCCGTGCTACTTTACTATTTCCAGAAATGTGTCTGAACTATTGCAATAAAACTTTAGACTGATCTTCCTGCTCTTTCCTTACTTCTACAATCTATGTTCATCACACTAGCCACAGAAATCCTTTTAAATCATGAGCAGTGTCATGACACACGCTGTTGGAACACATAAGTAGTGCTATGTCATGGGTTTAGCATCTCAAATACCAAAGTGCTCACCATGCCCTGTGAACTCCACAGGACCTGGCCTCACCACTACCCAAACATTCAACTATCCCGCTCTTTTCGACCAGCCATGATGTTTGTTTTTGCTGTTCTTTGAGCATGGCAAGCTTCCTCCCACCTCAAAACCTCTGAACCTGCTATTCCCTCTGCTTGGAACGCTTTTCCCCTCCATATTTCTGCATGAAAAGTTGCCTTAATTTTCTCAGGTCCCTGTGCACACATCATGCTGTCCAAGAGGCCTGACCTATCAAAGTTAGAGCCCGCCACCGTTTCTCTCTATCCCTATGCACCTTTACTCTTTCTTCCCCACAGTACTCATCACCCCTGTCATATGATATACTTACTGTATTTCCTGGTTTTGTTTCTCCAGTTACATTTAGCACACAGCCTCTATGAGAACAGAAGAATGTGTTGCCTTCACTGCTGTATCCATAGATCTATAGTAGTGTGGGGCACCTAGCAGATATCCAATAATGTTGATTAAATGTCTCATTTCAGTGCTTTGTAGCATTTGATACCATTGACCACATCCTTCTTGGAATGTTCTCTTGTCTCTTTTGGTTTCCTCTACTTCTCTGACCACTACTCTCAGGCTCCTCCTGAAGCTCTGCTTCCTTTTCTTGTTTGTTGAGTGTTATTATTCCCCTTAGCCCTCTCTTTTCCTCATTCTGTACTCTTTCCCCTCAACTGCTGTTCAAACCCCGTTGTTATGACTGGCAAGCACACAAATCCAGATGACGGGCATGCAAATCTCTGTCTCCATTCCAGATTTCCCTCCTAGATTCCAAACTCATCTATCCAGCTGCCCTGTGGATACCTCCATTTGGATATCCCCAGGGAAGCCGATAGAGACTTCTATACTGACAGCCTGAAGACTTCACTCAAAACTCTTGCTTTACTCACTCCCTTCCTTATTTGCAAAAGGCCCCAGGAATTAGGCCTGTTTTCCAACTAATCTTTAAAAATAATTAAGTAACTACCTTTTGTCAAGTACTTCATATACATTTTTTTCAAGTCCTTCCAGTAAATCTTTGCAGTAAGGTATTAGCTTTCTTGAATAGATAAGAGAACTCAGTCCCAGAAATTTTAAATAGCTTGTTCAAAGTGGCAAAGTTTCTAATATTTTATTGTGGCGGTGGCTAGTGTATAATTCTGATTCCCTTCTGAGATGATAAACAAAATCCTGTCTTCACTGTCAAAAAAAAAAAAATCTAAAACAAATTTAGCAATCCAAGCACTAGAATAGGTTTCTCTGCATCTCAAGGATTTATTGAATCTTGGAATGCTCGGTTCACCTTGGCCCATCCTAACCAGGAAGCCAAAACAGTTTCCATTTTTGAGCACTACCCTTTGTCTCCGTTTCAACCTGCTCCAAGTTGATTTTTTAAATCCTTTCCCCTCAAATCAACTGAAAATCAGTCCAAATGTCCCTCTTTTTCTCCCCGCCTTTTAGGTCAGAGTAGCCACGTTTTTAATGCTTAAGAAGACCTGGGTAAAATTTTAAAATTTGGCAATCTTCTTAACAGAGAGAGAGAGAGACAGAGAGAGACAGGGAGGAGGAAGCCAGAGGTTAATATGAGTGGGGTTGACGCATGCATTTTGCTTCACCTCTAACAGAACAGCAGGCTTGAGGCTCCGGTTTCTTCCGCCGGATTAAATCAGGTGCAGCCTACGCAGGCGGCTGCTGGGTCTATCCGGAAAATTGCTGCGCCAGCAGCGATTGCCCCCTGGCTCTCTTATTTAATTGAATGAGAACCAGCAGGTGACTGGTGCCTTGACAAGGGGATCACAGACACTCTCTGAGCCTGTCACCGTGGGATGGAACTAATATACAGCCTCTTAGCGCAGTGCCGGGTTCTGACTCAGGGGCAGGGCGCGCAGAGCATTGCCTGTTATTATTTTTTAATGTGCCAGAGAGTCATGGCTCTAAAACCGATGTTTTTACATATGCTGCAGTTAAGATGGGGAGCAATGATGCATGTGATTTATTTTGTAAAATAATGATGTATCCTACCACACCCATCATTACTAAAAAAAAAAAAAAAAATTGTTGAATACATGAAGACTATGTATTTTTACCCTGATGTAAACGACAAGCAGTGATAAGAAAGTGGGCTGGGCAACCAGGAATTAGTTTTTCCTGCCAAGGTGTCATCTAATTTGTTCTCTTCGCAGAGAATCTCTGTGCATAGTATACGCTTAGTTGAGGCAGTTTGGTTAGAATGATAGAGAATGGAGAAATCAGTAGAAACAAAGTGGCAATGAGCATTAATTCAGAAAAAGGTAAGCATTGTTGTCAATGTTCCGTTAAGCCTCAAGCATCATCAGAAGAGCATTTAGTTTTCGCCAGACCTTGGATTTTAAAGAAAGTAAAGGAAGAGTTGAATATCTGCTCTGAATGAGGTCTGGCCAGTTCCTCTCAAGGGCGATAGGCATTAAAAGAGACATTTTTCCACTTGTAATTCAGTGACTCGGTCTTTAGTCCCTTTCAGTGACCAGGAAAGCAACTCACACGTGGAAGGGAGAGAAATGTAGAAACATTCTATACTCAAGTGCTACAAAGTATATAAATGGTAAATGAAAGATAAAAATTTGTATTGAGATTTTCTTTAATGCTACTTAATGCGCACACATGTATTTAGTTCCAAGTCCACACAGCACGACAAATAGCTGACAAAAATTATAAGCAAAAACTTAAGAGAGATTATCAAAGAAAACTATGCTACATTAAATGGGCAACAGCGAAGGCATTTTACTGAAACTGAAAGACAATAGATTCAGAGGGGGGGAAAAAAAAGAATTTTAACATAGTTCAGAGTTTCTTTAAAGTTTTAATGATCACAAAGCATTAGTACCTAAACCCTAAGGTAGTAGACAGTGGGTGCACAGCGGCAATTAATATTAATCTATGACCCCCAAAACTTATTCTGGTTGTCAGAAAGCTCATGTGCTCAGCTAATGATCACCACAGCATTGTGTTTGTCTAAAACTTTCGTTTATGTTGTCTGCTAGCTTAAGGCTTACACCTTTGCTCTTAATAAAAGAAAAGGGGCTACTTAACTAAATCTCCTAACCATTAAAAAAATTGGTTTTATAGCCACTTTCAAGTCCCCCTCAGAGAAAACGACTATAAAAAAAAAAAAATCTACTTTGATGTATTGTGGGGCTTAATCAGACATTCTAGAGTCAACAAATGGTAAGAAAAAAATCCTAATAAAAATGTTTTAAAAAAATTGTAAGCCAGTTTGATAGAGTCTGAGCTGCATGCTTGTGGCAATTTTTGGAGATTTGCCAGTGTTAAATAGGATCCAGTTGGGGTGGGCTGAGGATTCCTGGCAGCAAATCAAGACAAGAAAATCTGACCACATAATGTCTTTTCAAGTAAGTGACAGCTAAAATCTGTTCTCTGGCATCACTGCTGTGAGTAAATGGGAAAGATATTTTTATTTAAACATGTTGAAGTGAGAAAGAAATTTGTCGTTTCCACATCCTAAAGCATTTGATAGAAAAAGTAAGAAATGTTTCAATAGCTATTGTTTTTTTTAAAATAAAGTTTGCCATTCTAGAAAAAAAAATCATCACAAACAGAATGAAAAACTCACCCATTTTTTTTTTTTTTGCAAATTAAGTTTGCAGTTCTAGGTATATGAAAAATAAATATCATTCCTTCTGTACCATGGTTAATTTTCAGGAAAAGGGAAGCGGTTGAAGCAAGCTAAGGAGGAAGCAATGGCAGAAATCGACCAGTACAGAATGCAGAAAGAGAAGGAGTTTCGGCTGAAACAGTCGAAGGTAAGCGATAAAGTCAGCAGCGATTTTTGTGCAGAATAGATTATAAGACATCGATATTCGTAGGGTGTGATGAGGACTATCGGGAAGGAAATATATGCTGGGATTGTGCAGATGCAATTCAAGCAGGGCCGAACATCAAACTTAACTTTAAACATAACAGAACTCCTGATGGTACATTTTTCACTTTTAAGGCATTTTTAATTGGTCATACGGAAAGTCAATCAATAGTTAATATGTATATGCAGTGTATATTAAAAATCATATCCTCAAATAAATAAATTGAAGGGATTGGTTGAAGTGTCATTGCTACCACAGATTATTGACTAACACATTTTAGTAGGAAAGAAACTTCAGAAAACATATCTTTTTGTCTGCTAACTTTACTGGTAGAATCAACAAAAAGTGTTTGAATGCTCAGATATGGAAGGGATTTGTTAGGCCAACTTTTCTCTGGTGGATCCAAGATTTACAAATGACTAAAAGTAGATACTGTCGCAAAACGCTGAAAAGCAATCCTTATGATTTCCTCCGCAACCGGCGGGCTCATCCAGTAAATCTTTCCTTTAGATGTAAAGAAATGATTTTCAGCTATGCTGGCATTTCGCGGAAAAATATCCACGGTTTAATGTAAAAAATAAGGAACGACATTTTCAGAGCTGATATCTTCCTTTCCGTGTTGCAACATGGACTACAGGATAGAAAGTGCTAAGCTCCGTGTGTCGTAATTAAAGTTCATATGATATTGTCTTTTTGCCCCAGTAAAAATATAAACAAAGCTCTGTGCCGTGCATGCAGAAACCTGACACTGCAAATGAATTGCAAGAAGTTTAGAAATCCTCTTTATGTACAACTTTCATTTTAGTGGTGATAGGTGAGAAGCTCACATAGGCTCAGATAAATTTCACCCCATGGTAAGAAAAACTATTGTATTGGGATCTTTCTTCAAATAAAACATCTTTTCTAGAATAAAAGTGGACCACTCAGCAAAAATAAAGTCTTCTTACCAGTATTTTAAAAAAAGAAATCCTAAGATCCTAAGTCTATACAGCCCTCCATGACTGGCCCTTGGCTATCTCTCTAACCACATTCTTCCCAGTCTCTGTGAGTTCTAGTCTAGTGACCGTGGTCTTCCTGTTCTTCCTCCAACAGACAGATCGCACCATTGCCACAGGGCCTTTGCACATACCACTCTTACTCCTGCTATTGCTTTCTTGTAGGCGCACTTACCGTTTCTTGATCTCTGTTCAATTGTTAGACCTCTTCCCAATCACCTTGTCTGAAATTATGTCTCTCATAAATAAAAGGAAAGTAATATCGTATTATGGTCCATTCTCTTTCTTCATAGCACTCATCATTATCTGATATATTTTATATTTACTTTTTTTCCCCCGCTTATTGCCTCTCTTTCCTTCTGGACTGTAAGCACCAAACAGCAGTTTCTTTTGTTATCTTTTTTTTTACTTAGACATTAGAACGGTGTCTCCATTATAATAGGTATGTAATAAGTATTTTTTGAAAGGATGAATAACTGATTTGGCTTACATGAGGACACAGGTAAAAAAAAAAAATTTTTTTTAAAGAATAACTCACATTTCTTCTTTGCCTTTACCTTTCCTATTGAATCCTGTCCTGACCATGACATATTAGGACCTGAGAAAATAATTAACCTTAACATGAACCATCTTTGATTATCCTACGTAGGCTATTTCTGATACGATAGCTGTTTCTATTTTTTAAGTAATAACAAAACTGGTCATAATTTCAGGAAGTGCTTGAGTTAAATCTCTTCAAACGTTTCTTCTCCAGGAGAATCTTATCAGACGTGTATCTGGTTCAGGATATTTGTTCTCTGCTTTGGATAATAATTAAATAATTAAAACTCCTCATCACTCTCGTAATTAGAGCTCCAAGCCAATTTTCCAGCTAGGTGATCAAAAGCTCACCTAGAAAGGTCAGCATGTTTAAGCCTTGGTGCTTCAAGCATATTGTAAAACCATTAGCACAGATCTTCTTTCCTTGGCATGACCTCCACATGTCAGGCATGTTGCCATTCCCGTTAAATCTCATCCTCATTAACCCAGGGCAATTAGGAAGTCTGGGAGGAGACCCAAGAAACCAGTTTCCTGCCTGCTGTGGGTGTCATACCTTGATATTACTTTTTTGTGTGGCTTTTTTAGCTCTTGCTTTGGTAGGTGTTTTTGTTTTTTTTTTTTTCAAATTCCCTGACTTACCAAACAGAAACAAATATCCCAATTTGGATTGCACTGAAACAAATATTGTTTTATCAGAGATTTATTTATTCCTTGTTTATCATTGCTACCCAATACAACATCTTTTACTGAAGAAGATATTATATTACTAAGAAGAAATCTGGACTACACTGAAAAATAAAATCTGTTGTTAAGACAAGTAAACGTGAGACCATGAATCCAAATAGAAAAACCTAAAAAACTGTTGCCTTGGGCATACTGAAGACTTTTATGCCTTTAATCTTTTCTTCCTGAATTCATATCTCAGGAGCATTTCATTTCCTTGAGGCAGTCACAGATTGATTTTGTTTTGCCTATGATGGTCGGACCCAAAGCTCTGCCTTACCTTAAACTGGAACATTTAAATAACTTATAAGAAGATTTATTGCATGTTGAAAGATCTTACCATCACAGTCAAGCATTATGCTGCAAAGCCATATACAGCAGCCTCAACTGAAGTTTTGAAAATGAACATGGAGAAGCCACTAAATGTTACCCTTTGACCAGCTGTGTCAGTACACGTCACACAAGTATTGACTTCTAATTTATAGAGTGCCCCAAACATTCAGGTAACAGGCTTCTGCCAACACGAGCAACAGAACACAGATAAGTTCTCTGTCATACCTGGAGAACCTGGTCTTTCTCCTCATTTCAACAAATACATGTTGAGCATCTACTATAATATGTGCCAGACAGGTATTCAGGGCACTTACAATATATCAGTGAACAAGAGGATGCTGATTTTTTTCTTTGTGGAACTTATATTCATTCATTTAAATTCCTTTGTGGGTTAAATCAACGCTCTGCCTACAGATATCAATGTATGGGATTCTTCCCCAGGAAAGCCATTTAAAATAGTCCATTATTATAATACTGTCTAGGAATCACTGTGGATACTTAAATTATTGACCAATTTGATAAACTTAGAAATAATATTATATTTAGTTATGCAGGATGAAACCTGGGATGGTAGGGTATTTACAAGGGTATTATTACGATGTGTCTGAAAGTGCATTGTGGACTGGAAAAATTCAAAAAATTTAAGATGGGCAATTGGTGAAAAATTATGATAATTATCACTAACAATTATTGATTACTTGCTCAACGCAAAGCTTCTGTGCTTAGTACCATCTTTCTGATAACTCTCTGCAGAAAATAATCATGTTGTCTTAGCAAACCACATGAAGAATACAACAAATACTAATATTAATGCATCTATTGCTGCATTGTCCCATATGATAGAGACATCACCTAAGGCTACTGAGCACTTGATCTGTAGCAAGACCAAATTAAGAGGTGCTGTAAGTGTAAAATATATACCAGATATCAAAGACTTAATACGAAAAAAAAAATTAGATGATATTTACATTCATTATACAATAAAATATTTTGAATATTTTAGCTTAAATGAAATATATTATTAAAATTGATTACACCTGTTTCTTTAACACTTTTAACATGGCTCCTAGGAAATGTAAAATTATATAGATGGCTCATGTTACATTTTTATCAGACACTATTGTTCTGTGCACATAGCACTCATGAAGCTGGTTTATGTTTTCTAACAATCTCATCAAAGGGGTGATATTATTCCTATATTTAAAATAAAGAAGATAAGATTGAGATTAATTTTTCCAAAGTCATACAGGATACTTGCACTAAACTAGCCTAATAATAACTATTTTTAACGCTGCTACAAAGAAAAACAGGTTATAGTTTCATAACAGTTTGTGTATTAATTTTTCACCACTAAAGACAATGGATTTAGATGGAAATCTATTATACAAAGACTGAGACCCAATGGGACAGAACAGAAAACCCAGTCATAAAATGATCTACATTTAGCCAACTGATCTTCGACAAAGCAGACAACAATATACACTGGGGAAAAGAAGCCTTATTCAATAAATGGCACTGGGAAAATTGGATAGCCACATAAAGAATTAATCAGGATTCATATCTCTCACCACTCATAAAAATTAATTCATGATGGATAAAATAATTAAACATAAGGCATGAAACCACAAAAATTCTAGAAGAAAATGTAGGAAAAACTCTTCTAGATAATCAGTCTAGGCAAAGAATTTATGATTAACATCCCAATGTTAATCAGAACCTGTGTGCTGCTGTTAGGTGCCTAAATATGTAGGATTGCTATGTCTTATTGTTGAATTTCTCCCTTTGCTGTTATATAAGGACCATCTTCATCTTTCTCTACCATTGTTAATTTTAAGTCAATTTTATCTGATACAAGAATACTTTCTTTTGCTTTCTATTTGCATGAAATAATTTTTTCCACCCTTTCACCTTGAGTCTGTATGAATCCTTGTGGGTTAGATTTATTTCCTGGAGACAGCAGATAGTTGGGTTGTATTTTTCATCTATTCAGCTAGCCTGTGTCTCTTGAGTGGGACATTCAGACCATTCATGTTGATTGATAGAAATAATATGTGGAATGCTGTTCTGTTCATCCTGTTGGGTACTACATTATTGCTTTCTTTTACTTCTTGTGCTATTGTTTTATATGAGCTCTGAGCTTTAGCTTTTCGGTGATTTAACACTGGTGGGTGTCTATTGTGCAGCTCCATGGATAATGCAGTTCTGAGTATTTCCTGAAGGGCAGGTCTGGTTGTGACAAATTTCCTCAGTGTTTGCTTGTCTGGAAATGTCTTTATTTCTCCTTCATATATGAAACTTAGATTTGCAGGATACAGAATTCTAGGCTGGCAGTTGTTCTGTTTAAGAAACTGAAGATGGCGCTTTAATTCCCTTCTGGCTTGTAAAGTCTCCATTGAGAAGTCTGCAGTTAGCCTGATGGGTTTCCCTTTGTAAGTTACTTGATGTTTTTGCCTTATCGCTCTCAGGACTTTACCCTTTGTGTTGACTTTGGCCAGTCTGATGACTATGTGTCTTGGTGATTGCCTCTTTGCAATGAATCTCCCAGGTGTGGGTTGAACTTCTTGTACCTGAATGTCTAAATCCTATCAAGACCAGGAAAGTTTTCCTCCATTATTTCCTCAAATAGTTTTTTCAACCCTTCTGCATTTTCTTCTTCACCCTCAGGAAAGCCTATGATTCTTATATTTGGCCATTTTACATAATCCCATATTTCTTGCAGACTTTGTTCATTCCTCTTAATTCTTTGTTCTTTATCTTTGACTGACTGAGTTCATTTGGAAGGTTTGTCATCAAGCTCAGAGACTCTTTCTTCTGCCTGGTCTAGTCTATTCTTAAAGCATTTTACAACGTTTTGTATTTTCTTAAATGAATTTTTTATTTCCAGAAGTTGTATTTGTGTTTTTTTTATTAATATGTCAATCTCTTTAGTGAATCTCTCATTCATTTCCAGAATTGTTTTTCTGGTTTCTTTGAGTTGGTTTTCCATTTTCTCTTGGTTTCATTGAGCTTCTTTAAAAATCCACATTTAGAATTCTTTATCTATCATTTCAATATTTTCATCTTGGTTGATATTCATGGCTAAAAAACTGGGGGTGCCCTTTTGCTCTGATTTTTCATACTTTTCAAGTTCTTTCACTGATTCCTTCTCATGTGGAACAGCCGTTGCTTCTTATTTTCGGATTTTCTTTTGTTTAAATGGGGTTTTTTTAACCCCTCATTCATAAGGTTGTGACTGCAGCATATGTTGGGTAACAGCCTTTGGCTTTGCTTGTGTGTGCTTTGATGGCAATCTAGGTTCTGGATGGATGCTTCGGTTATAGGTATCCTTAGTGTGGTGGCTTTCTCAGTTGCTAGCTGTTTACAGGCTATAGCAGTGGTGAGCTGTACATGTGGGCAGATTCTCTGTCTCTCTTCGATGAGGGAGGATGGAGGTCTTTGAAATCCTCTCTCTTTACTTAGCCCGGTGGTCTTCTTAACAGTGTGAATTATATAGGCATGCCCAGTTTAATCTCTGAGACAGTCAGTGCTGCTTGTGGGTAAGAATTAACCACACCCTGTATGATTCAGTAAATGCTGTAAGAGGTTATACCAAGTGACCTCCCTCTCAGTAGATGGCACTTGCCAGAAAGCACCAGCTGCAGTGTTGTTTTGGGGACCTGTGACCAGCT
Source organism: Microcebus murinus (assembly GCF_040939455.1). NCBI lineage: Eukaryota > Metazoa > Chordata > Mammalia > Primates > Cheirogaleidae > Microcebus > Microcebus murinus. The sequence goes on from NC_134126.1 coordinate 33,794,197, forward strand.
CTAGCCCCTCAGGAGAAGCACTCAAGTGCCCCAGGTGGTGGGTCAGGCCCTGGAACTTCCAGAGGTATCCTTATTCTCCACCACAGCACAGGCAGATGGGGGAACGAGGCTGAGTGGGGCTAGGTCAGGTGAGCCTGCCCTCACAAAAGCTGGTAAGGTAGCTGTGTAGGCAGGGGTCAAAGGTCTGTTCCCAGACTTCTGGGGAAAGCTGCCAGGGAGGGGCAGAAGCCAGAAAGTCTGCTTGTGGGGGAGGGACCATCTGAGATTCACAACCTGGCTGTCAGGAGTGAGTTGTGTTCTTCTACACCCTCCCATGCTTTGCAGGCTCCCTCTGACATCTGCCAGCAGGCAGGAGCTCCAACTAGCTGAGCTTCCCCATGAGGATGCTGCAGCTTGGGAGCTTCCCTGTCCAGGATCCCACCTGTGCTGAGAGTGCAGCCTTCCTGTGGGGGGAGGGGTCCTCCATGAGTGGGTCCCCAGCTGGGACCCACACTGCACTCTCTTTTCAGTTCTGCCCATGAGGGCTCCCTTGCCTCCCGAGATTAGTTCACAAATCTCCCCTCTGTGCCCCCCCCAAACAACACGATAGAGTCCTGGGGCTACAGGATCTGGCCTGCAGGCCTGTCCCCAGGTCCCTGAAGATCAACTCCTGACTCTACCAGGGAGAAGCATGCTGGTCCTGAGATGTCTATGGGGTGCTCAAGCAGGTTTGACGTCCCTGTGTTTTGGGGTGTGCCTGGTCTGATCAGGTGGATCAGCCGGGCAAGTAGCACTGGGGAGGGTGGGTGAGCAGGGAGCTCATAGTCCAAGCACGCCTTAGTCCACTGCAGGTCTTTAAGAAGAAAGGTACGAGCCCCCCTCTCTGTGGGAGCCCAGATGTGGTAGATGCACCAACAGAGGGGAAGCAGCCACTCCTGAGAGCCCCAGCTCAGCCCACAGGCAGAGAGGAGGGGAAGGGAAGGGGAGATAGAGTCTGGATGGAGGAGAGCTAGCACTCTGGTCACCTCTGTTCCTCTCTCCAGAAGGCAGCCCACCTAGAATGTCCGGGCCCTGGGGTCAGGCAGACAGATCCCCTGGGACTCCTGGCCTCCGTGGCTCCCGGGGTCTGGGCCAGAGTTGGGAAATGTCTGTGTGGGAACGAGCCAGATGAAAGCTGAGTGTCTGAAGCCCCCTGGGCAGGAAAAGGTGCTTAGGAGGTGGAGAAGCAACGTGGTGTTGCGGTCATGGCTCGGTTCTGTTCTGTGGTGACTGGAAGCCGCCCCAGGGTGCCAGCAGCCTGGTGCTTTGTCCTAAGAAGCTCCCAGGCCACTGGCAGCAGCAGCTTTTGGGCTTTTGAGGGTAGAAAAATCTCTCCAGCAGCTCAGGAGCCCGCTGACTGCCAGCGATGTGAGGGAGGGAGAAACCGACCACCCACCTGTCCTTTTCATTGAACTCTGAGCCTCTTGGGGTCGATCCCTGCCAGTTATCTTGTACCTTCTTGCTCTGCTCCCCAACTCCTTCCCGTGGTATCTCTGGCAGGTTCTGGCACTTTTTTGGTTGGTTTTTGCTTTTCATCTAAAACTCTTCATTCGTTCTGAGATGATGTGGCAGCTGATGTCTCTGGTCAGCCGTCTTGTGTCTGAATCCTGGATCCTATTTTTCTTTTTTCTTTTCCCCACAGAGTATTTGTTTTTAAAGTTTGAGTTAATTTCCAATGTTAAAATATTAAGAGATGTCACACTTTAAAAAAAAATCCACGTTTCTGGCTTATGTAAAGAAAACCAGTAACTGAAGCAATCCTGTGCCCACTTTGCCATGTATTCCTTGGAAATTTTGGGGTTTGTTTGTTTGGTAGAATCCCACTGAAGACCCTACCTTTCAAGGGGAAAAGTTTGAGCTTGTTGGAATTATTTTGATAAGTAGCTCTTTCTGCTTTTAAACAAATCCTTAGCAAGGGAAATTGTATCCATCTGTGCCTTCTTCTTGTATACTCGCATATCAAAATGTTATTTTGTAAAAGTTATTTGATGTCTTAGAAGGCATATCCTCTCAAAATTATTTTCTTTGAACTGGGAAGACCTTATTGCCTGTACTGTAAACAGAAAAGAACTTGAACCCAACACCCTAGATCACATTTGATGCCAAGCTTAGGACCCAGTAAGATTGTGTACATTCTAGAATTTAGAATAGTCTAACAACCTCGAAGTAGACGTCAATCACCAGTGGAGTCTCTCGGATTAAATCAAATGCACGCTTTTCCTAAACACTCACAGAAGAGGAAAACAAGCAAACCAAAAACATCTGTCTTGCCTTAACAGTGCCATGTACGAGAAAGTTGAGTTTACAAAGAAGATAAATTAGTTGACTGTTCCCTTTAGTAAATGATAACTCTCAAAGTGTTTCACTACAAAATTCCCTTAAATTCTTAACTTCCTGGTGAAATTATATTTTGGTCAAATCATTCCTTGATAGAACAGCTAAGAGGGAAAAGGTGCTAATGGAAAATACTGGAAATCACTGCCAATGAAAGAAGAATCAGAAAGATATATTTATCTCTGTCTAAAATTATAATGTAACTAAATAAGCAAGTATATCTCAATTTGAAAGAAACTACATTTATATTAAATTATTCAAGATTATATCTGTTGCCCTAAAAAATATACTTGTGCATGTAAAAATGTCTTACAAGGTATATTATGGTCGTAGCTTCCTGAAAAAAAAAAAAAAGACTTAATCAGTTCAAATAATATATTTTAGAAATAGGAAAGTGAGCTGGTTACTCTTTAAAAACCAGCAAAAGTAGATTTAATGATATCTTTCAACTTTATTTTCCAGACTTGTAATTCAGAAAGTAAGCAATAGGGAAGATACGGGAACTGAATGGAAACCATTACAAACACATGAAAAATGTGGCAGAAAAGAACTTCTGAGCATGGCACAACTGTAAACATGTCTTCAATTTGCGCCATGTAGGAGCCAGTTAGAAGTGAAAGTAACCTGCTATGATCAGCTTCCATTTTTAAGGAAAATTTATCCTTTCCACTCACGGTATTGGTAATCTTATCCATTCTCTGAAGAAAAAAAATTTTTTTTTTTCTGAAAAAAAAGAATCTATGATGTCTACCCCGTAGAACAATCCTCAATAAATAGGCTAGACAAATTTAACTTATAAAAACAATAAATTTTAACATGCCGCACATTCTGTCTGTTTTGTTTTGGCAGATGATGGGTTCTCAAAGTAATCTCTCGGGTGAAATAGAAGAAGAAACACGAGGGAAGATACAAGAACTAAACGGACGCTACAACAAGCACGTGGAAAGCGTGATGCAACAGCTTCTGGGCATGGTCTGTGACATGAAACCAGAAATCCATGTGAACTACAGAGCCGCCAACTAAACGTACATCATACTGCTCAAGGAAAGGTGTGCGGGTGCCACCTGGTTGCCTAAAGTTTCATGTTTAGATTGAAATGCTAATCTTAAATTTACTGGACATCTACACATAAGGTATGATGTGACTCACACATGGGTACTGAATTAAACAAACAAAAAAGCAAAAGAGTTGCCATGTCTTTCCTGGTAATACTTATGGCCTTGTCATTTAACTTGGAGTAAGTCAAGAATGTAACGTGATGTATTTTTTTGACACTTGAAAGAAAAAACATGGTCATAACAGATTTTTAGTGGGCATGGTTTTTTTTTTTTTTAAAAAATCTGCTTTTCATGAATTTAGAAAGTATGCTTTTCATTGTGGTTGCTAAACGATGATTTTTAAAGTGGGATATAATGATGACTCTTATACTGATCTAAAATGAACACGTCAAGGATTTTATTTAACTCGGTAATCAGTGGGGAAGCCAATAAGACAGAGAGACAGAGACAAACGGACAAAGAATGATGAGTTACATAATCACTCTTTAAAGGAAATGGGGTCTATAACTATTCTATCTGCCTAACCTCAACCAACTAGACGCTATTCTCTTTCAAATGTATTTTTCAAGGAAAAAAGTTAATGGACAATAAGTTGATAGCACAAATATTTTTGCTTAAAAATAAAAGAAAGAAAATTCCCAAGATATATACCAGGTTAATGTGCCATTAGCCCAGTCTCCCAGTAACAGCTAAGCTAAATTCTTGTTAAGTACTAAGTACTTTGTTAGTGCGATGTCCGAATTATCTCAATCCTGTTGTGCAGGCAGTATTACCGTGTTTCCCCAAAAATAAGACAGGGTCTTATATTTATTTTTCCTCAAGAAGACATCCTAAGGCTTATTTTCAGGGGATGTGCTATTTTTTTTAAGTACGGTACAACAATCTACATTTATTCAAATATAGTTAAGTCGTCTTCTTCCGGAACATCGTCATCACTCTCCAAACCCCGAATTCCATCCTGAATGTCTTGCGACTCTATTTCCTTTAGAACCATTGGCCCTAATCTCTCATGTGGAGCAATAGAGCTCTCATGGGGCAGATGAGAAGAGCTGCTCATCTTCTTTTCCACTCTGTGATGAAATGCATGGGTTGTGCAGATGCACTGCGTAGCCACGCCCGTCACTAGGGCTTATTTTCGGGGTAGGGCTTCTATCGCACAAATGCTTAGACATCCTGCTGGGGCTTATTTTATGGGTAGGTCTTATTTTCGGGGAAACACGGTAGTGTCCTGTTTTACAAAACGGGAAACAGAGACGAAGGAACTTGCCTGGGGGACAGCAGCAGCCCTGAGCTTTAACCAGGCAATATGACCCCAGTGTCCACATCCTCTACTTCTTACCAAACTGCTTCCCTAGAAAGTTTCTACATTTGCATCATTAAGGATCATGGGTCCTATGAAATCCTTGGTTTTCAAATAACATATGCAGACAAATTTTAATTTCAGTCTAAACGAACTTTAAGGAGTACACTTTAATTGTTCCCAAACTATTCACATAATTAATTCCAAGTATAAACTGAAATGATCTTAACTGATCATTATTTTGGACCACTAGCATCATTGTTTCTTTTTAGTATAAAAAGTTAAAATTTTACCACGTACTTCACTATTTCAGAAAAAATCAATTTGATATTGACATCAGGTAAAAGGAAGAAAATTTTTATCATGCTAGTAGCACTTCCACTGAAGAAGCATCTATCACTGTTAACTCGTTGTCATTTTTAATGTGTAATCAATAAATAAGAGCATATGGGTTCCACAGACCCCACTGATATTTAAATGGAGACTACAGAGAGCGTGAGAACCCTGCCAATATTCTGAAGACCCATTTCCTAGTGGAATTCACAGTTTGCAGTCACAGTTCAGAAAGATGCTTTCCTAAGCGGAAATTGTAAACAGGTCCAAACATCTCAAACAGAATCACCAGCACCGAATGGGGTAGGCACTTAAGCCCCCACAAGAAGGAAGAAGCTTCTCACGGTGACAATACAGGAATCAGCAAAGTTTGACAGGGCTGTGATTTTGCTGATCGAAACTTGCAGAGGCCACTGCCTATGAAAAGACTTTCAAGACTGCACGTGAGCACACGGAACGGAAAGAGAAACCACCGGGCAATGAATATAAACCCACGCAACGCCAGGGGCTGGAGTAGGGAGTGGCATTGTGTTGGTAAAAACTAGCCAATGTCCCTATCGTTACCTATCGGTAAAAATTTAAAATTATCACTATCATTTTACTACTGGTAAAATTTAAGCAATATCGTGATCATTTAACTCATGTCAAAGCCCTGCTAATGGTAAGAAAGTCAAAACAACGCAGTGTCATCAGCAGCATTAGCAAGTGAAATAATATATGAAGTTAACGATACGTTAACTCTCTTTGCCTGCAGTTTTTCCTTCTTTCCTTCTCTGCCTGAGAAACCCGACTAGTATTTTGTAAGGTAGGGCTTAAAGGCTTGTCTAATTTGTGAAATCTTGTCCCCTCCCTGGGAAAGGTGGCCATCGCTTTCTGGGTGACTTTACAGCTTTTCCATCGCAATTACCACGTTGTGTGGCATTTAGTCGTGTTTCTCTGGACTGTGATTTCCACAAGGGTAGAAGCTGTTTCGTGCTCATCTTTTTCTCTTAAGGCGTAACTCAATGCTAAGGCACATTGTCTTGCTTAGTGATTAAATTGATGACGTTAATGGTAATGGTAATTGACAGTTATTGTCGTGATATAAGAACAGCTTCTTATGAGCGTTATCGATGGAATAGCAGAGTCGGAACTTAACACATTTCTTAGACTCTCCGGTTGGTCTACCAGAAAGACAAGGGAACAGGAAAACATGAGGCTGTGTGGGAGCCAGATGGGTCACAGGGAGGGGAGGGAGCATGTTTACAGCCAGACAGAAGAAGAACACGCTCAGAGTCCCAGAGGTAGGGAGAAGACGAAGACGGCACAGATGTGGGAAGTTAGAGGACCCCATTCAGGAGGAAGGCGAAAACTGCTGTCGGAGAGTTTCGAGGGGTGGCTCCTTAGGGGCCTTACGTGCCCTGCTGAGAAGTTGGTTATTCACTCGAAGTGAATGGGGAGCCACTGGGCAGCTCCAAGCAGCAGAGCAACATAACGACGATTGTTCGTGCAATGATGAGACGGCATGCTGTGGGTTGGAAAGGAGAAGACGACTGGAGACAAGGGCATCAGTTAGGACCTTGTTGTAGTGATCCGTGTGGTCGGTAAGTATGTGCTCATTTACAGCAGGAACGGGGATAAGAGTGGAGATGGGGGCTGGTGGCTCACGCCTGTATAATCCTAGCTCTCTGGGAGGCCAAGGTGGGAGGGTCGCTCAAGATCAGGAGTTCGAGACCAGCCTGAGCAAGAGCAAGACCCCGTCTCTTCTATAAATAGAAAGAAAATAATTGGCCAAATAAAAATATATAGAAAAAACTAGCCGGGCGTGGTGGCGAGTGCCTGTAGTTCCAGCTACTGGGGAAGCTGAGGCAGGAGGATCACTTGAGCCCGGGAGTTGGAAGTTGGCTGACGCCACGGCACTCTAGCCAGGATGACAGAGTGAGACTCTGTCTCAAAAAATAAATAAATAGATAAAAAGAGGGGAGGTGGAGATTGAATAAAGAAATAGAGTTAACCTGACTGAGAACTGGCTGGATGTGAAAAAAGAACATGATAGAATGCCGAGTAACGTGAAATGTTAAGGAGAAATAGGAAGAAAAAAAAAAACCTGGGTGCTGAGAAGAGACCAACCTGGGTCCTTGCAGACAAAGGGGAGAAGCAGAAGTCAGCAGTCTCACAGCGGCGGGCTGGGCACACCATTCTGGTTTGATCGCTCTAGCAGACAGACTCAGTTTACACCCATTTCTTAGGTGGAACTCTTTTTTTTTTTTTTTAATTTCATCATATTATGGGGGTACAAATATTGTTAAGGTTACATACATTGCCCTTGCCACCCCTCCCTGGAACTCTTATTAGTTTCGTCTTTCACTCCCACAGCTGTCATCCCACGCAGAAATAAAGGCTAGACCGAGACGCTCCCAATTTAACACACCTGGAATCCCGTCGAACTCGACTGTGTCTCTGCCCTTCCACCCGCCTTAAGGAACACCCCTTCTTCCCGCCAGAATCTCCACCACGGCTCCCGGCTTCTGTCTATCTAGTCCTCTCCGTCTCAATCCCGTTAGACCTTCCAGCCCAGGCCATCATCTCCTCCTTCCCCTGCTCCTCCCGCTCCCAGAGAAACAACACGAAGCAATGCAGCTGGCTTGGAGATGTGGGGGAGCCGGCGGGCGTGTGGAACATCCTTCTTCCTTCTGTGTACTCATCGTCCCACAGGACGTCTCACGCGTGCAGGTGGACTTGGTTTTGGCCTGGGACACCCTGGAGGCAGTCGCCATGCACCACCACCAGCTTGCTCGAAAGAGCTCGTCTCTCCAAGGACATCGTGGGTTTTATGCTTTTCCTGAAGAGGGATGGGTTCAAGGCAATTGCTCACGCTACGGAATGCGGTGGCGATTCACCTGAAAAGCCCCTTCGGCACCTGCTCCTCCCTTCATGTCTCTCCGGCCGCTCCTACCAACGGCCATTCTTCTGCCTTCGTGGCACAGATACTGGCCGCCCACTCTCTTTCCTCCTGGAGTTGACTTTCCTAAACCATGTTCCTTCCCCTCCCTCCTCGCCTCCTCCCCACCCCCACCTGTCCTGTGTATAAGAAGGATTGATTAAACGAAGCATCAGCTTCTAGGTTTAAAGCTAACATGCTCACCTCCATCGCTTCTGCTCGGCAAACAAAGACTCACCCCGCCAGCCACCGGGAGCCAGCCTTTAATGAGGCACCGGGGCATTTTAGAAAACGACCTCCCAACCTTCAACTACTCACGCTACGCTACGCTACACGAGTTCTCAGAATAGCCCACAACAAGGCTCCCCTTCTGCTGAAGCTATTCTTACATTCTAGGAAGGAACAGGAGCACCTCGTTAAATTCACCTTGCCAGAAATGTGGATTGGGGACACCACCCATAGAGACTTTTTAATTCAATAGGGTCTCGGGGGAGGCCCATGAATTTGATTGTTTAACAGGCATCTCTCAGTGATTCCGATGCAGGCGTCCATGATTTGAGAAATGATTACATGTCTCCACGATACAACTGTCGTTTAAATGACGGACTTTGAGTTCCAACTCCAGACCTGGGGACAGTTTCAGCAAATCCATCCCTCTCACAGGTGCGGCAATGAGTTCACCCCCTTTCCTATATCAGACCAGAGCAGGGGCAAGAGGGTTTCCGTGCGTCAGGGCCAAGAGGGAGGTAAACGAAAAGTTTGGGAACCTCTCTCATTTTTTTTAGTGGATGGTTAAGAACAGGGAACACTAGGAAGGACCAGCCGTGGAAAAGGAATAAATACTTTCAGTCTAAAGGTGGAGGGGGAGGTGGTCCTTCACGTACAGGATTCCCATAGACTGAGAAATCTCAGTTCAGGGAATACGTAACACGAGGATTTAATTTTTTACTTCATGACTCCAGGAAATTGTCATCTTTAAAAGGATGGATAGGTTGAAAGGAAAAATAGAAAGCACACAATATCGGGAGTAAATAGTAAAAAAAAAAAAAAAATCGTAGATGAGATACAAACTCTTATGAAAGTGGACTGAAAACAGTGACATCAAGCTTTGCTGAGTTTGTCTAAACTGAGCAAGAACAATTCTCTTTAGTTTCTAAATACATGATATCTAAATAAAGGCAGAACGGGACATTGCTGGGAGTGTACACTCTGGAGCTGAACTTCTGATTCAACTCTTAAATCCAACACTGAAAACTATGAGAACTCAGTGTTTTGGATATTTTAGTTATAAATTGGGGCTAATGATAAATGTGCTTTGTAAGACTGTTGTGGTGAGTTAATACATTTATATAGTGCTTATATAGTGCCTGGAACATAAAACACACTTTAATTTAGCACATGATAGTTGTCAAATATTAAAAAGATGGACGTGTTTTGATTTTTTGTTTCACTGATGTAAAGGAAAGGAGTGTAGGGGAAAAAAAGGAAAAAAAAAGGTTAAAAAGGGTAGAGATTATGGAATTAAAAAGAAAAGCCATGAGAAATCTGAGCACCTCCAGAATGTGGTGTGAGTTGCAGTGAGAAGCTGCTGGAAGATTCCCCATCTTCTTGCATCCCACAGGGCTTCAGCCCTACCAGGGGCTTCCAAAGTCAGAAATCTAACAGTTTTGTCTGATTAGGAGAAATACAAAAAAAAAAGTGTTGTCGTTTTTTTTTTTAATTTTTAAAGGAGCTGTGCATGGTAATTGAATAAAAGGCCCCTTCAACAAGGATGGGACAAATTTGAAAAATAGGAAGATTTGCTTTCCCTCAAGTGTTTTATATTAATCAAGTGTCATATTGAAATTTTCAGTAAAAGGACAAGAGTAGGGGGATGGAAAAGAGAGGAAGATGATGATTAAAAAGTCAGGATGCCCACCACACACAGTTGGCTATTCTTTTCCATCTCTCAGTGGGCTGCCTCATTTCAAACCCATTCAAATGTATTTCATATGTGTTGTCTTACATGTTACCTAGCTCTTTCCTGATCCTAGTCTTCAGTAAAATTTCTTTTTTCCTATCTGTCCATTTTTCTCCAGTAAACTATAAGCCTCGTGAGGACATGGACCACGTGGTGGTGCTTGGTGAAGTTTGAGGCAGCGTAATATTGTCTCGGTAGCAGCTGAGGTAGCAAAATGCAGAGTTTGAAGAGTGTCAGTTACAATTCTTTTGGTTTTGGTCTCGGTAAACCCCACTCAAACTGGGTAAGGGGTTTGCAACCTGCAGCCTCTAGGGCTAGGACTTGTCAACACGTCAGCGCCTCTGTGCAAAAATTTCATAAACGAGATCCCACAGAAAATCCTGAAAGCCAGGATCTTGTCACGTGAATTTTTTATATAGCCACATTTCCTTTAAGAAATACCATTGTCTTGGCCAGGTGCGGGGGCTCACACCTGTAACCCTAGCACTCTGGGAGGCCAAGGCGGGCAGATTGCTCGAGGTCAGGAGTTCGAAACCAGCCTGAGCAAGAGCGAGACCCCCGTCTCTACTATAAATAGAAAGAAATTAATTGGCCAACTAATATATATAGAAAAAATTAGCCGGGCATGGTGGCGCATGCCTGTAGTCCCAGCTACTCGGGAGGCTGAGGCAGGAGGATCGCTTGAGCCCAGGAGTTGGAGGTTGCTGTGAGCTAGGCTGACGCCACGGCACTCACTCTAGCCTGGGCGACAGAGCGAGACTCTGTCTCAAAAAAAAAAAAGAAAAAAGAAATGCCATTGTCTTTGTCAATTATAAGAACCATTTGATTTTTTTCCTCCGTTTATCTGCCTCTGAAAAGTGCAACCAAAAGCTTTCCCCGCCGGTGCTTGGAAGTGGGCAGAGTCCAAAGAGAGAGCCTGGGACCAGAGAGCACACCCTCCGCCGTCAGTCCCACCCGGCCCTCACTTTCCGACATCGCTGCTGCTGACGCATGTGCTCCTCGGGGCTTTGAGGAGGCACTGAACGAGGTTCTAAAGAATGACCCTATTCTTAACAGCTTCCCCTTCCTAATTTGTCAGCTGCAATCCTAGAAACGGACCACCGCAAATACTCCAGAGTGTCTGCACACCATGCCTGTATCCTGGCCTGAACTCTCCATCTTCAGATGTCCACCTTCACCTTGTCTTGCCAGAATGTATCTCATTTTACTATTTCTGATACGATGTATTCGTTGAGTGTTTTTAACCAGAGCATTCTATTAATCAACTCTTCATATTTATTTTGTTCTTTATTGTCATTTACTTTCCTTGTTAACACACACACACACACTCTCTCTCTCTCTCTCTCTGAACTTTTGGCTTGTTTTAATCAACACAAACATGAAACAGGTTGATTAATTTGTAGCAATTATACCCTTACATTTTTAACATATGCATGTAAACAAGCATAGATCAACACTATTTCATACATTTGAAAGTATTTAATCCACAGATCACATTTTGTTTACTTTTAGAGCTATTCCTAACCTTCTAACTGGGGCACCTTTTCCTGTGCCCCAGTTAAATTACCTTCCCATATCTCTGAGAAAAACTGCTTCTTGTGCTTCCTTACTGACGTTCTTTTAACTTTACATCACAAATATATTTTCAATATAAATCTCATATTTAGCTGCATAGTTTATTGAAAGTAAGAGTAGGAGTCTGAAGTTTCAGGTCTGGTTTGACTCAATATTTTCAACAATATTTATAAAACAACAACAATAGCATCATCCTACACTTCGGAGCACTTGCCATCTGCCAGGTACAGGACCAAGTCTTTTATAGACGTTGTTTTTTTCAATCTTCTTTCATATCGAAGAAGTGCCATTTCTCCCCGTTTCAAAGATGAAGAAACTAAAGACTGGGGAGGTTACATAATTTTGCCAAAGTCACAGATCTGGTAAAACAGAACTCAAACGCAAGTGTGCATCATTCCAGAGTCTATCACCTGAATCCTTTCATTTGCAGTTTCCTTTTCCTCATTTGGAAAACTGGCAACCACCAGAGGAACTTCCTGCTTGCTGTCTACATTTGGGGAGATTCAGGGCTTGACGTATGCTGGGAGTCAGGGCAGATGATCCACTCATTCGCTCATCCCTTAAATGCCTTATACGTGCACATTTTGGAAATCCTTCCTCTGACAGTAATCCTGCCCAAGAGGCGTCTTTCGTCCCTGGCCACTTACAAACCCTACATCTAGGACCCAGGGTGGTGATGCAGTGTATCAGGTCTGAGACAGGTTTTACTCCTTGTCTCCAGCCTTTCGATTCACATCAAATCAAGACCATGTTTTTCTGCTTCCCAAATTTCACATGCTGCCATCTCAAGCTGCTCTGTGCTTACGTAGAGAATGCATTTCCAGCTTAGGCTTTACCGGCTCCAAATTCGTACAAATTTAGGTTTAATTCTTTGAACGCTCCTTTCCTTTCCTCCTTCTTAGGTGAGAAGTTTCGCCCCTGGCTCAGCTAGCTAAGTAGCCCTCCCTCTCTCTGTCTGGGGCCTGGGTCCCAGCTACGGGAGACCTGTCCTGCTCATCCTCCTTTGCTTCTCCCTGCACTCAGTTCGTGATGGCCTTCCTCCCCTTGGCCTTTCATCCTGGGACCGGACAAAGCTCTCTTTGCGCCTGGAGTGAGCTGTCTTCCTGAGCCATCTTTTCCCCCCTGCTTCCTCGGTACGACCTCCGCTACCGTGTCTGTTTGCCTCTGCTTTCCAGCCACAACCGGAATTCTGCTGTTCTCTATTTTCCTCCCACACTTCAAAACACCCTCCTCTTTTTTGGGTCCCCCTTCCCTCCTCCCAGCCCAGAGAAGCTCGCCGCGGTCAGGTGGGCTGATGTGACTTGCTCCAGAGCGTTCTAGCCCAAGAGGGCACAGCTGCTTCTGAATCCCTTTTATTTATAGCAAGCTACGGGGAAATGTGTCCCTTCTCACCGCAGAGGCTACAAACATCTTCGCTCTGACGAGGGACTCTACCGTGTCATCACTCTGCACGCTCAGATCACTTCTCCACAGCGCAGCAAGTCGAAGGATAACCACCCCACTCGCGGCTGGAGGAGATCTGGGGCTCTACCCTACAGAAGATGGGCAAAAGATGCAAACAGACACTCCTCAAAAGAGGACACACAAATGGCCACCATCATTAGTCATCAGAGAAATGCAGATCAAAACCACAGTGAGTTGTTCTCTCATCCCCGTTAAAATAGCTTTTCTCAAACACACAGGCAGTGACGGATCCGGGCGAGGACGTGGAAGAGGACGGAAACTCCCACACTGTTGCCGGGAATGTAGATTAGAGCAACCACTACGGAGAACAGCGTGGAGCTTCCTCGAAGAACCAAACACAATATACCACGTCACCCGGCCTTCCCACAGCCAGGTGTATCCCCGAAAGAAAGTCGGCGCAGCCAAAGACAGCTGTATGTTCATGTTTGCTGCAGCACTATGCACAACGGCCAAGATTTGGAACCAACCTGAGCCCATCGACGGATGAATAAAGAAAATGTGGTACATGTATGCACGGTGGAATATTATTCAGCCAGAAAAAAAAAGAACGAAATCCTTGCACGTGCAACGGCATGGATGGAGGTGGAGAATGTCGCGTTAAGTGAGACAAGCCAGACACGTAATGACCGACCTCGAGTGCTCTCGCCCATATGCCGGAGCTGATCATTAAAACAATGGACTTCGTGTAGACAGAGAACAGAATGACGGTTACTCGAGGCTGGGGAGGGTGGCAGGGAGGAGGGGATGTAGAGGTGGACGGGGAATGGGTACCAAGATATGTCAGACAATTAGATAGAAAGGACAATATTTGGCAGCACACCAAAGCGATCATAGTCGACTAGTCACGGGATACTTTAAAACAACTGAAAGAGTGGAATTGGATTGTTCCTGACACGAAGCAGCGACAAATGCCTGAGGCAATGGAAATACCCTAGTTTCCTGGATTTGATTAAAATTCACATTGTGCACCTGTATCAAAACATCGCAGGTAACCCATAAATATCTACAACTGTTGTGTGCCCACAATAATTAAAAATGAAAACCAAAAGAATGAAGATGATTCACCGAATGCGGAGTCTTTAGTGTAGCTCTAGTTCAGGGTGAGACAGGTGCTGGGGAAGGACGGGACATAGCACAGACGTCAAAAAGACAGACCTAGCCGGGCGCGGTGGCTCACGCCTGTAATCCTAGCACTCTGGGAGGCCGAGGCGGGAGGATCAGTCGGGGTCAGGAGTTCGAAACCAGCCTGAGCAAGAGCGAGACCCCGTCTCTACTATAAATAGAAAGAAATTAATTGGCCAACTAATATATATAGAAAAAAATTAGCCGGGCATGGTGGCACATGCCTGTAGTTCCAGCTACACGGGAGGCTGAGGCAGGAGGATCGCTTGAGCCCAGGAGATTGAGGTTGTTGTAAGCTAGGCTGACGCCATGGCACTCACTCTAGCCTGGGCAACAGAGGGAGACTCTGTCTAAAAAAAAAAGACAGAACTTCAATATTTTTTTTCCAGTTAAAAGGGATCTTTAGGCTGGGCGTGGTGGCTCACGCCTGTAATCCTAGCACTCTGGGAGGCCCAGGCGGGAGGATTGCTTGAGGTCAGGAGTTCGAAACCAGCCTGAGCAAGTGCGAGACCCCGTCTCTACTATAAATAGAAAGAAATTAATTGACCAACTGATATATATAGAAAAAATTAGCCGGGCATGGTGGTGCATGCCTGTAGTCCCAGCTACTTAGGAGGCTGAGGCAGGAGGATCGCTTGAGCCCAGGAGATTGAGGTTGCTGTGAGCTAGGCTGACGCCACGGCACTCACTCTAGCCTGGGCAACAAGGTGAGACTTTGTCTCAAAAAATAAATAAATAAATAAAATTTTTTAAAAAGGGATCTTTATTGTTTCTGAGAGACAGCTTCTTTTCTGATAAGCTCGTTTTAGAGCAAAAACTCCTAGGTTTTATATCTCATCCCAAAATGTTTCTTCACGTTATCATGCCTTGGGGAGATGCAAATGTGAGCTCAAAATACAATACCATTCTGTGATAATCATAGTAATATTTAATAAGCTATTTTTTAAAGAGACTGCATATTAGAAAATTGAAATTGAACATGAAAAGTTTCCTAGTACTTATCATTTAATAATAGTTTCTTTGAACCTGGCAGCAACTGTTAAAGCTCCTATATTAATAAAACACCAGCACAAGAATTTGGAAATATTAAAATAACATAAAATTTAGACGATTTTTCTAATGTGTGCCATCATTTTGACAACAATTTCCCATGTGACTTTGTGATATTCTTTTTCATAAAAAGTACTTATAAAATCTTTAAGATAGGATTCTGACAGCTTATGATTTTGGAACCATCCTGAGCACAGGATAGTTTCTCAATAAATGTCAAGTTACAGCTAATAAGAGCTTACGAGTCGTGATAATTTGATGTGCAGTATATTCACGGGCTTCTCTGAAAATAGTTGGCTTAACAAGTAGGTGTTTAGCTCTAGTCGATCTCATATTGAAACTCCTGTTGGAGCAATATTCTGAGAATATATTCATTAGGTATTCCGTTAATATAGGAAACATTTCAGTCCTTTAATCTTTCCTTTAGTGATATAAATGACTTTTTTTTTTTGAGACAGAGTCTCACTCTCTTGCCCAGGCTAGAGTGAGTGCCGTGGCATCAGCCTAGCTCACAGTAACCTCCAACTCCTGGGCTCAAGTGATCCTCCTGCCTCAGCCTCCTGAGTAGCTGGGACTACAGGCATGTGCCACCATGCCCGGCTAATTTTTTCTATATATTTTTAGTTGTCCAGCTAATTTCTTTCTATTTTTTTTCTGTAGAGACAGAGTCTCGCTCTTGCTCAGGCTGGTCTCAAACTCCTGACCTTGAGTGATCCTCCCATCTCGGCCTCCCAGAGTGCTAGGATTACAAGTGTGAGCCACCGCGCCCGGCCATAAAAGACATATTTTGATTGAACTTCATGGCCTCATAGAGGGATGAACTGATGGCGCTAACCAGTTTTTCAAGCATGATATTGTTCGAACAGCTAGTATTGACAGAATCCTACCGACATGGGCACCAATGTCTGCCTGTCTAACACACTCCTTCTCCCATCCCTCCGTCTCCTGATTTCTGTAAGAGATTTACATGATCGAGGGGAGTTCTTCCAGACCCAGCCCCAGGCATGGAGACGTTGACCCAAGACAGCCAAAGATCACTCTCAGTTCTTGGCTGTGGATATTGGTGTCATGTGACCTGAAGCCTCCCGTCAGAGAGACTCTTGGGATTTCTGAACAGTGCATGTTGCAATAGACATAATATCTAAAATTGATGACAGCACTTTGTTAGCATGAGTCAAGCATGCCTGAGAACAAAGCAGATAAAAGAAAGCAAGACCTAGAGACGCTCAGAGAAACAGTCCAAATTCACAAAGAGGCTCACCGTGCCTCTAGATTTCCAAGTATGTGAACCACAAATCCCTTTGTAAAAAACCGGTTTGAGTTTGGTTTATCTTATCTACAACCTAAAAAATGTTTGCCTACGATATCTCCGATGTGCTTAGAACTCTCCCAGGGAGACCGCGGGTAACTATGTGATACCCACTCTTGGAAAGTTTGCATTATTTTTAAAGCGTTATGATTTGTAAAGCTGTGGCTTGTAGGATTGAGGTAGTATAGGATTTGAGAGCTCAATTGTTGAATACTAAATAGGGCATGGAGAGGTTTAATGGAAAAGAGATCAGAAACAGATGGTGCTATCTTACTAAGGATGGATGGAGTATCTTGGCAGGTCTGGGTCTTAAGAGATGGGTAGAACTTGGATGCAAGGAGGACCACGGGAACTGAACAGGGTCAGTGCAGTAGGATAGGAATGGCCATGAGGTACCGTGTTTCCCCGAAAATAAGACCTACCCATAAGATAAGCCCTAGCAGGATTTCTAAGCATTTGCACCAGTGATGGAATTTCATTCTTTTTTATGGTTGAATAGTATTCCATTGTTGTGTGTGTGTGTGTGTGTGTGTGTGTGTGTGTGTGTGTGTTCGCGTGTGTGTGTCATATCCCTTTGATATACTAATTTCCTTTCCTTTGGATAAATATCCAGTAGTGGGATTGCTGGATCATATGGTAGTACTATTTTTAGATTTTGAGAAACCTCCACACTGTTTACCATATGGCTATACAAATTCAAATTTTCATCGGCAATGTATAAGAGTTCCCTTTTCTCTGCATCCATGCCAGCATTTATTTTTTTTGTCTTTTTGATAATAGCCACTCTCACTGGGGTAAGATGATATCTCATTTTGGTTTTGGTTTTCATTTTTCTGATGCTTAGTGATGTTCAGCATTGTTTCATACATGTTTTTCATATATTTGTATCTCTTCTTTTAAGAAAAGAAATGTCAATGGATGACTAAACTGGATGATGGTAGAGATAAAAAAAAAAAGAAAAAGGAAAATTTTATTTAAAGTATTAAAAGAAAAGAAATGTCTATTCCAAGCCTTTGTCCACATTTTAATCAGATTACTTGGGTTTCATTTTTTTCTGCTGCTAAGTTGAGTCCCTTGTACAATATGGATTTTGTCCTTTGTTGGATGAATAGTTTGAAAATATTTTCTCCCGTTCTACAGGGTGTCTCTTCACTGTTGACTGTTTCCATTGCTGTGCAGAAGCGTTTTAGTTTAATGTACTCCTTTGTGTTTATTTTTGTTTTTGTTGTCTGTGCTTTTGGAGTCTTAGCTGTAAAAATCTTTTCCTAGACCAAAGTCCTGAAGAATCTTCCTATTTTTTTTCCTAGTAGCTACATAGTTTCAGATCCTAAATTTAAGCTTTTAATCCATTTTGAGTCAGTGTTTCATATATGGTGAGGGATAGGGGGCATCTCCCCTCATTTCTCCTTTGCTCCTTCCCTTCAGGCACCTTGTCCGGTCTTGGTGCTACGCGCACGCGACACTTACCTACGTGTCCTCCAGAGTCTACTTCGTGGTCTCCGCCGATGAGTCTTACCTGTTCTTTCTGTGGTCTTGACTTTTTGAACTCAACAGCCAGGTAAAAACTCCAGTGGCAAGTTCGTTCTGTTGGCTGTGTTCTTTTCTTGAGGTGATGAATGTCTAGCTTTCAATTCTTCAAGAGGCAGAAAAGTAAAAGGAAATATTGGAGAAAAATATATATATATATGTTAATATTTCAAGATATTGTACTGCCACATAGTGAGATTTAGTTGGGCACCCCTACGAAGAGAGCCATTAGTCAGTGTGCCCATCCAAAGGGATATGATGCATTTGTGTTTTCTAACACCTACTCTTGGAAGAAACAGCAGTGTTCTTGTTTTCTAGACAGAGACACAAAAGAGTAAGGGAGATGGTAATGTCGGTCTCTAATCAAAATACGACCTTGTGATGTCTTGTTTTCAAAACATCCACTCCCTGCTTCACACCCACCCCACAAGCTGTTTTAGGGAATAGAATATGATCTCTTATGTGGAGTTAATAATTCACTAATATGCCCTTGAATTAATTTACTTGGATCTAGCTCTTTTTATGGCCAAGGTAAATTCTTCACCTGTGAAGCAATTTGATATTCCCTAAACTCGTCTACAACATGAGATTACCCGTGTTTTTTGTAAGGAAGAATGAACACCAACGTAGTTGACAAACCATGCTATTGGTTGTTTTTCCCTTTCTCACCAATTATTGGGTTTCAATAACTAAATAATGAATGTGATTCTTATAATCAATTTGGCCCAGAGAGTCAATAAAATATCTTGTGGGTGGGATACTTTCACTAAAAAAGGAACAGGCATTTACTTGGAACTTTTTCTCTGTCTGGCCCCAGTCTAGGAAATTTACATAATCCACTTTCCAATTTAGTTTTGAAACTAACTTATGGGGTAAATAAATATCATTATCCCCCTTTACAGAGAAGAGAACTAGAATGGTTTCACAGTCGGTAAAGGGAAAAGCTGGCATTCGAACTCATGTCTTGCTACCACGAAAGCTTATATCCTTTTCTGTGAAAGTCTAAACATCAGCAGAAGAAACGAGGAAAAGATGCCTCAGAGTGGCATTTACACGATGAAGAGAAGAGACGCTTCCACAGCAAGCAAAAACATGGGATATTGTGACGGAAAGTGGGAAAGGAAAATATGCATAAAATTGATGTCAGAGGACGACACCAGAGATCTTCAAAATTATAATAATTTGCATCATTTTGCAACAAACGAGAGAGGAAAAGAACCTGAATCAAGGCAGTGCAAGGACAGGGACCAGAGAGAAGAGTCAAAACAGGCCAGGGAGGTATCTTCTCGACATGGAGACACTCAGTTGCACGGGTTAACTTGCCCACTCTGACTTACTACCGAAATTTATCAATTAGATCCTACTGGGATCAGAGCCCAGAGCCCTTTCTTTTTTTTTTTCTTTTGGAGACAGAGTCTCACTCTGTTGGCCAGGTTAGAGTGCTGTGGCATCAGCCTAGCTCACAGCAGCCTCCAACTCCTGGGCTCAAGCCATCCTCCTGCCTCAGCCTCCCGAGTAGCTGGGGCTACAGGCATGCGCCACCATGCCCGGCTAATTTTTTCTGTATATATTTGTAGTTGTTTGGCTAATTTCTTTTCTATTTTTTTAGTAGAGACGGGGTCTCGCTCTTGCTCAGGCTGGTTTCAAACTCCTGAGCTCAAATGATCCTCCCACCTCAGCCTCCCAGAGTGCTAGGATTGCAGGTGGGAGCCACCGCACCTGGCCAGAGCCCTTTCTTATAAGGCTACCCAGGCATTAGTTTTTGTTGTTTGTTCAATTTGGAAATTTTTAAACAGTTTTGTATAGACCTTAATTCAAACAATGGAATGCTTATTAGTGGTAAGCCAAAGTATTAATATATGCTCTCTTAGTCAGTTTGGGTTACTATAACAAATGACCATAGAATGCTTGGCTTCAAAGGCAAACATTTATTTCTCACAGTTCTGGAGGCTGGGAAGTCTAAGATCAAGGCACCTGCAAATCCTGTGTCTGGTTAAGGCTCTCCCTGGCTCACAGACGGCCACCTTCTTATATCCTCACGTGGCAGAGAGCAGAGAGAGAGCTTTATGTCTCTGCCTCTTTTTGTTTGTTTGTTTCATCTAGTTTTCTTTTCATGTATTTTTTAATTGACAAATAATAGTTGCATGTATTTATGGGATACGATGTGATCTTTTGACCTATGCATACATTATAGAAGGGTTAAATCAAACGAATTAATATATCTGTATCCATCACTCACCAACTTATCCTTTATTTTGTGGTGAGAGTGCTTAAAATCCATCCTTTTAGCAATTTTGAAACAGACATGCATTATTATTAACTGTGGTCACCATGCAGTGCAGTAGATCACTAAGACTTACTCCTCCAGTCTAAGGGAAACTTTGTACCCTTTGTCCAACTTGTTCTTTTTCTCCATCCCTCCCTTTCTTACTCTCCCTCCCCCTTTCTAGATGCTGGTAACCACCTTTCTGCTTTCTGTTTCTATGAGATTAACTTTTAAAGATTCCACATATAAGCGAAATCACATAGCATTTGTCTTCTCTGTGCCTGGCCCATTCCACTTAGCACAATGTCCTGCAGGGCACTAACCTCATCATGAGGACCAACCCTCATGACCTCATCCAACACTAATGACGTCCCAGAGGCCTCACCTCCCAATTGCATCACATCGGTGGACAGGATTTCAATGTACAAGCTTTGGGGAGACACACGCATCAAGTCCATAATATATGCCAACCAGATAGTAGTTGCATTTTAATTAACCGTTCAGGTATAACTACACTATACTAACATTCTTGGATGCCAACTCTTCCTCAATGAGATGAAACTCTTAGCCAGGTTTATTTTTTTAGATGTTTTGGTCTTGCTTCTGTCTCATTCCTCTTTCACATGTGAGCTCATGCACAAGTCTTATTCTTCTGTGTTCGGTGCTAGACAGACAGCCTCCTGCACTGTTTTATCCTAACTGGGCACTTTCCTATACCTGCCTGACTGTGTTCGCTACAGATAACTATCAACTTTTCAGTCTGCAATTATCAGCATTCTCCAACTATTGTATTTCCATGGCTTTAGCTTTTTTTGTTGTTTGTGTTTCTACTTTCTACTCCAGAGATCTATGCAAATGGGGGTACCTGAGAAGATGGCATGTTCTCCCACACATGCCCTGGCAATTCCGTTGTCATACCTGACTATTTTAAGCAGGATTCTATATGCTATTATGAATTCTGAGAAACTTTTGTCTCTTAAAATTCCATAAATCCCTGGGAGAGAAAGAGAGACAGAGAGGAGAGGAAGGAAAGAAGAAGAAGAAGAAGAAGAAGAAGAAGAAGAAGAAGAAGAAGAAGAAGAAGAAGAAGAAGAAGAAGAAGAAGAAGAAGAAGAGGAGGAGGAGGAGGAGGAGGAGGAGGAGGAGGAGGAGGAGGAGGAGGAGGAGGAGGAGAAGAAGAAGAAGAGGAGGAGGAGGAAGAAGAGGAAGAAGAAGAAGAAGAAGAAAAACCCTTGTGATTATCTCCTGTTCTATACCATCAAATGTTTCTTACACCCATAGCAGTTCATGTACTAATTCATCGGAACTTACTGTTTAATCATTTTATGCCAATTTATTTATAAGCAATAAAAGCATACACAAAATTAAGTTCCTTGAATATAGTTAGACATGAACTATAATGTTTAATTTCCTTTAGGAGTTATCTGCTTTCAGATTCAATTTTTATTCTGTAATAAAGAAAACAATTTGAAAACCATCATCTTAAGAAACAGAGAGGGACATTTTGGATAGTTTGCAGAAAAACTGAAATGTGATTAAGAAAGAACAGCTTGCCTGATACACGTAGGTAAGAAACTTGCTGGGCTGCTCATGCTGGTACCTACAAAAACCCCACATTTACCTGTGCTCTGCACTTCTAAAAGATACCTGATTAGTATATAGAACTATCCTTCACTGTCTTCACCTTAATTTCAGAAAGTGTTATTATATCGCTAGTATGAAACAGTAGCTGAAATTCATTCACTCAACAAATAACTACCTGGCAGATACCACATGCCAGGCTCTTTCCAGAATCTACCCATGGAGGACAGAGCGATGTAAATATAACAAAGTTTTAAAATGCGCAATACCAAGGATGGTGCTTGGCAATGCCCTGTGAAAGCTTAGATGAGACAGAAGGCTGGTATTTCCAGGGAAGCAGAAAAATACAATTTAACCCCTTCAGTGCGAGCATCGACTGTAGCCGACAGCCGCAGATGAGCGTGCACAGCGACTTTAGCCCACAGCCGTGATACGACTTTTCTAGCTTTTCTTTTATCAAAATAAAATTGCGAACATTTAAAAATAACGTAATAAAAACATGTATGTATATGTTACCTATTCTGATTTACATGACCAGTAAAGCTGCCTGTAAAGTGAAACAAGCTTTCAGTGCTTGAAATCTTTCCTCATCACATAAGAGCAAAACGATGTGTCGTCAATGCACAGCGCAGACTATTGTGCGGACTGTGAGTGCCGGCTGCGGGCGAGGTTTCGCGGCCGGCGAGCACCGTGCCTAAGCTGTTAAAACTCTCATGCTTTTGTTCCAGAGCCCTGCAAAGATGATGATCAGCCCGCTCTGCATTGCAAGTTCTTTATGTTTCATTCTTGAGGGCTGCAGCTCGGGTGGCATCAGCTCGCCGTCCGCACGCGTGGCCACGGTACTCCGGGCATTTGCTGTAAACGGAAGTTTGTGTTGTGCCGGTGGACTCCAGGAAGGAAGGGCCAGCCACCGTGGTGTGCACAGACCTCACTCTGTGCCACCGAACACGGCAGCTCAGTCAGAGGAAGGCTTTCCTCGGATGGTAAAAAGTCAACGCCCCCAGACACCAGAGCGAGCGTTCCCTTCCTCCTGGCTGCCAGCTCTTTTCCAAAGATGATTCCCAAAGGCTCTTTTTCCTTTGTTTAGGTTTTGTAGGTGGCAAATTAATTCATGATTTGTTTAAAGAAAAAAAAAAAGCAAAGCAAAGCAAAACAAAACAACCCCTTTTCCCAGTCTTCCTCAAAATACCCACAGGAACCCACCCAGTAGAATGGCCTGAAACAAAACACTTTTGTTCAAAGCCAGCAAGGCTGGCGAGGCTGCGAGCTCTGCCCACAGCTACCTGTGTCAGGGGATGCCACAGAGGAATACGCAAACTGGCACACCGGGTGCACTGTGCTGCTTGACGACAATATGGTTTATCGTTCCCTTGCTAAGTTCTTTGCCAAGGGCAAGGAGCACTGAAGACGCTAGCGGTGTCGCCAGTCCCGGCTGTCAGCGTGAGCCTCACCACTCCCGGCGTTGCTTCTTTAGCCACGAGGCAGTGCGGTTGCTTACCGG
Source organism: Microcebus murinus (assembly GCF_040939455.1). NCBI lineage: Eukaryota > Metazoa > Chordata > Mammalia > Primates > Cheirogaleidae > Microcebus > Microcebus murinus. The sequence goes on from NC_134126.1 coordinate 33,817,515, forward strand.
TAAGTGGCCACGAGCTGATAGTGCAGGGAGATGAAATCATAAATATTTCAGCACTGAGGCATGTTTTTCCATCCACAGCGACACAACGCGGAAGTGGCAGGGGGTTTTCCCCCTGGGACAGACAATTAGGGATTGGTGGGAACAACTTGCAGGATTTTCGTGATGATAAGGAAACTACTTTGAATGGAGTACATTGGATGGCCGCTTCCCAACGCTAAAAACAAAGCTCTACTTAAGATTAAGCTTCATCATCCCACGTAAAAACACATGTCGTGTAAATCCTTTTTAGGTTGCATAGTATTCGTAAAATAAAACCTTGCATCTCTGGCAATCTTAAAACCAAAAAGTGACTTATCTGAAACAAATCAGAATGGGGAGGACAAAGAAGAAAGAAAGAAAGAAAGAAAGAAAGAAAGAAAGAAAGAAAGAAGGAAGGAAGGAAGGAAGGAAGGAAGGAAGGAAGGAAGGAAGGAAGGAAGGAAGGAAGGAAGGAAGGAAGGAAGGAAGGAAGGAAGGAAGGAAAGAAAGAAAGGAAGAAGATCGGATTGTATGCGACCAGGGGCAATGGCTAGGAAGCCACCAAACATGCTTGAGCATCTCTGCGCTGAATTTTCATCCACTCTTTAGCGATTTTCATGTGATGTTTGGTAATGATTAATATTCTATCTAGAGGTAGTTTGTTAAAGTTGGATTTTTCATAATAGTCATGATTATTTTTTCCCATTCTCTAGAGAGCTGTGACTTCAAGAGTTACAAACCCTTCCATGAAACTTTGCACAAAGTGTCGCTGGCTTGCAGATCTTGCAGGCAATGTGAGCTGCCTCCCTCCCTGCCTCCCCTTTCACTCACTTCCTACCTGCTCCTTTTCTTTTTATCTTGCATCTAAGCTCTCAAAATCCCCCTAAGGGGGGGAAAAAAAACAGCCAAGGCACAGGCAGCTTTGGCAGGACTGTGGAGGGTAGGAGGCAGGGAGGGTTATAATGCCCTCTGTTACCTGCTGCAAAATGAGGCTAAAAATACTTCATGGAGTCGCCGTGAGATGAAAGAACATATACAAGTGCTTTTATTAATAAAATTTTAATGTGCAGAGAAATAGAAAATATGACTGCATTTCAACCCCAGAGGGAAGATATGCAAATATGTGACATTGTTGTTCGTGGATCAGAAATGGTTCCAAATCAAGAGGGTCTTCACGATGCTTGTTTCCCTCATAAATGTTAAATAAAGTTCTGAAAATGTCGGTACGATCCCGTATGAGAATGGGGGGCAATCAAGGCAGAAACCGTGTGGTAAATAGAAGTCTGTGTGTTTACTTGAAGTGGAAACAAAGTCATTCTTTCATCCATGAGTTGCTTTTTCTCTTCGGTGAACATTTTCCTCTTTGCATCCCGGTTCCAAACAGACTCGGAGAATATTATTTCAGAAGTCCGTGGAGTGGAATCACATCTTTCCTCAGAGCCCCTGCTTTACTGCACCCTGTGTGGCTGGGAGGATATTTAGTTCATCTAAGATGGTGATTTTCATCACCTATCTTGTAAGGTACTGTTTGGCTTTATTTGTGGGTTCATTTCATCCTGAATACTCTTTAAAAAAAAAAAAAAAAAAGGACATTTCTGGTTCTGTTTGGGGGATTCTTTCCAAGCTATGCTTTAATCAACGTGTCTCACACGAGCAAATGGGATAAAACTTCAACACCCCACAGACCGTGATTAATAATCCAGAAAAGAAAACGGTAGCCTGAACCAGCCAAGTGACTCATGGGTTTAAACAGAGAATTGAGGATATTGTTCTTAAAGCCGACACCTGATTTAACATTTCTCCACTGCTGCTCTGGTACTTCTGTCCGGAGGCACTAGATGGCACTATGAATTCACTTAATTGGGAACCAAACTCACCCATCCCTAATTTCAAAGAGAAAAAAAGATGAGAATTTTCCTTCACTGATCTGATAGTCTGACACGTACTCTTCAGGAAGTGAATTTAGATGATGTAACAGTTATTTCATTAAGCCTCAGTCGAGAAAGCATCCTCTCTTGGCAAGGAAAATGTGATTGCTCCTGCAAACACAAACCAGTCAAATCAGCCCTCAACGTCTCGTCAGAGAAATAAAAACTCAGGCATGCTCGTTGGCTGACTTGACTGCTCTTTGACGGACAAATATTTTCTCGACGACAGTGCAAACAGTCGAGCCGGTTTCCGTGTGCCGATAGGAGCTGTACCTCACGTTACAAAGTGAACGTCCACGTCTGTTAGATTTCCTTCCCGCCGCCTTTGTAGTCTGGCTGGTTAGCTCAGTCCTTTAGGGCAGTCCGCTAATGAGGCCAAGGTCACCCTGGTTTCCATCCCTGCCCCGGGGGGGACACTCTCCCACTCAGAGAGAGAAAGCTGCTCCCAGGCTGGCCGGGAACTGTGCTCTTCTTTGCTGTGGCCAGCCGCCTCACCAATACCTGACCTCGAACGTAAACTGCATGTGGAAGTCTAGCCGGTCAGAACAAACACATCATTACATGAAGATTAAAACAACTCAGAACGTGTATCCTACGAACGGCAGATCTGCGATGCCCCTTTTCTGTAGCAAAGACTCAAGAGAGGACCTCCAAAATCAACCGTTAACTAGCAATGCTGCATTCCTCTGTCCACTCAGATACCGCCTGTTCTTAAGAACCTACTCAGGCAGGGAGCTCGGTGAGAAAGGAGAGAGAGGGGTGAGGAATAGCTGGGATCACAAGGACTTCACAGTCTATCGAGGAAGACAAACGGGCAAGCAAATAACGGATAATGTGATGGATTTCGTAACAGAGGTACACATGAACTGCCGAGGACGTGAAAATAAAGTCTAACTTCCGGGCAGTCACGTGCACTAGATCTCAAAGAACTGACAGACATGCCTTCAACTACAAAATGTGGGAAAGGGCACTGCAGGTGAAGAAGTAACAGTGCGTGGAGACACAGCGTGGCGTGTTTGAGAACACGAAGTGTTTCCTGTGCCTAGAATTTTGCGTGTGTGTGTGTGTGTGTGTGTGTGTGTGTGGGCCGGGGAGTGAGTTCGTGAGGCGAGGGGTAAGATCAAATGAGTTTTCCCAAAAGCTAAAAAACTGTATGAAATCCAAAGTGCAAAATACATACCCATGAGTCCTCACTAATATAAACAATTGAATACATAAGAACACGGGAGAGATGAGACCAGTCTCCTGTTCAGAGGAATCCCAAGTAAAGCATGCAGCAAACTGACAAACACACCTTAGCTTCAAGGGCAGCTTCGACGGAGGTAAGTCGTGTTGATGGTGCCTTACAGCTGAGTCCTCACTTTCCGGAACTCCTCACACCTAACCACGATAACAGACAAACCCCGGCTGAGGTACCTGGTACAAACCCCAGTACTCCTCAGCCATGGACGACGGTGCACACCTGTAGTCCCAGCTACTCGGGAAGTTGAAGCAAGAAGATCCCCTGAGCCCAGGAATTCAAGGTCAGCCTGGGCAACATAGCAAGACCCCATCTCTATATTTTAAAAGAGTTTAAAAACTTAAAAAAAAAAATATTTAAAAAGTGCCAATGCTCCTCAAAACTGTCGTGCCAGCTGAGGAAACGTGACAGTCACGTGGTATGTGATATCCTGGGTGGAATCCAGAGCAGAAAGAAAGACATTAGGTTAAAACCAAGGAAATATGAACACAGTATGGGCTTTACTTAATAATGTAGCAATATCGGCTCATTACTTCTGACGGATGTACCGTACCAATATGTGATGTTAATCATCGGAGACACTGGGTGTGGGCTGTATATGAGAACGCTCTGTACCAAAAGCAGTGCCTCCTTCGTGAGCTAACACAGCCCGTTATACTTAAAGAGCATGAACAGGATAAAGTGGGTTCACCCGTTTGCAGGTGAGGACATGAAGGCTCGGAGCCATTGCTCCATGGTGCACCCGTGGCAGAGGGTGGCATTCTCAGGCCTGTGTTGCAAAGTGTGTTCTCTGCACCGTGTGTTCTCTGGCAATGGTGCACCCAGAGCTGTATCACCTAGTGGAATCGGAAACGTCACGCCAAATCCAGGTTTTCTGAATTCTGATTCTGTTTACTTGTTCCTCATTAGGGACAACTGGATAGGGACTGAGACTATGTGGGCGTATTCTGGGCACCCATGCACCCAGTGACATTTTTGTTATTGCCAAAAAATAATTGCTTTTTCCTACATTCTTTTTTGCTCGCTCTGCAGCTTACACTGGCAATAAGAAATACCATCGGTGCATCAACCCAAGGGCAAAAAACCACGGTGCGTCGCTTAGTCAGCAATTGGGGAAAAACACATTTGTTTTCCTGCAGTACCTACTGAGCAAATGCTCAGCGCAAGTTTGTCAATGCCGAGAAAGAAGTTGGACGACTGTTTGTTATAACGCTCAGTGCCTTTGTGTTATTAAATGTGTCTACCTAGTTGGTATTTAGCCATTTATCTATCTGCTGTAAGTTTTCTTTCACCTAAGATGTTTTATAGAAAAATGTTGATTATCCTTTAAGTCAGTGGTTTTCAATTATTTTAGCAACGAACAACAGTAAGAAATGCTCAACATACTGATGCAGTGAGTAGATTCAAACAGGCATACACATACATTTAACCAAAACAGAAATCAGCTTGAAACCAGACAAAAATCTGAAGTAATGCAAGCACGAAAACATGACAGTAATAGATAACAATGCATCGAATAACATTGGATTTAGTAAACTCATACTGATATTAATTAACAAAATTGAAAGATTGATAAGGAATAGGATACAGAGTCTCGAAACGTTGCCTTACACATTCCTTCTCAATTACAAAGAGGGGACGTGACTTTACTGAGAAGACTCGAAGCCCTACTCCAGTCAAGTGATGGAAATTGGCAGCACCCTGCATGGGACGGACTGACACTGTGAGCTCGATAGGAGCTCACTTTGTTGCACGATAGGATGCAACAAAAAGAGCCCAGTGTCATTTCCGTTTCGCTCCCGCCAAAGATGAAAAGTTGAATCTAATCATTAGCAGGACCCAATATATCTCCTTGTTTTCCCAATCTCTCTGTATATACCCAGTCTCCCAACTACGCCAGCCACCTGCTGGCCCCAGCCCTGCCATGGTCTCCTCGGCCCCACTGCTTCCTCCGAGGAAAGATTTGCTTGAGCTCCTGCCGTGTTTTTTTCTCTATTATTCTTTTTTTTTTTTTTTTTTTTTTTTTTTGAGACACAGTCTCACTCTGTTGCCCGGGCTAGAGTGCCATGGCATCAGCCTAGCTCACAGCAACCTCAAACTCCTGGGCTCAAGCAATCCTCCTGCCTCAGCCTCCCAAGTAGCTGGGACTACAGGCATGCGCCACCGTGCCCGGCTCATTTTTTCTATATATTTTTAGTTGGCCAATTCATTTCTTTCTATTTTAGTAGAAATGGGGTCTCACTCTTGCTCAGGGTGGTTTTGAACTCCTGACCTTGAGTGATCCTCCCACCTCGGCCTCCCAGAGTGCTAAGATTACAGGCGTGAGCCACCAGGCCCAGCCTCTATTATTCTTGGTAAGCAGAGAGATGTTATGAATGGGATAATAGTACACACATCTCACATTGTTAACTAATATCTTATAATCAATTTTTCTTAATAATATTTCCTAAATTTTTATTTAGGTGCCAACAAGCACTCTTTTATGGTATTTTAATGTCTACATATTATTTCCCATATTAATTTATTTAACCCATCTCAAAGATTTAGACATTGATGGTATGTCCGATATTCTCTTATCATAAACGTTACTTTATGTATACTTTACATGTATTTATGATGGTTTTCTTATGTGGAATTTTGAGAGCAAAAAAAAATTTACATTTATAAGATTATAATATTTATCACCAAACCCCTCTCTAGATATATCAAAGCCACTTTTTCTCCCACCAACAGAGCATGGGAGAGCCTTTTCTCCCACCTGTTCATTGTAATAAGCTATTATAATTTTTTAAATGTTTCAATATGTATTTTTATTTGTTATAATAATCTTTGATTTCTGTGAGATCAAGCATTTTAAACATGTTTAGCAGCTTCTTTTATCCCTTTTTAGTGAATTGTTTATAACCTCTCTAAGCATTCTTCAGAAAGCCGTATCTGTTGAAAATTTATATTCATTTCCTGAGTTCATTATTAATCCTAATCAGATAGTGTGTTTCTCTACTTCAATCCATCAAAATACTAGTCTGGGGATTCCCATCTCGTCCTTGAGAAGCTTTGGAGTGCAGTGGGAGAGAAAGACATGCCACAAAACGTACGAAACAAAATGAAAAGTGTTTTATCAGACGCTAGTAAAATTTTGTATGGGAATATACCAAAGAGGTCATTAAGTCTCCCTAGAGGGTCAGAAAAAACTTCAGAAAGGAGACTGCATTTGAGCTGGACTTTAAGGGGAAATGAAAGTTTTCCAGGTAGACAAGCAGAGAGAACACCTAGAGCTGAGAGAAAACCCATGATCAGACACCTGAAGCCATGGATGTGAATGGCATCTCTAGGAAACTACAAAGATTCTGCTATGGCTAGAATTTGAGACATACACCTGGTTCAAGACACACACACACACACACACACACACACACACATCTTATCTATTTATCTATCTTTCTATTTATTTTATGTACTCAAATTTTTTTCTAGCCATATATAAATGTTAGGACTCTCATATTCTATGTCATTTATCAAAAACTACATAAAAAGGATAAATGTGGAAGAGATACTCTTCCTTTTAATTTCTACTGATGAAAACACTTTCAACTGAGTTTACTTTTCACTTATCAGCCCAAGCCTTATAATTGGGGACCATTTATTCAAGACTGCTCTTAATAATAATCTAATCATCTCTTCACTTATTTGGGAAGTGTTTATAGAGAATCTGTTATTGTGGGAAAAGTAGTCCCTCCCCAAAAGCATAATGAAATTTAATGCCCAACGTGGTAGTATTGAGAGGCGGGGCCTTTAAGAAGTAAAAAGTTCATGAGGACTCTGCCCTCATCAATAAATTAATCCATTCATGGATCAATGGGTTAGTGGACTGATGGTTTATCATGGAAGTGGGACGGTGGCTATATAAGAAGGACAGTCCTGAGGTAGCACACTCAGCCTCCGCCCAGAGTGATGCCTTGAACCCCCCTGGGACCCTGTGGAGAATTCCCGATAGCAAGACGCCCTCACCAGTCGTGGTCCCCTGACCTCAGACTCCTCAGCCTCCATAACTATGGAAAATAATTTTTTCTTCATAAATTATCCAGACAGGTATTTCTGTCAGAAGCAACAGAATGTGGACTAAGACACCTACCATGTTTCAGCAACCTGTTTTAAAATTCAGAGAATCATTTTAAATGAATTGTCTTAAACAAATGTGTGAGATTCTTTCTGAACATTCCGCCCCCGGCCGCTTACCTTTTCGGGGCTGGCAGGTCAAATCCTGCCCTTGAAGAGGCTGAGTAATGAGAGAAGCCACTTTCTGGGCCCCACGGCTTCTGTCACCGGACAGACCAACCAACCGGACAGACCAACCGCTTCTACCTCACGCCTACCGAGCTCCGCCCTCAGACCACAGTGTTCCCGCCAAGCTGCGCCTACCGTATTTCCCCGAAAATAAGACCTACCCATAAAATAAGCCCCAGCAGGATGTCTAAGCATGTGTGCAATAGAAGCCCCACCCCGAAAATAAGCCCTAGTGACGGGCGTGGCTACGCAGCGCATCTGCACGACCCATGCATTTCGTTGTGGAGCGGGAAAGAAGACGAGCAGCCCTTCTCATCTGCCCCATCATGACAGCCGCTATCCCAGAGGTGACCGGAAAGGTGGGGGCAGCCCCACCAACAAGGTTGGCTCCCCCTGTCGGGTCCCGGCCATCCTGTGCGTGCTGCACGCTGAGGCTTCGAGGGGAAAATAACACGTCACCTGAAAATAAGCCCTAGAGTGTCTTCTGGAAGAAAAATAAATAGGAGACCCTGTCCTGTTTTCAGGGAAACACGGTAGCTGAGGCTGGCCAGGCTCCTCCCTTGAAGGGGCGGAGTAACCGGGGAAGCCGCTTTCTCCACAGAGTTGCCCAGGGCTCCGAGGAGCTTGTCCCCTTGCCCGGCGGTTTCTACCTCACACGCTGACCAAATTCCCCCATTGGAGGGTCGAGGAAACGAGAGAAGCCGCTTTCTTGGCTGAGACCTGTGGTGGCTTGGGGCAGCGCTTGCTCCCACCCCACCCTACTGGTACTTCACGCCGACCTGACTAACCCGTGCTTGGATGGCGGAGTGAAGAGAGAAGCCTCTTTACGTAGTCCCCCTCCCCCAGCTCTGCCGCTCGGCTTGCTTGACTTCCCCTCCGGCAGGGCAGACCCCGGAGGCCCCTGCAGGGGTGAAGAAACGCGAGAAGAGGTTTTCTGGGTTGGAACGTGCCCGGTCTCAGGCAACACCCCTCCCCACCACGGCAGGGCAGGCTACACCCTTGCAGGTAGGGAGAAAGGAGAAAAGTCGCTTTCTCTGTGCGACTGGGGTGAATCTGTGGGACTTTGGGACTAAGCAAAAGGGGACAGCCTGTGTACTCGGAACAGTGGGTGGGTTTTGGTCATCTGATAAGAACTTAACACTAGGGCTTACGTGCGCTTGGCTCCCCGGCCACTGCCAGCTCTGGGGCTTGCAGTCCGGGAAGGGAAACCTTGGCCAGAGTCCTCAGCAATTGCACCGACTGACACCCCCCCTACCTGGGGCTGCCTCGCAAGAGTGGGAAAGAGCCCTGGGTAACAGACTAGTGCCTCTCCCCTAGCAGCAGATCAAGCAGCCACAGAAGTACACACTCTCAGGCTCGCAGACACCTGTCGCTCTTCTTACCCTACCTAAAGCATCATAATAACTGGGGACATCAACAGCCCACTGAAGGAACTACACAGATCTTGTAAACAGAAAATAAGCAGAGAAATGGTAGACTTAAACAGAGGTCTAGAACAAAAGGATATGACAGAGCTCTACAGAGCATTCCACCCAAATAAAGCCAAATACACATTCTTCTCATCAGCTCATGGAACTTTTTCCAAAATGGATCACATGCTGGGCCACAAATCAGACCTCAACAAATTAAAAAAAAAATAGAAGTAATACCCGGTATCTTCTCAGATCATAGTGGTATAAAATTAGAGTTCAATTCCAACAGAAATACACACCACTTCACAAAATCATGGAAATTAAACAATATATTGATGAATGTCTATTGGGTAAAGGAGGAAAGACAGAGAGAAATCAAAACATTCTTTGAACTTAATGATAATGGGGATACAAGTTATCAAAATCTGTGGGACTCAGCAAAAACATTCCTGAGAGGAAAATTAATAGCAATAAATGCTCACATCCAAAAAGCAGAGAGCTCAAATATCAACAATCTAAAAACAGTCTCAAGGAATTGGAAAAAGAAGAGCTAATCATCTCCAAACCTAGCAGAAGAAAAGAAAGAATTAAGATCAAAGCAGAAATAAATGAAATTGAGAACAAAAGAACTATACAGAAGATCAACAAAATCAAATGTTGGTTTTTCAAAAAGATAAACAAAATTGACAGCCCTCTTGCCATATTAACAAGAGCTCAAGGGAAATGACTTTAATAAACTCAATTAGAAATGAAAAAGGAGAAGTCACAACAGACACCATGGAAATACAAAATACTATCTTCGTATAAAATAAAAACCTAAAATGCCCCAAAAGTACATAAAGTGGAGGAAATGGACAAATTCCTAGATACATACAACCTCCCTAAGTTCACTCAGGAGGAAATAGAATTCCTGAACAGACAAATATCAAGCACAGAAATTGGAGCAATAATTAAAAACCTTCCAAAAAGGAAAAGTCCTGGACCAGATGGCTATACTTCCAAGTTCTATCAAACTTTCAAAGAAGAACTCATACCTATACTACAGAAATTATTCCACAACATTGAGGAAGATGGCATCCTCCGTAACTCATTCTACAAAGCCAACATCACCTTGATACCAAAACCAGGAAAGGAAACAACAACAAAAAGAAAACTACAGACCGATATCCCTCATGAATATTGATGCGAAAATTCTCAACAAAATTTTAGCAAATCAAATCCAACAGCATATCAAAAAAATAATTCACCATGACCAGGTGGGTTTCATGTCAGAGATGCAAGGCTGGTTCAACATACACAAATCTATAAATGCAATTCACCTCATAAATAAAAGCAAGAACAAAGACCATATGATTCTCTCAATTGATGCTGAAAAAGCATTCAACAAAGTCCAACACACCTTCATGATAACAACTCTTAGCAAAATAGGCATAGACAGGCCATACCTTAAAATTATCAAAGCCATATACAATAAACCCACAGCCACTATCATTCTGAATGGGGGAAAATTGAAACCATTCCCACTTAGATCTGGAACCAGACAAGGATGCCCACTATCCCCACTTCTATTCAATATGGTGCTGGAAGTCCTTGCCAGAGCAATCAGACAAGAGAGGGGAATTAAGGGCATCCAAATGGGGGCAGAAGAGATCAAACTCTCACTCTTTGCTGATGGCATGATATTATATCTAGAAAACCCCAAGGACTCAACCAAGAGACTCCTGGAATTGATAAATGAATTCAGTAAAGTCTCAGGATACAAAATTAATACACACAAATCAGGGGCATTCTTATATGCCAATAACAGTCAAGCTGAAACTCAAATCAAAAATGCAGTACTTTTTACAATAGCCTCAAAGAAAATCCAATATATAGGTATACATTTAACAAAAGAGATGAGTCACATATACAAGGAGAACTACAAAACACTAAGAAGAAAAAATGTAGAAGATGGAAACAGATGGAAAAACTTACCTTGCTCATGGATTGGTAGAATCAACATTGTTAAAATGTCCATACTACCTAAAGTGATCTAAAGAATTAATGCAATCCCCATCAACATACCAGTATCATTCTTTACAGAATTAGAAAAAATAATTCTACATTTTGTATGGAATCAGAGAAAACCTTGTATAGCCAAAGTAATCTTAAGCAAAAAGAACAAACTGGGAGGTATCAGTCTATCAGACTTCAAGCTGTACCACAAGGCTATAGTAACTAAAACAGCATGTAACTGGCACAAGAATAGAGACACAGACCTTTGGAACAGGACTGAGAATCCAAAGGCAAAACCATATGCATATTGTCATCTAATCTTTGACAAAGCAAACAAAAATGTACACTGGGGAAAAGAATCCTTTTTCAATAAATGGTGCTGAGAAAACTGGATAAATACATGCAGAAGATTGAAACTGGATCCCCACCTCTCACCTCTTACAAAAATCAACTCATGATGGATAACAGACTTAAACCTAAGGCATGAAACCTTAAGAATCCTAGAAGAAAATGTGGGGAAGACTCTTTCAGACATTGGCCTAGGCAAAGAATTTATGAATAAGACCACCAAAGCCATCACAGGAGCTACAAAAATAAATAAATGGGACCTGATCAAATTAAAAAGCTTTTGTACAGCCAAGGAAACTATCATTAAAGTGAATAGACAACCTACAGAATGGGAGAAAATATTTGCTCTCTACACATCTGATAAAGGGCTGATAACAAACTCAAGAAACAAACAAACAAACTCAAGAAAATCAAGAAAAAATCAAACAACCCCATCAATAAATGGGCAAAGGAAAATGAACAGAAACTTTTCAAAAGAAGACAGAATAATGGTCAGCAAACATAAAAAAAAAAAAATGCTCAATGCCTCTAATCATTAGGGAAATGCAAATCAAAACCACAATGAGATATCACCTAACTCCAATAAGATTAGTCTGTATCAAAAAATCCCAAAGCAGCAAATGCTGGTGAGGACGTGGAGAGACAGGAACACTCTTAAACACTGCTATTGGAACTGCGAATTAGTGCAACCTCTGTGGAAGAGAATTTGGAGATACTTCAAAGAGCTACAAGTAGAAGTACCTTTTGCATCTACCCAAAAGAGCAAAAGACATTCTAGAATAAAGACATCTGCACTCAAATGTTTATGGCAGCACAATTCTCTATAGCAAGGGTGTGTAAACAACCCAAGTGCCCATCAATCCATGAGTGGATTAATAAAATGTGGTATATGTATGCAATGGAATGCTACTCAATTGTAAGAAATGATGGTGATCTAGCACCGCTTATATTTTCCTGGACAGAGCTTAGCCCATCCTCTGAAGTGAGGTATCACAAGAATGAAAGAACAGGCACCACTTGTACTCGCCATCAGACTGGCACCGACTGACCAACACTAAGGTGCTCACACAGCAGTCATATTCTTTGGGGGTGGGTAAACTCACAACTAATGGACGCAGTGAGCCTTGTGGCGGGGAGAACGACACGTCTCAAATGATGGTTAGGATGTGGCAAAGGCGTAACATGTAACCAAAAGTACCCCCATAATTTCCTGAAATAAAAAAAATATAGTGACAACATTATGATTTGAAAAATTTTTTTTTAATTCTTAGAGTGATAATTGCATGAATATCAAATTCTGTCAGTTTTATAACATATATTGAATCCAAAGTAAAATTTTTTCTTTGAAAACCATATTACTAATGTGCAATAGAGTGATTAACATTTGGGGATCTATTTTTATAAATTTCTATATATTAACTCATGAATGACTACGTGTGTGCATGTATATATATGTGTGTGTGTATGTGTATATATATACACATGTATATAGATATGTTATCAGTTAATGAGATATTAACAATATGCCTTACTTCTAATGCAATTCTTTCCCATGTTTCTTTTTTGTTGTTGTTGTTCTTTTTGCTTTTATTATTAGGCCACTAAATAAGAAATGTCCAATTTTGAATCAAAACTTTATTATATCTCAAACAAGAAGCAGTACAATAATAAGAACAGAGTCTCTGAAGAAAGGAGATTCAAAGGTATATACATATACCTTTTACTTACCTCCTCATGTAGGTAAGTAAAAGTGATCATAATCCAGAACCAAATATATCCTTAATAACATTATTGTGCTGGATGCTGGCATGAAAAATCATAGGCCGTATCTTGAAATCAGGAGAGCTGTTATTCCAGATTTCTAAGTAGCAGATGTTAATAAACATTATTCAATTAGATACGGAAGCCAGAAAAATTCTTATTGGCAGGAATTTTATTAGCTAAACAGACTTTTCCTTCTCACACCATAGAACATAATGCATTTAGCTAGGCCAGGTTCACAGCGTAATGTAATTATGGAGAATTTTCCTACAGACCCACATGGAAGGTTTTTTAAAAAGTCATCAACAAAGGTCACATATTCTGAGGATGTGCATTCACAGATTTAGTCACTGCTCTCTGGAAAGCCAAAGTAAACACCAGGTTGCTTGTCTCTGACATCTGCTTTTGGCTGGAATGTAATTCTCCATGAACTGTACAGACTCTGCCTCAGCTTCTTGGCGTATGATTGTAAAGTGAACGACTGACACATGGAACAGTGTCATTTTTACAGGGGCAGCCTAGCCTAACAAGAACAGAACCCCTACTGTGTTTCCCCGAAAATAAGACCTACCCATAAAATAAGCCCTAGCATTATAAAATAAAATAAGCCTAAGCATTTGCACAATAGAAGCCCTACCCCGAAAATAAGCCCTAGTGACGGGCGTGGCTACGCAGCGCACCTGCACAACCCACGCATTTCGTCGCGGAGCGGGAAAGAACATGAGCAGCCCTTCTCATCTGCCCCGTGAGAGCTCTATGGCTCCACAGGAGAGATTGGGGCCAATGGTTCTAAAGGAAATAGAGTTGCAAGAAATTCAGGATGGAATTCGGGGTTTGGAGAGTGATGATGATGTTCCAGAAGAAGACAACTTAACTCTATTTGAATAAATGTAGATTGTTGTATCGTACTTTAAAAAAATAACACATGCCCTGAAAATAAGCCCTAGGGTGTCTTCTTGAGGAAGAATAAATATAAGACCCTGTCTTATTTTGGGGGAAACACAGTAGTAGTTCCATCAAGAAAACTGTGATTTGATTTTTGTTCTATTGACTCATTGAGAGATGATAGGAAAAAAAAATCAGTCTTATGAACATCAATTTCTTTATCTACATGATATGGCAATAATCTCTGCTATTCCACTCAAACAGTAGCCCAAATGGCACTGAATTTTTTAGTAGATATGTTATCAGTTAATGAGATATTAACAATATAATATGCCTTATTTCTAATGCAATTCTTTCCCATGTTTCATTTTTTGTTGTTGTTGTCTTTACTTTTATTATTAGGCCACTAAGTAGGAAATGTCCAATTTTAAATCAAAACTTTATTATACCTCAAACAAGAAGCAGTACAATAATAAGAACAGAGTCTCTGAAGAAAGGAGATTCAAAGAGGAGCTATATATATATATATATATATATGAAATAGAGTCCACTGCTTATCTGAAAAAGGTCTTTGATGTACAATATACTGGTCTACTTTGTCATAAAATGTGTATCACGTTGATCACATGTGTATCAATTTTTTATAATTAATGAAATACGGTTATTTTTCTGTTAATAAATAGAGCGATACTTCATCATAAAGGCATAAGCTTTGGAGTCAGGCAAACCTGGATTTATGTGCAGGTACTGTCAATTATTAATTACATGTTTGGGGCAATGTACTTACCATTCTCTAAATCTGTTTCCTTTTAAAATCAATAACAGCAACTATTTCATAGTGTCACTCTAAAGATTCAATGAGATAATCCATATAAAGTTCTTAGCACGTCTTTGAACCTCGATAAGCACTTAATAAACGGTAGCAACGTTAGAAGACCTATGCCAATCCCTCTAGAAAGGCTTCCCTTCCCACGCTAATTCCATCCGAAGCCTTTTGATTAACACGTAACGGTGTCAGCTGACATTTCTGCAGTTTGTTGTCGAACAATCACAACTTTCCTCACCCACTATGATTCTCTGGTCAATACCTAAGGACTCTAATTAGCAGTTACCACTAGTAAGTTCCCAGAGTTGCCGAAAGTGTTTTATTTTGTAAGCTGAATGCTCACAGAGAGCCTTTGGGTTTCGTGCTACCACCTTTAGCACTCGGTACTTTCCGAGCGGCACCTGTAAAAGGTGTCGAGCAACAAGTGAAGGGATCACGCAAGTTGCTGCTCTTGGGTAGTCGTAGCGCTCGGGACCGGCAGCTGTGAATGTTTGCCTTTTCTTTCATTTACGGAGCTGTTTCTGCCCCCCGGAAGTAGGTCCTGGGTGTGCCCAGATGAATCACTGAAGGGGTCGTTAGGTACCATCCACCATAAAACGCCATCCAGAGAATCCAACCAAACAAACTATAAAATGCCACACAGAGTAGACTCTTGGCCTTCAGAAATCTACGATTTAAGGCTTTAATTCCTTAGCAACCTCTAAAGTTTTTTGACATGAAGCTATCTGTGATTGTCCAGCAGCACAAATATGATCACTCTGAGGACTCGTGGAATATAAGGTACCAGAATAAATGCGTAGCTAGTAAGTTAGCCAAATGCTAGCTAGCCTCAGCATCACTCCCGTCATCCTCTTATACATTTATTCTCATTAAGTGTCTGAAAAGCCTACCTAATATTTTTGGCCATTCTTATTTATGTACTTAATGGAGAAATAATGTCTCTAAATTGGGAGATTGGAGAAAGTCTGGGGTATATTCCTCAGCAATATCAAGTGTCCGCTATATTTTATCTTCTGAAGGTGAGTAGCTTTGTAAGACACCGCAAAATCACTGTTTCAAAGACATTTATAATTCCTAACATGTGATTCTAACGTGAGTGCTTTCACCTAACATAGCTTTCTGGTTTTTGTACTGATTGCAATACATTGTTAATTCTATAATCACTAATGTAAACTTGCCTATAAGTATAGCTAACATGAGACACTTTTTGTTCATCTAGATAGAAATGTATCCCTCCTACATTAACGAAGTCAAGCTAGCTCAAGCTGGGACTACTCACACAAATAGGAGAGACTGAACTCAACATTTTACAGGTATTTGAAAATAAACTCTTGTACATAATTTCGAAAATTAATTTGTCTGAGTTTTAAACTTAAAATTTTAAGTATTTTATAATAACTCTGGTATAATATTTTAAAAAATATTTTAATGGGATGTTTTGATGTTATATATGAGTCTGAATTACTCCGTGGCTCTAGTCCTTAAAGCCATGAGAAGCTCTGACCCTTTTCTATCAGGATGCTTTGCCTTTCTGGGGAGTTAGCTCCCCTCACATGGTCCAAAGTGACCGGCCACCAGGTCCACACCCCTACCAAGGAAGGGGTGAAGAAGGAAGGGACGGCATTCCCCATCTCCTTAAACCTAGAACGTGCACACCTTGTGTCTGTTTGCACCTCACTGGCTAGAATAGTCACCTTTTCGTCAACTCGGTCCACGCAGGAGGCTGCAAACGCGATCGTCCCCACAATGACGGAAGACCCCGGTATGCGGCAGTCAGCACGACTGCCGTTGTAAAAGCCGAAAGATACATTCATCATTCGAAAGGAACAAGCTTTTAAATTCTTTTTGACAATGGTTTGCTTTGCCTTAAGGTCAAACCTAATAAAAGTGGGATGCTTGGGAATATTTAATAAGCAGTGATAGTAAATATTCTTGGTTTCAGAAACCAGAAACGCTGACCCGTCTTTCTCAGTGCCCTGGGGCCGGTATATCCGCGTCACCTGTGTGTCTCAGCCTCCCGCGCACAGGGGTGTCACTTACTCTGCCGGGCCCCAATGTCCTTTGTGATGATAAAGATCAGAGGAATAGTTCACCACGGCGATTTGAGATGCGAGAGGAGGAAAGACATGTTCAACACGTAAACAACGTAGCAGAAACGGCGGTACGGTCCATCAGGTTTACGTGCAGAACAATCTGTTGCTCACAGGTACCCGGACGCTCTGCCCACACTCAGCCCTGAAGAAATGCCGTGAGCTCTGTGGATGCCTGTCCCTCAGCCGGAGGGTCTCATCCTCTGTGTCATTAAAAACAGAGACACCACACACGCTAAGGTGGCGTTTATTCACATGCACTTCTGTTGACCTCTCTCCCTTCATCTCCACGCTTCACCCAAAGTGCATTTCTAGAAAATATCTGAAGAGGCTTTAAGACAGGTAAAAAACAGGTATGAAGAATACTGACAGGTAAAGTATCCAAAAGGAAAAATGGATATAGTAGAAATTAAACGCTTAAGTTGTAAAGGCAAGAGGAAGGAAATCACCATCAGCTAGATAAGGCGGTGAGTGATGGTTACACAATTCTCCGGCTGCACATCAAAAGTAAAACCACGGCGCTGAAGGAAAAGGTTCTTAATAAGTAAGGCCAGCAAAGAGAGCTTTCACCCGTTTTAGAACAAACTTAAAATTCTGGCATTATTGATTGTTAATCATCAGCATTATGTGTGTTGATGCTCCTGTTCAACAAAGAGGTTAAAAATTCTACCCACTGTGTCTAATTAAAATAACGCAAGCCATTGTTAGAAGACAAGAAGAAGAAAATCTTTATATACACACACAGAGACACACACACACAGACAATTTGTAAATACGGTGCAGCAAATCAGAGTATTTTAATGATCATTGTCTCTAGCTAGGGTTCTGATGCTTAGTGTGGTCTGCTTCTTCTTACTGAAAGTTAAACTTTATTTTTATCCTTAGAGTAGAAGAAAAAGAGTTAAGGGTGTGGAGAAGGGTTGGTCTCCTCGCGGCATTCCGATCACATGAGCAAGGCAGCTTTGACAAGACGCGACTTCTTACCTACCAGGTGGGAAAAGGTGTGGTAAACGGTCCACTTAACGTGCTTTTAATTCTTGCTTTTCTTTCTTTTTTTTTTTTCTTTTCCTGTAGCCTTCCCAAATGACGTTGAGAAGAAATTTCCCAGCCATTGAACTTTTCTCTTTTCTGAATATATGTTGCTTCTTCAATGGTATGTTGGTACATTTTACCATTAGCTTTCATGACTGGGGTTTTTTATGTTTGTTTGTTTAAAATGGTATTCTTACTTCACATTAGGTTATCTCATTGTTTATAAGCTGTCAAAGTGAAATATTCATGGAGAGACCACAAATCAAATAGCCTAATTGTGCTGAGACTCTTCTATGCAAAAAAAAATAATAATAAAATATTAATATGTCCCTCACATGGTTCCTATCTCAGTCATCATCTGATAAATAGCATTGTCTCACTGGCCCATCCTCAGACCAAAAACATTACAGACAACTTTAAGTCCTTCTTTCTCTCATACTCACTTCCTATCATCCAAAACTCAGGGCAGTCTATCCTCTGATATGTATCCTCAAGCTGATTCCCACCCTCTTCGTCTCCGAAACCTTCTCTCTTGCATGGAAGTCCTGGCACCAGTAGCACCTTTTCCACTTTTATTTTGAGACAGAGTCTTGCTCTGTCACCTGGGCTAGAGTGCCGTGGCGTCAGCAACCTCAAATTCCTGGGTTCAAGCGATCCTCCTGCCTCAGCCTCCCAAGTAGCTGGGACTACAGGCATGTGCCACCATGCCCGGCTAATTTTTTCTATTCTTAGTTGTTTGGCTAATTTCTTTCTATTTATAGTAGAGATGGGGTCTCGCTCTTGCTCAGGCTGGTCTCGAACTCCTGAGCTCAAACAACCCACCCGCCTCGGCCTCCCGGAGCGCTAGGATTACAGGCGTGAGCCACCGCGCCCGGCTGCCTTTTCCACTCTTGCTCCCAATAGTCGACGAGCCTCTCAGTGATCTTTCTGAAGCATAGATGGTATCACAGCCCATCCCTGCGAGGAACTCTGCAGTTCTTTCCCACTTCTAACATTGGAATGCAACTCCAATCCCTTACTTTGCCTGCAAGATCCTGCAAAAACGGACAGACCCCCTGTCTTTCTGGCATCATCTTCTATTACCCCCTCACCCCTTTCAGTTTGTTCCAAGTGTTTGGAATTCCCATACGTCCCTCAAATACACAAAGCTGATTTATTTCACGAGGACTTTGCACCTTTGTTTCCTCGCCCCTAAATTATTTTTCCCAAGGCAGCAGCCTGGCTGGCCTCGCTTCCTCCCTCAGCTCTCAGCTCTAACGTCACCGTCCTCCAGGGCCAGGAAGAGTCCCACTCCGTAGATAGTGCTGCCCACATCATGACACGGAGTGTAACTCTATGAGAACGCTACAGGAAACTGAGTCTCAGTCGCGTGGACTTGCTTGTTGAAAAGGCTAGAAGATCGTAGCTGGGAGTCGTAAGGAAGCACAGTATTCATTTAAAAAAGCATGGGTTTGGGAGGGAAACTGACTGCATTTAAATCGCAGCTCTTTCATTTAAGAAGTTTATGACCCGGAGAAAATTACTGAACACATTCTGAGACTTTGTTTCCTCATCGGCAAAAATGTCTATATAACTTGAAGATGTGTGTTTGTTGTGAAAATTAGATACAATAGTATGTGTACCTAGAACATAGTAACTACTTGATGAGGTTAGCTTTTGTTTTTATTTATTTCATTTATTCTTATGTTAGCCTTTCTATGTATGTGGCTTAAGTTATGTTGTAGTTACCTCTCAGAAAGAAGAGGTAACTAGTCTATAGTGCATGACTCAGTTAGGATAACAGTGGTTTCCGATTATTCTAGTAATAGATATTTATCAAAGTCACCACACCCGATTTAACTTCTAGACTGAAGCACCTTGACATAGGACAGACAGAAAGAAAGAAAGAAGAAAGAAAGAAAGAAAGAAAGAAAGAAAGAAAGAAAGAAAGAAAGAAAGAAAGAAAGGAAGGAAGGAAGGAAGGAAGGAAGGAAGGAAGGAAGGAAGGAAGGAAGGAAGGAAGGAAGGAAGGAAGGAAGGAAGAAAGGAGGGAGGGAGGGAGGGAGGGAGGGAGGGAGGGAGGGAGGGAGGGAGGGAGGGAGGGAGGGAGGGAGGGAGGGAAGGAAGGAAGGAAGGAAGGAAGGAAGGAAGGAAGGAAGGAAGGAAGGAAGGAAGGAAGGAAGGAGGAAGGAGAGAGAAAGTGGTACAGAATTTTCTTATTGGGTGATCTGGCATTTTAAATATCTGAAAGTAATTTGAAAAATTCAAACCATGAAAGAATATATTTGTTTATTCATACATTCAACACACACATGTGGGCACTAGGCACTGATTCAAGTGTTGTGAATACTACGTTATAAGACAGGACAAGGTAAAACCTTCTGACTTTGTGGATCTTGTGCTGTTTATCACCTTACCTTAGAATCAAATCACACTTCACCGATTGCTTCCTACTCTTTACCCCAAATGATAAACTTAGGGTGAGGGGGACTTGCCTTCTCTTCTGAGCTCTACTCGTCATTGACTATGTGGTTTGAGGCTAGCAACATTTCTCTAAACCTTACTTTCCAAGGCATTGTACATAGTTATATCTGTTAAATTAAACTAAATTTAACCTGAGGATGCCTCCGTACTTACCAAACTGCCTCCTATATAACAGACTGTGCCTGAGTAACTTAGTACATCAACTAATCGAAAGCCTAATTTAGGAGTATACTGTTGTAACAAATACCTGAGTCTCAGCAAATCATAGTGGCCAAGCTCCAGTCAATCACAGTGACTAACTGATCAGACCGTGTTCAAACAAGGTAAGCACGAACCTGTAACCAATCAAGCTGTTTCCATACCTGACTTCCGTATTCTGTCCGTATATACTGCCTGTCCACAGTGCAGGGCTGAGCTTTCCAAAGCTCTTCCGGCTCTAAGGACTACCTGATTTGCAAGTCATACTTTGTTCAGACAAACTCTGCTAAATTAAATTTGTCTGAAGTTTTTCTTTTAACATATCTAAGGTCCCTACAGTGCTAAAACACTATGAGTCCATGCTTATATGAAACACCACACTGTCCTATCATGTCAAGTATATTATTCTTTGCAACTATTTATTTTTCATGTTAGTATTTAAAACTGAGCTGAAGGCCAGGCGCGGTGGCTCACGCCTGTAATCCTAGCACTCTGGGAGGCCGAGGCGGGCGGATTGCTCAAGGTCAGGAGTTCAAAACCACCCTGAGCAAGAGCGAGACCCCGTCTCTACTATAAATAGAAAGAAATTAATTGGCCAACTAATATATATACAAAAAATTAGCTGGGCATGGTGGCACATGCCTGTAGTCCCAGCTACTTGGGAGGCTGAGGCAGGAGGATTGCTTGAGCCCAGGAGTTTGAGGTTGCTGTGAGCTAGGCTGACGCCATGGCACTCACTCTAGCCTGGGCAACAAAGCGAGACGCTGTCTCAAAAAAAAAAAACTGAGCTGAAGAGAAGACGAAACCTATTTGGAACACAATTACCTTAGGTTTTTTTTTTTCTTTTACTATAAGTGATGGTCTAACATTTTCTCTACTATATTTTACATCCTCCTCTAAATTATCTAAATACCAATGTCCATGTGTTTGAATGACAATCACTGTTTTTCCTCCTCTCCAAAATATAAGCAAGAAACATTCCTGCATGGTCTGTTGTTAGGGTCCAAATACCGCCCTCATTTAAATACAGGCTGTTTCCCCCAAAATAGACATCTATTGTCATCCTTACGATTCTCTGCATTGATATCCCAATGCATCCATTTGTTTCCGACGGTTCCTTTCTATACCGCCTAAATGCATTCGCCACCATGGAGATCATCGTCAAGCAGGTACTATGGGCTCATTCTCTTATGGCTAAAGAAAACACGAGGGTTTTGTTTTTTTTCTTTTTTTTGGTATCCGCCTGCCTGGTATCCAGGTTACATCTTGAT
This sequence comes from Microcebus murinus, assembly GCF_040939455.1. Classification (NCBI taxonomy): domain Eukaryota; kingdom Metazoa; phylum Chordata; class Mammalia; order Primates; family Cheirogaleidae; genus Microcebus; species Microcebus murinus. Next base: position 33,839,266 of record NC_134126.1, read on the forward strand.
AGCCACTTTAAAACTGAGACTAAAAAAACGGCAGATGGAATGTTGTTGTTTTTCCTTTTCTCTCCATTTCCTTTTATTTCCTCGCATTGTCAGGAGGGCTCCGTCCTTTGGGACGGCAGGACCATTCTGAATGAAGGGGGACCGGCACCTTCTTTGGCAGTCTTCTCCCCACCCAGTTCAATTACGGCGCTTAGCAGGGCTAATTAGCATTCCTGGGAGCCGGAGCCCTTTGAGTGACAGGTAACCATGGAGAGCCACACTCCTGTAGGTGATCAGCAAGAATCTAGCCTTTCTTTTTAATTAAAAATTAGAAAAGCCTTAAAGGAAAAGCAGGGCGTTTACTGACGTATGCCGTGAGCCCGAGGTTGCCGTGCTGGAAAGAATAACAATGGTGTGAGGAGAAAATTGATGCCATTTCAAAAGGAATAGGGGAAAATACCAGGGTAGACACGGAAACACATTTATCATCCTCCCTGATCACGGACACTCAAAAGGAAAACACAAAAAAAGGCAAAAGGCCTGAGAGCTTATAAGGATAGTAATGTTCTCCCCTTCAAAATTTGAGAAATAACACTGTATTTATGAACAGTAGTTTTTGTGTGTGTGTGTGTGTGTGTGTTTTTTTATCTTGTCATTTAGAAAGTATTAGAATGGGGGCTTTGGAATAATAGCAGATGCAGTTGTTATTGGATAATACATAGTCAGTGAATGTTGATAGCCGATGACAAGAGATATAATAAAATAAAAATGCATTAATAACCTATTTCAATCTTAAGAAATATTGGGAAAATCCCCGTAGGGAACAAATATTGGACTTGATCTTGAGAACTGATGTCAGCAGGCAATGTGTACCTTTCCAACTAAGTGAGTGTTCTAAGTAGGGCAGAGGGGTGAATTAAATATTTTCACCTTAGCTTGCTAGCCTAGTTTCAGGGGGAAAAAAAATAAAATAAACAGAAGTTTTATAACATTTTAAGGGTATATCAGGATAATTGGTTTCATTCAAAAGCAAGTTAAGCAAATAATTCAGATAAATCAGAGTCAATTTTAATTTTCCCCAAACTGAAAGGAAACCGTTCTTTTTTTTTTTTTTTTGGTTCTGTTCATCTTATAAAAAATTTAATTTAACATGCCTCTCCCTTTCCTGTTTTTACCCAAAAGTAGGATTATTGTAAAAACACTCCATGCTGTTATTTCTGGCCAGCATAAAGCCAGGAAGCTCTTGCAGTCTTTTGAGACTGCCTAATCCCAGGAGCTTGCTGGTCTTTATTTAAACTGTGAGGGTGGAAAGGATGCAAACCAAGCAAGCAATGGCACATTTTTCAACTGTTATTTTGGAATAATTCTATCATGAGAATAATTCACTGACGGCACAGAATGAGAGAGTCAGTTGTATTACGTGGGAACAATGGACCTGGTCTATCGAGTCCTTCATTTAATTCTCCATTTATTTGAGTGCTCTTTCTTAATAGGCATCATCTCTCAACTTTTCAGTTTTCCACAATAGTTTTCCAGGAAACAGAATCTTCCTCTCAAGTTTCATAAATCTAACTTCCATACACACAAATTTAACTTGCGTATTACTATTGATTTTAATTTGAAATTATAAAGAATGACCGTATGTTAAGAATCTCAAAACTTGTTTTGGTTTTTTTTCCTGAGATGCTTCCACTACCAATAGAATTCAGCTACAAGAGTAAAAATCTTTCTCGTTTAATAACATGAAAAAGAGCCCTATCCTGAGACATTTCACTTTGTTGCGTGCCACATTTGAACCATAATGGAGGGAGGTAGTTGTTGGTTTCCTATGCTATCTTCTTTGATATTTACTACTTTCATGCATAAGGGATATATCAATTTTCTTCCTGACAATGAAACCGAATCAGTAGAAATGCTGAAGTGAACAGAAAATGCCACACATTTCAAGCCCACTAACAATCAATGCCCCACTTTGCCGTATGGATTTGGAATATTGGGTTTCATGACATTTTCCAACTATTTTTAAAACAAACAGATTTAATTGTTGGATATTTGGAGATGTTTTCATTTTTAATACTCAACAATGACTCATAGGCTGGTCATTTTTTTTTAGCTCTCATGCCTATGTTTTTCTGCAGATCCTGAAAGAAAGAAAATGTTCGAGTAGGAACCACTTTCTACAATAATAGATTATGCCTAATTTGTGAAAAGGATGAAAGGCAAATCCAGTGCTCTGCACTGTTGACATAGCTGATCTATAATCACTTTCTGCTACTATCTTCTTATTTCATGACTACCTCTTCCCTACTATGACAAAGAGAAGGAAACAGCTAGTAACCATGGTTATTGACATTTTTCAGAAATGAAAACCTGACACCCTGAAAGCTAGCTGCTGTCCCACCAAGTGATACTTAGTTTTGTTTTCCTCTTGGATGTAGTCTTTCAGATTTCCCACGGCGATTCCTTAGAACCACAAAGGGTCAAAAGTATATGAAGCCCCCTATTGCTGTAGCTTAATCTTACTTCGTAGATGAAGAAACTGAGGCACAGAGAGGTCAGCTGACACTCAGCTGATCCGTTTCAGTGCTAGAGCTCGGAGCCGAACCTCGAGGTTCAGACTTCCTTCCTCCACAAGCTTCTCCAAGGGTGATCCCATTCCACTGGGCCTTCTCATCAGATTCCACACAGACCCGTCACCAGTTGACTCACAGAATTGACTCACGATGTCAACAAATAGCGCAGGCGCCAGCCCTTGCGACGCCCTGCCACACAACACCCTTTCTCCGGCTCCAAGACCTGGCTCGCTTCACTGTCATTCACCTGTGAAGATGCTGATTCCCTCACCTGAGCTGACATGGTGTCGTTATTCTTTACCTTTGTGACTACCGAGACAGTCTCACGTTGCTTTTATAAATATACTGCACTTGCCATTATTCCATCATAAATCATGGGTCTTTGGGGCAGGGGGTGGAAAGAAAGCACCTTCTTGGCCCTCTAAAGAGCTGCTATGATCAATATTTTAGACATTTCAACGTCACTGAAGAGACCATTGAAAAATTAGCCAAATTAAAATATTAAGAAAGATGTCTCTTAAGTAGGGTTTTTTTTAAAAAAAAAAAATATATAAAGCCAGTGCAACAAAATTGCATGTTTGAAAAATAATAGATATCTTCAAATGCATTTTTGCCTTGCTAGTTTAGAAGAATCACATGCCATGTTTATTTTCTCCATTTACTCAAGACAGGTAGAAAAACCCACAATTTTAAAAAGTCAAGATTATATAATTTCTATCCTATGTGGAAAATAATATATTGTTATTTAAGACTTTTTTTACTACAATCCTTTTTTCTTCAATTATTAATGGCTGTCATAATTTTTTTCTGTATATCTCTCTGTATATCTCTCTTTTTTTCTGTATATTCTATGTGCTGTACTAAGAATTGCATACAAAACACTGTCTAATTTGAACATATGAATAAATGTGTAGAAATCTATACACATACAACTAAATCACCGTCAAATACATTCACCATTTTGGTTCCATTCTGGCTACTACACCCAAATACTTTTCAAAGGAAATAGAGCATGAGCAGAAAATATAAAAAGGAAAAAGTATAGCCTAAAAATAATTACTACATGAGAAAAAAATTTAAATTATAAATATTTGCATTTTTAAAAAAGACTCATAGAGGACATAATAACAATTCTTTTAAAATAATAATCATATTACTATTGCTAAATGAAATTGATACATGAAGGTGAATGCTCTAAATCCAGTATGGATCTTAACTTCTAGAACTCTTTCCTTCATCCCTATCTTTTGTTTTCAGTCCCATTTCGGAAACATAGTCATTATTAATGGTTCTTATGCACTCTTCTAGGATATTTTATAACATATTTCTAACATCTGAAGTGCTTTCTTGTATTAAAAAAAAAAGTTATCTCTTCTAAATGGCCACAAGAAGAAAAGTAAGAAAACTTGGATGCAGAAACAAGAGACAAATACAAACACCAGTTGTACCCCAATACAACAAAGGAAGGTCCTTCTTGTAGAGGGTAGTAAATCTCTATCAAATGAGATATGCAGGGGTAGGCCAGATTATAACCGGCGGTAGGAATGGGATATATCTTGTATAAAAGAGTTCAAACATTGAATGAAAGCTTCTATGTCGTCTCCAACCTCAAGTTCCTATAGAAATAGAAATATTCAGATTGTGTATACTATAAGTAATGTTTGAAAGTAAATACTTTATACCAAATTTGCTTAATAATAAAGAAAGGAGGAAGGAAAGGAAAAAAAAGGAAGGAAGAATTGAAGGAAACAGAAAGAGAAAGGGAGAAAGAAAGAAAAAAGAAAAGATTAAAATGTCAAAACAATTTTTCTTTTCAAAATTTCCAACAGAAATAATATTAAGTGATATTTAAGTGTCATTGATTCCGGCCAAAGTAGGGAAAGCAGAAGAAGGAAATGAGTTAAATCAGAAAGAGTAGGAGAAGTGGAATGAGAAAAGGGAGGGAAATTAGAAAGTAAGAAAAGAATGAAAACAAAGGAAAGGAAGAAGGGAGCTGTATAATTGGGAAACCTGTCACAACTAACAGGCAGTAGGACCAGTGACATTTCTTAAAGAAAACATAGATGCTGACAATTTGTCCCCAAGAGTTTGTCCAAAAACATTTATTTTAAAAAACCAGTTAAATATTTTTAAAAGTCATAATAAATGCTTTGTTCCCATTTGGATTCCCATTCATACAATTTATAATATTATTTTGTTTTGTAGAGTGAAAAAAACACCTAAGCAGGTTGAATCATGTTTTCTTTCTGATAAATTTTTCCAAGCATTCAGAGAATATGGTTATAATTATATAGAACTGCTGAAACCTGAAGTGTTCTTAAATGACCATACGTGGTTAAAAAATGGGCCAGACTTCTAACATGGGCAATGCTTTTTACCAGAAGTTGAATAACGTCAGCGTCTATGAAACTACTGAGTTCAACTTCTTAATCTCTGTGCTGCTGCACAGCTCACTAAACCTGTCTGTTAAACTCACACGTGCCTATGTGTCTGCCACATCCCACCATATCTGAGAATGGATTTTCCACTGAATGTTACCGCCAAAGCATTTTTTCTCTGGCACTACTAGAGAGATTGAAATATACCTACAGTCTTAAAAGATGAAATGCATTATGAATTTTGGCAATCCAAGAAAATTTGGGCAATGGGTAAAATAAAATTTGAGATGTATTGACAGTTGGGCAGATAAAATTTTACAAATTCATCCAGAAGGAACCACAATAGATTCATCAAGCTTTTCAAAGGTGAGTCAACAGTTGCTGAAAATCATTAACCCCATTATATACATTTTCCCCCCACCATATTGGACCAAATAAATTCTTGCTCAAGGAACACCTTTCTTTAAAGCAAACCCTGAAGGTTCTGCAATTTGAAACGTGGTTTATAAAGGGCCATTGTTTCGTTCTGGCCTCTACTCAAAGGTAACTTGAAAATTGCCTTAGTAATTGATCCATTTCACGTATCGTTCAGAAAAGCCTGAAAGGGTTCTTATTAAGTTGGTGAACTCCCTGAAAAAAAATCTGTTTTCAGAGGATATCTGTCTATACTCTCACTCAATGATACAGCATCCCTGAATCACTCAACTAGGGAACCAACAAAGTATAAACCACTGTGCTAGATGCCACTAAGATAAGAATTGATAAAATGTATAGACAATCCTCATCTAGGATCTTAAAATTTAGTAACAGGGTTTAAATACATGCACACACATGGACATGGCCACACACATACATATTATGCATTGTGAACGTACATGTGTATATACACAGACATAATCATAACTCAAGAGAATAAATGAGAAATGCCGTGAGAAAGACAGAAAACAGAAAGTGGTTTAGAAACACAACTGAGAAAGAATATGTTTTCCCTGTGGGGCAAGGTGGAGAAGCAATGGGAATCAGCAAACCTTTTATGAATAAAGTGGCTTTTGAGCTATCTTTAAAAATGAGTATGCACCCAACAGGTAGAAATGGGAAGACATAAACTGCAGGCATAGGGTACAGCAAAATAAAAATCTGGTATTGTGAGGGGAAAAAAATACAGTGCATTGTGTGCCACAGGTTGTAAATAATGGGAGTTAGAAGGTATCCAGTTGTCTCCAAGGGACTAGACTTTATTTTGTCCAAAGAAAGCACCAGCAAAAGCTTTTAGCATGGAGTGACAGTTCATGATCAGATATTATAATTCAGAGGTTTATAGTCAACACATCTCCCATGTTATTCATCTCTGTAAGAAAAAGAAAGTGGGTTTAAACACTGCATAAAAAGCCATCTGTCTTAGTCCGTTTGTGTTGCTATAAAGGAATATCCAAGGCTGAGTAATTTATAAAGAAAAGAGGTTTATTTGGCTTATGGTTCCGGAGGAAGCCCTGGGTCAGCACCTGCATTTGAAGAGCGTCTCAGCTGCTTCCACTCTTGGCAGAAGGTGAGGGAGGCAGGAGTGTGCAGAGATCACGTGACAAGAGAGGATGCAAGAGAGAGATGGCGGGAGGCATCAGGCTCTTTTTAACAACTAGCTCTTTTGGCAACTAGTGGAGTGAGAACTCACTGCCTCCATCCCAGGGGAGGCATTGATCTGTTCATGAGGGATTCATACCCATGACCCAATCAATCACCTCCCAGTAGCCCCACCTCTAATGTTGGAATCAAAGGCCAACATGAGGTTTGGGGAAACAAACATCTAATCTGCAGTGGAGGCTTCCCTTGAGTCCTGGCGCTGCCTGCCTCTCCTCATCTTCAGCAAGATCTTCCATTCCTCCTTCGGTGTTGCTTGTTCTTCTCATTCTGCTCTCGAGCCCTGGAGCCTTTCCATCCTAGAGGTCCCCAGGGCATCTCAAGCTGTTTCGTGACTCAGTTCCTTCCTTCGTCTATGACATTCCTCTCCCTGGAATGACCTCTTTCTTTCTACCTCCTCCCTGACTTTGTTGTCCAGCTAGCTCACTGCAATTTATGCTCCAAGCACCTCCTTGACCAGGTCCTCTTTCATTCTTATTCTACTGCCTTGATCATACCTCGAATATAATGCTGTCATAGCACTTAACCAAACTCTACTAAAAATACATTATTTCATCAAATAAATCCTGATTATATCTAATGCCCCAATCAAATGCTAAGTGCTGGGATTTTTTAAAAAAAATCCTAAGGTTTAGTGTTTAATTTGTTTATATAATAAACTAACATGCTTTGCCAACAGATAAGACTGAAACTCTTTGTAAAATATTGAAGAGTACTTGAAAATAAATAATACTGTCTCATTAAAATATTAGCTATACCTAGGATATTTACCACAAAAATTTTCATTTAATATAAAGTTTGTGTAATGAGTCACTATATAGTGATAATGTACAGTTTATGCTGAATAACTAAAATTGTTCTTTTTCAGGAAAGGAGAGACCTAACAGATCTAAAGATTTTTCACTTCGATCTCTTATTTCTAGGTCTCTTTGTAATCAGAACCACATAAATGTTCCATATAAATGCCCAATGGCCGAACTGAGCACATTTTAATTGTTTTCAGAGAAGATCTGACAGTCAATTTTAAGCAATTCAAAACTATGACTGGCTTCAAATCTAAGCCCGTTTTCAGTGGTTGTGAAAATAAGCACTGTCTTACGTTCACAAAAACTAAAAGGCATCAAGGCAGGCTAATGAATATCAGAGTGTGAGTTTGATAAAAACCAGGCAACGGCTCAAAAATCTATTTAAAATTCCCTACCTCTCCTTCCTATTCCCCTTTTTTTATTAGGTGTTTGTGGAGAAAGACTGTCTACACGAAATTCTCAAGGATTTGAAAGTGGAAGAAAAAAGAAGTTGATGATTAGGTGTTCAAAGTTTCTCAGAAACATTGTGTTTTAAAGCTCGACCCAATCAACCAACACCACTGTTTCTCTCATCCAATAAAACGCCGGCCAATTTGAATAGTCTTCCTTCCCACTTTTTTCCCTTATCTTCGTACTTGATTGGAAACTGAACTTTTATAAACAAAATTGATGGCTACTTAGTTGAAGCTCCTGGGCTAAGCAATTGTGCAGGTTCCCAACCCTTTAGAGCTCAGGGAAGTGGGGAAAATGAATGCATCACACATTCTGGATGTATAAAAAGGTGCACGGCTATAAAATTAACAACTCTGTTGCCTACAGATAAGTTCCACAAGGTAAGACACAGTATGCAACATTGATATCTTCCTGTCTATTTAATTACTATTAATAAAATTAATATTTAATATTATATAACATTAATCAGTATTAATAATTGCATGTAGATTTGCAGTCCAGTAACTTCTATCTGCCATTCTTGGTCCATGTGATTCAGGGAGGATTTGAACCCAGCACCCTGGCTCCAGAAATGGACCTGCAACCCTGGCCTGTGTAACAAGAATATTCTACCTCCTGGCCATGGTGGTTGGTTCGTGGATAAGCATGTGGCCATCCCTGTGCATCAGAATTGATCCTAAAATTTCTGTTAACTATTTGGAAAAGTAACAAAACTTCCTAATCAGATTGCCAAACTTAAGATGGTATAAGCTGGAAATTTTAAACTTCCTGCAGCCACCACAGAGAGGGAGCCGTGAATGCAGCCAAAGGAAAGCAAACAGAAGATTAATAAGGGGGCAGGGTGGTTTTTAAAGGGGGATGGAGGAACAAAGAAAAAGACAAATAGTTGATTATGCAGTTTGAGCTCCGGAATCGATCCTTGTATTTTTCAATTAAAGGAGCTGATAAACTACCATTTATGATAATAAGATTCCGAATTGGTTTACTATCATTTGCAACTGAATGAGGCCTCTGAAAGCAAGCACCGATCAGAAAAGGAAAACAAAATAACCCTGATAATTAGGTCAATGGACAGTGTTGACTTATTCTGACAGATACCTGTGTCTTCTGGATCCAATCACATAGATGATTGGATCAGGTATAACTTGGTAGATTGACGAGAACATTAGTCAGTAAGAACTTTATAAGCCACATAAAGTTTATGCGGATTATTTGGATTTTTTCTTAAGAATGTGAAAAACTTGTCTACATTTCTATTTATGTAATTATATCAGTTTTGAGCTAGAGAGCTCTTAAAAATATAGACTCAGTGAAGGAAAGCACACGGGCATTGATATGAGTATTTGGCAGTCTGGTGACAACATATCATATTCATGTTTTGTTTGTAAGAAACCAAGTTATGGCATTTTCTCTACATTTGTGTTATGTTAATTTGATCTTTGTCTGAATGTGCTGCCATGCATATTAAAATGAAACTTAGATAAGGTAAAATAAAACGGGGTATCTTCTGTGAGGAGGAGAAAGGAATGGAAAGTGAGTCAATGGAAGTAGAATAACAATGAATCCATTTTAACTCTCAGACTTTTCTTCTCCTAAGAATCATAAATGTTACTATCCGTTCTTTGACAGGTATTGATACAAAATTTTATTTTGCATATTTTAAGGTGAATGGGAAAGTGCTGCATTTTTAACATTTTAAGATCTGCCTGTGCTTTTTGGACTATGCAAACAATGAGATTTCATTTGTTACACCTTATTTTATTCCTTGCCAGTTCTCAGTATAAGAAATATTATTTTCAAACAAGAAACTGTGTTGCCATGTGACACCAGCTTCCTTTTAAACAGAAACTACCACAACAAAAAACTGTGGCTGTACATATACGTTATTGCTATTTTATTTCTATTATAATATCTGTGGTTTCAAATTGAGAAGAGTAAAACATGCAGAAGGCAAGAGTGAATTCATAAAGAAAATGTCATATGTTTTCCTCAGGCATTTTTGGCCTCTCTTCTATCCAACGAGGTCTGGGAGGTAAGAAGGAAATAATAACAAAAAGCAGAATATGAGAGATTCTTTTTCTCCAAACAAGGGTCAATTTCAAATCCGCTTGGGCAAAGGAGTTACTGCAGACAAGACTGTGAGAAACAGGAATAGGGCCTGCCTTGTGCTTCAATATCAAAGATCATTGCTGGGTTTGGCCCTGGCTTGGTATCCAGGGACTCTGTCCCCAAAATCCCACAAATGTTGCCCACCTTTTTAAAGTGTCTTGTAAGTAAGCTAAGATAGGAGGTGGTGTTGAAAGAATAGGATGCTTGGCCGGGTGTGGTGGCTCATGCCTATAATCCTAGCACTCTGGGAGGCCAAGGTGGGAGGATCACTCAAGGTCAGGAGTTTGAGACCAGCCTGAGAAAGGGCGAGACCCCGTCTCTACTAAAAATAGAAAGAAATTAATTGGCCAACTAAAAATATATAGAAAAAATTGGCCAGGCATGGTGGCACATACCTGTAGTCCCAGCTCCTCGGGAGGCTGAGGCAGGAGGATCGCTTGAGCCCAGGAGTTGGAGGTTGCTGTGAGCTAGGCTGACGCCACGGCACTCTAGCCCAGGGCAAGAGAGTGACACTGTGTCTCAAAAAAAGAACAGGATGCTTGAAATCAAAGGACGTAGTGGGGGAACAATGACCACTGATGACAAGGCTTAAAGTAGGGTCATGAAAGTCAGAAACTAAAGTGAGTAAGAGAAAAAGAATTTTGAAAGTGAGGTTAAGGAACTGAAAAAATGAATTGAATGGATCATCTATGTTTAGGGTGAAACTCCTTGCTCTGATAACAGCAGCACTGAAAATAAGGCCATGCACAAGAAGCTAACGTCTTCGTGATAGTTGGTGGATGAGAGCAAGGGGAAGAGAAGATTCTCATGGGCTTCACAAAAGCCAGGGCTTTTGAACGACCATGGCCAGCCATCAGAGACCAAAGCTCATACCGATCCCACCTCCTAACAGTGAGAGAATGAGGGATGCGAGGAAAAAATCGCATCTCTTAGACAGATTTTCCAGGGAAGAGGATGTTCAGGAGGCTACCAAGTGTCAGTTACTGTGAGTTAGTGAGGGAATGAATATTCAGAGAAGAGGCTGATGGTATCAACGGGTTGACTAATCAAAGTTTTTGTGGATTATTCGGGGTTTCTCTTAAAAACATTAAAAGCTTGCCTACGTTTATATTTAATTATATCAGTTTCAAGCTATCGGAGTTGGAGCTGGAGTCCCAGAAGATTTGGAGAGAAGGGAGGACAGTGGGGGGGGGGGCTGGTCAGATTAATGGGGGGTTAAGAGCCGCAGTGAAGATGAATGGCTCAGTGCTAGCTGATCAATAGCTACCATTGGGCATCTGAGCACAAAGACGTGAGATGTGATGGCACATCCCACAGCAAGGGGTGGTTGGTTAGGTAGATGGGTTCTTGCCAATGAAAAGTCTAACCGAACCAACATCTAGCAGGTGGTTATAATTTAGCCCCAGTTGCCATGAGCTTCTGGCATTTTTCCAACAGCAAACTCTCCTTCAGTCTCTTCATATTTCCTGGGTTCATAATGTGCCTTCAGTCCTAGTTTATTCTAACTAAAGTTTATGATGTGGATTTTTAATCCTGCCAAGGTTTGCAAAGCGCAGTATCAGAGAAGTTCCGATGATCCAATCGCCTCTGTCTCTTTGAAGGCACCTTGAACTCCCCTAAAACTTACATTGCAGCATTTAGCATGAAAATCTTCCTCAGCTCTTTTACAGGAGAAGAGAATGGACGAACACAGAGACAATGTGTCGGGTTTAACACTGAATCCACAGGGATAAAATGTCCATGGAAGGAGTGCAGGGATACTTCATGAGAGGACTGAAGAGATCGAGCGAGAATGGATTTCGACTGCCGGCACAAACACCCTGATAGTGGATTAATAAAATGTGGTCTATGTACACCATGGAGTACTACTCAGCTCTAAGAAGCAATGGTGATCTAGCACCTCTTGTATTTTCCTGGTTAGAGCTGGAGCCCATTCTACTAAGTGAAGTATCCCAAGAATGGAAAAACAAGCACCACATGTACTCACCAGCAAATTGGTATTAACTGATCAGCACCTAAGTGGACACATAGGAACTACATGTATTGGGTGTTGGGCAGGTGGGAGGGGGCCAGAGGGGGCGGGTATATACAAACATAATGAGTGAGATGTGCACCGTCTGGGGGATGGTCACGCTTGAAGCTCAGACTTTCGGGGTGAGGGCATTATTCAAAACCTTAAAACGTGTACCCCCATACTATGCTGAAATAAAAAAAAAAGACAGGCAAAATCTCCACTCAAAGGACACATGTGTGACTCAGCCATAGATAAAGAGCCTATGACACTTTCAAGAGAATTTCACTACCACAGTTATCCGATGACTAGACTCAAAGAGATGGCGGCTATGTGTGACCTAAAGTTGTCCCTGGCACCTAACCCTTCTCAGGTGGGCAATGGACTACGAAAGCCACTTATTCCCCAAGAGAGACTTGTCCCTAACGCCTATTGTAGACATGACAAAGGAGTGCAAAGGATGAGTCAAACCTTCCGAGCATGGAACCAGGAGTCACCAAGAATGATAGGCTGGGAGTCCCCCTCCCCCAGGGGACAGAAATGAGGCTCAACCCAGGAACAAGCCCCAGCCCCGGTGTAGGGGGTTCTCGCAACCTGATTAAATCCCTTCCGTGACTATGAATTTCAGAATTGTCATTCTTTCACAGTTGATAGATTGTGAAGGGAGATTTTCTAGCTCCTATGGTTATTGAATCCATGCCTAAAAAACTATTATACTTTTAAAGAAATTATCTAATAGGCAATCTATTATAGTTTGAACCTGATGGTATTCAATATAGCATATTATTTTATACCTGGATAATTTTTCCTTCAAAACAAGAGTAATCTCCAATACATCAAGAGCATCCAAATAGCTTGATTAAAAACTAGCAATTGCATTCTAAATCCTTTTACTAAGTAGTGTTCTTCCTCAAAAAAAAAAAAAAATAGGTAAGAGTAATCTTTTCAAGTGATTTTCTCTTTTAAATGACCACACTTGGAACTTGAACGTCATTAGAATCTACTTTTCAGCATAAATCCACCTACCTCAAACCTCAGGCGTTTCACTTGATCTGGGGAGTGAAAAAGTTTTGTAGACCAGGAAAATTACTTAGCCTTAAAATCTGTGAGAAAGACTTTTGACAGGTCTCCCTACTTTCCCCCCTAGCTATAAAATGTATTTCTTCTCTTCCCCAACTCGGCTGTCACTTTGAAAACCATCCAATAAATTGGTCATACCTATCACAGTTACCCGTAGGCAAAAGGAAAAGAGAGAGAGAGGAAAAGAGAGAGAGAGACATTATTTCATGAATTGAGATCAGGGTACCTTTGCCTGGAACCAATTAATTCTTTAAAGCCACGTTAACACTATCCAAGGCCAGATAGGAGAGGCAAAGTATCTTCTTACCGGTGTGACTATCCGAAACAAGCCCCTGCGAATTCCTTGTTGTCAGAAAGGGTAGGTTCCAGTGTCTTTTGCCAACAAAGAAAACTTTCCATGATGTTGTTTGTCACAGAGAGTTTATCTGCCACTGTTTAGCTCAAGCCAAGAATCCCGGAAATTATGTTTTAGCTCACCTGTGGGTCCATGGGCATACTCAATGGTGCGTGTTTTCGTCATAGTTCTATTTCCAGGCGATTGACCTATGGAAGCCACCCTCAGACACCTGCTAGTAAAGGTTTGCAAGACCCTCCAGCAGGAAACCAAGAGAGCTCCCAGCAGAAAGGTATTTTTACACCTTTAAGGGTGGACTTATCTTGAAGGCTCACACATAGGGAACACAAATTGCCGGGCGTGCGTGTGTGTGTGTGTGTGTACCAGGTCTAGCGTGGACCACGCAGCATCATGTCCCGGTCCTTTGATTATGTACTGTCTTGTCCCTGTCTGGATGACTTTTCAGAAGCTGACAGAGCTTTTACGATTTAATTGGTGTTGACACGTTTTGAAGCCATGGCTTGAGGCACTAAGGGTCATTGTCTGCTTTCTCTGTCTCTCTCCTGGGCCTCCTCTTGGCTACCTGGCAGCCTGTGGTGCCTGGCTAGCCCTGCACCTTCTATTCATGTTCACACTTGTTCTGCGCCCTGTTACAAGAGCCCTTGTTAAGCGCCCAGCAGGCAGCGGTGAATGGAGATTTTTGACTATGTGGGATTTGAGGCCTCTGGCAATAATGGGGAATAAACTGTAAATATAAAAGCGTCCCTGTAGTGGGCTGCTGTTGTCACCGCCAAAGATGTATTCCGGTGGACCGCAGACCGAAGTTACTTTCCGTGCGTGCTCGCGGCTATAGGTCTCACAATTAGGTCTCTGCTTTCCGTTCTCGGCATTCTCTGACTATGACTTTTCCCTCTATCATTATTTCCAGTTTGGGTGTCTTCTTTCTTTTAGCGACGCTCCTTCATAGCACTTAGAGAAATACAATTGTGATTCTGACTTGCTCTCCAACTTTGTTACCTCAAAGTTCAAGGACAAAACAAAACAAAACAAGATTGAATCCTGCATTGTTCTTCAGGATCGATTGTGCAAAACGGTGTCTTCTTTCCCTCCCAAGAAGTCATGTTTAACAGAAACTTAGTCCTTAGGTCCCAAGAGTGACAGGCTGAGCAACTATCATTGTTTACAGAGCTTTGCTCAATTTGCTATATTAAAAAAAAAAATTAAGATTTCCAAAGTTATTAACTACCTATAAAATTACAGACTATCAAACCATCAAAAGTTACTTATTCACAAGCCCTGTGAAAAATATTTTTTCTATATAAGGGTTAAGATCTCTGGAAAGGTTTTTGTTTCCCCTTACCTGCCTGTCAGATTTATATGGGCTACAGTGGATATACTAACGCAGATGTTTGAATTTTTTTAAAGTAGATAAAGAAGGAATTCAACTGCTATATTAGGTTGCTGTTCTAAAAGATAAAATATATTAGAGAGACAAAGTGCATTCTGAAAATATCTATAATGGATGATTTTATAAAATAACATGAATTAAATAAAGCACTACCTTAAATGTTCATACATTTACATAATCTAAATCTACTGACTTTCCAGGTCTTTATAATAATCAAGTCATAAATAAAAAATATTAACATTACTAGTAACAATTTTCCAGTGAACTATATAACTAATTCCCTCCAAATATAAACACATTATGAGAAAATTCACAACACGACACAGTTTCTGTTTGATTACATTGCCAACGCAAGATTAAGGTTGAGATCCTTTGTTTCAATAAGAAATAATTAACTTCTCTCAGAACTAAAGAGACAGCAAAAATAAAAATGAACCAAAGCCACCAGAAAGGATGACTCCACTGGATGAAGAGACATTTGAAGGACAATTTCAACTTCCCACCTGTGAAAACTCTTGCAAATGAAACACTACATACCGTTCTCCCAGTACCCCAAAGCCAGGAGAAGGTGAAACCATTTCCAGGTATACTTAATAACAAGGAGCAAAATCTGAAACAGTATATGAATATGCTAATAGTGAGAAGCAAATGGTCACAGGGTTTGCAAGGCTCAAAGTGGAGGCATGACTCCGGCACGGAACTGTCTTTACTACGTAAGGTGTGAAGAGCACAGGGATGCATCTTGGTCACTCTGGGTCCAGGGCCAGGTTCCCGTTGCCATCTGCAAGTTCTGCGATCTGAGGAAAACCACTCAACTTCCCTGCAGCTCAGGTTCTTCTTCTGGGAAACAGAAATACCTACTCCTCCAGGTTGTCTCGAGGGGTATAGAAGCGCCAGAATCTATGACATACCAATAAAACACACAGATAACTAGAATTTCATTGGATTTTCATCCTTTGGGTTTTGTTTTTGTGGTCTCTGTTTGCTGGTATCGTGAGGTGGGACACGATACTTTAGGTCTTGCATCGTTGAAGACATCGTATGTTCTGGGATTAAGACTTTAAAAGCTTCTCCACGGCTGGCATACCCTTCTTGAAGATCTAGAAAAAAAAAATATATTGGGACACCCGTCAGAAAACGGGGATCCCCGAGTGGACATTGGCTCGTATATTATGTGGGGGGAATTGTGTTCAGGATCGCTTCAGAGGTGCAGCTATAAAACCTTCCTGAAAATGAAAGTAATCTCCAAAGGAGAAAAAAAAAGATTGAACGATGCCAGGTATGCAACTGGGAATAATGAAATAATCACGGATTGACTTCGAAAGCAATGTACAGTGTCTGGGACAATAGAATCACATATAAATAAATCAAACCCACAGGACACCTATCCACCCTCAACTTCTGCATAAGTAGCAATGTGGTGCCATTTCTATATCCATCATCATTTTCCTTTCTGTGCCTGTTTCCACTGATTGTACCGTGTTTCCCCGAAAATGAGACAGGGTCTTATATTTATTTTTCCTCAAGAAGACACCCCAGGGCTTATTTTCAGGGGATGTGTTATTTTTCCCCTCAAGGCCTCAGCTTGCAGCATGCACAGGATGGCCGGGACCTGACGGGGAAGCCCACCTTGTTGGTTGGGGCTGCCCGCACCTCTCCGGTCACCTCTGGGATAGTAGCTGTCACGATGGGGCAGATGAGAAGGGCTCCTCATCGTCTTGACCGCTCTGCGACAACATGCATGGGTCGTGCAGACGCACTGTGCAGCCACACCCGTCACTAGGGCTTATTTTCAGGGTGGGGCGTCTATTGCGCACATGCTTAGAAATCCTGCTAGGGCTTATTTTATGGGTAGGTCTTATTTTCAGGGAAATACGGTAGCTGGGCATGTTCATAAAGGAACAAAACATATTTTATATCCTTAAGTTTATACTCTAGCAAGCACTTTCATCCTGTTCACCTCAGCTGAGTCCCATATAGGCACCTATCAAAATACCTAGAACACTCTATTGATGACTTGCTTATTGGTCTGCCTCCTCATTAGACTGCAACGTGCTTAGAGAGCAGAGGACTCGTATTTTAATTCATCTTCACACCTAGAGCATTTCCTCAGTGCTCAGTAGCTAGCAGGCATTCCATAAATATATAGGAAATGAATGGTAATGAATAAATGAATGAAGAAATAAATGAAATGGAGAAGTAAAAGTGCCCCCTTCCCCCAGTTTCTACTTCGAATTACTCAGAGAATGGGGGTACATCATCATCATCCACATGGCATTGCCTGGCCGCACTGAAGCGGCCTCCCTGGTTATAGTACCATGCCCGGTGTGCACAGTGCATGTGATTCGTTTACATTTGCTTTTTTACTCTGTGTCTATATCTTCTATACCACCAAGAACCTTGCCACTCTCCGTACCTGGCTAGACGCCCACCGTGTAGAAAGCACCAAATCAATATGCGTTGCATGAATGAATGGGCTGTTATAGGAAACATCAATTTTGGGGTATGTTTCAGAAAAAGAATACGAAGGAGCTCAATCAGGAGGGTGTGCAGGAATCGAGATAAAAGCAGCACAACCGAGTGAAGACAGGCTGCGAGTTGCTGGAAGAGTTGTTCTGAAACCAAGAAGAGGTCAGGCTTGGAGTCTGGGGTGTGTAGAACTGACAGTCGTCTTCCCTGCGAGATTTGGGACCTGACCCCCAGCAGACATCAAATAAGTGTTTGCTGAGAAGTTTGCTAAAGGCAGAAACTCTTGGAGAAAGGAATCAGGAGAGCAAGAGAAGGAAAATAGTTTATCCCACACTGTTGCATTGCCTTTTATTACTGTAAAAAAAAACCAAAAGTCCTGATTAATAAGACCACAGGGGGGGAAAAAAACAAAGTACAAAAAAATGGGTGAAAATTTGCCTTCTATAATAATTGATTCGAGCTACATATATATATATATACATACATATACACAGTACATACACCCAATCCTTGATATTGTTTAAAAATGTGATCAAAGTGTTGATTATTTTTTTTTCAGTAATCACAAGTTGAAATAGAAGCCTTGGTTAAACTGATTAAAACCACCATTTAGTTATGATTGTTTAACCCTGTATTTATATATACAGAGACCATCAGAATTCAAAGCATTGGAAGTGGTTTGTTTTAATCCCTCAGAGAGAAAACTTCAGTCTTCCCTGTTTGATGCCTTTACAGATGGTTAAATGAGAAATGCCTTTTCCTTTTGTAATATTGTACTTGAAGATTATAAAAATCATATGGCAAGAAGGAAACTAAGGTAATATTGCCTTGTCTAAAGTCTTTATTTTACAGAGGAGACATTTAAACCAAGGGAGGAAAATAATCATTTTTACCAATTTTTCAGTGTACTTTCTGCTGTTGAAAAGTGAAAATAAAATGGTTCAATAGCTTTTTCTCTTTTGCCTTAGTTGCTAAAATCCTTAGAGTCCGGTTGTCCACACCTGGTTCTTAAAGCCCTGTGGGCATGGTACTTCCCTAGCGAATTCTCTCTTATTTTTTAGCAAAGATTTTTATCCTAAGTTGTTACTTAATCAATAAGCCACTTCAATCCATTTCAAAAGAAGGCAAGATACCCAAAGTGAACTCTAAAGTAGTAATTGCTTGTAAAATAACTGTATGTAGCTCCTCGTTTTTTAGAACAGGTATTTTTTTTTCCCCTTTAGGAATGGATCCAGCAAACTATTAAACACCACGATATCTTTTAGTGGCTGATATACACAATAAGAATACAACTTTACTCAAGAATAAATTATCATCATATGTTTAGGTAATGAGGGCCATTCTCTGAAAAAAAAATGTCTCCCCCCAAATAACCAAGAAATATTCCAAAATGTGTGTATGTTTTAGGAAAACAGCAACGATGACTGTGCTACCTAAATAAAGTTTGGACATCAGCTGGAGAACATTCAAGTTATTCTTAGTGTCATATCTGAAACCAGTTTGTCCTCAAAGTCACCATAAATAGTAATGTGACTGTCTTTCAGGAGAAGGGACACAGGGACATTGTCTCCTGAAAAGTGACATCATTCCAATGCACCTCAGACACCCTGGAGATCAATCAGCAAGGCAGATGGAGGCTCAACTCTATCTTACAACAGCCTTTGTTTACCTTCTCTGGCCCAGATTCCTCATTTGCAAAGTGGGAATAATAATAGCGTCTACTTCGTAGGATTTTCGTGAGGAGTTAATACATGCATGGCCTTTTAAACAGTGTCCGTATGGTAGCTACTAATTATCGTCATTATTACTCTGTATTAAGCATCAGCCATGGAGCAGATACTTGAAGTTACTGAAGTTCAATAGCCACAGCAATATAAGCCATGGTGTTTGACTTGGAAAAAAAGAGATAATAGCAGCAATAAGAACAACAACAAAATAAAAATCCCATTTGGTAGATCTAGGAAGATGAGACTTCTGACTTTCAAAAAATTAATGTTAATAAATGTAATGCCATTTGTCTTATGAAAATAGAGCTTTAGAAATATAGACTTAGAGAAGTTGTCCATGGCCGTGCCACCCTCAATGAGCCGGATCTCGTCTGATCTCAGAAGCTAAGCAGGGTCGGGCCTGGTTAGCACTTGGATGGGAGATTTGGAGGAGTTAATGCCTCACACAGGACTATAGCAGTCACAGAAGCTTCCAAAGGGAAATAGAACCCAATCTGGACGTGACAGATGATACCAAGCTATTGTTTCATGACACATTCATTGTTTGCTGGCTGTCATTCTATTTTAAATGCTCAAGAAGACAATGTATTCAAACCAAAGCTCTATTAGTACTAAGGTAGACAAGTCTTATTTTATTTTATTCAGAAAAATAAAAGAATAAAAGATATTTGATCCCCCTAAACAAGTTGAAATGTTTGAAGTTTCATAATTAAAGACAGGATACTATCCTACATTTCTAACTTTTAATTCTCTTTTTTTTTTTTTTTTTGAGACAGTCTCATTCCGTTGCCCGGGCTACAGTGCCTTGATGTCAGCCTAGCTCACAGCAACCTCAAACTCCTGGGCTCAAGCGATCCTCCTGCCTCAGCCTCCTGAGTTAGCTTGGACTACAGGCATGCACCACCATGCCTGGCTAATTTTGGCTAATTTTTTCTATATATTTTTTTAGTTGGCCAATTAATTTCTAATTTTTTAGTAGAGACATGGTCTTGCTCTTGCCCAGGCTGGTTTCGAACTCCTGACCTTCAGCAATCTTCCCACCTCGGCCTCCCCGGAGTGCTAGGATTACAGGCGTGAGCCACTGCGCCAGCCACTAACTTTCAGTTCTAATGATATGTTTGTCCAAATGGCCAACACTTCTGAAAGTAAATGTTTTGTCATTAGAAAGGATCACATTCTGTAATTATTATGCTTCCCAGGTTAAGGTTCAGACGATCCACGGCACTAGGGCAGGGCGGGGCGGGGAACCCGACTTACCCCCAGGACTGTCTCTAGACAGCAGGTCAGGCGCAGTATCCACGAAACGCCACGAAAACCTCAGTCACGATCATTTAACATCACGCATGACTATTGACTAGCTCATGCTCCAGGACGTTGCCGTGAATAAAACGAAAACCCTGATCTCATGAGGCTACATTCCAGTAAGGAAGAACATAAGATAAACACACATGCTTTTATTATATGCATGTGCATCTATATATGTACACACATATATACACGTATATATACATATATATGCATACGTGTATCGTGCATCACACTGAGTGGAGATAACTTCTGTAAAGAACAGGCGGGGTGTTCGGGGGAGACCTCTACGATGGGTGACACTTGGAGAGAGACCTGGAGGAAATGGGAGGCAGACCACACGAATACTGGGGGCCCGGGCAGTCCCAGGCACAGCGAGGGCAGAGGCCCGGTGGTGGGAGGGCCTTTGTGCGCATGAGGAGCAGGAGGTCGGTGGTGCGGAAGCAAAGAGGCTGGTTGGAGACGGGGCAGAACGCCAGACCCAGCAGGGCTCCACAAACCCTGGGAAGGACGTGGATAAGGTGGGAGCCATTGAGGGTTCTGGAGAAGAGGCATGACGCCATCCGACTCTGTTTCGGAAGGAGCCATGCAGGCCGCTGCGAGGAGAGCAGGGGCGGGAACAGGGAGGCCAGCAGGGAGGCTGGCATGGAGGCCGGCGGGGAGGCCAGGGGGGAGGCCAGGGGGGAGGCCAGCGCAGCGCTGCCATGGTCACTCAGATGAGGAGTGGCAGCGGCTCAGGTCTGGGCGGCAGCACGGAAAGCTGGCTATGAAAAGTGAGACGGAGGACCTGGCGGTGAATCGTACGGGGAAGATGAGGCTGCCCTTCACTGAGGACGGGAGAGACTGGGAGAGAAGCCAGTCTGGGGAAGGGAGCGAGGCTTCGGCACTGCACACGGCCACTTTGGGGTGACGCAGACAGGCGGGCGGAGAGCAGTCGTCCAGACGTGTGAGTCTGGAGCTCAAGGTCACAGCTGGGCCCTGACACGTAAATTCTGGAGTCATCGGCAGATACCGTGTGTCCCCCAAATAAGACAGGGTCTCATATTTATTTTTCCTCAAGAAGACACCCTAGGGCTTATTTTCAGGGGATGTGTTATTTTTTTTTTTTTAAGTACGGTACAACCATCTACATTGATTCAAATAGAGTGAAGTCGTCTTCTCCTGGAACATCCTCATCACTCTCCAAACCCCGAATCCCATCCTGAATGTCTTGCGACTCTGTTTCCTTTAGAACCACTGGCCCCGATCTCTCCTGTCGAGCACTAGAGCTCTCATGGGGCAGATGGGAAGGGCTGCTCGTCGTCTTTCCCGCTCCGCGACAATATGCATGGGTTGTGCAGACGCGCTGCGCAGCCACGCCCGTCACTAGGGCTTATTTTCGGGGTGGGGCTTCTATTGCCCAAATGCTCAGAAATCCTGCTAGGGCTTATTTTATGGGCAGGTCTGATTTTCGGGGGAACACGGTATGTGGCATTTAAAGCACTCAGGACCCAAGACGATCACCTGGGGAGAGAAGGCGGATGGAGAAGAGAGGAGACCCAAGGACAGCCCCGAGGTTCCCTGTCGTTAAGAGGTCAAAAGGATGAGGAGGGAAAGCAGAGCAGACTGAGAACAGCCAATATGGGTAAAACAAGAACCTTCCTGTGCTCAGCTGTGTCACATGCTGCTGACTGACTAATAAGGGAACGGAGAAATGACTTTTGGATTTGCAATATCTCTGGTGACACTGGCTGCAGTCCTTTCAGTGTCAGTCGTAGCAATAAGGACCGCAAATTCTATGCCAGCTGACACGGTTTGCATAGCCCCCCCAGTGCTGGAGGTGCGCCTGGTGGCAGGCGTTTGGGTCTTGGGCAAAGACCCCTCATGAGTGGCCGGATGCCCTTCCTGCGGTGATGACAGCTCTCATGTCAGTCCCTGCGAGAGCTGCTTGTTTAATGGAGCCCGGCCCCCCTCCTCCTCCGTTCTCTCTCTCTCTTGCCCCTTCTCCCACCAGCCGACCCGGCTGCTCCCCTTCGCCCTCCTCCTTGAGCAAAGGCTTCCCGAGACCAGAAGCAGGTGCCAGCGCCAGGCTTTTCGTGCAGCCTGCAGAACAGCGAGGCAAACAAGCCTCCTTTTCTTTTTGAATTGCCGAGTCTCCGGCATTTCCTTCATGGCCCCACACAGGGGCTGACAAGACACCAGCCGCGCCCGCTCTGCTCTCGGCCGCCCTCTCGCTCCTGTGCGCTCCGCTCTGCGGCGTTTGCACTGGGGTTCCGCAAACGGCGTCTCCCGGACTCCTCCGCGGGCCTCTCTGCTAGATCCTCCGGGAGGGCAGCGCTGGTGGGAGAGAGACCAGGAGGCCGGAGGAGAGAGACCAGGAGGCCAGAGGAGAGAGATAGGAGCTCTGCTTCCGCCCCAGATGGCTGCTGCGACTGCCGGCAGTTGCTGGAGCTTCTCTGTCGGCGCTGAGGGTAGAGAGAAAAGGCAAAACCTTGCCGGGGGGAGGCTCAGCCTTCATAGAGGCTGCATCTTTCAGAGGACGCGGAACTGACAGGGACGGCACCACCTGTGGCAAGGCAACAGGTATGGACACCTGGGTCCCAGCCTCGGACAGTCACCGACTTCTGATGTCTTTCTTTCTTCGTATTAAAACTCCAGAACGCCCCCCCCCCCACCACCCCTTCTCCTTTTTGTTCTTTCAGCCCCTGTAGTGCCATCATTAACCAATTCCCTACATACAATCCCCTTCTGTCTGGATCCTGACATCTTAATGTTGGGTCCTTCCAATACGACAGACAGTGTACTAAGCCCTTGCAAAAAACATAGCATTAAATTCTCGCAACAGCCCCATGAAGTAGGAACATTATTATTGCCGTATTATAGACGAAGAAACCGAACATTGGGTGGATTAACTTGCCCCAAGCCACTAGCAAGGGAAGGGATCAGAACTTGCGCCCAAGTTTGCCTGACTCTGGAGTCTTTGTCCCTTAAGGAAATTTCCATGTTTTGCCCAAAGGGAACTCTTCGGTTGATTTATTCCTTTGAGTTGATTGAAACTTTCAGTACTTTAGAGGGAAAAGGTTATTAAAACATTACATCGTCAGCACTAATCAGTTCGGGATTGTAGCACGCTCCCTGCTCTCCTGCCTTCAAGAATCTTCTGTATAACCTTAGGTGGCTGTTTTTCTTCAGATTGAGTTTTTACAAAATTAGGGAGTTAATTGTCTCATCTTAAAGCCCAAATTCATTTCTGAACAGTTCAAATTGTTAGGAAATTCACATGCCATCATCTGCTTTGGTGCAACATTTTAGTCACTGGTCCTATTTGACCTGCTTGAGAAAAAAAAAAAAAAAAGTGCTGATTTTAGGTTAGGATGGCACCTTGCGCTTTGTGACTTTGAAGCCCTCGCCACAGCTGACTGAACCAAAGACTGTAGCCTCGGCCAAATTGCAGCTGCAAATGGAATGGCCACAGAACAAAATTCGATTCGATAGGAGAACTCCATTCCATAATGATGTCTCTACTGGATATTAACTGAACCAATAAAATCCTCTCCTTTCCCAATTTTAAATGTGAGACATAGAGACACATAGACAGTATGGTGGGCACAAGCCTACACATACATGCATACCGGGAGAAGGCAGAGGCAGAATACAGCAGCATAAATTAGGAATATGCAAAAGTTATGAGGCAGTGATCACGATGACTGAACTAAAGTATGGAGGAGGGGGAAGATTCAGCGGGGAACAGCAGGAGTAGAGACTGAGATTTGCTAGGTCACCATAGTAGCTGGGATCAATTAGCCCTTGATTCCTAGATATGGCCAGATTAAGTCATAACGTGATTGAGTACTCAGGACAAATCTACAGTCTTTCACGAAATCTGACTACGCAACCGTGATCGTAACTCGAATACAATTCTACCATTTATGAAGCTTGAAACCGTGGTTGTTGAAACTGTTTCCTGGTCTTCTGTTCTTTCAAACAAATCATCGACCACACAAACGCCCATAGTCTGAGTATATCTCTGTTTCTTGAAACTTGAAGAACCTTAAAAAAAAAAAACTGAACTTCAAATAAGGGTAAAACTGTCTTTCACTAGAGCCCCACAAATAATTGAATGCAGCTACGATGTCTAGTAGGCCCTTCCTAATTCTTCTCTCTTTTACACTGAACATCGCTATGAGTTTCTTAATAATATTTTCTTTTCCTTAGCTTACTTTATTCTAAGCATATAGCATATACGTTTAACATACAAAATGTTTGTGTTATCTGTTATGTTTATGTTTGCGTTTATGACTGTTTATGTTGTCCATAAGGCTTCCAGTCAATAATAGAGTATCAATAGTTACATTTGGGAGGAGTCAAAAGCTATACAAAACTTTCCGACTATGGAAGGGGGGTGGTGGTGCCCCTAACCCCATGTTGTTTGAGGGTCAACTGTACATCCAGAGAAAATGAAAGCAGCAAGTCAAAGTGATATCTGAACTCCCATGTTTATTGCAGCATTATTCACAATAGCCAAAATTATGGAATCAATTTGAGTGCCATCAACAGATGAATGAAGAAAATGTAGTATAAATACACAATGGAATATTATTCAACTACAAAAGAGAAATAAATTCTGTCATATCTGATGGCACAAATGAAGCTGTGGGACATTATGTTAAGTGAAGCAAGTCAGGCACAGAAAGACAAATGCCACATGATCTCACTCGTGTACAGAATCTAAGAATGCCATCCCATAGACGTGGAGGGTCGAATGGAGGTTACCCAGGCCGGGGGCAGTGGTCAGGGAGGAGGCTGGGGAAAGGTTGGTCCAAGGTTACAAAACTTCAGTTAGACAGTAGGGATAAGTTCAAAAGAGATTTACTGTACAACACGATGACTATAGTTACTAACAATACAGTCCTGGAAAATGCTAAGAGAGTAGATTTTAAGTACTCTCACTACAAAAATGACAGCTACGTGAGATTAATGCACATATTGGTTGACTTGTTTTGGCCATCCCTCAATATTATATCTATTTTATGTATACATACATAGCACACGTGTTTCAGGACATTATGTTGCACATGATGAATATATATAATTTTATCTGTCAATTTTGAGAAAGAAAGAAAAGAGAGAGAGGGAGAGGAAAAGAAAGAAAGAAAGAAAGAAAGAAAGAAAGAAAGAAAGAAAGAAAGAAAGAAAGAAAGAAAGAAAGAAAGAAAGAGAGAGAGAGAGAGAAAGAGAGGGGGAGGGAAGAAGGAAGGAAGGAAGGAAGGAAGGAAGGAAGGAAGGAAGGAAGGAAGGAAGGAAGGAAGGAAGGAAGGAAGGAAGGGAGGGAAAGAAGGGAGGAAAAGAAGGGAGGAAAGAAGGAAAGAAGAAAGGAATATTGTCTCAGATTTCTCTCTTTGTAACTATTTCTGAAAGCCCTCATTTATACCCAAGACTTTGAGTCTCTGACTCATTGATGACTCCCAAACATCTCTCTCCAGTGCTGACTCATTTTCTGCCAACTGTCCACTGAGTGTCTCCTCTTGGCTGTCCCAAAGGCACATCAAACACTGTAAACCCCAAAACTAAACTCATTATCCTGCTCACCAACTCTATTTTTTCCTCATATTGGATCTCAGCGTCACAGCGCACTCAGTGGCCCAACGTAGACGACTTTCCCTCGCTCAGCCTCCACACCCGATCCTGTTCTAAGCCACGTGAGTTGTATCTCCACCGTTCCTCAACTCTGTCTCTTCCTTTCCATCCTCCCTGTCTTGGTGCAATGTCCTCTCTTTTCCCTCCCTGCCCCTTTGCTTCACCCTACAGCTTGAACATCTACAAAACACAAGCTGTAGAGACCACCTGTGGAATAAGCAATTCGTCTTCCCGTGAAGAACGGCGTGTTGCCTAGAAACCGCCCCTCCAAGACGACCTGCCTCTTGCCTTCCATTGTCTTGGAGTTACTTCCAAACGCTGAGTTGCAGTCTCTGGCCCGTCTGGCCCTGGCCCGACTGATTTCCCTTCCGGCAGCTGCTGACGAGCCAGTTATTTTGTTTCCATCCCACGTTCCCGTCAACATTGCTTTGCTCCATATAAACTCCGTACTTCCTGACTCTTTTTTTATGAATCGGTTCTAACATCTGCCTGGGTCCCTCAGGGGTTAAATAAATCCTTAACACGTGTTCATTTTTATACCTGCGCAAGAGTCGTGATTTTACCCTTGAAAATCGTCCTTTAACTTCTCTGCTTGAAGTCATCGGAAGTCCCCCCAGTGCACGTGGGACCGATTCCGAGCTCCTCTCGGGGACAACCGAGGCCGCTGACAAGCTGCTTTCCGCCTAAACCCGGGTTTTGTCCGCCGCCCCTGCTACCTACGGCCCACGCTCCGGCTACACTGCCTGCTGGGACCTCCACGTATTGCGGTACGCCGTTGCGGCGCTGTGGCTTTTGCACCGTGCCCCTCTGCTCCTGGGTCTGGAAAACGCCATATTGCCCCACGTCAAGCCCTCCCCGTTAGAGAGTCAATGGCCGAGCGCTTCCCATCCCACGGCCCTGGGCTCCACTCTTCTTTCTCTCGTTATGTGGCGTCCCTGTTCACAAATCTCTACGTCCGAATAAAATGCTGTCACTCAGAAGGGTGGCGCTGGGTTTACCACTGTAAACTCAGCGTCTGTCGCCGTTTCGATCTATCAGAGGCTACTTATTGAGCACCTGCTGTATGCTGAGCCCACGGGAGATGTGATCACGCTACGGTAACTGAGACGTAGCCCCTGCCCTCAGAGAGCTCACAGCTTGTTGAAAGCGAGACCCGAATCTCATGGTTTTTGTTAAACGATTACCAGTGAATGACTATCAGACACAGAAATACACCCCAGAGGCAGGGCGCGGTGGCTCACGCCTGTGATCCCAGCACTCTGGGAGGCCGAGGTGGGCGGATCGCTCGAGGTCAGGAGTTCGAAACCAGCCTGAGCAAGAGCAAGACCCCGTCTCTACTAAAAATAGAAAGAAACTAATTGGCCAGCTAAAACACATATTAAAAATTAATATATATTTTATATATATTCTTTACCGGAGTGGTCAAGAAGACGAGCAGCCCTTCTCATCTGCCCCATGGTGACAGCTGCCATCCCAGAGGTGACCGGAAAGGTGCGGGCAGCCCCACCAACAAGGCCGGCTCCCCCTGTCGGGTCCCGGCCATCCTGTGCGTGCTGCAAGCTGAGGCTTTGGGGGGAAAATAACACGTCCCCTGAAAATAAGCCCTGGGGTGTCTTCTTGAGGAAAAATACATACAAGACCCTGTCTTATTTTTGAGGAAACATGGTAGTTTCTAGAGACACACATGGAATAAGGAAAGGGAAAACATTCACGTGCTTGGACAATCGGGTGAGCTGAGTCACATCTAATTATGAGGGAAGACAGACTCTGCCGAGTCTCTTTCTCACCCACAACCCAGCGGCGCCCTCTCACGGCTTCTGAAGGCCGCCGCGGTGGTGATTCGAGGCCGCTATAGATAGACGGGAGCGTAACATCTGACTCTCAGGATGGAATGAGAACTAAACGGTTGAATAAACAGCAAGCACTTAGAGCAATGCCAACACACGATGCTTAACATAACATAAACAGCATCATTCAAGCTTCATCCAGATCACTAATAAAAGACACCAACTAAAACTAAGAGAGTCCAGAATTCTCGCAATGTTAGGAGCAACCTGCCCAGTTTGATATAAATCTATTAACCAACAAGCCTTCTGGTACCGCGTGCAACAAATTGTGAATTTAAATCTCCACGCTGTCATTTGGTCTGTGTTTTTCCCACCCCATCTACCAAATTACTGTGAGCAACACCACGTTTAAAGCACCGCCCATTCGCAGGTACAATGCCCCCATCAGAAGGAGACATGCATTGTGTGGCAGGACTCGTTCTCCCCCCCCCCTGTATAGATGTAGGGGTACAAGTGCAGTTCTGCTATGTGGATATAGCTGTGACCTGTTTTAACATGAGCATTTGTGTTGGGAAAATTCCAAGAAGATAGTGAGTACCACAGACATCCAAGAAGACGTGAGTAAAGGGAGAAATTTAGGTGACGGGTGCAGGGGCAGAACAGGGAGTCAGGACACCTGGGCACAAGAATGGAGAAGAGTCCCCCACCTGGTATCGGGGTGGGGAGGCCGAATCTTCATGCAGAGGTGAAGCGTCACAAAGCA
This sequence comes from Microcebus murinus, assembly GCF_040939455.1. Lineage (NCBI taxonomy): Eukaryota > Metazoa > Chordata > Mammalia > Primates > Cheirogaleidae > Microcebus > Microcebus murinus. The sequence goes on from NC_134126.1 coordinate 33,867,699, forward strand.
AAATTTAAATTCTATTTGCTGACACTGCAAATAGCAGTTAGCATGGTTGTTGTTTTTTTTTTTTTTTTTCCTTTTTCAGCCAGGGGTGCTGGGAGAGACCCGGGATCAGCATTCCGCAGACTGCTCACGCTTCGCCATTCCTCCGGAGGCCCAAAGGCAGGAGATCACCAGCCTGAACTGAGGATTTCTGAGCCGCACGCACCTCCTGGCCGGGGTTTCAGAGCGTGCTCGCTTTTTACCCCGGGCTCTGGTGACTCCCACACAGTCACTCTCTGAAGTTCGCTCCCTCCAGGCTGAGTTTCCAGAAAGAATGCTGACAGGAAAAAATGTAAGGGGAAAAAAAATGCAAAAAAAAGGTCCCAGTGCCTGCAGGAGGAGGTTACACGTGCAGACCGCAGTCTCTGTTGTGCATCTCAACAAAACGTGGTGACATTTCCACTGCCATGTCCCTGCAGTGGTGGCCTGCTCATTTCCACTCCTTTATTCAGGCCTTGGCGGAAGCATGATCCAAGTTTAACGCTGTTTCTAGGCCTTCAGAAAAAGAAACTATTTCTCTTTGCACAGAAAAGCTCTCTCTAGAGTAGCCGTATGAATATGGTGTTGTCTTTTCACAATGCTTTTAATAAAAAAAAATGCTTTAAATATGAGCACAACACACTCAAACCCATGAGGACCCCCCAACTCTCCAGTATGGAAATGTTTGTTAAAAAATATTGTGGGTGCTAGAAATACTCGTTTTTGTCCAATTCTATAAGCCCTTTAAAATTAGGCAAACGAGAGTCCTTTAGTGTGAAAACTATCCACAGCTTTAAATATAAAACACAATATGAGGTTCTGTGATTCATTTCTTATTTACCCAAGGCAGAAGGGAAAATTCTCCTGTCTGAAACTTGAGGAAAACTTTTTTTTTCTCTGTGTTTTGAGGTTGCTTAATGAACAGAATAACTTTTCTCCCTTGTGAACCGTTTCCTACTACCGCTGTGGGAAGTATAAGATAAAAAAAGGAAGAGCAAGAAGAGAAAATGAAACAGAGAAAAGAGAAAGCTATCCAAAATACAACTGCCGTATAATAAAAAGAGTTTGAAGAGAGCAATGATATAGAATTCAAATCACAATGCAAAACAAATAAAGTCACCTGTTTATGCCACTGTAGGTTCCAGATGGTGAGAATTCTCATAACAGTGCTATAGACCAGAGTCAATGTTGCAATTTGGGAAATAAATGCAATATAGCTTTCTCTTGTCTGCCTCACCTTTAAAAATAATTCTAAGAAGAAAATAATTGGGCCGGGCGCGGTGGCTCAAACCTGTAATCCTAGTACCCTGGGAGGCTGAGGCAGGAAGATCACTTAAGGTTGGGAGTTCAAGACCAGCCTGAGCAAGAGCGAGACCCCCGTCCCTACTAAAAATAGAAAGAAATTATCTGGCCAACTAAAAATATATAGAAAAAAATCAACTCGGGAGGCTGAGGCAGCAGGATCGCCTGAGCCCAGGAGTCTGAGGTTGCTGTGAGCTAGGCTGACGCCACAGCACTCACTCTAGCCTGGGCAACAGAGTGAGACTCTGTCTCAAAAAAATTTTTTTATAATTATAGCGTTACCTAATTTAGTCCTTTATTGATGCCACGGCACTCTAGCCCGGGCAACAGAGTGAGACTCTGTCTCAAAAAAAAAAAAAAAGAAAAAAAAGAAAAGAAAAGAAAAGAAAGAAAGAAAATAATTGAATCTGAGAGCAACCAGAACGCAAACAAAAAATTACATAGAATGTTGGATTTCTGTAAACAAGCAACTCCTCCCACCTGACATTCCCTAAGATAAGCAAATTACTCCTAAAACATTTTAAGTTGCTTCTAATTGTGCATTACACAACATTTGAAAAGAAATAAAATTCCTCTCTCTTCACACACATTTATTCTAACAAAAAAAAAGAATGAATCGAACTACTATAGTATCAAATTCTAAGTGTATTTCATGTTCACAGTCTTTTAGAAAAGAAAATAGCTTGTTTAGGCTTATTTGCCTTTAAAATTAAATGAGCATTGTTGGCTTCTTGGGCATACATGAAACCTTCTTACAGACTTTAATCTGATTTGATAAACCGCCACTCTAAGCCTACATGTGCCTATGGGCCTCACATGCAACTAACAAAATAAATAACTAGTAAAAGCATGTATTAACACCTGCTTACACAGAGTGAGAACATGAACACTTTTAAGACTTTTAATTCCCATTGCTTTCCAGAAACTTCTACTTGTTTACAATTAAATTTGCATTTCACCGGCAACATCAGACAGAGCACCCATCCTGAAATACGCTCACTGACACTATCATTTTGTATCAATCTTCTCCAGTTTAAGGGCTCCCAAATGATGCCATTGTTACGTGAGTCTACAGTTGCCAAACATATAGAGATACATAATGCCACTTTCTGTTTATTTTTAGACTTTTACTATGACAAATTTAGAACGTACAGAAAAGTAGATATCACAATATCTTGAACTTCCATAGACCCATCACCAGGATTTAAAGATTATTAACATTGAACTATATTTTCCTCATCTTTTTTAATCTCTAATGGATAAAGTCTTTTTTTTCACAATGCCATTTTTATACTCCCCAAGTTATAGTAATTTTTTTAATGTAATCTAATATACATATTCAATTTTCCCCAATTCTCAAAAATGTCTTTTTATAGTTTGTTTATCTGGGTCAGAATCCAAAATACACACATTGCATCTGGTTGATATGCCTCTTAAGTCTCCATAAGTCTATAACAATCCCTTCCTTTTTAATTAATGTGTATTTTTTTAAAAACTTGGCTTATTTGTCCTGTAATTCCCACGCTGTAAATTCAGTTGATTGCGTCCTCATGCTGTGATTTAACATAGTCCATTAGTTCCTACATTTCCTGTAAACTATTCATTGTATTCAGAAACTTCATTAGATTCAGGTTGAAATTTTTATAAAAAAATTATTCAAATATTGTGCTGTGTAGCACTCATTGCATTAAGGTTTCTATCATCTAAGTGCTCTATTTTTTATTTTAGTTTTATTTTTAGCTTTTTATTTTAGTGCTCTGTTTTTATTACAGCTACAAGTTTTCTATAAAAAAGAACTTTCCTTTATCCACTATTGGTTAGCCTGAAAAAGTCTATAAAATGATAGTACAAATGCTTGAAACTTTCTCTTTATTTAACATTTTCATGATAAAAGTTGGTGCCCTAACAAGCACAAAAATTTGCTAATTAGATTTCATTTTTTTTGAGAATTATTATAACTTTGTGGACTTTTATATATTTGATTTGATCAACCATTTTTAGCCATTTTTCTGCATGATGATAAATTATCCTACCTTTGGCCAATAAGAGTCCCTTCAAGTTAGCTCGTGTTTTTTTGTTTGTTTGTTTCATTTTATTTTGTTTACATTATGCAAATAGTATTTTATAGCCTTCTTGCTATCAAATAGATGCATTTTATACAATTTCTGCCCCTGGCTAGGAAGCAGCCATCTCCCCAAGCATGTCTGGTTTTTTTTTTTTTACTGTGAAATCATATAAAAGGATCATAATCTCTGCAATATGGGTATTTATTGCCACAGTTTTGTTACTAATTCTAGGACTTTTATGAAGTCCTAGAAATACATATGTTTCACAAAGACAAAAATAAATCCTGAACTTATCCTAAAATTTCCAATTCACATTAAAGGATTATAGGGATTTCACTTAAATGCTTCATTTTGTAATTGATCTTTTTTTCTCTGACTCTGAAAACCATGATTCCTACAACCATCACGACAATTATTTGTTTTATCATAATATATATATATTTTCCAAAATAATAATACCATTGTCACTACCAGTAAGCTCTCTGATTATAGTTTAGACTTCTTATTTGTTTTCTTCATCTTAGGTTTGTATAGTCAAACTACTATGTTTTAAAATAACTTGAAATAACTTCTCCCTGTGTAGTTATTCTGGCACTTTGCTACACAGTTAGGTTCATTTGCCGTCATTTGTTTCATTTAACTTAGATTTGGGGAAGATTCTTTGGATTTGATTTGATTTGATCTCAACTCTGTAAAACATGAAATGGCTCCATGTTCAGAGCCATGAAACAAAGTATAGACAGCTTTAGCTGCCCACTTTCCCTCCCTATGTTTGTAGATAACCAGTTTTATAATCGTTTGTTTCATCGTTTCATTGTTCCTTTTGAAATACAGAAAAACAGTTATAAATGTTCATATTTCCCATCCCCTCTGTTTTTTTTTGTTAAGACAAGTTCTGGCTCAGAAAACCCCTGACCATGTAGGAACAGGAAAATATTCATGGAGTATTATTTCCTAAGAGTTAACATTTAACATAATATATATATATATATATATATATATATATATATATATATATATATATAGCTCTTGTTTATGGTCTAACTAGAATATAAGCTACCTACGGGTAAGAGTTTTTGTCTGGTTTTTTCCCCACGGCTGTGTCTCCAGATTCTAGAACTATATTTGGCACGTAGGAGATGCTTAATAATTTCTTAAATGAATGAATAAAATCTTGCACAGGGCCACTTACCAATGCTCCGGAGATTAGCCTGGGCATGGGCCCCACATCGGCAGGCCCGGTGGGGCCCCCACCTGTCCGCACTGGGCCCTGGGAGACAGCTCACCCCCAGCAGGTGAGGCGTGTTCATGTAAGAAGCAGCACAGAAGGGCGGTGCTAGCCATAGTCACCCTATTAGGAGATCTTTTCTTCCTCCTCTCTGAACCTGAGTATTAAAGAATGATTGATAGATTTGATACTTCCTAAATCCCTAAAAGTCTTTTGGGATTATGTCTGCTTAACCCAAAATACAGAAGAGGGTTGAGATTATCTAAATCAGTCAGGTCCCCTAAACCCTTGTTTCGTCATAAGTTAGGATTATTTGGGATTATTTTTAATCACTAGCCACAGTGATAGCTGTATGTTTATTTGTAACTGTTTTCTTAAATGTGTCTCCCCGACTGAAATGAAAGCTTCGTGAAGGCAAGGATGGTCTCTTTTCTGCTATTACAGCCTAGATACACAGTACTGTGCCTGGCACATAACATATTCAGGAAAAATGGGGGGGAAGGAAGGAAGGAAGGGAGGAAGGGAGGAAGGGAGGAAGGAAGGAAGGAAGGAAGGAAGGAAGGAAGGAAGGAAGGAAGGAAGGAAGGAAGGGGAGGGAGGGAGGGAGGAAGGAAGGGGAGGGAGGAAAGGGAGGGAAGGAGGGAGGGAGGGAGGGAGGGAGGAAGGAAGGGGAGGGAGGAAAGGGAGGGAAGGAGGGAGGGAGGGAGGGAGGGAGGGAGGGAGGAAGGAAGGAAGGAAGGAAGGAAGGAAGGAAGGAAGGAAGGAAGGAAGGAAGGGAGGGAGGGAGGGAGGAAAGAAGGGAGAAAGGGAGGAAGGGAAGAAGGGAGGAAGGGAAGGAAGGGAAGAAGGGAGGAAGGGAGGATGGAAGGGAGGAAGGGAGGGAGGAAGGAAGGGAGGGAGGGAGGAAGGGAGTAAGGAAGGGAGGAAGGGAAGAAGGAAAGAAGGAAGGAAGGAAGGAAGGAAGGAAGGAAGGAAGGAAGGGAAGAAAGGAGTAAGGGAGGAGGGAGGAAGGAAGAAAGGAAGGGGAGGGAGGGAGGGAGGGAGGGAGGAAGGAAGGGGAGGGAGGGAGGGAAGAAAGGAGGGAGGGAGGGAGGAAGGGAGGAAGGAAGAAAGGAAGAGGAAGGAGGGAGGGAGGGAGGAAGGAAGGAAGGAAGGAAGGAAGGAAGGAAGGAAGGAAGGAAGGAAGGGAGGGAGGGGAGGGGAGGGAGGGAAGAAAGGAGGGAGGGAGGGAGGGAGGAAGAAAGGAAGAGGAGGGAGGGAAGGAGGGAGGGAGGGAGGGAGGGAGGAAGGAAGGAAGGAAGGAAGGAAGGAAGGAAGGAAGGAAGGAAGGAAGGAAGGGAGGGAGGGAGGGAGGGAGGGAGGGAGGGAGGGAGGGAGGGAGGGAGGGAGGGAGGAAGGAAGGGATCTTCCATGCCCCTGTTGTCTTCTTGCCAGAGGCAGCAAGAGCTGACGGCCTTCAAGTTTCAGAGGCGATCTCCTTCACGTTCTTTCCCTGAGTGACAGCCCCTCACCGTGGGGCAGAATCTGAGTTAGAAGCTTGAACGTCTGCCTGAAACTTTACCAGGCTCTCCCAGTCCTCCTCCTGATCCTCTTGTATGGAATGTCCTTTAAATCCAGCTATCCCTGTCTACAAGGCAAAGAAGGGAAAGACCGTCTGCTCTGTAAATAAAGGTCCACAGCTTTTTACCAGCCCTGATGGGTATGAATGCTGCTCTGAGCAGACTGGGGCACCTGGAAAACGAGGCTCAGTCTCCTTTGCTGCTCACCATCCGGTTCTTGCTGTATTTTGTTCTTCCAGAAGGTTCTCTGATGAACGGTACCCCGGTGGTGCCAGGAAGGCCGTGGCAGCCCGAGCTGCTAGCGGGTGATGGATCTACAAAGCCCGGGCGGGAGGGACCCGGGGCGGCAGCCACGGCCATCTCTCTCTTTTGTGGTTTCTCTCTCTTTCCATTAGGTTTGACATTTCCGAGACAGAGCCTCCTAACTGACTGTTAGCCCACGGCGAGGACTGGGAAAATGAGAATTTGCTGAGAAAACTGACCCCTACCCCAAACTGTGGGGTGTGAGCCGCTGCACTCACAGCCTGCGGGGAAGGGAGCTCAGGCCGGGCCTCTGTCCGAGGCCGCGGGGACGTGATAGACACGGAGCCCGCACCCAGCGCGCCGCAGGCGGCCCGAACCTTCCATCAGGAAACATGGCTCTTATTTCTATCTTTCTGCGGGAGGGCGTTTGAAATGGAGATCGGCGTCCACTCCGTCCCCACAAAAGGACATCTCCTGCCGTCAGGGATAAGCTCGGGAAGTTGGACCCAGGAGAGGACACGCAGCGAACCGGCCGCGGGCACGAGTTGGGAGAGCAGCCCCATCCGCCACTCGAGGGTCTGTTCCGGTGGATTCCTCACGTACAGCGGTGACACTTTGAGATTTGGGGGTGGGTGGGGGGAACACAAGGACCCTGCCTCAGACTTCGGCTTCAACTCGGGAAGGTTTTCCTCTCCAAGCCAAAGCGAGTGCTGTGCCCGGAGCTAACTGCCAGGCGGGAAGAGCAGCACCTTCCTGCAGGAGCACTTCCTGGTGGAAATACTTGCGAGGACATCTTTAGCCGAGACGATACTCCTTCCTTCCCAGAGAAAGACCAGGGCGGCCACTCTCAGGGAAACAGCAAAAAAAAAAAAAATAAACACAGATTCCCAGCCAGGAGGGCCCAGGGCCCCCGACGGAAAGAGAACGCCGGTGTTCCTTATTAAAATGAATTAATTAGCCTCACTGATGAAGGAGGAGGACAGAATGGGAAAGAGAAGTATCCCTGTTAAGCGTGTCTATTCGGGCCCCACGGGGACAGAGAGTCTATGAAAATTCTTAAGGGAATTAAAACACATGTGCACCAACAACGCCTTCCTGCGCCGAAGCACCAGAAGCTTCCAGAATTTCAGACAAAACATTAACCTACCAAGAAGCTATTTGAATAAATCAGTGATTTTTTTCCATTGTAGTTTATCATTTGTTGTTTATTAAAAAAAAAAAAAAAGCAGTAAAACACCCTTGTCAAGAATTCTTATTTCTTATATCTTGAGTTGTCTGTTCTCTCTCCGGAGTACACGGTTTTGTCCTTTTTGTTGTCGTTGTTTGCTATACTAAAAAAGCAAACAGGAAAAAAAAAAAAAACAACTCTCAGATCAGATCTTTGAAAATCGTTAAGGACAAGTGGGTATTGAATTTAAAATTTGAGTATACTAAAAAATGTTTTGAATGGAATGCATTAATATTCTGGGAGCTTGGGGACACTGGGGAACAACTGAGGTGGTCGAAACGCTCCTCCATTTCTTATCAGCAGTTGCGATCAGTGCCGAATGGGATCGTTTTTAGATAAAAAATATAAAAGCCTTCCATTCATCAACGACCGATGATAATATTTACTGAGTACCTGCAGTATACAAACTCTTAGTTAGGATTTAAAAAGTACACACAGAGGAAAAACAAATACGCCTTGCCTTTTGCGAGCGTGTAACCCCAGCTAGTGGTTTAAAGCTTGAACACGCAGAAAGGCCACTAGGCTTTGTGGAGAACAGTGTCAGATAAGGCAACAGGGAGTGGGACCCATTTCAAGAGAGCAAGATGTTCCTCCATGTGGACTGATGGAGGGAATGTTTTGTGTAGCAGATAGAATTACAGTTAGGTTTATTGTTATTATTATTATTTTGAGACAGAGTCTCATTCTGTTGCCCGGGCTAGAGTGCCGTGGCGTCAGCCTAGCTCACAGCAACCTCAAACTCCTGGGCTCAAGCGATCCTCCTGCCTCAGCCTCCCGAGGAGCTGGGACTACAGGCATGCGCCACCATGCCCGGCTTTTTTTTTTCTTTCTATTTTTAGTTGTTTGGCTAATTTCTTTCTGTTTGTAGTAGAGATGGGGTCTCGCTCTTGCTCAGGCTGGTCTCAAACTCCTGGACTCAAGCGATCCTCCTGCTCAGCCTCCCGAGGAGCTGGGACTACAGTCGTGGGCGCCACTTAAAGTTAGGTTTTAAAGACAGAGCAGGCATCAGTGAGGCTGTGCTTTGGTTTATCTCTTTCCCCTTAAAAACCACCCCATAATTTAGTGAAGTAGTCACGATTACTAACCATATGGGGTGACTGGCTCGCTCAGTAAGTTCCTCTCCACTCGAATCAGGCGAGTCCACTCCCTTGATTGCATTCAGCCGGTCAGTGGGCAGGGCTGGGACGTCCAGGACGGCTCCCGCACCTGGTCGGTGCCTCAGGTGCTTCCTCTCGTGGCTTCTCCTCGTGGGAGTGTGAGTTCCCTCGCAGAAGAGCGGGCTCAGAGGCTTCAGTCCTTACACGAACGGCTTCTAAAGAAAGAGGGTAGGCCGGGCGCGGTGGCCCACGCCTGTAACCCTAGCACTCTGGGAGGCCGAGGTGGGCGGATCATTTGAGCTCAGGAGTTCCAGACCAGCCTGAGCAAGAGCTAGACTCTGTCTCTGCCAAAAATAGAAAGAAATTACTTGGACAGCTAAAAATATATATAGAAAAAATTATCCGGGCATGACGGCGCATGCCTGTAGTCCCAGCTACTCGGGAGGCTGAGGCAGGAGGATCGCTTGAGCCCAGGAGATTGAGGTTGCTGTGAGCCAGGCTGACGCCACGGCACTCACTCTAGCCTGGGCAACAAAGTGAGACTCTGTCAAAAAAAAAAAAATATATATATATATAAAGAAAGAGGGGAAGCCACCAGTCTGCTTTAAGGCTGGTCCCAGAAATAGCACAATCTTACAATCTTACTTTTGCCACGTTCTGTGGCCAAAGCAGATCACAAGCTTATCCCAGGTTTAAGGAGAGAGAAAACAGATTCCACTCCTTCACTTGCTGAAATCAACAACAGGAGCGAAGAAATTGATAGTGGCCATTTAAAAAAAAAAAAAATGCCATGAGCAAAGAGAAAAAGAGGAGATGGGATACAGATGCCCCTTTCTATATAGACTTATGAAAACAAAACCAATTTTTATTTTTTAAGATGTTTTTCCTATGTACCGAGCAGTATGCTAACCATGGGGGGAGGAAAAAGAGAAATATATTGCTTGACACTTGAATTCAAAGAGCTTTCGATCATTTAGTTGTTGTTGTTGTGGCCCTGGGGTGTTTTCCCCACTGGTTCTTGTTTCCAAATAAAACACGGTATAAAAAGTAATCAGAAAATAAGCCTTCACTACTGCAAGTAGATTCAAGAGTATAATGGAAAGTCTTTCCGGTGCATGAAGTTTATGGACGAGTAGAAAAACAATGGCATTCAGGATGCCATACAGAGGACTAGAGATAGATTTTGGTCTTGAAGTTTCTATTTTCCCTACGGGGAGGATTTTTCTCTGAAGCTCAGTTGCTTTCCTGGTGAGTTCCAGTTTCCCTAATTTAAATCCGAGTGCAACTTGTCTGCCGCCTTTCAAGGAGACGCTTTTATGGTGGCAACTTTGGATGATCAACGACATAGGTGGAAGTATGTCCCGTATATATTCCGCCCTACACCTCACCAATTCTCTTCTTGGCTTCCGCACAGCCAAGGAAACAGTCAACAGAGTGAATAGACAACCTACAGAACGGGAGAAAATATTCACATGCTGCACCTCTGATAAAGGGCTAATAACCAAATCTACAAAGAACTCAAGCAAATAAGCAAGAAAAAAAAAATCAAACAACTCCATTAAAAAGTGGGCAAAAGACATGAACTTTCAAAAGAAGACAGTTCTTCTTTTCAAAAGAAGATAGACTGATAGCCAACAAACATATGAAAAAATGCTCAACATTATTAATCATCAGGGAAATGCAAATCAAAACCACAATGAGATATCACCTAGCCCCGGTGAGAATGGGTCTTATCAAAAAGTCCCAAAACAACAAATATTGGCGTGGATGCAGAGAGACAGGAACACTCCTACACTGCTGGTGGGACTGGAAACTAGTATAATCTCTATGGAAAGCAGTATGGAGATTCCTCAAAGAACTAAAAGTAGACCTACCATTTGATCTAGCAATCCAACTCCTGGGTATTTACCCCACAAGAAAAAAAGACACTTTATAAAAAAGACACCTGAACTCAAATGTTTATATAGCAGCACAATTCACAATCACGAAGATTAGAATCAACCCAAGTACCCATTAATTCATGAGTGGATTAATAAAATGTGGTATACGTATGCCGTGGAGTACTACTCAGCCATAAAAAATGAATGCCTTTTGCAACAATCTGGATGGAAATGGAGACCATTCTCCTAAGTGAAACATCTAAAGAATGGAAAAACAAACACCACACGTACTCACTACTAAATTGGAACTAACTGATCAGCATGCATGTGCACAGATGGAAGTAAAACTCAATGGGAATCATGCAGGTGGGGGGGCAGGGGAGGATGGGTGAAATCATGCCTAATGGGTACAACATGCACTATCTGGGTGATGGGCACGCTTATAACTTTGTCTCAAGCAGTACAAATGCAATCCACATAACCATTTATACCCCCGTAATATTCTGAAATTAAAAAAAAAAAGATATTCGCTTTTTAAGGAGAATCACAAAATACCACTACTGTTTTCCCCACTTAAATTCTAAATCAGCTCAATGGTACACAAAAAGTAATGAGCAAAGAACAACAAGAATATAAGCCTTATCATCGATAGCCACTGAGTTGGACTGAGCAGCTTAGTTCTGTGGCAATGATGGGGGCTTCCCACCCATGGGAGAATTTACCTGCCCAGGTGCAGGTCTCCCTCGGGTGCACGGCCTATAAAACTTTCTGCATGGAAGCCCAGACCAGAGAGCAGCTTTCTGAGAAAGGCAGGCTTCTAGAAGGAGAGAAGGCGGCAGGCCCGGGTAACATATGTGTCCTGCCTCCTCCCAGATACATCAGTAAATTCACCTTCCTCTCGAGGGAGGACTGAGTGAGAAGGTAGGCAAGAAGCCAGGAATATTGAGAGAAACTTCCGTCTTACGGAAATCTGATGCATGACATTAACGTATGTGTGTGTATATACATACACACACATACATGTATTTATATTAATATATAGAGAGTGTATTTATATTAATATATATATAGAGAGAGAGAAAGAGAGCACAACCAGCCGGAATTTCAAGTGCATTTCAAGAGAGCAAGGCGTTCCTCCATGTGGACTGGTTGAGGGAATGTTTTGCAAAGCAGGTAGAATTAGAGTTAGGTTTTAAAGACAGAGCGGGCGTCGGTGAGGCCGTGCTTTGGTTTATCTCTTTTCCTTTAAAAACCACCCCATAATTCAGTGAAGTCGTCATGATTATCAACCTTGTGGGGTGACTGGGCTGGCTCAGCAGGCTCCTCTCCACTCGGATCAGGCGAGGCCACTTCCCAGTTGGGTTCGGCCGCTCAGCGGGCGGGGCTGAATGGAATGGACGCTGCCTGGGACCACAGCTCTCCATGGCTCCCTTCCTTCCCTCGCTTTTGCAAGTCGAGAAGAAAAATCTCCAGAAGTTTTAAAACACAGAGAGAGGAAGAGAGAGAGAGAGAGCGAGAGAGCCAAACAAGCACGCGCAACTCGAAAACCCCGGGGGAAATCTGCGGATTCAGAACATCGTCCCCGTGGCCCGCCCTCTGGACACGGGAAGCCGGGGGAACACTGTCAACCGCGCCCGCCGCTGACGGGGTTTGCAGCCCGGACGGAGGGAGGCACCCCGCTCGCGCTTTCAGGCCAGCAGGTCTGGCCCGAACGAAAGACAGCGGCTGTGCCCGCGTGGCCCATGGCCGCAAAGGCGGCTTCAGGAACCAGCGGGACGTTCCCAAGTCTCTGCCCTTCGTGAAGAGGGCAGTTAATTTTCTTGCAAATCCGAGTATTGGTTTTTGCAGACCAATTGGCGCACCCTAAACACAGAAAACCGTCACGGTGACTCAGCCCTGTGCGCCAGGGAGGAGAGCTCGCAGACCCGAGCCCTCCGCAGTGGAGCCCACGGACACAGTCCCAAATTCACACCTGCTCCCTGGCGGGATTTGAGCTGGCGGGTGGTTTTTGTTTTTGTTTTTGTTTTTGTTTTTTTCCTCCCCCTTCTTTTCTGCTCAGGCTTTACTGCTTCTGCCTGGGCTCCCGGAGTTAACCCGTTAATGCCCGGAGCGTGCCCGGCTGCGGTTCTGCGGCCTGACAGGCATTCATCCCCGGCTCGCGGCTCGCAGGTGGGAGCCCCGGCGAGGAGCATCTCGGTGTCAGGCCGTCAGCAGCTGCTCGTATATCACGCCGGTCATTAGCGGAGGATCATCCTGGACCTTTGCCCACAGCTGCTTGCTGCGGCAGGAGAAGGGCCATAAAACCCTGGGCCCTGTCAGCCGTTGTCACTTAGGTGAGAATTTATCAGGGCTCCCGGTGCCCTCTGACTGGATTAGGATGAATAATGAATGAAGCTTTATGCCGCGCCAGAGCACACTAATAAGGCGGGTGGCCGGGGGAGGCTCCGCGCAGCCCGGCCGGGGGGCTCTGGGCGGGCAGGTGTGCAGCCGGTGGCCCGCCCGCCCGCCACCGTGGGCCTCCGGTGACTGCAGCCCCAGCCGCGGTCTGCGGTCCGGCCTGCGGGTCGTAATAAAACCCCAGGGATGAAGCCATGCATGCCCACGCTAGGAGAAAGGGGACGGGACGAATTTTAGATTCCCTTTATTTAAAAAAAAAACAAAAACAAAAAACAATTCCAGCGTGTGATGTCAGTCGTCTGTGTCACCGTCGCCCTAGAACAAGAGTCCGGTGTCAAGACACGAGCCATGTATCTTGGGGTTTCCACTGTCATCTAGGCAAGCGTCTTTGGTGACAGACACCCTGGGCTTTGCAGGGATGAATTCTGCCACTCCTGCGAGCGCGGCTGCCCCTGTGGGGGTCCAGGGAACATGGGAGCCCACGAGAAGGAACACGCCACGGGAGCAGAGGGCATCCCCGATCTGATGGGGGGACAAGACGTGTGTCTCAGAATCACCCCTGCAGAAACCACCTTCCAAAACACTGGGCTCGCGCTTCCCAGCCCTCCCAGCAGAGCCGGGCTCAGAGCGGGTCCTCCTCCAAGTTGCCATCTTGGCAGCCTCTCGGGACATTCCGGTTCCTCCCTGCCAGGATTCCCGAGTTGCTCCGAGAACACAAGGCTAACTCTCTCTCTCTCTCTCTCTCTCTCTCTCGCAAACACTGTGTAATTCAATGAAGTGAAGAAGAGTCTACACTGCTTTCGTTTTACGTTTAAATCTTTTCTCAGGTTTCCCACGTGTTTGCTCGTTTGTCTTCTGCTCTCGACTCGCTTCCCAGCTCCCCCCGTTCCGGTCGATCCTATTCTTCAAGCATTTCCGGAGACCCTAAGAATTTTTCAGCACTGTGGGAAATTGGGGGGGAGGTGAGACACATTGTGTCTACCTGGTGCACCTAGGTGAGCTGAAACTCGGCAGTGACACACGGGACGAGTGCTTCTCCCCTGCCGCACCGGTGGCCACCCAGACATCGCCACGACAACCGTGAGCATCTCGTCCCAGCCGCTCCTGTTCCAGCCGCGGAGATTGCGGGTCCCAGAGACGTGGGTCCGCCTCAGGCTCTGCAGGTGCCGGGGGACCGGGAACTTCTGCAGAACTCCCTCATCCCGCAGTTGCCCACCTTGAATATGAGGGTGTGGAAATGATCTCTCAAGTCCTATCAAGATTCGAAGTCTCAACACCCATGAATGACTTAAAAAGACTCAGAACATGTGTGACAACCCCCCCACGAAGGACTTAAAAAGACTCAGAACCCCCCACCCCCACTGCTGTGACGATGAGAAGAAAGCGGTCAGGGTCCAAACTGTGTTCGAAAAGTGGATTCCGAGAGAATCTTCTCCTGCTCTTGGTGCCAAGGGAGAAATCTCTCCCCTGGTTCCTCAGCAAATGAAGATCACCGAGCACTATCCAGTCACTGAACGCGAGGTCCCCTGACGGCTCGTGCTGCCTCTATATGTGTTTTCTCCCCATTCTCTGTCCATCTAGATGGAGCTCTTTCTCCCCCTGTCATTCCTAGACCTTTGCTTTGGTCTAGAATGATGGAATTTTGGGAACTGGAAAGAGAATGTCAACGTTAGTCAAGTTTAATTTCCTCAAGTTCCCTCCCTCCAAAAACCTGCCTGACGCTCCAGTCACCCCCAGATGGTTTCTCTCACTCTTTCTCTTTTCGTTAACTACATTGCCTTTTCCACTTCTTTAATACTTAAATAATAGCTTGGATGATTCAATAACCATGCATAAGATTCGTCTGCCTAATAATCCTCAAGACATTGTGTGTTGTGTTTATCTGAATTCTTCATAGACTCCAACAGTGTCTTTCCCATATCATTTACTGAATAATACTAATAATTATTTTATTAATTTATTTGATATTAAGCATCTCCTGAGTGTCAGACCATATGTTTGTTTCTATGGATACAGAGATGATTAACGGTTACTCCTGGTCCTCCAGACCTTCACAATCCGATAGGTATTTAATATTTGAGCGTTGCATTTGCTATGGTTTAGATCACATTCTTCGTGGAAGGATGGAGTAATATGGGCTAGAGGCAAGAAGCCTTAGTTATGAAACTAACGGGTTAAACCGCCAGACCCAAAGGGCCCTGAGTAGTCGGCGTGGTGATCCCGGTTTTAGGAATGTTTAGGATTAGTGCTTGGCCTGTTCAGCATCATCTTTAATGGCCTGGATGAAGATCTGGGGGACATACCTGTCAAATCTGTGGCTTACAGAAATAGTTCCTTGAATTAGTAAGTTACGATCCAAAAGAAACTTCTTAGGGCAAAATAATAACCCGCCTATAGGAAAGCGAAATTTTGCAGGAAGAAATATTAAGATCCTGGGTTTGAATATTTCAAATCAATTCTATTATGGAGGGTAGAGTAGGAGAACGTGTTACATGTGTCTTCAGTGACAGCATGTCTAATGCGTGTGTGCGAGCGTGCGCCTATGGGTGTGTGCACCTGCCAGGTATCTAGAACGGAAGGTGCGTTGCAATAGGCAACACTTGTGCTGTTGAACCGAGGTGTAGACTTCACACTTTACAAGGAGGGATACAGCCAAAGAAAGGACACACGTGGAGAACAGACACACAAAATGACCACAGCGTTGTATCATGAGAGGAAGGATGAAAGCAACTGAGGTGGTTTTGCATGAAGAAGAAAAGAAGCAGGGAACACCGGCGTTGTCTTGGACGATCCGGAAGGCTGCGGAAGAGAGATTAAAGTGACTCCGTGTAAGAGATGTTAGGAAATCCAGGGAGATAAATTTCAGCTCGCTCCGAGAACGACGTTTGCAGGGGCCACCTACGCAGGCAGTCTCGAGGGGCAGCAAATGCGGAAGAGGGAGCTGGGGGAGGCTCCCGCCTTGCCCGGGTCTCCTCTCTGCTGAGCCCTTTACCCCAAACACACATCGCCGCGACCCCACCTCCATCCCTAGAATGCGGTGGAGACTTGGTGCATGAGCGTGGGGTTGGGGTGTGATATTTGTATCATTCATCATACACAGCACCATGCCTATGAAAATTTCCGCCTCTATGAGCCCCCTTTGGAAGGTGGCATTGGAAGGGCCGTAGCCAAATACACTCTGAAGGTGAGGTCCGAGAGAAGAGCTGGGCTGTGCCTGAAGGAGAGCTTTCTGCAATTCTCCACGGAGGGCGGAGAACTAGAAAGGAGGGAGGGCGATGACCGCAGACGGACGCAGGGAAAACGGCCTCAGAGCAGGACACCCCGTGGCCGCCCCAACCCCACCCAGGGGACTCCTCCTCCCTTCGCCTGGTGGCCGAGTCCACCCCCCCTCACCTCCCCACACACCTGGGACCTAGAGGAGCACGAAGGAGCAGCAGATACAGTAGGAAAGTGTGTTCAAATAGCTTCAAGCTTCCGTCTTTACTTTCCCGAGTCACCCTCAGGAGAAAACACGAGCTGCTACCAAGGAAGAGTCCAGGAAGCAGGACCGGCGGGTGGAAGCGGTGTCGGGTCTGCAGGGTGCCGGGCACGGAGGGAGGGCCACACGGGGACCTTGCAAAGTGGGGGAGGGGAGGCGGGATTCCAGCCTCAGACGGGGACCAGCCAACCGGGCAGCCCGTGAGCCTCTGCCCAAGCCTGGGCCCCGGGGCTGGACTGTCGCATGCTGTCCTGCGTGCTCCTCGCGCCTGGTTCTGCGTGGACGCCTCTCGGTGAGTCTGAGTAGGATTTTGAGACGCCCGACCGGGCGAGAAAGGTCCTCCTGTCCCTCAGCACACGCCTGAGTCGCCCCCAGGTGGGCAGCGCCCTGCGGCAGCCGTGAGGAGCAGGAGAACAGCGCAGGGGGGGGGGGTGCCACGACCACGTGCCCACAGGCGTGTGCGTGCGTGTGCGTGCCCACGTGGTCTGCCAGAACATTCCATCTGCTGGTGGAGGGTCCCCCACTGAGCCGGCAGAGCCTGTCGTGCGGCACGCTGGCCCTGGCCGGGCCTCGAGCCGCCCCTCAGCGGGCCGGCGTGGAGCCTGCGGGGCCGCGGAGCCCGAGCTTAGCTGGGAACAGGCCGCAGCCTGCCCCGGCGGCCTTCCCGCTCGCCAGCTGTCTGAGGACAACAGCGACTTCGGTTTTCGTGGGCAAGACTGTTACTCGCACTCTCAAAGGTAAGGAACATCAAGGGGCAGTTTTACCAAGATCTTAGGAAAGTTGTACAAAAAGTCTTTTATTTCTAAAATTCCGAGAACACGGAGAGTGAGGGGCCGATCCCCGACTTTTCTAAGTGAGACTCACAAACGTGAGGGAAACCCAGGGCCACACGCAGGCGTTTCGGGTCACCCCGAGGCAGTTTCTACGGTCCGACGTGCACGGGGTCCCCCTGCTCTGGGGGGGCCTGTCACACCCTCGATGTCCAAATACGCACAGCTTTCCTGGGTACGGGACGACATCCCCAGCCGGACCGGAGAGACGGGCAGTCCGCAAGCCACGGGGCAAGGGATAAACCATAACGGTTTTGTGTTGAAGACCTCTTCAATTCAAACCATGCAATTTTGCCTCAAAAAGGAAATGCTAAAAACAGGAATAAAAAATGAGGGAGGGGGAAGAGGCGGGTGAGGAACGGCGAGTGTAGGTGGCGTCAGGGAAACGCCCGACCGAGGAAGGTTTCGCGGCCGAGCGCACGTGAAGGAGGAGGGTGACTGGGGAACCAGCGGGGACCCCACAAACGGAGTGAGGATCCACTCGAGACTGAGGGGGAGATGTTCGAGCAGGGGACAATGAACAGCAACAGGGACGGAAATGGGGGCGTGAAGAGCAGTAGAGCCACCAAGAGATAAGGGACAGATAATTCATGAAAGGAAAGAAGTTGGAAAGAAGTAGACAGGGAGGAACAAAATTATCTTTAAAGCAAAAAGAAATGTAAAGTCCATTATAATCGGCGGCGCTGTCTCTGCGGCTGAGAGCCCAGAGAGAGAAAGGAGAGACGCCCGTGGCCGTTACTTATTCATGCCCTTGGCTTCAGGGGGCTTCTCCTGGCAACGTGCCAGCAGCCTTGCCACTTTAAAGAATGGGGACTTCGGGACGTGGCCGCGCTGAGGACCTGGCCCTATAATCTCCTTTAATGTTTCTGTTGCATCGAAAGGTCACTCTGGATGCGGATGTGTATATGAAATTAAAATCAGCCCCAGGTCCTTGGAGACCTGGAGTCCTGGCAGACGGGGGGGAGGGGGGGTTCTCGGGGTGGAGTCCACACCCGGGACCTAAAGAGGCGTCATCCTGTCGACGCTGAGGGTCTGGTGACCGCCCAGCCCCACCAGCCCTCCCTCTTCCACCTGCCCGTGCCTGTCCCGCCACCGAGCACAACTTCAGCAGCAAATCGTCGTAGCGACTGATTTGGGTGCAGCGACGCTCCGCAAGACACGGGCATGGGGGGTGGACAGGCACCGGGCCCCGTGTTGGGAACATGCAGGGACATTATTTGTGATTTCACAGTGACTGGCGAGGTCTTTCCACCCCACGACTCACTCCCCCGTGACGGTTTCCAGTTCCTGAGCCTCTGCCGGGAGGTGGGTCCTCTGTACGCCTCCCCTCTGAGAGCGAGCTCAACTGCGCGGGACGGGGTTAACGTCCCGGCCTTGTATCTGAGAACGCTGAGTCCTGGAGGGCTCCACTTGGCCGGGGACGTGTAGCTCGTGCTCAGCAGGGAAGGGTTGTCTCTCTCCGTGTGTCTGAGTCACAGCAAGGCGTAGACTCTATCCGCTTCAACACATCCGCCAGATCATTACAGTTATTTATTTACTTATTTATTTATTTTTGAGGCAGAGTCTCACTCTGACTCCCGGGCTAGAGTGAGTGCCGTGGCGTGAGCCTAGCTCACAGCAACCTCAAACTCCTGGGCTCAAGGGATCCTCCTGCCTCAGCCTCCCACACAGCTGGGACTACAGGTCTATGCTACCATGCCTGGCTGATTTTTTTCTATATATGTTTAGCTGGACAATTACTTTCTTTCTACTTTTAGTAGAGACGGGGGTCTCGCTCTTGCTCAGGCTGGTTTCGAACTCCTGACCTCGATCGATCCTCCCACCTAGGCCTCCCAGAGTGCTGGGACAGAGTACTCTGGCCCATCTATCCCAATGGTTACTAAATAACTATTTGTATAATTACTTATTTAATGTTTTTTTTTAAATGAAAGAACCGTGAGAGAGGGCAAGTGTATCTTCAGCGTGATACAGTATCTACCACACAGGAGTTATACTGTAAATACTGTAGAATGAGTGAGCAAACAGATGGATGGATGGATGGATGGATGGATGGATGGATGGATGGATGGATAGGTAGCTGAAAAGCAGTCATTAAAAAAGATGAGGAATTAGGCCAAAGGACCTGAATAATTCATAACCTGAAAAATCAATTTCCGAATAATTAGGAGTGAGCTGTAGTCTTCACAGGTGAAAATTTATGCATAAGAACAATCAGAACTCACCGTAAGATAAAATGACTGGAAATAACAAAACCCCGCTTATATAGCCACATAAAACATTCTAAGAATTAAATATTTCGTAATTCGCACATGTTGTTCAAAAGGCACAAATACATTTAAATGTAAACATATTTAATAAAATATATTAAAACTATGGCAAAAAAAACCAACCTAGCCCTTAAATAGAATTCACAACTAAAGACTAAAGAAATGGTTTTATCACAATGAAGGATTCAAAATATTTTTGGATCTTCTGTACATCAGAGGAAGAGAACTATTTCAAACAGATAAAATCATAGGCTTGTATTTACAAGAGAACTACCTTAACATTCCTGGAATGGCATGGCCTTGATCTGATACTTGTCATTCAAGTTAAGATTTATCTTTATTTCCAACTCTTGAAGCTTATTTGACAAAAGATATTTTATCTAAGGTGCCTAAACATATTAACTGTAAATAAAACATTAACTCTCTGATAAAGATGTAATTAGCCCCTGCACCCTTATGAAACATGTATACTATGTTATTTACCTGAAAAGCTGGAATTGTTCCAAATTCTCCATGTAATTACATAATTAGGTGGTTTCTTTAAATGAGGATCATGTACTCAAACAGAAAATGTTTGTTTTCTCATGCCAATATATAACCAAACTGTAGACATTGCAATAAAATTCAGCCCAAAACATATTAAATTTACTGAAAGTACACAGGAGATGTCATTTAAGTTTTAGGCTAATGGGAATTTGTGAAACATTACATCAACAAACTTTACTAGCAAAAAGACTCACCTAATCTTGGATAAATCAAAAACGTTATATAGTTGGTAAAATAAATCTCTTCTCAAAAGCATAAATCATCAGATCAACCTAAAGCATTTATTTTAGAGTTGAGTCTCACTTTGGAAGTATTTCTAATTGAGATGGATGTAGTCAAAGCCTTCTCTTTATCTCAAGCTGAAATTATGTGATTTTTTTCCAAACATCAAGAATCAGGTTATCCATAATACTTTTGTAAAAATCTATTTTATAATATCTCTGGCCAAAAATTTCTTTGTGGATAAATACTCACTTATCTTACCAAATATGGTCCCTTAAAAAAATTCATCTTTGGAATTAGCATTAGAGGTGGATGCCAATTTAGTTTGTTTTTTAAGAATTAAATTAAAAAGCAATTCAGAGCCTTTACACTTATCTGTTTTTAAACAGATCAAAATTATTTTTATAAGCCACAGGAAAAGTGACTGAGTCTCACAGATTTAAAATCTATCAGAGAAATTCGTGTTTTCATAAAGAGTGAAAACAAAGCAGTCGGCTAACAATAGATCTCTCGGGCACTAAACGACAGCCCATAGGCTGTTGTCTTCTCTGGTTTAAATACGTTCCCTGTTCTTTTCACCCTAAACTCATTTGGCTTGAGTTGTTGATCAAAGAAAGTTATGCATGAGAGACCATTCTGCTCAGGAACGAGGGTCTGTCATGCCCCGAAACATCCTGTGATTTATAATATATGAACTCCGTGTGAAAAGAGGTAAATAAATTACAGCAATTTGAAAACAGAGGGGAAACATGCTGCGTATACAATTTATTGGTCACATGGCCGTGGATATTATATTCTCATCCCATTTTAATTTCTAAAGCTATTTAGATGACAGGGGAAGAAAATTGTACCAAATATATGTAACAGCACACACACGCGCCAAATACAATCGCACTACAGAAATAATCTTTCTGCTCCTGTGCCTTTTGAAAATGAATTCGATGCTTCCATGTTCTCATTGGTGTAATTAAGTAGACTTGTTCTTTTTTGATATTTTTCATCTTTGACTTTGATTACTGCAAGCAGGTTTGCAGTTCAGCAAGAATTGTGAGCCAAAATAGTCTCGCTGCTAAACCCGGATAAGTTTAAACCACACCAACAGCAAGCAGACAGAGGTGGTGGGGTGGAAGAGATAATAGTTCAGTTCAGGCTACTCTTTCTACAGCAGAGTAAAAATCTGGGCTCCTCCCTTCCTTTGTAGGAAAGAAGTAGATGAAGAACTAAGCAGAGAGCAATAGAAATTACTGGGATAATTTTGCAGGTCCTTCTAAATCAGGGCGGCATGTTGACTTTAAGGTTGTTTTCTCAAAATTTTTAAATGAGAACTCAAATGAACTCACAGTCATAAGTAAATGCCAAATTTCATTTCAAGCCAAATACAAATAAATTATTTTTGGACTGCTTGTAATTTAGGGTAACTTTGTACATTCTTCCTTTTCCATTACTACGGAAAATCATGTCATTTTGGAGAGTAAAATTAAAACTCATTAAGGATGCTTATAATAAACTTAAGGCATTGCAAGTTTTACACATATTATTAAATCAGGATGTTGTCTCCAAAATTTAAATGTTCGATCATTCTCATGAGCTGGTTCACATTTTTCCAAAGAAGACCTGAAATAGTTTAGTTAAAAATGCAAGCAGGCTTAAAAAATAAATAACTCTGAAAAGTTGGATGAATAGAAAAACGAAGGTAGAGAAAAAAGCTGAAACCAGTGTCAAGAGTAATTACATGGAAGATCTTATGTAGTTTCTAGGACTATACCATGAATTTGATTCTCTGATCTTCCAAGCATCCAAAACAAATTGCATCAGCTAAAGTTTACGCAGCTATTCAGGAGGATAGATTTTTCCAAATCTTGAGAAAAATTCCTTCCCTGGATCTTCATAAATGGACACTGTGGGACAATGATAACATCTTCACAATGTCACAAAAGACGTATTTTGGCAACATTTTCAACAGTAGCCAATGGTACAATGCCTAAGTGCCATTCGGTAAAAGAATTCTTCCTAAGGGCAAATTCATCCTAGCAGAAACTTTCTCATTAGTTGAATTGATTTAAGGATGAGTCGTCAACTATCAAGAATGAGTAGATTGCATATCCTTTTGGCAAGCCTCACAACCAAACATCTTTGCAATAGGAAAGAAATAACTGGAGGTTATATCCTCCAGGTGAAACCTGGACTGTAGACATCCCCCACCTCAATGAAAAGAAGATCCATGTGCTTTAATGATCATACAAAGAACAGGTACCATCTTCATCGTTCTCTCTATGAAAGGAAGGCTTCGGACTCAAACGTCTGGGAAGTGGCCGCCAAACTCCAGTAAGTGCCATCTGCCCCTACTGGACCCATTCCTCAGGATTTGCATCGCGCATTCTAACTGACACATGACCAAACACACCCACCATACAGAAGAAACCATGTCGGATGACTGAGATTTGCAGATGTGCAAAACAAAAACATGATGTTTTTTCAATAGCCTTTTCTGGCCTCCCAACGCTTGGAAAATCCTGTTTCTATATTTCCTGCACATTTGAGGCTTGCCGATCACAGCATTTATCACAAAGTATTATACATGTCTATCCACTTCCCTGTTTGCATGTGCCCACCTTGTTCGCTTTTATGTCCTCAGCACTTGCCACAGTGCCTGGCACGTTGTAGGCACTCTGTAAATATCTGTCCAATAAACGAATGAATATCTCTGGGGCTAATTATAAGGATTGGAGTGAAGTCATGTAATGATGCATAATAGGTGTTCAGTAAATGTCTCTTTTCGAGTTCTCAGCAATGGAAATGCAGACAAGTTTTAGACAAGAAAAGCTTTTCAAACACCCTGGAAGCTGGAGAGGCTCAGAATCACAAGCAATAGCTCATGTCTCTCACCAGTGTCTCGCCTGAGAGTTTGCCGTTCCAGTATCGGGTAGAGCTTTGCATCCAGACCTTGGTCTGAACCAAACCTGGCTTGGTCACTACTTAACAAAGAACTGAATTTCTCTGAGTTTGCATTTTCTCTTCTGCAAAAATGTGAACAATATTGGTACCTATTTACTTGGGTTATTTTTAAGAGACATAAATAAAATAGTGCGTGTGCAGGGCTTGACACGCAGCGCACCCTAAATGAACGTTTATTATTGTTGTCTGGTTCCCTGGCAACACAGTGGCAACACAGCACCTGCAACTCCTCTAGCTTCTCAGACTGCCTTTTTCTCTCCAGAAATCTCTGAACCAAGGATAGCACGTCAGTTCAATCAGGAGCCATGAGTGCAGAGATGGTCCAAACATATGAATCTATTGTTCATAGAAGCAGGAGCTTGCATGTTAGGATCGGAGGGGGGAAAAAAACCTAAAGAGATGAAAACCGCTGAGATTCCCACTCACAAAGAAGGAGTAAGAGTAAGCGAAAGGCATGGGAATTATGAAAACAATAGCCTGCCGGAGTTTCCTCCCCACACCTGAGACTTCCACAGGCTCATTCTGTCTGATATTCTCTGTCCCTCTCCTTTAAAAATACACATAGAACGCAACTCTTTTTTTTCTGAGAAACCATGCACCCACACTTAAGTGGTATTTCGGTACAAAAGTTATCCCATAGATATATTCGCTCTCTTAAAAAAAATAAAAGCAAAGAGCAAAGCATTTTCAGTATTAATAAAGTCCTAGTCTGAATAATTTACTTTGTCTGTTCGATGTCATCAGAGATATATTTATTCCAGAAAGCATGATACGTCTGAATTATTTCATCCCTGTTGTATTTATCTGTTATCAGTCATAAAATCTGATCATATTCGTTATCAGTCATATCCGTTATCAGTCATAAAATCTGTCTCATGCTGCTAGAACTAAGCATTTCCGAATGTATCAGAATGTTCTAGAACATATGCAGGATCAAGAGCTTGTATTTAACGCTAGGCATAAAATGTGGAGCCAGCATCCCTGGGTGCTGAGGAGGGGATCGTGTTAGTGACTCTGGCACTCGCGGCCAAGAGTGATGACTGTCCTCACAGGATCTAGAATAGGGGTCCTCAAACTTTTTAAACAGAGGGCCAGGCCAGTTCACTGTCCCTCAGACTGTTGGAGGGCCGGACTGTAGTTTAAAAAAAAAACTATTAACAAATTCTTATGCACACTGCACATATCTTATTTTGAAGTAAAAAAACAAATGGGCAAAAACACCTGCATGTGGCCCGTTGGCCGTAGTTTGAGGACGCCTGATGCTAGAACAATGCCTGCCATGTAGCTGCTCCTCAGCATATAATTGTTACTTCACTGAATTGGTCACAAGAACAATGGACCCAGAAGCTTGGAAATAAATTTAGGAGTCGTCTAGTCCAAACCCCTCGTTTTATCCATGGGAAGCTAAAATTTCGGTGTGAGGTGACTTGCCTAAACTTATTTAACTGGTCGGTTTGCAGGATTAGGCAGCTGCCTATCTTCCTCGCCTCCTGGTATTCATGTCCTTAGGTGATTCCCTCCCCTTGGGTATCAGCTGGACCTGGTATAACTTGCTTCTAGAATAAAATACCTCAAAGGTGATGGGATGTCACCACTGAGATTAGGTGCCACAAAGGCTGCGTCTCACTTGTCTCTCTTGCTCACCGGTCTTGTTCTCTCACTTGACGCTGAAGAAACCAGCCGCCATGTTGCAAGCTCCCCGTGGAGAGACCCTTGGAAGGTCTCTGACCAACACCAGTGAGAAACTGAGGCCTTCAGTTCAACAGCGTGAAGGAAGTTGACCCTTGCTGACGACCACATGAGCGATTTGGAAGCAGATCCTCCTTCAGCCAAGCCTTCAGATGAGACCACCGCCCTGACCGGCACCTCCATTACAATTTTTTGAAAGACCACGAGACCGAGAACTCGGCTGAGCTGCCTGTGGGTTCCTGACCAGCAGAAACTGTGAGATCACAGACATTTTAGCTCGCTAAATTTTAGGGTCATTCGTTAAGCAGCCGTGATGACTAAAAGCATCAGGACTAGGACCCTGATGTTTCTCTGCCTCACCGCCGACCACCTTGCGGATGGTGTTCTTACAACTATCCTTTGAGAACTATGCTCCTCCTCGCTTCCATTTCTCTGCATGTTTCCTGTTTACTTTAAAAACCTCCTTTTTGTGGCGTCATTCTGTGTTTTGCTGCTAAGAAAGTCCTTTATTTCTTTTACTTCTGTTGGCGAGGTTCACGACAGGTTCTGTGCTCTCAATTACAGACAACGTAAGCCAGGCATGGCATGCCAAAATGTGTATCCAGGGACTATTTTACTAGATACATACCGGATATATCTATTTTTAGAGCTCCATAAAGACTCAAATGAGCTGGAAAACAAGAAATAGAAAAGACCTTACAGTTCGCCCATGGGGTATACACCCCCTTTCTCATTTTCCCGGGAAGTTGTATCATTCCCTGATGTTTTATCCAGACCTTGCATTTAGTCTGCTGGCTTGAGCCTTTCAGGTGGAGATTCTAGGTTTTCTTTCACTGATTTGGTGTCTAACTTTGGGCCATTCAGTTAGTCTTGCTGTAACCCTTTTCTTCTTGTTGTAAGTAAAAAATAATACGTCTTGAGAAATAATTTAGAAATTCATGCAGAAAATTATTACTTAAAAATAGTATTTCTAGTATTCACATAAAAAAAATCAAAAGAATTTTATCAGTTACCCTTATGGATCGAATTATCTCATATTTGTACAGAAAATTTGTGTATTCATGAAATTGTTTTTATTTTTTACTTTTATTTTTGTGAAATTTCACTACTATGGTGATAGTCACATCAATTGCAAAATCAGTAGACAGTCCCTACTAAATTTTTTGTAAAGATAATAAGCTTCTCTTGCCCATGTGGGTTTAAATGTTATGTCCCACTTTATGGCATAAAATGCATAAAAGCACATCTCATCCCTGACTATAATGTACCAATAAATTACATCAATTAAGAAGTCAGGATATGAGATCATGTTAGATTTTGACCAAGGTTATCCTAGAAAAAAAAATCTTAGTGTATCATTTAATATTAACAAACAATAGTGGTTTTTTTAAATATATATATATATATATATTAATTGTTCAACTAGTCCCATAGTGCCCTAGTTCCTACATTCATCATACTTTTTTTGAAAAGTAAAGATGTAAGCGACTAAATGAAGTATTGCTGTAATGAAAGGATATAAGAATAGATTTTAATTAGATTATAAATACTTTTAAACTAGCCGTTCTTAAAAAGAACCCTCCGATCAAACACCCAGTGTATTGAGCCACAATGTATCTGATTACACGAAACGTAGCCACGATGCAGCTTTACTCTGTCTCCCTCTGCCCCTTTAAACCCTATTTAGTGGAAACAGTCTTTCCTCCGAGCTGACTCTGGTGACTTTCCTGGTGTTCGGGTCTTGGGCAACAGAACACCCTCCAAGTCCCTGTGAGTCAGACGCCCAGCCTCAAATCAGGCAAAAGCATCCAGGCTCTAGTTTTGAAGACAAAACTTCATGCTTGTCTTAAATAAAAAAAAAAAAAACAAAAAACAAAAAACTTTTCTCTTTCCAGATGGGGCCTGCTGACCGGGAAGGAGATACCATTCTTCCCTCTTTCTTCTCACTGTATCCCCACCGGCAGCGGTTTCGGTCCCCGCCAGAGGCAGAGGAAATAAAAGGAAGAGAAAGAAGTAAAGAAAGCTCCAACCTGGATGGGACTGTGAGAACCTGCCTTTGTGCTCTGCGGCTTACAGCTGTCAAAGGGGTGAGCCTCTCTCCCAGCTTCCCTCTCCAAGTCCCCTGGCCTCCCTGTGGCCGGGGCCCTGTGGAGCACGGAGAGACCCCTTCAGCTGCCTGCTCCTGACATTCACTGTCTTTCGCCCCGCTGAGGCCCCACCTGGAAGGGTCCCCCATCAAAAGGGACTGACAGTGAGGCTGAGGTCTCCCCCTAGCCCTGATTCTCTCTCTCTCTCTCTCTTGCTATCGGAGGGCCGTGCTGTGCACTGTCTTAAGTAGCCCTCGCCTTGCGTCACAAGCCCTCAACACGAGCCAGGGCCCACTCTACCCACGACTGCAGGGAATCCGCCCCACGCCCTTCCAGTGCCCCCTTGCCGCTGCCTCTCTCTGCTTGCTACGCACATGGAAAGACCTCCTACCCCTCCCTTGTCAGAAGACCTCAAGCACGGTCTCCTCTGAGCAAACTTTTCTATACGGAATCTTCTCTTTCTTCACCAACCTAAAACCGTGTTCCTCCCCTGCAATGGACGTGGGCCAAGAGCTGTGAGGCCCTCTTCGAGCTAGTTCCTTAGAAGACACTGCAGGCTTCACTCACTCTAGAAAACCACATCCATTGCAATCGCTTCGTCGTCAAAACGCCCAGTGGAACATACCTGATAGCATGAGCCGAACTGCGGTGAAAAGGCTGAGCGGCAGGCCCATAGATGCATGATTCTGCAAAACTCAGACATTTTCACATGTGCTCGGATATTGAGAGCTGCTCCGTTGAGACAGCTCACATTGAAGAAGACATAAGGTTAGTACATACTTCTTTGAGGCCATTACAGGATAAACGTCAAAAGGCCTCCTTCCGAGACTTTAGATACCAAGGTGCAACCTGGGTCAAAGTCTTATGGCTAAGTTATAAATTCCAGGAAAACATTACTCTGGAAGCCCTGACACAGGCTTAAAAGAGTGCCGCTGAGCAGAGCAGTGGGGAAATAGAGAACACACCTGAAGGCACGTAAAGAGCAAACTATAAAATGTGAGTCCGACAATAAGGATGTTTAATTATAAAAAAAAAATGTTTTACATGCATTAGGTGTTGGCAGACTCATGGCCGAGGAACACATCATTCATTAAGTCATTTTAAGGCTGATTTAAATACTCACAGATGGGCTCTGGAAGGTTCCGGTTATCTGCTGGTGTGTAATAAACCAGCTCAAAATTCAGTGGTTTAGAACCACCCCCCATTTATTCTGCTGTCTAGGCTGGGTTCAGCCGGGTGGTTCTTCTCCCGGTCTCACGTGTGGCTGCAGACCTCTGGGGCCGTTGATTGTTGGCTGAAGATCCAAGCTGGCTTCTATTCACACGACTGCCACCTTGAGCAGAACGGCTGGAACAGCGAGGAATGTGCTGAGCTCTTGTTTCTGTCCATACAGTCTCCCAAGCAGTGTAGCCGGAACTCCTTACGTAGTGGTGGAGTATGCTAAGAGAACGTGTCTGCAAACTGCCAGGCCTTTGCAGACCTACACACAGAACCGGCACAGCCACCCACCTGCCTTTCGCTGCATTCTATTGGCGTATACAAGTCACAAATCCAGCTCGGGCTCGCGAGGTTGGGGGGAAGCAGACTTCACCTCTCAACGGTGAGTGCTGAGAAGCATCTGTGACCGTCCTTAATTCACCACCTGGGATTTTAAAGACAACAGCACACTCTGTCATCTCCGGAGAACATAACATCAGTGTGGGTGAATACTGTCTATCAAGATGCCGATCAACCGATGATCTCAAAAATCAATTTGTCGATATTTATAAGTAAAAGGGAGAGAGGCTTCATACAGAGAGACGGCAACAACGTGTGAGGCCTGAGGGAAAAAAAGGGAAACACACACACACACCCCGGGAACACACTGGAGGAAATAGAACTGCTCTTTCAGTGCTTATCGTTCTTATTCCAATTGGTGTTTGATGAAAACTTCACAATTCATTGCCAAGACCCTATTTTCTTATTAATAAAGAGAACAGAGGACTGGGACTCTCTCTGGGGAACTTAAGATTTAATCAAGCGCTCATTGCTACCAGGCTTGGCTAAACTGCTTTTAGGAGGACTTTCACATTGTCACCAAAGGGAGTTTCTTCTTTCTCTGGAATGGAAGGCAAGACCTTGATGTGACACAGAGCCAAGAAAAGTACTGTTGAGACAGAAATGGCATATAAGCTAGGGCTTCTCCTCTGTTTTTCTACAGAAGACATTTCTCCTCTGGAGAGAGTATTGCTATGGACTTGCACCTACAGCATACAATGGCAAGACGAATAGGTTCATGAGGGAGGTGCCGCTCTCTAGCATACCTTCTTCGATGGAAATTAAGTACTACGAATGTTTTCAATCTATGAAGTCTACAATTCTTCCCACTGCCAATAGGATTTAGAGCCCAGTTTCAATCTATACTCTGGAACTTTAGGTTCACTAAATTGGCTGGACCTGTTTGCTCAGTGGTTCGATGTTGTCTTTAGGGTAATTGTGACAGAGAAAATCTTCCATTCTTCACTGCCCATATTGCAGAACTTCAAGGTAGGAGGGTTCACGTTGATGCTTTTTTAGATACAGATCTTGAGGATGTACCACCGCACTGGCTGAAAGCTTGAAGTTGATGGCATCAATAAATATAATATATTGAAGGACAGAGATGACTCTTAAAAGTCCCCTCTGATCTTTCACATCTAAATGAAGATTTGGGGATCATATGTCCCCCTCAAAATTCTTCGTAATTCTCACATCTAGGTTTCTCCTCTGCTCCAGTTTAGCCCACTCTGTCTGGGCAGTGGGGTATTGGCTACTTTTCCACCAAGCATTAAATATTAATAATATGTTCGCTTTGGAGAATTGCAAAATACAATGAGAATTTAATTACTTTGCAAAGGTCAATTAAAATAAGACTAGCAAAAAAAAAAAAAAACATTTTATACGATTTTCTTTTCTGGTCCCAAACTCTTTAATCTGGCTAATTTAGTACAAGACTCCATGCTGGAAGCCAAACTTGTAATTTGGAAGTAAGATGGGCTTTTCCACTTAAGTCTCCCTCCTTCCTCCTTTTTTTTATTACAGCCCAATGCAACATGCTGTTTTAAGATTCTGTGGATTATAAACATTTATGTCCGATCCTCTTTTAAAATTACTATTTTCCAGACTTTAAGAGCCTAGACCTATTAAAAAGTTTAAAATTTCCTAAGTCTTAGTTTAGGAGGAAGAGCAAAAATGGTTTCGACTATTCAGCCTTCTGTATGTACAAACTCAAGGTTCTGTTTTTACAGAAGAACCTTTTTCCAAATTTATTTCCAGCTACTTTTGTTTTCCTTGAGGGACCTTTGAAACACTATATTGCTACTTTTCATGTTTTTTATTTGCCCTCTGAAACAATAAAAGCTCAAAGGTTCATAAATATGCATTCTGTAAATGTATTATGCTGACAAAGTGTTGCTCAGATAGCTGTTTTCGCCTTTGGGGAATGAATAAGTTTACAGCATGCTTAAACAACATTGTAAGGTGGAAAGAGAGAAAAGAAAAGAAGGAGAGCAGGGGAAATAGTAAAAAGGAGAAGGAGAGAAAACTGGAAATAAACAAAAAGGAGCAGAAAGAAATGGGGAAATTTAAACAACCACGTCTACAAATGAAGGGGAAAAGGAACCCATAGTGAATGAAGGATGGGAAAGGAAATTAAAGACAAAAAGCGTAGCTATATTTTATAAATGTTTATGATGCCAAGAAAGAGAAAAAGATCTATGTTTTTTTTTTTAAACCAAAGATCCAAAGTGATCTTATCTTTTAAAGTGGGTTTGAACTGAGCAACATGAAATACCTATATTCTAATTTATGTCATGCTTTTATTTAAACAAAATTTGAGCACAAGGTTTTCATCCCTTATTAATTCTAATTCCCTCTGGACTTAATCTAGTTCTGCTTCATTCAACTCAAATTAGATAAACCAAAGGTCTGATGATCACCAATATGCAAAGAATGGAAAGAATAACACATTTCAACGACAGAGTGAAAACCCATAAACACACAAATCTCTAGTGAACTGTATTAATGAGCGTAAATGCAGATATTAGCAAACCAACGTTCTGATTTGGAGTAAGTCCGTCAGGTGTAGGAATGACTATTGGTTAACCCTGTGTTAACAGTTTCCTTTCTTGTGAGAAATTAACTGTGAAATTCAGAAAATTCTTTGCATTTTTTGAATAAAAATGAATGCTGTATACCAAAAATAATAAGAAATGGGAATAAAAGTAAACAAAATGTATTTTCAACTTAAAGAAAAATATCTAAGAAATAGTAAAACCACTGAGGAAGAAATTGACAAAAATATTTGGGATTATCACGATTCATTGTGTAGTCTCTGATCAGTAATTATTACCCATTTTGTTACTGCTCAGTGCAAATATTGAAAAGTAATGAAGTATTCTACTTGGGTATTTTTTTTTTTTTACAAATAAGTAGCCCATATAAAAGTTTTTCTCCCTCAGAGCTAACAGTCTTGGAATTCTCAACCCCTATTGGCTGGGTGGAAGCTCACCCCCTAATCTAACGCTTTAATCATGTTGCCTCCTTCAAGATTTCCTCAAAATCCCGTAATTATGAAGCAAAAATATTTCTTTCATACTTTGCCAACGTTATTATTCCGTTCGTGTTTCTGTTTTGTTTGTCTCATGGACGCTGAGAGTTGGGCGTTACGTTCGGCTGTTTTCCGAGGAGGTTTCATCGTGGAGCGATGACGGCACTGAATAAACAGGACGCGGGAAGAGTTCTGGGAGAGACACTTCCCCACACAGCAG
This sequence comes from Microcebus murinus, assembly GCF_040939455.1. Taxonomy (NCBI): domain Eukaryota; kingdom Metazoa; phylum Chordata; class Mammalia; order Primates; family Cheirogaleidae; genus Microcebus; species Microcebus murinus. Next base: position 33,899,575 of record NC_134126.1, read on the forward strand.
CAAGTGCCACTTCGGCCCGGGAGGACCGGAATCACTAAGCGGCTCGGAGGAGACAGACGGTATTGGACTTGGGCCTTGAAGGCAGAGGAGTAGGGTGGGTAGGAGGCCCGTGCAGAGGCGCGGAGACATAAAAACCTGTTCTATTCAGGGGGTGTGTGTGGCCTGAGGCAGAGAGAGGACGTGTTTGCAGGCGTGAGGGGCAGGGAGGGCAAGGCTGGGAAGGCAGAGAAAGGGACAATCGTGGAAGGTGAGGGCAAGAAATCTGCCACCTCAATGCTTCTTCCGAACCGCAGGTGGAGCCAGGACTTGCTCAGCTGCCAGAGAAAGACGCCACCGTGTGTCAATTCAACTGTGACTCTGTTGTCGCCTTTTAGGGAAATATAAGCATTGTGTTGAAACAACACAAAGAAAAAAAGTAGTCACTGTCACCACCGTGTCTCCACCGTATCAGTTACTTCCTTTCTCTTCTGAGTTGTAGTCACAGTGGAGGCACAGTCTGAATTCCTTTCTCCATTACCTTAAACATTTTCCATGTTGCTCTACTGTCTTGGTGGAACGGAGCCAGAGGCTTTTCCCGAACTTCCATTTATGGAGCATGTGTCAATTTCCCCCCCCCCCCCCCGTTTTTCTCAAAGTCAGTTTTAAATCCGTGCATTGGGGCAAGTGATTCCAAACCTAAGGGCTCTCAGAAAGTCAGCTCTAGAATTCGAATTCGGTACCATGTCCACATCAGATCTTCTGCACTATAGTTTGAGGTGGAGACTTTTGGGCAGGGCAGGGAGATCGCCTTGGAGCTAACGCGAAAGTCCACAGCGAGGAAACACAGCGGAAGTGAATTCTCTTTATCTTACTGTCTCACCTGGTCTAAGTGAGCATTTAGCCGGGACACAAAGCCTCCTCGTGAAGCAAACAGCCACCCCCTGGACAAGACGCCAGTCCCCTCTGCAAAAGCCTTTTGTTTCATGAGGTCTTCAGTATTTCTCCATATCGTCCCCTATGCCCAAACGACACTCCTGAGCATGTGAGCCTTTTATTAGAATGTCTTCCTTCTCTACTTTGATTTCATCTTCCTTCTACTTTGATTTCATCTCCGTTTACCGGTTGCACAGTTACATTGGCAAGCAACAGGTATCTACTGAGTATTTAGAGAATGACACTGTCCCAGGTGCCAAAGGGATAAAAAGAAGTGTAAAGTATTGTTCTCTTCCTTCAAAATGTTCATGTAGGCTGGGCGCGGTGGCTCACGCCTGTAATCCGAGCTCTCTGGGAGGCCGAGGCGGGCGGATTGCTCGAGGTCAGGAGTTCGGAACCAGCCTGAGCAAGAGCGAGACCCCCGCCTCTACTAAAAATAGGAAGAAATTAATTGGCCAACTAAAAGTATATACAAAAAATTAGCCGGGCATGGTGGCGCATGCCTGTAGTCCCAGCTACTCGGGAGGCTGAGGCAGGAGGATTGCTTGAGCCCAGGAGTTTGAGGTTGCTGTGAGCTAGGCTGACGCCATGGCACTCACTCTAGCCTGGGCAACAGAGTGAGACTCTGTCTAAAAAAAAAAAAAATAAAAAAATAAAAAAATAAAAAAATGTTCATGGCAGACTGAGTCATGGCCCCTAAAGACATGCAGGCCCTAATCCCTGGCCCCTGTGAGTATCACTATATTTAGCAAAGAGCACTTCGCAGGTGCAATGAGGAGAGGACGGCCCTGGGTTATCTGAACACTAGGCGTGTGTAGGGTATGTCAGGCGCATGACTTAGGTAAGAAATTTCACCCTAATCCCTATTCAGAGAGTTGACATTGGCCCAGCACTAAAAGACTGAGGGTACTTTTAGACATTTTATGTAAAACTGAAATTTTGTGTTGTACACATGTCATATTTTTAATTCCCCACTTAAACTGGTTTTTTCCATCAATCAAAATCCAGTACAAATTGCATTGGATTAGAGGGCTCCTGCTATAGTATTATTAATTAAGCAAATGAGAACCAAACAGCTTAAGACACGAGTCTAAGGGTATCATCTGGCATAAAAGCAGACCACGCTTGGTCACGGATCTCTGTGAATCCAAAGCCAAAGGCTCTTGGCGTGACATCCACTATCTCTTGGTTTATTGAAACAACTTAGGCCAACACTCATAATTGCATGAAAATGATTCTTTTGTGTTAATTCCTGTAAAACACAATTGATCTCTACAGGATTAATTCATGAGATCAAAATAAACCTAAGACCAAATTTTCAGAAGATAGCCTTTGTTTACCATATAAAATTGAATTACGCTTTTTAAAAAAAAAACAAAACCTTTCTCCAAGTGCAATTGAATTTTCCCATTTGGCCATTTCTTTCTTATTTAGAAAATGTAAGCAGTCAATACGGAGCATCGCTAAGCCCAACTATTGACCTCAACAGGTCGATATGGATGTTCGATATTAGTCAGACATAGCTCAGTTGTCAAATTTGCACTTGAGGAAAAGATTACTGTTTCGGTTCTTATTACTCATTCCAGGAACCGGCTGACTCCCCGTGGTCTTCTGTGTAACCTATCTGTCATATCCAAAGCGGAGCTGCTTTCAGATGCAGTATTGACCTCAGAGAGCAGTCCTGCAGCAGCGCAGAGCAACGATTCCCGGCCTGAGGATTTGTGCCTCAGCTGCACGCACACCCTGACCCTTGCCGGTCACCTTGCTTTGGAAGAACCAGACACGTGCAATGCACCAACCAAGCCATGCAGCTATGAGTGTGAGCAGTAACAGTGTAAGCCTACATCCCCTGTATTTAGTAATGCTTTTTTTTTTTTTTTTTTGAGACAGAGTCTCACTTTGTTGCCCAGGCTAGAGTGAGTGCCGTGGCGTCAGCCTGGCTCACAGCAACCTCAATCTCCGGGGCTCAGCGATCCTCCTGCCTCAGCCTCCCGAGTAGCTGGGACTACAGGCATGCGCCACCATGCCCGGCTAACTTTTTGTATATATATTTTTAGTTGGTCAATTAATTTATTTCTATTTTTGGTAGAGACGGGGTCTCCCTCAGGCTGGTTTCGAACTCCTGACCTTGAGCAATCCGCCCGCCTCGGCCTCCCAAAGTGCTAGGATTACAGGCGTGAGCCACCACGCCCGGCCCTAGTAATGCTTTTTAATGAAACCTAACTATGCCTTGCACTCCGAAGGGCAGCAAACAATGGTCATTTCCAGCCGCCCAGTGAAAAGACTACAGCACCTATCCAGATAGGCCAACCAAAATGCGCCATCAGTTGGGTGGCTAATCCTTGGGAAGCAGGAGGATGCAATTCCCTCTTCCACAGGCAGGAATCTCTGCCGCGCGTCTCCCTCCTCTTGCCAGCTCTCAAGCACACACGCACGCACACACACAGACGTGCACGCGCACGACAGTGCCACGGAAACAGCGAGGCAGCACAGCTGTGGCCACCAAATAACAGAGCACGAATTCAGTATCTTAATAGAGAGGATCTCGGCAGAAAACTGCACAGAAAGGTGATTTCATCTGTAAGCTTTATCATGCCAAGTTTTCAAGGAGAAAACAGAGAAGTTCGGGAAGGCGTTCATGACGCGAGGAAAACATGGATTTCAAGCTCTGTGTGCTCAGAGACCAGCTCCTCCTCACTTGGCCCTGCAAACAAAACCACTGCTAACCCTTAGTCTGTCTTCGTCCTGTATCTTCCAGGTACATCAGATAGTCACCGGCCGCTTCATCCCTTCCAACGGAGTAGGAAAAGACAGAGAGCACCTCCCCAGGTAAGCCTCCATCACCTAGAGGTTTCTGTGTGGCGTTGGCTCTCTATTTCCACTTTCGCAGGATAGTTATTTTTAAATCAATAGTAAAACAACCTCTCTTACCGGTTAAACTGCCATCGTGTGAAGGAACAGTTGAGAACTGATTGTCGGATGAAGGAAAGCAAACTGCATGGCAGTTCCTTCAGTCGCCGGGCCCTGTGTTCGGTTTCTATTTGGCACCTACTGTGGACTAGTGCTGAGATGTTGGGATGGAGGATAAATGAGACGCAGACCCCGGCCTCACAGAGCTCAGTGTCTTCCATGAGCGGCATGCACGGGTAACATAAGAGCGGAAAACATAAGCAGAAACAAGGTGGGGAAGTCAGGATAAGCTTCCATGAGGATAAAAGAATAAAAATTAGGTATTAAAGGACAAGTAGAAATTTGCCTGCTGAGGCATAGATGAGAATCACAGGGACCAGTGTTTGGAAAGGCTCAGGGTAATGAAAAGGTTTGGTATGGTCAGAAACCACAGTGGAGGCTGACTGGTGAGAGGTAGGAAAAAAAAAAAAAAAAACAAGAAGAAAGAAAGAAAAGAAAAAGAAAAATTTGAGGCCTAAGTGGAAGGACTAAGGACTGTATACACCGTGCTTCGGAGTCTGGCTTTTATTCCAGAGGCTATGGCAACTCATCCAAAGTTTATAAGCTCAGGAAAGGGGGAGACAGTATCAGACATAATGTGTTTAGAAAGTTCTAGCACAGTGTCTGGCACGCATAGGCACTCAGTGTGTGTTTGGTCATGGAAAGTGGATATGGAGGTCACACTAAGAGAGGCACGCTGTAGCACTCTGGGAGGCCGAGGGGGGCAGATTGCTCTAGGTCAGGAGTTCGAAACCACCCTGAGCAAGAGCGAGACCCCGTCTCTACTATAAATAGAAAGAAATTAATTGGCCAACTAATATATATAGAAAACAATCAGCCGGGCATGGTGGTGCGTGCCTGTAGTCCCAGCTACTCGGGAGGCTGAGGCAGGAGGATCGCTTGAGCCCAGGAGTCTGAGGTTGCTGTGAGCTAGGCTGACGCCACGGCACTCACTCTAGCCTGGGCAACAGAGTGAGACTCTGTCTCAAAAAAAAAGAGAGAGAGAGAGAGACACGCTGAAGGAAGAGAAAGGCCAGTTTTGTGATTACAGAAATACGAATAAAAGAAGTGATGACCATCTATAGGCAGGAATGGGGCGATTAGCAGAAAAGCTGACCCAGCACACATTAAGGCAGCGTAATTGATTCAACCAGTTGAGAGGTCCGGTGTTAAGGGGAGAGGAACGAGGCTAGAACTCCTGGATTTCACGTGTGCGTTGGTTGATGGGTGGTCATGCCAACAGGCGTGGGAGAAGAAAGGCAACAGCAGAAGGAGCAGGTTTCTGTGGGAAAATCATAATGTTTGCCACTTGTGCCTATTGTGATGTATGTATATTTATGAAATTATGTCTTTTTTCCACAATAGGTTTTATTTATTTTTTTAATTTCAACATATTATGAGGGTTCAAATGTTCAGGTTGCGAATATTGTCTTTGACCCGCCCAAGTCAAAGCTTCCCGCATGTCCATCCCCCAGACCGGCGACCCGCACCCATTAGGTGTGAATAGACCCGTCCCCTCCTCCCCCTCCCACCCGCCCAACACCCGATGAATGTTGAGAAGCAGGAAAGAAAGGACCCCAATAAACTCCATCAGGAATAAAGAAGGAGAAATTACAACTGATATCACGGAAATACAAAATATCACCTGCGAACACTATAAAAACCTATATGCACATAAACTTGAGAATGTGGAGGAAATGGACAAATTCCTAGAAACACACAGCCTTCCCTAGGCTGAATCAGGAAGAAATAGAATTCCTGAACAGACCCATATCAAGTACTTAAATTATGTCTTTAATGTGCTTTAGGTTTTAAATTCCATGGGTGCCAATTTATTGCTTTAGGTAAGTCCATAACACAATCTTTGGCACAAAATAAGTGCTCAGTTTTTATGGAGAGGGAAGGGAGGAAAGAAAGGGAAGAAAGAGAGAGAGAAGAAGGGAAGGGAAGGGGAGGGGAGGGGAGGGGAGGGAAGGGGAAGGGGAAGGGAAAGAGAAAAGGAAAGGGAAGGGAAGGGAAGGGGAAAGGGAAAGGGAAAGGGAAGGGGAAGGGAAGGGAAAGGGGAAGAGAAAAGGAAAGGGAAGGGAAGGGAGGGGGAAGGGGAAGGGAAGGGAAAGGGGAAGAGAAAAGGAAAGGGAAGGGAAGGGAAGGGAAAGGGAAAGGGAAGGGGAAGGGAAGGAAAGGGAAAGAGAAAAGGAAAGGGAAGAGAAGGGAAGGGTAAGGGAAAGAGAAGAGTAAGAGAAGGAAGGAAGGAGAGAAGGAAAGAAAGTAGAAAGGGAATGATGAAGGAGGGGAATGAGGGAAACAGGAAGAAAACTGTGAGATAGTAGTAGGTCTAGAGTTCAGGAGAGAAGTGCACATTTCTTTAAATAGAATCATTAAGCATAAAATCCAAATTTGATTTGAAAATCATTGAATCAGTGATGCTGTATAAACACAGCTTTAACTCTTCCATTTCAATATGGATTTTTTAAATTGACAAATTGCTTCCTGGTTGAAGGGCATGTGTTTTTACATAAGCTCATATCTATTTCTAGTCAATTTGTACCACCATGGTTCATATGTAAGGTAGTGTCTGTAACTGGAATATTATTCTAGGTTAATTTTAAAGCATCCTGAAAGCACAGCAGCAAGCTAATGGCTCTTAACTGGAATTCCCACGGGGAGTACCAGAATGTCTTCAATTAACACATTCTCACCGTCCCTTCTCAAGTGGTAAGATGCAAATATTCACAAAGCTGCAAGCAGTCTAATGGGCAGGGATGAGCCCCCGAAACCAGAATTCAGGACTTACAACAAAACCATGCGTACTGTGTCCAAGCAACAGCTATCAATTTGCCAATTTGATGTTGAACTATCGAGTTCATCTCTCCTTGGTTTGATACTGTCTTCACCAGCTGTTTAGAGTAAGGGTGGAAATGATCAGCAGAGCAGAGAAAGGGGAAAATTGTACAGAGTGAGTAAAAAAAAATCACTCTGCATGCTTTCATGTGCAGCGTCCAATATCCTTCTACAGTAACTCGGCTTGGTCGTTGATATAGTCCTGACTTAATGGCATGCTCTCCGCATTCCATCTATTGTAGTGTTCTTCGATTGCCCGAGCAGCTCTTAATCAAAAAGAAAGTCCTGCACCCACCCTCTGATATCAAAGGAGGAGGTTTCTATAGCTATTACTGAACCAAAAAAAAAAAAAAAAAATTATTCTTTGAAGAACCTAAGGTGAGACGTTGAAAAACCCTTCCTGGATACAGATGAAAAATGCCACATGGGTGTTTCCCCCACACATCCGGTGCAACCCATCAAAAGACTAATAAAAACACAGGCCCCACACTCACTCCGTGCACACATTCATTTCTCCCATTCTTTTCTCGCGTTTTCCGTGTGGGCTTCTGATCTGCTAATCTTACCCACGCGGAGGATAGCCGGACTGAGTGAAAATGCCAGCCCTGATTAACGAGTCAGGCGAGAAAATGACCTCTGAAACGCTTTCGTTTCAATAAACCTTTTATGCTAAAGAGCCAGGCCAGGGCGGGAGAGACACCCTCTCCGAAGAGCCAAAGACGCCTAACGCAGGAATAATGGTGTGATTTCCTGCATCCAGGCATGTGCTGTCTGCGGCCACAATGTCACTGGGTGGAAGTTATTTAATTACTTTGTTCTGGAAACCCAGGGTCTTTTTTTTGGTTCAAAAGAAGGTATTTAGAAAGCCTACTGGGAATTAAGGTAATTAGCACATATCCCATTATTCAAAAGCTCCATCCTGCAAGACCTAAATAATTATGAAATTCAACTCAGAAATGACTCAACTTTTTTTTTTCCCCCAATACTGTGGCTGGTGAACAGTCTTTTAAAAAAAAAAAAAAAAAAGTCTTTTTAAGATGGAAACCTACTCATTTGAAAACAGAAGTTGTTAACTTGCTCCTTGAATTTAACATCTGGTAACATTTTCATCTTTTGCAAACTAGTAAAATGTTATAGTATTTTTGACAGTGGGAGTTCAGTGCCAGAAGAAATTTTATCAGTACAAAGAGACTACAAAATAGGTTTCTTACTGGGCCACAGGGTTTCTTAATCCTTATCTTACAGCATAAAAAAAGCACTGCGGGGAAGGTGCTATTTGCCTATAATTTCTCCAGGAATTAATTCAAGGAGAAGTTAATGGCAAAGACTGGGAAACAACTATTCTCCTCTGCTGTGCTAAATGCACACAGTGAAATCTGCTGCTGTTTTAACGTTTTTAGTTATCGAAAGACTGTATAAGTACTGCTGCCTCGTTGGAACCACTATTGCCTCTTAATCAATTACATCTATCTTTTATTAGACTGCATTCATCATGCATTGATTTGATTTTTCAAACAACCTTAACTTTTATTGCCATGTGGTTTTCAAAGACAAAACATATTAAATAATCGCCAGCAAACTTTTCATATTGAAAACTGAAAGCACCCAGGGACCACGGAGCAGAGCCAGCCCAGGAGTTCAGCACGTAACATCCTGAATGCACAGAAATGATTCTGCAGAGACAGCAATTCACGCAGAACTGCAGTGAGCACGGCTCACGCTGTGGACACGAGAAGCAGGGCGTATATTCTGGTTCTGGCCCTTCTGTATTAGGAGGGCTTGCTCAAGTCTTCTGAACTCTCCGAACCTCCATTTTCTCGTCTGTAAAACTGAGGAGATAGGATGTGAGAGTTAAGATAATTTATGAAATCCAGCTAGCACACTGCCTGGCACATAATCAGGTTCAATAAACAGTCGTCGTTATTCTGGTTATTCCTGTAGGGGGCGCTGTGTGAAGCCTAAATTGATCAAAATTATTTTAGAATTTTAGGCTCCTTGTACATTTTGAGCAGCAAGAAGCTAGAATTGACTACACACACACACACACACACACACACACACACACGCACACGATAGGCTTATTCATATTTGACCACGTCTATATAACATAAAAGTGAAACATTTGTCTACTCGGTTTTCAGAAGCCTCTGTATACAAATAAATTATTCAGCAAGGACTTAGAAGCACAGATTATTTTTCTAAGGACAAGGCAGGTCATGCCCAGTAAATGTTCTGATTAGAAACTGTGGCTGGATCTATTTGTCTGTGGTAATATAGAAACAGCTTACAGGGCAGAAAGAGAACACCTTTTCAAAAGCAAAACTAAATAAAAATCATTAAAAATCTTGGTTATCTTGGTTAAGGAAAAAAATAACATGACTATCATCAAAGCGTTCTATCGTCTAGTGCAGTACTCATTTGAAAGGGAAGCGAGGAAATTACCTGAACAGGTCTCACGCATAAAGAAAAACATTTTTTTTTTGTTTTATTGTTATTAAAATAACATAATTGCCTATGTTTTTTGAATACATACTATGTATCTGGCACATGCTAAGTGCTTTTCATGTGTTGTCTTGTTAAATCCTCAGGGCTCCTGAAAACAAAAGTGGAAGCTTAGAAAGGTTAATTATTTGCCCCAAATTTCTCAGCTATAAAGAGAAATAAAGAGTGTGGACCTCACCCTGTCGATCTGACTACAAAGCAGACATCTCTGTAGTCTGAGATGTGCCTCTGGAATCAGACTTTTTTTTAAGGCTCTGTGAAATTATAGCAATGCAGACATCTACAAAAAAAAAAATGGTTTTCTTGGGAAGAAAAAGTATCTGGAATTTTCTCACCAACAGAGGACAATGTGTGTACATCCCCCCAATGTTATGGACCACAATCAAAGACAGTGTTAAATACATGAAAAACGAAAAACTCAAAAGTGTACAGTTCTGGCCGGGCGCGGTGGCTCACGCCTGTAATCCTAGCACTCTGGGAGGCCGAGGCGGGAGGATCGCTCGAGGTCAGGAGTTCGAAACCAGCCTGAGCAAGAGCGAGACCCCATCCGTCTCTACTAAAAATAGAAAGAAATTAATTGGCCAACTAAAAATATATAGAAAAAACTAGCCGGGCATGGTGGCACATGCCTGTAGTCCCAGCTACTCGGGAGGCTGAGGCAGGAGGATCGCTTGAGCCCCGGAGTGTGAGGTTGCTGTGAGCGAGGCTGACGCCACGGCACTCACTCTAGCCCGGGCAACAGAGTGAGACTCTGTCTAAAAAAAAAAAACAAAACAAAACAAAAAAACATTATAGTGTTAAATACGGGAAAAAGGAAAAACTCAAAAATGTACAGTTCAGCTGGTGACTACGATGGACAATGATTAGGGGAATGAAACACCCCCTTGAGGAACACCCGCCATGCACGTGAAGAAGGGAGACAGACACAGCCAAACCTGCCTTCAGGACATCATAACCGAATAATATGCTTGAAACTGAAGCGTTATAGAAACCGTAGATCTGTAAGGACAAAACCCCTTACTAGCTATTAATACACAGTAAGAGTGAAACTTCACCCGCTGATCTCGAAACCCAAGATAGAAAATTCTTTGTATTTCAAGCCTTGAACCAGAAGGAAAGGGATGAAAAAATGTCTTATGGTGGAAAATTGAGAAGTCGCTGTGGCTCTGCTGGTTGTCCGTGACCTCATCTTACACAGAAGGAGCAGAGTGGGGTCCCGTCTCTGCCCTCAGTGGGTGTCACTCTGGGCAGACTACTCAACCTCAATAAGAATTAAATGGCGGGAGGCTGAGGCAGGAGGATCGCTTGAGCCCAGGAGATTGAGGTTGCTGTGAGCGAGGCTGACGCCACGGCACTCTAGCCTGGGCAACACAGTAAGACTCTGTCTCAAAAAAAAAAAAAAAAAAGAATTAAATGGGCCAGCTGCAGTGGCTTGGCTCACACCTATAATCCTAGCACTCTTGGAGGCTGAGGAGGGCAGATCACTCAAGGTCAGGAGTTCGAAACCAGCTTGAGCAAGAGCGAGACCCAGTCTCTACTTAAAAAAATAGAAAGAAATTAGCTGGACAAATAAAAATATATAGAGAAAAAATTAGCCGGGCATGGTGGCGCATGCCTGTAGTCCCAGCTACTCGGGAGGCTGAGGCAGGAGGATCGCCTGAGCCCAGGAGTGTGAGGTTGCTGTGAGCTAGGCTGACACCACGGCACTCACTCTAACCCGGGCAACAAAGTGAGACTCTGTCTCAAAAAAAAAAAAAAATTAAATGATTCATAAAGCACTTAGAATAATACTCAGTCCAGCATGTAGCTTTTTGTTAAATAAATGTTTTTAGCTGCAGATCTAAATAGAAATATTTATATTACAGATAATGATAGCTAATTTGTCTTGGCTGTTGACCAGGTGCTAAAATAGAGTCTTTGCACAGATTAATTTCTTTAATCCTTCCAATAAATTTTGGAAGTAGGTACCGGATGAGAAGACTGAGGTTGCAGAAATTAAATAACTTGCCCGAGGAAACGTAGCCGATAAACTGCGGAACTGAAAATCAGCTCAGGCCACCTGGCTTTCCAGAGGCCACGGTCTCCGTGAGAAGACCGATAAAATATCCTCCTAAATGCAGGAAGTCGATCTCATCCTTGAAGAACTGAGGGGCATTGGTTAACGACAGACAGCAAGTGAATTCTTACACAAGTTTATTTTTAAATGAATCAACACAGAGAGAACATCTTATACTGTCTTTAATTCAAGAAGCATGTGTGTGCATGCGTTTAATTTGTCAGAGACCGTCCATGTGAGACCAGAAATACGTATTCAAACCCTTGTGCTTCCAGGATTGATTTACTTCACTATAAACGGATACAAAGGAAATAGCCACATAGATTAACTGTGGCCTAATTATGTTAGCCTTGTTCCCGATAGCAGCTTTCCACGTTAAGTATTAGCTTTTTATTGGACCAAATAAAGGCGACCCCTTCTATCCTTTCAGTTATCGCCCAGCTACACGCTTAGAAACCCACAGGTAACAGCTATTATTTATTGAAATCTATCACCTTCCACGTGCTATACTAGCCCAAGGCTTCCCGAACCATGTCAAGGCAAAAAATATTCCATGGGCTATAATTAGGTAAGACAAGAAAGAAACAAGTCCTCCCCACACAAACAAGGTGACGCGTTTACCTGTCAACCGGGTTTGCCTTTTCACTGCAGGGCTGCATGGAGCTATCCAGGTGTTAGCCGTGAACCCCCAAGAAGGGGACTCGGTGAAGTGGCCTTTCCCGCGTTTCTTTGACCACGGAGATTCGAGGTGTTGGAGCACAGACTCACATCTCCTGGGGTTCTGCGATCTCTGGAACACAGTCCAGTACACGGGGCTTCCACACGGCCTCGGCATTGCGTGTGGCGAGTTTCAAAGGCGGGTCACATTGTCTCTGGTGCGCGAGGGAAGCTAGAGCTAGAGATTACCGCTTCGCTTGGCTGAGGTTGCAAATTGTTATGTGGCTGTGAGGATTCGAACTCGGGTCTGACTTGGCACCGATCGTTCTGTTCTTTCCGCCACGTCATGCTGCTTTTCCCCGCAAAGAAGGTGTTTACGTGGTGTCGTACTTCTGTACGATTGCCAGATTTGGCTGATTTAACCACAATCAGTTAAGATGATGGCCTTCTTCTACTCCAGCTTCCCCTCCCTTCCTTCCACTGGCGCTCTGGGTAGCAGAGGATGGCTGTGGATATTTTTAGTAAACAACGGAAGGGAAGCTGAGTTGGGGGCACATTTAATATGGGTGATCCGTCTGGGTCCAATGAGGAGAGACAGAAATCACACAGTAATTTAAGGAGGAAAAACTTAACTGTAAAGAATGATAGCCCAGTGCGGTGGCTCACGCCTATAATCCTAGCACTCTGGGAGACCCAGGCGGGCGGATCGCTCAAGGTCAGGAGTTCGAGACCAGCCTGAGCAAGAGCGAGACCCTGTCTCTACTATAAATAGGAAGAAATTAATCGGCCAACTAATACATATAGAAAAAATTAGCCGGGCATGGTGGCACATGCCTGTAGTCCCAGCTACTCGGGAGGCTGAGGCAGGAGGATCGCTTGAGCCCAGGAGTTTGAGGTTGCTGTGAGCTAGGCTGACGCCACGGCACTCACTCTAGCCTGGGCAACACAGTGAGACTCTGTCTCAAAAACAAACAAACAAACAAAAAAAGAAAACTTAGAAAATTAACATCCACCAACTGACACATAAAATAAAAACAGGAAGGAGAAATGAGAGGAAAATGGTAAGTGCGTGCAAATAAACACACATGTAAAGAAGAGAAAACTGTGAGAGCTACTGTAGTCCTTGTTTCTGTAACTGGGTGTGAGGTTGTAGCAGCTACTTACGGCTTTTTCATGCCACGTCTACGCCGCATTTCCCTTGCCCTCCGGTGGAACCTCAGCTGCTCTGGGTCTTCTACCTAGCGGAGTAATCGGAACCCCATTCCCAAGGGTCCAAGTTCTTAACTGTCCTGCCTCTTTCGGTTGCTGTTGTTTTCCACTGGCCTCTTACTATTGGACGTGGAAATACTAAAAGCATCCCAAAGAGCCCCATGGCTTTCAGGTATGGTCTTCCCGGACCACGTCCTGTAGCAGCGACCCAGGTTGTCCTTGGCAATCAGGTTTCATCACTTAAGCCACAAGATTAGACCGTTTTTGTTTGCCTGTCGGTTCGGTTCGTCAGCAGCCCAGTGACAGCCCGGCGTTAGTCTCTAGTCTCTTCTCCTAATTCAGCGACACAATTGTCACATCCTCTGGGGGAAGCATTTGCACGTCAGGGACCCGAGAACTCTAAACCCGCAGAGCTCAGCGTTTTACCTCACTCCCCGCTCAGGACTGGTAACCACGTACTCACGTGGTTAGATAAAGTAGCACCATCTCTTTAGATAAAGTAGCACCATCACGCGTGTTATGTGTTGCCTCCAGAATTCGGGCTTTTGTTTTCTATCAGTGGTGCAAATACAGCAACTTGCATTTCATTTGCTGCAAGCTGCGGACTGCTGAGCTCCGGGAAACTCTATTGGGGTGGCCGTGCCCCGAATTTCTGTGGGAACCCCACTCTCTCCTTCATGCGTCTCGCTAAGGTGTCTAAAGTACTTGCTACTTTCTACGTATCAAGTCCAATCTATATACCGTGTTTCCTCGAAAATAAGACCTACCCATAAAACAAGCCCCAGCAGGATTTCTGAGCATGTGCGCAATAGAAGCCCCACCCCGAAAATCAGCCCTAGTGACGGGCGTGGCTGCGCAGCGCGTCTGCACAACCCGTGCATTTAGTTGCCCAGTGGGAAAGACAGCGAGCAGCCCTTCTCATCTGCCCCGTCGTGACAGCTGGTATCCCAGAGGTGACCGCAAAGGTGCGGGCAGCCCCACCAACAAGGTCGGCTCCCCCTGTCGGGTCCCGGCCACCCTGTGCGTGCTGCACGCTGAGGCTTCGAGGGGAAAATAACACGTCCCCTGAAAATAAGCCCTGGGGTGTCTTCTTGAGGAAGAATAAATATAAGACCCCGTCTTATTTTCGGGGAAACACGGTGGTAGGGGTATCGCCGTAGTAGACCAGTGATGTTTTGTGGAATACCTAGATAAATTTACGATTTTCAGTCATTTTCACATATGGTGGACTTACTGCCAAACATTCTTATGTAGAAATGATTTCCAAGACGTTCTGTGCCTACTCACCAAACTTTGCAGCACAAAGATGCGTGGCCAGGCGTGACACAAAATGTGACTGTTGGCAGCCAATCCTGGAAGCAAGTCAGCAGTGAGCAGTAAAGAGGAAACAGGTGTAAAATATGCCAAGGCAGAAACTAATCTGTGGAAATTTCCTACAGTTGTCAAACACGTGTATCTGTGCGTAGGAGATTCAGCTCTCATAGATATTTAGTTGAAATGGAAGTTCTCTTCCTTGTTAGATATAGACAGTTATATACCATGATTTTTTTCTCTTTTTTATAAGAATTAAATGAAATAGAATCAGTAAGAATTCCTTTATTTTGTAGGTAACAAACCTGTAATAGATCTATAAACCACAAGAATATCTATCTGTGAAATCACGTTTTATGTGTCCCATCTAACTGTAATAAAATTTATCAAACCATATGGGAAAAATATACTGAATTATGGTCCTATTTTCTCTACTGGAGTTATAACAAAATTTGAAGAAATAAACCGTATGCAAGCAGCTCGTTAATAAAAATATTGTTATTTTTCTAGCTTTTGTGATGTTTATGGTATTTGCCAACATTTAAATTTTTCTTGTACTTTTTTTTACTCAGTCTCAATCCATATTCAGTTTTTAAATTTAAATCTATGTTGATAATTTTGTATATTTTTTTCCAAAAAAGTTCTCCAAAATTGCATAAGCTTCAAGCCTACCCAAATTTGAATCCAACCCTACATAGATGAGATACACAAACAGTGGTATTGTAACTTGCCAAATAAACTTGATGTCTTAGTATTCCGACATATTTAAAACCAAGCATTATTTATATAGTATTTACATACCAGTCTGAAACTAATGCTTTGTTTATCCTAAGGCAATAAAAGCAAATCTAAAACTTCTAATTAATATGGGAATACTCCACCAGAGAAGACTACATTCTTCTCTGGGACCAGCCCCAAAAAACAAAAGTCTTGGCTTGTTAAATTCCTTATATTACAATGGTATATTTCTTAAAAGGAAAACTGTACCAAATCCTAAATGGAAAAAACTTTTGGATATTCAGGGGCCCCACAAATAATTATATGTGCCACTTACAAATATAGATTTGCGTATTTATCATGACATTTTCCCCAGAAGGTGGCATGCAGTATCTTGTTCTAAGTCAATTAGTATATCACGACAATTTTCTGACAGATAAAGATAGAATGTCTTGGGGGCAGGGATTCTTTTTCTCTCATTTATGCAAAAGTGCCGTATGAGCTACTGGTCATGCTGAACTGTTTCGGTCACATGAGAATTTCAACCTGAAACTCAGATGCAAATTAATTCTAGGAGCCTGGCAACTTGGGAACCTACCTGGAGTCGGGGATAGTCTTATCCGTTACACCTTGGGGGAAGAGCAAGTATGCACTTTGGCAACAATGTATCATTTCTTCAGAGAGGACCTGTTGTCTCCTTGCTGAGGGGTTATTTTTCTGTATCAAGTTAATAGAAGTCTTAGAAAAGAAACAATCGTTAAACTCTAATACTTGGTAACCCTCAGTCAAAATGTTTACTGAAAAGGGTTAAAAATATTCAATACAGGCCGGGCGCGGCGGCTCACGCCTGTAATCCTAGCACTCTGGGAGGCCGAGGCGGGCGGATTGCTCGAGGTCAGGAGTTCGAAACCAGCCTGAGCAAGAGCAAGACCCTGTCTCTACTATAAATAGAAAGAAATTAATTGGCCAACTAATATATATAGAAAAATTAGCCGGGCATGGGGGCGCATGCCTGTAGTCCCAGCTACTGGGGAGGCTGAGGCAGAAGGATCGCCTGAGCCCAGGAGTTTGAGGTTGCTGTGAGCTAGGCTGACGCCACGGCACTCACTCTAGCCTAGGCAACAAAGCGAGACTCTGTCTCAAAAAAAAAAAAAAAAATTCAATACAATGGGATCTAACTGTGATACCAGTTTGAAACCTGACGTTGGTATTGTGTAAAGTTTTAGTCTTCCTTTTTGCATATATAGGTGTATGATTAAATGTACATATTTAGGAATATAGATAGTAGGTGGTTTAGAAACCTGGAATTTTCGTTAAAATTAAATATTAAAAATGAATGGATGGTCCCACAAAACTAGTGTGTATATAGTGCTGTATTATAAATAATGAAGTTAAGTACTGGAGAACATAAGAGGTAAAAAGCAAAGCTGAAAAACAGCAGAAATGGCTTGCAGCTGGAGGGGCAAGCAGCCGGCTGCACCTGAGAGCCATCCCTTCAAGTGCAAACAGGAATGAGAATGATTTTGAATAGTGTAAGATCTCAGATATCCACCTTAACTGAAAGACCACGAATGGATGTGCTGGATCAGTCATTCTTTTAACCGAAGGTTAATACAAGTTGCTTCGTTATTCTAGCTGCATAAAATGCCCACGTAGTTGATACAGCTTTTGCTGGCATGCAATACTTGACAGTCTTAAAAAGTCTCGTTTCAAACTAAAAAACACTCTAATGCACAGTAAAGATATTTGACGGGGGAGCGCCTTCTTGTTGAGTCATTTTCCTTGCATCTTAAATACTAAGAATTGTACAAACTAGACCGCTTGCACTTAATGTTCATCTTTGGAAAATTTTAAAAGCTGGACGGATCTGTTTGGCAGATTCGGTCTGCCAGTCAATACGGTAGACTTTCTTTCGAGAGTTCCCTCTTCCTCTCCCTGCTCTTTTGTGGTTCTACCCCACCTGGGATTCTTAAACATCAAAATATATTTATTTTTTCCTAAATAATCCACCCCTTCCATGACCATAGTCTCATGATTCACGATCAGTGTGAATTTGTGAATTTGTTGTCTTTTTAGGATGTGGGGTGTGTGTCTGTGTGTGTGTGTGTGTGTGTTAGAGTTTTGGAAAAGGTTCTTTTTATTTTTTTTATTCAAAACAAGTACTTCAGCCATTTGTGAGACTTCACTAAATCGGGTTGACTTTGTGGTTGTGATAAACATATTTTTCCCTCCTAAGTCTACTGCCTATTCAAGTGCAGTCCCATCTCTCCCAACAAATAAAAGGTTATCCAATGTAAAAGCGCCTTAGAAATGCTCAGTTCATAAATGCTCCGCTCTCTTCTGATGCCTGTGGGAAATAAATAAATAAGTGTTCGGCAGCCACAGGGACAGTGCAGTTAGACGTTCGAATGCAAGCGACACCCTCATGTGGCAGTGGACAGCAAAGGGTCAAGGATAAAAGAAGGAAATGAAGATATTTAGGAGAACTTTTGAAATAAAAGGAGAATAATTTAATGCGGGGCTACTTGCTAAAGGCAGCTAAGAAAGGGCCGAGTGGAGGGGTTGCCCAGTGGACCACAGGTCGAGAACGGGTCCCTTCAAAGGCGTCTGTCCAGATAGGAGAGCTATTTTTTGCTGCTTGGAATGAAAGTACTGCACCAGATGACATTTAAAGTTCCTTTTTTTTTAAATCAGGAAGCTCCTTGGAATGCTCCAACATGACCTGACTTAAAGGGAGGAGACATAGGTCGAGAGAGAGGTGGGGAAAGAGAAGGAGAGAGAGAGCAGCAAAGAGGAGAGGAAAGGGGGGAAGATCTATAGCTTGGGCTGAAAGTGGAACAAATTATGGAGCTGAGTGAGGAAACTGAGCGTGGTGGGTCAGTAAGCTCCCGACCAATGTGCTGAATGAGATTGACAAACAAAATTCTGACTTTTAAATTGTCTTCTTCTACCACCCTGCAATTGGCAGCTAAGACGCCCAGGTGAAGGACATGTTCTAAGATAAACACCAACATCTGGAGACGGACACCCCTTCAAGGATGTATTAAGAGATCCAAATACCCAGCAGTTGTCAACCTTATCCCCTGTGCCCACCATGATCTTTTAGATTTATAAGCGGATGAGTGAGGGAAGCCGCAGCAAACCCTCTGCAAGAGCCTGTGTCAGCGGCTGCTTCCCTCCCCTCTCGCCCGAAGCAGGTGGAAGAACACCACGAAAGTGACTACCTGTGGTACCTGCAAGAACAGGAGAATGGCATCTTCTTTGCTGGCTGCACATTTCCTTTTTTATTGGGTTTGTTCATCTGCTACTTGTACCTATGTGAGCAAGGAAGGGAGATAAAAGGATTCGGAAGAGACGCAGCAGAGGGGGAGGAAGAGAAAGGGCAATCGCACGGCAGCCCGCACCTCTATAGCTTCGAGGGGTGAGTTTTCCGTGGTCAAGCGGACAACAAGGAAGGGCTTCGGAGCCTTGCAGGAAGCCCGCGTTAGAGAACTGCCCCTCGGGCAAAGGCAGGACCTGCTGCGGGGCCCTGTGGGGCAGAGCACGGAAGGCAGGCGCCAGGGAGGGCGTTGGGGGCCGGGCAGAGGCCAAGCCGGAATCAGACCGCCAGGGCAGTTCGTTGGCTCCTGCAGGGACCCTTGGGAGAGCCAGTATTGGGATGTCTGTCAACAGTGGCGTATTTTCCGTGAAGCTAATGGGCCTGAAGCTTCCAAAGTCTGAGAAAGAGGCTGAACAAAATATCAGTGTAATCATTTTTTTGTTGTTGTGTTGTTTTGTTGCGTTTTTGTTTTTTGCCAAGTTTTCAATGGTAGGATACTACTATGGAATGAATGTTTGTGCCCCACGAAATGCACATGTTGAAGGCTAACTCCCAATGTGATGGTTTTAGGAGGTGGAGCCTTCGGGAGGTAATTACATCAGAAGGGTGAAGCCCTCGAGATTTGAAATCTGTGCCCTTATGAAAAGGAGAAGAGGCCAGAGGGCATGAGGCCCCCTCTCCACCCCGCCTCACTCCCTTCCTCTTGGTCATGGGAGGATAAAACAAGACTGTGGCCACCTCCAGACTCCAGACCTGCCAATGCCTCGATCTCGGACATCTCAGCCTCCAGTCAGAGCAAGGGCCAAGCTTAATAAATGGATCGACTTGCTATGTTTGATTCGCTCATTTCTGAAAAGAAGATTTTTTTTTTTACCTTCATTTTCTTGGAAAAATAGATGTTTGGTGGTGTTTGGACATGTCTGCATCCCAGCTAAGGCTGCACTGGACCCTCCCACATTGGATCATTTGGTTTTCCTGCCCTTAGTAGGTTACAGGGAACACATTCTGTTGTGTGGTCCTGGAGGTGAGTATAATGGCAAAAGCAAGGAGTGATGGTTCATTCTTCCTTTCAAAAATGTTTATTAGATACATATCAAGTTCTAACGTCTGCTCTAGTATTGAGGCTGTAATCATGAGAAGAAATAAACAAGACAAATAGTCTGACTTATTAAAAAGAAGTAAAATCTACAGAAAGCCAATAGAATAGTAGTAGTAGAATAGTAGAATAATAGCATAGTAATAGCCTTTGTTATGCAAACTAGCCACCCAGAGTCCATACGGCCAATTGCCTTCTTTATCCAGTTCTCACACACCGGGGTCACTAGTCCCCTGTCCTACCATGTTTCCCTCAAAATAAGACAGGGTCTTATGTTTATTTTTCCTCAAGAAGACACCTTAGGGCTTATTTTCAGGGGATGTGTTATTTTTTTTTTTAAGTACGGTACAACAATCTACATTTATTCAAATATAGTTAAGTCGTCTTCTTCTGGAACATCATCATCACTCTCCAAACCCCGAATTCCATCCTGAATGTCTTGCGACTCTGTTTCCTTTAGAACCACTGGCCCCGATCTCTCCTGTGGAGCACTAGAGCTCTCACGGGGCGGATGAGAAGGGCTGCTCGTCTTCTTTCCCGCTCCGCAACGACAGGCATGGGTTGTGCAGATGCGCTGCGTAGCCACGCCCGTCACTAGGTCTTAATTTTGGGGTAGGGCAAATGCTATCGCGCAAATGCTTAGAAATCCTGCTAGGGCTTATTTTATGGGTAGGTCTTATTTTCGGGGAAACGCGGTAATTACCCCAGAGCCTGGTATCATACAACTAAGGGCAATCCTTCCTCCCTCCCCTTACTTCCAGCGTGATGAAATTATTCAACTACCCAATGCTAAACCTGCTTAGCCTGCCTACCCTGCCTCTCCAACTTCTTGCAAAAAACCACAATGAAAGCTCTAACCCACATTTCCTCCCTCTCTCTGCCTCCCAAAGGACCCCAGTGCTTCCCTGCCTGCCCCTCTCTCTGTGGCGTGACCTCCTCCTCCTCCAGGGAACCGAGAGCAACAAACTCCCTTTTCAATGCAGCCGGCGCTGGACGTGTTGGCCTTGCCACACCCGAGTAATGAAAAGCATACCTGTGCAACATTTCTACCACATTTATTTTTCCAATCTGTGATGCACCTGGGTAAGTCGATTTCTTGTGAAACTAAGCTGAACACCTTTCAGAGGCTCACTATGGACAAGTTAGTTGGTTCTAGATGCTGTGGACATTTCAGAGATGGATGAGGCATGGCATTTGTTGGCAAGGAATCTGTTGTCAAGCACAGGAGGTAATATAATGCATTCATAATATAGACTAATGTAGACTGTCTGGGTGCTGTTAAAGCAGATCAAAGGTTTGGGAATTTCCTTAGACTTCTTCCATTCTGCAGGTGGAACGAGGAAGCTCTCTCTTCCACCATGCGACCTAAGGCTTGACGAGCCGCGAGCGTCACTATCCCTAGTGAGGAGCCTGCCGAACGCAATGGCGTCTCCCTCATTGTCTCCTGACCGCATCAAACTTACTCACACCTAGATAGATGGTAGCTCTCCAGCCAAGAGCAGGAGCAACTACAATCCCCCAAAGGAGCTGTGTGTTCTAGAGCAATTTTTTCGGGCTTGACAAGGGGCAATACTAATAGCTGAAGCTGTGCCCAATCCTCTTGCGGTGAAGAATGACATAGAAGGAGAATGACGGCGCGCTTAGCTGCCAACGCTGAATACGGGAGCGAATCTTTCCGCAGAAAGTGCCAAGTCTGCACCCAAGAACTTCTCTGTCCCTCTCTTCATACAGATCACTGGTGCAGAGCGATTTTTCTTTTAGCTAAAAAAAGAAGAAAAAATGATTTATTCAAGTAAATCTATTTTCAAAGAAAGAATTTTTCAAAGCTCCAGATGTGACATTTTCTTATTACAACGGGAGGTGGGACTCAAAGCATCATCTGCCAGAAAAGAGAAAAAACGGCGAGCTGTGAACGCAGCGCTCGTTCCCTTTTGGGGTCGGCTGCTTCTTCTGGTCGCAGGCTGGGAGAGTCTTCAGCAGCAGTCCAGAAATGACCGTTTATTGGGCTGAAGGACTTGACAACATAGAAAAGTAAACATCACTGCTAGAAATGCCGTCTTGCCCCGAGAGCAGAGGGGAGCCCGAGGTGTGCCGGCAAGCGAGCCCAGTCGCCGAGGCCCCTGCGTGGCCAGCGACACCACGCGCCCGGGCGCGTCCCAGGCAGGCGATGTGGGTGCCCATCGGGACATCCCCTCACCGCGCCGGGCTGCAGGTCACCCCGTACCCAGCCTCCTCGGGGAGCGGGAGAAACGACGCAGCTCTGGGAGACAGAGGTGCCTTCCCGCCCCTCCCCGCCCTCCGCCCCGGCCAGCGTGGAAAGAAGGGTCTGAAGTGGCTGCAGGCCAAACCGCGGTGAACGAACAGCAGAAAACGCGTGGATTTCCTTATTCCTTGAAGGGCCGGGGAGCAGGACGGGAAACTGCGGAACAGCAATCCGCCACCGCGCTCGGCCGGGCTGCTCCTGCAGCAGAGCCCAGCCGGCCGGGGTTTGCAGCTCGCCTGCTGCCCGGGCCACCGGCTGCGTGTGCGCGGTTCCCTGCACGGAGCAGCCCGCAAACAGCGTTCGCCTTTGCACGGCTGGGTGGAGGCTGGGGCGGCCTTCTTTCTTCTTGGATTCTTTTGCCCCGTTTATCTCTGAAGTGCCGTGCTGGCCACTGGCCCTCTGAAGAGCTGCCCGTGAGCCAAAGCCAACATCCTGTCATTGGTAATCATATATATATATAATATATATAATTGTATATATAATATGTATATATAATATATATTATATATAATATGTATATATTATATAATACTCTGATATAATACTCTGGGCTCTGCTGGGCTCTGCTGCAGGAGCAGCCCGGCCGAGCGCGGTGGCGGATTGCTGTTCCGCAGTTTCCCGTCCTGCTCCCCGGCCCTTCAAGGAATAAGGAAATCCACGCGTTTTCTGCTGTTCGTTCACCGCGGTTTGGCCTGCAGCCACTTCAGACCCTTCTTTCCACGCTGGCCGGGGCGGAGGGCGGGGAGGGGCGGGAAGGCACCTCTGTCTCCCAGAGCTGCGTCGTTTCTCCCGCTCCCCGAGGAGGCTGGGTACGGGGTGACCTGCAGCCCGGCGCGGTGAGGGGATGTCCCGATGGGCACCCACATCGCCTGCCTGGGACGCGCCCGGGCGCGTGGTGTCGCTGGCCACGCAGGGGCCTCGGCGACTGGGCTCGCTTGCCGGCACACCTCGGGCTCGCCTCTGCTCTCGGGGAAGACGGCATTTCTAGCAGTGATGTTTATTTTTTTATGTTGTCAAGTCCTTCAGCCAAATAAACGGTCATTTCTGGACTGCTGCTGAACACTCTCCCAGCCTGTGGACATCAGAATCTTCTGGAATATACATATTATATATACATAATAAATATCAGCATCAGTGTCTCTGAGTAATCCTTTCATGTAGAGATGAGGGCAAACGGCTTGCCAACGCCGCTCCGAGGATCACGCCCTCTTCTGAAGCATGGAGAGATTTTTACGGCGCTGAAGCTCGCTGGTGTGCACCCTTGAAATCCGCGAGTGCGGCCCGTGTGCTCGGCACACCATCAGGAGGGGACAGAGCCTGCGGCAGGGCCCTTTCTCGGGGGCTCAAACCACACGTGTTGTTATTAAATCGTTACTAAAAGTGACGAGCCGCTAGATCGCAGCATCATAAGTTGCCCGTCCACAGAACTCTCAGCTACTGTCTCCGGATCTGCTCCAAAAGGGCCGTGAAGTTGAGATGCAGCATCTCATCTCCGACATCAATCTGTGCGGCGTCCTTGGAGATGCGTCATGCCTTTAAAATAATTCACGTGCGCTCCGTGGGGACCGGGCTGCGCCGGCGGGGCTGTCAAGATGCTTTGGGTTTTATAAATAGGTTTGATGGGAAAGTCAGAGTAAAAACTTTTACGGTTAGATGCCACTCACTGTAGCGCTAGAGTAATTAGAAAAAAATAAGCAGCTTCTTCAAATGTTTGAGTCGTACTCTTTAAAGTATCACTGATACACGATTGCTGCCTTTTTTTTTTTTTTTTATCATCAGCAAACATCTCTGACAAGATGTAAAAGAAGGAGCAAGGCCCGGGCTTTGCGATCCTACAAGCTCTGTTCTTATTTCTCATCGTGCTACCCGGGAGCTTTCTGGCTCGGGCCACGTCCCCAAGCCTTCGTTTCCTCATCTCTAGGACGGGAATGAGAATGCCTGTCTCCCGGTACCTGCTGCATGACGGGCCACGCTAGGAACGTGTTTGCTTTCAAAGTAGCTCACGCAGACCAGAGTCCCCTTGCCTCTCTCTCTCTCTCTCCCCCTCAGATTCTTCTCCATGTGACATGTCGGGGACGTGTCTGGGTAAGTCCCTACGCTGGTCGGTCGTCACGCTCTGCCCCAGGGACGACGTGCTGTCACTCCACCCACTCTGGTTTCTCGCCAGTGCGGGTGAGACGAGGTCCGGCCGTTGTGGAAAGAAGCAGAGAGCTCACTCAGCAGGGGGAGGTGACCCAACTGTCCCGTTTTGCCGGACCCTCGTTGCACAACCGTGCAATTCATTACCGAACCCTGAGTCTGCCTCAACGCTCTGGGATGGTGAGACCACCATTCTTAGTATTCAATGTGGAAACGATACCATTTACGTAGAATGATTGCTAACCTGAAGTTACACCGTGGCAGTTTGATCTCTCAGAGCATTTGGGGTTTTTTGTTTTTGTTTTGAGACAGAGTCTCACTCTGTTGCCTGGGCTAGAGTGCCGTGGCGTCAGCCTAGCTCACAGCAACCTCCAACTCCTGGGCTCCAGCGATCCTCCTGCCTCAGCCTCCCGAGTAGCTGGCACTACAGGTGTGCACCACCATGCCTGGCTGATTTTTTTTTCTATATATTTTTAGTTTTCCAGCTAATTTCTATTTTTTTTTTTTTTTTTTTTAGTAGAGACAGGGTCTTGCTCTTGCTCAGGCTGGTCTCGAACTCCTGAGCTCAAACGATCCTCCTGGCTTCCCACAGTGCTGGGATTACAGGCGTGAGCCACCGCGCCCAGCCTCTCAGAACATTCTTTTCTTTTTCTTTTCTTTTCTTTTTTTTATTAGCTATGGGATCTTTGGCAAGATCCCAAACTCTGAGCATTATTTATTTATTTATTTATTTCTAGCGTATTATGGGGGTACAAGTGTTAAGGTTACCTATATTGCCCATGCCCCCCTCCCCCCTCAAGTGAGAGCTTCAAGTGTGCCCATCCCTGCAGAGGGCAAATATTTAATGCCAGAAGTAGGACCTGGGAAAACCAGGGGAGAGAACAATGGCTCCGCTGAACTGGCGAGCAGACTGCCACTGTGATGGAACGCCATCAACAGAACTCTGGGATGCGTCTCTCGCCAAGTAGAGCTCAAAACCGAGAGAGAGAGAGAGAGAGAGAGAGAGGGGCGGGGGGCATTCTCTCCCTCCTTCACTTCCCTCCCGTTTTGCCACAAACTTGTCTTGAGGCTCTGGCACCTGGAAGGTTCACTCCCATTCATTGTTGACAGCGACTCCCCCTAATGGCGGATTAGTGACAGGGTGGAGCGCCAATGAGCAGGGGCAGAGGGGTACACTGAGGCAGGAGCCAGACCCATCACAGCAAAGGATTCTCAGGGCGGACTGTAGCCGTGACCATTGGAAGCGCCATTGTGTCCCGGAAATGGGCGTGGATCACGACACATGGTTAGAAGCAGGTGACCAGGTTTGGCGATAAAAGTGAATGAGGGCCGGGCGCGGTGGCTCACGCCTGCAATCCCAGCACTCTGGGAGGCCGAGGCGGGCGGATTGTTTGAGGTCAGGAGTTCGAAACCAGCCTGAGCAAGAGCAAGACCCTGTCTCTACTATAAATAGAAAGAAATTAACCAGACAACTAAAAATATGTAGAAAAAAATCAGCCGGGCGTGGTGGCGCATGCCTGTAGTCCCAGCTACTCGGGAGGCTGAGGCAGGAGGATCGCTCGAGCCCAGGAGTCTGAGGTTGCTGTGAGCGAGGCTGACGCCACGGCACTCTAGCCCGGGCGATAGAGCGAGACTCTGTCTCAGGGAAGAAAAAAAAAAAAAGTGAATGAGACAGTTGCAGGAATCTTTCTTATTTAATAAATATTGTGATAGCCCCCCCCCCCAAGATGCCCCCGCTCTAATCCTTGGAACCTGTGAACGTGTTGCCTTCCCCGCCAGCAGAGTCTTTGCACCTGGGATGCAAGCAGAGAGCGTGCGAGGCGGAGAGGAGCGTGGGTCAGCCAGGTGGACGCCATCTCCCCACGAGCCCTTCAAAGCCGAGACCTGCCCGCTGCAGACACCTGCCGGGACGCGGCTTGCGTCTGCCCTCCGGCTGCGAGCGCGGAGGAAGGGACCGAACCAGGGACAGCCGGCGGCCTGGAAGCAGGAAGAGGCAGAGGGACACGCCGCCACCCGGACCTCCAGGAGGAAGGGGCCCTGCCGACACCCCGTGGGGCTTCTGGCCTGCGCGGCTGTAAGGTAACCCACTCTTGTCCTTTAATTTGCTGCCGGGGCGACGGAAAGTGAGCGCGGACATTGCTAGCGTGCCCTGCTGGGCCAGCGCTGGGCGAAACGCCGCAGCCACGGCGTGGCAAAGCAGGGCCCAACTCCTGCCCGAGCCAGCGAGGCTAGGAGGGCTTATAGTCCAGGAGTCGCGGGCACGGCGGGCAGACGCTCACCCCAAAAGCACGCTGTGTTCATTACAGAGAGAAAGAAAAATCGTTGTTTTCATTTGGGTTTTTTTTGTGTTTTTTTTTTAATAAGTGTTTTGACAAATTTTGCCGATTTCCAACCCGGGTGAAAACCGAGGTACAGACAGGTGCCAGGCAGGGAGGGAACTTCTCGGCGAGGCGCTTGCCTCTGCTGTCTGCGGTCTTCAAACCCCCCTCCATAGACAGTTTCTGCATCCCCTTTTCTACCCGCAAAAGGTGCCCTCCACAAACACAGGGCTGCATTTGTGCAAGTGACTGCTCAGGATCTTTTACTATGAAGTCGTCAAAAACTAATTTTAAACGTGGGTAAACAGTTCTACAGTGTTGTTGGTGGAAAACCGGTGGGAGGGATGAGGGGGGTGAATAGCTAACAGGGAACTTGGCAGAGGTGATAAAAACAAGTGACACAAGGAATTAAATGCAAAGTCTGCCAATGTCTGCGTTTGGTTTAGTAAAATTGATTATCTATGAACTACTGCCCAGTAATATAACTACGTAATAGTACATTGACTGATTTGGGGGTCACAAAACATCTTAAGAAATGCAGCATATCTTTTCATAATTTGACTTCAAAGTTATGTTTTTGTATTTGAATTTAATGCCGAGTATTAAAGTGGGTGCCACTTCCTAAGAAAAAAAAAAACAAAAAAAAAAACCTTCTTTTCTGGTCGTCGCTAATAGATCCAATTGGCCTAGCTGGAAAGCAAAACCTTGACATAACTTATTATTTTAACAATCAGTTTGATACTTTGGTGAGGATTAGCATTTTTAACCACACCACATCTCCTTGTAGAAATGCATCTTCGATTTAAGTGAAGAAACATTGGGAAGGAGACAAGGGTCCTTGTGAATGGAAAACTTAGGGAAAGAGCCTTCTATCTGGCTTTGATAAAATAAAGAACAATTGCCCTTCAAGGAAAAATGCAGGAACGAGTTGATAACATATAAGTAACATCTTTCTTTCTCTCTCTTTCTCTCTCTCTTTCTCTCTTTCTTTCTCTCTCTCTTTCTTTCTCTCTCTCTTTCTCTCTCTCTTTCTCTCTCTCTGTCTCTCTCTCTGTCTCTCTCTCTCTGTCTCTCTCTCTCTGTCTCTCTCTCTCTGTCTCTCTCTCTCTGTCTCTCTCTCTGTCTCTCTCTCTGTCTCTCTCTCTGTCTCTCTCTCTGTCTCTCTCTCTGTCTCTCTCTCTGTCTCTCTCTCTGTCTCTCTCTCTGTCTCTCTCTCTGTCTCTCTCTCTGTCTCTCTGTCTCTCTCTCTGTCTCTCTGTCTCTCTTTCTCTCTCGTCCTCTCTCGTCCTCTCTCTCGTCCTCTCTCTCGTCCTCTCTCTCGTCCTCTCTCTCGTCCTCTCTCTCGTCCTCTCTCTCGTCCTCTCTCTCGTCCTCTCTCTCGTCCTCTCTCTCGTCCTCTCTCTCGTCCTCTCTCTCGTCCTCTCTCTCGTCCTCTCTCTCGTCCTCTCTCTCGTCCTCTCTCTCGTCCTCTCTCTCGTCCTCTCTCTCGTCCTCTCTCTCGTCCTCTCTCTCGTCCTCTCTCTCGTCCTCTCTCTCGTCCTCTCTCTCGTCCTCTCTCTCGTCCTCTCTCTCGTCCTCTCTCTCGTCCTCTCTCTCGTCCTCTCTCTCTCTCTCTCTCGTCCTCTCTCTCTCTCTCTCTCGTCCTCTCTCTCTCTCTCTCTCTCGTCCTCTCTCTCTCTCTCTCTCTCTCGTCCTCTCTCTCTCTCTCTCTCGTCCTCTCTCTCTCTCTCTCTCTCGTCCTCTCTCTCTCTCTCTCTCGTCCTCTCTCTCTCTCTCTCTCTCGTCCTCTCTCTCTCTCTCTCTCTCTCGTCCTCTCTCTCTCTCTCTCTCGTCCTCTCTCTCTCTCTCTCTCGTCCTCTCTCTCTCTCTCTCTCGTCCTCTCTCTCTCTCTCTCTCGTCCTCTCTCTCTCTCTCTCGTCCTCTCTCTCTCTCTCTCGTCCTCTCTCTCTCTCTCGTCCTCTCTCTCTCTCTCTCTCTCGTCCTCTCTCTCTCTCTCTCTCGTCCTCTCTCTCTCTCTCTCTCGTCCTCTCTCTCTCTCTCTCTCGTCCTCTCTCTCTCTCTCTCTCGTCCTCTCTCTCTCTCTCTCTCGTCCTCTCTCTCTCTCTCTCGTCCTCTGTCTCTCGTCCTCTGTCTCTCGTCCTCTGTCTCTCGTCCTCTGTCTCTCGTCCTCTGTCTCTCGTCCTCTGTCTCTCGTCCTCTGTCTCTCGTCCTCTGTCTCTCGTCCTCTGTCTCTCGTCCTCTGTCTCTCGTCCTCTGTCTCTCGTCCTCTGTCTCTCGTCCTCTGTCTCTCGTCCTCTGTCTCTCGTCCTCTGTCTCTCGTCCTCTGTCTCTCGTCCTCTGTCTCTCGTCCTCTGTCTCTCGTCCTCTCTCTCTCGTCCTCTCTCTCTCGTCCTCTCTCTCTCTCCAGCGACTATCTTCATGTGTGAAGTCATCTTAGCTCCTCGTTTCTGCTGTTGTCACAGTGCCTCTCTGGTGTCTGAGGATTTCTTAGCCTTCTCATTGCTGACATCTGGGGACTGGGTAATTCTGCAGTGCTGGGGCTGCCCTGTGCATCGCGATATTTAACAGCGTCTCTGGCTTCCACCTGCCCGGCACCCGGTGGTGCCTTCTCCCCACCCACCACCAAAATCGTCCCCACCTGCTCCCAGCGTCCTCGGTGAGGCCGAATCTTCCCAGCTGAGAATCGCTCGCCTAAGCTACGACCACTGACCTGACCAGTGATGGAAGTAAAACACCAGAAAAATATCTTTGCAGGCGTGAGGTCAGCTGGTAATTGGTGGTTGCCCTTCCTACCATGGACTTGGCGAAAGAAAGTCACTTCCAGTAGCCAGGCGTGGGAGAGTTGTCCCGGAGTTAATTTTGTGACCTATCGAACGTGAGACACAGATCTCCCGTTGCGATACCAACTTCTTTCCTCTTCACAGCCGGAATTAAGACAAAACTTTAAAAATACTAGTAATTTCTAGGAAAAAAAACCATAATCTGCCAGCCCCTCTCCCAAATCATTTCATACATCCCATTTTAGCTAAATCAAAGGACATTTATGTATAATGACTTAAAAGAGACAAAAATCTTAACAAACAGTAAGAATTATATAAATATTGTATGCATCGTTGAGCAAGGATTTTTAAACACCACCCGACAGTAGGTGCACAGGGACTGAGAAAGATGACAAGGTTGAATGCCTTGCCACGAAATAGGTTTATGACTAAGTTACCTGGGACGTTAAGATGTGTGATGTCACATAAAACGTTAAAGGTACCTAAATGTCAGCTTTTGTCTTTATTAAGCTCACTTACAAAACGCTTAGCGCCCAGAGAGGAAACGGCGTGAAGGGGGGGGGAGGTAAAAGGAATTTCTAAAGCAACTGCTGAGTTATAGATCAGTTCTACTCCTTCCACGACCAGAGTAACTTTGGGGTTTGTCTACAACACACAACGACAAGGGTTTTTGGACAGTGACTTGTGCTTGATGTTTTTAAAGGAATATTTTTTTTTAAAAAATCTCTGAATTCTGGCCGGGAGCGGTGGCTCACACCTGTAATCCTAGCACTCTGGGAGGCTGAGGTGGGTGGGTCGCTCGAGGTCAGGAGTTCGAAACCAGCCTGAGCAAGAGCGAGACCCCGTCTCTACTATAAACAGAAATAAATTAATTTGTCAACTAATACATATATAGAAAAATTAGCCGGGCATGGTGGCGCATGCCTGTAGTCCCAGCTACTCGGGAGGAGGCTGAGGCAGGAGGATCGCTTGAGCCCAGGAGTTGGAGGTTGCTGTGAGCTAGGCTGACGCCATGACACTCACTCTAGCCTGGGCAACAAAGTGAGACTCTGTCTCAAAAAAAAAAAATCTCTGAATTCTTTAAAAGTGGAATAACACACCCTGAAAATGAAAAGTGTCATCACATAAAATTCTTTCCGGCATAATATGGGGGTAGAAATGTTAAGGTCACGTATATTGCCCTGGCCTCCCCTCCCCCTTCGAGTCAGAGCTTCCAGGTGACCACCCCCAGACGGTGCACACTGCGCTCAGCACGTGTGTGTATGCCCACCCCGCTCCCTCCCACCTGCCTGACACCTGATACATTTTTTTTTAACATTTCGGTTACATTTTATACCTTTGCCTCTCCCTAGCAAAGGTTAGAGGCGTGCCCTTCCCCTCCACAATGCTCACTCCATCCCTCAGATGTGGGTGTCTCCCCCCAATTCTCAAATCCCTGGTGGACACCACCACCCTTTGAGCACCATAGCTTTAATCCGCCAGTACCAATCTGATGGCGAGTACATGTGGAGCCCATTTTCCTGATCTTGCGTCTCGACCTCCCTTTGGATGATGGGCCTAAGCTCAATCCAGGATAATATAAGCGGTGCTCAGACCACTGTCGTTTCTTAGAATTGAGTAACATTATTCCACTGTGAACATACACCAAATTTTAATAATCCACTCGTGAATTGACAGACACTTGGGTTGTTTCCACGTCCTTGCCATAGCGAATTGTGCTGCCGTAAAATATAAAATTCGAAGCTAGTTCAAGTCTCCAAAGATCTGTGCCAGGTGAGCCACCTGGATGAGCAGCGGAGCGGACGGCTTCCGTGAACCCCGCTCTGCGTGGGAGGGGAGCGCCAAGGAGAGACGCTGGCGTTCTGGCTTACTGGAGCAGGTGACGATGTATTTGAGAGAAGGGATTAAGCGTAGAAAGCCCAGGACACGCTGGTGCCACCGTTCTCGTACCCTCGTGTCCTGGGCGTGTGGCACTGAGCTCAAGCCTTTAGATCTGTTATTTCTAGAGTCTCAAAGTCAGTGCAGGTTGGGGGAATGGCTTTTATCTGAAATCTTATTGAAAGAAGTCAGCATCCCAGATGGATGACTTAGCAGAGAGACGGGCTTAAACAAAACCACCCTTCTCTGTCTACACTTTGCCCCCAAATGCAGAAGAAGGGGGGGAGCAGGGTTTCTGTGGTGAGCTGGATCGAGTTTCAGCCTGCTCGTTTTTACCTAGCTGCCGTGAGATGCATCATCCGGGTTTCGGGGTGGCAACGGCCTGTTGAAAGAACACAGATCTCGCTTCTAAAGAGCGGATACTTTTGAATTCCTCATTTCAAGTTACCAGGTGAATTCCCGTGGTTTAATCCATGGAAAGAAAGACCAGATCGTAGAGCACAATGTGCACGCACACACACACACACACACACGCATGCACGCACGCAGACACACACAAGCAGGCTGCGTGCTCTGTTGCCCTTAGGAGGCTGAAGTTTGATTCCCGAGCCGGCGGGCAGGTTGGCGATTGAAATCAAGACTGCTCTCCGCCTCCCGAACCCCGGGCGCGAGGGCCGGCTCGCTGATTGGCTGTCCCTGGAGAGAGGGGAAGCGCGGAGGGGGGATGCCGTGGCCGGGGCCCCTGGGCTGGCGGCCGGATCAATGGTCAGTGCCAGCAGGGCTCTGCCTAATGAAGCCCACACCCGTGTCACCGCCCGGCTGGCCGCGGTGGGTGGCGCCAGTGCCAGGGCGGAGGAGGCAGAACCTATTGGAAGGCAAAATAATTGCCTCATTTTTTTGCAGCACACAGAGATATAAATCTGATTTGTGTGTGTGTGTGTGTGTGTGTACATGAGAGCAAGCTTTAAATCCTTAACCGGGAGAGAGCCGTGCATGCAGAACACAGTGCAACGCGACAGAAAGAGGCCGGGCCGGGCGGTCTGGCCCGCGGCCCCGGGGGGTCACCGGGAGGGCTTGGTAGTGCAGCAGGGGGCACACGCCCCCCCACAAGCGGCTGCTTCCGTTACAGAGAGGAAAACAGTTGTTTTCATTTGTGCTTTTTTTAATATATGTATAAAGTATTTTGACAAATCAATAGTATCAGGGAAAGAAAAAACCCCACTGATGCGATTTACACCTAATTTATCTCATTATTGCCTCGTTATTGGGGGGGGGGCGGCAGGTGTCCCTCCCTCCCAGATGCCGGGCCGGCACACGCGTGAGGATGAAACAGAAAATGGGAGTGACAGACCCGGCGCGGAATATCCGTGGCCGCGTTTAAATTTTCTTGGATTTCCTTGAACTGCCCGTGTGCCGGCAAGTGAAATCATGAGGCAGTTTAAACCCTTTCCCAGACGTGTTTCTAAATGCCGTTAGGACGAAAAAGAAGGCACGGGCGCGGCCTGAAATTAAGGAGCTCGCGTCACGGCACCATCCGTGCGTGTTTTCGGACTTTCTACATCACAGTCCACCTTAAGCCTGGAACAAATAAATGCATTATGCTTGTTGTTAAGCGTCAGGGCAGATCGGCCCCTCACTAGACACCTGGAAAATCACTAACCCAGACCCAGCGAGCTTGGAAGCAGCCTGTTCCAGCAGCAGACAGACAGGAAAATGCACACTGTCTCTACAGCCTCAGTGGGAGCAGAGGGCGCGGATCGAATCGATGGTCATCCAAATCGCGAGTCATAATTTTAAGGCACCACCAACACTTTAGGGCCATTACTATTTTAAACCAACCACCACCTTTGAACTTTTATCAACACGTCAATGTTGTTTGCAAAATCTCCTTTTCTTTTTTCTTGTCTTCCTAACATTTTTTCATACACTGATTTTCTTTTCTTTCTTTCTTTTTTTTTTTTTTTACACAGCTATTCATTTTGATCATATAACGGGTAGGAGATGGTTTTTCTCCCAGCACTTCCAGGTTGTGTGACCCTGGGCAAGTCACTAGGTTGAGCTTCATTTGCCTAAACTTCTTAAAAATGGGGCTAACAGTCACAGCTACTTTAATGATGTAATTACGACACTTGGGAAAAATACAGGGGTTTGTCTAAGCATCAGGTCCGGCAGTTAGAAAGCCCTCGGCGAATACAAATTAGATGTGAATACGTCTTTTCTTTTATCTCTTTGAACACGTTAACAGAAGTCTACGTAGGATGCTGAAGAAGTGCCTCATTGGGCTCTCTTCTTTATTAAAACCCTGCTTCTCCACCTCAGGGTCCTTCATTGCTCAAGTTCCTCATGCACGGCACCTGCTGAGCTGACAGTCCCTGCATTTGCTTTTGAACGCTGAATTTCCCTACCAGGGCACCACGCATGAGAAAGGAACAATAAAGAATAAAACAAGTGTCTGATCTCTATACTTTAGCTCTTTAAGGCAATACTCGATTTTCTTTGGAGACCCTTCTGTAGTCAACAAATGACAATGTGCGAGACTCGAAGCAAAAGAACTAAAACAACATCTGACTTTTTTTCAGTGATCTTGGGGAAAAACACCTGTATCCTTGGCCTCAGTTTTCTCAGCTGTTAAATGGGGGGACGATGCCATCAGTCTCAGAGATGTTGAGAAAATGCATGTACATGAGCAAGTGTGTGTGGACATCTGTTCAAGTATTTACTGGGTACTGACTATGTGCTAGGTGCTGAGCACTGAGCGTGTAGCAGTGATTGTGACAGACATGGGTCTGCTTCCGGGGAGCTTATAACCTTGTGTGGGAAGCGGACATGAAATGATGACAATATTCAGTTACAAGAGGAATGCGTGTTATAAATGAAACATACAGGGCAGTGGGAGCATATTTCGGTGGTTGGGAATGTCAGGAAAAACCAGGTCAAACGAGGAGCATGGGGTAAGTCTTCAGTACTTGATCAGTGTAAGGTGTACGGAAATGAACTTTATCTTTCTGGATCCAGGATTCATATAACCATTACAATGGAGAAATCACTCAGTTAACGCCATTTTTATCCGAAAAAGGTCTTGTTTCAGATACACAGCTATCCTTGGATATGATGAAAAGATTGTATTTCTTATGTTTGAGGTATTCCAGCGTGCACTTCAGGCTGTTGAGGATTTATATGTAAATGATAAAAACACAAGTGTTAATCATATATATTCCTTAGGCATTGCTCATCAAAGTTGATTATTTAGAGGCTTTCAGTATTTCATTTATTCATACATACGTTTATATTAACCCTTTGCACTCGGATGTCAAGTGTGACTCGACATGGTTAACAAAAATTAGATTAAAATTACTCTTTGAATGTATCAATAATTTGAAATATAAAAAAATACAAATAAGTTTGTATGAAAAGAAACTCCAGTTTTTTATTCTACTGCCGCGCTTTGTAAAATTGGGGGTATTTAAGAAATGAAATCCCGAGTAGAATAAAAGAATTGAGGGAGAAAAAAGCAAGCGAGTGCAAAGGGTTAAAAAGTATCTAAGCGCCTCTATGCCGGGTACTTATGTCACCATCCCAGTGCTAGGCGAAAGTGCGAAGAGATTTATTCTAGGTGTTTCCTGGACCCTTCCCCGTCCTCCCGGTCTCTCGTGCTACCTTTGCACTCGGCCTAGTCCTTCCCGAGCTCCATCTTCCGCTGGAAAGTTCCATGTAGCCAAATTCCCTTTCAGATCAAAACAACTGACCCCTTGGTAGCCGACTCTGCAGACTCGCGTGCGTGGCAGGCTGAAGCAAGGGGAAGGGCGCTCCTGTGTGGGACACTCGTGTCCTGCTTCCTATCTCCTCGGACTGCTTTCTACCCCAGCCATCGTGGAGATAACCGCCTTCGCCCAGGCGCGGCCTGCGGCACCCACCGCAGCTGCCACGCTGGGTTCCCCTGCGTGTCCCGGGCCGCCGGCCCCGGCGTGCGGGGCCCCTGTGGGAGCTGGCCTGGCACTTAGCACGCGTGGCCAGGCAGCGGGGAGCTGGCACCCCGCGCTTGAGCAGTGCACGCCAGGAACAGGTGCATGAGTGCTCTGCTCTCGGGAGGCTGAGTATGCCAGCTATTCTTCAGGCGGGCAATTCTGGGCGCGGTTTCTGGGATGCCCAAGTGGGATTGAGCTCGAGTCCCTCGGTGGTGACAAGCCGAAGACACGCTCCTCCTGTATTTCCTCTTCCTCATCTCATTCTTCCAGAGCCTCCCGCTCTCCCGGCGCAGGGTCCCTTCCCGGAATAAATCACCCGCTGCGGCTCCTTGTCTCAAACCGCGCGCGGCCCGGGCCGGCGGGGAGTGTCCAGGCCGAGGCAGGTGCCGCTGTCCTTCGTGCGTGTGCTCGGATCACGAGGAGGAGGAGGACAGCGTGCGGGGTGGTCCCAGAGCATGACACGCGCTGTACAGAAATAAGAGGACGGTGCGTTAGAGAGTGACCAAGCCGGCGAGGTCGGGAATGCGGCGGGAGGGTGCGCGGTGACGTGTATTAGGTAGGATGGTCTGGAAGGGGCCCTGAATAAGGAGCCCTTGACATGACGCCTAAATAAATAAGAGGAAGAAATTGGCTACAGATAAAGAGCAGGGCCGGCCGGGGGTCTGGGGTGCAGCGGGAGCAGAGTTTACCTTCAGTCCAAACAGAAAGGGACCGAGGCACTCAGAGTGTCCAGGAGACAGGACAGCCGGAGCACAGCACGGAGAGTGGGGGGAGAGAATCGGGTGCCGGACAGTTTGGATTTTTAAATGCAACAAGATGATT
Organism: Microcebus murinus; assembly: GCF_040939455.1. Taxonomy (NCBI): domain Eukaryota; kingdom Metazoa; phylum Chordata; class Mammalia; order Primates; family Cheirogaleidae; genus Microcebus; species Microcebus murinus. The sequence goes on from NC_134126.1 coordinate 33,935,309, forward strand.
AGAAGGATTTTTAAGCAGAGAAAGAAAAATGATGTGACTTTATATCGTGAGTAATTCACGCTGACTGTTGTATGGAAAAGCGTAGAAAGGTAAGAGGGTGGGCAGGCAGAGCAGGTGGGGGAGTTGGGGTGCGACAGCGGTCTGCACTTGGGTAGTGGCAGAGGGAGACAGAAAGGCCGGCAGGGCAAGGGCCCTGTAGGCTGCGCTTCCCAGACAGCATTTGGATTTTAAATCAAACTTGCTTGGATGCCCTGCTGTGACTGGGTGGGTGACACATGTGTAAGGGTGGGGACAATGCCTAGTGTCCCTCCCTTGCTCGGGGCTTGCCAGCGCTGCATAAAATAATCATTTGGCGTCCCACTCTGGAAAGGCTGTGGGTTCAGGCCGGGCGCGGTGGCTCACGCCTGTAATCCTAGCACTTTGGGAGGCCGAGGTGGGAGGATCGCTTGAGGTCAGGAGTTCAAGACCAGCCTGAGCAAGAGCGAGACCCCGTCTCTACTAAAAATAGAAAGGAATTAGCTGGACAACTAAAAACATACAGAAAAAATTAGCCGGGCATGGTGGCGCATGCCTGTAGTCCCAGCTACTCGGGAGGCTGAGGCAGGAGGATCGCTTGAGCCCAGGAGTCTGAGGTTGCTGTGAGCTAGGCTGATGCCACGGCACTCTAGCCCAGGCGACAGAGTGAGACTCTTTCTTTTTTTTTTTTTTTTTTTTTTTTTTTTTTTTTTTTTTAAGACTGTGTTCTTAGTTTAGGATATATTGTTCATGAACTAGTTCTCTGACAAACATCAGAATAACTTCCAGAAAAGTCCATTTGTGCTACACAGCAGTCTTGCTCCGGGGCAGATGAGAAGTGGGCAGAGGGAGGTGTTCTGCACGCAGTGCCCAAGTAAAAACCCACACTCAGACTTGTAGGAGAAGAAGGTTTTGTTTAGAAAATAGCAATGAGCTTCATGATCTAGCTCATCTGCAATGTTAGATTAATAAACGTCAGCGTGGAGGTGAAATTCTAACTTTACAGCAAGTAATGGAGCACTGGAAATCAAAGGTACCAATACAACAGGCTGGGGCAACTTTTTGGATGTTTGCTGCATGTTAACAGACCACCAAATGAATACGCACTTAAGGAAGTTAAGGAAAAATATTCAGTGACAGCAACATCTAGCTACATATTGAGGTATTGAAAGAGACTCCGTTTGTTGAGTCTATTCTGGGAAATCTGCCAGTTTGATGTTACGCTTGCCTGGCTTCAGATGTTTAAGTTATATGCATATGTCTGGATCATTGGTTAATAATTTCACTATTGTTATATTTGACTCTTCTATATTTTTTTATTTCAACATATTATGGGGGTACAAATGTTTAGGTTACATGTGTTGCCCTTGCCCCGCCCCCACCTAGTCAGAGCTTCAAGCGTGTCCATCCCCAGACGGTGCACACCGCACCCATTAGGTGTGAATATCCCCATCCCCTCCTCCCCTCCCACCTGCCTGACACCTGATAAATGTTATTCCTATGTGTCCACTTAGGTGTTGATCAGTGAAACCAATTTGCTGGTGAATACATGTGGTGCTTATTTTTCCATTCTTGGGATACTTAATAGGATGGGCTCCAGCTCTATACAGGAAAATATAAGATGTGCTATATCACCGTTGTTTTTTGAGGCTGAATAGAACTCCATGGTATACATATACCACATTTTATTAATCCACTCGTGTACTGATGGGTGCTTGGGTTGTTCCACATCTTTGCAATTGTGAATTGTGCTGCTATAAACATTCGAGTGAAGGTGTCTTTTTTATAGAATGTCTTTTGTTCTTTTGGGTAGATGCCCAGTAGTGGAATTGCTGGATCAAATGGTAGATCTACTTGTATCGCTTTAAGGTATCTCCATATTGCTTTCCACAGAGGTTGAACTAGTTTGCAGTCCCACCAGCAGTGTAGGAGTGTTCCTATCTCTCCGCATCCACACCAGCATTTATGGTTTTGGGACTTTTTGATAAAGGCCATTCTTACTGGAGATAAATGATATCTCATTGTGGTTTTGATCTGCATTTACCTGATGATTAGAGATGTTGAGTATTTTTTCATGTTTGTTGGCCATTCTGTCTTCTTTTGAAAAGTTTCTGTTCGTGTTCTTTGCCCACTTTTTGATAGTTGTTTGATTTTTTTTTTTCTCACTGATTTTCCTGAGTTCTAAATAGATTCTAGTTATCAGCCCTTTATTGGATGTGTAGCATGTGAATATTTCCTCCCATTCTATAGGTTGTCTGTTTGCTCTCGAGATAGTTTCTTTGTGCAGAAGCTTTATAATTTGATCAGGTCCCATTTATTTATTTTTGTTGCTGTGATTGCCTTTGGGGTCATCTTCATAAATTCTTTGCATAGGCCAACATCTAGAAGAGTATTTCCAACATTTTCTTCTAGAATTCTTACAGTTTCACACCTTAGGTTTAAGTCTGTTACCTAGTGTGAGTTGATTTTTGTGGGAGGTGAAAGGTGTGTATCCTGTTTCAGTCTTCTACATGTGGCTATCAAATTTTTCCAGCACCATCTAGTGAATAAGGATTCTTTTCCCCAGTGTATGTTTTTGTCTGCTTTGTCAAAAATTAGATGCTATATGAGGATGGCTTTATTTCTGGGTTCTCAGTTCTGTTCCACTGGTCTATGTCTCTATTCTTGTGCCAGTCCCATGCTGTTTTACTGACTATAGCCTTGTAGTGTGTTTGAAATCTGATAAATTGATGCCTCCCATTTTATTCTTTTTGCCTAGGATTGCTTTTGCTATACAGGGTCTTCTCTGGTTCCATACAAAGCATAAATTTATTTTTCTATATCTGTATAAAATGATGTTGGTATTTTAATAGGCATTGCATTGAATCCGTAGATCACTTTGGGTAGTATAGACATTTTAACAACATTCATTCTGCTGATCCACAAGCATAGTACGGTTTTTTTTGTTTTTTTTTTTTTTACCTGTTTATGCTCTCTATTTCCTTCCCCAGTGTTTCATAGTTCTCCCTGTAGAGGTCTTTTACCTCCTTAGTTAAATAGATTCCTAGGCACTTTATTTTCTTTGTTGCTATTGTGAAGGGTATTGAGTCTTTGATTTTGTTCCCTTCTCAGTTTGACTGTTGTTGGCACGTAGGAATTCTATAGATTTCTGTACATTGATTTTGTAACTTGAGACTTTGCTGAATTTGTTTATCAATTCCAGTAGTCTCATATGGCAGAATCTTTGGGGTTTTCTAGGTATAAGATCATATTATCAGCAAAGAGATAGTTTGACCTCTTCTGCCCCCATTTGGATGCCCTTGATTTGCTTCTCTTATCTGATTGCTCATAGTGCTCTTCAGCACTATGTTGAATAGAAGTGGAGAATAGTGGGCAACCTTGTCTGGTTCCAGTTCTAAGTGGGAATGCTTTTAATTTTTCCCCATTCAGTATGATGTTGGCTGTGGGTTTGTCATATGGCTTGTATCATTTTTAGGTAAGCCTCATCTATGCCTATTTTGTTAAGTGTTTTTGTCATAAAAGGGTGTTGAATATTGTCAAATGCTTTTTCTGGGTCTCTTGAGAGGATCATATGGTCTTTGTTTTTGCCTCTATTTATGTGGTGAATCATGTTTATAGATGTGTTTATGTTGAACCATCCCTGCATCTTTGGGATGAAGCCCACTTGGTCATGATGGATTATTTTCTTGATAAGCATCTGGATTTGGTTTGCTAGGATTTCATTGATAATTTTTGCATCTATATTCATAAGGGACATTGGTCTGTAGTTTTCTTTTCTTGTTGCATCCTTTCCTGGTTTTGGTATCAGGGTTATGTTGGCTTTAAAAAATATGTTGGGGAGGATTCCTTCCTTCTCAATGTTGTGAAATTTCTGCAGCATGGGCACCAGTTCTTTGTAGTTCTGGTAAAATTCGATTGTGAAACCATCTGGTCTGAGGCTTTTTAGGAAGGTTTTTTTATTGCTGTTTCAATTTCAGTACTTGGTATTGGTCTGTTCAGGAATTCTATTTCTTCGTTATTGAGCCTAGAAGAGGGTGTGTGTTTCTAAGAATTTGTCTATTTCCTCCACATTTTCCAGTTTATGTGCATAAAGGTTTTTATAGTGTTTATAGATGATATCTTGTCTCTGTGGCATCAGTTGTAATTTCTCCTTTTTCATTCCTGATGGAGCTTATTAGAGTTTTTTCTTTCTGCTTTTTGTTAGTCTAGCCAAAGGCATGTCAATTTTATTTTTTCAAAGAATCAACTTTTTGTTTTATTAATCTTCCATATAGTTTTTTGTTATCAATTTCATTCAGTTCTGATTTGATCTTATTAATTTCACTTCTTCTGCTGGGTTTGGCATCAGGCTGTTCATCCTTTTCCAGTTCTTTGGGATGATTCATTAGATTATTTGTGATCTTTCTGTGTTTGGGATATAGACATTTATGGAAATAAACTTTCCTCTCAGAACTGCTTTAGCTGTGTCCCACAGATTTTGAAAACTTGTGTCTCCTTTGTCATTTAGTTCAAAGAATCTTTTGATTTCCATCTTGATTTCCTCATTTATGAAATAATCGTTCAGCAGAAGATTGTTTAGTTTCCATGACTTTGCATACAGATGGGAATTTCTATTAGGGTTGATTTCTAATTTTATTCCACTGTGATCTGTGACTCTTTTATTTTAAAATATCTTCTCTTTCCTTTTCCTCTTTTGTGTTTTAAACCATTTATTGCTTCATTTCCCTCCGTTTGAGACAGACAGGGCTACAGTGGTCCAGGACCAGGGCTCCAGAGGAGGTGGGGATGAGGAGGCAGCTGGGTTGTCTGGAATTTCCTCATGATGACTCCAGCGCTGGGCAGAGGAGGTGGTGGGAGTCAGCGAGCCAGGGACCCGTATGTAGCCCAGCCCAGGAGAGCGGGTAGAGTCAGAAGATGGGTCACATGCAGTGGGAATGAGCATCTGCTGATATTGAGAACCAGGTTCCTTTCTGATAAGAGAGTTAAAATCTGGAAAAATGAAAATAGGAAAACAACAAGCTGTGATATTGGATTAGAACTGTGGAAACACTGGTGTAACTTCATTTTTTTAGCATAGACAGACACAGAAATAGATACAAGTGTGTACATGTGCGTTTCTCAGCTCTGTCTGCCATCCTGGTAGAAAAGAACGCACCCAGGACCCAGGTCTCGATTTCTGATTGCCGTTCTCCAAAAAAGGAACCAGGGTCCTTGAATTAAAAATGACTGATTCTAGGGCTGGGGAAGGGGAGATGTAATATGAACCCATAATATCTTTTTGTGCTAAAAAGTAAGAAAATGTTCAAAAATTGATGGGGATTTGTCAAAAATACGCATGAGCCAGCTTATAAGGCCCCCAATAACTAAATAATAGACAATGTATATATAAAAATAAGTAATGATGCTATCAGATTACAACCCATTGAATAACATAGGAATCTGTGTGTATACTGATATAAATAATGAAGGAATAAAACGTAAATTGGAGGAAAAGGGAAAGTTATTCCTTGGAGTGGAATGCAAACCGATAAATGTAGATGAATGATGAAACTGGAGTCACCCATGGCAACCGTCATAGTAAAATTGTAACAGGCAAGAATGATCAATGGATGCTAACACTAGTGGGCGAAAGTTTATTGAGAAACACAATATTTACATTTTCTTAAAGTATCTAGCCGCTACATACCATTCATTAAAAACTAAAAACAAATTTATAAAGTCACCAACTGACTGATCAAAGTTTACATCACCTGTAACAGACAAACTGACACCCCCACTTCACCGTGGGCTGCACTGAGAGAAACTCGGCTTCGTGTCGGTGATCCTCCTGCAGAATTCAATCGGGAGGGAATATCAGACAGACCTAAACTGAAGGACGTTCCACAAAATAACTGGTTTGTACTTTTCAAAAATGTCAAGGTTATGAAAAAGTCTAAGGAGCTGATTTAGATTGAAGGTGGCTAGGAAGACATGACAACTAAATGCAGCGCAGGATCCTTGGTTAAATTCTGGATGAAAGAAAAAAAAAACTTTTGCCATAAAGGGCAGTTGGTGAAATGAGAATGTGATTTTTAGGTCAGATGATAATAAACCCTTGTTAATTTTCTTATTGTGATTGTACTGTGGTTATGCAGGGCAGAGCACTTTGTCTTTTAGGAAAAACTAAAACACGTCGAGGTACCCGGCACCGTGTTTGCAATTTGCTCTCCATCGGCCCAGAAAGAACGTGTAAACAAAGTGGGGATGACAAAGCAAATGTGCTGCATAATAACATCTGGTGAGCCTTGGTAAAAAATTCATAAGAGTTCTTTGTGATAGTCTTGCAATTTTTCTGTAAGTTTGGAATTTTTCAAATGAAGAAAAAAAATTGGAGGCAAAGACTCAAAGGTAAAAATACCAAGTTATTTTAATTAGGAAAAAAATTCGTGTTTTTTTGGGTTTTTTTTTGTACCAAACCAAAAAAAAAAAAAAATTTAGAGATGTACAAGGAAGAACTATATTGGCCACCCTTCTTGTCATTTATCCTCTTAAGGCGATCAATGGTAGCAGCTTAGGTTGTCCCCACCTTCCTCCTTGTTAATATGAAAATATCCAAACATCACATACTTAGTTTTATTTTTTTTTTATGTATTCAGGAAATTATGGGGGTATAAACATTTTAGTTATGTGTTATGACTTTGCCACATCCCAACCATGATTTGGGGCATGCCCTTTCCTCCCACAAGGTCCACCACGTCCGTTAGTTGTGAGTTCACCCACCCCCTAATCCCCGGAGAATGTCGCTGCCGTGTGAGCATCTTAGTGTTGATCGGCCAGTGCCAATTTGATGGCGAGCACGTGTGGTGACTATTCTTCCATTCTTGTGATACCTCACTTTGTAGGACAGGCTCGAGCTCTGTGCAGGAAAACATAAGAGGTGCTAGATCACTGTCATTTCTTATAATTGAGTAGTATTCCGTTGTACACATATGCCACATTTTAATAACCCACTCACGGATTGACGGGCACTGGGGTTGTTTCCACACCCTTGCTATAGAGAATTGTGCTGCCATAAACGTTTAGGTGCACATGTCTTTCTTATAGAATGTCCTTTTGTTCCTTTGGGTAGATGCCTAATAGTGCTATTGCTGGATCAAATGGTAGTTCTACTTGTAGCTCTTTGAAGTATCTCCAAATTCTTTTCCACGGAGGCTGCACTAATTTGCAGTCCCACCAGCAGTGTAAGAGTGTTCCTCTCTCGCCACTTCCTCGCCAGCATTTGCTGTTTTGGGATTTTTTGATAAAGGCCATTCTCACTGGAATTAGGTGATTGTGATTTTGATTTGCATTTCTCTAATGATTAGAGATGTTGAGCATTTTTTTTATATGTTTGCTGGCCATTATTCTGTCGTCTTTTGAAAAGTTTCTGTTCATGTCCTTTGTGCATTTATTGATGGGGTTGTTTGATTTTTTTTTTTCTTGATTTTTTTTTTTTTTAAAGTTCTAGATAGATTCTAGTTAGCCTTTTATCGTATGTGTAGAGAGCAAATATTTTCTCCCATTATGTAGGCTGTCTACTAGCTCTAATGATAGTTTTCTTGGCTGTGCAAAAGCTTTTTAATTTGATCAGATCCCCTTTATATTTTTGTTGCTGCTGTGATTGCTTTGGGGGCCTCCTTCAAAAATTCTCTGCCTAGGCCGATGTCTGAAAGGGTCTTCCCTACAAAAATGGAATCGCCTTACTATTGGTTTGGAACTCTTATTATTAGGGAACAAGAGCATCATGGACTTAAAGAAAAGACATAAAACCAAACCCAACCTTTTATTAATAATAGCATGGGTATAAAATAATCCATTCTATCAATGCCCTATTCAAAGGCAGTTCTTTTTTCACTATATACTATGTTGCAATAAACACCTTCATAGATAATACAGAGAGCTTTATGAACTGCTGCTTTTGTTTCTGTATAACAGAACCCCTAAACAGATTGCTGCTTCAAAAGGAGTATGTGCATTCAACAAGAAATGCCAGGTTACTTTTTAAAAATACCTATGGGGAACAATGTATACTACTCAGGTACCCGACAGGTACACCAAAAGGCCAGACTCTACCACTATAACATTATATGTATAGAATTCAACTTGTACCCCCTAAATCTGCTTATAAAAATTACAGTTCACACTGCTGGCGACAATCGGAAGAGTAGATGTCCTGCATCTTCTCCATCAGATGCCAACACCTTTCATGTGTATTGACCAATTTCTTCTATTATATATTGAATTTCTTCTGGCAATTGTTCACTTATACTCTTTGCTCCGTTTTTCCACTTGCTTGAATTTTTACTTTACTTATCAATTTGAGGATAGTTCCCTGCATGTTGTTCTTAGTTTATCATTTGTATTTTGGGCTTTTTAGTGTTTTTTTGTTTTTTTGTTTTTTTGTTTTGCTTTTGAAACAGGGTCTCTGTCACACAGGCTGGGTTGTGTAGTGGCGTCAGCCTAGCTCACAGCAACCTCCAACTCCTGGGCTCAAGCGATCCTCCTGCCTCAGCCTCCCGAGTAGCTGGGACTACAGGAGTGTGCCACCGTGCCCGGCTAATTTTTCTGGTTTTTGTAAGAGATGGGGGTCTCACCATGTTGCTCAGGCTGGTCTCAAACGAATCTCCTGCCTCAGTCTACCAAAATATGTCATTTGTATTTTGATTTTGTTTATGCCCTATGTTAACATATAGTATCCACTGCTACTTATTTATATGGTCAAATATGCCTAATTTTATTCCCTCTGAGTTTCTGGTTTAGCTTATACAGGTCACTCACTCCCAAGGGTACACATTCGCCTAAATTTTTTCCTAATATTAAAAAAAAAAAAAAACACTTACACTATTAATTCATCTGGTATTTACCTTTTAATATAGTGTGAGTTAGAAATCTAGCTTTGTTTTCTTCTAGTGGGTTGTTACACCAGGACCTTTTAATAAAACATAGTTTTTCTCCCATAACTATAAGTCACCTCTTTCTTATGTTTCCATAATGCGTGGGTATACGTTTGACCAGTTTTTCCCACCCACTTTTCTGTTTGCCTGTTCCTTGCCAATACCATACTGCTTTAATTAAGTACCCTTATGGTGAGTTTTCATATTTGATAAGTTCAGTCTTTTTGTTTTTATAATAAAAATGTTTTCAGTTATTCTTGTTTATTTTTCCATGTGAACTTTGACATTTTATCTGGTTCCCAAAAAAAAAAAAAAAAGAGACTCAGGTTGATACTCCATTACAAACATTAAATAGTGCTTTAATATTTATATTAATCTTCCTATCACTGAATACGGCCTCTTTATTTGTTCAGGATTTGCTTTGTGTCCTTCAACAAGATTTTATGATTTACTTCATGAGTCTTACATCTGTGTCAGTTATTTCTATAAATTTTATAATTTTAGCTATCGTGATTTTTTTTTTCCCCATTTAAATCACTTAACTAGTTATTGCAAGTACAGAGAGAACAGAACGTACATCTCCAACCTTACTTGCATTGCTACAGCCCTGCTTCACCCGCTCTCATCTTCTTCCGCGTCTCGGCCGGCGAGATGCCTCTCGCCTCAACACCCTCACAGGTGTTCTTCCTCTGCCTGGCATCCTGTCCCTTGTTTGTCCTTCAGCTGACCTTTTTATCCTTTAGGTCTTAAGTGTCTCAGGCTCTCCCTTCTTCCATAGCTCTCATCAACATTTGCTGCATTTAAATATTTATATTTCTGTTAAATATGTTTCCTCCTGACTTGATTTTAAGTCCTTAAAAACAGAGACCTTTTTTTTTTTTTTCTCCTCTCATATACCGTCTACGTGGGTTTAGTACACCGGACACTCGGTAAACATTTTGGAGTTAGTGGATAAATTCTTTCTGTGGACCTCATTCCTTCTTACCAACTTCTGTATTCTTACTCTAAAATCTTTAGTTTCTTCTGAACTTGCTAGTCTTCTCCCCTTCAAACCATTCTAAATTCACTTTGTTAAAAAAAAAAAAAAAAGAAATTAGCTGCTACTACTTCTAGTTATCTAACGTTTCTCCATATACTTTCATTACTACTTTTACCTCAATTTGTTTTCTAGCCCAGTCTCCTGAAATAGCCCCTTTGAAGATGTAGGATGTGTTTCTCATTAAGTCCATGGGGCCTGATCTCAGTTCTCATCTTCAATTTCTTTGTAACCCATGGCAATAGATAATGTTAATAATTTCTCTTGGATTAGCCTCTGTTTTTCAATCCCTCATCTTTTTCCTTGCCCCTACCTCTCCTAATTCCTGCTTTTCTTGTATCTATGTACAACCCTTCATTTGTTGTCAAAAAAATAAACTTTATAAACTTGCATATCTTTCTATGAAAGATAACTTATTTCCATGAAATAAAATTATTTCTATCAAACTATAAATTTGCACATCTTTCCATGAAAGATAGTTTTTTAAATCATCATTATTTATACCACTTGCGACATTGTAACTCTATTTTATTCAACAAAAATGAAGCGAGTGACTACCATGGATGAGGCATTAGCTGGACACCACAGGTGAACAACACAGGTAGTACTTGTTCTCCTGGCATTGAGGATCTAGCAGGGAGACTGAAATTAAAGAATCACACAAGTAATCATTTGGCTAAGGTTGGCGTAAGCACTAAAAGGATATATAGTCTAGGGCTCCTGAAAAAAATGTATTTAATGAAAGTCAGCTTTGGAAGATTAGTTGGATTTTTTTTTTTTCTCCTTAGCAAAAAGGGGAAGGGCAATTGAAGCTACAGTGTTCCTAAGGTAAGAAAGAGCTTGGGAGGTTTGAAAAAACAGGCAAGTGGGACTAAATGGAAAGAAACAGGCAAAAGTGGATGGAGTGTAGTCAGAGATGACCACACATGCTCTCTTGTGCACTCGTATGATAATAGCTGCATTTATCCAAGCACCCATTTGGTATGTAGTGCTGTATTCAGCTGTTACTAAATATATTCTAATTTAATTTTTCTGTAGAGTTAGGGTATTACATCCCTATTTTACACATGAGAAAGTGGGGATTAGAGAAATGACTTATTTGCAGCATTATACTTCTAGAAAAGAGCGGAAAAAAATTGTTTCCTATGCATTGTAACACAGAATAATTTCATCAAAACCCATGTTTGCAAATGCTAACTGGAAAGTTTCCTTTGAGTTATTTTGATTTTTTTTTTTCTTTAGGTTTAAAACTAGATTTAGACACCCAACTAAACAATGAAATCAGTGCATAAAATCAGAAAGAAAATTCCTTCAAATCTATCAAATAAACTTACATATCTTTCTGTGAAAGATAATCAGAGTTTCTAAAAAAAAAAAAATCATCAGTACTTATAACTAGAAGTTCACATGTAATCAAAAATAGTGCAACAACTTAATGGAAATCTTTTGATAACTTATTACAATTCTTTGTCGATATCATCATTTTGATTTTAAAAAGTAATTGCACCAATTTGGTGGAACCTATAGCTGTACCAATTAATACATTCAAACATTTCTGGTACTGACTTTTCCAATAAATACTACTCTGGAAATAGTATTCATAACTAGTTTTGTGGCTAAAATTTACTAGTACTTTACACAATGATTTATATACACACAAACACACACAATCATAGCAAAGGATCTTTAATACAAAGTCATGGTTTATAAAATTGGTCATTCTTCACCATGGCCTATCTGGAATGTAACCTTGGTGTATAAGGTCCACCCATTCGTTCTGCCCCCAGTCTGGTAGGTTCTATCCTGCTAGGATCTCTTAGACTCAACCTTTCCAGGCATGGTGGGGATCTTCATTTATCATGTGAAAAGGACATTCAGTATATAAACGATCAGCAACACTGGTAGCAGCTCCTTACAGTGACAGAAATTGAATCTATTGCCTAAATTTCGGGCTCTAAAGATTCAAAACAGGAAGATAGATATTTTTTAAAAAACCTTTTAGTAAACTTTTCTTACTTAAAAACAGAAAATCATGCTCTGAAGAGAACAGGACGTGTGAAGATGTGTCTTAGTTTAATGCATATTCAAAAGACAACTTCTTAGGATCTGTCAAAGCTCTGTTATCACCTTTGACTGTTCCCAATGCTTGCGTGTCTCCAAAATGGCAAAATTAGGGAAATGTCTAAGAACCATTTCTGCAGGTGAAATGTTAAGTGAAATAAACAATGGTAGATTTTAGGGGGGAAAAAATCAGATATATAGAAATTTTACTATATTCATTTTTTATTTTTATATTTTTATATTAGGATTTGTATGATTTTCAAAGCTAATAACAGAATATTTTTTGTATGTGTATTTAAAGCATAACAAAATAAAAGTATTTCACAAAAGATGTCCATATTACAGTACTATTGAAATATGAGGCACAGGGTAATTATGCATTTGTGGGTTATAAACATAATACATTCATTTTAAAGAATTAACATTTAATGTGAATAACATTTTGGCTAAAATAAATATCATGGTAAATGTTAACAGCAACACCTGAAGTATATGGACAGGAGAGCGGTGTTTTGTAATAGACACTATGTAGAATGGTAGAGCATTCGTGAAATGGCTGCAGTATCTTACTAAATTTACAATCATTGCACATTGTTGAGCACTTTATTTATACAGAGACACCCTTCATCCAGCATTTCTAAACCTCACCACACACAACAAAGTTACCCCACATTTGCCCCTGGGTAACAGGTACCGATGTCTAAATAAGGTTTAGAATCAGATATGTCTTTCATTTCTTACTGCTTCTTCAAATCAATCCAAACATTTAACTTAATATAAAGTTTACTTATAAACAGAAATAAAGAGAACATCTTATATAGGTGATTATAAAAATTAGAACATCTAATCATTTTCATAATTTTTTGAAATGATCCCATTCAAAGTTAAAATTTGTGTTTTACACAGTGGTTTCCTCAGGAAAAATATGAACACTTAGATTAAAAAAGATATAATATCCCAAACAAAAAGTTTCTACAAGTAAAAAATGATTTCCCTGATCATTAAATTTTTCCTAGCTATTTCCTTCTAGCAGATAGTCACTGAGAAGAAAAGCTTAAATCTTTACTTAAAAGTCAGTGTGAGGGGTCAAGCTAATGAATTTTAGATCCATGTATTCTCAAAGATTGCAAGAAAAAGGAGAGTATCTGTTCCAACCAGAGAACATTTCATCTAAGTCAATTATATTACGTCAAAATGAACATGACATTAATGGTCAACAGAAATAAGTCTCATATATCTGGAGATAAATCTATGGATGGATCAGTAAATGTTAAAAATCACTAGAATCTGGGAGAAACAATGCATTCATCCCTCATAACAGACAACCAGATTTCCTTTGTCTACTTCAAAATAAAATTACCCTTCAGGTTTGTCCTTTATACATTTTTAAAATTTACAAATGACTTGAAAGTATTCAAATGAGCGTATGAAAAACAAAACCAGCAGTTAGGTGGGCTAAGGGGGGCTAAAGGGGGGAGTTCCCTAAACACGAGGTTTCCCATGGTGGGACCGTGTCCCTGACAGTGGCCGCCTTTGGCTTTCTGACGTCACAAGTGCGTGCGGAACTGGTCGCTACTGACAGGGAGGCGTTCGGGGAAAACACATCTGCACGGCACTCACTAGACTCTGCCCACGTCCTCAGACTAAACGAAGCTGCCATCTCGGTCATCTTCGTGCACAAACACAGGACTTTGCTCAGAACCTTCTCATCAGAAACGTTAGCCTCGTAACAACTCTGGCTGCAGTGATGGCCAGTTTTCGTTCCATTAAACATACTCCAGAATCACAACCTTGCCAAAGAACTGAAACTGCGTCAACGTTCACAGGCACAGCACAACACACGTCCGTCCTTCCTCTTTAACGAGAGCAAACACATGCACACAGGGAGGCCTACGTTTTAAAAAGTTTAAAATGTTTTCAATCCAGGAAAAGTATTGATATACCCAGGATCTTTTAAAAGAGGATTATGTTCTCAGAAATATGAAACATTAATGGATAAAATGCACAGACACTATAAATAAGAAAGTAATTTGAATATAAAAAATTTCTGAAGGGGACCAATCAGAAAGAACTTCAATAAAATCTATGAATAAAAATATATGCTTACATTATAGTGTACAATAATGAGTTAAAATGCACTTAAATTTATAAAGAAACTGAAATATAGTACTGCAAGGTTATTCAAAGAATGTTTTTCAAATGTACAAACAATAAAAACACACGAAAAAGCCTTGGGCAAAGTGCAACTTTAAAAAATTACTATCACACCAGCGAGAAAAATCCTTAACCACTTTTTAAATGGATTCATTTATACCACTTCGATGCAAAGACAATACCAAAGATATTAAAACAAAAAACTCCTCAGTGTCTGACTCACATTTTGTCCCCAAATCTTTTCACATTTAATAGTTGCAAGCTAAGAGTTTTAAATGTTCCTCAAATAGTTAATGTCTACATTTATTGTAAGAATTAAATTTGAAACTACAAAGCTAAAAACTAAAACACATACTTCAAGCTTACTTTAAAAATAATCGTAAAAGTTCACAACTGTGTCCATGTCAATGTCCATAAGCTACTGGAAGACAGGAAGGTCACAAGCTCAGATGCTCCCCAGGTTCTGGGTCCGTCCTGCTGTGCCAGGCGGCACCTCCTGTGTCGGCACCCACAGTCTACCTGAACACAAGTCGCCCGCAGAGAACTCTAAATAACTCTAAACACCTTTAGCCATTAAATCCATCATGTTTCCTTTTCTCTCCTAACATGCAGTCCGATCATTCCAAAGTCATGTGGGGTTTGCAAGAGGGTGATTTAGACTGGTACGAAATGAAGCTTATATGAAAACTGGTTAAGGATTCAAAGCACATTAGCTCTGAAATATTAATCTTAACACCCAGACATGAATGGGAGGTATGATTTGCACAGAAATACTTTGTTCTTAGCACGTTCTTCGTGATCTTGCGCGTTTAGCTGCTTGCGGTGCACGCGTGCATCCTCTTGGCCACGTCGTAGACGTAGGTGATGTCCGGCCGCTTCTCTGGATCTGGGTTGATGCACATGTTAACCAGCTGTCGCAGCTGCAGGGAAGAAAAACGACATGGCCTGTGTGAGACAGCTTTTCACAGTTGTTTATAAAGGAAATTCTGAACAGCCACAGATTTACAAAGAAAGTACATTTCTAAGTATTCACTTTACTAGAAATACTTATGACTGGTGCCGATGACTGTGCAAACAGTTAAATGTTCTAAGAAGTATATGCATTAAGAGTTAGTGTCAGCCAAGCAGTATTTTACAAGAGGCATTATAATAGACTATTATTTTTTAGAGTTTAATCAAAAGATAGCAGTCACTAAAGAGCACAGATTTTCAACTACAAGCCTCCAGGTTAACTGCAGATACACACATATATGTTTGATATGTAACTTACTGCATTAGCCGTAATTATAAGCTTAAATTTTCATAAATGGCAATTATGGTAGATGGCTATCATATACATTTATCATGAACCATTTCATATAAATATATATAAAAGGTTTTACAGAAACAGCACTCCTCTAAGAGTAAAAATTAAAAGCAAGGGAAGTTACAAGTATTATTCCAATCCTCAACTGTGTGAAGTAGTATTTAAATATCCTCACTTTATAGATGAGAGAGTTGGGGTTTTCTTATTTACATCACAAAACATTAGTAGAAGCACATCTCAATAAATTAAGAAAATTACCTCCTTACATGGTCCTAGACCTACCGGGTAGAAGAATATAGGAAGTCATTCTCAATTCTAATTGCTTATCAGTTTATGAAACTGTGTCATCACAACACTGTATATACTCTTTCATAGATAATAAACCAGATCAAGAGGAAAAACCAGATTCTTTTGCTTTGTAAGTCTGTCTTTAGGAATAACTTAGACATTTTTAAAACTTGCATTAACTCTTTCTTGCCATTATATTACCACTTAGGAAATTATCAAATTACCATAATTCTTTCATAGTCCTCAGCTTCTACCATAAACTTACTTTCAACAAGCAGCAGCAGAAGTGGCAATAAAACATACGGGCTGAGTATGTTAGCAGGAGTACTATGAGAAGGCAGATGTCAGTGAGAAATGCCATTGTAAAGAAGAAGAACGTAGAGAAGCCAGATGAGAGGGGTCAGAGTTTGCTAAGGAAACATAGTGAAGTGGAAACCAGTCTTCTTGAAGGAGCTTTGTTATCCTGTGTCCTTAAGTCAGTCACTGTTTCTGGAGGTTTGTTTATTCATCTATAAAGAGGGAGACTGGAGTAGGTGACTACTTAGAAGGAGTTCTTTTAGTTCTAATCCCTTCAAATTGTATGATCTAGCGGAATAAAATTTAATGATTCAACTTTGGAAATTAATGTTGGGATAGTCATGCTACACTCAGAGAGGTTCTGAAGATTTTAGTTTCTATTCCTTGCCAAAGAGCATAGGATTAGAAACCCTTAAGGAGTATAGCAATACACAAGGCATTTTATTACAGTGATTTAAGAGAAATTTAAGTGGGAAAGAGGTTGGCATTTTACCAGCAAAAAATAAAAACAAATACCTCTGATTATATACAATGTTTAAAAAAAGTAGGAAAAGCACTTATATAATGACATATTTTAAAAGATGATGTGTTCTAACAGGTCAGATAGCTATGCTGTCAGATATTTTGTTTAGAGATAAAAGTGATAAAGCAGAAAGGATGGCGGGAAAAGATAACTGTGGCACAAAAACTCATTATATTTAACCAAAACAAAAGCAGATGCAATAACGATTTTTTGACTTCGTAACACTGCCACATCCTTCAAGCTGGTTCAGAAAACTTTTTCTGCATAATATTTCA
The DNA here is from genome assembly GCF_040939455.1 of Microcebus murinus. Taxonomy (NCBI): domain Eukaryota; kingdom Metazoa; phylum Chordata; class Mammalia; order Primates; family Cheirogaleidae; genus Microcebus; species Microcebus murinus. Next base: position 33,952,176 of record NC_134126.1, read on the forward strand.
GAATAAGGTGAAATCTGCAACCACTGATAATGAACGTCTGGCCCTGGGGTTCTCCTGGCACAGGGAAAGACTACCCAGGATGAGAGAGACAGTGATGCAAGTTTATTTGGAGACAACTGCTTCTCTAGCTCTCCAAAGTGAAAGACGAGAATGAGAAACACTAACTTGATGGTAAACAGAAGGATAAGGGACACGGGTGAATGGCGAGGCAGTGGGAGCCCCAGTGAGCAATGGTTTCCTGACGGCCCCTCGGGGCAGGCTGGGTGCAGGGGACCAGTTGGTCACCAACCCGGCAGGGGGCGGAGCCAAGGCTACGCCGCGTTTGCTTTTTCCCTCTGCTGTTGCTGGATCAATCTCCAACAAATAGGAAGTTTACTTTTTCATAAAGATTTTTCTTTTCCAGACGAATTATTAACAGGGCTATCACCGTATAGAATCACACGTGAAATACAGAATATACACACCCACTATATTTGTGAATCAATCTGTTGATAAAATTTTTCATAGATTATTTGTTATAGAATAGAATATTGAAAGAAAGCTATAAAAGTGAAGTATGCTTTGGTAGCGACTCCCACTCATCCCCCTCACCAGGGAACTACTCTGCAGAAACACCATGCAGGTGGCATCCGATGACAAAGAACCTGTCCCCAAAGGAAGGCTTACTGTCCACATGAGAAGTGACAGAACGACTCATTTTCCTTTCTGACTGCCTGAACCTTCTTTCCTTCCTTCCTTTCCCTCTTCCTCCCTTTTCATTCATTCGTTTCTTATGCAATATTATGCACAAGACACTTTTTTAGGAGGCGGGAATAAAGGAAAACGCACATGGCAGTGCCCTTCAACAGCTAACGGCTGAGTGAGGGACAAAGATGGAACAAAGACATAAACGTGAGAGTGAGGAGACCACGCAGCTCTGTGATCAGCTACACCATGGTGAGCATCTCAAGAGATCCGTGGATACAGGTAAACGATTAGATGTAGCCGCCCAAACGAGGGCTCGTAGCTCCCTCTTTCTCCGCGATCTGTTTCGCTCCGGCTCGCTGCGCCTCGATCACTGACGCCGCCCAGCTCGGTCGTCTTCTCCGGTCCACGTACCGCAACCCTCGCCCGATCACTGTGCCGTTTGCTTAGAGGTCATCCCGTGTAGCGTCTCTTATGACCTGGCCGTGATCTTCTCCTTTGTTCCGTGTTGGTCTCGGCCTCCCAGGGACGCGGCCCGTATCTGAAAACGCCGCGTCGGGCCGGAAGCACACGCACAAGCTCCTGTCCGTGCAGGTCTCGCATTCCGCGCTGCAGCGTGGCTGTGCCGGGAGCCGACGGAGACCACGTCCCGTCCCTTTCGTCCCAGTCGGTCCTCTCCTCCTGGATTCATGCGGTTCAGTTCCCGCCCAGACTTCAGTTTCTCTCACGTGTCCTTCCTAGCTTCCTCTGTCGGTTTATCTTCCTTTGACAACCTTTCAAATGCCGGTGTGGCCCCCAAGTTTCCCTTTCCTTGCCTCTCTTCCCTGTCACTCGACCGTCTCGTCCTAAACGACATCAAGGCCCAGGACTTCGTGACAGCCCAAACGTCCAGGAACACGAATCTGCATCTTCGGCCCAGACCTCCTTGCAGGCATCTCCAACTGCCCTCGGAGCTGGTCTGCCCCAAAATACTCATCTTAAACATGTCTAAAACTGAAATCTTAATTTTTCCTTCAATTTCTCAAGCCAGAAACCTGACATCCGTGCAGGCCACCTCGGCACACTTCTTCCCCACTTGCCCAACACTCACCAACCAAGCTCTGCTGTTCCCAGACTGCTCGAGTCTCGTCTGTGTTCTGCCACGTCATCTCCACGCCCCGGACGTTCTCCCAGCCTCCCTGGCACGGCCTGGCCACCAGGTCAACTGCACTTCAACCTCACGCGTCTCGACTGCCCTCCAGACGTTACCCTGAGCCCGGTGTGATGCGGGCCTCTGACCCTCGGCCCCGCGCACCTCCCCGCCTCGTGTTTAGCCCTAGACTCCTCATGCCTTCCCCACGCCCTCCCTGCAGCGACCGGAACAAAGCACCTGCAGGTCCGTGTTCAGGAAACTGCCTCAGGCCTCCGCGTCTTCGTTCCTGCTGCTGCTCTGCTCACCGGGCCTCCTCGAGAGCCCCTCCCTCCCCTCCCGCCTCGCCTGTGCAGCCCGCCGCGCGCCTCTGCTCCGAGACCTTCCGCGACGCCCTGCTTGCCACGCAGAAACTACAGTATTTTCTACCTCGCCTCCACTGTGCCCTTCACGTACTTTTATTTAAAGCTCTTGCAACACTTTATTGTGCCTCATTAAAGTCTGCGTTTCCTCTTGCACTGCAAGATCTGAAGGGTGGATACTGGGTGAGCAGCAGGTGCTCACCGGCTTGTTCTAATTTTTTTATTTCAGGAAATTATGGGGGTACAAACATTTTGGTTGCATGTTAGGACTTTGCCATATTGCAACCATCATTTGAGACGTGTCGTTCTCCTGCCCACAAGGCTCACTGCGTCCATTAGTGGTGAGTTTACCCACCCCCAAGCCCCTACCCACAAAGAATATTACTGCTGTGTGAGCACCTTAGTGTTGATCAGTCGGAGCCAGTCTGATGGCGAGTACACGGGGAGCCTTCCATTCTTGTGATACTCACTTCAGAGGATGGGATAAGCTCTATCCAGGATAAACTAGATCATCATTTCTTATGATTGAGTAGTAGTCCATTGTGTGTGTATATATATATATATATACCATATTTTATTAATCCACTCATGAACTGATGGGCACTTGGGTTGTTTGCACGTCCTTGCTATAGTTAATTGTGCTGCCATAAACATTTAGGTGCAGATGTCTTTTTTATAGAACGACTTTTGCTCCTTTGGGTAGATGTCAGTGCTACTGTTGGATCCAATGGTAAGTTCTACTTGTAGCTCTGAGGTTATCTCCAAATACTTTTCTAGAATTGCACTAATTTGCACACTGGCTTGTTCTGAAAGGATACACGGATGATTTTCGGCTGAGGGAAGAAGGGAAGCTTTGTGGGGGTGGCACCTGAGCTGAGGTCTGAAGCATGAACATAATCTTAATATCTAACAGGGGTGGAGAGAACTCTAAGCAGAGGTAACAGAATGAACACAGGTGCTCGGCCAAGGAGAGTAAGTCCAGTGGTCTGAAGACAATGGCAAGCACGTCCGAGTGACTGGGGAGCAACAGGATGAAATGATAAGCTGAGGCCAAGTAAAGACGTAAGGGGTTTAGACTATTCACACAGGCAACAGGAAACCAGTATTTAAAGCAAAAGGGAGACAGTATTAGAGCCGTGCTTCAGCACATATTTTCTTGGTACAAAGATGGGCAAAAATAGGGCAATGTCAGCAGAATGCTCAATTAAGTTTCTAGGATTTCAGGCAAGAGACAGCATTCACCAGATGTTTTTACCAGGGTGTCTGAAGGGGAGTGTTGCCGTTAACAGAAGTGGTGGTGATCTTACGAGGGCAAGAAGGACACTTTGAGTTTTGAAGATACCACATTTGAGATACTGACAGATTGAGATCTGGGTAGAAATATGAATTCCTGAATTTTGGGTTTGATTTTTATATTCATACCCCAAATAACTGAATAGTATAAAATAATTTTGTGATCATACTTTATCTAGGTTATTAAGATAAAGGACACAGCACAAATGCAAAGTTACTAACCTGCATTGAACATAATTTTGAGTTGTATACAAGTTAATTTAGTCTTAAATACAAGTTAATTTAGTTCTGCTTATGGGCAGGTATCCTGGATTATAAAAATATTCCATGTTTATACAGAATTTAACATTTTCTAAAACCTTCCGTAATATTTTATTTGCAATATTTATATTTTATTTCCAATATTTATTTTTAAAGCATTGTAATCCCCCAAACAGTATCATTTTACAGATGAAGAAACTAAGAACTAATTTAAAAATTGATGGTGGAACTTCCACTAGAATCCAAATCATTTGTTTTTTTTTCTTGCTATATTGTAAGGCTGGTCTCCAACGCCTGGCCTCCATCGATCCTCCTCAACGCAGGTCTTTTACCGTTTACCACTGTTGACAGTCTGTGTACTTTTACCTGCTTGGTCTTTGCGTTTGGATTTCTCATGATGCCTAATATAGCTTTGCATGCATGATGATCATCAGTAATACTAATTTCAAATCATCACCAGTATGAAGGGATGTGATTTGGTTTAAGGCATCATTTGAGTTTTAATCAGGAGACATTAGTTACTAGTTATTGATAGGAAATACCAGTTATTAGGTGGACACTATAGGGTGGACAAAATCATCTCAGGTAGTTTATTCCACTCAGAGATTGATCTGAGTGAACACAGTAGTCATGAGATGGCTCAAGCTTCATCAAGGGTGTCCACCTGATGTGCTGCTTGTCTTCCCTTAAGCAAATCAGCAGAAGAGAACCCAGGTCCTTGTCCAAGAGTGTAACCTGACCCAGTGTGCCACATGGCGGGTCCTCCCCAGCTCTTGTTAAGACTCTGTAACGGATAAAATTCACCTGTGTGGCTCTGGATGCTCTAAGTTCTGTGCTTTAATCAAGTTAGATCACCGGGAGGCTGGGTCCTGGAGCACATTCGTTTATCCTGCTTCCAATCACCTTTCCAAAACCACGCCTTAATGCTTGCTTTGGATGTTATCAAATGTCATCCTGGTATCTACTATAAAATTGCTATTGAAGATACTTCTTGGTATATTACTCATGGATCTTTATATAAGGTATTTCTACTATAATTTAGTAGGAAATAACTTTATTTTCTCTTAGTAATCAAATTAGTTTCTGTTTCTATCTTTCCTTTTGTGCCATGACATGAAGGAATAACCAAATGAGCAGCTCTGCTGGTGTTAGGATAGGTATGTTTACGTTCCCTTCTGTCCCTGGTTCGGAATTTGTACTTAAATCTCTATTTTAATGACTGGTAAGTCCCATCTTTTGCTATAAATTACCTCAAATTTTTTTGGAAAAAAAGTGATTGTAAATTACATAATGGGAGATTTATATAGGATAAATTCTTTTAGATTTTTTTTTTTGTTTTTTTTTTGAGACAGTGTCTCACCGAGTGCTGTGGCATCAGCCTAGCTCACAGCAACCTCAAACTCCTGGCTCAAATGATCCTCCTGCCTCAGCCTCCCAAGTAGCTGGGACTACAGGCATGTGTGACCATGCTCGGCTAATTTTATATATATGTATTTTTAGTTGTCTGGCTACTTTCTATTTTTAGTAGAGAACGGGTCTCACTCTTGCTCAGGCCGGTCTTGAACTCCTAAGCTCAAGCAATCCTCCCAGAGTGCTAGGATTACAGGAGTGAGCTGCCGCCTGGCCCTGAATTTTTAACTTGGTGTAGTTTTCCTTGATATAGTTAAGTATTATTTCTAACGATATACTGAAATAGACCTGTTATTCTAGTGAGTAAGAGATCAGTTCAAATAGTCTTTTGGCATAGTAAGGGGGTTAAAAAAAAAAAAATCACACCAAATAATTTACTTTAATGCTATAACAACCATGGACTGAGTTTTATGTCTTTAACTGTAATAATTTGGTTAAAAAATGCAAATTCATATGAACCTACGAATTTGTCAGATGAAATAACAATCTAAGTTGTATCAACAAGGTCACATCTCATCCCTCATTCCATTAATGTATACAAAATTACAACATCTCTTAGATGGTAGAGCTACTGGAGTCCCTGCATAACGAACAGGATAAAACAGTCACCTACGTATTACAAACCAGGATTAGAGATAAGATTTAAAAATTGGAGACAAAAACAGCCAAGGATTTTTCTCTTCCTGTAATTAATGAATTTTAAATTGTTAAGCTGCCCACAATAGGTTGACTCATGTGGCTCCTAAAGGGTGCACGTGTTGCAGCTGGTGAACGTATCTAGATGATGTTACTCAGACTTTGACGTTCTACGAATCATCAGTTTTTCTAAGACTCCAGTGGCCAACTGGAAATAGTCTCCCAAACAGTTCCTAGCAAAGGACATCTCTTTATGCTCTATGAGATAACTCCAGGGACTCAGCTGATGCTAGCTCCAGTGTTGGAGGGGAGAGAAGACTGTCCTAAAAGCCAATATTAATGAACCATTCTATGCATTTGTACATGACTTAACTTAATCTCTGTAACAGCTCTGTGAGGTGGGCACTACTATTACACGCACTTTTATGGAGTAGTAACATTCCTAAGGTCAGAAAAGCTTGAGGGGCAGAGCCTGGATTTGAACTGAGGCCGTCCAGCTTCAGGGCCCAGACTTGTGAATACAGCGCCGTGTCACGCTGCTAGTGGAACACTCTAGTTTGGTCTGCGGGTTCCCTCATGGACACCTCTGCACAGAGGTGGGGTGACCCTCTACATAGTCAAGGATACATGGTTATTTGGTTTTCAAAAGAATGACCTGCAAAACTCACGATGAGATATTGGCCAACTTTATCTGTGAGAGATACATTCAAATTATGACGCAAAAGTATCCAGATTATTATGACTAGAGTGAAAATTTACATGTTGTTCCTGATCTGATTCCTTAAACTGGTAGTAACTCTCGCTAAGCAAATAAAATGTAGTTGAATTTTAACATGCAACAATTTCTTTATTCCAGATAAACTTACATAGTGACCCAATAATGCCTCTAGGTTTTCTAAGACAGTAAATAATCAAAATGAAATAATTATTGTAGAGAACTCCCTCAATGTTAGTCTTAAGATTTTTTTATAACTTCCTGTAAGTCAGATTTCAATTTCTAATAATAGTCAATTGCTTGCTCAAAAAAAAGTCCTGTGCTTAAATTCAGGGAGTTAGCTTTCCATTTATCACTTTAAATTGAGGAAATAGTGCTATTTCAGTCATCAGTAGATATTACAACATTAATAAAAACAAAAGTAAAACATTTTATGGCTTATGTTATCTCAGAAAATTTAGTTTGCATTACTCTATACTCATATTACACTTTTGTAAAAAAAAAAAAAATAACACATTAAAAATAAGGGAAAAATAAAGACCTTGCATATGCAAAGTCTTTACAAAATCAGAGAAAACTATTTAACTCAGATGCTTCAAAAAAATTTTAAAAGCAACCCACAAACTTGAATAAGACAAAACATATAAAGCAAGAAATGGAATGGATTCTCTGTAACAATGCTAAAGGATTATGAAATCATAAGCCATATGGAAATTGATGAATGTTCTCAATAAAGTAGAAAAATACTAATAAGTTTTGATCTATATATTTCTAAAGAGATATCAAAGCAAAGAGGTTGATTCCAGAAATATTAAAAAGAAGACGGTGTTAGCAGTCATTGTTGTCAGGGTGATAACCCAATTACGGATCAAGTTCAGTCACGCACAGGTAATAACAATAGGGCTCTTTGTGCATCTTAGCTTTAGGTCACTCGCACAATGCTCAATAGGGTAATAAAGATGAGTGCGATTGGTACTGTTTCTCTTCACCCCCATCTTAATCCCTCTGAGACCAATTATGTTATGTCAGCCTCCCGGATATACCCGATTTCCATCTACCCAAGGACACATTTCAGCACCCCAAAGTGGGTCTGATACATTAAAGTACACATATTTCAGAGCTTTAGATATTTATACAAAATGATTAGGCGTATCCAACTTGTGCACAAAAGTGTCCAACTAGTGAGTGACTTGGGTAGAGGAAAAGGGAAGAGAAAGTAATCTCACACAGATATAAGGTGTAATGTCTGCATTTCACAACTGAAGATCATTCGGTGTCTTCTGCAACTGTGAAAGTCTTACAGAAAGTTACATGATTTCATAGGATCCCACAGGATGTATGACATACACGGCACCAGCGTGGGTTCACATCTTCAAGGAGGACGTCCCCAGTGTCACTTCAGAGGGACCGGTAAACAAAGGGCCTGCTTAACTTAAATGTTTCTTAAACAAAAATGGAACATTCAGAGCTTAAAGATCTCATCTCATATGGCAACTTTTTTAGTAAGGTGGCCAGTTGACACTATAAATGATGAAAATATTAAATTTACTGAAACAATTTTTAGAAGAAAAACCAAATGTTATTAACAGTATTTGAAACAACAATGCTAATTTTGAATAATGGCAAAATTACATATTATTATATATCCCTACATTTTAAAGTAAGATATTCTTATCTCATCATTTGATTATATTATAGGGACCACAGAAATGTTTGTACAGATTTACTGTCTTATATTATTTGTGCCATATAATGTCCTTCATGTAAATGTTTTTGGGGCAATGAAAAATCGTACAATACCAATTTGAGTATCACTGGTTAATCTTCAGGAAAAAACTCCGTAAAACTTACATAGTTCTATTAAAATCTGTGAATCTAGCAAGTATAAACTAAACACATTTCAATTGCTCAAATGACTAAGAAAGTGTTATAAACTTAGTTTAACTTCAAAAATGCAAAATACTTTCTACCTGGCACTTTCATCTTGTTTTTCTTATTTGCATAAAGCAGCTCTTTTATGAGCCAAAACAAAGATGATATTATTTTGAATTTAAAAATAATATGCAAATGTTACGTAGAAAAATCGGTTATAATTTTCAAAGCTTTAATTTAGTATTTTCCTTTCCTTAATGGTGGTCATTTGGGAAATAAAAAAAATTAGTCAAATTATGACAAAACTATAACTTTCTTTATTATAGATCAATACCACCCAGTATCTTTCTTCTTTGAGCTATGTACAGTAATTTTTACACACTCTAACATGTAAAGACAGGTTCTTATCTTTCAATGTCACGTGATCCCTGAGTTGTCGCAAGCCCGAAAGAGAGCTATGAGCAAGGGCCTGGGTGTGCCTCTGCCTTCCAACACGGTGTGGCTTCAGGGAAGGAGGTTCCAGATAAACATGGAGAGGGAAAGGGTCAAAACAGAGAGCAGGAAAATGAAGAACAGACTCCAAAGTGAGAAATCACTGAGTGCTCTCGCAGCACAAGCAGCTGTGAGGAGGAGGCACCCTGATTCTAGCATTTGCTCTGACCAGTGTCTGGGTCTCCGCTTTCTCATGCCTAAAATGGGAATAATGCCCTCGCCCGCCCTTCTGTGACAGGAAAGCTGATTAAAGAAAATGGTGCTTTCAAAAGTTGAAAAAAAAAAAAAATCCAGCACTGCAATTTTATTCAAAGCCATATATATATGTACTCTCCAATAACCCATAAATATCAGAAATTTATAGTTCAATTAAAAATTTATTGTCATTATATAATAACACTGCACTAATTTTAATCCTTGTATTAGCTTCTAAATGCTCTGGAAAATCACCACTCTTCCCGTCTTGAGAACAATGAAGACGACGCTGGACAAGCTCTTGCACATCTGAGTGCAGCAGCAGGGAAGGCACTGCCGAGCTATTCCAGAAAAAGCCCTCTCTTCCTGCCTTCCATTTCTCACTTGGACAATACCCCCTCCTCCTTTTTTTTCCAACTAAGAAAGGAAGAGGACGATAGATCAAACCAAAATATAATTATTACCATGTATGACATGAAAGCTTATGAGATTTCATCCATTCTCTATCAGTTCTTTGATTAGACATGATCTTTCAGACAGAGTCTCGCTCTCTTGCCTGGGCTAGAGTACCCTGGCGTCAGCCTAGCTCACAGCAACCTCAAACTCCTGGGCTCAAGCGATCCTCCTGCCTCAGCCTCCCGAGTAGCTGGGACTACAGGTATGTGCCACCATGCCCTGCTAATTTTTCTGTTTTTACTAGGAAAGGGTCTCTCTCTCGTTCATCAGGCTGGTCTCCCACTCCTGAACTCAAGTGATCCTCCCAGAGTGCTAGGATTACAGGCGTGAGCCACTACACCCAGCCCAGGTTGACATTTTAAGGGATACTTTTTATATGTGAGAAGTAGATTGATTGTCTCAAAATAAATAAATAAATAAATAAATAAATAGAGTCTTGCTTTGTTGCCCAGGCTAGAGTTAGAGCCATGGCATGAACCTAGCTCACAGCAACCTCCAACTCCTGGGCTCAAGCGATCCTGCTGCCTCAGTCACCCGAGTGGCTGGGACTACAGGCATGTGCCACCATGCCCAGCTAATTTTTTCTGTGTATACTAGCTGGCCAATTAATTTCTTTCTCTTTATAGTAGAGACAGGGTCTTGCTCTTGCTCAGGCTGGTTTCAAACTCCTGATCTCAAGCAATCCGCCCGCCTCGGCCTCCCAGAGTGCTAGGATTACAGGCGTAAGTCACTGTGCCTTTCCCCCATTTATTTTTAATAAGGACAAATACTTTTTTATTTGAGAGATGAAGAGAAATGTAATGTGAAACAAAAGAGACATTAAGTAATGTGAAAAGTGATCACTGTTAATAAATTTCTTCACCTATAAAAAGCAATAATAGGCCGGGCGCGGTGGCTCACGCCTGTAATCCTAGCACTCTGGGAGGCTGAGGCGGGCAGATTGCTTGAGGTCAGGAGTTCGAAACCAGCCTGAGCAAGAGTGAGACCCCGTCTCTACTATAAAGAGAAAGAAATTAATTGGCCAACTAATATATATAGAAAAAAATAGTGGGGCATAGTGGCGCATGCCTGTAGTCCCAACTACTCGGGAGACTGAGGCAGGAGGATCGCTTGAGCCCAGGAGTTGGAGGTTGCTGTGAGCTAGGCTCATGCCATGGCTCGCTCTCTAGCCTGGGCAACAAAGAGAGACTCTGTCTCAAAAAAATAATAATAAAAGTTACTAAACAAGTTTAAAAAAATATAATCAAAAGGTAATCACAAGTATTATTCATTTCAGTCTTCTAAATACCTGCCACTAGCAATCAGTTCAGATCAATAAGCACTATTTTAACAACACAGTGTACTTTATTAAAAGATTTTAACCATCTTTCTGATGTTTTTTAGCCTTCAATTTAATTTCTTCCTACTCTACTTTCTCAAACTAAGATCACCCTATCTTTCCTTCTCATTTCTACTTCTTACACTTTCATCTGCAAACCTTGTACTTTTCAGAACTTTTCCCCAAACCTAAAATGAAGAGAAATCTGTTAAAAGCAACTATTGAGGCAAAATTCTATTCAACCTTTCTCATATATTCTCTATTTCAACTGATTTTTAACAACTAAGAAGATAATGTCTATATTTTGTATGATACTAAAGTTCAGATGTTTAAGAAAATATAATTTTCTAAATAATACTTTTTTACTTAAAATAATTTAGTGAACAAATCTCCAGTATTTCCCAATGAAATTAAATACTAAAACTGAAGGTAAGTAGTCTTGTCTTATTTCTCAACAAATGGCCACTGGACATTTCAGAAACAGTGTTCATGAACAAGAATGAAAATGCCATGTAGCAAGGTAATATCAATAAAATAAAACAATCACATCCTCTGACCTATCTTAAGGCAGAAAGTTGCTCACTGGATAACTTTTTAGAGAAGTTTCTCTCACTTGTTCAACTGTCGTTTTAATGGTCCATCCAGCTTTTTAAAAATGTATTCCTTTAGTCTCTCTTCACTCCCTTGTCCCCTCAATCGATCGATCACCAAACCTTTTCAAACACGTCAGATTCTAGAGATACACAGATAAGCGGGGGAGTTACTACTACTGGAGCAGGAGCTGGACGCCTGGCCGGGGAGTCACCGTAACAGCATAACTGCCATGGGACGTGGGCAGGGGAGAGAGGAAGAGGCTTGGTGAAACTTTATGTAAGAGATGATATCCAAGCCATGTTTGAAAAGGGAATGTAAAGAACAGGGACAAAATTATTTCAGAAAAAGGAAACAGTCTATAGAAACATGAAAATTCATGGAATTTCTGGTAGAGCTTGCATTGAAAGAGTTAAGAAGAAAGGAAGGAGAGTGTCCCATGATCAATAAATAAACCTTGAGAGATGAGCCCAGGTCAGATGACGAGGGGCTTTGGGGATCATAATTCCTTGTATATAGTAAATGTTCAATAAATGTTTGCTTCATTGTCACCAACAATACCAAGTTTGATTTCACTCTTGAGAGACATCTGATGGAAGATACTCTTTTCAACCCACAATTTTTAAGTCTAGTAATTCCCCATTGATACATGAGTGATTACTAGAAAAGGAAAGAATGCAAAACATCAAAACAAAAATTGTCAGAAATAAAAATATTTCAATAAGCCATAAAATAAACATTTCCTAACATCATTCATGTGTAGCTGAATATTTTAATCTGGAACCCTAATCATCTGTACATACTATAGACAGTATAATTCAAAAGGAAAGACTTAACTGTACCCATGTTTTAGAATATAACACAGGAAATGAAAGTAACTCCAAACTTTTAAACTGAGTTCTTATAAATGGAATGATTCTATCTATAAATAAACCTTGTAGGGTTCCTCTGGATTCCTACCAACTGGGGCTGGTGGCTAGGTATAACTAGCATTCTCATGAAACGTGCCCTCCAAATCTTTGGACAGTGGCTTTAAAGATTCAGCAGTAGCTAAGTGAACTCTCAAATACATATTTGGTAAGTAAATTTGCTTAAAATTCTTATTCCAACAGCCTGTTACCATTTTGGCTATAAAATTGACACCTTAATGAACTGTCATTTATTTAAAAGTTCATTGTTGGAAAACTTTGTACTTTCCTTTTCATTGGTTCCTATCTCTTGCCATACTAATAAATTAAATAGCAATTTGAATTTTTAAAAGATCTAAAGAGTTTACTTTATAGAGACACATTTAAGATACTATGGCAGCACCAACTCTGTTCGGGTTTTTTGCCACCATGAATTCTGAATAATTATTTCACAAACAAATTGAGTCCCTGCTTAAGGAGAGAAAATATTAGCACATCTGCATTTCAAAGCTCTTGCTTTGAGAACTCTTCTACATAACAGATTAAAGCAACACTGTTACATAGTCTGTGTAATAAGAGTTATTTTCCGTGTTTACCTAGATAGTGTAGCTTTCTTTTTCACCAGGGCCTGACAACAGATCTACCAGCACGAGGAATCGCACTATCTTTTTTGGGACGTGCACCATATAAATGTGTTTTGCTTTAGAGCTCTTTTCGAAACTGGTAACTATATAGAGCGAAGTAAAAAGTGGAATCTATTTTCCTCTCCCAACTCTAAGACCTTCTATCTGGGCCAGACTTTGATATCTGCCCCTTGGCTGAGAACCTGCAGATCCAGCTTCACACTCAGCTGCGGTGAGTAGCCCTGCAGGCAGGCCGACTTCAACGGACCACTAGTGGCATCATCATTAAAATCCTGCTGAAGGTCACCATGGTAACCGCCTGCTGAGGCTTCGCTGCTGCACCCGGCATCTCCTAATCAGCTACCATGTGAAATGCAAATTCAGACAGTCTGAAAATTAGTCAAGAAGAATAGGGGATGAGGATGCAGATATGTGAAATATTCATGTGCTTCATGGAAAAAAGAAGACAGCATGAATGACACAACAAAGAAAGGCCCCTGACATTCTTGCCATCATTCTGCATCATTGTTCACACCCTACTGTATTTCCAGGCCTGTAGTTCTGAAGTTGGTTTTGTGAGATGCCATATTTATAGTCTACACCCAAAATAGTAATTAAAAATGGCTAACATAATAGCAGTAACATCAAATAGAGATAATACTTCTAAATTATCACTGCCTCGTAAGAGTTTATTCTAATTACCCAAATACGAATGCTATAAAGCAAAAAACCAGGCATAATTGATTATCAGTATCAAGACTGCTGGAAGAAAAAGTACTTACTACATCCTAGGAACACAAATGCTTTACATATGGTAAAAAATTCTTTAGAGATATTTATAATTCAAGTTACATGGGCTCAAATTTCCTTACATGATGCTAAGAATGAAGGCTATTCAATTCACAATAAAAAGACTGACAAAATTATCTAATAAGTGAATGTTATAATTATTTTATATTTTTCCTTTGCTCCTTCCCATTTTCCTGGGGCAAAAAAAAAAATCTGTAGCTCAAGAGAAGGTGAGATGTCCTCACACAACACAGTGCTTCCTCTGAGCAGGTCCCCAACGAACATTCCAAAAAGAGCTTGTGTGAAACGTTTTAGCTGATCTGAGACACTGCTCTTATGCACACTTCCTCCTCAAACACTGGTAAAACCATCATGTGTCAGGCTAAAATAGGAGCTGTTGTGTCCAATGAAAAACTGGACATTGGGCCAGAACTCATTTCAATGGGTCACCAAAGCTAGGGCTCAGATCTTATTTGACTCCAGTAGTGAGGTGGTGATAGGACAGGCATTGCCAAAGGAGGGAGGGTGAAGCTTAAAGACTAAGAGTCATATGTAGGTGTCAATTTTGGGGAAACATGGACTAGAGGGAACCTCTGCCAAAACAGACAGTTATAATCATCTGCCGGTCTGAGACCACGGGAATGAGGAGTCAGCCCTATTAGGAGAGCCCACCAGACTCGCTGATTAACCAGAGTCTAGGTGTGAGCGCTAACTCCGCCCTCTGCTGCGTTTCGTACGCTGTAAACCAACTACTGTTCTTAACACACCTAGGAAGTGGCTGGTTTTACACCACATGCTGCGTTGTGTTCCACTCCACATCATGAATTCCACAGTCAATCCTTTAAACAGCAAGTCTCCAAGAAAATGAAAACAGAATAAAAAGTGTTATTGCTGCCACCTATACTATTCATTTGTACTTCTGGATGAAGCAAAATTTCTTAAAATACAAAGGTCAGCAAAACAACAGCCAAACATGTGGACTGGAAATGACTTACCTCCTCTGAATAGTGATCTGAAGGAAGAGGCGGGTAGTCACACTGCTCTATCTTCTTGCACAGCGAGTACAAGTTCATTTTGTCCCCGTAGAAGGGACTCTGCAACGCGGCCATCTGTAAAACGCCCCCAAGGAGACTGATGTAGTTACAGAATGACTCTAACGTTGATTTCATCAAGTATATTACACTGGGGTAGAAAATAATTACAAACACTTTATTTAAAGTTATCTGGGAAGTTTGATTTTTGTGACTGTTTCTGAGAATTAAAAATCTTAGTTTAACTTTTGATTGTGTTTTCAATATTTACAATTTCCTGAAATAGAGAAATGGTTAGCATTTATATATACATGTATAGATACATACAACATAAAGCAATACTAACACCATATGACTTTAAATAATATGTATAAATAATGGCATAAAAACAACTAGCATATCTCATGACAAAACAGGCATTACAAGGTATCTCTCAACCTTGTTAATGGTCAAAATATAACAAATATGAAACAAGTTAAAACTGAATTATAATCTGGAGAATATAATTTAGGGGCTAGGATGCACAGCATTTTATCTTGCATAATAGTTCTGCAGGGAAAGGTTATTCTGAGGGAAAAAAAGTCGTCTCAATTTGAATATTCTAACTGATCCCCAAATAGTTTACAATGAACTAGAACTTCTTGTCTCAAAACACTAAACATTTCCCAAAGCTCCAAGCGTCATAGCTGCAATTCAAGGCCTCCAAATGAGATTTTTATGCAGAAGAACACGACTGAAAGGACGAACAACTTTAAAAAAGACATTATTGAATTTAAATTTATTTTAAGACAAGGTTCTAACTTGACATTTAAAGTGCAAGCAGGTACTGCAGTAAGCAGGGCTACAAACTAAAAATTCAATTTAGAGTGTTCGCATCCTGTTCGAACCCTTCTGAATCTCTGAACCGCGGCAGCAAGCACACGACGCGGAGCGCCGGGCTGCCCCAAAGCCAGTCACCCTTTTCTACATGTGCTAATAAGTTTGATTTTGGAAGGACAATGTGTACATTCCCCAGACAGGCAGAGTGTGTGTGAAACACGCCGGTCCATGCTGCGCTACTCAGCGAGCGTCAGCAGGGACAGGACTAGCTGAAAATGGCTCTCATCTGTCTCCCGCGCTCCAGACGGGCTTAACTCCTTCAGAGCCTTGGCGCAGAGCGGCTGCAGCTGGAAATCACACCCGGAGAGGCGCCCTTTACCCAGCCTCCGTTTTATATAAAGACGACACACACCTACACAGAGCCGCCTTAGGGACAGCTGCTCCATGTGAAGAGAGAAAAGTAAAAGGCAATTCAAATGTCCCTAATCATATGAAACACTCTATCCAAGGGGAAATTTCTAAAGGAGGAACTATAAGATAAATTAAGATTTAAAATGCTACTTTAAAAATACACTATATATATAGAAACTATAGTCTCCCTGTGTTTGTGAACCTTAGGTAAACGTACACATATCCATTACCATATGCTAGGAGTTCATTATAGTCCTTTCTCTCCATACTGCACAGTGTTAAAAAAGAAATCTGAACATCCCCTAAGGAGTTAAACAGGAATAGTATATTTTCATGCATCTCCTGCTTTGACAGATGAAAAATGTCAACTGTCCTGTTTTTATTTTCAAGCTTTTGCACTATTCATCTGGTTCATTAGTGCATCTCGATGCTGCCCCTGACAGCTGCTCGCCCTCTCCTCCCAGCAGCTGAATTTTTCAGGCTAATTTGATCCTCCACACTGAGACGATCGCTAGGATGATTGACTTGCTCCCTGACCTCCAGGGTCTGACTTTCCTGATTAGTATTCTGGGGGTGTCGGAGGGACGAGAGCCCACTGTCTGTCTTCAGGGCTGGTGGCAGCTCTCTTTTTTTTTGAACTGTAAGCCACCAACCTACAACCCTGTAAGGATGCAGTCGCTGCGCTGAACAATAAAGGAAATGTGTAAAACCTACTTTTCCATGTAAAGGTCCGTGTAGCAAAAGCACAGCATCTTGATTTTAATTAGTAAAGTCTACTTTGTTGCATATCAATTAAAACTGTACTGCTAGTTTTTTTTTTTTTTGAAGGTTTCAGGAATATTTGAAAGTCTAATTTCTGAGTTTAAAATACATTTTCAAAAAAGCCTCCCTACTCCTTCATTGTTAGTAATAATTTCTTAGCGGGATATAATATAAAATATGTATGTGATGTTATGGCCAGTTTTTTAAAGCTAAATTGCTCAGTATTTCTCTTAATATTATATTGAAACATAACTGAAAGGAGATAGAACATAAAGGTGAATTAAATCTTTACAAAAATTCTAGTTCTTCCAAAAGACTTGCATGGGGAAATAGAGAAAATGCATTAGCATGATAAATACTTAACTGGAAATCATCCACAACACATATAACTCATGGATGCAGGAGTGTCCAAAGACATTATTTTGGTGATCATTTTAAGTACACATAAAGATGGGACACTGCCTCTCAAAGGTAAACTCAAAATGTGATAAATTATTTCAGTTTCGACACGAGGGGCTGTGCTAGCCTTAGAAGAATTATGCAAACTTCCCCTTAAAAAACCCAATTATTACCTCAACTGAACCTTTTCTTTTCCATCGCTAAATTTAATCTTATTATTGGAAACCAATTTGCTGTTTACTTTTGGGTGTTTAAAGAGAAAATGTTGCTTTGATAATACTGGACTATGGCCTGAAGGAATCTCAGATTACCTAAACAGATAAAAAATATCTTAAATGTATAAAGTGACTAACTTGGAAACATTATAGTAACTGATTATAATTAAACTAGTTCTTTTAAGCATTGTATCAAATTATTAACTAGATATAACACAGTGAGCATAAATCTCATAATCATATGTGCATATATAAAAAACATTTTGTTGCATTACTAATTCATAATTTTTCATAATAAAAATTATCCTAGAGATGAGCTTATTCATGAACATGTAAAAATACTTTCATTTTAAGTGAAGGGAAAAACAAAAAATTAGAAGGAAAAACAAAATAATTTCAGGTTCCTTTAATTAAGGAAATTTGAATCTGCAATCAGTAAAAGACCATAAAACACATTTAAAAATAAAAAAACACCACCTCCTGATGTTCCACTTCCAAATACTAGTGGCACAATTAAAACAGATGACCTCATCGAATATTTCATCATTTGTCAGGAAGACAAGAGATACAAATATGCAAAAAGAAGTGCATTGGTTTCTATCTACTTTAGATTTCTCTTACATAATAGAGACATGAAAATAATTCCATGTAGCATGTTTCTTCACTTTATTAAAACCTAATTAGATATTAACTAACTTTTAATTAACACCTTTGACTTAAAGCCTATATTCCTAGGAAAATTACCATTCAATTAAAAACAAAATTATAGAAGTCACTAGCTTGAGATACTCTTTGATTCCATTGCTCTATATGTAAAATGTGTTAATAACATGCTTTCTTCTATCCATTCAAATTACTGCATTGCAATATTTCTAAAGGATCTACCTACATGATTCCATTTTCCTTTGATAAATTATCACCAGTAGAACAGGAGAGGGTATTTCACTGAGCTTTACCAATACAAATTGTTATTTGTTTCCACTAAATTAATAACCTAGAAAACTTATCTATTTGCATACTACCCTTCATAATGAATTACATCAGTGTAAGCGAACTAAAATATTGATAAAGCTATTTACTGTATGTTCATATTTTAAATCCATTATGCCTCTCCTACAATGCACAGATAAAGATCCATTGATTTAAAATGTATATTTTTATAAATGCAAAGTATGCAGAAAGGTATTACATTAATATAAAATTAACTTCTAAAAAATAAAATTCTCATCACAGGGACACAATTTAAAAATACATTAGAGGAAGTCAATGTCGAGGAATACATAGTTATTAAGTCCCATTATAAAATAGTTATTAACCTGATGAAATAATTTTTCATAATTAAAAAGCTGATTTTTAAACATCCAGAAAAAAGTAAGTGTATACTTAAGGATAGGGGAAATATACCATAGTAAATAAAACTGTATTGATATAGAGAATTTATCAACATTGCCTACCTCATACAGTAGACAGCCAAGAGACCAGATGTCAGATTTGAAGTTGTATCCATTTTCATGTATTCTCTCTGGAGACATGTAATAAGGTGTACCCACTGCAAAGAAACAGACCAAATAAAACAAGAGGAGTATAAACATGGAGATATACAGTTTTAGTAGGAAATAACACACAAAATTTTGGATTAAAAAATGTCACCAAAATGATTTATTAGGACCAGAAAATTATTTTTGAGAATACACAAAACTTTAAAATTTCTTCCTTACTCCCCAACCCTTAAACAGCACACTAACATTTATATTATAAAGAGTATGGTGGGTTACACTTTATTTCCTTGTGAGCAATCCAGGGAGACTCAAGAGAACATAACTAAAGGGGAAAAAAAAAGTAATTCTAACAAGAAAACCTATTTCAGTGATTGACATTGGCTTTATTTTTTTTTCAATAGGGATATCCTAAATAATTAAGCATAATAAATTATTTGAAAACAAATATTATATAACAATTTAGCAGAGTATGTATAAATAAATCACACTAACTTTTACAGAAACATCCCTTAGAACATACTCATAGCTTTTAATAAATGACATGACTGTTAACAACCGGTGCCTTAGTTACGCCCACTTTAGAAAGGATATAACAGACTTTTGTACATCAAAGGGTTACATAATAACACACGAAAGGGTACTGGCGTCTCTGGAAAGACGTCTGAGTTATTGCTACCATTGAGCCCTTTTTATAGATAAGACACTCTAGATAATTTTTGTTTGTTTTGATGTCCTAATACTTTTCACTCTTTTTTAATGACCATTTTAGAAAATGCTAGTTTGAAGGGTAAAACATTTACGTGACTTTCAAAGTGAATATCTTTAATTTTAGACTTAGATGCCTATCATATCACCATCATTAGCCTAAGGTTTTTTGCCAAATAGAAAATCAAAGTTTGATAACAACATTTAGCGATCTTATTTACCTGAGGCAAGATCTACTAAAAATATTCTGCTCATGGAGAAAAGGCATTCTCCTTTTTCTATTAATTTTCAAGAACTCCCTAGGTATTTACTGTAAATGTTAATGAGACTAAATCACAATACTGAACAAGGGTCTTTAGTAAGAGGCAACAGAAAGAGTCACACCAATAATTAAAACATTATCCTTAAAGACAGGAGTCAGTTTTCCAAAAGAATAAAATTATAACCTAACGGTTGTGAGTGGAAACAACGCTGTGCTAAAGGTGCAAACGTCATGAACTACGTATCCAGGAAATCCTACCTATATTGGAATCCCTTTTTACTACTAATGCACAGTCCTAGTCGCAATGGATAAAAGAGAAGTATTCACGAAAGTGAAGAAGTGAAAAAAGAGTATGAAAACAGGAGGATAAAAAAATCTAAATAAAATATGAACTATTCAGATATAAAATTAATGAGACAAACTTAAAGAAGTTATTTAACTGCAGCATTTACTTTGAAGACAAAGAGGTAAATCTGCCAATTTCTATGGTGTCAGAAAAGCAAAGAAACTTTTAAAAATAGATGGGCTTAAAGAATCTGTATTGTTGTTGCATAAAATAAACACCAGCTATCTAGTGCTGGGAGTGCTAACCACGTTCACTTGCAGTTTGCATGGGCGGCAAGTTCCCTCCATGGAAGGCAGGCCGAGGGCAGGGTTGGGGTAACAAGCCAGCTCTGCGCAGGCTCCTGGTTCCGGGACATAAAGCAGCGGCTGGCAGTGAGGAATGTGCAGAGAGAGGCTTCACAGAATCCACAGGGGGCATCTGAAAACACCGAGGCTTGAAGGTTCAGAGTTTACCAAAAGCAAAGGTAATTTTAACCAGTAGCTCTGGGAGACCTGCTGATCCGTTAGGGGTTTGATATGAGTGTGAAAGATTGATGATAGGGAAAGAGGAGAATAAATGCCAGCGTTTTACAGAGATTAGCCCCAGCATAACACCTTGACTGCAACACAAACCCAACTCACCTCGACCCAAGTTGAGGGAGCAGAGGAAGAGAAGGATCAGGAATTCTGCTAAACTAAACTTAAAATGTAAAAAATTTTAATGCTCAAAAGGCCTTGAAGGCCTCGTCTGGTGAGCTGCTGGAGGGCATTACAAAAAGTTACACACTCAGTCAATGCTGGTACTTTAAACTTAGATTCCGATTCTTCTCTGTATTATAAATAACAAACTTCTTTATACTAAATAATGTTTTATTTCAATATCGAAATTACACGTATTCTTGAATATATATTAAAAATGTAAAGTAAGTATGCTACTCACCTCTTTGATGGACACATTTCCAAAAGAGTCATTACATAAGATGAGCAGGTTTGCATCCTGCACTACAATTATTAGTTGGATAAATCCATAATTAACTGAACACAGGCCTAATAGGGAGGTTCGACCAGCTCCTACTGACGGACTCCCTGAGGTGCCCGTCAGTGCGGGACAAGGGCTCTTCCACTGACTGACGCTGAGCAGAGAGGTGCAGCCCTCTGCAAACGGGTCCGTCCTCACCTCTCTCCACCTCACACAAAGGCCTGAAAGTCTAAGCGCTCAGGAAAATTCCCCATGCATTTACATGCAATATGTTTTCAACACTTCGAACTTCATGAAGATATATTTCCTAAAAACCCTCTATAAAAGTCCATGACAGCTGCGTCTATGATTACTGTTGCCTCAAGAATGTTGTGACTTCTTTTAACAGTTGTACAAGACAAGAGAGAGCTGTGGATGGGTACGATCAGACAGTAAAATAATCACGCAAATCACTGTCCTATGTACTGAGGAGCTTGAAGACTGCAGAATGCATAATTCCGCTTATGCTTCAAGAATTTATGGCTATAGGTACAATGAGAATACATTTTGCAATAAGCCAATACTTAAGTCATTTTAACCTCCTGACATGAATAAAAGTAAGAACTAGATGATAACATTATAAAAACCAGAGAACACTGACATGAGAGGAAAGTTGCTAAGAACTGAAAATGCTACCTGACCTTTCTTTAATCTACACCTACATTCAAATATACCACGGCAGTCAGTGAAATGTAAAGAACATTTCCATTATATTAATTGACTTATTATAGCTATGTAAGGAAAGTTTTACATGACATATAATCCATAAATAATAAATATACTTTAAAACTTATCCTGAATACAATGAAGACCGATTTTCGGAAGTTCAACAATGTTTAATAGAACCAACTAATTCTGCTAACGTGTTTTTATTATGGAAGATAAACTAAATTAATGACTCTCATCAAAACAGGTTAGATACAGAACTTTTTCAACAGTTTCACTAAAATTTTAGCACTGTACTCTCTGCATAGATTTGAATGAGAAAAAAATAACAGAATGACTGAAGCATCTTTATAAGGTTACATTTTGACTGCTCTATTTTTGTTTTTTAAACAAAGGAGGTAGCACAAAACCAGTGAAAGGTTGAGAAATCTCTTTCACATCTTAAATTTGCCACTAACTAGCTATGAGGAGTGTTTATCTTATCTTTTTAGTCACTTTCCTCATCAGAAGTGATGGGAAAGATGAGATCATCTCTGAGATCCCTTTTGATCTAAAGTTCTACAACACTCATAAAAATCTACAAAAATCCATATGGAAAATGAAATGGAAAGAATTATATACTCCTTTTAAAACTATCACGACAGCTGAGTATTTTAAGTCAGAGTACAAACAAGCAAATTCAGTTTAGAAATACTGTTTTCTTTCTCTTACAATTGGAGCAAACTGTAGAAAGGAAAGCTTTGAACATTCTTTGGTGGGAAAATTAAAAGGAGACAAGTCATCTTATAGCTTAGTTTGATTTAAAAACAAACATAACTTCAGGGAACAGACTTAAGTTCCATTCTTTCCTTCAGGCTCGAGAGTCAGCCCAGAAATTACGCCAGTAGACGGAATGGAGAGAGGCCCGATTTATTTCGCTGCGAGGAGTATTATCTGCGGTCGATTTGGAAATGGTTGAGCTACGTAGATCAATATTTCTTCTGCAGAAGACATTTATAAAACAAAATTTGTCATCTTTTAAGGGTAACTGGAAGAGCTTTGATAATGCTTAGGAAAAATACCTCAGCACATTTCACTGCTGCTGTTACCCTGCTCCAGGCAGCATATTAAGTGCATTACATGTATTCATCTCGCTGGATTTCAGCAAAGGTTTCCCATGCCCCACTGCACGGCACACACCGTACTAGGTCCTAGGGTGACAGAAGCAGACAGGACAAACCCTTGACCTCACGGGGTGGGGCTCCAGTCCTGTGAGGTGGGGACTGTTACGGGGCAGTTTTATGGGATGCCCCTGCTGTAGAGAAGAGGCACGGAGGGTCAGGGAACTTGCCACAGACCCTAAAACCAGCGCGGTGTGGACTTGGGATGCAAACACAGGTAGTTCTGTCCCTCATCATTTAAGCAGATAGTCGTCTGTTTCATTAAAAATAACCACTGTGAGGCATGACTGCGAAAAATATTTGTACCTTTCCAAATTAAGAAGCAGAGAAATCTTCTAGAAGTCACAGCATGTATATATGACAAGCCAGGAACAGTTCAATAGGCTGCATGTGGAAATTGTGCTACTCTGCCGCTACTCTGGTTGCTTTAAATAAATAACTTGCTATGGTGGCCGGGAGGTTAAATGTGCTCAGTTTAAAATTAGATGATAGCTTCTTCCGAGAGCAATTACTAAGTCAAGAAAGGATGGAATGTTAAAAATAATCTGCGAAGGCAGCCTGTAGTACTGACGGAACATATGCTGCCTTTTGCTCCAAACCACCTCCGACGATGAGGTATCAGCCAGAAAGACCTGCCGCGAGGTGCGAGGGAAAGGTGTGGGGAAAACAAGTACGTGACCACAGGTGGCACCTGGCACCCAGAATGAAGCTGTTTTAATGCCTGGTTCAAGAAGACTAATTTTCCAAGTTGAAATCAGAGAAGATATCACACTTGGAAATAGTGTGGAGAACACGAATTGTGCACTCCAGAGACTCCAGTGTGAACATTCTGATACCCAGCCTGAACAATGGCCGTGCATTACTCTGCTGCAATATCACAAAATCAGAGAACCGTTTGTCTCATTGTGAAAGGCAAACAGGAGTTCAAGCAATCCTATAACAAAAATAATAACAATATAATTTCCTCCCAAGGGGTTTCAAATATTTGTCTAGTGCAAGGATCAATACCGGAGAGTTTTTAGTTAGCTTTCTAAAAAATCTATTCCATTTTCAGGATGTACAACAAGCACATATAACAACTAAATTTACATGTATTCACTGAAAAAGAAAAGTCTCCATCTTTCCTTTTCCGGGGGACATTATGAAAGTGAGTAGAATACTGTATCAAAACAATGTTAATCTAACTGTCCTTATTTGTTTTTCTCCTTTCACTAGAACAAGCAGTCAGACAGGAAACATTTCATTGCATTTATTAATAACTACAATTTTGGTACAAATAGATTTTCCTGATAACCACCACCACTTACTATCGGGCACATTTGGGGAATATAATGTAGTTAAATCTTATAACAGATTAATTTTCCTAATTAAGTTTTGTTACAATGACTTTCTATCCCCTCCTATATTCCAAGCCACGATGAACTAAGCCACTGAGAAGCATGATGATCGCTGGTGAGAAGCTCCTTGAGGAATCAAAAAATTGTGCAAATAATTAAAAACAAAACACAATAGAATTGCCTACAAACTAACAATGATAGAAAAGGAATTGTTTAGAAAATTTATATTAAGGCAAGTGTGGTATTTCTCCCTTAAAATGTAAGTGCAAAATCACAAGGCAATAAAATACTTATAAAGGTCTATAATAAAAATGTGAAAATTTAATGGCAAAACATCAGTTCAAAAAAGAAAGTACTTATTTTCAGTAATGTAAACTTCTATTAAAACCTCTGACTTTAAAATAGCGTTTTACCTAATCAGGCTTCCAAGGAGAATCCAAACGACTCCCCGTCTACCAAGTCTACCGAGATGGTGCGATGAGCAGAATTCGTCCCCCGCCTGTCTGCCCCTGGGTGTTACACCTGCTTATGTCACGGCAGGTGATGAAAGAGACTCTGTACACACAAAGGTTATGGACCGTAAAATTGGGAGATTACCCTGGGGCATCAGTTAGAGATGCAACAGAACGGACAAGAGAGATTCAAAACGTGAGAGGAACTCTACCCACCATGCTGACTTCAGAACAGAGGAAGGAAGCCCAGGGCCAAGGAGTGAGGAAGCCTCTAGATGCTGGGAAAGGCCCACTGCTGACAGCCAGCAAGGACGCAAGGACTCAGTCCTGCATCAGAGAAAGGAATTCTGCCCACAACCCGAAAAGGCAGGGAATGGACTGAGCCTTCAGAAGCTCTGCAGTCACCTTGATTTTAGCTTGGTGAAAGCCATGTTGTACTTCTGACCTACACAACTGCAAATTAAAAAAAAAATTTTGTTGTTTTAAGCCACTATCTTTGCAGTCATTTGTTTGGGCAGCAACAGAAAATAAGTACAAATGTGCTAATGCTTGATTCCTGCATTGCATGGAGTGCTAAAGCTACATATGTCTCCCTCTTTCATTCACCATTACCCCCCATTGCCATAGAGTGAATTACCCTTGGGTTATGACAGCTATTAACACAAATATGTCACAAAAATACAAAGAAAGGGATATAAACACTATTTTAAAAAGAAAACTAAATTAAGTATTTTTCCTTTATCGTAGGGCCATGGACAATACTCACTCTCATCATTTCTGATTTTACCTTTCATGGGCACTTGGGAGAACTACATTTCCCTGAACCCCTGAGACAGCCACTGCCATGAGACCTGCTTTGGCCAACGAAATGTGAATGGAAGTAATTTGTGTTACATTCAAGCAGAAGGGTTTAATTAAGAGCCAGTAAGTGATTCTCCATGCTCTCTTCCCTCATGGGATCACAGAAACATATGTTGATATGAAGATAACACAAGACTGAAGCTGCCTAAAATACCAAGTCACCACACGCACGGAAGGCAGCCACCCTCAAGACCAACACAGGCACATGGCTGATATGGTAACAGATTATAATACGCCTCAGTGCAAAGCAACTGAGATTTTTTTTTTTTTTTGTATTGCTTCTCATTGTAGCAGAATCTAACCTATACTGATATATTTAGTAAAATTCACCCTGTATGTGTAGCCTATCTTCAAGCCCCATTCATGTATTCAATATTTATTGAACATCTATTATGAGTAATGCCTTCTTCTAGGCATTCTGTGATAAATTCAACCTCTGTGGAAAGCAATATGGAGATATCTCAAAGAGATACAAGTAGATCTACCATTTGATCCAGCAATCCCATTACTGGGCATCTACCCGAAAGAACAAAAGACATTCTATAATAAAGATATCTGCACTCGAATGTTTATAGCAGCACAATTCACAACGACAAAGATGTAGAAACAATCCGAGTGCCCATCAACACATGAGTGGATTAATAAAAAGTGGTACGTGTATACCATGGAGTTCTACTCAGCCACAAAAAACAATGGTGATACAGCACCTCTTGTATTACCCTGGATAGAGCTGCAGCCCATTCTACTAAGTGAAGTATCTCAAGAATGGAAAAACAAGCACCATATGTAATCATCAGTAAATTGGCATTAACTGATCAACTCTTATGTGCACATATAGGAATAATATTCATCAGGCGTTGGACAGATGAGAGGGGGCAGAAGGGGATGGGTATATAAACACATAATGGGTGCGGTGTGCACCGTCTGGGGGATGGACACGCTTGAAGTTCTGAGTCAAGTGGGGCAAAGGCCATATATGTAACCTTAACATTTGTTGCCCCGTAATATGCTGAAATTAAAAAAAAAATTTTTTTTAAGTATAAAAATGAAAAATAAATAAACAAACCAAGGAACCAAAACAGAAAGATCTCTGCCCTCATAAAGCTTAAATTTTAGCTGGGAGAAAGACAGTAAGTGCTCATTATAATAAGTAAATTACACATGACATGTCAGAAGATAAGTCCTTGGGGAAAAGGAAAAATTAAAACAGGGTGATTAGGAATTGTGAAGACGGGGTGGAGTGTCAGAGTCAGTATTGAATAGAGTGATCTCAGTGTCCCGACCTGTTAGCACCCACTCTACCCACTGCACAATGCTGAAGAACACAGGAGAAAAGTGCTGTGACACTGCCTGGAAATCATAAAATCCTCTACACAGTATACAAATTCGTTGCTACTGTTGTTATTGCTGGTAGTAGCAACAGAGGATTCCTCTGGGTCATTATTATAGGAAATAAACATAGTTTGATATGATTTGACTAGAAATTATACACTTAGAATATATAAATTTGTTCTATTATTCTGTTATATATTTAAATATTCAAAGGTGAACATACTTGATCTCTTAGTAAGTTACTTCTAAGTGAGAATATTCATATTTGCTAGAAGAAGACTGCAGAGTAATTAAGAGCCAGAAATGCACCAAAAGTATATTCTGCCTCTTGCAATATGAGAAAAATTAAGACTTGATTCCCGTGTTCCAATTTCACAGGTTTGGGCAAAGTTTTAGCTTTTAGTTTAGAAGAGCTACTTCTTTAGAAATATGAGCTAAAGTTGCTGGTAGAGAAACAGTCATGAAGGCAGACTTTGATATCCTAAAGGACTATTTCCTGTTTGTTTCTGAATCTTGGAACAGCAGTGAGAGCCGTTGAGTCCTGGAGAGACAACAAACTATTGAGGCCCCTAAGCCAGGTAACAAAGCAGAATAAGGTGATTCCAAACTGAATTAACAACAAACCGGAAAATGGCAACAGAGTAAGAGAAGATGCCACGAAGTACTGATATAATAAAACACAAACAGAATGTGAACGTGTGGGAGAGCACACAACCCTGACAGGAAGCCACAAGGCCACACACTGTCTCCTAGCCATGTGGCCCGTCAACCTCTCTGTGCTTCATGTCCTCAGCTCTAGAACGGGAACAGCTCACATGCACATGTATGTGTGTAAGACCTTGGGGAGCTGGATGATTTGCAGTCTGTGAAGAACTGCCATGCATGCTACTATCCACCTCCAAAAGGTAACTCACAGCAACCTCCGACTCCTGGGCTCAAGCAATCCTCCTGCCTCAGCCTCCTGAGTAGCTGGGACTACAGGTATGTGCCGCCATGCCCGGAAAATTTTTTCTATATATATTAGTTGGCCAATTAATTTTTTTCTATTTATAGTAGAGACAGGGTCTCGCTCTTGCTCAGGCTGGTTTCGAACTCCTGACGTCGAGCAATCCTCCCGCCTTGGCCTCCCAGAGTGCTAGGATGATTTACAAAAAAGTACATTTTAAAAAAAGTATAAATATATTTTGAAAAAAGTATAAATTTCTAAAATCCTATATATCCTTTCATTTTAAAATTCAATTCCTGAAAACATCTCCTATCCAAAATTAAAGAAATTTGGCTCCAGGATAAAAGTCATTTAAAGTAAATTTATTCAGATTTTTCTTTATGAACTACACATAGATCTCAATTATTTGTAGTTCTACTAAAATTTAGACCTGTTTTATAGATAAATCTTGCCCTACATATTTTATCCTCAGTAAAATTAAAAAAATGAATCAACATACAATAAAATCTATAGTTCTATCATGTTTTCTATAAGCAAAATAAATTTGCACAGGTTGTCATATTTTCAATTACTTCAGTACCAAGTCTTAGAAGGAAACTTAAATTTGCTCTTAAAAAATATGACAATTAATGTAGGACAGTAATAATACTTTAAAAGTAATAATCAGGGCCAATTTGTCAACAAAAAAAAGCCTATGACAGGATTTCTACCCTTGTTATTTCATATATATATATTCTGTGTTAGCAGAGAATTTTTCTTAACTCTTTTAAATAGAATTTTTATTGGGCCGAAAGAGCCTTAGCAGGCTAGAGTCCAAACTTTAATTCCTGGTGATCAATGAGCTTTGCTTAGTGAACGTTAGTTTTAAACTATTAAGATCTTCACTTCACAGAGAAGAAAAGCAGGGATAAAAGAAATGTTCTTATTTTAAGGATTTTTTTTTCTCAAAATAGTATGTAAAACAAAAGTGCATGTGAAAGAAATTATTTTTCTATTGATTCATCCACCATAAGGGAAACAGTCTCATTTGTACTTCTCCATTGGCTGTATCTCAGGTGTGTCTTTGAATGCAGAGCATTATGGGCATCAACATGTAGTTTATTTATATATATATACACACACATATATACACACACACACACACATACACACATAACCCTGAGAGAGTCAGTTTTGATAAAAGTTGATGTTAGAAATTCTTAATACATTATTAAATCTATTAAAATTAATTTTACTTTCTATATCACATAATTTGGACTAGCACATCACCTAAATTTGGAGATGCAAGTGTGTTTGTAAATTCTGTTTAAAACTTTAGCAATGCAGTGCCAGGCAAGCCAAAGACATCCACTTCCAAAACTGTTAAGATTTGGGTTTCATATACTGTGCTATATCGTTTGGGCTGGATGACTTCAGTATGCTCAGAGTGAAAGTCTGCAGAGCAGCATGTAAATAACACACAGGTTTCTGCACAGGTGTATGCGACTGTGTGTCTGGAACTGTAACCCAGCATTTCTAAGTAAATCACATGGACATTCCATTCAGGTATGTAAGATAAAGTCAAAACATGTTACAGTTATCTTTACTAGCGATAAATGGCACTGGCTTAGAATAGTCTACGGTTTTCTTCACAGAAATCCTTCACTGTTTGTATTGCAAAAGTGATAATTTCCCAAATAAAACTCTATTAAAGTGTGTACATACTGCATAAATGCATACATAATGGACAAATGTATGCATTTATGAAATTTCATGTCAAATTTCAGAAAAAGTTCTTATGCTCTATAAAAATTAAGTAAAAGAGAAAAAAAGCAATGTTAGCATCAGCGTGAAATTTTATGTTCTCAAAGTACTTGACAGAATTGAAATCCATGAAAAGTACAAAGCACTATTTTTCCATCACTCTTTAAAATGGGACACACTATTTCATAATTCAGTGAATACTGATCGTTTGGTCTACTTATGTACCAGGAACTGTTCCTGATATAGAAAAACTAAATGACAGGTTCAAGACCACACAGAACTTTAGTGACAAAGCCATAAAAACTTAAAAAAATCTCTCATCAACTAATTCAGGTGCTCATTTCACTACTTTTTATTTAGTGTAATTCATTTATTCGTCAAGCCATTAAAAAGTTTTTTATTTCACATTTAAAAACAATTTTATCAAAAAAATCAGTGGCTTTCAATGAAATAATATAAAAGATGAGCACCATGAAATTAAAGCCAACTTATTTTTACCTTAATTTTTACTTTCTTCTGGTTGTCACCTTTTTATATTAGCCTTCAATTCAAAAGAGAAAATATGATTTGAAGAGTTTTAAGAGATTCTCTATCTCTTCCTTTAAATTATTCCATTTAAAAATTATTTCCTCCTATAAATTTCTATTGTTTCTAAACTGGACAACTTTTTTCCATTGTCAAAGTGATGTTGTTATAGCTACATTAATTCTATTTTAGGGACAAAGGAAACTGCTATATTATTAATTCTAAAATGAATAAATTATAGATATATATTCTACTTTATAATTTAAGGGAACATTTTCCTCATTAGTTATAGATCATCTTTAGGTTTTCCCCTCTGCGATTCTTATAACCACATGTCATTTTATTAAAATAAGTAAACATTTACAAACTATTATAGTATTTTTTAATGGCCAGGTGAAGTCCTCTTCCAAAACACATTGTAGTCAATCACCTTATCTTACTACTGTTAAAGGTAGAAGGAAAAGAGTGCTCCACGACAACCATTAAACCAGGTATATCAGCATTTCTAACCGGGTGTCAGCGTGAGATCCAGTTCAGGGAAGGACCCGATTGCCATGTGAGAGGACACACAGCTGTAGGAGTCTGCTCCAGACCTGATGATTTTTTAAGTAGTTTTATTAAGAATGTAAGACGTGGCTTATTAATTGGCACATCCCTTATGTTTTTAACCACAACAACAAGTAACTGAAAGAAATTCTACTGTGTCTCTTACCTAAAGAATGTGCAGCTGTGGTTTTGGAGCTAAAAAACCGGCCAAGGCCAAGATCCCCAAGTTTCACCACCCCGGTGGCTGTGATGAACACGTTCGCTGGTTTTATATCTGCGAATAAACAAAGGGGTCAAGCAGAAGGTGAGGTGACTTTAGGAATTTTAAAAACTATTTTTCATGGCAGAATTTAAAGTGTATCTTGAAGATGTAAGTTAGAATTAGGAACCAATTACTTTATTTTTAATAATTTTGATATACCCTAATATTTCAAAGTTCTCAATTCTCTGACAAATAATCAATGTAGTATGATGAAGATTACCATTAATTTCCATTTTAAATGCATTTTGTTTTCCATTTTGAAATAACCCTCTGTGAAATTCAAAGCACAAAATAGATCTGTGTCCTTTTTATAGCAATTTTAAATATCTAAAGATTAATTTATTGGTATACTTACATAAAATGTAAAATCATGACAATACTTTTAGGCATATAATTATTGACTTAGATGGCTTTGGAAATCTTAACTGCTTATATAAATTGTAATAAAAATTTTCACACCCCAAAACCAGTGGATCAATTACAGAGTGATATAACCTTAACACACTCTGCCCAACCATTTGGCTAATAATCAAGAATATATTAAGAGCTAATGCTGAAGTTTAAAAATCTAAGTGGCCATAATATACATTGTTCATTAGTAAAAAAAAAAAAAAAAAAAACCAAAACTCTTCCTTATGTACATTCAACTGCTTTCCTTTTTTCCTTTACCAACATAACCAGTAATATGCTCAGAAGAGTCAAGCAGAAAAATAATTTTCATTCTGATTTAAAACCAAGTACGGCTTTACTTAAAGGTTTATAATTCTAGCAAAATTATAACTTAGAAATAAATTACCCAAGAAGGCATGATACCAGTCACTGAAAGACATTTTAAATGATTTAATTACTTCTACCGTTTTAAAGCACCACTAGAAGTTCCTGATGACTCCGCCTCACCTCTGTGCATGACCCTCCGAGAATGCATGTGTTCCAAGGCGCTGCAGAGCTGCACAAAGTACTTCCAAACGGTTCTTTCAGGAATTAGCCTCTTCTGCTTCTTAAAATGCTGTTTGAAAAATTAAAAATAAGAATTATGAAACTAAAATGCCTTAAGAATGGATTCAGATATGCAAAACTCCGTAAATCAAAAAAACACCTAATCAGCTAAAAAGTGTATGATCTTTTATGCTGAAGTGATTCCAAAAATTTTATCTGACATAATAGCTTAAGTTTCTTCCTATTATACCTGAAGTTAGCACAAGCCACGTAACACTATGTGATGTCCAACTATTTCAAAAAATTAACATCTATATAAAAAAATTTCTTGTCTTAAAAGGAAGATGTCAAATTTCATTTTTAAGAAAATCCAAAATGAAAAAGTCTAGAAACCTATAGGTAATTATGTTCACTAAAAGACAATTCTTCTCCTGGCAGAAGACTTCACTATAGAATTCCTTTTAAATATTGAACCACCCTGGTGATTTGAAATATCACAGTTCATTAAAAATTAAATAAATAAAAGAGAGTTGTGTAAAAAGTGTTCAGGAATATTTCCATCCAATGTTGCAAGTCAAACCTGCACCTGGCTTTGAATGAATTAAACTAAGCTTCATGGAAGAAGAATTTACAGGAAGGCCAGGGCGGAAAGCAGAGAGCACCAACAGGATGCTCAGGAGAGAGTGGCCCATTACACATAAGAGGGCGACTCCTAAAGTAACAACAAAGCCAGAGGTACATTTCTCTATATTAATTTGCTAGAAGACTATACTAATAACATATTCAGGCAAGAACAAAGTTCTTGGGTTCGTAAGACCTACAAAGATTCATTATATAAAAATTATTTTTCAAAAACAAAAATGCAATTGGTTGCCTTTTCAACAATATTTATAAATGACCAACATTTAAAAATTGCATTTAAACAGGTTTTCATGAAATTTTCAGATAATTTTAATGGTTTTAAAACATATATATATATATATATAAATACATATCAAAATTTAAATATATACTTCCATGCAATTTATCTGGAGAAATTGTGGGAAGTCCAATTTGATTTTTTTTATTATTGAATATGGAGAAACTGCTAGAGAAAATTCCAAAACAACTACCTCTCAATTTTTACACCTGTGACCAGTTGAGGGCAGGCTGAAAGAAAAAACAGTGCAAGGAAAGCTGCTTATATCGCTACTTTATACTTAGTGACAGATTATGTCTACTGCCTCATATGCACTCAATATATGTAGGATATATATATATATATATACACGTCTTTGAGGAAAAGCTGATAATCTTAGGTTAACCTTTACTATACCACACACCATGGAAATAAATTTGTTAGCAATTTCAATAGCTATTATATTAGTAACACTATATCCCAAAGAATAACAATCAGATGACCAGGTAATTAGGAAGCAAATCAGGGTCTTACTAAAATGCTGAAAACCTCCCATATCATGTTTCAATATTAAGTCTTTTTAATTACAGACAGTGTCAAAATCAGTTTTCATTTGAAGGAGGCAATGCTGCAAAATCAGTTCTTTGCACATAATTTCTTGCAGACTTGGAATGGGTCCAAACAAAGTCTGTGCGTGAGCTCTCTCGAACACTGGATTAGCATATCAGAGGACTGTTTGATGTCAACAGGAAGATGGGGACCAGGTTTCTTTTCATTCAAAAATAAATATACCTTATCGTGTAAGTATCAGACCATGAAAAAAATTATGCTTTAATATACATTCTGGAATCCCCATAATTATAATTTACTTGGCAGCTTACTTTTTCAATCCCATTATAAAAAATAAATCAAATATAAAGGAAAAGGTATAATAAAAGAATTGCCCTTAAAATGCACATTAGGGAAGATGTTCTCAGACCAAGATGATCTGATTATTTTCATGTTTTTATATTCTTTGAGACTGTCGCTTATAACAAATTAAAGATGATGACGACAAACTAACATCAATTAATGCTACTTAGAATAACCTAGGAAAGAGTTAAGTATACAAATTACTAACAGGCCTTTGAAGCATAGTATTATGAATTTGATTTTGTCAAAAAATAAAGGCAGTTTTATTATTTATTGGTATCTCCTATTAGTTTTTGTGTCTCTTTAAATATATGTGGTTCTCAACCATTTCTTAAATATAGGGATTTTTTTTTGAGAAAACCGACACAATGAGAAAGGCCAATCTGTTCTGATGGTGGCACTGTTCGCTATCTCTTTAAAAAGGATGAAAAACAAAAAGGCTATGAAAATTTGAATTCCTTCTACAATTGGTAAAATTTACATTAGCACTACAAAGCAAGAACTTGACAATGCCAATGTATTAAAAAAAAAAAGAATCACAATCTTTTCCTAAAACTTATTCTAATAAACACATATCTTTTAAAGTTAATTCCCTAGCCAAATAGCATTACTGTTCAAAAATCCTATTTCCCCCCACAAAAGATAGCACTATATAAATATTTAGCTTTAGATTAGAAAAATATCTAATGCCATGATGTAAAAGTAAAAAATGTACATGTACCATGTAGTAAGTTTTTAATAAAATGATAAATAATACAGCCAAAATTTCTAAGAGTGCCAATATAAATATTTACATATAAATGAAAGATTATGTGATATGGTTCTTTTGCCATATTTATGTGATGAAATACAACTGCAACTTTTTTATACTTGAAAATAAAGTACATAAAAATTTATGAGCAGGCAAAACTTAACACTCTGGTATGCTTAATGACTTGGAAGTACTTTTGTTTAGTCTTTTTTTTAATAAGTAGGCTAGTCTTTTCTCTATGCAAATCTACAAATGTCATTTATTTAAAAAGTCCATCTTCTACCCTTATTCAACATTATTTAAATGAGCAGTAGACATTAGTCAAATAGAAAAACCGGATGCAATAAAATGCTAATCAATTTACATACAAAATGTATACATAAACATCAGATTATAGTCTCACTTACATATAAGAAAAATTACCAGCATTTCGCTTACGTAAAATTCGACCTATCTGGTAAAACACATTTGCGTCACCACCTAAGTGATTTGTATTAATATAAAAGAGGCTGATGCAAGCTGTTTCCATTCAAAAATTTTGGGAAAGTAGACACACCTTAATAAAAATACCTTTTTAAAAGTTAATCTCCAAACATCCTTCTACAAGTTAAATGCCCAAAACCAAACCCAATTATATAGCAGACGTTGAATTTTTTTGGATGAATTGTTTGGACTCAACTGAGTAACTTAGTTCGTGCATTCTAGACACTACAATTCCAAGGAGACCATGCACTGCTGATTTATAAGTTTTGCAATTCTAGCATTCTTCCTCTAGAAATGTCAGGAAGAGCTTCAACAGAGAAAGACTGAAAATCATCTTTGTATATCAAAATACTTAAGCATACAGTTTGCATATGAATCTTTAAAGAAGAAAATCTCAGGCAAAACATCTGGAACTCTCAGGGGCACTGCCCACAACCTGTTTCAGGCCGGTAGTCCCACACTTGGTTTAATGCTCTGTTATTGCCACCTTGAAAATTCTTAGTAATTTTTTAACAAAGGGACTCGCAATGGTGTAGCCAGTTCTAAGAATCATACACCAAGCATCCTTTAGAAATGTACCCCTCTGGTTAAAAAAATAAAAAACAAAACAACAAATGTGATCCTCGTCAGCAAGGCATTTTTAAAGAGGATTAGGAAAAATGATAATTAAATGATGAGAAATGATGAAGTTATAAGAGAAGTAGAATTACAGGCACCAGCTGTTCTCCATCTCTTCCAAGTATGTAAGAAGAGGAAGTGATTTATGCTAAATATGAGGAAACATTTCCTGCTTGGGAGTGTTGTCAAATGTTGAGATGTGCCACTAACACAACCCACGTCCATCTTCCAATAACAGACCTGACCATGAGGTTTGACAGTAACTGGCTGTGTCACCTTCAGCAAGCCACTTAACCTTGCCGGGTCTCAGCTTTCTCACTGTATTGAACAAAGCGTTTGGAGATGATCTGTGAAATCCCAGCACCTCTAAAATATAGTCTATGGTCTATACTCTCAGTTGCAAGTGAAAGACAACAAATGTCTGTTTGGCACATTTTCGCACTTAAAAATAGTAACAACTTACTATTATCCCCTGTCCTTCATATTTCCAATTAACAAAAACAAAAATTAAAAAAATCCCCCAAAAACTCAGAGATCCCCATTGGTCCACTTAATACTATGAATGGACTTTATATGAGTAGAAAGGAAATTAGCGTTCTTTGTCATAAACCTGTAATTAGGTCAGACATTTACCATCAGAAGGGATGTTATGTTCCCAATCTTTGTAATTACAATGCAATTTTACAAGGCTACACTTTGCAGTTCTTATTTCAAAGAACTAAATGCACAGAGACTGGGCAATGAAAAACACAGGATGCTTCTGAAAGCACAATTGACAGTTCTAAGTGTGATATTTATTATATATTAATCTTTCCATGGAAACATTTTCTTCTCAAGGTATAATGAGGTATCAACTGACTACACAAATATTTGCTATACACAATTTTGGGAATTATGTAAATGTACAAAATATTTACATCTCAATTAGAATTTTGGTATGTAATACTAATTGGCAGTATGTGCATATTGTCACTCTTGGCAGTCTGAATAAAATCCAGATACCTTAAATTGCTTTAAAAGGTCTGAAATAGAATGGGCCTGGCAGTCATGAGATCACTAAAAATACTTATCACCAATATCTCATTTTATCTACTTGTCCAAGCTCTGCTAGTCTTTGTCTTTTCCTGTAATGTTGGAAAATCTATTAAGAGTGCTCAGCTGTTTCTAGATTATAATTTAATAGAACATAAAGGTAATCAATTCCTCAAAGTCAAAATTATACAGGTTATTAACATAAGCCAAAAATATATTTTATTTTACAGTAGAAAATGTGACACAGGAAAGGTTTTTTCTGAGCAATTAAGCCTTGGAAAAAAAACACCATTACATTATTTAGCAAACAAGAAAAATAAGTGCCTATAAAGTCACAATGTTCTTGCCCAAAAAGAGCTGCCTTCTGAACACTGGTACCGCAATACAAAAGAAATTTATTCAGGATATTGAAAAAATAACATCAATAAAAATGCATGAATGCATCACAGTTACCGTAAGAAATGATCCCTTAACTGTTGCCATGTGAATAATTCTTAATAGAAGCTTCCAGGTTAGTAAAATTGATGAGAAAATAGTTGGAAATATTTAAAATGTTTTCTTTGCTACGTCAGAGTACTGAAGAAAAAGATTTTAAAAAGGCAGAAAGTCTTCAGGAAGACATAGAAGGTCACAAAGATAAACATATTTGCATCTTTAATAAATTCTTTATTGTTATGTCATACTAGACAACACTAACATAGCAAAAGAGATTTCAATTTTCCTAATGGACAAAGAAAACACAGCAGAACAATACTGAGACAGTGAAAGTCTCTCAACAGAAATCTAAATGAAAGAAAATAAGATGTTTAACATGAC
Organism: Microcebus murinus; assembly: GCF_040939455.1. Classification (NCBI taxonomy): domain Eukaryota; kingdom Metazoa; phylum Chordata; class Mammalia; order Primates; family Cheirogaleidae; genus Microcebus; species Microcebus murinus. Next base: position 33,989,631 of record NC_134126.1, read on the forward strand.
AGAGGCTGTACCCTTCTCTTTGCTTCACTGTCTATAGCGACCAGAATTACTGCTTGTGGTGGTACCTGGTATAACAGGCAGCTTTGGATCAGTATTACCTGTACTTGTAAGGTGCAGTAAAGGTCCTTCAAAATTATCCTCTAATTTTTGTCTAGGTAAACACATTTCAAAATTCATGTATCACCTTTTATTTATACTCACACAACTACATAATGGTCATTATGGTATATACGTTTCAATTTCTTGAAATCTCTAAATTCTATACTGCTTTACTATCAAACTACTTAAGTATCAAAGAAAACCCAAGTGATATTTTATCAGTAACTTTGCTTCCATAAAAATAATTTTGTATAACACACCTACATATATATATACCATATACAGACAAAAATTTACATGCATACACACACATAGGTATACATATATATGGGTACCCAAGTACATGCATCTATATGTTAATGTATGTGTATATGTGTGTGTGTGTGTGTATATATATATAAAAAATTCAATCCTATATAGTTTTCTCAGTGCCACTAATTTGCAACCTTAAGAGTTCAGAATAATTTGAAAGTGAAATGCAAGATAGATGACAATCTCATACAAAAGACTCAGTGGGAGGCAGGCTGCATTTGGGGTCACTGGCAATTCTCACGGCTGTGGCATGGACAACACACTTTGCCCAGGTGCTGCAATGGAAGGTGCAGGACAGTGCTAGGCGACACAGCAGAGCTATGGAAGAAGACGGTGACACCAGGAGCCTTCACCGCGCTGAGGGCCCAAAGCCAAGAGTGTAAAAGACATTGCAAAGTGATTTCACTGCCGGCACAACCTCTCAATTCGGTAAGTATGAATAAAAATCTGTCTGCAAATGTAAGGAAACAACCAAACCAAACAGGTGAACAGGATTTGTAAGTTGTAATATTTGAAGAAAGCAATTATCTCCAAAACATAGCTGATATTCCAGCTAATTTATGAAAGTCTGTGGTAGGCAGAACTCTAACATGTACCTCATTACCCCCCAAATCCCCAAGTCCTGACGTATAATCTCCTCCCCTTGAGTGTGAGGCACGTAAATATTATGGAATATCCTTCCCATATTATATTATCTTAAATGGCAGAAGAAACTTTGTAGATGTAATTAAAGCCTCTAATCAGCTGGCTCTGAGTTAATCAAGAGGGACATTGGTGTGGGTGGGCCTGACCTAATCAGGTGAGCCCTTCAAAGAAGTCAGGAAGATTTGAAGCCAAAAAGCCTTTCCTCCTCCTGCCCCATCAGGGAGCACAGTGGCGGGCTGTGGAGGGGCCACGTGGCAGGGAACAGCTGGTGGCCTCCAGAGTCTGAGCCTGGGCGACAGCCAGGAGAACAGCAGGGACTTTAGTCACACAACTGAAGGAACTGAATTCTCCCCCAACGACCAGTGGACGTGGGAGAAGACCATGAACACGAGCTCACAGCTCTGGCTGCCACCTTGATTTCAACCTTCCCAGACCTTGAGCAGAGACCCCACTACTCGGCACCTGGCCTCCCGACCCACAGAAATCATGACATAATAAATTTGTCCTTTGGAAGGCTGCTATATTTGTGATAATTTGCAAGGTAGCAATAAAAAACTAAAGTACATTTCTAAGCATATTAAAGATCAATATATATAATTTTCTGTATTATATAAAAAAAACATTTTGAGGCTCCTACCAAACTTGAAGAGAATGACGCACAACTGGCAACAACATAGAAAATACTAAGTTAATAATCTAAGGAGATAGCTTATATCTGAATATATTAGAAATAAGAAAAGATACCCTAAGCTACTTATTTGGAATGGTGCCAAACTTCTGGCAGAAAATAGATATTGATTTAAATTATTTGTATTGCATATTTTACTAAAAAACATTTATAAGAATAATATTCGTTTCCTTCTTAGCCATTATGATGTGGTATAACACTCTTTTGGCAGGTAACAAGCCTCTGAGTTTCCCCTTAAGATATTTATTACATTAGGTTATGTTTTGTCTTATTGATATTCTAGCAAAAATAAGCTTTTTAAAATTATTAAATACATGCATTTATATTTTCCTCTATTTGTCTCCAATTGACTTTTTAATAGGTAATTATGAATATAGGCACTTATAAATTTAGTTCAATGAATGATGTATATTTTGCAAAATGGGCTATGAAAATTTAAAATATATTTTAGCAATACTTTTATTAACAAGCTCAAATTAAAAAACTCTTGTTTATATATTTTTGACACTAGTTTCATTTCCTCTACACTAAGTATTCATTGCTAAATATGTTTCTTGACATTAGAACAGTGAAATAAACAGCTTAAGAAGGCGTACTATAAAATGGTGCATGTATTAGTCCCATTTAGAGTACAATAAAGAAAATATATTGCATATATGGCACAATTTAACTGAAATCTAATTGTTTGTAAGTGTCTGTTTTCCTTTAAAACTCTATTACTGACAGTGAAGAAACACATGATGAAAAATTCTGGATTTCCTTTTATCCTAAAACTCATCTGGGGAAGTATTTCATCTGACCACAGCCTCAGGTACTCCTTTGTCACTAATTAGAGAAATACTGAATATTTCAACTATAAATTGCTTAATTATATTTGTCAGCCTGCTCTAAACCAATTAATTATTTACTTGTAAAAATCTTTGATGCAATGCTATCAGAGGTTCATTTCTGGAATACAGACCAGAAGCTATATTTCCTCTTCTACCCCAATTAAGCTGAAGCCTTGAGTGAGTGAAATATTGTTGTGATACACAGTAATTTACAATATCACTCACGATAAAGAAATAAATCATGTTTGTTACAATTCAAGCATTTACCGCTGTCCTTTACAAAGCTTTAAATCACTGTCATGTCCCTTCACAACAGAAGCTCCTATGTATGATTTTTTTCCTAATGTAATCTCTTTTATGAAGAACTGCTTACAGAACTAACAAGGGTGTTTAGAAAACAATTTCAGAATTTCTTAGCTCCCTCTCTGCCAAAAAAACACCTTCCTGTATCAGAATGGTGTCTTCTCTCGACTCTCCGTGAGACCAGAGCGCCAAGCAGCAGGAAACTGCGGTGGCTGTCACGCAAACACCCAAGTCGCCCGCTGGCTGGGAACAGAGACATGTAACAGAGGTAAGAGAACCAGCCTCTACACACGTGCTCACCACATGCCTGCTGAGTCCCCCATTGGCCAGGTGCCTCCCTAGAAAATGGATACAGCCTGGCGGCAACACCCACATGGTCCTGTCCTCAACAGAGCTTCCAGTCTAATGGGAGATACAAGCATCTTGTAAAACAACCACACATATAACTGCATGGTTATATTACCAAGTACTCTGAAAGAAGGGTATTCCGAAAGCACTTATACCAAAACCGTCTGTGAGTCAAAGGGAAATGCCTGAGCAAGTAGCATGTAAGTGAAGAACTGAAGGGTAAATAGACACACACTGCCAAGAATGGGAGAGAAGCGAATCCTGGGCAGGTGAAACTGCGTATGCGAATGCTCTGTAGGAAAAATAGGACATATTCAAGGAACTGAAAAACCCACATGCCAGACACAAGAGGGAAAGCAGAGACCAGATTCCACAGCAGGCGTTTCCTGGACACCTGCTCTGACCCCGGTAATGTCCAGGCACCTGGACACCTGAATACAACAAAATGGGCCACGGTTCCTTCCTCAGGGAGCTCATCTTCTATCTCACACTAGGTTTGCTAAATCTCCTCAAACATTTTAATCTTTACTCTCAATGTGAAACCCTCGAATGATCTGATTAAAGCAGAAGTTTTTCTTTTTCCTTTTTTTTTCTCCCCTCTCTCCTAACACATTGACTGCCACACTAGAAAAAAATTTTTCCTTGAGGCCAGTGTTTTATTGTGAAAATAAAGACTACCAAAACAAAACTATCCTAATTTAATAAAAAAATTATTCTTTTTTGTTTTCTGTGAGTTGTATGTAATTAAAGCGTCAATATTAATTGCAACAATAAGAACATCAACAAGTAAGATTTTCACAAACCAACTGCACTTACAGATGCTTCACGAGGCCCCAGGTTCAAAACTAGCATGAATTAAATACAACTCACATGGCACTTAATGTGTCAAAGACTGATGAAGAAACAGATGGAACAGGGAAGTGGGGAAATGGTTAAAAAGCTCTCACTGTCCATGTGAGAGACTATACTATACTTCGTCCTATAGGGAAAGAAATGGAAACGGAAATGGGTGGAGAAATCTGAAAGGCATTTAGAAGAAAAACTAAACAGAATTTGCAAACAGACTGAAAATGGAAAGTAAGGGAGAGTATCCAAGAATAGTCCTGGTTTCCAGTGTGCACAACACACTGGCCCCAAGCCTCGAGTCAGGGAACATGGGAGGAGGTAGTCTACATGGAAGATCATGAGTTTGTTTACAGACATGCTAAGCTATATGGAGCCAGAATTAAGAGAGAACTCCAGGCTGATGATAAAAAAAAAAAACAAAAAACTGGGAGTTGACAACAGTATAGAGAGTGATTGAGGCCATAGGTATGAATGAAACCAGCTATAAAGTAAGGACAAAGGGAAAAAAAAGACTGAAACTTAAAACTCCATCATTAAATCATTAAAGACCAGAAGAAAAGAATCACAGTCTCCAGAGAGGTGGGAAGAAAACCAAGGCACTCTGGGACTCCTTCTCTGATCATCTCATTTAAAATAGCAATGCCCTTTCTCCAAACTCCTTATTACCTTTCTTTCTTCACATTTCTCCATTGCACTATCAATATCTGGCATGCCATATACTCTACTTGCTTATCATTTGCTCTGTCTTGCCCACCAGAAGAAACCGTTTCTTAAATGAACGAACGAACGAACGAATGAATGACAAGTGTGGCATGTGTGTGTGTGCGCGCATATATGAGCATGTTTAAGATAAAAGTGACCTGGGCACGTGTAAATAATGATAGAAGGGGTCCACAAGTGCATAATGGTTCTGAATTCAGGACTGGGAATGACAGGGTTTAAATTTTCTGAGAATATGGGCAGAGCAAGGATAGGGAATCCAGGCAGAGGAACACACTACAATTCCTCCTGTCTAACAAGAATATGGTAACAGGAAAGACGGAGGAGAGAACGGTAACAGATGCAAGTTGGTCTAGCAGGTTTGGCCATGGGAAGATGCAGGCATTCCTGCCTGATGACTTGGATTTACTCAGTAACATTTGAGGAATGATGTCATCTGAAAGAGTAAAGAAGGGTAGAATTGTATAGTGCACGGAGGAGAGAAGAGTGGTAATCAGAGGTTTAAATGGAATAAAGAAAATCTGAGTACCTATCAGACATCATATATTCAGATATGCATGGATAGATAGGTGCATATCAATGGATAAGCATATATTTTTACATGTATCTAAAAATAAGTAAATATATAAGCATATATATTTTATATTACTTAATCTTCATAATACTTAGGACAAGTATTATCAATCCAATTTTATGGATGTGGAAACTATAGTTCAGTCATTAAGATTACGTAATAAATCAAGTTCATCTATAGCACCACTGCTTAAAACCCTATTGCCATCAGAAATTCTACATCTAGATTTAGTTGTCCTGTTATAAATACCCATTACGAACCACACTTCTCTTTTATATAACTTATTACAACTGCAGATTCATAATTTCCTATGAGTATTAGTTAAATGCCTGTCTCTTGCAATGAGTTCCAAGAAAGCATAAACCATGTATGTACCTGGTACACTGTAAATGTTCAATAAGTGAATAAATGAAATGTAGAGCTTTTATGGGTAAAGCTATCAATTGGTAAACCTATTTGAGAAAGTAATTTGGCAGTATCTGTTATGATTTAAAATGTGAATACTCTATTACTCAGCAATATTATTTATATGAATCTAAGTAACAGAAATAGATAAAAGAGTATGTATAGATATAGCTGTATTGATATATACAAGGCTTTGTTTCTGAGGTTTCTCTTTAAGAATAAAAATGAACATAATCCAATGGTCTATTAACAAAGCAATAATTACATACATTGTGATGTGATGGAGAAAGAATGCACATATTAGAGTATATTTTTGCATTTAAATGTGTGTGTAAAGACAGTGAATAAGGTTGGGAAGGTTTTTGTACATAAAAATTAGCGGTTAGCTCTGGGACATGGGAATGAGGGAGGAGGGGGAGGACCTTCACCACTTGAGAAAATTCATGCGAGGAAAAAAAAGGCCTTTCATTTTATATTTTAAAAATTACATAAAGACTAAGTTTAAATCAAATGGAGAGAAAAGCCATAACTAAGTGCACTATTAAAATACATCAATCCATAATAACATTAATTCTATTAGAGAAAGAAGTCAGACAGATCACATAGATCAGATCTTCCCAAGTTATTAAATTATTTTCTTTGAATACAATTTAGGTATCTGGTCAGATCTAAAATATCACATTGCAAAAGACATACAGAAACACAACCAGGATATGAAGATATTTTATTCAGGTGAAACTGTTTGGTCAAACTTTCTGTTATGGCCACTATGCCAAGACTGTTGTAAGATCCAGAGATTTGACAAAACGACTTTCAGCTTTCTCCAAAAGAACCTAGGAAACCTGACCCAGGATGTCTTATATCCTGACTAGGCAAAAACTGATAGTACCTATAAAAAAGGACAGGATCATTAAAAGGTTATATTTTATGAAGCCTACTAGAAGGGAAGGAGGAATAATAATAAAATTCTCTAAGGAAGAACCACTTCAGTATTCTACCTAAGTACATGCAGTTGTTACATAAGCTCATAACTTATTAGAACTCAGCTGATACCATTTAAAAAATCATTTTCCCCCTAAGAAGTCCTTTACATGATAGACACCTTCAAATTTCAGTCAGAAACCTCAAGGGTATTCCAAGGATATAGTTATAAATGTATATATTTATATATATGTATATATAGAGAGAATATATATGGAATTCTCTCTATACATGGAATTACAAAGGTGTAATTCTATAATAGTAAGTTACTACTCATTACCAGACAGAATTCTGTTGTTCTGAATCTATTTTACTGATAGATAAGAATTTGCCCTCTTTTCCTTTCCACTATAAGTAATTAACTCTCTTAGCTAAAGGTTCACTCTCTTATAAGGACTACATTTACTTTTACATGTCTCTCTAGTAGAAAGCTGTATTATAAAATTTTGTGTTTGGGTACTGTATTTGCATTTCTTTTGAACATTATTACTAAAATTTCTTATTGTTCTTCTTTTTTCTTTTAGCATATCTAGGGGTACAAATGTTTAGGTTACATACATTGCCAAGGGATGCAGCTGAACATGGGTGGCAGGCAGGAATACACCTTAAGATATAGCGAGCAAGGACCGTTTGTCCCTTCCGGCCTACTATGACTTAGCTCCAGACTTTCAAGTGACAGAGAATAACAATAACAATATAGCAGCAGCAGCCACATTTACATAGCTTTACAATGCATGAGGCACTGTTCTAAACTCTTTTTTTTTTTTTTTTGAGACAGAGTCTCACTTTGTTACCCAGGCTAGAGTGAGTGCCATGGCGTCAGCCTAGCTCACAGCAACCTCAAACTCCTGGGCTCAAGCGATTCTGCTGCCTCAGCCTCCCGAGTAGCTGGGACTACAGGCATGCACCACCATGCCCGGCTAATGTTTTCTATATATATTAGTTGGCCAATTAATTTCTTTCTGTTTATAGTAGAGACGGGGTCTCGCTCTTGCTCAGGCTGGTTTCGAACTCCTGACCTTGAGCAATCCGCCCGCCTCGGCCTCCCAGAGAGCTAGGATTACAGGCGTGAGCCACCACGCCCGGCCTAAACTCTTAATAAACATTAATTTAATAACCACAACAACCCTATGAAGTACATTCTATAATTATTATGTTTCTGAGAAAATGTGGCACAGAAGGGTTTAGTGACTTGCTCAAGGACAAGAACTTTTTTAGCTACTGTTTGTTACTTGGGGGGGTTTATTAATTGCAGCTAACCTTAAATCCAATTAATATACCCTTAGGAAAAAAAGTTAAGCAACCTTTAAGTGGTCCAGTCAGGGACTGACATCCAAAATCTGACTGCAAAGCCCACTTTCTGCCATGATGGGTCCCTCCCAGAAACAGGTTGCACTGCTCTAGAACCTTCCAGCCTCCTCCTGTGATGTCCAGAGACATCAGATGGGTCTGCTCAGAGAAATCAAGCAGCAAAATTGTCATTCTGGCTTATTGAAGATGCGTCTCTTGGCCTATTTCCAAGTTGATTTTGAAATGTTCACATATTTAAGTGGACTAGTGTGAATGTCGCCAGGTAATCCAGCTTCAGAATCATTATGGATCACTGTCACCTACCATTTATTACATATCTATCACATTATTACATATTTTAGCTACCATTTATTACATATCATAGACCACATTGCATTGAGGTTTTTTTTAATTATTATTATTATTTCAGAATATGACAGGGGAACACATGTTTTGGTTACATGGATTGCTTTTGTACTGCTTGAGTCAAAGTTATAAAGCAGGCCCGTCATTCCAGATAGTGTGCATTGTACCTGTCAGGTATGATTTCACCTGTCCTCTTCTCTCCGCCCCCAACCTGTATGATTCCTGTTGAGTTGTACTTCCATCTGTACATATGAGAGCTATTTGGTTAGTTCCAATTTAGTAGTGAGTACATGTGGTGTTTGTTTTTCCATTCTTACGATACTTCATTTAGGAGAATGGTCTCCAGTTATATTCAGATTGTTGCAAGAGGTATTAATTCATTTTTTTTGCTGAATAGAACTCTATGATATACATATACCACATTTTATTAATCTACTCATGTACTGATGGGCACTTGAGTTGATTCCACATCTTTGCAATTGTGAATTGGGCTGCTTTAAACATTCAAGTGCAAGTGTCTTTTTGATAAAATGACTTTTTTTTCCCTTGGATAAATACCCAGTAATGGGGTTGCTGGATCGAATAGTAGGTGTGCTTTTAGTTCTTTGAGGAATCTCCATACTATTTTCCACAGAACTTGCACTAGTTTGCAGTCCCACCAACAGTGTGTAAGTGTTCCTTTCTCTCCACATCCGTGCCAGCATCTATTGTTTGGGGAACTTTTTGATAAAAGCCATTCTCACTGGGGTTAGGTGATATCTCATTGTGGTTTTGACTGCATTTCTCTGATGATTAGTAATGTTGAGCATTTTTTTATATGTATATTTAGCCATTTGTCTATCTTCTTTTGAAAAGTTCCTGTTCATGTCTTTTGCCCACTTTTTAATGGAGTTATCTGATTTTTTTCTTACTGATTTGCTTGAGGTCTCTTTTTAAAGGTACTTTAGTACCTAATATGCCTATATATTTAACAGACAACTCTATCAGAAAATATAAAACTTTCAGACCATTAATAAAAAAAAAAAAGGCTTACCTTTATCATTCTGGATAGATCACCAGCATCTGCTAATTCCAAAACTATGTTTAGTTCATTATCTTCAATGAATGATGCATAATATTTAATTACATTTGGATGGTTGAGTTGCTGAGAAAATAAAACACGCACCAAGAAGTTTTCTTATTGTAAATTCCCCAAAGTCACGTATAGTTTTATAACTTAAAAATAAACTTACTGTATTTCATTTTTAAATTACATAAATCTTAACATGACAGCGTATTTTTCTTTAATCTAGTGAATTTTGAAACAAATATGATTATTGAAACTAAAACCAGGCACAAACCAATTTTAAAATTCTTTATTAGAAATAATAAATTTTGTACATAAAACTTTTAAAAACAGCACTATGCCCAAAAAGCATAAAAGATGCAATAAGTGAATGACAGAATTAAATCACCATGTGCTAAATATTATATGTTTTAAAATGAGAACTGTCATTTAAGACTACTCAAGGGTAAATAAAGAATCCCTTTTATGCCTACTTTGAAGTTAGGGCTGCTCCTAGTATAACTCCAGCCAATAGAGAAAAAAAACTCGTATCTAAAATACTATATCTAACTATTGCTTTACATCAAATAACATAAATATACAGAACTTATTTGAGTTGAGTCATAAAATCATCCTTAAGAAAAATTTTACCTTGTAGGAATATATGCCTCAGTTTATACACCTTTACTATCTTTTTGTTGAATCTTTAAATATGTTAACACAAGACAAATTGTTTCTCAGAGAAATATTCAAGAAGTATAGCTAATTTTCTTCTTTCTACATACAGTTTTCTCCTCATATTTTCTACAATGACATGTTATTTCTATAGTAACACTTTATATTTAAAACGGTTACTTCATGTGCCAAGAAATAACTACAACTAACAGAATAGTCAGAAAGCACAGTTTGTTTTGACCTTACCCTTATCTTTTTGGATAAATTTGATTCATTTTTGGCATAAAAAATACCCAAGTCTTACCTAAAAGTTTAAAATATAACATAAGCCACTGCATTTTTCAAAAGAGACTTATAACTAGCAAAGAAGTAGTGCAGAGATAGCTGAAATCTCTGTCATATTCTTAGTGGGTGAGAAGCTGAAAAGCCAAATCCTGACATGCTCTTTATATCCACCTTTTCTAAATTTGGATAAAAGATTAAAGAATATTATAAAAAGCACATGAACCATTTGGATTAGTCTACATTTTTAATATAACACATCTTGAGATAATACTTATATGCATGTACATTCCTTAACTTTTCGAATGTGTCTTGTTGAGATGGTCAAGAAAAAATTTCTCCAATGTTTTATGGGCCCATTTTATCTATTTCCTAGTTTGAAATTAGGAGGGAAAAAAAGCTGACCCTACCAAATGCTCCGATTAAATTATTTTACAGTGAATCCAACAGGTAACTACATTCTTCAATGTACTGAGATGCAAACGTATTTAATGTTACCTGAAATCAGTGTGGCATAAATCATAAAAATCATTTTGCTTATAAATATGGAATTTTAATAAACCACTTTCATCAACACATTCAGTTATGTTCAAAATAGTCAATAGTTCATCATTTACCTTAAGGAGATCTATTTCTTTGATGCAATCGGCACGTGCTTTCGCATCCATTAAATCAAATATCTAAAAATAGAATCCAGAATCATTTATTAAAATAATAATCTATGGTTCAAGCCACCATGTAAATTCATAATACTCTACATATAATGATATACAGATTAAGAAATTTTCTTTCTGATTAGCTTTCAGTGACTGTGGAGATCTGCAGGCATTTTATCTCAAGTTACCACCAAAGCTTACATTTTTCCCCCCGAAGGCAGTCAGTATTAAAAAATGGAAAAGAGAACAGCTATATCTCTTGGTACTAGGATCTTAAGTCCCAATGAACAAAACTGAAGTTAGGATCATTAAGATGATAAAATAATAGTTAATATACATTGAGTAATTAATATATGCTAAATGTATTACATGAACTACCTCATCCAATTCTCACTTAACCCTTATGGAGACGATAATATTAGTATTCCCATTTTGCAGATGAAGAAAAGGAAGTTTAGAAAGCATAAGAGACTGACAAAAGATTATACAGCTAATCAACTGAGCAACCAGAATTCATTTTCAGAGTTATCCAACTGGAACCTAACCACGGAAACATTCACCTGTTCCACCAAATCATGTCTAAAAGTCTAGTATGTGCACCTTAACCATGGTGGTATCACTGCAAGGGGGTAAAAACTGGTTCTTTGAGGAGAGGGGTGACTAGATTTTACTCTTTTTAAGTATAAAGCACAGATACACACCCAGTTCTATACTGTATTTGTGGTACTAAGATTTCATGGGTGGGAGTAATTAGGAAAAAATGTCTAAAACGGCAGCCTGAGGGATGATAATGAAGAAAAAGGTTGAGAACTATTACTTTAATGTGAAAACCATTAAAATAAATAATACAATTAAAAAAACATTTTGTGTGTCTCTGAAAACACAGAAATCTCCGAACGTTCCAACCATGTGGAAAACAAACAAACAAGTAAAAAAGCAGTTTCTTAGATATTACAAAAAACATCTGAATAACTCAATACGGCAAGCTGGTCAAAACCTTAGTCACATTAACAAATAAAAAAATTTAATGCCATTTTTAGTCAAATTTGATCGGTTTTCCCCAATCCAGCCAGCCAGCGCATTCCAGGAAGGGCAGGTGTTGACGTGAGAGGAGGGGTCTTTCCAACTAGGGAAGGGATTGCTAAACATCCGCCAGAGAGCACTGGTCTCTTTAGTCTTCACTGCAATCTTGTAAGGTAGGTAGTACTGACTCCAATTTAGGGATGAGAATTGCAGTGTAATATGGTTATGGATATAAAGCAACTAAAGGACAGAGTCAGGCCCAGAAGCCAGGTTGTTTCAGCTTCACAGTTGGTGTCTTCTCCACGGGCCTGGGCTGTCAAGAAGTTTAACACGCACATAACTAGTTAGCACTAAAATACGTGTGTGCAAAGTATAGTATCAGAAACATAAAGAGGGACTCCCCCCATATGGGGAGGAGGTAACATTAGAGCTGAATCCTAGAAAAATTATGGGATTCTGTCAGCCAGAAATAAGAGATATCTAATACATTAAAAGTAAATATAGGATAAGGGTGTATAATTGCAGCTTATAATAGGCAACTTTTGCTGTATGTATCATGCTTAATAGCCAAAGATGCACAAGGTTCTAATTTTTTAATTAAAAAATAAATGTGAGGATATTAAATAAGATTTTAAAACAGAAATAAAATCCATAAATTCACTGCCTTAAAAAATTTTAGCTTTTGCTTAGTCCCTTTCATTTTTTGTATAAATGCATGTTTTTTACAAAATGGAAAAAAAATAGCAGCAGTATAAAAAAATGCCCCATGCTTTTTCACCTAACATTATAGCAAGATGGTTTCCATATTTCTAGTCTTCAACTTATTTCTACTGTTTTTCATGAAAACTTCAAGCATCAATTTTTATGTTTTGCAAGTTTTAATGTGAAACAGTCAATTGCTGCACGCTGTTAAGATTTGAAAAATATGGAATCTTAGTTAATGGCTTACAAAAACAGATGACATCAAAGTTCCTCTCAGATAACAGAAAAGGAAATATGCATGCTTGTACATGTATTATAAATAGCAACTTCTCTCTTCTCCATTAATAGTAATTCTAAGCACCTCAGCTATAGTGAACTTGTGTGAACTACCATGATCACAGAAAAGGAAAGCAGCTGAGAAAGGAAAGGAACAGGGAAAGAAAGGAAAGGAGTATGAGTGGCAAATCACCATCACAAAGTTCATATAAAATATCTAGTAAGATATTTTTTGCAAAACATCAAGCTCTTATATATATCAAACTTAGGTAAAATGAGGTAATACTTTAGATATAAATGAACACCAGTAGCAGAGGCTAAAAAAAAAAAAAAAAAAAACTACCACGTTAATACAAAAAGTATGATACCACTTACTGAAGGAAGAAACTCAAACTTCTCTCCAAAGCATCATAGTTTTACTCCACACACAAATAATTATTACGAATAACCCGATCCTGGGTACAGACAAGCTTAAGCTATACGTGTTCATGTTTTCTATCATTTATAAAACCACACTTACTGCCATCTTGTTATTAGAAATCTAGTAAGCTGTGCATCTTTAAGGACTTGTAAGAAATTAAGCATGCAGTCCTTACAGATGCACGCTGTAAGGTACAGAACGCACACTGGACACAGAAAACCAACGTGGAGCTTGTGAGTGCTACTTGTACAAAGTGATATGAGAACTTCAACAGTGTGCGCTACGGCTGACAGGGCTCTTGATACTTGGTTTATACAAGCAGGAAAGTGTAACCTTTCAGAAAAATTTTTATAAAAATTAAGTAAAATCAAAAGTTCTTCACTTATAGGAATAAGCATTGCATTTAGCAATTTCACAAAGACGAGCTGTTCATTCCACCAAATTGCAAGACAACAGCTGCCAGAAAAATGATGTTGTTACTATCTAACATGTTGACAATAATAACAAACAATAATGTAAACAGAAGAATTTGGACTTGATGTTAGTTATAGGTATGAAATACACACACGGAATGCCTGTGCTTAAAAATCAAAATGGCAAGAGAAATAACTGAATCCTGCCAGAGCATGAATGCTGACTGCACTCTCAGGAACTGGTAGCCAAGCTAGGAAGCACAAAATTTTAAGCATTTTAGATCTTGAAGGAATCCCTGAAATTTCTTTTTTAGGGGACAGAGAAAGAATACTGCCTGCACAGTGCTAGTGATTAACATGAAGAAAATCAGAAACATGGAGACACATACAAATCTAATCTCTCAGTAATCAATGTCTCTATCATGGGAAAACATACTAAAAAATCAAAAGGGAGTAAGATGAGAATAAAATATGTGTAAGAGCTTTGGGAAACTGTAATTAGATAGAAAATACCAAGATAGAAACATGCTACATAGAAATCACAAATCTTTAATTAAACTTATATTTAAATTAATTTGGAACACAAATTAACTTTTATTTTTAATAGAATTTCAATGATTATCAAAAATCACTCCTCAAATACTGGGAGAAATAAGCATTGATGGTACATTTAAGGCAAAACTAAATCCTAAGCCAACTACATTTACAAAAACATTTAACTGGAAATTCAAAAGTATCTTATCTTTCCTTTGCTCTTAGCCAACATGTCAAGACAAAAATAAATAATGAATCTTTTTTTTTTTTTTTGAGACAGAGTCTCGCTTTGTTGCCTAGGCTAGAGTGAGTGCCGTGGCGTCAGCCTAGCTCACAGCAGCCTCAAGCTCCTGGGCTCAAGCAATCCTTCTGCCTCAGCCTCCCAAGTAGCTGGGACTACAGGCATGTGCCACCATGCCCGGCTCATTTTTTCCATATATATTAGCTGGCCAATTAATTTCTTTCTATTTATAGTAGAGACAGGGTCTCGCTCTTGCTCAGGCTGGTTTCGAACTCCTGACCTCGAGCAATCCGCCTGCCTCGGCCTCCCAGAGAGCTAGGATTACAGGCGTGAGCCACCGCGCCCGGCCAATAATGAATCTTTAGATTAAATCATTCCCAATCTTAGATGCAGAACTGTCTGATGATTTCATGAGCAAGAAAAGACATTATGGATGGGGGAAAAAATCTGGATTCTGTAAAAATATCTTACATATAATATGTACAAGCAAGTTTTCAGAATGCATCTTTTTCAGTGCTACCAAAATTTCTTCAGGTTTTTAAGCTTATTTTATACTTGGTAAGAGCAAAGTTATTTGCTGTGGTTAGGCAAGTACTAGCTGATAAATTCTTGGTATTCTCTGAATCACTGTAAAAGTTTTCCTCTGTCATCTTAAAATTTTGCCAAAATTACTCATAGCTAACAAAACTGAAAAGGTAAGAGAGTCCTTCAAGTAACTTTTTAAAAATCTTTAAAGAGGCATTATGTCAAATTATTAGAAGAAAAACCACTTACAATGCAGCAAAGAAAGTACTCAAAATTATATACTAAGAGAGTCTGACAAACCTGGTATATCTCATCTTAAATAAACCTTAAATATAAGGAAATCTAAACCAAATGCCTCCTGGGCCTCACTGGTTTTATAGAGGCTAAACAATGAACTGAGCACTGTTTCCCAAAACCAAAAAGCCCTGTCTTCCTTAGACGTGTCCTCCTTGATTCTTTTGATCTCACCCTGTTTCAAGTCTCTGTTATTCCCACTGTTCTTAACCCTCCTAACCCTGATGTTACGATGACATTTCCGTCGCTCTACTCCGACTGCCCAGTGGCTGCACAGATCCTCCCCGAGCTTGGCCCTAAGTCCCTCCTCTGTCTAAGGAGTATTTCTGCTGTCAGCCTGCAGAGTTCTGGTTCTCCTCCAGGATGACTGGCAGGCAAAGAAAGACTTTCTCCTCCAGAGCCTCTCTCTTTAGTTTGAAAGGGGAGAAGGTCGGTAAAGGGGTTAGAAAATACATAGCAGACGGCCTGTAGCCTCTCTAAATAGAAAGTTCAATCGCTGAACAAAATAATCTCCAAATAATTAGTCTCCACCACCACCCCTTCCTGCCTAAATACAAAAACACTCCAAAGGATGGAGAGGGTGAAGTGAGGAGACGGATAGAACTGAAGCCAGGTGAGTCCAAGCGGAGTCCTATGCTGCTCCCAGAGCTTGCTGCCTCTAACGCCCAGCCCTGTGATCTAGTCTGTCAGCCCTCCTCTCTCACCCTAATGCATCAGCATGTCTGAACTAGAAACTGAAAGGCAGTGCTCAACTCCTTTCTTGCAGATTCCTTAAAGGCCGTGGCAAATGATGGCATGGAACTACAAACCTGTTTGTGTCACTAATTATTCTATGACTACTGAAAAACCTTTGTTTCCAAGGGGAAACATTGTAACCCTGAGGCCAGTACATGGCACTCCACCTTCCAGTCCATCAGTCAGCTCTGTTCCACAGGCTTCCTTTAAGTTAGAAAAACTACTGTGAAAGTCATCTTTTGTTCAGATTTTGTAAGAGCTTGAAGCTCAGAAAAGCTTAGGGCTGGGGCTACAGATGAAGAAACCACCACATAGAGGAACACTGGCAGCCTTGAGTGAGAATGTAAAAATCCAAAATTGTAACTGTGAGAAATATACCACGAGGAGTAGGAAAAAGAGGAGCCATTGAAGGGAACAGAAAGAGGACATCTGGAGAGTGGGAGAACCAAGGCGGTGCAATCACAGCAAACAGGAGAGGCCAGTCCTAAGAACCTGAGAGCACTGAAGCTACACATTCTACAGAGACTGATAAGAAGGTGAACTGACCATGTCTGCAGTCAGAGGAGGGAGGCTGACGTGGGAAGAATGGGGCAACCCGTGCACAAGTCTCAAAGGAGGCAGAAGAGAAGGGTCTCCTCCCAAGAACAGGCTGAGTGAAGAGAAGACAGGCTGGGATAGCTACGCAGTCATGAAAGCATGCTGGACAGCAGGGACTGTCCCCGTCAAACAGGTGGTGACATGAGCCGCTCAGCGTGAGGGGACGAGGGCTGTGGCTGAGGCAGCTACTGCAGCGTCATGATCATACATCCACTGATGTGGGGCTCTTCTCATAACGGTGAGAATATATCCAAGTGGGAGTGTATTTCCAAAGAGAAGTAAGCAAATCTCCAAGAAATACCTGGAGAGGTCTACGGTGTGGGACTTGGAAAATGATCTCATGTGAACAGAGAATAAAGAAATACACAGAGGAGATAAACTATGATTGCAGATTCGGAAGATAAGGGAGATTCTAAAGTAGGAGCATCCGCGTAGCTAAAATAACTGACAGGTCCAAGAAAACAAGTGAAATCAGGTCTCAAATATGAGGTACAAGAATATGGGCTGGTGCCTGGTGGCCAGGATGAGGTCAAGGACAAGTCTGGTTGGAAAGACAAACGGGAGAGAGATGGGAATCAGAGTTAGAGAGGGGGTTGGGGGAGTCTAAGATGGAACAGGTCGAGTGTTGGGGGGGCTGTGACGGTGGCTTGAGAGAGGCAGCCCAGTGCCCTGGAGCTTGGCGTGGTGAGAACCCATGAGGCCAACACGGCGCCAGGGAATGGACGGACGAAAATTGAGAGCAAGGGACCTGCAAAAATACATATATGCACATTTATATAAAATATATATAATATGCTGAACTCAACACACAGACACACACCCCAGACTGGCAGACAAGGGACAATGATGGAAAAATACTGACTGGGTGGCCCTGATTTCAAAGAGGAGGAGTATGAGGTTGCTTATGGAGAACTGGGTCTGAAGTGGCCGTGGAAAGCACGTTGAACGAAGGTGATTCCACTGGACTCCAAGTCAAGAAAGGAAGAGCACCTTACGTTGGGGAGGGCTGTGAGGAAAGTGTGAGGGCCAGAGATGAAGCAAGATTCATTTCAAGAACAAGAACTGAAAATCTATGTATGGAGAAAAGGTCAGATATGTTGTCTCTTCAAACGTGCCTTGAACGTGGAAGCTATTATATCAATATCACTTTATTTGCTTTTGCACATTCTTCTGGCACTAATGTTTACGAAACTTTTTAAATTTCATATTTTGTAATTCTTATTCATAATGCTAATGATATTATTTAATAGCTGAAAATTTTTAATTAGTGATTTTGGCATTATTACTATTGTGTACTGAAGAGGATTAATTCATTTTCTACACAGTGGTCTGCACAATCTTTAAAAAGTGTACCGGATTTTATCACTCACCTGCCTAAACTCCTTCAGTGGCCATCCATCACCTTCATAACAACACACATAAAGCACATATCAACCTCTCTCCACGGCCCACACAGAAAACCTACAGAAATCTGGTTCTCCTCCAGCTCCACAGGCCCACGCCGCTCCTCTCCCTTACTCCATCCACTGGGATCACAGTGATCTGTTCTTAGCGCATCTATCTAAACCCGTACTATTGCTCAGAGTCAGTACCTCTGCTGTTCTCTACACCTGAACCTTCTCATTCCTACTGTTCAGATGACTGACTCCTGATCCTCCGCCTAGGCTTAAATGTCACATCCTCAGGGAAGTCTTTGCTAGACACTCTCTCTAAAAAGCTCTCCTTCTCCACCGAGTTTGCCTCTAACACCACAGCCAGAGGGGTCACTTCCTTTATGGCTATAATGATTCACTCTCTGTCTCCCCCACAAAAATGCTGAACTCAATTACTGTGTCCCTGTTCAGAACAGTGTCTGTCATGTAGTAGGTCCTCAACAGACATTACATAGAACATAATAAAAACTTCAACAGCATAAATAAAAGTCACTTCAGTTATATTTATTTACCTAGCCTGGCCATAAGAAGAGTTTATAATTTAAAATTTTTAAGATAAATCTATATAGCCAAAACTTGCATTATCATAGTAATAACCCTAAGGTACCACAAGATGCTACAGAAAAAAAATTCTGGAATGTCAAAAAAGTACAAAAGACTAAATGATTTTACTGATGTACACATTATCATTTAAACATCTTAACATTAGTAATCTATTTATGCTGTATATGGTGATTCATTATAATCTCAAAATGCTAACCATTCAATAAAACTAAAAATTTACTATATTTCTCATATGCTTAGAAATGCTTCAATAAGATTGCAAGTGCAAATAAACAAAATTATGAAGGTTTAATTTTTAAGATAAAAGACCAGGCCACTTTGACAAGTAAAACTAACATCAATTTACTGAATTGTTCTCCAAGCTTTTTAAATGTCATTTATGGATTATTCTTACAAATGCCTCTTAATTTTCATTTATTCAAATGAAAACTGAAAGCCTGAAAGGAAGTCTATAGAGATTAAATGACGAAGTTCATAAAAGCTGCAAGATAAATTTAGTAATCACAATGAGCACGGACAAAGAGCCTGAATATATGGCTATAGAGACTATGGATGCATAAAAATCACTCTATCTTATGGAAGAAGCTATCATTGTCCATAAATTTCTAGTTACATGCACACACCCGGAACCTAGAATCTAAAATTAACTACATAAAAGTTAAGTTACACTTATTAAAAGTTACTTTCTTGGCAAATGCTTTAACACACAATCAAACATAAGTATAAAAGGAAAGCATCAGACATCAAAGAATACTTTTCCTTTCAGAAAAATTTTTTGAGATCACCTGGATCAAAAAGTTGAATTTGAAGAAAACATATTATCACTTTGTTTGTAAATATACATAAAGTATGTTTTTTAGCTTTTCATTCTCAAAAAAAAATCCCTGATAATGGATGTCACATAGCAAAACGTGTTACTTGAAAATATAACTTAAGAGTAAGCAAAGAAAAATTAAGCATTAATGAATTAAGAATCACATACCTCACCCTGCTTTTAAAAAAATATGAAAATACGTATAAGAACTGAGAAACAAAAAACTCATACTACTATAGCATCCGGTCATTAGATTGACAAAATAAAAACCAATTCCAATTATAGAGCTCTAACTAATGAGCTAACAACAACAACAAAAAAAAAACCAAGATTGCATGTACTAGATCAAAACAATTCTTTGATAAAGAACGGAAGCAGGCTAGGCATGGTGGCTCACTCCTGTAATCCTAGCACTTTGGGAGGCTGAGGCAGGCGGATTGCTCGAGGTCCGGAGTTCGAAACCAGCCTGAGCAAGAGTGAGACCCCATCTCTACTATAAATAGAAAGAAATTACTTGGCCAACTACAAATATATAGAAAAAAATCAGCCGGTCATGGTGGCGCATGTCTGTAGTCCCAGCTACTCGGGAGGCTGAGGCAGGAGGACTGCTTGAGCCCAGGAGTTTGAGGTTGCTGTGAGCTAGGCTGACGCCACGGCACTCACTCTAGCCTGGGCAACGAAGCGAGACTCTGTCTCAAAAAAAAAAAAAAAAAAAAAAAAAAAAAAGAACAGAGGCAGCTGTGAGACCCAGCTCACGTTCCCTGTGAGGACTTTCCCAGTGAGCCCTCCCATCTGTTCTCAAGGCTGCTCCCACCAGTGAACATCTCGTGATTCTAGGGGTGTCTCTGCTGTACCTCCATTGGAATCCTGTGAGTCCAACTGTCTTTATCTCAGTCTTCTCAATTCCTTACACTGACCAATGTGTACTAGGTGATCAATAAATACCAGTGGAATCAATTCAATGACCAACAGGAAGAGAAGGATCAGAGGAGGCGGCAGGGAGAGAGGGAAGCAAAGCTGGGACATAGAATTTCACAGCTGTTAACGTCAGTTGAGGCCCCATCTTGCTTCTTGCAAATGAACCATGATGGGGTATAGGCAAACTCTCAAAAAGACTGGTCCATGCTGCCATACACTGCAGGCTCCCAGATCCCTTCACCATCTCAAAGAAGAAACACGCACTCAGAGCACATACTCTCCTTTCCACACAGTGGTGACAGGCAAACCTGCAGGAAAGTCACCAGAGCTCAGCACGCTATTTTCTCCCGGCCCTGAATAAGTGAACTAGATGGTGTGGGATGAGGTTAGGGAGGGCCTTGAACACTGAACTGAGGAATCTGGATGGTCGTTCTCAAGTATTTCTTTAAAGATTTGCAAGCAGAGAAATGAATTATAAAAGCAATACTTTAGCATATGAACTCAACTAAAGTATTTAAGAATGATTCTACCAGAGCTGGGAACAGTAATAATACAGCCTTAAAATGAAAAGTTGCAAGAGGAAATTCGATATTTGATTCTTTAGGAATTTTTTGAAAAGTTGGGTTAGTATTCCTCAGAAAGGAAGATCATCTGGTTAACAACATTTGAAAACAATTTTAAGCTGCAGAGGTGACTTTTTCTTGTGCAGCATAAATGTACTGTAGCACAAGAATCAAGACCACAACTGAAATGCAGACGTGTGTTTCCCCACAAAGGTTTAGGACCTTGTTCCTTAAGTAAATAAGCTAAAAATATCTTCACAATGTCACTTTTTTACTCTATAAAGAAGTTACATGTAAACTAGAAGAAGCCACAATACCAACACTTGACAAAGCAGAGAGGAACGACACAATCCAGAAGAATAAACTAGCTTCCCACAGTAACTCGAGGTTTATCACAGTGTGAAGTGGAGGCAGCTGGAGAAGACGTCTAGTTAACACTGGGTGGAATAAAACCGTGCAAATTAACTCATGCCTGTTCAAACTCCCAATCAACAGAAAGAAAAACGTAGGGAAGAGTGTTTCTTCTTCCTCCCTCTGTCCATTCCGCCCTTCTTCCTTTCTTCCCTTTTCTTTCTTTCTAAATATTTCTAATGACAAGGTTCTGCAACTTAAAAGATCATCATTGAAACAGCATGGAGCCCCGTCTCTCTTCCACACTCAGAGTCAGTGACAAGGTGGAGAAGGAGCAAGAAGGCTCCGGACACCTCCCGATGGATTTCTCAATCTGCCCACCCTCCCATCTTGACTATCTGCGGCACACGGGTGGCTGTCTTCTCTCCAGTCTATTCTGTATGTTGAATTTACAATGCTATTTTGAAAATAATTAATTTTGAACAGTACTACCCTACTTGAGAGTCTACAGTGAATCCTCACTTGCCTACAGTTCAAATTCCTCTGTCTGGTTCCAACACTCTCCACAATCTGGTCTCACATTTACGGGCTGGCTGAAGTTCCAATTCCACCAATTCCAACAGCTCACACTGACATCTCCATTCTGTGAACTCCTATTTCAATCAAGAATCCACACCACAAGGCTTAACATCTAATTGTTCTAGACTCTTTTTCCCCTGCAGGGCAGGAATAATACCATCAGTTTCTTTTTTATTTCCCTCAGTGCTCAGAGATCATAGTAAAATTTTAATACATTTAAAAAATGGATCAAAGAATCCTTTTGTAAGGGACTAATCATTCCAAAAGTCATCTGTTTCATAATATCCACATCCTATACTGTGTTTTCTTAAGCTCTGAATGGCATATTAAGAGAGAGAAGATTGCAATTCTTATACACTGCTGGTGAAAAAGCAAACTGGTACAACTTTGGAAAACAATTCAGCATTAATGTGCAGTGGCCCATCATTCCCGTTCTTAAGCACAAACAGAGAAATTCTTGCTTTTATGTACCAGGAAAGACACACAGAAAATATCATAGAAGTAGCAAACAACTGTAAACAACCTAAACAGCAAGCAACAAGAGTAACTGAATACTACCACACAGCAGCGGAAAGGATAAGTAAGCTACAGTCATACACACCAACATGGGTTAATTGCTCAAACATGATGCTGTGTGAAAAAAGAAAGTTGTGTGTGTATGTGTGTGTGTGTGTAATATTATATTAACACATACATAAAATCTGCTTCATCTCTACCAAGTTCAAAAACTGCAGGAGTAAATAAGCCATAAACTTTATTTTAGAAAGTCATACTGATACAAGAAAAACTATAAAGAAAAATGAAGAAATGATAGACATTAAATTCAGGATACAGTAAAAGGGAAGTCAGTGGCAGACACAGGTCAAAAATATTTTTAATGTTTATTTCTTCAACTGGGTTGTGGATAGGAAAGTAGCTCTATTATTGTTTATATCTAACACATATGCCATATAAAATCTTTCATAAATAGTTAATATTTCATTTTTTAAATGTAAATAAAAAATTGTTCATCTCTAGAAAGACTGTTGCAAGTATGCTGATCACTTAAAAAAAAAAAAAGGAACTTAGGTGTCCCAGGTCTCCTTAGAGAAAAGATACCAGGATTGCAGAGCAAACTGCGAAGTCTGTGGCAGATGTGAACAGTAACTACCTTCATGGAGAAAGAGAAAGAAAATCACATGACGTCACACACACTATAAGGCAGAAACACAAGTATTTTCTAAGCCAGAGGAGTGCATTAGGGCAAGTGAAACTTTCAGGGCTCTGCCAAGTGAGCATTGCAGGGTAACTCAGCAGAGCCAGAACACCAGGGTTGGGGCAGGACTTGGAAGAGGAGCTGGAGCAAGATAAATGAATTTGCAAAAGACAGAAGAGAGAGCTAGGATACTCGGAGAGCAAAGCTGATTCCGAATGACACAAATACAACATGGAGATTTTAATTCAGATGTCAACCCTCCTATTTTATCTACCTCATTTTTTTATTTCCAAGTAAATAAAGTTCACTTCATCTTTCTTTTATTTATTGACAGTGAAGTTTGACTGCTATTTGCTAACTTCGTTTCCCAGCCTCACTGAACTTCCGCTG
The DNA here is from genome assembly GCF_040939455.1 of Microcebus murinus. Taxonomy (NCBI): domain Eukaryota; kingdom Metazoa; phylum Chordata; class Mammalia; order Primates; family Cheirogaleidae; genus Microcebus; species Microcebus murinus. The sequence goes on from NC_134126.1 coordinate 34,013,264, forward strand.
AGGATGCAGCATCCACTCAAACGTCCAGTTAGAAGCAATGGTGGTAACGCAAATCTGCCTCTTGAAACACAGCGTTGTAAAAGCTTTTCTAGGATCAATACCAGCTAAATTTTTAAAGCCTATCCCTAGAAGTAATGTTAAAACTAAAAGTTAATTTCCACTCCAGACTGCACTCAAGCTTTTAAAATTACAACGTTCATTCTTTTCCCACACTCTCAACTTAAGGATTTCATTCCCCAATCATCCTGGACATACTTTTCTCTATCAATATCATTCACAAAGCACATTTCACATTGGTTTATATAATTAAAATCATCTTACCTGCACTTTTTTTAAAGCTACTGGTACTCCATCCAAGAGACAGGCTGCTCTATAAACTTCACTAAATTGTCCACGACCAATTTTCTTTTCTATTCGAAAGTTGGCTAACGTGTTATAGCCCATGTCCGGTCGTAAGGCCTTCTGCAATTAAAAACGTCAGAAAAATTTTCAGTCACAATATACATACAATACACATGATCATCGATCATTTTCACATGAGCAGAGGACACCTATGGCAAGCTTTCCAATATCTGTTCATTTAACAAATATTTATGGAAACCTACTCACACCAGGCCCGTCCTACACACAGAACACAGTGGCAGACTACAGACAATGATCCCTATGCTTGAGAAACCTGCATTCTAATGAGGGGAAAATAACAAACAAGTAAACAGGAAATACACATGTGAGGCAGTAAAGGCTAAAAAGAAAATGTAAATCAAGGTAGAGGGACATAACATGGGAAAGAAAGGATTCTGAAATTTTAGATACGAACTCCCCATAACTTGTCTTTAGTGCACAGGATAGGAACTTGCCCCATCTAATCTAGTATTTCTCTGACATTTCTTTATTAACACATTTCTTTTCTTTTTTAAACACTCTTTGAGTTGAAATGGACTGTGTGTATGTGTGTGTATATATATGTATATAATATATATATTCGTTTAGCCCAACCTGTCAACTAATGCATGATACATTTCTTAACTTCCTAGCAGTTATTTAACTTCTGCAAAGAATTATTTGCAGTGCCAGGGAGTCTACCATCACATCATTACCATTTCAAGTGATTTTGTTGTTGTTGTTTTTGTTTGTGGAAAAAGTCATTTCTTTATTTACTGACATTTTTTGGTATTTACTATGTGCCAGAAGCTGTGCTAGCTGCTAGGGAAACAGAGACCAATCAGAAATATTAATATTTTCGGCTCTCAAACGGCTTACCCAAATACATGGGAGAGGCTCTTCACTGCTGTAAGGGAAACAATTATAGGGTATCAGCAGCAGGGGGCACAGTGGTCGTCCCTATTTTGAGACAAAACTCAAATTTTACCCACTGTCCTGGTTCTTTTGTTCACTTGTTCGTGGACATACTCATCCATTCACTCACAGCAGTGAACGTTAGCTGAGCGTCTACTATAGTCAGGCACTGTCTACTGCTAAGGTCATAGCACACACCCAAGGAACACCGCCTTGTACACCCCTCGTGGCACTAATTTTAGCATCACTACCTACATAAAATATGACAAAATAGTCTATTCTAGCTATCATACGCCCTTATATTTTCTCTTTTTTGCCTAAATGTGCCTGTGCCTTTTCCAGATTCTGGATCACTGATAAGTACACTCTCCTCACACCCTCTGTTCCCTCCCCACCCTCTGAGCCCTCTCTGAGTAAACACACCAGTGCACCCTCTAATGAGACTGAATTCTAAAGACTCATGAATGCACTCAAAGATGGCACTGGTTCATGCACACAGTATGTCTAACCTGGACTGTTAGGCCTCCAAATAACCTTTGCTGAGGCTGAAGATCCCATGTCCTGGACTCAAGCAGAAAGCTATTTTGATATATGGCTAGCACTTCACGCTAAACCCTGCACATTTTGTCTTTCACGCTAACAAAAAGTGTGTAATTTTGCTAAGGATTCACTGTAACTCAAACCCAATGTTTCTCAAAAAGAGAAAAAAAGGAGCAATAATTGGTTAATATACACTGCTTTTCTTCTCCTGAAGGTCCAAAATATTGTCACGAAAAATATGATTCTTCCTTTAAAATATCCAAAATAAGCAGAATACAAGAATTTCACAAATCTACTTCATAAATATAGGGCCATAATTGCTATGATTAAAATAACGTTAGTAACAACAACCACTACAAAAATAATAGAACAAGGTTCCATTTTGGTGCCCGCAACTTAACAGGCACTTTATATTAGGTCTTTATATGCCATCTCATTCAATTTTCACACCATCCCATAATGTAGATGTTACCAAACCAAACCTATGTCTAGCTGATCCCAAGTGTAGCCTATGACGTCAATAAGTAAAATCACCTACGATATTAACCCCACATCAGGGGACCCTACATGATGATCTACAGATATTTTCAATTTCAAGTCTTTTGACAAACAGACAAAACAAAAAGCCCTGGGGATAGAAACATGTCAAAAATGAAAATGAAAAAGTATATCCTAATAAGAAAAATAAAACCAAAATAAAATTCTCAAATAAAGGGAGGTCACTTTCCATGCTGTCCATTTTTAAGAGGCTTTTTCAGTCATTAAATTTATGATTGTGTCACTGTGACAAAAATGACATATATTTACCAAAAGAACTCACAAAGTACCACTTCTCAGATCTATTCATTAGATAAGCAATTTTTTAAAGTTTTTAACTTTAAATAAAGGTTTTGTTTAAAAAGGAGAGATTTTCTAAACTGTGCATCCTTTTCTAAGAAATCTCTTTCGTACTGATACACTAGACGGTCTGCAACACGTAATAAGTACAATGCCTTCTTCTTCCACACGAACAGAGACCACGCTTTCTCTTGATGAGATCTGTCCATCTTGAGAGCAAGACACAGCTTCGTCGTCAGGAGCACTATCACACAATCCAGATACTTTAAATCTGACTGGGAACTCCATCTTCTGTCTGCGCTGCGACATGACAAACGTCAGCGTGAGCTGCTAAGGCGGAGTGACAGCCGCATGCTGAGAGCAGAGCCTCGCTAATGTGTTCTGGCATGCAGGTTTGTAATCGCACATTTACATATGCAATGACCTACATTTGCATGTCAGATCACACACCGTCTGGGTCTATTAAGACCGGGCACCTCCCTGCGCCTGGCCGCTGGAGTGGCGAGAGTGGGCCAGAGGGCGGTGTTTTTTGGCAGTTGAGGGATGAACTGCCACCGAGGATTAGGCTGATGTGGCCTGAGCATTAGACACTTCATTAGACGTAATCTGTTTAACAGTGGGCAGGGCATGTAAACTTCACAGCCCATTTGCGGCGCCCCCCCCCCCATGGCCTTGCTTCAAAGGGCAGTGTGAGTGAGTGGCAGCTTGTCTCATCTGCTCCCGTGTCCTGTCCCCCGGGGCAGACGTGGAGAGCTGACATGAGAAGGAGCATGGCTGCCCATCTCCGACCACCCTTGGGTCTCTCTGCCACCCCGCAATTTGCACAAAAATAAGCTCGTGTGGGATGAGGTCTCCTTCAGGAGGCCGTCAGGCAGGTGACACACAGGCTTCAGCAACGACTGCACTGTACTGCGTTCAGCGCCACACTTCACTGCGATGAGTCACATCCCTCTGTAGGTGGCTTATCTTAGGTGCTTTAAATAAAAGATGAGACCATCAAATGAGTTCCTAACTCAAGCAAAAAAACTACTTTTAGTAAAAAGCCATATTCTCTTTTTTTGAATGATTTCCCATTCTCCATGTGTTTTTACTTTAGCATCTTGAGTTATCCTGGGAATAAAATAACTCAGCAGAACAACGAGATTCAAAGCAATATAAAATATAAACCAAATAAAATCACTTAAACTGACTTTTTGCTGTTCTCAATGTAGAGTGTGAACTGAGTCTCAGTCTCTTGAAGTTCCTCAATGACCAGGGTTTTTTCCTAAGCTGCAAAATTGCTTTGGATTTGAGATGAGTGTCTTAGAAGACCTTCAACTTTTATGAGAATAAAAATATACTTTGTTTCTTCCGCTACGAATTGAGGATCATGATGCCTTACCTAGAACAGAAGGCTTTCAAAGTCCCTGTTATATACCTGGCTGCGTAGGGGCCTCTCCACCGGCCATCCCGTATGTTCCACACGTGCACTTGCACTTTGGCCTCACATCCACAGCATTGCACCTGCTGGTTCCCATGCCTTGTGAGTCACTTCTTTTTTCACACCTGGCAAACCACATCTCATCTCTGAGATTCAGTTTCAGTGTCAGCTTTTCTAAGGAACCGTCCTCAGCTCACTCAAGCAGCTCCCCTGGCTCCTGTCTCTGTGCTTCCAGAACGGTTGTCAGCGTCATCCAACTCTACAAAGAGCCGTGCAAACCCAGGCACTGTGCTAGGCTCTGGATCACCCTGGCTTTTATTTGTTTATACAGTTGACCCTTGAGTGACACAGGTTTGAGCTGCACGAGTCCACTTTGTATGTGGCTTTTCTTCTGCCTCTGCCACCCCTGAGACAGCAAGACCAACACTTCTGTTCCTCCTCCTCAGTCTGCTCAACGTGAAGATGAAGATCTTCATAATGACCTGCTTCTACTTAATAAATAGAAAATACAGTTTCTGTATACAGTTTCCTTATGATTTTCTTGATAACATTTCCTTTTCTATAGCTTATTTTATCATGAGAATACTGTACATAGTACATATATCACAAAATGCTGTGTTAATTGACTGTTAATGTCATCAGTGAGGCTTCCAGTCACTGTTAGTGGTTAAGTTTTTGGAGAGTCAAAAGGTATACCTGGATTTTGAACTCCATGCACTAACCTCCTTGTTGTTCAAGGGTCAACTGTACATATATATTGCTTCTCCATACACTGAGTTTCTCAAAGGCAGAGACAAAATTTTGTGGTTTTTTTTTTTTTTGCTTTGTATCCAGATGCCTTTAAGTAAACAATAAATATTAACTAAGTGAATGTATTTGAAAGAACTTAATGAATGTAAAAGGTTTCTGATACATAGTGCATGACTCTAATTATCGACAAGCTCCAAGTAGAATCTAGCAGAGACCCAGCAGACTGTCGTGGAAAGAACACCAGAGCTACAAAGCAAGGCAATCGTCTCTGCCGCTAACAGCTTCCCAACAGGTCAATTCAGGGAATCACCTGTTATTAAAGGTGTCTTTAGTAATAAATCACTATCCCTGCTAGAGTGACAGGGGAAGCATTGGATACTGCTGCAAATCTATCTTGCTCCAAAGTCTGACCGAGGCACGGTATACAAAAGAATCCACTGCATTCTTGTAAAGCCCAGTGAAAGAGGCACAGTGCTGAAGTTAGTCAGCAAGACTTGGGCTCAAATCCTGCTTCTGGTCCCCAATATCTGAGCTGCGCAAGCTACTCAAACCTATTTCCTACTTCTTGTAAGACAGAGTAAGCCACATCGAAGAACTGTCTGCGAGACACTGAATGTGTAGCACAGGACAGAGCCACGCATGTAGTGAGCGCTCAGTGACTTCTAAGACTTTCCCTTCTCCCACAGTGCCAGCAGCTGTGACAACCTCCCAGCACCTCACCCTCATAACAGGGCTCTTGTGTCTGCAAATCCTCCTCTAGGAACTCTAGTGTTCAAGACTAAAGTTCTCCTTTAGTCCCCATCTTAATTTTCTTTTCTAGTCCCCTGTTCTCTGGGCCACAACTGGAGTCTGCCCCTATCTGATGACTTCCAGTACGCCAAGGGCAGACTTGACTGGAGTTCCAAGTTATCATCCAGTCACAGTCTCTGCCTTCAAACTGGGACATCCCACTTAACCATACGGATTATCTTCCTGATGTACAAATCGAAATATCCTAACCCCTTGGTTATAAGACTACTTGGGTGACAACGCAGTCTGTTTAACTGTAGCCATTCTATCCAAACAAGTGCTCCTTCTAGGGGTAAGAAGGGACACTTAATACATAAAACCATGTTTGGTGGCAATTATGTTATCTGACTGGAATATGCTTAAAATAAAGTTAAAAATCACAAACTGAAGAGAGTAAGTGGTCCAAGGCCCATAAACCCTACTGGTTTGACAATGAATACTTTTCATGACAAATGAAAGGTAAGAGAGGACATGGCTAATTCAGCAAACAACGTCTCCTAAAATTACTAAACACTACATATCCCATTAAGTATTTTCAAATGGACTCATTTTTGGGAGAAGTCTCAAAACATAACTAACATGGATAACATAAATATAAGCCCACATAGGTTGTTTTTTTAATGCCACTTTATTTCTCTCATTCCTACCTACAAAACATCCCAACCCCTCACTTAACCGGCATAATTAAAACTGATCTTGGAAGCATGTATATTACACTTTTGTTGTGAATTATTAAGTTTAAGCTCTTGAGATGTACAAATCTACATACTAACAGGCCATATTATAAAAGCATTCTGAGAGCTCAGAAACAAAAAATAAATTTTCAAAATCACATATGACAACTAAGAAATTAAACCCTAGAATGAGTGAAGCTTTCTATAACACCTTTAACATTCTGGGCTATTATTAACGAACCTCTTGTTGATATGAATACACTCTGATCATGTAACACCAGATCTTGCTAACTAATTGGGATTAACTTCTGCATGCCAGTCTGTGTTTACTGTGCTTCTTTCACATAAATACTTTTCATTTTAAAATAAAATTCATTCTGTGTGCCACTAAGACTCTTATTTTCACAGGTGCAAACAATTAATAATTTCTTAAGACTAAATTAATTTCTTTAATTTGCTTCAAATTTGAAGGCAAGGACATTTACTGAGCAGTAAGATAATTCATGATAACATTATGATGATAATTCTCTCTGGGGAAATCAGAAGTCACAGCATGAACCCAATAGACTCCCCAGAGAGAAAATTATATCCTGATCCTGGATGTATTGTTATCAATGATCTAATAAATAAGCCAGTATTAATTACAATATTTAACACTATTAATAAGGTTTTCATTGTTATTGCAAATTCATCTCTTACTGGTGCTTTTCGTGTACCACTTACTTAGGTAAATACGTTACTTTATATTTTATATTAATATTATTGAATTTCTCCAAACTTTAAAAGTAACAAAACTTTAAAATACTCTTACATTTTATTTAGCAGTAAGGCTCATGCTATGAACTTTTATCTTTAAAAGATGTTACTCACCTCCAACTACACAAACTAGAATATCCTTTCTGACAATATCTAACATAATATTGTCATAAATCATTTTCTACAGATCTCACTAGAAACCAAAAAAGACAAACAAACGAAATATACCACGTGTACCAGCACGGCCTAATTATCAGTGCTTCTTCCCATTTGAAAAATTATTTCCCTAAAATTTCTTTACTTTAGAAGTGAGATATTCCTAAAGATTCCTAAGTGTCAAAGACTTACATCAGCTTAAACAATATGCCACTAACCACTGTAACTGGCTGTTTATCAAAATGAGGAAATTCACTATAACGTAAGAAAAGTGAGTGACCAATATAACAAATTATCTAATGAAACATTTATAAGACCCTGGTATTTGTTGCACTTAATCATCATTAGTTACATTACCCAAGCATAACAGTTACTAGGTCCAAATGATTCAACCAAAAATGCTGATTATCTCTCCTAGGTTATCATAATTGATGATAAGACACTCCCTTCTCCCATACTTTCCCATGAGCACCACCAGCTACACCTGATAAAATTAAAACTGAAGAGGAAAAAGCCTCTTATTGAGAGAGACAAAGAAAGAAGAGGTTTGTAAAAATTTATTCATTTATATCATAAATATTATAAGGAGGAAAGAAAACATATAAAGACAACAAATAAATACATAGTAGTATCTAATATTATTCAGCATATTTAAGTACTATGCAGAGAAATAAAATAGGGTGATGTAATGGAAAACGGTGGATGGCTATTTTGATTGGATCATTTCAGGATGATCTTGCTGAGGATGTAACATTTACACTGAGACTAAAAGACAAGAAGGAAAGGAAACAGCAGCTGGAGCAGAAAGAACAGCTGCAGAAAATCTCTTAAAGAAGAAATGAGCTTACAGTGTTCAAGGACTAGCAAAAGGGACATTGCAGCTGGAGTTTGGCAACCAAGGGGTACCATTGCTAGAAACGGGGTTCAAGAGGTGATAAGCGCTGACAAATCACACAGCACCCAGACACCAAGAGCAGGAGCCTGGGTTTTAAGCAGGGGACACTGCCTCGACGTGTCCTGATACACATTTCACAAAGACCGCTTATAATGCTACGTGGAGAAAAAACCGGGCAGGAGGATGAGCAGGGCAAGAGTGGAAGCAGGGAGACCGGAGAGAGGAGAATGGACACAGCCCATGGAGCTTCAGCAAGGTGGACAGGCAATGGAACCAGGGTGTGATCTGAATGTGAGGAGCGAGGGACAGAGGAACATCAAGGATGACGGAGCGCCCACCACCGTTACTGGGATAAACTAGGCTAAAGAAGCAGCAGTTTGAGCAGAGATTATATTTATGTGTGTGTGTGTGTGTGTGTGTGTGTGTGTGTGTGTGTGTGTGTGTGTGTGTGTGTGATAAAAAATAAATAACGGGATCTGGAAAAAAGCAACGAGTAGAGAAATCTGAGGGCCAAGACAATTACTGGCACCGTGTTGTCACTGCCATCATCATTACCATCATCACACTAATATTTAACAAGTGCTGACTCTGTAGCAAGCACCACACTGAAAGCTCCATAAAAACTATTATCCTTCCCATCCAATGATAAGAAAACAGAGGCTTGCAGATGTTAAACAACTTGCCCCCATCACACAACTAAGCAGTGGGAGGCCAGAAACCAATCCCGGGATCTGAGGTCAGAGGTCGGACTCTAACCCACCACAGTGTCTTGCTTCCTTCTGGCTCCTCTACACGTTCCTCCCCATGATGCTGTGCTCCACAGGGTCTTGTCCTCAGCCTTCCGCATTTCATTCCCTCACTCTAGGCAATCGGAGTCATCGTTCCATCTTCCCTGTTTATTGGTTCTGAAAGCCACATTAATTCCAGCTGCTCCCCTCACCCCTGAAGGACACCCTATCATAACTCTACCAGAAACTCCTCTTCTAGTCCCTCTCACTCCTACACTGAGGGAGATTTAATAAAGGGAAAAAAAAGACATATACTTAAATTTATTCTATATAAAATAGGACTAGAAAAAGACTTATCAAAATTCCTAAATGTAGTAGTATTTGTCCTATTAATATTTTAGTGAGAAAGCTGTATGAAACACTAGCATAATCATATGACAAGATCATAATATTCACATGAAAATGATATAAAGGAAGACATAGTATAAAGGGATCCTAAATGTGAAATAATACTGCTGATTCTAACAGGCAGATTAGAATGCACACATTCAACGCTGCTCTTCAAAGCAGCTACCATGGGAGGCTCCGGTCTTACTCCAGGAAGGCCTTCATTGCAGAAAACATGTCTGAAACTCCTCCTTCATAATGGTCATCAGAGCTACTCTGCGAACCACATGAAAATCAGTGGTCTCATTTAAGAATATTTCTCATTTTGGTCAAAAGACAATACCAAGACTATTTACTTTTATTCACCAAGTAAATACTTGACTCCAAAGAATTTTGGAAATTTCCAAATACCAAATTCATCCTCAAAAACAGAATAGCCTCATCATTGTGATTATTAAAATAACCTTTCAAGTTTTAAACTCAGTTCCTAATAAAGTTGAAAACTATTTTGATTAATGTTAACCTGGTCTTTGCCCACATGACTCTGAACAGACTGTTCAAACTGAAATTTCCTAGATAGCAGCTGAGAAAAACCTTTACTATATTCTCAATTCTTTTCAAAATCATATACATTTTTCAAGGTATTTCCTTTACAATATAAGGAATTTTCACTCCTAAGTATACAAATGTAAACAATCAATCTAAATTCAAAGATAACTCAAACATACTTTAAATATTTTGAAATAATTTCCCATTTGATAGCTTTCTTAGTATTTGATAACTTATTGCCACAGTCTTAGTGACTGAATCTCCTTGAATACCACCTGAAACCATAACCTCAACACTTAGACTTGGAGATAAAAGAAAGCATTGGTATAATCAAGATTTGGCTGAATCTGAGTCCAAAACAGGCAATGGAACAAAATGAAGCTGGAAAGTAAAAGGAGACCAGATGATGCAGATCTTTCAAGTCATATAAATAAAGAATCCATCCTAAAGGCAGTAAGAAACCAGAAGGAATATAATAAAATATGCATTTTAGAAAGATGACTCTTGCTGCAACGTAGAGAATAGACTAGAAATGGTAACATGAGAGGTAAGGATACCAGTTACAAAGCAACTACACTAATCCAGGCATTAGATGGCAGTAATCTAACTAAACTAGAGCAGTTATAGTCAGAGTACCTCCTCTCCCAGGTAAGTCTCTAAATAAATCTGTTGTAAAGACAGAGCCTTGGATCTGCTAACATTAGACATGAGGGGAGAAAAACAGGAAGAAATCAGGAATGGCTCTAAGTTTCAGCCTTAGCAACTGGAAGGACTTGTCTCTAACTGAGATAGAGGAGACTACGGGTCTTTAGCTTGAAGAGAAATACTTAGAGTTCGGTTCTGGACACATTAGGGTTGAAACATGCACATCTGACATCAAGTCGGCAACTGGATATATGAGTTTGGAATTGAGGCAGAGGACCAGGCTGAGATATAAATTTAAGAGTCAGCAGAGACTGGGAAGATCACCAAGTGAGGTATATAGATAGAGAAGAGGTCTAGGAATTAAGCGTTGGGTGCACTCCATTGTTAGGAGGTTCGGAAGGTGAGGAGAAATCAACAAAGAAGAGGGACCAGTAAGACAAGAGAGAAACAAGATTCCTGGAAGCCAAATGAAGAACGGGTTTCAAAGAAGAGAGAGGATCAACCCTCTCAAATGCAGCTGGTAGGTAAGATGAGGCCTGAGAACTGACCACTGGACAGAGCAACAGGAAGTAAGTGGCAATCTTGCCAAGAGCAGCTGGGGTGGCACAGTGTGGGAGAGAGCTTACCTGGAGGAGATGTCAGAGAGAAAGGAGGAATGGGAGGCAGAACTACAGATAAATCTTTCTAGGAATTTTGCTATAAAAGGGATCAGAGAAGTGGGTTAACAGCTGGAAGGAAGAGTAACTTAAAAGGCTGTTTAAGGGTTTTTCTTTTGTTTCATTTTGCTGTTTATTTAGCTGAGAGAAATAATAGCATAGTATGGACCTAGCAGAAGGGTTTAAACTGAGTCGGGGATGGAGATGAGATCTGGTACTCATGGCAGGGTTGGCCTTTGAGATCAGTTTGGATAGTTTATCTGGTAACAACAGAAAACGCAGACTATACAGATTCTGAGAAGAAGACATGTGGTAAAAGTCCATGCAAGTTCTATTTGAATTGCTTCAGTTTTTTCAGTGAAATAGAAACAAGGGCATCAGCTGAGAATGAGCCTGAGAGAAAGAATTTTGGAGATTTGAGGATACAAAAGATAAGATGTAGGAGAGTATGGAATGAAGGATATGATTGCTGAACAGTGTTAGGCTTTACTTGAGTTTTATGGCCATGAATTCAAACTATGGCAAAGTCTTCTTTCCTCTAAACAGCTACTGCTCATTCTCCTGTACATCAAAAAAGTTGTTCAGTGTAGTAAACAGTTAATAGAAAAATATAATCTCAATTTCCATGTAGTCTTCCAAAAATAGAAGCCCTCTACTCACTGCCATATGACAAATACCTTGGCAAAATCAGTTTATCAAAAGAAGCAAGCTAAAGGACCCTTATTTCACAAAGACAGTAACTCTAGAAGATAAGCTAGAGAGAGAGGAAGTCAATACAGTTATCATGTCCAAAAATCCTACCCACTCAACATTGTCCACTGGGGACCACCTTCTTTGTGGCCCACAATGAACCCTGAACATGCCATACTAGGTCAGCTTCATCTCATCTCACTTCACGATCCCTTCACAAAATCATAATGGATTGTGGCTTGCACTGCTATAAAGCTTAAAAGAATGTCAGTATACCTTACTAGCTGAGATGAAGACTCCAAGGTAAGATTCTCATACTTTCCACTCCATAAAAGCAAGGACTGTTGATTTTTCTGCCTGCAAATCTGAGATGCCTTCCCTCTCTCACAGGTAGCCAAAGTATTATGCTATCTTCGAAATTACAAAAAAAAGTATATCCTAGGCCTCTGATCACTTTATAACTAAAATTAATTCTCCCCTATGACTCATAGAAATTCTTAAAATTGTACTCTCATTATAATTGTTTTATGTTTAACTTTATGATAAAATAAAGCCCTCTTTACTCAATAATCATAAATCAAAATATTTATAAAATATTAACTGTAAACTTCCATTTGTTTAAAATTAGTCTTACAGTAAAAATAAAAAATTCTACTATTTCTCTGTCACCACCTTTTATATAGTCTGAACTTAAAAAGAAAAGAAAGCTAAATCCACTGTTCCACAAACAAGAGTCCAAAGGCAATGAAAATATACAGAATAAGAATCTAGTCAAAATATTCTTTCTGTACCTTCTAGAGTGGAAAGAGAAGGAAAGGAGGGAAGGAAGGAAGGAAGGAAAGGAGGAAGGAAAGAAGGAAATTGGGAGGGAAGGAAGGAAGGAAGGAAGGAAGGAAGGAAGGAAGGAAGGAAGGAAGGAAGGAAGGAAGGAAGGAAGGGAGGGAGGGAGGGAGGGAGGGAGGGAGGGAGGGAGGGAGGAAAGCTGACAGAAGAAATTTCCCCTAAGTTTTATTTCCCCTAAGTCTTTATTAAACATTAATAAAGATACACGAATCTCACATTGTAAAACTTTTAAAGAAAAAGGAACTCATTGTAATAAAAATGAGACCACATATTATGCATTATGGGGTTAGAGTATTCATCTTGAAACAAGAAAAGGTAAGAATATACTGAGAGTCTATATTACTCATCATTATAACAGAAAATGGGTATTTGACACTCAGAAAACTGACCTCCTTCATTTTCTGTTTGTGTCCAGACTCACATTAGCATCACAAAGTGGAAGGGGTCTCTGGACTAACCATATGTTGCCATATCACCCCATTACTCAGGCCAATGGTGTGGAACAAAACAAGAAAGGCTGTCAACCCTGAGCAGAGGCTGTCCTTTCTCAGTCTTTTAAAATAATTCTGCTGAGAGCAGTAACATTTTTCAGAGACCTAATAAGCAATAACGCCCATAAGCTCCTGTCAGGTGATCGTTCCTTCACTGTCTCACACCATCAGTGTGAAAGCAGAGAGGGGGGAAATCCTTCTCCTCCCACCCCTCAAGGCAGCTAGAACCTGGGGTAACACTGGCCTTTTCCCACAGGAAAAGAGGTCCCCACACCAGAGCAGCAGCAGGAGGCAGGAAGGAAAGGAACAGTGTGAAAAGAGATGCAGAACCACTTCTGTTATTCTGAAATCTACACTGCTTGGCAGCCCAGCGTCTCACAGGGAAACAATCACTTTTATTTTGGTCTCCTGCTGCTGCTCGGACCTTGCCTGGCTGGTGAGTCAGTAGGGGCCAAAATGAAAGTGCTTATTTTACTTCCCCCTTTGAAACACAGGGAAGTTCAAAACTATGAACTTCAAGATCATAACATGAACTACCTAATTTTTAGAGGTGTTCTTTTATTGCCTTTGCTAGAAATAATATAAAATAATAGTGTCTGTGTGTATGCACAAAATGGCACTGAGATGTCTATATTTAATAGACAGGAGTTATTATAACCCTGACAATATAATTTATGACCATAACACAAAATATAGATGGCAGATATTTAAAAAAAAGACAAAAAACCTTGAAATTAAAATATTGGCCTTACTTTAATAATAAAGGGTCCCTTTATTCAATACAGAAAATTCAGATAGGTATTAATACAATAAAAAAAAGCAATATAAAAGTACAATTAAGTAAAGGGCTAATTTAAACATGTTAAATTTAAGGAGTCCCTGCTTGGTTTCAATCACATATTCTTACTGAGTTCCTGCTACATATGAGAGATTGAAGTCCCACAGGGCATCCAAGGTAGGTAAGACACTGTCCTTTCCCACAAGGAGATTTTAACCTAATAGAAGAGATAAGGGAAATGTCCACATGGAAATGACACAAAAGTGTCACAAACACATAAGAGGAAAGATGCAAAAAAACATGATCAAGTTCCCATGGAGAGATACTGCATTCGAAACACTAAACCACTAAACAAAGCTTCATGGGAGTCATGGCATTTTCAATGGTCCTTAAAAGATGGGCAAGATTTCAGAAACTGGAGGTGGGAGATGGACAGTAAAAAATGAGCAAAGTCACAGACACAGAAAAGATCAGTCTTTTGTGGTAGTTATTTTCCGAACTATGCTTCTGGTAGAAGTCAACAGACAGGCTAAAAATAAAAAAGGATTCCATAGACAACTGAAAACACTACAGCCTCTCTGAAATTCACAATGCACATGAGTATAGGAAAGGCTCTGAGGACGTCCTGTCATAATGTAACTGTTACCCCAAGTCTCCCAAACCTGTCTGACTATTTGACTACAGAATTCATTTGAAAGAACATCAATTCCCCAAACCTTTTCACAAATACTATCCAAGCAAAACTGGGATAAGCCTAGCGGAGTGTATTTGAGACAAAGCTGCAGTGAGCCTCACACACCAAGCAGAGAAATAGAGTCTTTCTCAATGACAGCAATAAAAATGAGGTGCTGCCCCATGTAGGGGTGGGCATTGCTTACTTTAAACATGTCACAGAGCTTTATGAAAGTATCCATATCATATGCAGGATGGTAAATAATGAATTTCAATAATGTGTGTACCTTTTTTATCAAGACATTCTTTTGCTTCATTTTATGTTACATGAAACAAGCAACTATTTAACAGGAGAAATGCACTACTACTGAGAGGTGGTTTAATAACGAAGGTGGCTTTGGGGAGAGACCAGCCCACCAGCACAGGGCAGGTGTGAACCGCAAAGGCCCTCCCAAGCCTGGGCACAGCCTGCCTTTTTCTGACCCCCTTCCCTAAGCCTAATATTAAGCCTTATAGTCTATAGGTGATTCAAAGAAAATTAAAAGCTAAAGCTGCCCTTTTGTTTCCACGTCTGTATAGAACTAAGAATTATAAAACAGTATTTTAAAACAGTTCTATTGAAATATCAAGTTGTACCCCATAAATATGTACAGTCATGTGTCAATTAAAAAACAAAAAAATACACTACGCCTAAAATGTACACTAATTATACCGAAAGTCAATTATAACTAAAAGCCAAAAATAAAATAAAAAACAACAACAACAACAAAAAATCAAATGAAAAACAACAAAACAAAAAATTCTGACTAAAATTTGGAAATTCAAAAATTAAAATTTTTTTAGCTAGTTTATTTTCTAAAGGAACTACAAATGCACTGCTTCCTCACTCACACGTAAGTCACAGACCTACACACTCTGCCCACCTTCGCCAGGAGACATTACCTGTGGCTGGAACTGAGGAACAGGCTGCCCTTGCATTCCCTGTGATTGCTCATCCATTGTCTGAAGCAGGGGGAACTTTAAAACTCTGCAAAGACATAAGGTGAAATTTAAATAACATAATCATTGTCAATTCATGTCATTCATCCTATACTTGGCACGTGTATCTTCAAACACTAGAGATTTACCTGATGCTTCAAAAATTCATCATTAAGATATCTCAACATTCCTACTTCTGGCATCTGCTAAATCCAAGTTCTGTTTAGCTCACACAAATATTCACTGTCTCAACCATTTCCACTTCTCCAAAGTAGCATTATGTGCTCAGAAAATCCTGTTTACCGAGATGAAATTCTTTTGTCTCCATTCTGCCTTGTAGATCAAAGATACTCCTTTCACCGTGCCCACTACAAGGAGATAAAGACCACGGGAAGCTCCTATCATCATGCTCAGTGTTTTACAGCCCTAACATGGACCTTACCACATGCAATCAGTTTCTTTATAACTGATTCTCATGTCAAGTTATGAAATCTTAAATATGAAACTATGTGCATACCAATCTAAGAGAGATTTCAGATAAATACTTTCAGTGAAAGTTTTTAGTTTTTGATTTTTCAAAATCCTAAAGAGTTAAAGTACACTAATCCAAACATACTTAATAGTTTCCTTTTCTTAAACTTTCGCTTCAATCTTCAAGGTTATTCATAAAATCTTCAATATTCCTTCTAATTATATGTGACATTCAAATACTCTGAGACTATTAATAAGACATATTTCATTGACGAAAACAACTATAACTGAAGAATAACAACATAAAAAGATCAACTATATTAAAATACCAATGCTACCCCCACCCAAAAGAAAGTCATTAACATAGCTATATATATACATTACACCTAAAAAATGAAAGGGCAGCATGGACATTTTAGGGTGGCTGATACTCGGCAGAGCCTGGACACTCAAATCCAGAACCAAATATTTTTCTTGGCCCCAAGTCACCGCTCAGCAGGAATATTCCTGACCTCACCCTCCCGTCTCC
This sequence comes from Microcebus murinus, assembly GCF_040939455.1. Taxonomy (NCBI): domain Eukaryota; kingdom Metazoa; phylum Chordata; class Mammalia; order Primates; family Cheirogaleidae; genus Microcebus; species Microcebus murinus. The sequence continues at coordinate 34,029,794 of NC_134126.1, forward strand.
ATTTAACTGACTGAGTCATGCAGCATTTTCCATAATCAAGCAAGTGACACATCCATATCAGACAACGCAAAGAAAATTAAGTACGAGTACTTAAGAGCCAATCGTTTATTCTTACATTTCTGTGTTACCATGAGTAAATTTTTAAGAACTAAGACAACTATCAGATCTTTGAAGAGAATAACGAACACTTCTAAAACACTCTAGTCTCAACACTTATACTTAAACCCATTAAGCTAACCTAGCACCAATCCTGTTGTCCACAGCCACATTCCACGTAAGCAGTCAAGGCTCTCTGGACAAGTGGTTGGTTTTGGGGCTGGAGCTCAGAAAGCACAAGCTAAGCTGGAAACATCTTACTGTGCGAAAAAGCAAGGTACCGTAGTGCTCAAAGAACGATGTGAACATGTCAAAAGGACGTGAAAGCCAGCTTGAATACGCTCCCACGGGCCACACCGGGATGATTTGAAAGTAACGGATTATGTAGCTCATTGAACAAAATAAGAACACATGAGTGGATAAAAAAATTAATAAGCAGTGGAAAGGGGAAGTTATTTCTTATAAAATAATGCCACCTAATAAAGAAAGAATGGTGGAATTTAAAAATCCGTATCTGTCAGTCATCACAGAAACAACTGATTCAGGCAAAAATCATCAATGGATGCAAAATCAGTGGAGCAAATTGTTTACATTGTCCCATGATATATTCTTGACCAAAAATACCTACAGACTACAAAGGAGAGAGAATAATTTCATAGTAGAGGACTTGGCAGACATTACCACAGCCAAGTAATTAAAGTCAACATCACCAGCAATGGCATAGGTATGAGCCTCCAAATACCACGCACTTAGCAGAAGATAACAGCTCTGTGACAATCCGGCCGAAAATTCGGACTCTAAATTGTTTCAATTTACTACAAAAATAGAGACATAGACCAATGGAGTAGAACAGACATATAAAACCAATATATCCATTGGTTATAGGTAAAACCATACCTATAACCAATTGATCTTCCACAAAGCAGACAACAGCATACAATGGAGAAAGAAATCTTCCCTATTCAATAAATGGTGCTGGGAAAATTGGACAGCCACATGCAGAAAAATGAAACAGGACCCCTAGCTCTCACCACTTACAAAAATTAATACAAGATGGATAAAAGACTCAAATGTAAAGCATAAAACCATAAAAAATGACAGAAGAAAATGTAGGAAAAACTCTTCTAGACATGGGCCTAAGCAAAGAATTCATGACTAAGACCCCAAAGGCAATCACAACAATAAAAATAAATAAGTGGGACTTGATTAAATTAAAAGGCTTCTGCACAGCAAATGAAATGATCAGCAGAGCAAATAGACAACCTGCAAAATGCGAGAAAACATTCTCAATCTATACATCCAATAAAGGGCTAATACCGAGAATCTACAAAGAACTCATACAAAGCACAAACAAAACAAACAACCATTAAAAAGTGGGCAAAAAACATGAACAGAAGCTTTTCAAAAGAAGACAGACAAATACATGGAAAAATGCTCAAAATCACTAATCATCAGGGAAATGCAAATTAGAACCACAATGAGAAATCACCTTATGCCTGGTCAGAATAGCTATTATTAAAAGGTCAAAAACAAGAGGTATGCTGGCATGGATGAAGACAGAAAGGAACATCTATACACTGTTGATGGAAGTGCAAATTAGTACAACCTCTGTGGAAAACAGTATAGAGATTCCTTAAAGAACTAAAAGTAGGCCTAATACTCGATCCAGCAAACCCACTATGGGGTATCTACCCAAAGGAAAAAAAATCATTTTATTAAAAACACACTCAAATATTTATTGCAACACAATTCACAATCCTGAAGATATGGAATCAACCTATGTGCCCATCAATTCGTGAGTGGATTAACAAAACGTGGTGTGGTATACACACACACACAGACACACACACACATACATACTGGGGAGTACTACTAAGCCATAAAAAGGAATGAATTAATGTCTTTTGCAGGAATTTTGATGGAATTGGAGACCACTATCCTAAGTGAAGTATCTCAGCAATGAAAAAACAAACACCCCAGTTACTCTCTGATAATTTGGAACTAACCAACGGGCACGCCTGGGCACAGAGAGAAGTAAAAGTCGTTAGAAATTAAGGAGGGGGTAGGAGGAAGGGGAGAGGAAGAGAAGGGTAAAAATGCACCTTAACAGATACAATGAACACTATTGGAGTGATGGGCACACTGATGGCCCAACTAAAGCATTATAAAAGCTATCGATGTAACCAAAACATTTGAGCACCCTTAATAGTTTGAAATTTTAAAAAAAGAAATACGACAATAAACATCAAGAATTTTCCATATACTTTACTCAGTACTCTTATCCCACAATTCTATCCTAAAAAAAAAATAAATCAGTTACTGAATTTTGGACTATATACAATAATGTATAGTACAAAAGTATCAGGAAGAAAAACTGGAAACAAGGTAAAGGCCCAACAATATGAGAATGGCTAAATAAATTACATCAAATACATAAAATGAACGACCACACTGATCAAATGTTTATTAAAATTTTTAATGATATTTTAAAATGTACTGAGTATAATGTGAAAGGAAAAACTAAGATGCCGAGGAGACAAATTTTTCTGTTCTATGTACTCAAGGGACACTATTCTTACCACTATCAAAACTACAATTAATTAATCATGTGGTTACTTGTTAAAGCTATCTACCTGGCCAAACATAAGCCACATAATGACAGGAAATCGTCTGTGTTGAACATCACCGCACCCCCACAGCACTTGGCACAGGAATAAACATATAGTAAATATACATTTGCTTAATGATTCTAATACCAATTTATAACATATTAAATCAAAAGCAGCACCTTGCATAATAAAATGTGTAAAATTATCTCAACACTGTTTTTAAGAATAGGACATTTGTGTGTGTGTGTGTGTGTGTGTGTGTGTGTGTGTGTGTGTGTGTGTGTGTGTATGGGCATGAAAAAGGGCATAGGCCATATTTGCTTCTGTAATGGCAGAATGTTAATTCAGACCAACCCTCATTGTGAGGATAATTGGTTGTAAAAAATAAATACATATATGTATTTAAATCTGCTTTAATGCATCAGAGAGCTAATAAAACAGAGAGGAATTAAAGACCAGGATCTGAGGGACGAAGGAAGCCAGGAGAAGTGAAACCAGCATCTGAGCATGTTTTCTCCATGGAGCTCTGTGCTGACTGAAGAAGGGCAGCTGAGATGCGAGGAGGCTGTGTGTATTTCCTCCAGCCTCTTGGGAACAGACAAACAGAACTCACACTCCAGGGCTCAACAAGAGACCGTGGAGAACACACTCACAATTTGGGCTGGGGCCCTGAATGCTTTCAACCTAATATATAAGTCTTCTCAGCATTAAATCATCTGAAATACTGAAATTTTTAAATTTTATTTTAATGGACAAATAAAAATATACATATTTATCATGTACAATATGATGTTTTGAAATATGTACACACTGTGGAAAGGCTCCATAGAGCTAATTAACATATGCATTACCTCATATGCTATTCAAATCCTGAAATCAGAGTAAGGTGATTTCAGGTAACTACTGCCCCAGGTACCTAGAGAAACAAACAAAAATACTCTCTAGAGGAAGAGAACATCTTAGGCTCCAGAATATCTGTACAAACAATTTTGCACATTTAGTATCTAACACATAATAAAAAATAACCAGGTGCTGAAGCAAGTAGAACTTCATGAACAAAAAACACCAAAGAGAATAGGCAGAATGAAAATTATGTCTGGTAGAAGACGAAAGATGTAGGAAGAAAAAGTTAAAGAACATGACAACAGGGTGAATTTAAATGAACATCTATATGAAATAGATGAATACCAATATATAAACAGAGGGGGTAAACAGAGTTAAAGGTTCCTATTAGAATGTCTGGGAAAAGGAAAAGTACAAGTTAGCATTCTTTATTTTATTTCATTTTTCCAGTCTACATGCCTTTTTTAACATTCATTTTCAGAACTTTTTAATTAAAGTATAATTTGTATACAGTAAGATTGCCATTTTCAGAGTACAATTTCTACAGGTTTAACAAACTCAGTCATGTCACTAACCTTCAGAATCAAAATACAGAACAGTTCCATCAGCACATACAACTCCTCTATGTCCCTCTGGAGTCAAACCCTCCCCCAATCCCTGCACCCACCGACCTGTATTCTGTCCCTACAGTCTGTCTTTTCTAGCATGTTATACAAATGACGCCTTTTGACTATGACTTCTCCCATTTAGCATGGTGCAGCTGAGATTCATCTATCTTATTGCATGTAGCTTGCTCACTTTTAGTGCTGAGTAGTTCTCTATGGAAAGGATATATCACAGCTCACCCATTCTCCACCTGAGGGGCATCTACACTGCTTCCAGTTTGGGGCAATTATGAATAAAGCCATTATTATAAACATTTGTATACAGATTCACATGTAAGTTCTCATTTCACCGGGGTAAATATCTAGGAATGGGATTCCTGGGTGGTATTAGATTTCATGAGTTAAGGGTGCATGTAAAATAGAAGGTCTCTATTGAGTACAACAAGAAATAAAATGAAAGCGCCTCTGACTGCCCTGCACCACCACAATCTTCCTGGTGGGCTCAATAAAGTTCCCTTCACTCAGTCTTTTATTGTTTTTTACTCTAATAAGATTATCACAAAAAACTGGATATCATATTTGCCTACTGGATTTGTATTTTTATCAATTCATCAAGTGAGAAAGAAGGATTTCTGACAAAATTTATGACAAACTGAGAAACATAATATACATTTCAATTTTGGGGAAATGTAGACATTACTTTCCCCTGATTATTCAATGTATTAGAATGGACATAAAATAGCTAATTGTATGCTGAAAGCATTATAAATGCTATATTTTCATTGGAAAATTAAGCCCATTGAAGACAGTTGCTTATGAATTCCTAGTCCTACTACTAAAAATGCATAGTTATTAACTAATCCATAGGAATAGAATACTGAAAAAAAAAACACAGATAGCCAGAGAAATATTTAAACTATTAAAAATAACCTTTTTTGATGGGGATAATTTATGTAGAATTTTTTTTCAAGGCATTGAAATGAAGAAAAGTTCACAGCACTTGGCAAACATCTTTGAACTAAATCATTTTAGAGCTGTTGCTATATTTCAAACATGTTTTCTAAAACATTTGATCATTTCCCATTAGAGTAACATACTGAGAAAGAAGGATTCTGCATTAGAATGCAGGTAAGTGTCCACTAAAATAGCATTTTAGAGTTGTTCTACACAGAAGCATCACTCAAAATTACAAAATAAAGGTTAAGATAATTAGGACTAATGTTTTTATTTTGGTTCTTGCTGACACCTGCTGGTTCAATTTTATCTTCTTCCTTAATATATATTGATATGTTCAGAGTCTTAACTACAGAGGCGTGTAGCAGATGAAACAGAATCCTTAGATTAATCAAGGGACCACTGACCCAAAAACTAAATGAGCACGTATCAGCCAATTATTTCCATATCCACTGGTTTTTATGAAATCAGTGCTGTGCCTATTAGTAAAACTCACTTCCCAATGAAATTAGTTACTAGAAATTCTGTTATCCAATATTTTGATTCTGCCTATTTAACTCTGAGAGTTAATTCTGAAACTAAAGTTACATTTTTTAACTTAAACTGCAAAAGCCAGTAGGTCAGGTATGTAGAACTCAAATATGAAAAAAATAAAAAAGGACGTCTTAAAAAATGTTATACAAGGCGATTTTGTTTGTTTTATCAAATCCCAAATCCTACACTTGTGAAATAAGATAATATGTGGTCCTTACTAACTCCTCAAAATTTCATTTTCTTATTTCTCTCTTCCTTTCCCCTACACCCATTATAACATAAAGAGAAGTGGCACTTTCCTCTTTGAAACGTGTGTCATATTCCTAATATTAAAAACAGTTTTAAAAATGCCTCTAAGGGAGAATGCTACAGCAAGTCACCTTTTCACTTATCTTTTACTGGCTCTTTCTCTCTCTCTAGCTTAGCAAACCTCGTAAGAAATAGACTCTGTGCACCATTATTAACTCAAATCCAAGACTGGACTGAAGGATAGATAAGAGAAAGCCAAAAACTGTGTGCCGCGTATGTCATGAGCAAATAGTTTTCCTTCACTCATTAATTACACACTAATCTATTTCTACCAGAGCAAATACAGTGATCTAAACTTAATTACTGTGGACAAAAATCATCCTGAGTGCATGCTATAAATCAGTAGTTCTCAATCCTGACTGGTTCTCAGGATCACCTGTGGAGCTTTAGGTTGTTTTGCTTTTTTTTAAACTATAGCTGCCTGAGCCACCCAGACTCCCACCCTCGATGACAACTGGAGAGGTATGAAGCGGGGAATTCATTTCTCTATTTAAAAGTACATAAATAAGGAAGGCACAAGGGATGATTATGATGCACACTTAGGTTTGAGCCCCTGACAGTATTTTCACCGAATAGGTAACGGGTTCAGTCTACTTTCAGCTGAGTGCTGTGTCCAGAAGCATCACCGCAGCTGACAGTGAGCAGCGCTTGGCGCTGGCCGGGACTGCCACTGCGCTGGCCCCACCAACAAAGACTCAGCAAGAACATGGAAGCAGCAGCTCACACCCAGCACCTACCTGGGTCTAAACTGGACCCAAACGAAAGTGAGCAATGAGGACACTGAGCAACGGCTCAAGGACACTGAGCAACGACTTAGTGGAAGGAGAAGGGAGAGGCAGGAAGGGAAGCAGCAGCGCCAACAGCAGACGACTAAGACTACCCTGCGACGGTTAATATTGTTGGGGTTATTATATATAAGAAGAAGGAAAGTTGGGCAGAAACACGGTCAACCCTCTCAGGTACACACAGACTCTTGAATGTCTCCACTTCTTTGTATACATAGATCTAAAGTCACCTATCAGTTGTAAATCTATGTGAAATCTGGTTTATTCCCCAAACTGCAATGTTTGCAATAGTTATTGCAAACAATATCTGTAAACAAAATATTTAAGTTTAATTTTTAAAATAAATATAGATCTAAGCTATTGAACTTTTTCTTTTTTTGAGACAGAGTCCCTGTTGCCCGGGCTAGAGTGCAGTAAGTGTCAGCCTAGCTCACAGCAACCTCAAACTCCTGGGCTCAAGCGATCCTCCTGCCTCAGCCTCCCGAGTACCTGGGACTATGGGCATGAGCTACCATGCCCGGCTAGTTTTTTTGCTATATGTTTTTTTTAGTTGTCCAGATAATTTCTTTCTATTTTTTAGTAGAGATGGGGTCTCGCTCTTGCTCAGGCTGGTCTTAAACTTGTGACCTTGAGCGGATCCTCCCACCTCGGCCTCCCTGAATGCTAGGATTACAGGTATGAGCCACCGCATCTAGCCACTACTGAACTTTTGAAAAAAAAATAAAATAAAATAAAGCATCTTAATATTTGCCAATTTAGAAGATGTGACAACATTAAGGTACAGCAAAAAATAAGTGTTGTGGCATGCTTTCATCCTCAGAGTTCTCCATTGTATCATCAAAATACAAAGACTACTATTTTCCTGAAAAGGATCTCTGAAAAAATTTTTTTCAAAAGGAGGAGGACCAGAGAGAGGGAGGAAGGAAACCAAAGAAAGCCCCGTGGATTCAAGCTCTGCCACTTTCCAGGACGCAGGCCAAACCAACGCCTCTTCTTCGAGCTCTGGCTATGAACAGCCCGCTTCAGGGTGGGTGAGGTTCATTCTGCTATTAGTTCTATTGTGTCTGTCACGACTGCTACTGTTATCCTGACTGGCTAGGAAGTGTCTTCATGCACATGTCCTTACAATCCTCACTCAATGGACAGGGAGGCTTGCTTCATCCTCCAAAATTCAGTGAGGCTGAGTCACGACAGAATCGTCCTCCCTTCTGTGGTAGACACAGCAGTGTCCCCACAGACGGAAATTCTTGCTTCTTCTAGATGTTACAGAAACAGAGTTCTTCAGTGTTTGTCTTGGATGTATCGCTGCTCAAACTTTTCCATGGGCAGTGAAGACAAAGCCTATTATTGACAAGTCCGCACGAGTGAGAGATTCATTCAAAGTCTACTTTTCTTTTAAAAGATGAGAACTTTTTATTCTCCTTTTCATTATGCAAAACATTTCTCTTCAACAACAACAACAAAATCTTCAGTGTAACTGATGCTCTGGGCTTGAGAAACACAGCCCTAAGTGAACACGAGCTGTAATACTGTGGCACCCTGTAATGAACTGTAGCATTTCAGAATCTACAGGCTCCAGATACAGTAATTATTTCACCCCTTCAGTTTTATATAAACACATTCCAATCGCAGATTAACACACTTTAGAAATTATTGGCAGTGGGAGGAATGGTTATAAATGCCATGTGAGAATTCATAAAAACTTCACATTATTTTATTTTATAAAAAAATAATTTTATTCTAAAAGCACTTGTAATTCAAGCATGTCAATTATAGCCTTTAAAAAAGAAATGGCAAGAAGGCTTTTTTCCAATGAATCAGTGGTTTCCATTTTTTTCTCACGCCTTCCCACCAGACTCTGGAGTGACTCTGCATAATGGGGCGACTCAGGAAGGAGCAGCTCCAGATCGGCCACTGCAGAGACTCTGGGAACACCATGCAGGGGCACAGGAAGAGTACAGGTGCTGAAAACCACCTGAGAGGCTGTGCACACAGCACTACAGAGGTGCTACTCATTTGCTTCCACCCCAAAAATAACACCTTCGACAGCTGTAAGTTTCCACCCTGGATTTCAGGAGACTGACCCCATGACAGACAGGGGATTGCTAAAGCAAGGAGAGCACCAAAATCAGCCCTCTCCAGTCCTCCTGTGAACAAAGACTGGGTCGCGGCTTTGTTCATATTCCTGGCAACACCTACAATCGCACTACAGCTTTAATGTGGTGATTGATGCCTGTGAACATTTAAACCCTAAGCCAGTGTAACTAATGTGGATCTCCAGTGCTGCTGAGGATATGCCTGAGTTATTTCTGGTTTGGAAACAGACGTGGCTCAAGTACCTCTGACTTTTTAGGTACGGCCAAAAAGAGTCAGCAGATTCGATGCCCTGGGATGAATGATTTTAATACACTGTTCTCCAATGTGAAACACTAGCTTGGTGCTAAATCCAAACTACAGTGCTCTTTGTGGTTGCCACACAGCTTATTAAAAACCTTTGCTAAACAAAAGGCTCCTTAATTCTGATGGCTTTAAACCAGGGTTTGTGTCTCAAACCAATCTCGACATGTGCTATATTTTTAATTGAAACTTGACTGTGAACTTTGAGTATTTCTTCTTCTGGTCGCTGTGTGAGAAGACAAGCTTCCCACTGTGTGCTGGCTCTCAACTCTTACGTATCCCTTGTGCAGAAACCCTGAGCATGTCTAAGTGTCATCTGGATTTTTCCAATAAACTACCAATGGGGTAAGGTTCTAGACAGAGAAGAAAATGGGAGCAGAAAAGCAATTTTAAAATCCATACAAGGGCAAAAAGAGAGAAGAGAAGCAAGATATATATTTTAAGCTACAGCCAATTCTTTAGAATATTAATGATAAATTCTATTAAAAGAATTGAATCACTTTAGTTTGATAATCTAAAACAGGAATCAACAAACGTTTTCTGTACAGCGCCAGAAAGTAAATATTTCAAGCTTTACAGGCATCCGTCTCTGTGGCAGCTGCTCCGACTCTGCAGTGGCAAAGCAGTCGCAGGCAATACACAGGAGCAACAGCAGTGGCTACGTACCAATAAACCCTACTTATAAAAACAGGCAGCGTCTCCACTAGATAGTTCTGATTCTTCATATGAAATTAATAAAACATGTCTATGAGATAGAACGGAATACAGACCTGTTCAATTTATACTAGAATGAGACAGATAGTTTGTGGTCATCCGAAATACTTTATAAATCTAGATAAGACCTGTGGAGTAAATGCTGGTGGAACTCATCAATGTATGCTTCTTTTATCCCTGCTCACCACAACACAGACACAACCCTCTCCGACTAAAGAACCCACAAATTAAGAAATTATATACACTAAAAATATACTCCATGCCTTAGATAGCACAAGAATCACTCTCCCTAAAACTCTATGGGTCTCAACAAGCCAACATAAACAAGAACAACCTCTGGAGAGGGAGTACCCGTCAAATCTAATGTCTCAAACAACAAGAAACCAAAGAGGAAGCAGTTGCTAACAGAATAAAAAGCAAAGCCAAGATTCTGGCAGACTTTTGGTGCTGGGAAGACAAAACTGTAAACTGAAAAAAAAAAAAAAAAAAAAAGTCCCAAGGGGCAGAGGTAAACACTGTAGGTGTCCAATCAAGACCCCTGAAGACAGACCAGCCTCCACCTGATCAAGGATCAAGGTGATATGCCCACCAGGAAAAAAAAAAAAAACTCTCTCTGGAGACAATGACACTATTTAGAGCATCAGCAAGTTTTCATACACAATATCTGGTACACAATAAAAAAATAAAATAAAATCACTAAGCTGGCCAAGAAATCAGATATATAACCCAAGAGGGGGGAGCAACAGAAATAATCCCATATGTGAACCAGATTTTAGAATCCTTAGAAGCAAATTGTAAAATAATTATGATTAATATATTCTATAAATTAGTTGAAAATAGGGAGGATTTCTTGGGAAACGGAAATCTATAAAAAGAAACAGATGTACTGTCCACAAAATAATAAAAGTCCTAATTTAACATTGCTCCTAATAGGTCAAAGATGCACTGAGATCTCTAGGGTATTCACTAATAAACTGGTGAATGAATATATAACCAGCAATGGGGCAGGAAGCAGCAAACATGGGATGGTTAACAAAGAAGGGCAAGAAAGGAAGGAAAAGAGGACGAGCAGCTGGAACAACTGAAAACAAATAGGTGATAGACTTAAATCCAAATATATCAGTAATGACATTAAATGTAAATGAACTAAAAGTTACAATTATAAGGCAAAAATTATCAGACTAGATTTTTTAAAATTCTAAGTTGCCTATAAGATGTGTCTTATATGTTAGTACACAAAAAGACATTTTTAAAAGATATGAAAAAGAAACACTATGTAGGTGATGGGCACACTATCTGGGTGACAGGCACACTTATAACTTTGACTCAAATGACACAAAAGCAATTTATGTAACCAAAACATTTGTACCCCCATAATATTCTAAAAAAAATTTTTTTTAACTTTTAAGAAAGAAAAACTACATGGACACTAGCCAGTGGAGGATAGTATAACTTTATCTATTATTAGACAAAGTAGCTTTTAAGATGGAAGGCATTAAAAATAAAGAGAATACTTCATAAAAATAAAAGGTACACTTCAACAAGACACAATAATCCTACAATTGAATAAAATAGCCAGAATATATAAAGCAAAAACTGACAGAACTAAAAGGAGATAAAAACAATTCCACAATCAAGAGTGGGAGGCTTTAAAGCAGGGGTCCTCAAACTTTTTAAACAGGGGGCCAGTTCACTGTCCCTCAGACCATTGGAGAGTGCGCACTGTGGGGCTGGGACAAGTCAGCTGCTAAGCAGGACAGGCAGCTGCGGCAAAAACACCTGTGGGCCGGATAAATGTCCTAGGCAGGTGGCATGTGGCCCGTGGGCCGTAGTTTGAGGATGCCTGCTTTAAAGCATCTCAATAGCAAAAGAACAAGCAGGGAAAAAAAAAAATACTTAAACCACACAATTAATTAAAAGCATTAAATGAGTGTACTGGAAAAGAAGAAAGTCTGACAATCAGCATCTAAGCACCTGCAGTGGTCTGCTGTCAGACCCAGCCCACAGGGGGTGGGGGCTGCTGAGGGCTCACACATGAGGCCCTTTCCTAGCAGCTGCAGCCCGTGCCTGGCAGTGTGAAGGTGCAAAGGTCCAGCCCCCTGGCATTAATAGGGGATCATCCAAAGATCTGTTCCAGCCCCATGAGATTGGCCTGAAACCTTTCCTGCCAGCCCTCTGCACTTCAGGTTCTTCTGCCCAGTCCTGCTTTCCTGCTGGTGTTCTTCCCAAAAGCGTTACACAATAATCACACAAGCAGATCTCCATCACAGTCTGTTTCTTGGAGAATTCAGATAATGACAGTTGCTACTAGAAGTGGTCCAGAAACACAGACTTAGATATGGGAATGTGCAGCTTGATGCCAGGCTGGCGATGAGGACTCCCATCACCGACGCTAGAGGAAGTATGGACAGCCTCTTGCGTGAGTAGTAGGCAATCATTAAAACTTCCACCAGTTATGAAGTGGGACAGGAAGCCAATGAAAGGAAATTAATTGGCCAATGAACTATCTCAGGCATCTTGGGGGCTAATAAGTAGCAGTAAGCACAGACCTATAGGATCAGCTCTTGCTAGGGGCTACTGACGAACTGGCTAGGGGATTGCAATTAAAAACAGAATGATCTGAGGTGACATGAGAAAGATAAAAAGGCCTCTTGGGAGCACAGAAAGAGATTCTCATCTCCCACAGTCAGAAAGCAGAAAGAGCTGAGAGTCAGGTCCAGGACTTAATTATTAGAGCAGCAGATCACCAAAAATACTGAATACTCAACACTGAGTACTCAATCTGGGCACGTCAGCTGGTCGGAGGGCAGGATCCTAGCTGGGAAGAACCAAGACTCTGAGACCAGAGAGGGGTGTGTGGGTCAAGAAGCTTGAAGGCTCTGAAACCTCAGATCACCTTAACCCCTTTGCACCTGCAGAGGAGGCATACTCTTATTTCACCTTGAGACCATACAGAAGCTTCTACCTCGTAGGACGCTCAGGCCCCCAACAAGACTCATCCCCTCCTAGCCACCAGCAGACCAACCGCTAGATCCAGGAAGGAGCACAGGGACGGCTCCCCACAGTGCTGGTATGTTTTATATACTCACCTAGGTCGTGGTCACATGGGGTGTTCACTTGTAGAAACTTACTAAGCTGTACACTTAAATATACTGTATTGTTTTTTTCTGTTGCACTTCAATAAAAAAGTTTTTTTAAAAAAATTACATTCAATTTACATTTTCAAAGATAAGTGTTTTTTTAAGAAACTTCTACAATATCTTTTCATACTGGTATTCATATATCTCTATCTTTGTCACTCTATCTACATAGCAAGCCAGATACAGCAAATAGAAGCTGTTCTTTATTAGAAATGTTAATGGACAAGAAACCAATGAAAATCCAATATCATACATTAACTAATATGACAAATATAGTCAAATTATAGAAAGTTCTATTGTGCTTGCATAATAAATCAATTACTTAATCACTATACAGATTGAAAATAAAAGTAGGTAACATTTATATATTACTATGTGTCATGTACTGGACTAAGTTTCTCATATGCACTACTCACGTAACTCTCATAATAATCTTCATGTATTAATTCACTGAACAAATACATTTGCCAGGCCTTGTTTTAGATGCTAGCGATTCAGTAGTACACAAAAAGTCCAGATCCCTTCCCCAGTGGTTTTATTACTATCCCAAGAAGAAACTGAGGCTCATTCAGGTTACCTGTGGCACCCAGGATGGCTGTGGTAGACTGAGCAACCCGTGTCCATTCCCAGTCTCTTCCTTGCATGCTTCTACCACAGGTGCTAAGAAGCTAATTACTCACCTCCCACCTGCCTTTACGCTAGAACTGGCTAGATCCAGTAACCTAGATTTGGCTCTAAGACATAAACAGAAGTCTATTATTCTGATCAAAGTTTCCTTTGTCCTTCCTCCTTTCTCCCTGCCCACCATAGGGACGTGATGCCTCCAGCTGAAGTAGCCACGTCTTTTCACGAGAAAAAGGCCAAAGAATCACAGAGATACCAGCCCTGACATCACTCAGTATTACCACTGCTGAAAAAGATTTCTCGTTATGTGACAAAAATAAACCCCTTCGTTTTTAGCCACTGTTGTTACTTGAAGCTAAACGCATGCCTCGTGGACATGTCACACAGCCAGAAAGAGGGGGACCCAGATTTCCAACTAGGCCCATCTCTCTCTAACGCATCAAATTGGATAACTTTTTAATGAACATTTACTCCAAATGGTAAATATACACATTTTCCACATATAAATGCTTATTCCAAAGCTGGACTGCTATAATTTGTAGTAAAATCAAGAATATAAATCACCCAAGAACTCTCTTCTCTTGCACTTTTTGCTGACTGCTACACTGAATAAGCTTGTGATGACCCTTTCCTGACCTTTAAACACACTGGTCTGTAAACAATAATGCCCTTGCACTTCTCAGAGGCATAAAGCTTTAGAATCAACAACATTAAATTTTCCCATTTTCCTAGAATACGGGGGGGGGGATTTACAGTCTGGATCATTTTCAGTTGATTAACTTTATTTTAATTTGAAGGATAGCAACCCCTACAACCCACCAGTCCCTTTCCTAGGTATTTACTACAAAAACACTCCAACATGCTGACAAAGACACACACAGGAACACTCAGGGCGGCCCTGTGTGTAACAGCAACATGATGGAAAGAGCAGCTGACTTCTGCCCGGACCCCAGGGGACTTTACGTGTCAGTTTCACAGTCTGAGGGTCTCTGATCCACAAGGTCAGAATAAAAGTGATCTGTAAACTTAAATGTTGATCTTTGTTACTATCTGTTTTAAAATACTTTAAAATGATACTATAAAATAACAGCAAAGGCATCAAACAAAATGCCGTATAAAACGCATAACCGGCCCTTTACTGTTTATCTAATAGGAAGCATAGCAAAATCCTCTACTGGTTTAGAAAGCCAAGATTCTAACAAGTTTCTAATCAATTCCATTTGTTGGAAATAAAATAAAAATGAGCATCCTTCTTCTCTTCGTGGGCCAATCTCCTAATAAATAGTGGAAATAAAAAACAAACAAAATTTCTAAATTTGCAATTCCAATAATAATTACTTGATTACAAATACATATAAATTCATAAGAGTACAAAAAATGATCTGGGACCAGAATGGGTCATAGATTAAAAATTCAGAGTCACAAAGGGCTTTAGAGAATATACCTCTAAATACACACAGAAGCTCGTCCTCTCTATAATATCAGATTCAGTTCAATTTTATTTAGTAAACTGTAATTTTATTCTAGCATTCCATAAAACAGTATACTCTTAATAAATATTCATTTTATTAAAGCTTAAGTCATCCAGAAACATTAAAGAAAAAAACCGGCATAAAAATTGCACCACTCTGACACTCTGGGTTTGTTTGCTTGTTGTGGGAGAAAATATCAGGGGTATAGATTTAAAAGATGGAGGCATGTTGAAATTTAGAAGAGTCTCTAAGAGTCTGTTATGTTTGTTGCAACTGACTGAAAACTGACAACGTGTTCCCAGGTGACTGCCCCAGAATGGACTAAATGACAGGTTTTCACAGTGGAATTTTTATGGTAACTCTGATAGTGTTGGGGGGGGGGGAAACCCTGTGGATATTTTTTATACATCTTGAGGACTGGGACACTTAATGCTGATGCAATATTTTCATCAAAACATTTTCATCTATTTCATATGTTTCCAATAAAATACCAGCGTTTTTGGAAATGAAATGACTCAGAGTATAGGAAAGAATTATTCAAAGTGTTGCACTCTTAAATTAACATTTGCTTATATAGCAATACAAATTAAATAATTAAGTAACGACAACGTAATGATTTCCCCTTTTTTAAAAAACCATTGAAACCTAAAGATAAGTTTAACCTTTAAATCAGTTAGTATGCAAATCCTTTATTCAAATTTAACAACTTCTTGAGATTGATTGAATTCTGTTTCAATTCATAATGGTTACAACTTACAACTTTTTAGAGGTTATCTGAGCTTAGTAGCTATTCTGAGTGTAATACTAAAAATAATATAGCCCCAGAAGGAATAAGATAACTTTAAGCTATTGGTCCCAAAAGAACAAATATTTTGAAAACATATTCTGAAACATAAAATTTGCCTTCATCTTAAAAGCCCTTAACGTTAATCTAAACATTTAAAGAGGCCTGTAAGTGGGTCATGAGATATTTGTTCTCAGGCTGAAAATCTGTATACAAATTGTCCCCTGGAAAGAATTTTCAACCAAAAGTTATAAATATCAAAAGAAGGATTAATAATGGAAAGTCTGACCTAAGACCAGCCTGACTACTATGATATCCTGCTCAGTAGTATCCTACTGCTCATAGTTCACCTTACTCAGAGTCAGAATGGATCTTTTGTTTTCTTAACTTGCAAGTATCTACTTTTTCTCTCAGTTGTGCTTTAAATATAACTTCCAATTATAAGATGTCAGTCCATACAATTGGGAATTTATGACATCAAAATTAAACCAAAACAACAGTTTTTAAATGTCTATTTCAATTGACATCCTTTTCCATTCTCTTTTCCTGTGTGAAGCTAATACCAGCAAAATCTTAATTCAAAATATGTAATAACCCTATACATGAATGGAATTGAATGTTAACACTGATGTATTTCCTAAGCAAACTGTTTTTAGGATGTCGAAGTCTCAAGGGAGTGACAATTTTACTGAAATATTCAATAACATGCAAATATGATTCATGCCTATAAATACTGTTCATTTCCTGCTCATTCAAGCAAACTTGTCTCAGGGTAGTGAAGAAAACAGATAAGGGTCCAAAGTCTGTTTCCACCACTTTCACATGTAACCTGCCACATACCGCTTGACCTCTCTGAACATCAGTTTACTCTTTTGCAAAACGGCAACGATGACACTTTCCTGACCTACTTCACAAAGTAGTCAGGATTACTGGATGACATAAATTACAAAAGTGCTCTATTCACTACGAAAGCAGAACTCAGATGTAATATTATTATACTACTTCATGCACACTACTGGAAAGATACCTAACCTTATATTCCAGGTTTTCGATATTAATGACATCAGGAGAGCTAAGTGTCCCCAGTGTTCTGGTGCAGGCCAAACTGCAAGATCTAACCGTTCTCTGACTCTGGGCCCTTTATACAGCAAGCAGTGCAGGTCAGAGCAACCACAGTGCGCTTCAATGCAACTGCTTTCCCCTGGGTGAAGGCAACAGGCTTGCTTGCTAGCCCTGGGTTCCTCAACTGCAACCCAGCTCACGCAAGCACGGCCACCACCCAAGCCCACCACGTCTCTCCACGGGACTTGTGGGCCAGAGAACCAGCACTATCATGCTGATGTCCCTGCTGTTTGCTGTGCTTTAAACAACCGTCTTGCTCTGATCACTAAGTTATCTGTATTCATCACCTATGAAGTTATACTGGCAAACCAATCTGCTGCCTTAGTTGCATCCTTTAAGATCTTGGTCCTCTCCTTGCATAACCTGTGAAGTATGGCTTCTTCCCTTTAAAAAGTGGCACAGCAAGAAGTGTGCCAAGCAAGAAGTGTGCCAAAACAGACACTGAGTTTCTGGAATGCCTTCCACAAGGGCCCAGCTGGAGGACAACGAGAACATGGGTATTAAAACAGGGATTCCCACAGAAAAGATGGATGGGATCAGCTACCAAAGAAATCTGGGCCAGAGACTGAGCTATGGGAGCCCCAAAGTAGGCAGCTGATGAAAACCAAAACAATCTGGCGGAACTAACGTGCCTCTGTGGAAATGAGTCCCCCTCTCCTGGAGGGACTCAGAGCTGAGTGGCAACCTTAGAACAAATCTCTCCTTCAGTACCTCTACTGCCTAATGTTGGGCCTTTGTACCCTGATCCGCTCCCTGACTTGCTATCCTTCAAGGAGAAAGGAGACCAGAATCTCTCCACCCACATGGAAGACAGGTAAGGGTGGGGAATACAGACTTGCAGAGGTAGTTTGGACACTGATGTTAACAGGCGCTGGAGGCACACGATGGATTTGCACCACCAGAATCCAGCTGTTGCCCCTGCTGCTCTGGCTGTTCCAGACACTGTGGTTGTGATGGAATCAAATACACAAACTGATAACGCATAGTAGCCATCCTAGACATTACTAATGCCTCTTTCTCCATTTCTTGGGTGCCAAAAGATTAAGATAAGTTTATTTTCACCTGGCTCCAGATTCCAAGACAGGTTTACTGAGCAGCCACAAGGTACCTGAATTCTCTTGCTGTCTGCACCAATGCCCAGATGTAGAGCAACCCTCTCACTTGCAGTGGAATGACTTAGTTCCACTACATCAGTGACGATACACTGATTGATAGGCTCAAACAGAGAACAGGTGGCAATGGCTTTGGAACAGATGCTAACTCACACAAGAACCCAGGGGTGGCTCATTAGTCTTGACGAGACACAGGGACCAGCCATCCAAGTCAAATTCTCAGGAGCAATGTGGGCTGCCCTGAGACAGCAAAGGGAAAATTACTCACCCTCCAGCCCCCACCTACCAAAAAGGAAGCCTGGTACTTAGTTGGACTGTTTAGATACTGGAGACAACAGGTGCCTCAACTAGGCTCAACTACCCAGAGGAGGCACGGACTTCTGGTTCCATATAGCAGTGCAAGTACTTCTCCCTACGAAGTTCATGACCTAGAGCACATGGCTAGAAATCTATCCTGAACTTCAGTCACCACAGTCGATGAGTTGGAAGACCAGCAGGTGAGCTTACACTCTCCTGAACAAATCACAACAGATGATATATTGGCATTAAACTGCATCCTGGCTAAACAAGATATGTATGCACTAATACCACTAGTCAGGTGGAGCAATCCATACAACCTGTAAGAAAGGAAACTAAACTATTATCTGAAATAAGACTGACTAGCACTTCCTAGGACTTCACTCAATTTGATGAATTCCGGGGTACATGGTTGAGATGGATATAGCAGGCTGGCCTCATCCTGTGGATAATTGCCGAGTGTTGCGTGAGATAAAGTGAATGAATTTGGCCTCAGCACCTGGTAGCATGTCGATCTGAGTTGCTAATGGGGTGGTATCCTTCTGTGCAAATTTGAGTGTAACCAAGACTGTACAAGGGCAAAGGGTGACTGTGGAGAAAGACTGTCCTGGGCCCCAAGCGTCCCTATGCACCCCCACCAAGAGTGCCAAACTGCAGGTGCACCAAGCACCCTGTCCTTGAGCCATTTCTCTAGCTAGTTATGTGGGCAATGAAATAGGTCAAAGAACTTCATAGTAGGACTCAGTACTCTTTGCCAACCTGTGTAATAGCCAACAAATATTAATAACAATACAAACACTAACAACTTGTTCTTTACATGGTATCCTGGCATTTCAAACCTTTAAAAAGATATTGCAAAGTTAAAGGAAGGTTCGACAAATCAGAATATTTACTACTTTGATGGATTTATTATCCTATTTTGCCAAATATCACAATTGATATGCCTTCACATCACCTGAATTTGTTACTAAACAGAAAATTATTATAAGCAAGCAGAAAGAAAATATTTCAAGAGCTATGAAAATAATTTCAAATACATCCTTTCATAAGTAAAAATGATTGCCATCCATCATTTTGCTGTTCTAGACATATCTACCGTAAGTTTAAGTAAAATAACCATTAGAAGGGTGATCTGCTAGCATAAATTTTCCAGACAGTTAATGGATCACAGCATAAATTGTCTTTCTTTGCATTACATAGCTCCTTTGAAATAAGGCTATCTTCTAGGTCCAAGATTTTGTGTATGTGTTTTAACAAAAAAGATGATTTACAGATTTTCATTTTTACTTTTAATATATCAGCATGTGCCCACTGGTATAGCCTGAGGAAACTGAAATAATCCAGCAACCAATCACCAAACTGAACAAGTCTTTTCTTTTAATAAACCCCAGAAAAGATGAGGAGACAGGACAGAAAAGGCATTCCGAGCAGCACTGCCTGCAGACGGGAGATTCCATCTGTTCCTCATGCTCATTACAGAGAGGAAGACTGTACTTCACGGATGGTCAGAGGTGGATGGCAACTTTCCACATGTCAAAACAAGGCACTTCTTAAAATTGTAATTGTTTTATATGAGAACACTATAATGTAAGAAATGAGATTCTTAGTCCTACAAGTCAGAACAAGACTTTGATGGATCTGTATAAAGAAGACTCTATTGAGGCATTTTTAGACTTGAGAGAATTTACTTGCTCCTTGCTAGAGGAGTACAAAGCAAAAAAAAAAAAAAAAAAAAATCTTTTACATAGTTTCACAAATTTGGGCCGCACACAAAAAGAAGTGATAACACTTCTTTAAAATATAAATATCTACCAGAAAATCTGACTTATCTCAACTGAGGGACACAATTCCCATTCATGACAGAGCAAAGTTCAATTGCAGAATCACTGAGCAAAAAGCTTCTGAGAAAAGAAAATATACAGAACGTGAACAGTAACTGCTAAGTAAAACAAGAGCCTTAGAGAAGAAAAGTGGATCTCTATCATAATGTGCCCAGTGTCTGTATTAGCACATTTGTTTGTATTTTGGAACAACAATGATGACAATGTTTTTAATATAATTTTTCCCAGCACTTCTCAGAAGTGTCTTGCCACAGGACTTTCCCAAAACCACCAGTAACTTTCTACTAAGGTTAAGAATATTTCTGATTTCATTAGCAGAGGTAAGGATAATCTTGCTGTTATTGTTGTTGCCACAGTTGTTGAATTGGGTATATGTGTGTTTTAATGTTAGTGAACCTGCTATAAACCCAAGCCAATTTCTTTTAAGAATCCTTAAACCTACCATTGGTTACAAATCCTGATCTTTGAATGATCTAGAAAAATAATGAAACATCTATGAATATGTAAGCAGCTTGACTATTGTCTAAAATATGGTCAGAACTTTCCAACAAAAGCCAAGTAAAACATGTCTCTTAGTCAGATTGACAGGAAGTCAAGCTAGTCACTTGAAGAGAGGAAGTGCAGAACTGTAAAATGCTATTTCATCTGCTCCTTCAAAAACACCGCACTGAGTCATAAAGTCATAAACCAATAATTATAAACAATTCTGATGCCTGAATAAGTGAAATCGTATTCACATTTATTTATAAAGTGTTTACCATTTATGAAAACTGCCGATGAATAACAGCCAAAGCCTTGCATGCTGCCAGGGTATCTAGTACACTGTGAAAAATCAATGAATACTAAGCAACAATAAAATACATTTTTCAAAAACTTTAAAATCTGGCATGTACATGTCTCATTATAAAATCATTTTAAAGAAAGCTCTTGTTAAATAAGCATCCAACTGTTAAATGGTCCAGGTGTCACCAACACATATGATGTCTGAGGAAGACCATGGTAGGCCCCCACATTCCCAGATTTCCACTTGTGTATTCTTTAGGATAAAATGGAATAAAGGAAAGAAAATAAACTTTTCTACATTTGTTTCACATGCTTTTGAACGACTCTAGAGTTCTGAATGACATTAGACCATTAAAAATGCCTCCTGGAATCGCATGCTAGGTCTGATTATCACTGTACTCCCAATGCTCAGAACACCATAGGCACATAGTAGGAACTCAAACATTTGCTGAATGAATGAAAACATAAAGTCTTCCTAATCCTGCTTTGTCTTAGTGAAGTGAAAAAACACTGGTGAAGACCATCTCTAAATGCTAATTCAGAGTCCAAAAAAAGCAACAGAGATTTTAACCTTCACTGCATCAACTGACTACCATATACATGTAGAACAGTTTTAACTATAAATATTTACTTTCTGTAAGTCAGAAGTATTTCACAGTATAATGATTTGTGTGTGTAGTTTTTTTGGCGGGGAGTGGGAGGGTGGGTTTGAGACAGAGTCTCCCTCTGTCACCCCAGGGAGAGTGCAGTGGCCTCATGGTAGCTCACAGCAACGTCAAACTCGTGGGCTCAAACGGTTTTCCTGTCTCAGCCTCCTAAGTAACTGGGACAAGAGGTGTGCACCACCACACCCGGTTAATTTTTCTATTTGTGGTAGAGATGGAGTCTCGCTCTTTGCTCAGGCTGGTCTCGAACTCAAGAGCTCATGTGATTCTCCTGTCTCAGCCTCCCAGAGTGCTAGGGTTACAGGCGTGAGCCACCGTGCCTGGCTGACACAGGCTAATGTTTAGAGGGCTAGCATGCATAATACACAATTCAATGCAATTAAATTAATCATCCTGAAATATCTCTTTCACTATATCATTCTTTTGTTTAATAATTTCTGATAGTTCTCCACAATCTTTATAGTAAAGTTCTAATTCCTTAGTCTGGAACCACAGGCCCTTATTTAGTCAACAGAAATTTATAGAACTCCTTCTTTGAACCAGGCAGGTACTAAGGATACTTCTGCTCAAGGGCTCATATCCTAGTGAACAGGCAGCACTCAGAAACACCTGCCAGAGACACAGGTAAGGGGAAAAACAAGAAAAGTCTGAAGTTTCAGGCCCCAGTACAACTTCTAAAGATTAGTTCTCAGACAGGAAGTTGATTTTTCATTTTATACCATTTTCAAATACTACTGCTTTAGCAGCTGTAAAGAGAATGAATCAGAGCCTTATGTCCCACTATTTCTGCCAAGCTGGTCCATCTCTGAGCTTCAGAAATCCTAATTTCCTAATGGTTTCGCCTCAAAGCCCAGCACAAATCCCTACACTACCATGAGGCCTTCATGGAATCCATTCACACTAAGAGACCTCCCCTCCCTTGCATATATCCCTGTGGTAGCCCTATATATACTAAGGTGTACTCTTGCGGCACTAGAGACCTTTTTTATACTGTTAATGACACTATAAATTGGGATTATCAAGTCCTTAAAGTCTGTACTATATTCCTCTGCATCTCCCAACTGTCTAGCACAATTCTTTATCCTCAATAAGCCTTCTCAGAGTACAACAAAGAACTGCTATCATTAGATTATTTTTTAACTGAACCATTAAAGTATATTAAAATTATAAGGATGTGGTTAAGCAACCTAACAAAGAACAAACAGGTTAAAAGTAATAGTTTCTAAAACTTGGAAAACAGAAATAATGTTTCCAAAAAATAAAATCCCCACATTTTTTTCTTTCTCCAGATTACTTAATTACTTGTAATAAATGTAGAAATCAAAGGCCACAGGCCTGACAGCAAGAATACAAACCAGAAAACCAACCTCAAATCTTGAATCATAATCATGATCTTGGGCTATAAAAGGGAAGTTCAGTCAATATCTCTCTTTCTCTTTCTCTCTCACCTCCTGCCCCCCCCCCCACACACACACACTCATTCACCCATTCAGACTAGAGACCAAAACAGACCTACTTATTATTCAATATATGATTTAAACAGAAGAGAAAGATCCAGAATGGTGAAAACATTATTAATGTATGTCCCAGAACACTTTCCTAAATAAAAGCTGACCATCATTATGCACACATCTAATTCTTTTCAGATTTACAGTTTTGCAATCAAAAGTGTTTATTACAGTCAACTATTTTGAAATTGATTATTCTGATTTCCTGCTATTGACTTTTCCATTTCCTATCTTGATTATTTCACTCTTTATTTCCATCAACAGAGGTAAACCTGAAGAACATCTACACATATTTTAATATATCAAACATATAAAGTCATTTTAAAAGTACACATTTTATCACTGTCTCCTATTAAATGAAAACCCAGGGGCCTGACAAATGAAATTATTTCATTAACTGGCAAAGTTTAATGAAGTCTCTATTTCAATTCAACCACTTACCCTTTCAAAACATGTCATTTTAAAAAGAACTGATTGGCTTCACCCTGCCAAATATTAACAAAATCCAGTTCACGAATAGTACACCACCCAGGTAAAATTTTTCAAATAATCATTTCTTCCATAATGGCACTGAATGAAATCTAAGAGTCACACAACCCTCCAAGTTTAGAACTTATTTCTGTGTTGTTTACTTCTTCAGCAACCTTACCAATGTTATGGAGGAGATTCTCACAGACATAAACAACACAGGAGGAAACGCTCTGGAATATGACACAGAAGACGTAAGTCTCAGTTCACCTTACCAAGAACTTTCTTTGTAATGTCTGACCAACCTAAGTCTTAGTTGCCTCAACTATCAAATGAAGGTACTGGATTACAAGATTACCAAAGCCTTTTCCAGTCTTAAGAATCTACTCCATTCTAATTTCTTCTGAAATAAATAAATAAGTCAACCAAACTCAGAGTTGGTTGACGTTATGATACAAGTAAAGCAGCTCCACACCAGGAGCTACTATGGATTTGTGATACCATGGAATAGTCACCACCTAGAGCAGACCCCACTAGTAATGCATGATTAATTCCTAAGACACCCCTTACTGGAAAATCCTCATGCAAGAGGGCATTACTGAAAAAAAGTCAATGACCAATTAATCTGAAATTTAAAATACCAAGAAGAACACAGTTTTTATTTGCTGAGTGACATATGAAGTATATGGTTGACCTCACAAATAAACAAAGTCAATGCTTAGATTTGTTGGGTTTGTTGTTATTTTTCTGAACTATTTAAAGATAATGCAATGCTCTAAGATTCCAATTTATAATTAGTTATCTCATCAAAGTAGTATGGTAATTAATTATCATGTATTTAAAGTTAATGGGAAAACTATATAAAATGAATGACCTCGGTTTTATAACTTGTCCCATTTTAACCTTTTCCATATAGATATTTCTCTTACATTAAAAAAGAAGTCAATCATATTATGAATGTATATTTAAGACTTCATTTCATGAAATATTTCATAGACAGTTTTTCCTATTATAAATCAACACTGAAAATGTGTGAGCTATAAGCCCATTACTTATTCACACTTTTATTTTTAGTAAATGAATATATGAACATAATTTATTTAATAAGGATGTGAATTTGTTTTCTCAAAGTAAAAGATAAATGTCCTCTGATCGAAAATACTCCATGTGTGTTCTCATTGTGATGCTTCAATTCAACAAGCAAAAGCAACACATCATTTGACTATATTCCTAAAAGATTATGATAAATATCAAAAATTATTACAAGGTCATAATTATCAGCAAGAAAATGCTGTACCCAAAGGGGAAAAATGTGTTAAGTAGCAACAACAAAAATTATGAATTCTAGCCCTGACTCTATCACCACCAAGCAAACGCAAGCTTCTCAATGCCCTTTCTATACCATCTGTCAAGTGAAGAAAGCCTGCCCGTTCCTCAAGCAAACTGTTACAAAGAAAAGAAACCTTATCCAAACCTCTTCTCTCATATTTTCCTCTAGCTATACAGTTAAAACAGGTCTCTGTATAAATCCTGAATAAATTACTTTAGAATAACAAAATGCTAACAACATAAATACTAATTCTGAATTATGACACAACTGCAGTATTAACTTTCTCTGTAATGCAAAGGCTTTTCTTTTAAATATTAGTTCAAACCAAATGCTTATTTTTTAACCGAAACTCCAAAAGGGGGGAAAAAAGATCTTCATGCATCCCTCTCACCACGATTTTTGTTTCCAAATTCTACGTTATTCCAGCAAAATGAGAATCAATACGCTGCTATACTGACATCTTACACTTACAGTTTTGTACTTTCCAAAAAGTTTCCACAGGTATCATCTCAGAACATCACACAGTGCCATGAGTGGGAAATAATTTCCACATTACAGATAAGAAACTCAAAGGAAAGAAGTTACGAGACTTATTTAAAATTACACAAGGAGAAAATAACAGAACTCGGGTTTCCTGACTCCCATAAATCGGTATTAAGTTCAGTCTGTTTTGTGTTTACACACATGTGCACATGTTCAGTCTGTTTTGTGTTTACACACAATGTGCACGTACACACACACACCACACACACACAAACTGAGTCCTTCCTAACTGCTGCTGCTTCTTGGCTATAGAAAGACTGAAGAAATCTGCATACGAACAAAATTTTCTTAAACTCTGTAAAGCCACAGCTGAAGATGAGGGTTTCATAGGCTATAAAGGCAGTCAGTCCTCAAGACCACAGGAAAACTGTTTAGCTCAAAACTCAACCACATCCTGGAGAGTTCTGAGCCAGCCTCAGGTCCCCAAATCCCTTGATTTTCCTACATGGACATTTCTGTTCTGTTGGAGCCTTCCTCATGCATCTTGCTCTACACCAAGGATAATCCTTTTTAAAATAGTATTTATTATGCCCCTTTACTGTTCAAGACTCTTTATGAATTCCCTGCCACTTAACTATTAGACCAAATTTAAATTCATCTTATGAATTCATACCTTGCTGGATAAATGTATAAAGCAAACATAAAGGCCTACTGAGTATTATTCTCTTTGAGTTTTGAAAAATCATGTATGTTTTACATTTTTAAAAATATTTTACACAAAGAAAAAGATCTTTTCTAAAATTCACTGTAATCTAAAACTTACAAAAGGATATGTTTCCAAATAATGTTTTTATTTAGTAAGTACCTATACCATAGAATGCCTAAAAATGCAAAGTCTTGTATTAGAATGGGTGACAGAAAATGTAAAAATTAACTTATTTCCTACCCTCAAAGAGCTTAAACGATAAGAATTATGGACAAACTTATATGAAATTACAATATATTATGATATTGGCCACATTCCATATCAAATGATATTCCCAATTTTGTAAGAGGCCTTTTCCTTTCTCCCCCCCCCAAAAAATGGAGAGGAAGTTATCAATTGATATCAAAAGCTTTTCAGCTCTACTAAGCCTGTCATACATTTTCTTACTGAACCAAATGAGATAATGAGTCATATAACTAGATCTTTTCTATTAAACCATCATTACATGTTCAGATAAACCTTTCTTGGTCATGATTGATGATTCTTTAACTGTACCATTACTTTTAATTTTCTTACAGAATTGTGCATCTATATTCGTAAGTATTCTTCAAACTCTGCTCTTTAAAACACCAGAATTCCATGAGTTGTTATCAATATTCCATTACTAAAAAGAAAGTTGAGGCCTGAGGGAGAGAGCCATGATCAAATGAATATGTAAAATACTGGGCTAAATAAAGCAGATTTTTTTTGCCTTAACACTTCTCAGGAATCCTAATGTGCTAAAGTAGACTGAGAACATCAAAAGAGAACCCTATATAGTTTTCTCCAAACTTGTCTAGCCACAGAATTCTTCTACTGAGTTTCTATTATCTTGGAGAAGTCTAGTAATCTGTTGAACATAGCTTGGTTAATATTTGATCAAAATGTCCTTTGGTCCAAATTTTGGCAGGTTTTAGTATTAACAACATAGTAACTTCAGGGCATTAATTGGAAGATTCCTATTCATTCCAATTTAAAAGTAAAAATGTTAAAAACGGGCCTAGAAGTCTAATTGTGAAGGCAATACATATTATTACATTAAGTCTTCCACAGTCATTAGTCTGTTATTAATTAGGGATTGAGTCAATTTATAAAACTATTTTTTATCTTATTTAGTGATTTTCTTCATTAAATTCTGCTCTGAAATTTACATTGTTACCCCTGTGTGTTTTCCTTATAAATTTTGGCTACCTTTTTATTCTTAACCTTTCTAGGTTGATTTGTTCTAAGGATATCTTTTGAAAGCAGCATATAGCTAAGGATTTTTTAAAAATCCGAGTCTGTCTTTTAAAAGAAAACTTAATATAGTGTTTATAAATTGTTTTATTGACACTTATCTTTTTATATTCTTATGTCTTATGTTTCCTCGCTATTATTTTTTTTTCATATCTTACCATATGGATCATGTTTGCTTGCTAATTTTATCTAGCCATTTAGAAAACAAGCATGTATTCTTTTGTTTTAATTCTACCACTGGTAATTTCAAGTTGTTTAAAGTCCTCCTTTAACCAGATTTTTGCTCACTATTAATGTAAAACTGAAATCCGTCTTCTGGAACCCAGCTCCAGCTTAGCTGAGGAACTGATCATGCCACACTCTTCTCTTTCCCCGACACTCCATTCCCAATTCTTGGAGGATTGCAGGTCTTACAACCACAGCCTGTCTTTCTAAGTTGTTTCTGGCATTTTGTGCTCTTTCCAATTTTGCGTAACAACTGTTTAGTCTTGCTTCTACCATTAATTTATTTATTCCTAGTACTCCTGTACAAAGCTGTCCCTTTCCCAAACTCTTAATTTTAACTTTTCTCCAATAGTACATCTTCAAGTATTTTTAAAGAGCTCGTATGCAATATGTTTTCTCTGACCCTTGAAAATCTAAAAATATCATTCTCTCGCCATCACAGATGAACAATAATTTGGTTGTGTATACAACTTTTCTGCCAGGACCCTGTGCTTTGTTCTCTTTAGACCACTGAAGTAACTGGTTCCATTATTTCTAGCATTTTATGATGGTAAAGAGAACACACTGATCCTTTCCAACTCTAGGCTGAATATCCAGTAACTCACTTTCATCAATTATCAGTTAGAATCATGTGTGTATTCAGTACTACTTAATCTGGTACTCGTTTGAAATAAATCAGGCTAGCAATGTGGATCACTACTCTAAAGAACATAAGAAAATTATTTTATCTATTTTTATCATTTCTATACAAAATGCATCTTTTGCTCTGTAATCAACAAGCAAGGCTGCCGGTTCTCTTGCTCAAGTTTTCTTTAATAGTGAGTTCCTTGATTGTTTAAATCAATAATCACACATTTTTCTCAGCTGGCACATAACCTGCCTCCTACATACTGATGATTTATAAACCTGCAGCTCCAGAATCTCCTTTCCAACCCTTATCATTCTGCCTGATATCCCAAACCTAGAATGTCTAAAATCGTAAACACTCTAAACCCCTTACCTCCGTATCCCCTTCTCAGAGGGTGGCACTGTCGTCCAGTCATCCCACACCAGACCCTTACTCCCTCATCTCCACGTAATTCCCCAACTCCTACTAATTCTCCCCCAGAAACTTTACTCAGCTTATCCCAGACTCTCCCGATCCCTGCAACTATTACAACCTGTTTACTGCTCCTCCTGGCTTTAGTAATGTACTTCCTACTCTACACTCATTACACATATTAGGTGTATATAACAACACATCTAAAATGAAAATCTATGTTACACTTCTGCTTAAAATCCTTTAATGAGTAAAACAATATTTCTTTAGCCTCACTTCTTATTTGCCAACACTTTTCCCCATGTATATACTACACTCTGGCCTTAATGAACCACTTACACTTCCTCCAAATGCCAGGTTATTTCATGTCTATGTACCTGTGACACAGGTTGTACCGTATTACTAAAATCGAAATACCCTTCTCCCAGCTACTCAGTCAGGCCAACCTTGCTTGGTGCTCAAGCAGCCCTTTGTAAACTACCTCTTCCAGTATTTGTCTCAGGGTATTTTAATGAATCACTTGTCTGTGCAACTGAGGTCTGGCCCATTAACTATGTATTAGCAACTACTACTCAAGGGCTAAATCTGTTTTTCATTTTTATACCTCTAGTACACATTAAGGTCTAATAAATATTTGTTGATAACCAAACAAATTTAGAAAACAAAACAAGCATTTAAATTCACATAAGTGCCTACTTTCTAGTGACTGAAGACTAGATATGTGCCCTGGGTCTAGAACCTTCTCCTCTAAAGGAAAGTTCATAATGAGGACACAGCATGAGATCACAGAACAAGGTCTCAAATCTTTATCTCAGAGTCAACAAACACAGGGCACTTTCTACTGTAAAAGAATGGCTAGAAGAGTAAAGCATTAATACTTCTCAAAAGTGTTAAAAGGCACACAAATGCAAGATGGTATTATTTCTCCTGCTTATCTTTACAGAATAAATTTCCTATGAAGATGTGAAACACAAATGACCCCTATTCAGCCCTTTTAAAGCCGTTTTGTCCAAAAAGCTTTGGACAGACCTTGCATTTGTGCAGATTAACTATGGGCATAGCATACTATTACAAATTCAGTTATAACCACTAAAGTCTGGCAAAGGCACATGCTCAACACACTAATAATTCAGCTGTTAGACTAGAAAAATCATTGACAACCAAGCTGACATAAAATAAAGAGCTAAGATAAAACCTTCGACCATCTTCAAAACCAGATCATACAAAACATTCTACTAAATTCCTTATACTAAATAATTCATGGTATGAATTCCATGATAACAAAGTTGATAAGGCCCCATGGAATACAGGCTAGTACTTGGAAATACTTTCATTAGTATGAATTATTTAGTGTAAGGTCACTTGTTTTAACAGCCTTTGGTCTGTAACAAGTACTCACTAAGAGAAAAATCATCACACACAAAAAAATGAAAAATGCTTATTTAAATAAAAGAAAAATTTAGTAAAATTTTTTGAATTAACACATGGTCTTACATTTTATCCTTGTAGAAAGACTTATTAACTGCTCATATTTATCCCTTTGGCAACGTTTTTTGCATATCTTATTATTACAGACACTGTTCGATGCATTGATTATTCCTGAACTTCCAAAATCCTCTTTTTTTACATACTACAGTATACAATAAACTGTCTAGTCGTTTAAAAAGATTTCTAATCAATCACTTCTTTTGATGCTCCTAAAAAGTAGACAAGGAAACTGAGGCCTTGAGCTCAGTGGTAAAGTAAGGAACGACTCTAGCTCAGGTCTTCTGACGCCCTCTGACTTTTTTCACCAGCCCTCACTCTGGCCCTGCCTGCGTCCTTAGGGTCTGAGTCTCAGCAACAAACTCTATTTAATGAATAATTAGGTTAGTAGGACAAAATCAGCTTTGATGAAACAAATTAGTCTGTTATTTTAGTTCTTAAAAAACTCATGCCTTCTCCTTTTTCTTATTTACCTTCTCTTTCTATCTCTTTCTCTCTCTCTCTCTCTCACACACACACAAAGAAAGAGGCATAATAACTGCATCTTTGAGTTTGTTTGTTCTCTTTTTTACCAAGCATAGACTTCCAATGCAGATGAAGATTATTAAAAAAGGAAAAATAGGAAAGGAAAAAAATATATAAATGCCACTGACTTACAGTTACACAAAACTATCCTTACTCTTAATAACATGATTTGTCAATATAATTACAAGGTAAATCCAAGTTATATTTTATGTTTTAAAATTTACCCTCTCAGAAAATCAATCCAATTGCTCTTATGTTCTTCTTTATATCCCAGAACTGAACTATGCTTTGAATGGATTGTACAAAGTTAATCTGGGCAGCTGCTAAGCAAACTTTCTCACCAAACTATGCCAAATGATTTCAACTCTGACCTGCACCATCTTGCAAGCCCTCTCTGCTCTTTTGAGCACAGACTATAAAATCATGCCAAGCTCTGTGTATGTATGTCTTTTAACATATACAAACATATACTAGACACAAATGCACTTTCTGGCACACCGATCACTGAATAAATCCATGATTTTATGGAAATACTATCCAAAGAATAAGGATTACCATTTTAAATTAAAAGAATAGCAAACATAACATTATGCTGATGAAGCTGTCTAGGATATTATATAAGAGACTTTAAATATAAATGGCTCTGACTAAATAATTAAAAATCTAATAGTGACTACAGTATTGCAGATACTCAAAATGGAATTATATAATTGATATCCAGTTAAATTTTGTTTTCAGAAAACTTCTGAATCTGTGAAAATCCATTATTCCAACTAAAGAATGATGAAGTGTTATAAAGATGGTATATATTAAGAGGCTTTAAAAATACAGATTTATTAACGATGGAAATGAGATTATTTGGAGGTTATCAACAAAAATACCTCACATATACTAAAGTCAGGCAGCACTTACAAGTTAACTTCATGTTTCCCCCAGTATTCATTGGGCATTTATTTACCTTTCAATAAAAACTGCTCTTCTAAGTTAGCAAGGATGAACAGAACCCCAACACACCTTCCTTGCACAGACTCACCTGCTGCTACGTGATATCCATCACCCCTCCCTACCCAGGACACCAGAGCTCTCCTCCAGGCCAGACCTCCCTGCTGAGCTCACGATACCTATCACCAACTTCCTACTAGACAGTGTCACCTAACATGAAAGGCGCATCCTCCTGCCACCACACAAAGAAACCATTATTTATTCTTACCTTGGTTCACTCTGATCAATGTAGATTAAATCAGAACTCAGGGAGTTATTCTATACTATCTGCTTAAACAACAGGATTCGAAATTCTAAACTGATCTGGCTAATATTTCTTCTCCTTTGTTTTTTATTTAGCATTAGGCACATTATTCCATAACTAAGGCAAAACTTCTATTTCCTTTTATCTCAGAAATACTTCGATTCTCACTTTCCCTGGCCAATAAGCAGGAAATTATACAGTCTGGATATTCATCTGATTTGCGGGCACTATACATGGGAGGATCTACATGCCTGTCTGGGCACCAGGATGGCATGTAAAAGGCCAGCTGCAAGCATGTTTTGTATAAAGATGTGAGATTTCTAAAACCACACTGGAACAAAGTTTATTCCACCTAAGTCTCATGATCGTGCTCCTACTGCTCATAAAAGACCACAAAGAGTCAAAATTACAAAAGAATTCAAAAACATTCCAGTGGAAGGAGCGAGTGTACCTCTTTATCTCTAGTGAAAGATATCTCTACCTGCAGTGAAGCAGTAAACACCATGACATAAATAAAATGTCCTAACAATCTACAAGAAACTTAAGTTTCTAATTTCTTTATTTCATTCCATTTCAATAAAAAAACCACAGCTACTCAAAAGTGAGGACGAGAGGGAAAAGGGAGGGAGAAAAGAGTGCTGAACCTGAAGATAAACACCACCACCACCTGCGCACGCCAGCACCCCACCCCAGCCACAACACCTAGGCTATTCTAGACTCCAGGCTCTCGCATTCATCAACTCATTTTTTTTCTTTAGCACAACTGGTGTATCTACCACTGAGCTGCTGGGAATACAAGAAGGACTAAGGCAATTCTGATCCCTCAAGTTATTCACAGAAGAGACACACAGAAATAGACTCTCGAGCTGAAAGGAAGCAAGTATATGGTAGATACCATCCCTGAGTAATGCTATTACAGAGTTCATAAGAAGGATTTCAGGGTCAAGCATGGCCTCATAGAGAAGACACCCAAGGTAGGTCCTAAAGGATATGCAGGGGCTCACCAGGCAGAAGGAAGAGAGAGGACATCCCAGACTGAAGCATGAACAACCAGTGAACACACGCGGTGCCAGGACACAGGAGCATGGATGCAACAGGGGCAAGAGCCAAGGCCCAAATCACAAAGTATTTTGAAGAGACGAAGTAGTTAGAAATTAGTCAAAAGACAACTGAAAGACTTTAAACAAGGAAAAAAACCTAGCTAGACGCGGGTAGAAAGTATTGGGGAATTTCTAAAAAGTAAATAAATAAATTTAATTCAATCTTAAATTTAAAAATGGGAAAACAGGAAGAAGACATGAAAGGGAGTTCTGTTTATAGAAAAAGAAATAACCCATTTTCTTGGTAATTTTTAAGTATACTATATAGTATCACCAAAGTATGAATTTTCAAGGCTGAATTTAATTCCTTCATACATCTCATAAACCAAATGTATCTTAATAGTTTTCTAACAAATCTACCTTTGAGGTCCCCTTTACAATAATCTTGATTCTATTTTGATGTAGGCTCCTGATCTGCCGTAACTAACAACCATTAAGGAGATAATAAAGCACCATCGCTGCTATTGCTGCAACAATCAAAATTTGAAAAGATAAAGGTAAAAATGACCTTACAATCACCTCACAGGAGAGGAGGTTCAACCTTCTCAGCAGGGTATTCAAAGCCTTTCTTAATGCAATTTCTAAAGGCCTTTCCAGGTTTATTTCCTTTGTGTTTCTTTATTAATTCATGAATATATACATTGTATCTTGGGTCCATTTGGCATAGGCACTTTAGAAGTATTTTAAATATTTTTTAAAAATAATTAACATCATGATTATTCTTTTAACCACTTTGGTACGGCGCTCACCGGCCGCGAAACCTTGCCCACAGCCAGCACTCACAGTCCCCATGGTAGTTTGTGCTGTGCATTGACCACGAATCCGTTTTGCTCTTGTGTGATGAGGAAAGCTTGAAAGCACTGAAAGCTTGTTTTACTTTACAGGCAGCTTTACTTGTAATGTAAATCAGAATAGGTAACGTATACATACATGTTTTTATTACACTATTTTTAAATATTCACAATTTTATTTTGATAAATGAAAAATTAGAAAAGTCAATCAAAATTATAGACTAAAGTCGACGCTCAGCTGTGCACCTTCATATCATGGCTGTCAGCTACAGTTGACACTCGGCTGTGCGTGGTCATCTCTGGCTACCCACTACAGTCGACACTCCTGCCGAAGTGGTTAAACTTCTAGCATTTAAAACTACGTAAAGATACTAAATAAAATGTATCTATTTGGAAGTTGAAAAACCTTTTTATTATGTCAGCATTTGATGGCTACAAATCAAATAAAAGTCTTCTATCAATTTGCAATTAGTGATTATTCTTAAGAAGGCAATAATTTCAAGTATTAGCCTAGTTATCTCCTTATTTAACTGAATACATTTTCTTCATGAGGGGATGGCTGGAGCATCAGAATGGAATTAATCTGATAAATACCACCTTCAATGGGCAGAAACGTTCTCACCCCTTCACAGAAAGCCAGGTCACTCAACTTGAGCTAGGAAGGAACTAGCCTCTAAGGAAAGGAAATAGTAGGATATTTAGCGAACAGCTTAGTAAACCAGCTTCAAGTCAACTTGATCTGTTAGTCCTGTTTTAACCTCATGTCTTAATTCCAGGAACTCATTTCTCACTTTAGTACTTGCTGCCCAAGCCTCTAACTTATACCTAACTGCCAAACTGATCACTGCCTTGACTCCACACCCCTCCCCACTTGCACCAAGTTTGTGTCTGACACACCCGTTTTTCCTGGTCCTGATCTCACCGCACTCTGAGATCTTGCAGAACTTGGAATCCAGATACAAAGCCTGTCTGGCCTCTCAAACTAGATCCCTGAACGTCCTGCCAGGGACCACTCACAGAGCAGACCTTTACCTGTTTCACGCAGTGAGACCTCCCTCCTGCCACCTTCTATGGACCTTGCGGGGACATGTGCCTGGCCTTCATCCCAGACTTCCCCAAAACCAACAGCTCAGTTGTTCTGGACACTGCCTCATTGCTAGGACCTGTTCAGACCTCCTACCTCACATAGTCTCTGGGAAGCGGTTGTCTGCCGTTCTCTGAATGGCCTGTTCTGACAGGAATGGTCCGAGGCCTGATAGGAAACA
Source organism: Microcebus murinus (assembly GCF_040939455.1). Taxonomy (NCBI): domain Eukaryota; kingdom Metazoa; phylum Chordata; class Mammalia; order Primates; family Cheirogaleidae; genus Microcebus; species Microcebus murinus. The sequence continues at coordinate 34,064,926 of NC_134126.1, forward strand.
AAAATATGCACAGGACGTGATTCACACCTTCCAGAAGCTTTTACTCCAGGAAGGAAGCTGAGAAAAGTACAACTACAGTAAGAGTGAGTAAGTACTTAAGGCTAAAAGAAGCAGAAGAAAGAGGGACTTCTTCGTATTTTTTGTATAATATTTAAGTAAGCCATTAAAGGATAAAGATGATTTTGATACACTGAGATTGAATAGCTGAAATGTGGAAAAAAGGCATGTAAAGCAGGAAGAAAAGCATAAAGATAGAGCAGGGAAGCCAGAAAGGACACAAGACTTATCAAAAAATGGTAAATTATTAGAAGTCACTGAAGTGCAAGGAAATATTATAGGAAAGGAACCTAGAGAGGTGGGTCAGGATCAGGCTACAGGCACAGGCCCCAGTATGGAGTCATTACAGATTGGTGACCCAGGAAATACGAAAGAGTATGTGGTCATTCCTTTACTCTCATATTCTGCAATTAATAAACCCTGAAATATTTTTAAAGCATAAAGCTGGGTTTTTGTTTTGACGTGGAATGCAATCCCCCCAGACTCAGGGTAATCTAAATATCTGACAGTGGCAACCCAAAGCGTTTTGTAACTGTGTAAAGTTGGCAAATAAACTTGGCATCTATGAGCAAAAAAGAGAAGACCCTCATGTGGCCATCTGTTGACTGAAAATCCACCTTCCTTCTCTGAGCAACCAATAGAAGAAGGGCTTGCTGAGCAGCAGTTATATCTAAAATAAATTAATAGTCAAACATTAGAGACAATGTGGGTTTTTAGAAAACTAACGCATAAATCTAAACAATATGTATGTACCAGCTTAGTTTTAATGTATAAATTGAATAAACTAATCAACTATGCAACCTATACACTTACAGGTAATTACAATATAGAAAAATCTGAGAATAATCTTTCCAAATTAGTGAACATTATAGGAAGTTATTTCCACATCTTCCTTTCTCACATTTTCTGCATCCTACTCTCCTTTTCATTTTTAAAAGGTTTCTTTTCTTCCTCCTACTTTATCCTGGCCATTGTATCGCCCCTCCTGAAATTGCCACTGCTGTCCAGGTTTTCCTTTCTCACTCCTGCTAACGCCCCCTTCCTTAGTTGTAGCCATTTCTGCTCACTTTCAGCTACCTGCCAACCCCCACCCCCAAATTTGGCCTGTGAACTGGTGGGACCAAATAGGAAACTAGGGAGAAAAATAAAGGAAGAAGAAAAGGAAGGATCGTAAAAGGAACGTAATCACAGAATCATTGCTCTTGCAGCTGCTGGAGGACTCTAGAGATCAGATGGTTTACGTTCTGTATTCAAGAAAGCATCCTTCCCAAGTTCCGAGAAGACTCACCTTGATTGAAACTGAACTCAATACCAAATGTCTACGGTCAACCGGATCATCTTTCTAACATTCTCAACATGCACAAGCAGATACCCCACGAAGTTCACAAGTTGGAAAATGTGTGAACAGCGACATTCTGAAGATGCCAGCCCGCCGCACGAGCACAAAGGGCCTAGGAATGGTAGCACCGCCCTGTGTGGGGCCACACACTGGGAGAAAGTCCCCACATTTCCTAATTGGACATCATTAGTGCATCATTGCAGCCCACGCTCCATTTTACTATCTGAACCATTAATCACACTATCGATGCTCTCCCCACGCCAGAAACTCGGCTCTTAAACTGAGTTGCACAGATATATTAATGTAGCTCACAATAAGTGGCAGACTCTGTGTTTGGCATTTGAAAAGATATAAAAGTGAACCTGGCCTTAATCCAGGATTTCAAAATCTTCTGACTGTGTCAAGCTGCCTCTTCCTATAACAAATAAAAAGGAAAGTGCAGGGATGGTCATAAACAAAAAGGGTTTATATTGTTTATAAACTCCTCATTTTTAAAAAAGATGAAAAAAAATCACCGATAGAAAGCAGTTTTTAAATTACCAAACAGGCTTTTTTGAATAAAGAGCATTATTTGCTTGCAGACACCTGTATCTACTGACAGGAAGACAAGTTAGAAGGGGCTCAAGTACCAGTCACTTGTTATCAAAGTCCCAAATGGAAATGAGACAGTCATAGGGAAAGGAACAGGTTATTCATCAGAATGTTCTAGAACCCTTTCCAGCACGGCCAGATACGCAACACAGAAACGCTTGGTGCAGTCAAGGTGTGGAACTAGACAGAGAACCACAGGTAGGTCTCAGGCAATGGTAGCTGGAGGCAAAAACTCTCAGTGGCAAGGCAAAAAAACACTTCAGGATCAAGGGAAGTGGTAAGCATTCACACCCCACTGAGAGAAATACTGAAAAAATGCCAAAAATGGTGAGAACAGCACGTAACATACACAGCACACTAACCAGGAACTGTTTGGTTGGGATGGAACTAAAACTAACACACAGATGTACTATTTTATCCTCAACTCGCCTGAAGTGCACTTTTCTCTGCTGTTATTACTCAACTGTTAATTATGAAATAGTTACCCTTCTTTATTGAATAATTACAATTGATTTATAATAGTACTTTCATAACACCTATCCATGTTTTGAGCTGAAATACTGATCACATTTGCTGTAAGACCTGATTATTAGACATAAGCTACTCCAAAGGGCTCCTCACTCCCAGTCAGAAATGTGAGCTGTAGGAAAGAACTCTCATTAAAAAAAAAAAAAGATGTGGTATGTCTTGGTGTGGCCTGAAGAACATCCATCTACATTGGCATTATCTGCACTCCTTATTTAAAATGCAGGTTCCCATCAGAGCAATAGCTCCCAAAATCTGCATATAAAAATCATCAGGGTCCTTGCTTTAAAATGCCAATGCTCATCCAATGCTTATCCAAATCAGAACTCTGACCCAGGCACTCCTGAGGACCACAATCTGAGAACACAATAATAGGACAAATGCTTCGAAAACACAACTTATCTTGGTGATGGCAAAAAGGTCACAAATATATTCTTGAACAGCTACACCGAGTTTTGTTTAACCACTTCGGTACGAGTGTTGACTACAGTCGATATCCACAGACGAACGCGCACAGAGACTTCAGCCAACAGCCGTGATATGACTTTTCTAATTTTTCATTTGTCAAAATAAAATTGTGAACATTTAAAAATAACGTAATGAAAACATATATGTATACGTTACCTATCCTGATTTACATTACAAGTAAAGCTGCCTGTAAAGTAAAACAAGCTTTCAGTGCTTTCAAGCTTTCCTCACCACACAAGAGCAAAACGGATTCATGGTCAATGCACAGCACAAACTACCATGGGGACTGTGAGTGCTGTCTGTGGGCAAGGTTTCGTGGCCGGTGAGCGCCGTACCAAAGTGGTTAAATTATCTTCAACATACAAATAGATATATCTATTTCAAGGAATTATGACATAAATCCTTTAGGACTGACTGGATTGATTTCTACTTATTCTACTTTGCAAGAAAGGATTGTCACTGAAACAGTGACAAACTAGAACCAACTTCTAAGAGAAAGGCCCGGCTACACAGATCAAGGAAGCTGAGCCACTCATGATCTCTGAATCATAACAAAAGGAGAAAAATTAGCAGAAAATGGTCAGCAGGGCCACCAAACATTTCAAGCACACAAGCAGCAACAGGAGCGTATATTATTTTCAATATACTAAAATGACTAACAAGCAACAAGGAAGCCTGGCTCTTGTGAATCAAGGTATCTAATATAAGGGAATGCGTATTTATGAAATATTGATCACCCATGAACTTTCTGGCCTTTCCTATCCTATTTACTTACTCTAAGGAAGGGCTCCTTCCTAAGACTCACCTCCACTTTGGTAATTTTTTCTGATTCTATTTCAAAGGAAAGACATAAAATATGCCCCAATGCTCCTCATTTCAGGGCCAACAGAAACGCTTCCCCAACTGAGGCATTCAAATATGACCAATTAGGCACTCCAATATCTGCCGACTTGGTTGGGTGTTCAAGGCCCTGACGTGGACAATCAGAAGTACAAATGCCATCACTATCAGCAAATCTTTACTGAGCACGTACCATAAACAAAGCAAGATTCTGCTAACTCAGACGTGAAAAAAAAAGAAAATAAAAGACTGTGCCTCCTGTCAAGAACATTACTAAACTAACACAAAGGCAATATTGCTGTCATAAGACAACAAAAAAAAAGGAACCTGAAATGAAACAAAGAAACACGGAATCCAGTTGAACATGGATTAACAAGCCTATATCCCTGGGTTTTAGTTTATTCTCACATTAAATAAAAAGACCAGTTTAGACAATTTATAAATTTCCTTCCAGTTCTGAAAGTATCTGACTTAGTTTAGTGGATTAGTTACTTAAGATGTCCTAACAGAAATTACAAATTGACTGTGGTAAATGGAAAACCTGACATCAGAACAGCTGCTTTACAGGAACAATGGAAATATTAACTGTTCACTACATACATACAGGGTGACTTGGGCGCCTTTATCTCTCAGACACAACCCCTACACAATCCTCACATCTGCTGTTAAGACCAACAATATCAGAAATTTGATAGTCTTTTATATGGTGAAAAACATGAATGGAAAAGTATAGTTTTTCCTGTTAAATTTTAAGTGTGTGATGAGAAGTAGGGATGAGGTCATCAGAGTACCCTTATAAGATGAGGAAAAGAAACACAGGGACACACAGGAAGAACCTGTGTGACAGAGGCAGGCAACAGAGTGACACGTCCATCAGCCACAGAAAGGCAAGGACGGCCTCCTATACCTGGAGCTGAGACAAAGGCGTGAGACACGTTTTCCCGCCAGAGAAAACACGTCCCTGTCGACGCCTTGATTTCTGACTTCTGGCCTTCAGAACTGTGAGAGAATAAATTTCTGTTGTTTGTTTTAACCTACCCAGTTTGCAGCAATTCGTAGTAGCTGTCCTGGGAAACTAACACAGGCATACCTCATTGCATTATGCTTTGCTTTACTGCACTTCACAGGTATTGTATCCTTCACAAATTAAAGGTTTGTGGCAACCCTACGTCGAGTTAAGTCTATGAGTATCATTTTTCCAACAGCATGTGCTGATTCTGCCTCTGTGTCACGTTTTGGTAATTCTCAGAATATTTCAAACTCTATTACGGTGATCTTTGACCAGTGATCTTTGATGCTCCTGTCGTAACTGTTTTGCGATTCCATAAACTGCACCTATATAAGATGAACTTAACTGATGAACTTAAATGTGTTTTCCAACTGTCCACTGACTTCCCCCTCTCCCTCTCCTTGGCTTGCCCTGTTCGTGAGACACAGCAATATTGAAATTAGGCCAACTAATAACCCTACGACAGCCTCTAAGTGTTCAAGTGAAAGGAAGAGTTGCATTTTCTCACTGTAAATAAAAACCTAAAATGATGAAGCTTAGTGAGGAAGGCATGTCAAAAGCCAAGACAGGCCAAGAGCCAGGCCTCACATGCCAGTTAGCCAACCTGTGAATGCAAAGAAAAAGTTCTTGAAGGAAATTAAAAGTGCTACTCCAAAATGGAACATGGTTAGTGGTTGTTAAAGCTAGGTGCAGGTTTACTACACTATTTTATTTTAGATATGTTTAAATTTTCTGTAATAAATAAACCACTTGCATAAAAAGACAAACAAGGGCCAATTATCATGGTTCACACTTGTAATCCCAGACTGAGGAGGCAGGATTCCTTGAGGCTGTGAGTTTGCGACCAGCCTGAGCAACATAACAAGACCTTGTCCCCGGCCGGGCGCGGTGGCTCACGCCTGTAATCCTAGCTCTTGGGAGGCCGAGGCGGGCGGATTGCTCAAGGTCAGGAGTTCAAAACCAGCCTGAGCAAGAGCGAGACCCCGTCTCTACTATAAATAGAAAGAACTTAATTGGCCAACTGATATATATATATAAAAAAATTAGCCGGGCATGGTGGCGCATGCCTGTAGTCCCAGCTACTCGGGAGGCTGAGGCAGAAGGATCACTCGAGCCCAGGAGTTTGAGGTTGCTGTGAGCTAGGCTGACGCCACGGCACTCACTCTAGCCTGGACAACAAAGTGAGACTCTGTCTCAAAAAAAAAAAAAAAAAAAAAAAAAAGACCTTGTCCCTACAGAAAATAAAAAAGAATTAGCCAGGCAGGGGCCACTAGCTATAGTAGCTGTAGTAGCTACTTGGGAGGCTGAGACTGGAGGACTGCTTGAGCCCAGGAGTTCGAGGCTGCAGTGAGCTATGATCACACCGATGCACTCCAGCCTAAGCAACAGAGCAAGACCCCATCTTGGGGGAAAAAAGAAAAGAAAAGAAAGACATTTACAAAATGAAAATACAGAAAAGATTGCTACTCCAGTGAACACACAAATGGTAAGAAAGCAAAACAGCCTATTGCTAAGATGGAGAAAGTCTGAGTGATCTGGATAGAAGGTCAAATAGCCACAACATTCCCTTAAGCCAAACCCTAATCCAGAGCAAGGCTCTAACTCTTTTCAATTCTATGAAGGCTGAGAGAGAGGCGGAAGCTACAGAAAAAAAGTTTCAAGCTAGCAGTAGTTGATTCATGAAGTTTACAGAAAGAAGCCGTTTCCAAAACATAAAAGTACAAGGTGACGTATGCAACAGCTGCTGAAGAAGATCTAGCTAAGATCACTGATGAAAGTAGCTACACTAAGCAACATTCTCAATGTAAATGAAACAGCCTTCTATTACAATAAAATGTTATCTAGGACTTTCGTAGCTAGAAAAGAGAAGTCAACACCTGGCTTCAAAGGACAGGCTGACTCTTGTGTTAGGGGCTAACACAGCTAGTGACTTTCAGTTGAAGCCAATGCTCATTTTAACATTCTGAAAATCTGAGGGCCCTTAAGAATTATGATAAATCTATCTCTACCACTGCTGCCAAAAATAAAAAAAAAATAAAAAAAAATAAAAAAAAAAAAGAATTATGATAAATCTACATCACCTGTGCTCTATAAGTGGAACAACAAAACCTGGATAACAGCAGGTATGTTTATAGTACGGTTTTGTAAATATTCTAAGTCCACTGTTGAGATCTACTGCTCAGAAAACGATTCCTTTCAAAATGTCACTGCTCGTTGACTAGGGACCTAGTCCCCAAGAGCTGTCACGGAGATGTACAAGGAGACTAAAGCTTTCATGCCTGCTAACACACCATCCATCCCACAGACCATGGACCAAGGAGTAATTTTGACTTTCAAGGCTTATAGTCTAAGAAACATATCTCATAAAACTATAGCTTCCATGGGTTAGTGATGCCTCTGATGGATCTGGGCAAAGTAAACTAAAAACCTTCTGAAAAGGATTCACCCTTCTAGATGCCATTAAGAATACTTGTGATTCATGGGAGGTGGTCAAAATATTAACATTAACAGGAGTTTGGAAGAAGTTGATTCCAACGCTCATGGATGACTTCGAGAGGTTCAAGACCTCAGCGGAGGAAGTCATTCCAAGCATGGTAGAAACGGCAAGAGAACTAGAATCAGAAGTGAATTTGAAGAGATGACTGAATTGTTGCAAGCTCATGATATACCTCCAACGGATGAAGAGTTGCTTGTTATGGGTGAGCAAAGAAAGTGGTTTCTTGAGATGGAATCTGCTCCTGGTGAAGATGCTGTGAACATGGTTGAAATGACCGCAAAGAATTTAGAATATTATATACACTGAATTGCTAAAACAGCAGCAGGGTTTGAGAGGACTGACTCCAATTCTGAAAGACATTCTACTGTTGGTAAAATGCTATCAAACAATATCACATACTACAGAGAAATCTCTGGTGAAAGGAAGAGCCAATCAATATGGTGAGTTTCACTGTTGTCTTATTTTAAGACACTGCCACAGCTGCTCTAACCTTCAGCAACCACCACCCTGGTCAGTCAGCACCATCAACATCCAGCCAGACCCTCCACCAGCAAAAACATTATGACTCACTGAAGGCTCAGATGATCATTAGCACTTCTTAGCAATAGAGTATTTTTTAATTAAGGTGTGTACTTTGGTTTTTAGACATAATGCTATTGTATACTTAATAGACTACAGTATAGTATAAACATAACCTTTTAAAATTTTTTTATTTTAATTATTATGGGTACATACACTTGTATATCTTTATGGGGTACTTGTGATGTTTTGATACAGGCACAAAATGTGAACTAATCTAATCAGGGAAACTAGGGTATCCATCACCTTGGGTATTTATCACTGAGTTGTGTTAGGAACATTTGTGTTCCTAACATAACTTGTATATGTGCTGGGAAACCAAGAAATTCATGTGACTCACTTTATTGGGATATTCACTTTATTGTGGTGGTCTAGAATCAAACCTGCAATACCTGCCTGTGTAAGGGTGAAGAGCCAGGGCCCAGAACACCCATTTCCTGATAACAGGCTGGGCATGGTTCTGGGGCCCCCAAATAACAGCATCTTCCTTATTGCAGCTGTACCTTGATGAGGACAGGGGCTGTGTGGTCCATCTCCCTTTGTGGCCAGGGACTGGGACACTTTGCTGGAAACTCAAACTCCCTCACAATCATCAAATACTATTAAATACTCTAAAACAAATTTATTCCTACTTTAAAAAAAAAAGTGATTAGAGACGTCAATGGGAGAACTATCTAATAAAAGACAATCTTTTATCAACAGTTGATATATTAAATATTCAAAGTTAAGTCAAAATAACAAAGCGAAGTGGAAAATAATGTCACTCAACAATAAAAATATTTATCAAATGTAAAAAAAACTTACTGAAACTATTTTACATATATTTTGAAAATGGAAAGAAATGGCAGTTTTCATTGAATACCATGCCTGCCACCTTACTATTCTACACATTTTAACACCAAAGACGGTAAAGAAAATAAAGTAAATATGTAGGTTGCCAGAGAAAGGAGAATAAATTTTTTTCCATAAAACTAATCCATCAAAAAAATTCTTCTTGTATAGTATCTTTTAATTTACATGTATTTGTTGACTAACAAACCATGCCTAGAAATAAACTAAATAAGGTGATACTATTTGCCTAAAATAAATTGCCTATTCTAGGCTTCTTTATGACAGTATGCAAACATGTCATATTATTTTACTATATGGTCTAGCAGTTAGATATAAAGGCAACGGAAGATTAGAAATTCACTATATTTTGGAAGTATTAATAATTTTTCATAAACATATCTATCCAATATTCCCTATCAGAATATAATAAAGGATATAGGCTTTGTTATAGTTATAACCACAATAAAAATTATAGAAATTTGCTTAAGTAAATATGAAAATATGGGGAAAATATTTCAACAATAAAAAAAAGAAACACTTTCTAGTAAGCACACTAGAAAGAACACTTTTAATCTTGCCATTTTTGAATCAGTATTCAAAGACCTTTTTGAAACTCCCAGTTTTTGTAGTCTGGACAATAACCCGCCCCACACACCCCCAGCTCTTATGGTTATTTTCTACCTGAGGAACTAAGGATTGCTGTCTATCCCCACTCTCCAAAAAAAATTCATAAAAACACTAACTCAAATGTGGGAACCATTAAATGATGCCTATGGAAATCACAAGAGCAAAAAGAGAAAGGAGAATTCAAGCAGAGAAAGCAGAAATGGCAGAACTAGGAAGCAGCCTGTTCAGACAAAACTGGGCCAAACTAGAGTAGGTGATAGGGCCTGTCATCTGATGAAACTGATAACTGGAGATGTGCTCCCCACCGCAAAGGTCCTAAGAATAAAGAAACAGGTGAAATGAAACTAACACGCACTGGGCCTGCTACCGTACATTTACAAAGATGTTTTCATTCACTCCTTAAGCAACCTTATATGAGCTGGGAAAATCATAGTCTGAACAAAGTAACTCACTCAACCAAGGTCATAAAGTAGATGACAAACCTAGGACTTCGTGCCTAGTCTTTTTCACATTTTGGGAAACACAAATAATTTTAATATATGTGCAGCATGGTCAGATAAGGAGAAGAAGCTGCTTGTAGCTGGTGAGAACCAGCCAGTAAGCTCTGAATACCCCAGGTCCCACCTGGCCTCCCTGAGGGTTGAAGGGTTAAAACTCCAGCACACCCACAACCTACTCCTGACTAGGACTGAGAAATTCGACTGTGTAATTTCAAAGCTGTTGCATTTTCCATTCTACTCTACTGCTTCTCGGTGGCTATACCCAGGTAAGCCTACAGCTAATTCTTCTTACAGCACAGGGAGGAGTTACCCTTCCCCCAAGGCACACACACCTTGACTGCAGGCCCTCTTCCAAAGCACAGGCCATTTCTAATATTTTTTTTTTTACTGGAAAAAATAATTTTTTCACTGGGGAAAAAGTATTGTTTGAAAGACTAAATTAGTTTTTCTGAAAAAGAAAAAATGTGCCCACCATCTTGCTCATGCCAAAAATTCCCTCTAAAGGCAACAAAGACAATCATACCAGTAGGCTTAAAATGAAAACTACTAAAGAAACAAGCCAAAACTCACTTTTATTAGGGTATTAGGGTATTAGTCAAGCAAGTAAAGATAAACGACTGACATCATAGTCCACCAAAGGGTTTTGTGATAAGGAGGCCTGAGAGAGGTGCACATTCTTTCAATGTCACAAGATAGGAGTGGATTCCCCAGACTGAATAGTGGAAAAACCTGAAATGGTAGATAATCCTAAAAGAGGTTGATACGTTTATGAAGTCTGAAATAAAACACAAAATTTGGGAATGTACAGCCAGGCATCATTCTGAGGGGATTGGGAAAGACCAATAAATTATCAAAAGAGTCTAAGGACCAAAAAATTATAAAATACTCTTGTGGAAAATTCCATATGCACCCAAACACCAACAGCCTAGAACAGGGTCCTCAAACTTTTTAAACAGGGGGCGAGTTCACTGTCCCTCAGACCGTTGGAGGCCCGTTGGAGAGTGGGGCGCACATTCCACACATGCGCACTGTGGGCCCGGGACGAGTGGGCTGCAAAGCAGGACAGGCAGTGGCAGCAGAAACACTTTTGCAGGCCCCATGTGGCCCAAGGGCCGTAGTTTGAGGATGCCTGGCCTAGAATCATATTTAGACCTTTCGGTATAGTCTTCAGAGCAGAGGTGGGCCACAAGCTTATTTGTATAAGCAAAGTTTTATTTGAATAAACCTATGTCCATGTGGTCAGAGTTACAACGGCAGCAGCTGAAACCATATGGCTCGTGGTGCCAGAAATATTTACTACATGGTCCGTTAGAGGAAAAGTTTGTGAAACCTCTTCCATACAAAAACAGCCTGGAATGAAAAAGGAGCCCTTAACTACTAGCAACAGAACACCAGTGGCAAGATTTACAAAAAGGCTTATTTCCATTATATAACAGAAAACATATATTTTAAAACTTTTATAGGCCACTTAATAAGTTTTGTTCATTTACATTGTTGCTTCACTGTGGATAGCTATCACTACAAAATAGCTCACTGTATAAGCTCATTACAAAAATAGTATGACAGAGCTGCTATTTTGACAAAGTTTTAAAAAGTTACCCTGCTCAAAAATATTAAGGAATGCTTCATGATCATCTGTGCTTCTCATTCCCACTGTCCACTAAAAACCATGAAACACATTCTGTTTTCTTTAGAATGAAAAATATTAACATTTTTGTGAAAATATATAACACATAGAGATAATCAAACTACTAATTACCAAAAAAGAAATCAGCAGTTCAGAACTTTTATAACTCGGAGATTAAATGATCTAAGTTTGAAAATTCTAAACTGCCATTATTATATCCTACGAATGCATATATTTGATTATAATTATGTAACTAAATATTATTCATCTATATTCCCTATAAAAATGGGGGGAGAGTTAAACTGGAACCATCTCAAAAGGGTAAAGAAACACTTCTTAAAACATCTTGCTATATATTTATGGAAATGCTGATAAATCACTGGTAAGGCAACTCAGAGCAAATAGTAATCATGTATGTCACTTCCAAGACACAGTCAAGCACTGCATTACGTTTGCTACCGTGTTTTATAGATGATGCACTGAAATACCTACCATCACAAGCCCCCAACAAATATTTGAAGGGACTTTAGTTTGATTGAAACCAGGAATGGGGACAGAGTGCTGCTTTGTGCAGCTGCAGCTACACTACACATTTTTTAAATACCAAAGCCTATTTTTAAAATAATAATGGTAAAAAGAAACAAAACCTGAAAGGAATTTTGGAATTTATTACCTAATTAAGCAACTTCTTTCTCAAAACTGCAATAAATAATCACAATTCTCTCCTGTCCAGATGCCCTGAATAGTGACTGCATTAGTAATGCTATAGAGATACATTTTAAAACATCAGACAGTTCCTAGGAAAAATAGTGTTTCGTTTTATAAACACGGTAAAAGTCTCTAATGATATCTCAGACCACAAATTTAAGTGGAAAAAAAGGAATCTACATCCCAGTAAATGCACAATAGCTGAAAAGGAAAGAATACTTCTATGTTTGCGGTAAGTCAGAGCCCAAAACTGTCCACTGCAACCCCCAGGAAGATTTAGGGGTGGAGGCTGTGAGATTAAATATTTACTTACACAAACTGTAACAGCACTGCACTTCCGTTTAAAAGCTACAATGTAGATTTTTAATTTATTAATCAGGCGTGTGAGTTATAGTGGCATCCACCTCCCCTCCTCCACTAGCACGCTGCCATCATGCCCTCATTCCAGAAGTGCTTCCCTCATTCTTGGAGCCAGCGCTGTCTTATTACCGGGCTGGGAACGGAACTCCCGAAACCGTCCAGCCAGGAAAACGTGGAAGGGAGGAGAGTAACGGAGGGTATCATCTCCATCAGATAAAACAGGTATGACCTAAGTAAATAAACCCGAATGGGAGTTCGGATGATAAAATGAGTCTGCCTGTACCCTGGAGATAAAGTTACAGTCCTTACTTGTTAAACTGACAAGATTTTAACTGTGAGAAGATTCCCAGGGAGGTCTGAAGACGCCTGACGACGCAGGTCCCCGCATGTCTCGGTCTCCGTGCTCAGGCCACTTCAGAGCAAGACCCCGGTGGGTCACGCAGACCCTATTTACCCGCCGAGCAACTTCGTCTCTCGTCCGCTATCCACTCTCGGTGGAAGAGGTTAGTAAGTTCGAGTGCAGTTGAATCTCGGAACGAGACACTCAGCGGGCTCAGAGGAACGCGGGTCCCCTCCTCTGTGTGACTGCGCATTCACCTCACAAGGCTGCGCCTCCGCCCGGCGTCCCTCCGCGGACATCCCCGCGGGAGGAACTCGGTCCCGCTCCACGCCCGCAGCCGGGGTAGGAAGTACCCGCCCCCCGGAGCGGCGTCCTCGCAGCCCATTGGCTGCGGAGGCCGCCACTCCTCCGCAGGGCGGGGTCTCCCGCCGCCGGGCGGAATCTCGGGCCGGCACCTCCAGGAGGGTCTCCCCGGCTCCCAAAGGCCGCCGCCCCCCATCGAGCGAGCACCCAGCCTCCCCACAGGGCTCCTCTGCTAACTTCTCACTTCGCCGGGCCGTCCTCTCTCGGCCCCCACACTGTCTCTGCCCTTTTGACCCCTCCTCGAGGCAAAGCTTCTTCCAAGCCCCACTTCTCCGCCACCCCGCGAGCTCCAGCGCTGCACCAGGTAGAGGATGCTGCGGTTCAGGACCGCGGCAGGCTGTGGGCTGGATCTCGCCCAGGGCAGCGGGGGATTCCTTGCTCTGGAAATGAAATGAACTGCTGGAGCTGTATGTTCGCCGTTTCAACAGCGCTGGCCTTCGCCAGGTGGTACGAGACAAGAACGCCCAGCGTCCATTCGGCAGGAGCTGCCACAACTTTCCGGGGTTCGCTGCATCTCTTGCTTTACTATTTACCGTTTTCAGGGTCTGACTGGCTGTCCCAAGCATTCCACAAACTTTCTGAGTGCATGCACACAAAGCCATTCCTCGACCACACCAGCAGCAGCAGCTCAAGGGCCTAAACAGATTGATAACACATATTCTGAGTTTGTTTTCTCTTTTCTTTTTTTTCCTGTAATGCAACCTGACAAGACACACTGCTGTCGCCTGCAAGGGAGTGTGCGTCTTCCTGAAACTGCAAATTCCTTGCGGAAGGAATCAGAAATAGTGCTTCTAACTATCATGGGTACAACAATACTCTACAACTTAAGGAAATCTGATGTTCTCAACTGCATCCCCGAGCTCAGTAATCTCAAAAGGAAGAGAAAAACCATTTCGTTTCTGTATAACACACGTTTCTGATTTCCAGTTAAGTCCCGCGAATTGCTCAAGGACGGAAACACGTAGCTAACTACAAACTAAGCATATTTTTTAAGGTTTTTCCCCCAAAAAGGACTACAGCCATGCAAGAGCACGATTCAACAGTTGATGCATCATCTCCCAAGGCCTAGAGAGCATGAATAAAAGAGGCAACAAGATTCTTGGGGTCCCCTCTGCAGCATCCTCCAGGCTGCGTGCGCTTCCTGACACAGCTCTGGAGTCACGTGGCCCCACTTTTCTCCTCCGCGCTCCGCGTCGTCTCCCTGACTTTGGCCTCAATTTCCAATTTCTTTCTCTTCCACTGCCACCATCACCACCAATGCTTGCTGCCGCCTCTCAATGCCTCTCCCCGGCATTTTATAATCCCGAGTCTCCCTGAAGCGCATCCCCAACAGGCCTGTCACGCTCCCCGACTTCCCCGGCCGCTTCAGAGTCACCCCAACCTCCCCGCTCCCACCGCCCACTCTCTCCCCGTGAACTTCACTTCTCCAAGTCGGGCCCTGCCGCGTGCTGACAGACGGACTCAGCCAATCCGCGCGGGATAAATAACCCACGCCACCAATGAGCGTCGCCGGGAGGCGGGACTTCGCGCAAGTTCCTCAGGTCTTGAAACGAGAGACCTGTTGCCGCCGCCGCCGCCGCCGCGGCCGCGAGTTTCTTAGTTACCGCCGCGGCCTCGGGCCACCGGAGCCGCGGCCGGGCGTGCGCTCCCCGCCGCCCGCCCCCACCGAAACCCCGCCGGCTCGAGCGCGGCGCGCCCCGCCCCGCCCCTCCTGCCCCGGGCCGGGGGGTTCCCGACGGCCGCCCTCTCCCCGCCCGGCTCCCGCCCGAGCTCCGGGCGGCGACTCACCAGGAAGTCGGGAGTTTTCCGTTCTCCCGCCCGCGAGGCACCGGGGCTGGCGGGCGGGCGGGCAGGCAGGCAGGCGAGGCTCGGCCCGGAGCCGCCGCGCAAAGGCTCGCTGGGGTCCGGGGGCTGCGGCTACGAGGCCCGGAGCCGACCGGCCACCTCCCGCCGCGCCGCCCCCGCGGACGCTGCAGGCGCGGGCTCCCACCCTGCGCTCGGCCAGGCGCGTCCCGAGTGCGAGCCTAGCGGCGGCCCATCCTCCGCGGCGCCGCCGTCAGGAGGGTAAACATCCCGGCATCCCCGGCAGGGGGCGTGGCGGCCGCCGGCCCCGCCCCGCGCCCCGCCCCCGCTCTCCTCAGCGCGCCCGGCCGCGCGCGGAGCCGGCGACTTCTTCTCAGGAGCCGGCGACGACGTCCTCACGAGAGCCGGCGCGGCTCTGGGGCAGCCCCGGGGGCTCCCCGCTTCCTTCCCGCCGTCCTTCCGCCCTCTCAGACCTCCTCGGGCCGAGTTCCCGCCTCGGCGCGGGCCGGCCCTGTCCTTAAGAAAGCGTTTTCCCTTCACGTGTGGTGAAGCGCTCCCATCTGCGGGTGGTGAGCGCCCGGGGACGGTCCCGTTCTCCTCGCCGCCGCGCCTCGACCCATCCTCCTCTCTCAGGTGGTTCAAGCCGCCCCCGCGTCTCCTGCGCGTGCGGGAAAACGCGTAAGAAAGAGGCGTTTTTCCTGAGTCCCGCTGAGCAGACCTTGCGTGTGTATAAAGTGGGGGTCCCAGAATAGGCGACAGCGGCTCGTAGGACGTTCCCCAAGGTGAACTACCCGGTTTGGGACAGAGAATCTTTGAAATAAATAAATAACATATGCATATGATGATGCAATGTAATGTATATAAACAATATTGCAGAAGGGCTGCCCAGCTGCAGCGGAACAGCAGTGCCGCGCTGCGAAGGCCGGGAGGACCGTCAGAAGTGAGGCTGCCGCACTTTCCCACCTGTGTAAATGCTCTGTTTCCTTTGCGGCGCTCGGGGAAGGCTGTTCCCAGCCGCCAGCCTGCCTGCCGGCCTGGAGCAAGCGCTGACGGAAAAGCAGAGCGGCCCGGCCAAAGAGGCCCGGGTCCAGGAATCATCATCTCAGAATCCAGCTTTCACTGCTCTGCTGTTCCTCTCCCCGCCACGCTTGCTCCAAAAATGCTCGTTTGGCCTCAAGAAACGCATTCATTACAATCCTTTGTAAGAACCACTTAGCGCTTATTATATTCCTAACTGCTGTGCAGTGCATGCTATGAACTATCAGATTAACTTTGGTGTAAGTGGTATTTGCTTATTGCACTTAATCCGTCTCAGTTGACACCAAGTTTTCGTGGGTTTTTTTGGGTGTTTTGTTTTGTTTTGTTTTGTTTTGTTTTGAGACAAAGTCTCGGTTTGTTGCCCAGGCTAGAGTGAGTGCCGTGGTGCCAGCCTAGCTCACAGCAACCTCAAACTCCTGGGCTCAAGCGATCCTCCTGCCTCAGCCTCCCGAGTAGCTGGGACTACAGGCATGCACCACCATGCCTGGCTAATTTTTTCTATATATATTAGTTGACCAATTAATTTCTTTCTATTTATAGTAGAGACAGGGGTCTCGCTCTTGCTCAGGCTGGTTTCGAACTCCTGACCTCGAGCAATCCACCTGCCTCTGCCTTTCAGAGTGCTAGGATTATAGGCGTGAGCCACCGCGCCCGGCCAGTTTTTGTGTTTTGTTATCCAGACAGCTTTACTGGCCCCACACAATTAAAACTTAGAGATAATTTTGATTATGGAAACCATTTTTTTTTTTCTTGAAAGGCTAATCTAGCTAGACCAGAGGTGACGTGTAGCAGGTTTGGTGTAAATGCAATTTCTCTGAAGGGAGAAAAGTTTGCTAGGAAAAAGAAAAAAAAAGTTTTCCTGAAGAAGGGTGATGAAGTAATATTAAAAATAATTCTCCTTTGAAAGAGATACCTAGCCAGTAGGGTAGACCAGAAAGGTCTAGCCTCCTTGACTCAAGCGAAGTGCTGGCAACAGGTGTATTTAAAAAGCTACTAGTGATTTTGGCAGCCACTGAATTTGGCAGCTCGATGGTGATGAGGCTTAGTCAAGCTGTTGAAATGTCTGGACTAAACTGGGCCAAGAGGAGGAAGTCAAAGTGCAGACTGCAGACAACCCGAGAGAGATCACTTTTCTCTGGCCCTGGCTGTGGTCCCTCTACAGTGTCAGAAAATAAATCTTCGTCTTGCTTTGGAAATGCCCATGAAAAATATTAGAAAGTTACTTTTTCACCTCTAATAGCCCCTTGTATTCAATTGTAAGTGGATCGTGCAGATGAACTTCCCATTAGAACAGTAAAATCGGCCTTTAGTTTTATCCTCACGCCAAATCCCTAGAATTCAAAATCACAGAAGGACACCTCTGCTATGTCCCAATTATCTACTTACGGTATTTTGAGAATACAGTTCATGGTTAAAAATAGTGGCATACCGACAGTGGCTTTTCCTGGCTATTTTTGTAGTAGCTATAAAACCAAGGAAACGTTTTCAATACACCGCATATATTTTTTAATGTAGGGAAACGCAATATATTGGTTGCAAAATAGGAAAGAAACGGTACCAACTAGCAGGTTGTGTTTATACCATGATTTCCTTTGGTCAGCACAATACAACTGAATATCTCTTGCCTCTCAGTATAAAAGCCAAAGGGCTGATTTGCAGTGGGCAATAAGTCACAGCAATGAAGGAAATATGTTCAGAAATTATTTCCCTTTTCATTCTTGTACACCTCATCCTTGATGTGGAGCCAAACTGCTAAGTCATTTCGCAGGACATAATTTCCTCAGCAATGATGGCATTTTCAATCACGGGTGTTCCCTATCACCGCTCATTTATGCTAACGGCTGTGGTGCTGTAGCCAGCAAATCTCAAAGACAATTTTTTAAATTGCAGGTTTCTTTGGAATATGTTTTATGTGAACATGTGTCTACCTGGAAAAGCGATATAAAAAATATCCTGTGATTTCATAAAGCTAAACGTAAAGATCTCGAGTCCTGTGTCATTTCCCTGGTCTTTCTCTAACTAACATCTTCTGTGCTCCTGGTTTCCATTTTGGAACACTCCAAATCCAGTCAGTCTGCATTAGAAGCAACCGTTTAATTCCTAACAAGAAAGAAAATGGAAGATAAAAGTTATTTGGGTTTACTTTTAGTATTTCTTCATAGTTAAAATTGAGAGGCTGCTCTTCAGCTACAGAGCCAAAAGTATATCCCCAATACTTCAATACGAGAAGTGAAAAGTTACATTTAGTATTGTTTTCATCTTTCTCACCGTTGTTTTTTTTTTTTGATACTTCAGCCTTTATTGATTAAAACATCTCTTTAATCTTTTTTTTTTTTTTTAGCTGGCCTACTTCATGGCAGAAGTACACTTTAAAATACCTGAGTAATTATTTCTTCAGCAGTTCAGTTGTAGTGTTAATGTTCAATCTCTTACTATTTGGAAATACAGGATGTGGGTAAACCCTGATTTGGAATCACGCCATGTTAAACCCAAGGCAGAGATACTGAAAGCAGGCACTACACTATGTATAACGAGAAGCCTGGTTAATCATAAACAGCCTGAACATCCTCCATAATTCTGCCACTGAATTTACCATTGAGTAACATGCAAACGATAGAGACATTTTATTGTTTAAATCACTCTGTCATAACAGCTTTTCCATGCAAAAGTCAGCATTATGCAGAGGAAGGGGCACCTGGAACAACGCTTTCCAAAACAAGCACAGTGTCATTTCCAAAGCTTGAGAAATTAGGGGGGTAAAATCAAGAGATGTACTTAAAAACTGGGTGAAGTGCTGGCTCTTCCTTAAAAGTAAGGGCAAGAGCCTTTAAATTCATAAGCCATTCGGGCACTGGAGAAGGCAAACCAATATTTATCTACAGGCTTATGGGATGATCTGCTCTTTGAAAGGGCAGAAGACAAACAGTAAAATGTTGCCCCATGGAAACAGCAAACAATCCTAATTAGATACCATTGTTACATTTCCCATCAGTGTTATTTATGGCTATGTAACTAATAGGTTTTATTTAATCTGTAGAACTTGTAAATTATTTTAAGGGTATTTATATGTATATATAAATAATTGTTTAAATAATTTAGAACTATATACATATAACGTATAGTTTGAGCAACCAAAATACACAACTATTTAAAATTCTGTTTTTATTTTCTTCTTGCTCAAACTGAAAGATAAAAAAAATTATTTTTTTCTGAAGACAAAGAGATAACAAAAATATTACTTTATTTTCTAAATTAGATGAAATTAATATTTCATTAGGTCTAAGTATTATAATCAGTATGTTTTCCTGTTTTACAATAGGAAATTGAAAATATCATAATTTAAATGGTATTTAAATGTAAATGTGACTCATCTGTCAATGATTAGTTTTAATTTTCTGTTTACGTTTGTAGAAATGCATTTCTATAGTTACTATATAACCAAACCTTTATTATTAATACCTGACTAGTGAGGTTATTGTACTGCCTTGAAATCTAAAGATGTAAAGAGATTACACTGAGTCAGAATAATCACAGTCTGAATCTTTGCTACTCATTGTTCAGCCCCTAAAGGCTAGAATCTGCTCTGTCACATTCAGAAACCTAGTATTTTAACTCCTCTTATGGATATTCTCTGTATTTCCTTGTTTTATGATTCTTTGATATTACGTTTACATAAACTATACAAAATTAATTGTCAGTAACCTCATTTGTACCTTAACATATGTTGCGACAATCAGTTGCTAAATTAAAAGATTTTCATGCCGTGATGAGGCAGCACCTCATGCATCGGTTCTAGGGACCGGAGGGTCCGGCGTGGGGTGGAATGGCCGCAGTGTTTTGCCCTTGGGTTCTACCCAGGATGATAGATTGTGATCCGATTCAAAAGAAAAGACGGGACTGAGGCAGTAAGTGGGGATACCAACTATAACCAACAATATGAATGCTTTCCAGGTACCCTATGATGGCAAGAGGAAAACAAGCTTGTGTACTAATGGACTCACTGTTCTCTTCACCAGTAAAGACAGTGTCTTAATGAAACATGAAAAATCTACAAAAGATATAGCTTAGAATTCACTATAAGAAAGAGTTCCTAAATTTCCAAGACAGGCCCTCAAATATCCTTCTCTAATAAAATGTTAAAATGGAACACAACCCATCTCTATGGCCTGGTTTAAATGGAACCTGTCCAGAAGCAAAAAGGTGGGCTAGAATCCCATAAGCTTACGTACCGTGTTTCCCTGAAAACAAGACCTACCCATAAAATAAGCCCCAGCAGGATTTTTGAGCATTTGCCCAATAG
This sequence comes from Microcebus murinus, assembly GCF_040939455.1. Classification (NCBI taxonomy): domain Eukaryota; kingdom Metazoa; phylum Chordata; class Mammalia; order Primates; family Cheirogaleidae; genus Microcebus; species Microcebus murinus. The sequence continues at coordinate 34,085,328 of NC_134126.1, forward strand.
AAGCCCTACCCCGAAAATAAGACCTAGTGGTAGGCGTGGCTGCGCAGCGCGTCTGCACAACCCGTGCATTTCTCGTCCGGGAGTGGTAAAGAAGACGAGCAGCCCTTCTCATCTGCCCCATCGTGACAGCTGCTACCCCAGAGGTGACCGGAAAGGTGCGGGCAGCCCCACCAACAAGGCCGGCTCCCCCTGTCAGGTCCCGGCCATCCTGTGCCTGCTGCAAGCTGAGGCTTCGAGGGGAAAATAACACGTCCCCTGAAAATAAGCCCTAGGGTGTCTTCCGGAGGAAAAATAAATATGAGACCCTGTCTTATTTTCGGGGATACACAGTATCCACCTGTTAGTAGTGGAGCCCCAGGGAAACGTGGAAGTCGGTCAAAGTTACCCTTGCTCCAAGCTCCTTGCCTTGGGTACAAGGCTTTGTTCTCATTGACTATAATGTATGACTATTAATATTCAGTTTTCTAGTGTTAAGGTTGATAACTGTTAGTACATGTGTTTATTTTTCAGTCTGAAACTTGTAATTAATATGTAGGCTTTCATCCCTTTGGTTCTTAAATGTTTTTTGATCATGGATATCTCTGTCAAAGTATATGTGATTTTGGGCCAGGTGCGATGGCTCACGCCTGTAATCCTAGCACTCTGGGAGGCCAAGGCGGGGCGGATTGCTCAAGGTCAGGAGTTCGAAACCAGCCTGAGCAAGAGTGAGACCCGTCTCTACTATAAATAGAAAGAAATAATTGGCCAACTAATATATATAGAAAAAATTAGCCGGGCATGGTGGTGCATGCCTGTAGTCCCAGCTACTCGGGAGGCTGAGGCAGGAGGATCGCTTGAGCCCAGAAGTTGGAAGTTGCTGTGAGCTAGGCTGACGCCACGGCACTCACTCAAGCCTGGGCAACAAAGTGAGACTCTTGTCTCAAAAAAAAAAAAGTATATACGATTTTGGAAATAAGTTACGCATTAAGCCAACTTATGGTGCACCCTATGGGGTAAGTAGGCAGTCTGGAGAGAACAAAAGATAAGCTGCTCTAAGAGGGAATAACAAGATATGGGACACACTTTAGATTGAGCCGTCCAGGGATGCTTCTCTGAGGCAGTAACATTTAAAGTAAGACCTGAAGGATTTACAGAAACCAGCAAGGTACAGTAACCTACACAAGGTCCCAAGATAGCTACATCTGTTTTTCCTTCCACATGGAGAAAAGCCTGCAGGAGCTCATGAGTCTGGGAATACAAAGATGCCAGCTCAGTGGCTTATTTTTTATTAACTTGGAAGCAGCCAAATTACCGTTGAACTAATAAATAAGTTTCCATCTGGGAAAAGCAAAGTTGGAAAAGTTTTCTGCCAAGAAACCCTCAGAATTATGCCTATGCCTTAGGAAGGATATGTAATTATTCTTTTCTGCCCTTGTTTTTGCTTGCTTTCCTCTCTCCCTTCCTCCCCCTCCCTTTGCAAAATCTCCTTCCTCCCTCCTTCCTTCTGACATATTTATTTTCTTGCATGCATTAAGACTATTGAATTCTAACAAATACAGCATCTCATTGTTTCTAAGAAGTCACTTTTTTAACATTGAACATCTTGTGAGGTTAGAATGTATCTTGTATTCAGTGGCATTTTAGAATCAATGAACTGTGGTACAATGGTACATAACAATGAATCTCTGTTTTAAGAGAAACAAGTATTTTAATCAAAATCTGGTCATAAAATGCAAGTTATAAGTAAATTGTCTACAAGAATTAGTGAGAGAGGCACTAAATTCAACCTTATTCCTGGTGCAAGCTGCTCTATTTAGAATTATATACTTTATAATTCAAGGTTTGCTATACTTCATTGATTTAATACTTTTAAAAATCTGAAAATAGGCCGGGCGCTGTGGCTCACGCCTATAATCCTAGCTCTTGGGAGGCCGAGGCGGGCAGATTGCTCAAGGTCAGGAGTTCAAAACCAGCCTGAGCAAGAGCGAGACCCCGTCTCTACTATAAATAGAAAGAAATTAATTGGCCAACTGATATATAAAAAAAAAAAAAAAAAAATAGCCGGGCATGGTGGCGCATGCCTGTAGTCCCAGCTACCCGGGAGGCTGAGGCAGGAGGATCACTCGAGCCCAGGAGTTTGAGGTTGCTGTGAGCTAGGCTGACGCCACGGCACTCACTCTAGCCTGGGCAACAAAGCGAGACTCTGTCTCAAAAAAAAAAAAAAAATCTGAAAATAATGGAAAAATTATTAATGATAAAACAATTTAAACTAAACTTCAAAAAGCACATCTGGTAATTTGGCCATTATGAATGAAGCGCCTATCACCACCAAGTGGCTTTGTAGCTTAATTGCAGGAAAGAGCACATAGAAATTTTTTTTTTTTAAGATAATAGTTGACAAGCAGATTTTCTTCCAGGTGATAGCAAGTAGAGGGTAATGAGACACACTCTCACCTCCACATTTTCAGTGGATGAAGTGAAAAAGAGCAGTAAATGCCCACAATAGATGGGAGTAACAAGTAATTGTGATTTGAGCTACATCAACAAAATGTGGACCCCAGGACTTTTGCTGGAACCGTTGCAAAAGAATAGAATGATACCACTGCTCTCCTGTGCCTTCTCAGCCACAGGATAGGGGGAGTCTGCTTGAAAACAGTCGATGCGCGGGACAGGAGAGGTGAGAAGTGGAGGAAGACGGATTTCTGACCCTGGATTCAGCCATGCCCGAAGCCAGGACTCAGACTTCTCAGTTACACAAGTCATACGTTGGTTTTCCATTTTAATTTTCCACTTCAATAAGGTTCTGTTTCTGCAATCTAAGGAATCCAAACCACTGTTGTATCCCATGACATCTATCCAGGGAGGGCTGACACTTGAGTCATGAGAATCTCTTCCTTGGAAGGCAGGGAGGTGAGAGAAGGGAGGCAGGTGGTGGGCTGCCTGGTGGGCTGCCTCCCATTTGTGCCTTCCATGTGCTTGATGCCTCTCGTAAGCCGCTGCGCACAGAGCCTGAGTGCCGTGTGCTGTTGGAACAGGTGGATGCAGAAGAGATGGAATAGCTGCTCCTTCTGCAGAAGCACTGAGGCAATCTCACGGACTAGGGCTGTCCAGAAAGTATCCAGCCATTGTTGTTTTATGGGTTTTTTTGGAGACAGAGTCTCACTCTGTTGCCCAGGCTAGAGTGAGTGCCGTGGCGTCAGCCTAGCTCACAGCAACCTCAGACTCCTGGGCTCAAGCGATCCTCCTGCCTCAGCCTTCCGAGTAGCTGGGACTATAGGCATGCACCACCATGCCCAGCTAATTTTTTCTATATATATTAGTTGGCCAATTAATTTCTTTCTATTATAGTAGAGACGGGGGGTCTCGCTCTTGCTTAGGCTGGTTTCGAACTCCTGACCTTGAGCAATCGGCCTCGGCCTCCCAGAGTGCTGGGATTACAGGCGTGAGCCACCGCGCCCAGCCCAGCCATTGTTAATATTACCAGAATGGTTACTAATCATCAGGGAGATGCAAATCAAAACTGCAATAAATTCCGCCTCTCACCTATAAAAATGGCCATTATCAAAATGAAATGAAAGGTGAGTGCTGGCAAGGATGTGGAGAAAAGGGGACCCTCACGCCCTGCTGGTGTGAATGTAAATTAGCACGGCCATCCGGGAAAACAATGTGGAGGTTCCTACAGAAACTAAAAATAGAATAACCACATGACCCAGCAATCCTACTTTTGGATATATAGCCAAAGAAATTGAAATCGGTATGTAGAAGAAATACCTGCACTCCCTGTTCATTGCAGCGTTGCTCACAATAGCCAAGATATGGAAACAACCTAAGTGCCCATCAACTGCATGATCTCACATACCTATGGAATCTGAAAAAGTCGAGCTCACAGAAGCGGAAAGTGGAATGGGGATTATCAGGGGCTGAGGGGCGGTGGCCGGGGAAAGAGGAGGTGTCGGTCAGAGGATGGAAAGTAGGGAGGAATAAATTCTGCTGATATACCACAAGGCACAGTGACTCCAGCTAATCATAACGTGTGTTTCAAAATAGGGAAAATAGTGGATTTTTAAATGTTCACACCACAAGGAAATAAGTATGCAAAGTGACAGGTGTGCTAAATAGCCTGCTTTGATCATTCCACAGTGGATATACAAGGGCTGTCTAGAAAATCTCCAGCCACGTAACCGTTCTCATTATATTAACAATGGCTGGATTCTTTCCGGACAGCCCTCATAGGCATTAAAACATCACATCCTGCCCCGAGATATATACAATTACTACTTGCCGATTAAACATCAAAACAATAATGAATACTAATTGTTGAGACTCAACTGCTCGATGAACTGAACTGTTGGATGGAGTTTTCCTTTATTTTTTGTTGTTGGTGGTATTTTGGGCCTTAGGTGTCTGTGAAAACATTACTGAGAGGCACTAAAGGGCACTATGGACTGAGAAAGTTGGGGGATTTCTGCTTGTGACGTATCCGATTGCAACGTGCTAGCGAATTGGATCAGAGCTGAGAATCAGTGCTCTTCAACAATCTGGATCTTAATATGCAGGGATTTGCTTTGTCTCGATCATTAAATTCATTTATTCATTCAACCAATATTTATCGAACACTTACTGCAAAGTACAAAGCATGCAGGGGCGTACACTGATAAATGACACAAGACCTCTCTTCTGGGTCCTTTATATCTCCCTACACAGATAACACCCTGTACAAAACGAGCTATTTAGTCACGAGAGCTTCCTTCTCTGCAACCGATGTAGAAATGCCACATCCCTGAAGAAAGAATCAGAACAACTATTAATTCTACAGAGTTACCATTTGCTACTTCCCAAAACATGCAGATTTATCAATAATTCGGGAAAATTTCTTGTGCACTGCACTGGACAATCTGAAGCCATCAGAGCAATGGCTTCAGACAGAGTAGCAAGATGGCATCTGTGGCTGGAAGCTGGAAGGCAGACTCGGCGCTCACCAACATGATCAAGGGTAGAAGATTAGTCACCTCTCGGTCTGAGAGATTCCACTGGGTGTGCCAGGAAACGAGGAAGGAGAACTTTAGCTCAGAGACAACTTCATCCCACAAGATGATAAACACTCTTGGGAAAGTTCTACTGGTATCTTTATCTTCCTTTTTCAAACTGAATGATACTTCTAGAATTTTAAACACGGTTATTCCATATATCCAAGTAAACTGATGAAAAAAAAATTTTTTTTTTGAGACGGAGTTTCGCTTTGTTGCCCAGGCTAGAGTGAGTGCCTTGGCATCAGCCTAGCTCACAGCAACCTCAAACTCCTGGGCTCAAGCGATCCTCCTGCCTCAGCCTCCCGAGTAGCTGGGACTACAGGCATGCGCCACCATGCCCGGCTAATTTTCTATATATATTAGTTGGCCAATTAATTTCTTTCTATTTATAGTAGAGACGGGGTCTCGCTCTTGCTCAGGCTGGTTTCGAACACCTGACCTCAAGCAATCCGCCCGCCTCGGCCTCCCAGAGTGCTAGGATTACAGGCTCTGCGCCCAGCCTACTGATAAAAATTTGATACAAGAAAATTTTAAAGTGATTATAGAAAGAGTTATATATACATACACACACACACATACACACACATGTGTATGTGTGTGTGTGTGTGTGCGTGTTTATTTATTTCAGAGATGCAGTCTCACTGTGCTGCCCAGGATGGAGTACGATGGCCTGATCATAGCTCACTGCAGCCTCAAACTCCTGGGCTCAAGGGATCCCCTTGCCTCTCCCTCCCAAATAGCCAGGACTACAGGTGCATGCCACCACACCTAGCTAACTTTTTTATTTCTTTATTTTTTAGAGAGATGGATGGGGTCTCGCTATGTTGCCCAGGCTGGTCTCAAACTCCTGGCCTCAAGTGATGCTCCTGCCTTGGCCTCACAAAGTGCTGGGATCACAGGCGTGAACCACCGTACTGGGTCACTGAATTATTGTATATTTTACTTCACAGCCAGAAATACTGAGTCACCATCCACATGTGCCAAGGGGCACTGCCACACTTGAGGGCCTTAGACATGCCAAAGTTCCTAGCTGGAAGTTCTGCACTGTTTCTAAACCTACTGTGATTTCTTTCAGTGACACAGATTTAGATTTAGAGGCAAGCATTGAATGAAAGGCTTAATTAAAAAAAAAAAAAAAACAAAAAAACATTCCCTCCTATTTTTCTCCACTATTCTCTAAATAGGCTGTGAATTACTGAGTTATCCAGAAAATGGCAAAAGCAGGAAAGAAAAGGAAAAGGAGGAGATGAGGAGGAAGAGGAAGAAATCATGTATAACTATAAGAGAATAGGAAGAAGCAGATTTGACCATAGTTGATCGAGTTGCAAAATCGAACATAGCATTGTGAAATTTGCCTTTATACCAGTGCATATTTGCAGGATTTGTGCTGGTTCATATTAAATCTGATGGTTTTACTGGTGTTCTTCTGAGGAAGTGAAATGCTTAGAAAAGAGAGTATTTTTAGAGCTCTTTGTCTATGGAGTACTTATAGCCATCTCAATAAAAAACAATTCTAATGGTAAAGTTTGCATTTTGTAATTGACAAAAATGTAAAGTCTTCAAAAAACATCTTATGGTCACATGAACATGATTACTAAGCATTAAGGATTCCATATGAAGAAAATAAATGTGCTCACCTTTCTCTTACAAATTGTTGGTTTTTAATGTAACTTTACTAAAATCCAGGGTCAAATATTATAATTCCCAAGAATCTTATGTTAATATTTTTCTGCTGAGGGCTCACCGGAGAGCTCATAGGACCGCTGTGCTCAGTAACTTCTCTGTTCATGTAAATTCTACGTTTGACTGGAGGCTTAAAACCCGGGCTGTCTCTGAATGATTCATTAGGAAGAACAGTAAACATGTAGAAAGAGTTAACTTCTTAAGGTTTCTCTTTTAATATCTTTAAGAATTACAGTCAGTCAAAATGGTTAAAGGGCACTCATACTAGTTTTGTTGTTATTAAAATAAGCGATGCTCTTTTTTCTGTTTTCACTAAACTAGGTTTCTTTCCCACAGATCTATCTCCCAGCCATTCATCAGCATAATGGCATCAGTGGGACTAGGGGAACTTATCTCACACGCTCCCCTGAGGCAGGTGCTAATGCAGCTCATTAATTTGGCAAGTGGAGCGGAAGTCCGGAGTGATGTGGCTTTCTTGTTCTCCAGGTCGGTCAGCAGACGGGACACCGTCTCCACCGAGCGGTAGGTTATAATCAGGTAGGAGAAATGTTTTCAAAAGTCAGTAGAGAGCAGTTGGAAGGCTTGGAGTGGGAACAGCATGATCACACATTTCTTACCCAAATGGCAGCCCACCCCACAGATTAGAGAGGAGGTCACCAATTTCAACAGAAACCACTGAGCTTCATTATTCAAAGGATGTACCCCAGCGCACAACAAAGAGATCTGTAGAGTCATAATTGAGTTTCAATTATGCACAAGAGCCTAAAACGTCTTCCTGGAAGAATGTTCACGTTCTACTCTTCCACATACAGAATGTCTTATATAGTCTATGCATATTTCTGAGTTGCCAGAAAAAAAATTTTTTTGAAGGATTTGACTAATCTGTCTTATTACATAATAAAAAAAAAAAAATCTGGAAATCCAATTCTGAACCATTATTTTGCCGATCCAAATTCAGCGACGTTACTCTACTTGTAATTTATAAGATTCCTTTCGGAGTAGCACACATGCTGCTGCCTTTACTATAGAGAATTTGTAGAGTCATCCGTTGGTATTTCAAAGGCAAACCCCTCTGCTTGTGAAGCAACTCTATGCATGCTTGAGAATCACATCCCCCAAAGGGCAAACCAAAGAATAGGAACCAAAAAATAAGTATAATGTTAAGATTTGACAAAGCTAAGAAGTATGCATGTGTATGCTCATTCTCTGTTTGAAATTTGTCATTACAAAAGCAAATTTAGCAAGGTATTTTTATTCAAAGCAATATTGGATTTATTTTATTATTTTTATTATCCACAATTTTCTGTTCCTAAATTCTATCTCCTACTAAGGAAAATATAATGAAATTTTCACTATGTGTTTTTAATCGCTTATATAATCCACTATATTTTCCTTGTTAACTCAAATGTTTTTAGTATGATAACTTTTTGTAAAAGCGTTGCATACAAATAGTTTTATAAACCGGAATTCAGAAAGGTTCAGATGAAAACCATAGTCCTGTGCCCCACTTTTAAATATTTCTGTGTTTAGCTCTTCTGGTAAATTTACTGCTAATAATTCTAAATAATATGCTGATATTCCAATAAACAAGGATGTAAGTAAACTAACCCCCTCTACCTTTCTCCAGAAATTTTCATGTCAATTATTCATTCATTTATCCACCATTTAACAATTACTTACTATTTTCCTATGCCAGGGAGCTTTCCTAGGTGCCTGGATATACCAGCGAATAAAATTGGTACTGACTGATTATCACTATGGTGCTCAAAGGGTGGTGGTGTTCTCCAGGGTTTTGGGGGTAAGGGGGGTAAGACCCACATCTGAGGGATGCGGTGAGCATTGTGGAGGGGAAGGGCACACCTCTAACCCTTGTTAGGGAGAGGCAAAGATATAAAATGCAATCAAAATGTTTATACTCTCATATCTTCTTGAAATAATAATAATTTAAAAAAGGCCAAAATCATTCCCTTTCTTCAGATAGAAAATACACATAATAATTAAGTAAATTAGGCCGGGCGAGGTGGCTCGCGCCTGTAATCCTAGCACTCTGGGAGGCTGAGGCAGGAGGATCCCTCGAGGTCAGGAGTTCGAGACCAGCCTGAGCAAGAACGAGACCCCATCTCTACTAAAAATAGGAAGAAATTAATTGGCCAACTAAAAATATATAGAAAAAATTAGCCGGGCATGGTGGCGCATGCCTGTAGTCCCAGCTACTCGGAAGGCTGAGGCAGGAGGATCGTTTGAGCCCAGGAGTTTGAGGTTGCTGTGAGCTAGGCTGATGCCACGGCACTGCAGCCTGGACAAGTTAGCCTGGCTAACTTTTTCTATGTATTTTTAGTTGGCCAATTAATTTCTTCCTATTTTTAGTAGAGACAGGGGTCTCGCTCTTGCTCAGGCTGGTCTCGAACTCCTGACCTCGAGCAATCCACCCGCCTCGGCCTTCCAGAGTGCTGGGATTACAGGCATGAGCCACCACACGGGGCCCTCTGATGGCTTTCCTTAAGCTAATTCCTTGCTCCATCTTCCATAATTCTCCATTGTTCTCCTTCCCTCCCTTCCTACATCCAACCCATTTAGCAAATCTTGTCAGTTAAGCCTGCAAGACATTTCCAGAATTCGTCTACCTTTCATCGCTGCTCTTACCCCAGCCCGAGTCCCCATCACCTGTCATCCGCTCCACGGCAAAAGCCTCCTCATTAGTCTCTCTGATTCCGCCAGCCAGCGCCCCCCGCAATCCATTTCCACAGAGCAGCCGGGGAGCCTTAAAACGTGTGCGGCTTCCTTTGTGTGTGACTTCCCCGCCCCCAGCGCCTTTTACCTTTTCATCCGGAATAAAATTCAAACGTCTTTCCAGGGACGCTGCCAGACCCCTCAGGTCACTCAGTTAATACTCCAAAAAGCTAAATTTAGTGTTTTTTAAAAGATGGCTTTGGCTAATTAGAGAAAAACAGATAGACTGAAAGTGGCCAAGAGTGGATACGAGGAAACCAGTAAGGAAGATTCAGCGAAAATCCAGGCTGCAGGTGACGAAAGCCTGGACTACAGCATTGGGGTGGGAATGGAGAGAAATTGCACAGACTGATACAGAGTTGTGACTTTTTTAAGGATACAAGTGTATCCTTAAAAACTCTTACAATAAAAACTCTTGAGAAAAAAACTCATGAGAAAATACTCTTACAATAAAAGATTAAAGAAAATTATAGGACAATATGAATGGCCTGAAGCCATTGTCCTTCTGAGTTTAGGGACCTGTGAGCTCTTCCAGTGGGTATCAAATAACCAGTTGAATATGCAGGTCTGAATACCATCAAAAGACAAAATAACGACCAATTTGGTTTAAAGATCTAATTGGCCTTTATCTGCAATTCTAGAACCAGGCAACAACTTAGTCTACAAAATAGGACGAGTATTCTGATGAGCTGAGCAGAGGAGGTTTGGGTTTATAGACAGAAAAAAGCTGAAGAAAGCAGAAACAGAGAACAAAAAGTGCATTGGTCATTTCGAATTTTCTTTCCTCTTAAACATCAAAGCAGAAGGGACTTCCTTATCATGCTGGCTAAAACTGGCTTCTTTGGAGATTGGCCTGTTATCTTTCTCTCTCCTGATTTCTTAGAAGGTCAGATAAATGGCTTAGTTTCAGCTTGGTGGTATGGAATCTCAGCATGAAAGACTCTGTTTTGGTTTGGTCTGTTGGGCCTGGTGCAGAAGCTAAGTCCAAACCAATGGCCCCCTATACATTTTTTTTTTTTTTTGAGACAGAGTCTCCCTCTGTTGCCCGGGCTAGAGTGCCGTGGCATCAGCCTAGCTCACAGTAACCTCAAACTCCTGGGCTCAAGCAATCCTCCTGCCTCAGCCTCCGGAGTAGCTGGGACTACAGGCATGCGCCACGATGCCCAGCTAATTTTTTCTATATATTTTTAGTTGTCCAGCTAATTTCTTCCTATTTTTAGTAGAGACAGGGTCTCGCTCTTGCTCAGGCTGGTCTTGAACTCCCGAGCTCAAACAATCTGCCAACCTCGGCCTCCCAGAGTGCTTTAATTTAATAGGTGATACTGGTTTTTGAAACGTGGGTGTAGAAATGGTAAATAAAGCCAGGAGAGTGGATAACAGTGATAAAGAAGTAAGATTAGGGCAATGTCATTGAAGAACGTCAATATTTTAGAGCAAGGTTTGTTTTTCTGATTCACTTTAATATTTTTCTACCTACACAGAGTATCCTAATTGCTACAATCTTTGCCAGTTTGAAAGATAAAAAAAATAAAGGATCATCTCATTGTTTTGATTCATAGTTCTTTGATTACTTGTAACACTGTTTACTTTTTTACCTTTACCAATAATTGATACACATGTTTACCATAGAGTCATCTGTTTCAGTCCCAGTTTTTAAATTGTTCTATAAGATTTTTATGATGCAAGGGAAAGATGCATGAGGAGTTAAGTGCCCTGGTAAAGACAAATTCAACCTCAGATAAATATTTTCTTATTTAAACTTACCAACCTGAAAGAGAGCACATCCTACAGACAAAGACAAATACAAAATGATAAGTATGATGAATATGAAATGTAAAATTATACATTTGTAAAGGACAACAGAACTATTTCTGAAAACTTCCTGATCCTATCTATTAATGGAAAAAATGCAGCTGTGCTTTTCTGAAATGAGGAAATTTGACTAAATAAGCAATCTAAGAGTCCTTGTAACTCTGAAATTCTGCGATCCATTCACAACATAATGTACCATAATCACACTGCGACACAGCATCGAACACTTTATAATAAGAAAGGACCTTGGAATTACTGTATCCATTTGTTATATTTCGAATGCGTATCTCATACCGTATTTTGTTCTTTGTAGGCTAGGGATAGTTGTATTTGACATTGTATATAATGAAATACTTCATATTGCTTAACACATAAAAGTCACTCAACAAAATATTAAATGAACTCTCCCCCCAACATATTCTGTTTGTAAATAAGGAAAAAAACCCTGAGAACTCCAACCCTGAGAACTAGAAAGGTTAAGCTACTTTTGCAAGATCACCCAGATAGTAACTGAGAGACCTACAGGTCGTTAGACACGACCTCTAGTTCAACCTGAAAATACCAGCGTAGTCGTGAGCAGACCACTCAGCAAAGTCAGATTCTAAGAGCAGCTACACAAAACAGCGGAAAAGTACAATAATAATTTTTTTTTCTTTTTTGGTCTTTCGTTGTACGGTGACTTTCTCCCCATTCTACCACACACCCACCTTTGCCTCAGGGTAGATTACGATGAAAACAAACCAACAAACAACCCTCAATAGTCAGCTTTTCAACTCTAAAAAGAGGTCTAAAAGTCTCTAGAAGACTCTAAAAGTCATGTCAGGAAGAATGCATAGGAAATTCAGGTTTTCCAGTTTAAGAACAAGGTGATTAGGCTGGGCTTGGTGGCTCACGCCCGTAATCCTAGCACTCTGGGAGGCCAAGATGGGCAGATCACTCAAGGTCAGGAGTTCGAAACCAGCCTGAGCAAAAGCAAGACCCTGTCTCTACTATAAATAGAAACAAATTGATTGGCCAACTAATATATATAGAAAAAATTAGCCGGGCATGGTGGTGCATGCCTGTAGTCCCAGCCACTCAAGAGGCTGAGGCAGGAGGATTGCTTGAGCCCAGGAGTTTGAGGTTGCTGTGAGCTAGGCTGACGCCACGGCACTCACTCTACCCTGGGCAACAAAGTGAGACTCTGTCTCAAAAAAAAAAAAAGAACAAGGTGATTGAAGCCATAGAGTGAATCCCATCTCAATGAGGGAGTGATCATCGGTTGCCTTGTAAAAAAGGGAGAAATGTTTTTCCTGATTTGGGGGCATGAGCCTGGAGACAGAGGGAGAAGAGAGAAGAGGTCCCAAATAGCCTGCAACCCTCTTCTGCCCCAAGATGGGATTCTGAGTCCAGGGCTCTGAGCTGCCTTCGGCCCCACAGTTGGAAATGCTTTTCGAGACCACGGACAGATTTCATTTCTTAGAGCGCAGGCGCTTGTTCCTGCCCCCTGCTGGAAGGAAAGGGAACAGGACCTCCCAGTGTTCTGTGCAGACAGGGCTCAGACCCAGTGAACAGGCCGGGCAGGAAGGAAGGTGTCAAGATGCAGGCACAGAACCTCACACACCTGCCACGAGTCACCCCCCAGCCCTGGCTCTCGGGGAGCTGGAAAGTACAGAGAGGGTTGGTGGAGGAAGAAGCCCAGAATCTGGATAAGAGGGTAGGGTTTTCAGGTGAAACACAGGATTCCCAGCTAAATTTGAATTTCAGATAAAGAACTATTTTTTTTTTAAAATATAAGTATTGCATAGGACACACATATCAAAGTATTCTTCATTGTTTATCAGAAATTCACATTTAACCGGGCATCTGTATTTTTATTTGCTACATCTGGCAATTGTGGTGTAAAACTGTTTTCCAGGAGGTTATGTTGTTATCACTCTTTTTAAAGCTGGAAGAGACCCAAACATTGGTGGCTGGTAAAAAAATTACCGTGTTTATGCTAGATTGGGCAACAGATTGTGTTTTGAATTAAAATTCCTGCTCACCAGTAAATGTATTATTTACCTTCTCTGTGTTTTCAAGGTTCTGATTTTTGTAATGATGTTTTTGCCCCTAATGACATCAAGGGTCTGTTTTGAAAAATGACAGAAGTGATATTAAGGGAGGTATAAGTTCATATTTGCCATTAGAAAACAAAACAAAGAACTGATTAACTTCACTAATTGACCTTTCTAAATTATAAAAACGTAAAACCATCCTAACAATATTTTACGAGGTTTGGACTCCTAACCCGGCTAGTTACTAATTACCAGAAAAATACCTGACCTCGGGGGGTCACTGTTATTATTGAAAGCGGCTTAAAATTCATAACAAAAATATTGCAGAATCAATGTTTTTACGTGTTGAAATGTGAGACGGTGAACGGACATTTGCCAACAGGTTCTGTGCTGCTCGCAGCTCTCTTTTTTTTTTTTTTTTAAAGTGGTTTAAAGAGTTACCGATTATTCATAGAAGGCTTGCTAGAGTAACCAACTGCAAAGCAAGTTTTAATTCTCAACATTCCATCAGGTTTATAATGTACAGTAAACCTCAGGGCTACCACCTTTCACAAGGCCTGCAAATCAGCTTGTCTGCGTCCAGGCTGGAAACCACGCCAAGAACTGAGTGTTAAAAGAAGTTAAAACGGTCTCCAAAATTTCTGCCGTCCAGACCACACCACAGTTACCAGCAAAGAATGAGAAGGGTTTTGTTTTTTTTTTAGAGCTGACCAGCTCCACGCTTTACGCTATGAGGAATTTGACAGTGACAAGTGAGCTCTGATGTCTCTGTGATTTCTCTGGTTGGGTGCCAGCGTCCAAAGTCTCTGGTATTTAAGGCTCATCCTGCTTGAGCCTTCCGTATTTGGAACTCTCAGAGCAGACGTGTGAACAATTTTTACTCAGAACTCCTTGGATACAGGGCATGACGTGTCATTTGGAGAGTTCAATTTATTCTCAAAAAATATATATATTTATTTGATGGAAACATTTACCTTTCTACATTTTCTTCATTCTACTCCACCACTCGTAAGACACCAGGGAGTTTAAGACAACATTTGGGAACAAAACAACAAAGCGACATTAAATATACACAAAATGTGATATATATAATAAACACTATTTTGCATGTTACTTATAATGTTATTCTAATTTCAGAAATTTAAGCTTATGCATTCAATCAACTACTATTTATTAAGTCCTTACTTTTGCCAAATATTGTTTTGTTTGTTTTGTTTTGAAACAGAGTCTCGCTCTGTCACCCTGGGTAGAGTGCAGTGGCATCATCATAGCTCACTGCAACCTCAAATTCCTGGGCTCAAGCGATCCTCCTGCCTCGGCCTCCCGAGTAGCTAGACGTACAGGCACTGGCCACCACGCTGGCTAATTGTTTCCTATTTTTAGTAGAGATGGGGGTCTCACACTTGCTCAGGCTGGTTTCGAACTCTTGAGCTCAAGCAAGTCTTCCACCTTGGCCTCCCAGAGTGCTAGGATTACAGGTGTGAGCCACTGTGCCTGGCCTTACATGTTTGAAGTACTATTTTAACAAAACATGTAAGGAGCTTACATTCCAGTAAATGAATGTATTTCAGATGTGCTTTGGTATGTCTTAGAACTGAAGAAATACAGTTAAGTCAGGTGAGTTGTTTGGAATTACTGAACTTTATAAGACCTTAGTGGAAGTGGAAAATCCTTGGGAAAATATGAAAGGAATGTTGATCCCCATTAGTGAATAGACACTTGATGTCCATGTGGGAAGGGTCTGCCATTGGTACTGAATGTGGACTTTACTTATACTTTCTGCTGGCTGACACTGGCTACCGATAAACCACCACTTTCATCACTTTAGTAAATTCCTTTTTTTTTTTGAGACAGAGTCTGGCTCTGTTGCCCAGGCTAGAGTGAGTGCCTTGGCGTCAGCCTAGCTCACAGCAACCTCAAACTCCTGGATTCAAGCGATTCTCCTGCCTCAGCCTCCCGAGTAGCTGGGACTACAGGCATGAGCCACCATGCCCGGCTAATCTTTTCTATATATAGTAGTTGGCCAATTAATTTCTTTCTATTTATAGTAGAGACAGGGTCTCGCTCTTGCTCAGGCTGGTTTCGAACTCCTGACCTCGAGCAATCCGCCCGCCTCGGCCTCCCAGAGTGCTAGGATTGCAGTGTTAGTATTACACCGCGCCCGGCCCACTTTAGTAAATTCTGATGTAGAGGTTTTTTGCGTGTTTGTGGCTCCAAGCAACTGACTCTCCTGTTTTGAGACGTCTCGACTGATCTGAATATGGCTTTGCAAGGCAACCCTCCTTAAGAGACTACAGAGAAAATCGAAGATGAAACATCAGTCCCTAGTTTAAAATTACCAAATAACTTCATTGCTTTTCTTGGAATTACGTCTGGTAGCTGCATAGAAAAAGGGAAGTGTATATGAACAGTCTGCGCTTTTTGATTCAGTCCCTTAACTATTATAATCACCTCTTCTGTTTACTTCCATTTGCTTGCCAGTTTCCTCATTGGAAAGGGTTTTTCAAGTTACTGACTTCGTAAGAAATGAAGACTAGTCATTGCCAGTACCACCCTTTTTTCTAAAATTAGTATTTCTAATCACATCAGACGTGTTTTCAGTATCCAGAGAGGATGCCTGCTCCCCACAGCTATCATGAACCATTAACTTTAATTAAAATTTACAAGTCGAATGCTGCTACATCTGCTAAAAGCATTAACTTCCATGTTAATTACCAAAATATTAATGTTGCATTAAGATAACGTTCCCTTTTGACAGCTCTTCTGTAGTTTAATTATTTATTTTGTTGGGGAATAAGTTCTAAAAACTGAGAAGAGAGAAGACTGTGAAGTCAAATTAGAGAAATGAGAGAGAGTAGCCAAACTTCTAAGGAGCAAACCTTGTGGCTCAGACAAAGGTGACCAAAGCATGCTTGTATGCTTTATTCTGTGCTTAAAAGAAATACGTTCTCTTGTCTCACATCTGAAATATTTTTCAGAATAGTACTTCCTTTTTTTTCTTTTTTTCCCCTTGCAGACAGTTTAGAGCGACGGCACTAATATCCACGCCTAATCTCTACGTTCCCCAGTGTTTACAAGGCTACACGATCCTTAATTCATATAAATCACTTAAAAAGAAAAATTCAGTTTCAAAAAAAAAAAAAAAAAACAAAACAAGCCCTATGTGTTTTCTATTTAAATATTTATCTATTCTTTAAAACAGATTTATTTCAATAAGTTATCCAGTATACCTTTGAGCAAATAAAAATAACCAGAGGAAATGCTCAGTGATCTTCATGGGAGCATGGAACTGTGCCGTGCGAGTATCAGTAGAGAATCTCACGCCTCCTTGAAAGGGAGTATTCCTTAATAATACAGCATTTCCTAATATATGCTCACTAGACTTATCCTCTAAAGACGCAAGTCTATGTACATAAGTTAATTTTCAGATGGGACACATCCTTCCAGAGCGGGAATATATTTGGAATTGAGCAAAGCGTTGATGCAGGGACCTCGCCTGTGTTTCTATCAGTGCGTCTCAGTATCTGCGGCTGTGACCGCAGTATGGTAGGCACTCAATAAGTGTTTGGTAGTTGATTTAATGCCACTTTATGTCTTTTTCATTTTATGAAATATTATTTTTATTTTATTTTATTCTTTTTTGAGACACGGTCTCACTCTGTTCCCCGGGCTAGAGGGCCGTGGCATCAGCCTAGCTCACAGCAACCTCAGACTCTTGGGCTCAAGCGATCCTCCTGCCTCAGCCTCCCGAGTAGCTGGGACTACAGGCATGCATCACCGTGCCCGGCTAATTTTTTCTATATATTTTTAGTTGGCCAATTAATTTTTTCTATTTTTTAGTAGAGACGGGGGGGGGGGGGGGGTCTCACTCTTGCTCAGGCTGGTTTCGAACTCCTGACCTTGAGTGATCCGTCGGCGGCCTCGGCCTCCCAGAGTGCTAGGATTGCAGGTGTGAACCACCGTGCCCAGCCTGAAATATTATTTTATACTTTTTTCTTTGGGGAGCTTTTCTATATAACTGTATGGTTTCTATGCTTAAACATGTAACTCTGCATTTGGCCCTTTCAAAATGAGAAGCGGTCAATTGTATACAAGTGCGTGCTATTCCTAAATACTTACTATATACACATCAAATAAAGCTGATTATTTGGGGAAAAATACTCAAAACTGTTTATATATGAAAGTACTAAATTAATTTTTAACATAAGAGACATTCCCAATGCCTTAAGGAATAAGGAATTCTGTTTTTCCTTGAATTGCTGAGCAATGAACACTGAGCTTGTGTAGGTCCTGCCTTCCTTTGAGAGTTGCCAGGAGTTGAGAAGGGGGGTTCACAAAACTCTTTCTAGGTCCTCAAATCTTTACTTCACCATATCCGAGAGGGGCTATAGGCAGTTGTTGAAAAGACTATGACTCGTGTATTTATGTCCTTCTGTCTGTACATTTACAGCTACAGTTAGCAAGTATTTCATATACATTGTCTCTTTGATTATATCAACTCTTGTTCCCGAAAAGACTCCAAAGCAACTTGCTGAAAACATGCAAACATTTAAAACATCCGGACCAACAGCGGGGAGAAGGAAGTGGGCGGTTAAGACCAAAGAGAAAAGAAGGCAGATAGGTCAGCCACAAGGTCCTTACTGAGTTGAAATTTAACTTCAGCTTCCGGAATTGCAAAGCAAAAGGTTACTGTGAATAACTGTGGTTCCCAATGACCAGAAGAGACAGCAAATGCATGTCCCTAGCATCAGCAAAGCAGCGCCTACCCTCCGTCTCCAGCTTCAGAAGAAATAGCTTGTATGCCGCTTTTTATGAAGGGACCTTAAGAAATGAGGTACGGTGGTTTCTCAAACTTGGTTAAGAAAATGAAATGGTTTTCCTTCATTATTATTTTTTTTAGAATGGAATCTTATGACACAATTCAATATACAAAGCAGGTAAGAGTGGTGCCGGCTGCCCTTATGGAACTAGGGCTACCCTGAGCACCATCCTACCTGTTAAACTTGCCCCAGGCCTTGCCCGGGGGCTCCCGGGCCGTGAGGCCGCCATGCTGAATTTCTCTGCGCGCCAGTTTTCACATGTAAAATAGGAATGAGCATAGGCCCCACCTCCTCGACTTACTATGAGCGTTAAAAACATAAAGCATGTAAAAATGGTTAGCATACTAGTAAAATTAACTACAAGCTTTATATTATTATTATTATAGAAATAAAGATATGGGCTTCGGAGCCATTCATACCTGGGCTTGAATCTTTGCTCTGCTGCCTTCTAGCTGGGTGACTTTGAGAAAGTTCCCGTAACTCTCTGAGCTGTAAATCTTAACTTCTCTGAGCTGTAAATCAAGGGTGGTAATATCGACCTTATAGGACAGCTATAACATTACATAAGATCATTCAAGAATGGAAAAAGTGGAATAAAATAACCACTTCATATTTGTCATATATTATCAGTATTTTTTTATTTGACTTAAGGCCAGCTTATAGCAATTTCTCCCCGTTATCCACGTGAGGAAGAAGACTCAGAAAAAATAAGAAGCCATGATCTTCGGGGGTGCGGGAAATGTCCCTTGATGAATCGTCACCTGTAGTGCCTACAACAGCAGCTGCTAAAGGTTACACACTCGGCAGATGATGGCTGGAATTGGGTGACTTGCCCCAGGCCTCAGATACTGTGTGGAATCCATCGCTGAGGAGCAGAACGTGGGCCAGCAGAAAGCGCGTGCAGGGCAAGACCTGAGACGTCCGGTGCTTGAAGTTCGTGTTCTTATAAAGCGGGAGCGGCCGGGGAGGGGTGTGAGCGGCGCTCAGAGCTGAGGGGATGGGCCCAGAGAGGGTGGGGTGCTGGGAGCCCGGGGAAAAGAGGCTTTAGGGAGCGACGGGGGAGTGACTAGCCGCAGGAATGCTGCCGTAGGTCACAGGAGGAGCAGCTGGGAAGTGGCCGCTGGACTTAGCTGCAGGAGGTGACTGGCGCCTGGCCGGTGGCTGAGGCAGAAAATGAAGCTGACGTGAATTAAGGGGAAAGTGGGAGGTGAAAAACCAGGCTGGGACGCTTCCCCCCCCCCCAATAAGTTAGGCTCTGGTGACAGGGGTGAGGGGAAGGAGTGAGGCTTTTTTGTTTGTGTGTCTGTTTTTGTTTTGCTAGGATGCAAACGCAGTCTGAGACATACGGAAGGAAGGATCTGTACGGAGGAGAGGCCGGAACTGTGGGAGGCCAGATCATCACCAGGGCACGATTGAGGGAAGGCAGGAGGGCGGGAGGCTCAGGGCACAGGTGTGAGGAGAGGGCCAAGCCCCTCCTCCCCAGACAGCCCAGCTCGCCCCTGTCACAGCAAACACTCGACATTGCCAAAGCACGCGAGAAATGAAAGGCGCCTCTGCAGACTTGACGGAGAGCTTCTGTTTCATAAGAAGGGGACGCCAAAGTTTGCTGCTGGAGGGAAGGGGGAGGGGTGGGTGGCAGGGGTGGAGGCCGGGAGAGAAGGCCGAGTCCAGAAACCTGGTGCTCAGGGCCCACCGAGGCAGGGGTGGCCATGAACCCACTCTCCCAGTCCCTGACGTGCTCCGGGTGGGGGTGGGGGCGGGGGCAGGGCACACGCACCGCAGGCTGGGTCCTGGGTCGGGGCATTGCCAGATGGGAGCGAAGAAAGCACAAAAGGGTCAAGGGAACGGAACGTGTGGGCAAGAAAAAAAAAATGAAGATTAAAAAGGAATACTTTCCCGATTAAGTTGTTGTGAGGGTTAAATGCATTAATAATATAGTAATATTAACAGTAAAGGGCTTGGAATAGTGCCTGTCATATAGCAAACGCTCAGGAAAATTTTACTAGCACGATTTTTAATTTGAAAAAGCTGAGCTAAAGAGAGACCTGAAATCAGGAGGAAAAACAAAATGCAAAGAGGGAGGGCTCATCACGAATATATCAAGAGCAGTTGCGGTGGGAATAATCGAGAAAAATAATCCAGAAGGACAGGAGATTCGGTTAGAGGCTGTGATTTCTAAGTTATTAGATTAAAGTACAGGGTAGTTTCTTTTAGGAGAATCGAATTTAGCACTCTGGAAATCAAAGTTTACTCTGTTGCTATAAACATTTGAGTGCAGGTGTCTTTTTTGTAGAGTGTCATTGGATCGTTTGGGTAGATGCCCAGCAATGGGATTGCTGGATCAAATGGTAGATTCACTTGTATCGCTTTAAGGTATCTCCATATTGCTTTCCACAGAGGTTGAACTAGTTTGCAGTCCCACCAGCAGTGTAGGAGTGTTCCTCTCTCTCCGCATCCACGCCAGCATTTATTGTTTGGAGACTTTTTGATAAAGGCCATTCTCACTGGAGTTAAGTGATATCTCATTGTGGTTTTGATTTGCATTTCCCTGATGATTAGAGGTGTTGAGCATTTTTTCATATGTTTGCTGGCCATTCTTCTGTCTATGATGAGTGAGATGTGCACCATCTGGGGGATGGTCATGCTGGAAACTCAGACTTGTGGAGGGAGGGGGGGAAAGGGCATTTATTGAAACCTTAGAATTTGTTCCCCCATAATATGCCGAAATAAAAAAAAATTAAAAAGAAACAAAAAAGAAATATTCAAACCAGAACTTGTAAAAACATAAAGCAAGAAATTCACTGGGCCAATGAAATCTTAATTTTTGATTATTCAAAAAAAAAAAAAGTTTACTCTGCTTAAGAATCCCCCGAGAAGATTGTTACAATGTAGATTCCCAGGGCTTTCTCTCAAAAAAAAAAAAAAAAATATATATATATATAAATAAATAAAAATCTGATTCAACAGAACCAGGCAGTCGGCTTTGGGGTCTGCGTGTTCCCAGCCTCCTAGATGGCCCCGATGAGCCGGGCCGGGGCCGCACTTGGAGAGCCCTGGGCCGGGCTGAGGCTCTGGGCTGGCTGGTGAGGAAGAGGAGGGCCGGCCATGGGAGAGGAGGAAACCAAGGCGGCAAGAGGCCGGGGTGCGGGCTGACTCACTCAGAGGGCTGCTGAGCTCACTCGGGACAGAGACCAGACAGGGCGGGGAGACGACAGGACGGCAAGGTCTCGGGTGAACGGGGGAAGAAGGTACGGCGAAGCAGGAAGAGCAAGAGGCTCTTCCTGACGGAGGAGCTGGAGCCAGCAGGAGGCCGCAGCCCCATGGCAAGATTCCCATCAGAGCACGGGTGTTTCGAAAGACGGGGAGCAAATGTCTGGCAAGGCCTCTGCAAAGCAGGCCAGGCGGGGAGCGAACAGGCCAGGGAATATTCACAGCAGAGAAGGGTCAGGAGCCTCCCTTTAAGATACGAGCAAGAACAGAGGCAAGTGCGAGTCAATAGGTGGGTAACAAGTCCAGAAGGTATGACAACGGCTGGAAGCAAAGTACTTCCATGTTTCCCCGAAAATAAGACCTACCCATAGAATAAGCCCTGGCAGGATTTCTAAGCATTTGTGCAATAGAATCCCTACCCCGAAAGTAAGATCTACCCATCACATAAACCCTAGCAGGATTTCTAAGCATCTGCTTTGTACAACAGAAGCCCCACCCCGAAAATAAGCCCTAGTGACGGGTGGGTTGTTGTACATCAACAGATAAACAGTACAGAAACTGAAAAATTTTTTTTTTTTTGAGACAGAGTCTTGCTTTGTTGCCCAGGCTAGAGTGAGTGCCGTGGTTCAGCCTAGCTCACAGCAACCAAACTCCTGGCCTCAAGCGATCCTCCTGCCTCAGCCTCCCGAGTAGCTGGGACTACAGGCATGTGCCACCATGATCGGCTAATTTTTTCTATATATTTTTAGTTGGCCAATTAATTTCTTTCTTTCTCTTTTTAGTAGAGACGGGGTTCTCGCTCTTGCTCAGGCTGGTTTTGAACTCCTGACCTTGAGCAATCCTCTCACCTTGGCCTCCCAGAGTGCTAGGATGACAGACGTGAGCCACCGTGCCCGCCAAAGCTGGGTTTATTTAAGGTGTCGTATGCGCCCAACATTTTCTCTCCGTTTCAGTGATGGGAAAATGAGAACATTTTCCCCCAGGTCGTACAACTAGTTGGTGATGAATTACTTAATAGACGCAGAGAAGAAGACAGGAGGTGAGAAAGCCATAGATGGTGACTGACCTGTAAATTTGGGGTGTTAGCGGTTTTGTGGCCTGACGTAATAAATACAGGAACAGAGGGAAAGACAGGAAATATAGGAAAAGGGTAAATCAAGTTTGGGGGGACGATGGTATTCATAGCTTCGGACATTTAGTGAGGATGCCCGACAGCACTTGGCTGTGTGAGTCTAGAGTTCCAAGGAGGACTGAGAGCTAGAGACATCAACATAGGCCCCGTTAGTGTGTAAATGATAATTAAAACTCTTGACAGTTCATGCAAGTCGCACATGACGAAATGTATATTTAGGGAATAAGAAGAGGATGAGCTCTGGTTAGGATAAGATTTAAGACTTGAGGAAAGGAAAAGCAAAGGAAATCCGGAAAAGCAGGAGGAAAACCAATACAGAATGCAATGAAGCAACCCAGAGGATAAGGTAATGTCAAAAAGTGAGAGATTGGCCGGTATTTTCAAAGTCTACAGGAAAGACAAGTGAAATGACAGCGGGCAAACAGGAGGTGATCTTAGGGACGGAGCGTTTAGTGGCGCGGTGAGACTGGAAGACCGTTTACGGCGGATTGGGAAAGGAATGAGGAGTGAGAAATGGAAACAGTGAGGGGCATGACTTGAGACATTTTTCTGTTTGAAAATGACAGGAAAAGTCATGCAACTAAAATGACTTGTACGAAAAGCTATCTAGTCTGGCTCATGCAAAAAAAAAAAATATCCACGAGTATTTCTGGGTTTAGTCACTGCTGGATTCAGCAATACCCATGATGTCACCAGGATCCGGTTTCTCTCCCTTCCTCCGCCGGTCCCCTCCTCTGCCCCCTTTTCAGCGGAGCTGTCCCTCCCTCTCTGTGGCAGACAGCCTGTTGCAGCCCAGCACTGCGCATTTCCACTTTCCAAGCCCTTGGAAAAGAAAACCCACTTTCTCAAGAACTCAAACAAAATTCCCAAAGAGCGAGTCTGATTGGAGCTCATGGGCCCGACTCAGGTTGCTTGCTCTTCCCTGAATCTGTCTCGGGTAAACTGAGGGATGGGTTAGATAAGGTTCGCATCATGAGGAGGCAGGAGGGAACGGCTCCTTGGAGGAAAATCGGGTGCTGATTATCAGAAGAAAAGAAGACGGATGCTGGCAGAAAAAGCAACCGTCGTTGCAGAGATGATGAACTGCCATCTTAGGAAGCCTGGCCGCAGAGGAAAGGGAAAAGAGAAAACTGCATTAACGTTAGAGTGGAATCCAATGAGAGTTTTAGGGAAAAGAGACGACTGAAACGGGGAAGCTGAAGATGTCAGAGGGAGAGGGAACCGGATGGAACAAGCCACCGCGGGAGGGAAGAGCTGGCTGCGTCCAGAGAACAGTTGGCAGGGTGAGCGCTGAGCTGGACCGGGGACACCTGTGCCTCTGAGACCAGGTAGGAGGAGGTCGGGTTGGGGACGGAGACAAAGTGGTTTTCCATGGAGGAGCAGGACAGTCAGGAATTTATGCCTTACGCCCTCTGCCTTATCTGCAATCTAGGAAGGAAGGTCATGTGCGAAGGCTGAAGAGGAGGAGTTTATTAGCTGGGGAAACTGTGGTGTCTTCCGTGGGAGAATGGAAGAGTTTGGACGTGCAAGGCAAATCACTGGATGACATGAAGTTTTAAAGGATATTCCCAATTTAATTTTGTGTTTTAAGGCCATTAGAAATTTCAATAAATAAAACAGAACATAGGTATCAGCTCATACAGTGGAAACTTGGAATAAAATTATAGTAAAATATGAAGATATTTTGTTCACTTATTGGCTAGCATGGGGTTTATTTTAGCAAGAAATCTATCTTTGTTGGGAACGTTGATAAATATGTTCACTTGTGGGTTACGAGACCTCTAGAGTCCTTCATGTGAACGGAGCTGATTTACAGGAGACAAGAAGAGTCATATTCTGTTTCTTCCCACCACCCCCAGCTTTCCTGAGGTATAATTGACAAATAAAAGTTATATATATTTATGGTGTGCAACATGTTTTGATAGATGCATCCAGTGTGAAATGATCGCCACAATCACACTAATTAAAATATCCATCACTTCGCATACTGTGTTTCCCCAAAAATAAGACCTACCCATAAAATAAGCCCTAGCAGGATTTCTAAGCTTTTTTTTTTTTTTTTTTTTTTTGAGACAGAGTCTCACTTTGTTGCCCAGGCTAGAGTGAGTGCCGTGGTGTCAGCCTAGCTCACTGCAACCTCAAACTCCTGGGTTCAAGCGATCCTCCTGCCTCAGCCTCCCGAGTAGCTGGTACTACAGGCATGCACCACCATGCCCGGCTAATTTTTTTCTATATATATTAGTTGGCCAATTAATTTCTTTCTATTTATAATAGAGACAGGGTCTTGCTCTTGCTCAGGTTGGTTTCAAACTCCTGACCTCGAGCGATCTGCCCGCCTCAGCCTCCCAGAGAGCTAGGATTACAGGCGTGAGCCACCGCGCCCGGCCAAGGAATCATTCTGTATCTGCATGTTTTCTTACTTCAACGTATTCAGCTCTACAATGTGCCAGCCACTTTCTGATCCAGGTTGATACTTCATAAGTCTAGATGGTTAGAAAGAACCAGTGGGCACTGACGTATTAACACTAATGCTCATGCTGTTTCTCAGTCCATCAGTACAGCTCCGGTCAAAAAGCGTCCCCTCGCTACGCTAGACCCAAGTGCCAAACCCTTCGAGTTACCTCCAGCAGACAGTTCAGTGGCTACAACCTATCGTCCCAGTATTTACACCCTGGAGATGTGACTTTGTCCCTTCTCTTACCCACAGATGGAGTCTTTTTCTCCACCCCTTTGAATCCAGACTATATTTGGGATTTGCTGTAACCAATAGAGTACGGCAGAAGTGATGTTCTGGATTCCAGAGCCTGGACCTCAACATGCCTCACGGTTTCCATGTTGAGTCTCTTGGACTGCTCCCCTAGGCAGCCGTCTCATGGAAAATTCCAGAACAAGAGTCTAGTTGGAAAAAGAGGCATGACTTTCCTAGCTGAGCCTAGAGAATAGAGGGAGTAGTATAAATGAGCCTAGAAGAAACTAGCAAAGGAACTGTGCAGCTAACCATATCACACTGAATCATATGGTTGGGGGGGTTGGTGTTTGTTATATAGCAAAAGGTAACTGATTAAAAAAAAACACTTTAGAGAGATATTTGGGTATCTTTGAAGCTGCAGTCATTGATCATCGCTCAGTTGAAAGGAATCTTTCAGATACTTGAAAGACTGTAAATAAGACAATGACATTTTTATGGTCTTTTCACATATCATTGAGATTCTTAGATTTATTGGCCTTTTCTGAAAGCCACTTCCAGAAATGCAAATATTTGGCTTTTGGAAACATTTCAATGATGCACCATTTTTTTCCAAATGGGAAAAATATGTATGACTTAGAATCGTGCTTTTTGGCAAATGGAAAAGCTATTGGGAAAATACACATAATTTCTGAAGGGCCAAGGAATGGACGCAGCCAATCACATTTTTCTCTTTTGTGGATTTGAGTTACCTTTTCCCTCCTTCCGGGGGAAGGGTGCAAACGATAGTGGATTCATTTTTCTTCATGCGAATTTGAGTTTACTTAAGAATAATTTTTCTTTCTACCTCTTTAATGCAGAATATTGTTTAAAGAAACAATTTTCAAGTATAGAATAGGAGGAAGCAAGTTTTTATGAAAATAATTTTTCTAATAGCATAGCAGGAGGCAGCTCTGCTCCTGGCCTTTGTTACGTTACGTAGATTTAATTGCCTAGAGCAGGTCTTCTAAAGTTAAGTCCACTGAAATGTGGGCCTTCGAGAGCACATTTTCTGGAAATAAATGTTTTTTCAAACATTTCGTTTTACAATTTAGTTGTATCCGGGCTCTGCAGTGTTATGAATATTTTAAGGATTAAACTATCGATCTGAAAAGAAGTTGATATCAAATATCCAATTCCTGAAAGTCACCCAAGTTAAGGTAATTTTTTGCACACTTAAATGTTACTACCATTCCTAACTCACTCTACCCCCACACCCCTGAGCCTTTTAGCGCTTAAAACTGTCTGGAAACCAAACCATACTTTAAAAATTATTTTTATGGGGGGGAAAAAATGAAAACACATTTTGCTTTTCTTTATGGGAGATGGTGCACCTTCCCGCGACTCCTGCAGTGTGTGAGAGACCAGGAGTGGACTGTCGGATTTCTGCGTGGTCTCTCACTGCAGGCAACGAGGAGACTGTACTCAGAAACCCTTCGTTTGCCGACCTCAGAATTCCTCTTCCACATCACCCGGTCACCTGCAACACGGCAAATCCAGTGTAACTTTGCTCTACCCAATGGCTTCCGCTGCGCCTTTTTTTTTTTTTTTTTTTTTGACCCCATGAGAGTTTGGTATCTTTCTTTTCACTCTTTCAAAGCACGGCTAGACCTGCTTCTCCCATCAAGCCATCGAGCGGGAGTAGCATGGTGGGTACTTGTCAGAATAAATTACAATTTTTGGCAAGCAGCTGTGCCTCTGACCCACTCAGGAACTAGAATATTGCCTTGTAAAACAGCGCAGCCCTTCCATTATTACTTAATTAAAAGGCCAACATAAGGACACTGTTTTACGGGCTCTTTTAAGGTAGAGTCCCAGGATTTGCATCTTGGAAAATATCAAGAGAGATCAAATTTTTTTTTTTTTTTTTTTTTTTTTTTTTTTTGCCGGCTGCCAGTAGGCTGGTTCTGACCAGGCCGACTCAGAAGTGCCGCGTTGGTCAAGAACTCAGACCCCAGGGTCCCAGGGGAAGTTAACGCTGCGCGTTTTCTTGGTCCTCTCCTCTCCATAAACCAGAGGTTAACACGCCCCGAACCGGAGCCAGGAAATCCCAGTTCTCGTTCCCACAACACAACTCCACCAGGGTCCCGAGAGAGGCCTTTAGAGTGATTAGTCCCTGATGTTGGCTCCTCAGCTCTGCCAGTCACTTCAGGTTGAAAGCAAGGTCCTCCCCTCCCTCCCCGCCCCGCCCTCCACACCTGACGCACCTACAGGCTCCTGCTCACCTGGCTCCAGTGTGATTAAAACCCCGATCCCGCCCCAGCCTCTTGACTGAATTACGCTGTCTCGTAGGGAGTAGGGGGGTGGGGAGGGACCAGGTTGTATGACCAGGACGCAATGGTCGGCATTTGGGAAAGGACGTGGGGTGGCTGATGCATATCTGTGAGTCCATATTTGATCACTCCACTCCACTTTATAATCTCAATAATTCATTTCTTCATGATCAATAAACCTCTAGAACTGGCTTGTAGCACAAAAACTGTTAAGCGTCAGGGATATGAGCCAGAACATACATTTGGTATTTTACAATGATAAATATTGGCTGGCCTGCTAATTGGCGGTCAGCATATCATTTTTCCACTTAAAGATGTGCATCGAGGAGACACATTATCTAGGTGGCTTGTTGTGGACACAGGCCCCTACACTGGGGTGTGCCCATAGCATAGGCCTCCTAAAGCAGTCAGCTGTCTATTTCTGAGGCCTTATACATGTCTTTTTTTTTTTTTTTTTTTTTTTGAGACACAGTCTCACTTTATTGCCTGGGCTAGAGTGCCATGGCGTCAGCCTAGCTCACAGCAACCTCACATTCCCGGTCTCAAGCGATCCTCCTGCCTCAGCCTCCCGAGTAGCTGGGACTACAGGCATGTACCACCATGCCCGTCTAATTTTTTCTATATATATGTTTAGCTGTCCAATTAATTTCTTTCTATTTTTAGTAGAGACGGGGTCTCGCTCTTGCTCAGGCTGGTTTCGAACTCCTGACCTTGAGCGATCTGCCCGCCTCGGCATCCCAGAGTGCTGGGATTACAGGCGTGAGCCACCGCACCCGGCCTATACATGTCTTTTAATCAGTCCTAGTGAGCTGCTACCCAGGGGTTTTTATCTAAGCTGCCTTACCAGTTTTAGGATAACACCCAAAACAAATTTTTTTATTTTTATATGCAATGTTCCTGAGAGTGTACAGTCATCTACTACAGGCGTCAATAGCATTTTTTAAAACTTTTATTTGCACTGGATCTCAAGCTATTTGGATTTTGGAGGACTGTGTCAACTCAAAACGAAAGCTAGACCTTCAGGTGAGAATTTTATATTTTCTCTTACAGTTAATCTTAATTTTTTTATAAGAAAGAATGGAGAAATCTATTAGGAATGTAGCACATAGACAAAAATAAAAAATATATGTATAACTATCATTGATTAACTGCATGTTATATGGCAAACAGAGGCTAAACAAATTATATGCGTTGTTTATGTGCGTTTTATTTAATTCTTACGACATTAACCCCATCTTATAGCTAAGAAAACAAACGTGGCAGAAGGTCTCACGTTGGCAAGAGCACCTGGGAAGGGGGTCAAAGTCGTGCTTCTGTAAGGAAACTGCCCCCCCAATAATGGCATTGATCCACTGACAAAGGCAGGGCCCCTGGCACCCAAACCCCTCTCATTGGGCCCCATCCCAGCTGCATTGGGGGTAAAATTTCCAACACATGAACTTTGAGGATGCAGTCAAACCATAACACCATTCAACTTTCTCTGTAAGATACTGGGCTATAAGGACAACGGACACCTTCCAGCTTCTGTTTACTGCTTGCTTGCTAACCGCAAGGCATTATGGGTACATTATGGGATGCAGAGGAAAAAGACAAAGAACGCAGAAACCGGAGTCTCTCAGCTAGGACCCGGAACAGGTTGGAGCCTGTCGGGGGCAGGGTGAAGTAAGAACCGCTGTGGGGGCGGATGCATGACCAGTGTGTAAACAACTGAGTTATAAAAGGGCACTAGCACACAAAGGAGGGTCCCTGCCCAGAGAAGAGGCCACTGCGCCGCGCCGGCACTCTGGGGGCTCGGACCCTAGCTCGAGCTAGACAGTAAAACTCCTTTTGATAATTACAGCCTCGGTGCCTCTGTCTCTCTGTCCTGTGGCCCTGCGGATCTCGAATATAACAGCTCCTTGTGGTATTTGTCAGATTGTCTTAAAGCGATAGTGGGCCCAGAAATTGAAAGGAAAGAAGGGCTTGTTGAAACTAAAACCAGAGATGCCCCCTAACAGAAACGAGGAGCAAAGCCCATTTGGAAGGAGCAATGTCTGGGACCCACGGGGCGCACATTGCTCCCGGGGTCTTTTGTGCCGTGAGGATCGCGTTCTCAGACTCGGGGCTCCCAGAGGCTGGGGCGACCGGCTGACTAAAAGAGCTCACAAAAGCCTCCGTCAGATTGCAGCCAGTGACGATGATGGTCCCAGAGTATCCAAGGAGAGAGACAAAGTCAAAAGAGCTACAATCTAAAAATAATTCCACTGCACTCCCGTCTCTAATGTCATCTCTGTCTTTGAGAGTGAAGAACAAGAACAGAGGAAGGAGCTGAGGGTTTGATGAGAGTAGAAAGGGGGAAACGTGAATGCCATAGGAAATGGCCATTGGCATGTTTTTTAAATTTATTTTTACTCCTTATGATGTTTTACAAGGAGGAAAAGAAATGTACACCAAACACTGTTTGCTTACATAATAAATAGAACCTTCTCTACTATGTAGACCGGTTGCTGGTTTTTCAAGCTATTAAATGGGACAGCTACCTACAACGAATTTCGTATGCCACATGGGCCTCCACCCTCACTCCAGGGTAAGAACAACGCAAATAGCAAACATTTGTATGGTATTACGCGGTTTACAGAGGTCTATCTTTTCTAAAAATCTGTGTGCCTTGAGCTAAAAAAACCACAATCTAATACTTTAGTTTCTGACCCGGTAAACTCACGGAAGTCCTTTCTTCTTCTCCTATTTCCCAACAATAAAATGGGAAGAATTTCAACAGTCCGTGTTTACATATTTGAGGACTACTATAAAAATAAGATAGTCAAAGGGACGGGCTTCAAACGGCTAACCAGGTGCACCTGGTGTTCCCCGTTTCCATGGAGAGGAACCGGAACGGCGAGTGGATAATCACACTCCGAACGGATCGTCCGAGGGAGAATGCTGGAATCCGACAGAGCAACGGTGGGAAGCACCGAAGGCCAGTAAGCAGAGGGGAGCAAGGCAGCTTCTTCAGCTGGGGTCAGCCCGGAGTCTGGCAAAGGGTCCCTACTGCAGGAAAGTGTAAGTGAGAGACGCCCTTGGACCAGTTCCCTCCATGCACTCCTGAAATCCCGGCCCCAGGAGAGCCCTGAACCCCTGCAGCCCGGAGACAAACATAGGAGGCCGCCTGGAGGCCCTGGAGTCAGCGCCCCTGAGACAGAGCTCACTCTGGGTCCCGTAAACCGCCCTGCCCTGGGGCTGAACAGCCTCTGCATCTCCACTGTGTCCCCAAAGCCCCGTTGACATTCCCCAGGCACAGCTGCTACTGCCGGGGCAGGCGGGAGCCCCTGGCAGCACCCCTGTCCCCACCCCCAGCAAATGGGTGGCTGCACATGTTCACCTGCACTGAGTTATAAAATTCCACCATCCACAACCCCCTTCACTGTGAGCCACTGCGGGTCTGAGGTGCAAGTGAAGCACACACAGACCACCCCGAGCCACCTACGTGTGGCTGCCCCCACTGAAAGCAACCCTGTCCTTCCCAGTAGCACAAAGCGCAGCTACGGCTGCCCCCACCAGAACATTCCACCTGGAGATTACCTGCCCCTGCCTACAACAGCCAGTGCCTACATGCACCACTGGTGGCCCTGAAGGTAGGTCTGCCTAGTCTAGCTCCACCCCTCCATACCCAAGCAAGCCACCCAAGGACCATCCAGCCCCACTCCACCACCTTTGGCTGCTGAGCGCTTCTCCAGGAATCTGAGGTTGGGCCCACTCAATTTGTTGCTGCCAACACAGGTGGCATCCACACACATGCACCACCTGTGGACCTGGGGAATGGCCTGCCCAGCCCATCACAGCCACTGCCAACACTAGTGTGGACAGTACCAGTCCCAGAGGGTTGTCCCACCGTTGCCACTGCCATCACCCATGCCACACCCACTTTTGAGGGGCTCGGGATCTTTCCCACCCACTCAGCTCACCACTGCCATTTCTGGCACCTAACCAAGCCACGTGGAGGCCCAAGAATTGGCCTGCTAGGGTCCACTAACACTGGCACCAGTGTATGCTTACCTGGGGCCCAAGGAAAGGCATGCTCAGCCTATTGCTGCCACCACTGGGACTC
The DNA here is from genome assembly GCF_040939455.1 of Microcebus murinus. Classification (NCBI taxonomy): domain Eukaryota; kingdom Metazoa; phylum Chordata; class Mammalia; order Primates; family Cheirogaleidae; genus Microcebus; species Microcebus murinus. Next base: position 34,116,842 of record NC_134126.1, read on the forward strand.
AAAGACTGGCCTACCTGGCATCTCCCAGTCCCAAAAATCTTCACCACAGCCTCCACCAACAACTACACCATAAGCCACAAAGGAAATCACAGACACCACAGAAGCTGTTTAAAGCTGAATAGATCATAAAGAGACTTTGCTACTGAACACTCAGAATTAAATCCAAAGTGTCCTACCCAACCAACACCATAGATACATCTTCAGGAAAAAGTTCTACCCTACAAAAGCAAATTCAAAAAATTAGAAGCAGCAACTGTTACACCAGATGTGTAGATATCAACATAATGATACAGGAAACATGAAAAAGCAAGGAAATATGACACCTCCAAATGAACACAATAATTCTCCAGCAACAGATCCAAATCAAAAGCAAATTTATAGAATCATGGGAAAAAATTTAAAATATTGATACTAAAGCTCAGTGAGATACAAGAGAATACTGAAAAACTATGCAAAGAAATAAGGAAAACAATCCAGGCTATGAATGAGAAATTTACCACAGAAATAGATATCATTGAAAAGAAGCAAACAAATTCTAGAACTGAAGAATTTATTGAATGAAATTCAAAATACATTTGAAAGCTTCAATAATGACTGGGTTAAGTAAAAAACAACAACAACAAATTTCAGAACTTGAAGACAGATCTTTTGAAATTATCCATTCAAAAAAGAAAAATGAATAAAAAGAATGAGAAAATCCTACATTACATTTAGGACACTATAAAGACACCAAATATTCAAATGTTCAGTATCCCAGAAGGTGAAGAGAAAATGAAAGGATTAGAAAACCTTTTTAACAAAATAAAACTTCCCAAGTCTAACAAAAGAGTTAGACATCCAGATAGAGAAGGCTCAAAGATCCCCAAATAGACGTAATTCAAAAAGGTAGGCTCTATGGCACATTTATAGACAAACTATCAACAGTCAAAGATAAAGAGAAAATTCTAAAAACAGCAAGAGAAAAGCATCTAGTCACTTACAAAGGAACCCCCATCAGACTAACAACAAATTTCTCAGCAGAAACTTTACAGGTGAGAAGAGAATGGGATGATATATTAAAAGTTTTAAAAGAGAAAACCCTGCTAGTCTAGGATACTATACCTAGCAAAGTTATCCTTTATAAATGAAGGAAAAATAAAGTCTTTCCCAGACAAGCAAAAGCTGTGGGAATTCATCACCACTACACTGGTCCTTAAAAAATCGCTTTAAGGGAGTCCTATACCCATAAGTGCAAGAACGATAACTATGGTAATAAAAACACATAAAATATAAAAATCAGTGGTAAAACACAAAATCAAACAAGAAAAAGAAAAATATCGAATGTTACCACTACTGAATACCACCAAACCACAATGATAAACAATAAGAGAATAAGAAAGGAACAAAGGATATGCAAAATAATCAGAAACCATTTTTTTTAATGACAGGTATAAGCACTCACATAGCAATAATCACCTTGAATGTAAACAGATTAAATTTTCCACCTAAAATATAGACTGTAACTGAATGGATGTTTATAAAATGACCCAACTATATGCTGCCTACATGAAAGTCATTTCACATTTAAGGCGCATAAAGACTGAAAGTAAAGGGATGGAGAAGATATTCCATGCAAATGGAAACCAAAAGCAAGCAGGAATATTTATACTTATATCTGATAAAATGGACTTTAAGTAAAAAACAGTAGAAAGTAACAAAGAAGGTCATTATATATTAAGAGATCAATTCAGCAAGAAGATATAACAGTTCTAAACAAACATGCACCAATGCTTGAGCACCCAATATATTAAGTAAATATTATTAGATCTTAAGGGAGAGATAGACTCCGGTACAATAATACTGGAGACTTAGCTTCCCACTGACAGCATTAGACAGATCATCCAGACATCAAATCAACAAAGGAACATTGGTTTTACACTATACATTAGACCAAATGGACCTGACAGACATTTATAGAACACGTCATTTAACCGCTACAGAATACACATCTTTCTCATCATAACAGAACACCATTCAGGATAGACCATCTGTTAACGCACAAAACAAGTCTCAACTAATTTTTAAAAATTGAAATCATACCAAGTATCTTCTCAGACAACAGTGTAATTAAACTAGAAATCAATAACAAGAGGAACTTTGGAAATAGTACAATACATGGAAAGTAAACTGCATACTACTGAATGACTATTGAGTCAAGAAAGAAATTAAAGTGGAAATTTAAAAATTTCTTGAAACAAATGATAATTGAGACATGACATACCAAAACTTATGGGATACAACAAAATCCTGCTAAGGGGGAAATTTATAGCAATAAACACATCAAAAAGGTAGAAAGATTTCAAATAAATAATCTGATGCATGTCAAAAACTTAGAAAAGCAAGAACAAACCAAATACAAAATTAATAGAAAGAAATAATAAATATCAGAGCAGAACTAAATGAAATAGAGACTAAAACAATATAAAAGATTAACAAAATGAATTTTTTGCTTAAAAAAAGGTAAGCAAAATCAATAAATCACAAGCTAGACTAACCATGAAAAAACAGAAAAGACCAAAATAAAATCAGAAATGAAAAAGAAGACTTTTATTTTTAACCTGCTACCACAAAAGTACAAAAGTTCATCAGAGACTATTGTTAACAACTATACACTAACAAACTAGAAAACCTAGAGGAAATGGATAAATCCCTGAATATGTAAAACCAACCAAGATTGAATCGGGAAGAAATAGAAAATCTGATCAGACCAAGAGTAAATAATGAGAACGAAACAGTAAGAAAAGTCTCCCAACAAAATAAAAAAAAAAGAGTCCAGGACCCACTGGCTTCACTGCTGAATTCTACCAAACTTCCAAAGAATGAACACAGATGCTCCTCAAACTGTTCCAAGAAAATTGAAGACAAGCAAGTTCTCCTGAATTCACTCTATGTGGCCAGCATTACCCTGATACCCAAACCCGATGAGGACGCATCTTAAAGAAGAAAACCACTGGCCAATAACCCTGATAAACATAGATGCAAAAATTCTCCACAAAATACCAGCAAACCAAATCCAACAGCATATCAAAAAAAAAAACCCACAACACACCAACATCCAGCGGAATTTATCCCAGAGATGCAAGGATGGCTCAACACACGGATCTGTAAACACGATACACATCATGTCCACAGAGTGAAGAGCAAAGATCATACGGATCATCTCAGTGGGCACAGAAGCAGCATCTCATAAAATTCGACATCCCTTAATGATAAAAACTCTCAACACACTAAAAGCTCACAAAAAACATATCTCGGCATAATGACAAACCCACAGCTTAACATCACACTGAACGGGGAAAAAGCTGGAAGCTCTTGCCATAAGAACCAGAAGAAAACACTAAGGATGCCCACTTCCACCAATTCTAGTCGACACAGTACTGATATGTTGAATGTACTGTGTACACAGTACCCTACCCACAGCAATCCGGCTGTGAAGGAGAAAGAAATAAAAGCCTTCCAAGGTGATGATGGATACCCTAAATACCCTCAGTTGGTACATATTGTGTGCATGTAACAAAATATCACATGTACCCCATAAATACATAAAATACTATGTATTAATAAAAATATATAGTTCATGTGCTCTATTTTGAGATTATAGAATGAAATAACTCTATTTTGAGATTATGGAATAAGACAATATTAACATATTGTTAATATTGAAATATTATTTTGGACCTTCTTCAAGGCTTTTTGTCCTTATAACTGTCCTTATAACTGTATCCTTATAACTGTATAAAATAAAATTTTAACTTTTTTCTTTTCATTATGCGGAATGAAAATAATTCCCTACCATTAATGAATCATTTCTAGGCAGATCCTAATTAAAGAGAAAACAATTGCTATTTTTTCCTTGGTGATTAAAGGTGCTTTAGGGACTTTTTAAATCTAATCTATCTGCATGCGGTATTAAAAACATGAAACATCTTACGGAGGTTTTCATTTGAAGTGCCCAGTGTGTCGTATGGCACAATATAAGAGAATGGGGAAGTAGGATGATATAGTGAAGAGAGACCACATTTTGGAAATGAAGCAGCAGTAGTATACCTTCTGCCTCTGCTATTTATTAGCAAGTGATTGTACTTTGCCTCTTTGTGTTTTAATTTCTGCAATAGATAAAACGATTAACTGCAGGAATTTTTGTTAAACGAGATAATGTGTTTTCAAATGCCTGGAAACAATAGTTACTCTATAAACGTTAGATCTCCTCTTACCTTCCCTTTCATTAGGGTTCATTGCATGGGGCTGCCACAGGTAGGGATGCTTCCGTCAGAATTTTACGGAAGGATAAAATGAAGCACAATCATCAAAGTCTCTTAAAACCCAGCAGCCAGAAACAAAGGGCAGTTTGCTTTAAGGAACCCTGGCTCAGTCTGCTCAGGACACCCCAGCGATGGCCTTCTGAGACCTGGCAGAGCCGGGCCTGAAACCCAGGTCTCCTAATGCTGAGCTCTGTGTTTCCTCTTCCATGATTGTATTTATTGTCAGTTTTTTTTACATTCATTTAAACATTTATGCTATTCTCAAGAAACCAAAGTTAGTCTTGCCTTCTCTCCCCCTGAAAAATTTATTATTTGCTATTAAAATTTTTTTTTTTTTTAGAAACAGTGTCTTCTTTGTCACCTAGGCTGGAGTATGTTAGCTCATAGCTCACCGCAGCTTTGAACTCCCGAGCTCAAGTGATCCTCCTGCCTCAGCCTCCGAGTAGCTGGGACTATAGGTGTGCACCACTACACCTGGGTGTTTTGTTTTTTTTTTTCTTTCTTTCTTTCTTTTTTAGAGACAGGGTCTTGCTACATTGCCCATGCTGGTCTCAAAAAAATCCCCCTGCCTTGGCCTCCCAGAGTGCTAGGATTACAGGCATGAGCCCATCAAGCCTGGCCACTCCCCTGACAATTTTAATCTCAATTTCTCAGGACCTGAGAGTGCTTAGAAATCCTCCACATCCACTTGTCATTACTTACGGGGTCATGGTACCTAATGATAAAATATTTCCACGCAGTGGCCATATAAAACTAGAAATAATTAACGTGGCTCAAAAATAAAAGGCTCCAGACTACAGCTAGGACAGCCAAGTGGCACCAGGTCTTGAATCCGTCCCCATTTCTCTGATGCTGGCCTGGTTATTTAACCTCACAGGATCTCTGCTTTCTAATCTTTACATTGCAATTGGCTGCTATCGTCTAAAAGATACAGTCTGTAGTTCAAACACCAACGCCATAGACTTTTGTTTGCCAGTGCAATGGCATTGCATCAAAATACCTGAAGCAAAGCTCTTTAGATGAGAAATGGCCAGACACGCAATTTTATTAGATGATCCAACCCTAATTACATGGGAGATGTTCAAGTGGGAGGTTTGGCTCAAAGGATCGCCAAGGTTTCTTCCAGCAAAGGAGTCTTTGTTCTGCTAATGAGGCAAGCATCCATACACCTCCTCTGACATGTCTTCGCTCAGCAACACAAACCCAACTCTGCGTGTCTAGCGCCGCAGAACGTGCAATGCAAAACCTTTGGGTTTGGTTTGATCCAAACACTCCTCATAGTCATGCCCACAGCAGCAGAATTTGAAGCTTAAGAGCATCTCATGGATTTGATCATTGATGAGTAGTGTCCGTGGGGCTTTTTGTTATTGTTGTTGTTTTCTGAGACAGAGTCTCACTCTGTTGTCCGGGCTAGAGTGCTGTGGCGTCAGCCTAGCTCACGGCAACCTCAAACTCCTGGGCTCAAGGGATCCTCCTGCCTCAGCCTCCCGAGTAGCTGGGACTACAGGCATGCGCCACCATGCCCGGCTAATTTTTTCTGTATATTTTTAGTTGGCCAATTACTTTCTTTCTATTTTTAGTAGAGACAGGGTCTCGCTCTTGCTCAGGCTGGTTTCGAAATCCTGACCTTGAACGATCTTCCCGCCTCGGCGTCCCAGAGTGCTAGGATGACAGGCGTGAGCCGCCGCGCCCAGCCGTGCCCATGGTTTTGAAGCACTGAGCACATTTTTTAAAAATCTTTCCAGCGGACGTGTTTGTGTGCATGCTTTAGCTGAAATACATCACTCAGGCATTTTCTTTGTACCTTTGTTTTAATAATCTGTTTCCTTGCTACATTTGGTGTTTTCAACTGCGCTCCTACCTCCCGGCATTACTGGGCTTGAGAGTAGACTGAAAGTTATAGCAAAGTTAACAGTTTGGAAATGTGGTTAGCAGTGTGGTGTGGCAACTTTCGGTTAAAGTGCTAAAATTGCCAGTAAATCCGAAAAAAAAAGAGAGAGAGAGAAAAGCCCACAGCCAAAAGCAGAATTTCACCAACATGAATAATTTTCAAGGCTTAGGAGGCTATTAAACCTTTTCTTTACACATATTTTTAAGCTCCTTTGAGATCTCTCACTGAATTCGCAGATGCTTATAATATCTTGATGAGTCCAAGCAACGTTCAGTTTTAGAACCAAACCGTAAGTTTTCTTCCAGCTCGGAAATTTTTTAAATTTTATTATCTTTACTAGCAGGTCTGGCATGCAGCTTTAAGACCATGATGTGAACCTGGGTCAGATGAATGGCTGAACTAGTGGCTTACGACCTAAGTCTCAGAAATTTAGGAATGTGCTACATTTAATTACCCAAATAATACATTCATACATTTTCATTTAAGCTTTTATTTAAACAAACACCGACTGAGTCGAGACTCCTGCCAGGGCTTGGGCCGGGAGACTGCAAAGCTGTGGTCCCCCGCTCTCAAGTTGCTCGAAGTCAGATGGAGAAGTCTTAAACAGGCTTCCAGTACGTGCTGTTAGCTTGAGGTTGTCATGTCATAGGATTCCTTACTTCATCTTCCATAGGACAGCGCCACTGTGTTTAAGTCCTAGAATCCTACGTGCTACAGCGTGTGATGCACTTTGGACCCCTTCAGTGTGGTGGGTTAGGACGCCCAGTGCTCTCTGTGCTCCTCATTCTCATCACCTCCTCTGAAGATGAAGAATCAGGGCCAACCTCGCCCCTCTACCACCCAGGTGTGTACACACACCACCAGCGCCCGCTGTCATGTAGGGGACCACTGCGTAGATGGGTTAAACAATTTGGAGAAAGAAAGGAAGGATTGTCACTTGCCTTGTGCAGTCCAAAGCTGCTTAGGTCATTGTCTTAGAAAAGACGTCAGAGAGATTCTCTGAGATAGTGTCTTACAACTACCGTGTTTCCCCGAAAATGAGACGGGGTCTTCTATTTATTTTTCCTCGAGAAGACACCCTAGGGCTTATTTTCAGGGGATGTGTTATTTTCCCCTCGAAGCCTCAGCTTGCAGCAGGCACAGGATGGCCGGGACCTGACAGGGGGAGCTGACCTTGTTGGTGGGGCTGCCCGCACCTTTCCGGTCACCTCTGGGACGGTAGTTGTCACCATGGGGCAGATGAGAAGGGCTGCTTGTCTTCTTTCCCACTCGGTGACAACATGCACGGGTTGTGCAGACGCGCTGCGCAGCCACGCCCCTCACTAGGGCTGATTTTCAGGGTGGGGCTTCTATTGCGCAAATGCTTAGAAATCCTGCTAGGGCTTGTTTTATGGGTAGGTCTTATTTTCGGGGAAACACGGCAGAAAGGATATGGTGTAGAGACTTCTCATCATGACAGCATGCTTGCTTTCGTTGACATGAGTGAGCTTCGATGGTAGGTGATATGATTCCCAAATGGGTATTTTCAGGATCTTTTTGGTTTCTCGAAGTTTTGCAGGGATCATTTATTTGAGCAAGGAGCTGTACCTAGCACCCATTTGACTGTTTTTTTTTAAAACACTATGCTTTTTTTTTTAAAGCCTTTTGTCAAGCTTTCAAAGAAAGAGAGGTGGGAAAGTATGAAAAAGGAATATAACAGAAAGATGGCAAGGAGTCTTGAAATGATGGAATCGTACCTCTGTATGAATTGCTCTTAGGCTCTTTGGTATGTTCACAGCTTACTATGTTGGGGGAATCCAGTGTAAATGTAACTTGGGTAGGAAAGGATCTGAAGCCCTTCAAATGCTACAAGGAGACTGAAAAGAAAAATTTTTATCAGATCCTGACCCATTTCAGCAGCCCTGGTTATGTCTCTGAGATCACTCTTTCCTGCCATAGATATAGAGAAAACCGTGTCTAAAATAATCAGAGCAAGAATAAACAATTAGAATTGCTCAGCAGATTTAATATACATTATTAATATAGGCTATGTATGTCTCCCATTAATTTTTCCAATAAATCAGTGGAAGTATTGAGTATTCTTTCCTGAAGGCAGAAAACAGGTAAATTTGGCTATACAAACTTACTGAATTTCTATGGAGAAAAACAGAAATTATGACATAAATGAAAGGGAGGGCACATTGTTATTATAGCTGCATGCTAAATTCCACTGACCCACTGATAAAGATGATATTCATTACATCTCTATTATCTATATGATTTAGAAAACATCAATGCTACTTTTTACCTTAAACATTTTTAAGTGCAAATATTACTAAAATGCAATAACCTGGCTAACCCAAATGTCTATATCTGCTCCCATTTCCAGGCTGCTGAGAGTTCCCGGATAAAGTCCCACCATCCAGCCGATTACATGTTCACCCTAGATAACCATACTCCAGCCCCATTACAGCTTGGCAAACCCTCAGTTCATCACCTATATAATTTACCAGGCAAACTTTTCAAACTGTTTCTCCCATTAAGCCCACAATAAACTACTTCATTGATTAACAACAAAAAATTAACTTCTTCCTTCCTCAAATTTCTTTTTTTTTTTTTTTTTTTTTTGTCTGCAGGGAAGAAATGTCCCTCTTTTCAAGGCAAAACTTCCACCTGTGCTTTATAATAACCAATTTACTATAATCTCCACCAGGTCCTGGATGGACCACTTCCCTCTTGAAACTTCTATCTCCCCACTCCATGGGCTTCTTATCTACACATGTACATTTAGGTCTTAAATCTCACCCTCAGTTCTACTCGAATCTCCCCCCCCCCATCTAAAAATATCTCCTGTTCCCGCTAAACAATTCTGAGCAGCTGTCTATACCTACCACTCCTCTGCAACGACTAATCCAAGAGTCAGTTATTGGACCTCATCACACTTGCCCTGTCGGCAGCTGTCTTAGTCCATTTTCTGTTGCTGTAACAGAATGCCAAGGACGAAGGAATTTATAAAGAAAATAAATTATTTCTTATAGTTCTGGAGGCTGGCAAGTCCAATAACAAGGTGCTGGCATCTGGCGAGGGCCTTCTTGCCGCATGATAACACTGCAGAGGGCATCCTGTGATGATGAGAAAGCAAGAGTGTGCACGCCTGGGTCTCTCTTCCTATTATGAAGCCACCAGCGCTATTACGGATCCCCCACCATAATGACCTCATCTAATCCTGATTACCTCCCAAAGGCCCCACTTCCAATACTGTCAACATATGAATTTGGGGATTAAGTTTCTAACATACGAAATTTGAGGGACGCATTAAAATTTGAGGTAGCATAGCAGAAGCATTTCATACAACCATCTCCTTCTTCTGCAGTCACTTTCTCAGATTTTAGGCCATGGTCTCCTGGTTTTCTTCCTCTTTCACTGGCCACTCTTTCCCTGGGTCTAGCTTTAGATCTTGATCTCTATAACATGCATGACCCAGAAGCTGGTCCTATGAATTCTCTATGCTTTGTCTGCCTCACTTCCTATATGATCTCATCTAGTCATTTTTTCTTTCAGGACAACTTACATATTAAGGACCCTAGAGTTTATACACATACACAAACACACACATGTATGTATATGTACATTCTAAACTCTCCTTAAGTTTTAGATTTGTTATATCCAACTGCTACTTGATATCTCCACTTACATGTGTAAGTAACAGGCATTTGAAACTTATATCTAAAACAAAGTTCCTGATTTCCTACCTAAAGCATACTCCTCCCTAAATCTTCCTTGTGATTCAGTATCACTTCCTTACCATTCGCCCAGGAGCCCTTCCATTTCTTTACACCCCACACCCTATCCATGCACAAAGTCTTTTGGCACTAAACTTCAAGCTGCATCCAACATCCAAACTCACTCGTGACTTCCGCCATTATTATCTGTTGACTTCTGCAATGCTTTATGAAGATCTAGGTCATCTATAACCCCTTCTCTTCTTCCCTCCCTCCCTAATAAGAGTTATATCACTAATATTATGGCCCATTTTTGATCTTTATTTCCCCCTAATAAGTTGACCATGCTATCACCTGTATCCTTCCCTCCACTTCACATTCTTCTTTCTACGTCTCCACATGGACTCTTTTGCCTCCCAGGATCAGTTCACACATCTCTCCTCCATGCCCTCGAGCAATGAGATCGAGTCCTGGGAGGACAGGAGCCAGCCTGAAGGCCTGTCCTCTGACCCTCCCAAGTCCAGTCCCTGACCATGACAGGGACTGGTGTGCTGGTCCTGAGCTCTCTGTGGCACGCCCAAGCTGGCTAATGTCCTTCTGGGTCAGGGTGTGCCCCGCTCTGCTGGGGCAGCCAGGCAGGCAGGGCTGGCAGGCAGAAAACTCATGGTCTGAGCATCCCTGGGTCCACTGCAGGTCTTTGGGAGGAAAGGCTGGAGCCCCACCCTGTGGAAGCCTGGGTGTGTGGGCGCTCCGACAGGAAGGGGACGCTCCTGAGAGCCCCAGCTCCACCACCCCTTGGGGCACCCATGCAGACACGTGTGGGACCTGCCATGGCTGCATCAGCGGCTGTGGGCAGGGGAGGGGAAAAGGAGGAGAACAGTCTGAACAGAGGAGAGCTGGCACTCTGGTCTCCTTTGTACCAAGGGCTCCCTGGCTGGCTGCACCCTCCTCTCCCCTGAAGGCAGCCCACCCTGAACGTCCAAGCTCTGGGGTCACACAGCTCCCCACGACCCACCAGCTCCCCGTGGCCACCACAGCCTGGGCGGGTGTTGGAGAATACTCCTGTGGGGTCCAGTGAGAAGAAAACCGAAGGGCGGAGCTCCCTGGGCAGGACAAGGCACACGGTGGGTGGGGAGCAGTGTGGTGCCCACTGCCTCGGCTCGGGTCGGCGGTGACGGGGAGCGACCCAGGGGGCTGGCAGCCCCGTGCTCTCTTCTCAAGAGGCTCCTGGTTCCCTGGTGGCAGCAGCGTTTGGACTCATGAGGGTAGAGAAGTTCTCCAAGAGTTTGGGAGCCTGCAGTCTACCAGAGGTGTGAGGGGAGGAAAGACAAACACTCCCACCTATGCTTTCGGCAAGGCTCCCAAATCATCAGGGGGTGATCTTCCCTGAAATCATCTTTCTTCTTATTCTTCTCCACAACTTCTTCCTGTGGAACCTCCAGTAGGCTCTTGCCCTCTTCCTTCAGAATTACACCTCCCTCGGCTATGTTTTTGTGCTTTTTCTTCTTTGTGAGACAATCTAGTGACTGATGGGGACAAATTAATTTCTGGGGTACAGGGCAGGAAGATGAGGGGACAGCTAACATCGAGGTGATAATAGCTCTCTCCCACTCCCTGCAAGAGTAAGCACCATGTCTTCTTCATCAACCCTTATCTCCCTCTACAATTAGTCTAGTGTTTAGGGGCTTATAAGTGTTTGTTGAATTGAATAATAATGCATTAAATTTATACGTCATAATAGTCTATATGTGTCGACCACGAATTGTACCCTAATAATTTAAAGGAAGTCATTTATAACTGCCATGTGATGAGTAACAAAAATAAATATAATTTGCTTTTTCCTAAGAAAACTTTCATTCCTGTATGATTTCATTCAGAATAAGAGATTATACAGTCTTATAACATGCACATCCATAATCAAAAATCAACTACTAAATTATGGGAACACAAATTAGATCTGCTCATAGAACCCTTAAGCTTCAACTTTTCAACTCAAATAATATAATTTATATGATCAGTAAAGATTAATAATTCATCTTAACTCAAATTTGAAGAATTAGCTAACATTATATTACCAACTTTTCTGATTATGCATTCTTCTAGAACTACCAGTAATTTTGATTTACCGACACAGAGTGTATATTTTGTTTTCATGACATTTAGCAGGACTATGCCATTAATCAGCCTTTTGTTTTTACTAAATCCGAAAATTCATTCCAAAAGAGTTTCACAGAAACTCTTAATTACTGAAAGTGATGGTTCTGCTACTACATAATGTTCTGAATAATAAATACTATACTTATGGGGATTAATTATTAAATCCAACTAGGAATTATAGCCTTCTTAATGCAAATAATAATAATTGCACATAATAATGTTTAACATCTAGCAGGGGTACTAAAAATAAAAGTGCATTAATGCATGTAAAAGTAGTAAATAACACAGGTTCTATATATCATGGTAAAGTAATTCTGAGAACTTTTTTAATAGAAGAAATTCTTGGTCAAGCTGATGAGCATATGTCTACTCCCAGGAATCTATATGTCCTTCCTCAACTACCTTTTTTTTTAAATTTATTTATTTTTTTTATTTCTGCATATTATGGGGGTACAGATTTTAAGGTTTCAATAAATGCCCATTCCCCCTCCCCCCCAAGTCTGAGTTTCCAGCATGACCATCCCCCAGATGGTGCACATCTCACTCATTATGTATGTATATACCCACCCCTGCCCCCCTCCCACCTGCCCAATACCCTATTACTGTAGTACCTATGTGTCCACTTAGGTGCTGCTCAGTTAATACCAGTTTGCTGGTGAATATATGTGGTGCTTGTTTTTCCATTCTTGGGATACTTCACTTAGTAGTATGGGTTCCAGCTCTATCCAGGAAAATATAAGATGTGCTCTATCACCGTTGTTTCTTAGAGCTGAATAGTACTCCATGGTGTACATATACCACATTTTATTAATCCATTCTTGGATTGATGGGCACTTGGGCTGTTTCCACAGCCTTGCAATTATGAATTGTGCTGCTATAAACATTTGAGTGCAGGTGTCTTTTTTGTAGAGTGTCATTGGATCTCTCAACTACCTTTTAAGACCGCGTGTATAAAATCTCTTCCAACCCTAAAATTTTACATTTCTACCCCTACGAGATGGATGAGGCCAGGATGCGCCAGGATAATACAGCAATATTGGCTTTGGAGTTAGACCATGTTGAGTTTAAATCCTGGCTGCATGTTCTACTGCCTACTAGCTGTGTAACCTTGGGCCAGTTATTTATCCTCACTGGTCCTCAGTTTCCTCATCTATGTACAGGAGGAAACACTACCTATTTTAGGCAGGTAATTAGGAAAAGCCTCATAGAAGGTGATAATTTTTTCGGAGTCATGAGTGATACTCAAGGTTGGTTGGCAAAGCCTCCAACTTATAAAGAAAAAAAATTATAACTTCTTTATACACACTGAAAAACCACAACCTGATTTGCAAGGAAAATGACAGACCTAGAAATAGTTTTCATAACTAACAAAGGGCTCACATAAACCAATAAGAAAGGGAAGAGCAATCAGGTGCTAGAATTATATTCCATTAATCTTACTTCTTTGTCAAAAAGGCATTCAAACACAGAACTTAGTTAATGGTAGACCTATTTATCTTCTTAGTTCTCTTTAATCTATTAGTGCATATGTTTTTATTTTATGGAGGTCACTTGGAATACAGCCATAGATTTTTATTTAAGAAAATTAAGACTTAATATAAACATGAAATACAATTGGTCATGAGGCTGCCTTTAAAAATAATTCCAGGCATACAAAGTGGATAGTAAATGCTTCTAGTTATACAACTCACAAACATCAAATGTAGCACTTGCCAGGTGCTAATTTATATCTAACAACGTGTCTATTGTCTTACTAAGCATTCAGTGCACCTTTCTATGAGCTAGTTCCCCAGGTGATTCATGCGTGGGGCATTTCAAAATGCCATTTGAAAGGCATCTCCCCTCCTAGCACTCTTTGACTTTTCCTTCCTCCGAATGGTCAGAATAAACCACCACCACTCCTTAAGAAGCACTTATGGTTCAAGATTAAGAGAAATGTACTCATAAAAATGGAAAAAAGTACGCATGATATATGTACACAGACTATATATACAGACTATAACATATATATATATATACACTGAAAATTATGGTGAGAAAATGTTTGATATTTATCCGGGGCCCATGACACCCCCATATAACTGGGTCCCCGGGCAGTGTGCGCTGAGAGAGATGGGAGAGACAGAGACACAGACACAAACAGTAAGGTGAAGGGGTGCGGGGAGGTCAGGGGACCACCAGCATTCCCGTGAGCCAGGTGGCACTGACTGAAATCCAGCACCTGTGTTTTTATTCTCTTTTTCATGCTACACATTACAACGGTTTCACGTGAAAAGCTCGTGGATTACAGTGTGTGCAATTTCCAGGCTCTCCTAAAAGTCACAAGATGCCTTAGCTAATTACTCTCTTATCCATAGAAGCAGGAACACACAGCTCGTTACTAAGCGCAACCAGGCCTTAAGGTATGTGCAGACAGCGTCTCTCAACTCAGCAGCTGTGGCGCAGTCGGCTGAGGAACAGAGAGACCAGTACTTCTTATTGGGAGGTTAGCTCCCCATTCACCGAGACGTTCTCTACTGAGAAAGGGGAGGGAAGGAGCTCAACACGGGGTTTTAGGAGTAGGAGCCTGACGTCCCCTCTCCCGGGCTGACATTTTGCAATCTTCCTCCAACGCCGTGGTGGCTTTCATGTCAAGCCGCTCCCTGGCTTTTTAGGCACGAGGCCCCTCAGGCTTTAAGGTGGGAGTCTGCTTTGCTGTGCTCCCGGGTCACTGGAATGCCCCCCAGCGAGGCGGTTAAGTCCTGCTCTTATCTCCAGGCTCCTGCTCAGGCAGCATTCCTTCCCCTCCTCTCCTCCCACGGCCTCAGAAACGGGGTCCCTAAGCCCCCGGTGGTCTTATCCCCATCAGATCTTTATCAAACATACATACCCTCTCCGGGGGCTGCCATGGCCGGGCACTCAGTGCGCTTTTGCCTGCCCCCCTCTGAAGTCCTGGCCCTACCCCCCATGTCTCCAGGCCCCAGGTCTACTCCGCTAGAAGCTCAACCCAG
The DNA here is from genome assembly GCF_040939455.1 of Microcebus murinus. Classification (NCBI taxonomy): domain Eukaryota; kingdom Metazoa; phylum Chordata; class Mammalia; order Primates; family Cheirogaleidae; genus Microcebus; species Microcebus murinus. Next base: position 34,131,882 of record NC_134126.1, read on the forward strand.
AGAACCGAGTTCCAGCCATGCATTTGTCCAATCATCCTGACCGCCTCGGCGTGTGGGCATGTTGTTAGTTGCAGTCTCTGAGGTTTGTTCTCCACCACACAGAACACAGTTAAAAGCTAAACCTTAAAATCTGTACCCCCACAATATGCCGGGAAAAAAAAAGCTATACTACTGAAAAAAAAAAAAGAGAGAGAGAGAGAGAAACCCTCCAATCCTCCTGCTAGGACTCCTAAGTTTTCTCGATGGCTTTCCCTACACCATTTCTCTTCTTACAAAGAAAAGAAAAAATTCTCTCTGCTGTGAAAGTCGGGGCAAGTTCCAAAACCTGGCTAGGTCTCCCCCTAGTGACAAGGTCAGTTCATTTCCACCGAGATAACTTCTCTTTCTGTGTTCGATTCCGTCCTAAAATGCAGGAGTCAAATTTTTTTTTTTAGACTATGAAGCCTCGACTCAAGTCTTTATCAAAAGGCTGTGGAATTCATGTGGACAGCATTAATGAGAATCCTGGTTACAGAGCCAATTAATACCACGGTTCCAGCACTAGGGCTTAAGTCGCAATAAACTGCGCAAACATAGCCCAAAGGAGCTCTGAATTATCAGCGCCTTGTTGTATGGGTGAAACCATAAACAGCGAAATTCTGAAATGAATTCTCCCAGCACCATTGTCATGTTGATATTATTCATTATTTATTTTACTATGTGTTTTTTTTTATTATTATTATTTATGATAGTCAAAAAACTGAGGCTCAGAAAGGTTGTGTTCAAGATAACAAGGCTAGTAACAGGTGAACCTGGGATCTGAATTGCGCCTGTCCGATTTCCAAGCCTCTGAGCTCTACACTGTGCTGAGTCGGCCTAGCCGCCCGAGCCTCCCAGTCTCTGCTCTCCTGTGGTCCTCCAGCCGGGAGGTTTGACCCAGACCACATGCTTTTGGTCGTTTTTTTTTTTTTTTTTTGGTTGTTGTTGTTGTTCTAATAATTCCTGTTTATCCTTTAAACTCACCTTAGTCCTTCCTTCCTCCAAGGCAGTCTTATCTTAGCCCCTACGTTGGCTCCCATTTTATATAGCCCCACGCAGTATCCACTACGCCTAGCACAATTCCAATCAAACAAAAAGGTACGTGATTGAATGTCATCTACCTCTTCCGCCACCTCCTACACCCCCCAGAAAAAGTTCCGTAAGAGGAAATATCTTGCACAGTGACCCATAAATGTTTGCTGAATGAATTAATGAGCGAATGAACAGATGAACAAGCAAAACTCACTCAGGCAAGTTGTGTTTCTAACATCGATGTTTCTGTCACCTCTGCTCAGCCTAAAATCATGATGCCCACGTTTCTGACACTGATCTGATGACTTTATTCTGATTCCTGACTTCTAACTCCATCGTTGCTCCAGTGCTGCCATTTTGGGACCTCCGTTTTATCCTGAGTGTTATACAGAGGTAATACGCCACCCACTTCCTTGTGTGGAAGGCACCAGGTAAGTCCCATCTTTGCTCCATTTTAGAACTATTTAATAAATACTTAAAAGCTACGAAAACAGGCCGGGCGCGGTGGCTCACACCTGTAATCCTAGTACTCTGGGAGGCCGAGGCGGGCAGATTGCTCAAGGTCAGGAGTTCGAAACCAGCCCGAGCAAGAGCGAGACCCCGTCTCTACTATAAATAGAAAGAAATTAATTGGCCAACTAATATATATAGAAAAAATTAGCCGGGCATGGTGGCACATGCCTGTAGTCTGAGCTACTTGGGAGGCTGAGGCAGGAGGATCGCTTGAGCCCAGGAGTTTGAGGTTGCTGTGAGCTAGGCTGACGCCACGGCACTCACTCTAGCCTGGACAACAAAGTGAGACTCTGTCTCAAAAAAAAAAAAGAAAGAAAAGCTACGAAAACAATACCGCTAATGAAATATGACACAGAGTGGTTTTACATTTGGATCCTATTAGCACATGCACTATTTGAAAACAAAAGGTTTTCCACATTTTCACCTGACTGAAAATACCTTGCAAATCAATGCTTACCTTATGCATCTTACTAACTACCTTGTAACCACAGGCTGTGGTTCGCAGTAATGCTTAGAGCAAGCAGTTATATTAGTTCAGTGACCCAGTAAGAGTATGTGTAACATATATATATATATGTGTGTGTACATATATATGTGTATATATATATATAAAGCATATACATGAGAATATTCATGATGGTGATTAATTATAGAGAATGGCAGCTTAGAAGCATGTAAATGAAAAAGCAAATAACATGCTCCGTTATCAGCGCTGCTCTGTGAAGTGGGAGGTCTGGAGAGAGAGGAACAATGGCGTGCAGGGAAGTTGGGTCAGACAAGTGATAAATCAGTGGTGGAAAAACAGGGAGGAAATTATCATACGCATTAAGCTACCATTCTAACACGATGAATGCAGAATAACAACACCGTATTTGTAATTATAATGATGCCCTTATAAATTATAGATCAATTCCGAAAGAAGTACTTTTACATTTCTAAATAAACGTAGACAGTATATCCACAACAATAATGAAAAGAGTGCACATTGAGCCTCAGTGGAATTTTAAACCCTAGAATACAGCTCTCTATTCCTGTTACTACAAGGCGGGAAGCATTCCTACCTTTTCTATAAGACAAAGAATCATTGTGCTGAGTTTCCTCAACTAGCATGTGATAATCCGCCGGCCTCTTTATCTCTGAGTGTGAGCTGGGAAGCCCAACAGTGACACTGCGCACAGAGCAAAACCACCAAGACCTGGAAAAATCCCTCGGATTCCTTGTGAATGGAACAAATGAGGTGGTGATTTTGTCCACAGCTTTAGCATTCTCAGGTTATCTTGCATCTTTCCGACTAGAGTCTAAGCTCCTTAAAAACTGGATTTTATTTGTGTATTTCCTGTAATGCTACTGACAAAGCCATGTGCATGATAGACAGTTGTTTCTTTTTTTGTTGGTTTTTTTTTTTTTAGTGACTACTTTTAGAGGCAGGCCTGCCCTGTGCTTCAGAACAAAAGAGAGTTGGGAGAATCATACTAAAAAAGAAAACAAAAGAAAAGAAAATCTAACAGCCTGGTTGTCTATCAGCATCACACTCTGAAGTTTTAAAAATATACAGATTCCTTGACAAGATATCAGACCTATGGTTCAGCATCTCCGGAGGAAGGCCTAGATGTCTCCACCTTTCATACGCATTTCAGGTCAGCTAGGAATGAGAGCCACTGGGTTTTTTTCTTTTTCTTTTTCTTTTCTTTTTTTTTTTTTTTTTTTTTTGAGACAGAGTCTCACTCTGTTGCCCAGGCTAGAGTGAGTGGTGTGGTGTCAGCCTAGCTCACAGCAGCCTCAAACTCCCGGGCTCAAATGATCCTCCTGCCTCAGCCTCCCGAGTAGCTGGGACTACAGGCATGTGCCACCATGCCCGGCTAATTTTTTCTATATATTTTCAGTTGTTTGGCTAATTTCTTTCTTTCTTTTTTTTTTTTTTTTTTTTTTTAGTAGAGACAGGGTGTCACTCTTGCTCAGGCTGGTCTAGAACTCCTGAGCTCAAACGATCCACCCACCTCGGCCTCCCAGAGTGTTAGGATTACAGGTGTGAGCCACCACCCCCGGCTGGAATGAGAACTACTGGTCTGATTCCTAATCTTTTTCCTTTTTTTTCGTAGCTCCTGGTGTGCCCTAAATTGGTACAATAAATAATACCTTCTTGCTTTATATTTCTCAAAGTGTATATATATATATATATTTTTGTATACATAACATAATCTCACTCAAACAATATGTATCCAACAAATATGTGTCCAGCAAATTGTTACATTGACACAAAATTGATCTGGGCCTCTCCTTCCCCAGTCAGTTCATATCCTCCTAAGCGAGACCCTCAGGTCCTCTTGCAAATAAATCATCCCATCTACCCACACCCCGACCTCTAACAAAGACAAGAGAAGGCCACCCAGTGATCAAGGTTAGAAGCTGGTTTGAAAACACTTTGAAAAATAGAAGCAGTGTTACTGGCATTGAAGATAAGATGAACATAAAAAACAACTTTTTACATTTGCATGCATCCACAGAAATAGGAGAGAAAATTATCATTCACTGAAAGCCACTTCTTCCTGACAGGTAATAATGATGGCTAATGAGACTGACATTTACACTGTTCGACAAAAAAAAGTATTTTTCTAAACACGATGTATAATTAACACAACTTACACACAAATAGCATCAAATTATTAAGACTCATGGATGAATAATGTCCTCCGCAAGACTCTATTCCAACCCCATCGTGTCCTGTGAGTCATCTTAAGGCTACTCTAGGGTTTCTTCATTCTCCAGAGGGAAGATGTACCCAGCGTGCGCCGGCGAAGGCGATCAGCTCTTTTTATCTTAGAAGAAACGAAGAAAGGAAAGGAAAGAGGGAGGAAGGAGAAAAAAAGGGCAACAATAGATTTCGAACAAAAGCCATTAAAGATATATACTACACTCCACGGAGTATAGATAATGCCTCATTTGTGTTTGGGTACTTTTTTTCCTTTATAACTTGTATTTTATGACATTACAGTTCCGCTAACAATTTTAGGTACTATGCATGTATATACGTTTGGGTCCTTTTAAATGAGCTATAGAGAAAAATAACGTTAGAGCAATGACAGACTTTTAGATATACAAAGGATAAGACTCTCACAGGGCTGCGTGGAATCACAAAACACCAATTGCGGCTGTGCAGGTGAATACAACAGGATTGTTCATTTTTTGGTTTTGTCAATATTGAACTTTCTTATTTTATTTTTGTTTTTTCAGCATATTAAGGGGGTACAAATGTTTAGGTTACGTGTGTTGCCTTTCCCCTCCCCCCTTCCCCCAGAGTCAGAGCTTCAAGCATGCCCATCCCCCAGGTGGTGCGCACCGCACCCATTCTGTGTGTATATACCCATCCCCCTCCCCCCCACCTGCCCAACACCCGACAAATGTCATTCCTATATGTGCACTTTTAGGTGTTGATGAGTTAATACCAATTTGCTGGTGAGTACGTGTGGTGCTTATTTTTCCATTCTTGGGATACTTCACTTAGTAGAATGGGCTCCAGCTCTGTCCAGGACGTGCTAGATCACCCTTGTTTCCTAAAGCTGGGTAGCACTCCATGGCATACACATCCCACATTTTATTAACCCACTCACGTATTGATGGGCACTTGGGTTGTTTCCACATCTTGGACCGTCTCATTTTATAACATTAGCACAGACTTTTAAACAGACACGGACACAGAATGACACGGGGGGACGTCAGATGACCTACAATGCACCTTCCAGTTTCTGTTGCATCACCACTTACGAAGCCTCATTTGTGTCACCTCTTCGTCTAGGTCTTTGGGTTTTTTGTCCATATTTAAAAGATCATGATTCGCATTTGTTAAACACTGTAAGAGAAGGTTCCAGTCACAACGGTGGCTGGGTTCTGTACCTTCTTCCTTCCCGCCCCACCGACCTCCACCTCCGGGAAGCCTGCCCTGCGTGGGGCTCGCGTCGCCCCCGGCGACGGGACTCGCCTGCCGGTCAGCTCACCTGGCCCCCTCCTGCTTCCCCTGGCCTCGCAGCCCTGCATCCTGTAACCTCCACACCGCCGCGCCGCCAAGTGCCCGTTTGTCAGAGTACGGCCTGTTGACAGGGGGTGGATCTCTTTTCCTCCAAGATTTCTCCCTTTTAGTTATTCTTGAACCTCGCCAGATTCCAAAATAAAAACATATTCTGAAAATGTGTCTCAAATACCACTTATGTTCGGGAACCGACACTCGCTCAGATCCCGGGCTTCACTGGCTGGCCCTCTCTTTTCCGAGCCAGCCCATCTCCGGCTGTGACCGTCCGGTTCTGTCCAGTCCGGACGGGCTTTTCCATGGTTCTTCACGCGTGTGGCGCTCATTCCACGCTTGTGTCTGGACGGTTTTCCTGTCCTGAAATATTCTCCTGCCCAGTCACATCCATCTTCATGGAACATATAATCAGCTAAATATATATATTTATATTTATCCATAACAACAGATATATATTTGAATATGTATATTTGCTAAAATATAACTGTTAATTTCCAACTCTTTAATGAAACTTCATGCCCATGATGATCTAATTCTTATTTAATCTGTCTCATGAATGTGTCATGGTGCTTGTTCAGTTTATTTTTAGTTACAATTTAGTATTGTTCAAACATTTGAATATCAATTGCAGGCCAGGCACAGTGGCTCACACATGTAATCCTAGCACTCTGGGAGGCTGAAGTGGGCAGGTTGCTTGAGGTCAGGAGTTCAAAACCAACCTGAGCAAGAGCAAGACCCCGTCTCTACTATAAATAGGAAGAGATTAATTCGCCAACTAATATATATAGAAAAAATCAGCCAGGCATGGTGGTATGTGCCTGTAGTCCAAGGTACTCGGGAGGCTGAGGAAGGAGGATTGCTTGAGCCCAGGAGTTTGAGGTTGCTGTGAGCTAGGCTGGAGCCACAGCATTCATTCTAGCCTGGGCAACACAGTGAGACTCTGTCTCAAAAAAAAAAAAAAATTAATTAAAAAATATATATATATATATATCAATTGCAGCTATTTGTGCCCTCACCTACCTAAATATCTGAAGACAATCCAGTGTGGATTCAGAAGGCCATGGGGAAGCATTTGGAATTTTTGGACTCTATCTTCTCTGTAAAGGATGGGCGGGAACCGGGGTGCCATGCTGTTGCCCTGCTCAGCAGTGTGACGTGGTTTTCCGCTACACGCCGGTCTGGAATGCCCGCCTCTACACTCTTCTCTACTGCACGCTCCTGCCGCCCTTCCCCCGAGCGCCGTGCCCTTCACGTCGCCGAGCGGAACTGTTTCCAGGTCCGTGAGCACATCGAGTCTCCTGCAGCAGACACAGGTGGGCAGCAGGGAAGGAGGAGAACCCCGGAGCGGACGATGGCTTCAGAAAGAGACAAAATTCTGAGTCATAATCTAGTATATGCATAAGCCACTTGCTCTAAAAGGTGAGAAATAATCTGAATGAAATTGAAAGCCATGAGAAGTTCCTGATCTAGTGAGCCATAAAGAAGGTTTTATATGTGTTTAATAGTTTAATTACTGAAGGACTGAAGACATCTCTAGCTAATAGGATCGACTAAACCTTTAGAAATGAAACCTAAAAGAAATTCCACATGTATTGACAGCTATGGGTGGAGCATTATGATGTTCGAGGTTTTCTATTTAAGAATTTTAAATTTCATTGTATTACTTACTCATCGTATTTCTTTCTATAGAACCCTGATACATCTCTAGATTTCTCAAATTTCTATAGTAGAAAGATGAAGCTGCTACACCTTCTGAGCTACCTGAAAGATACACGTAGACTCATTCTAATGGCAGTGCCTCGTATAAAAACAATACATTATAAAGACCAAAATGGTCTCCTTAGGATAGAAGACTATTCTAGACCAAAATCTCCCGTGCAAGCATGTCTAAAGGGGGAAAATGGCCTGTGACACCCTGCAACCATGCCCAATCCTATTCCTTCCATAAATCCAGAAAATTGAGGAAAAACATCCAAAATGTTTCTTTGCTCCCCAGAGAAGCACCCCAACAAATGACCAAGAGATGGCAGGCAGAGGTCCTTCTCCACATGTAGCAGCCTGATCGTTTTTGAGGACAAATCTTATGTCTCTCCGTTGCTCAAAATGGGGTCTTGGCAGTATTGAGTTTCTTGATCAAGTCACATGGGTGTTTTCGCTTTGTAAAAATTCATTGAGCGATACATTTATATTTGTGCACTTTTATGTTTGTGTGCCCTCCTTAAATTATTATCAAAACTTTAAAAATGCATTTGCTCTTTAGTTTTATTTAAATGCTTTGATGCTTCTAAAATATCAGTGAGGGCTTCGGTTTAGGGCAGCAGACGGAACACATGCATCCACCTCTCCTCGTCAAGGAGGTCCCACTGAAAAGACACAAAAAGTGGTTTTAAGGGAGTGAAACCATAAGCATATTTATGTCAAAACTTATCAAAATGTAAATACTAAATGTGTACAGTTTATTGTATGTCAGTCAAGCCTCAAATAAAACAAAAAATCCTCAATGGATGAGTTTAACAGCAATTGGGTCACAGCTAAAAAGACGCATAATAAACTCATCATTGGGACAAACATTCTTAAATTTTTCATTAATTGCTATAGTGTGTATCCCCCTTTATGTTAAAAATGTTCTTTATTACAAACTTTCTTTGAAACAAACTTTCTCCATAAACCATTTTCCTCTGAAAACAATGTATTTATTTTTTTCTATTTTTTTATTTTTATTTTTTTCTATTTTTTTATTTTTTTTCTATTTTTTTATTTTTATTTTTATTTTTTTTCTATTTTTTATTTTTATTTTTTTTAACATTAGAAATAAAAGTCATATTTAATTAGCTGTTACTCTGAGTTAAATATTCATACTGGACAAATTGTATTATTCATTCATTTCCATTATTGGTGAAAACAATGTATCCTAGACTTACAGAATTTATGTCAGAAGGATAACCTTAAAATCACTGTAAGTCAACCTGCTCAAATCTCACAGTAGATACTGGGGACTTCCAGGATTAAGTTATGAGATGAAATTTTAATTTAAATTTCCATGTCATTCTAAGGAAAGCAAAGACTAAGGAAAACTTGAGCTTTATCACTAAACACCAGGTGCCTTTGATAGTAGTCAATTATATTATAAAATTTTATAACCTGAGCTTGGATTTTAAAAAAGCAGTTAACATAGGGGACATCAAATTTTATTCTTTTCTCCTGCAAGTTTCTACTCAATTTGACTGCGTTATTTACCAATGAACATACCAGAAAAATGGGTTCTCTACGAAGGATATGTTTTGGATGAGCGGTAGGTTTCCCCAGATTTTCTTTTCCATATCAACGTGAGGCCAGCCACAGTAATAACCTAAAAACCACAGAACCATCAGGGGGGATGCCATCTGCCTAGAGGAAATATCAAATGCAAAGATCTTAAAAGCAAAATGTGTTTAAGAAACAAGGGAGAGTGGTAAAAGATGGGGTTAGAGGATGCAGATAACGCAGGACTTGTAGGGCGGGGGTTGGCCAGCTTTCTGTAAAGGACCAGATGGCATTAAAAAGTGTTAGGCTTTGCCTCCATATGGTCTTTGTAGCGACTACTCACTCTGCTGTTACAGTGTGAAATCAGCCGTAAGACAACGCAAAACTGGGTGTGGTGGTTCCAATGAAACTATTTATGGACACTGAAATGAGAATACCATATTATTTTCAAAGATCATGAAGATTATATTTTCTTTTCATTTTTTGGGAAAAAAAATCATTTAAAATGTAAAGACACTCTTAGCACGTAGTCTGTACAAAAACAGATTTTGAACCGGATTTGGCCTGCAGGCTGTAGTTTGTTGACCCCTGTATGGTAGGGTATGACAGTGACTTTTGATTTCTGTTCTAACAGTGGTGGGGAAAAGGTTTTGGAGGGTTTTCAACAGGGGAGCAACATCATCTGAAAATAAGAGGTCTGGTCAGGAGACATTTGCTGCAGCCCAGACAAACAAGAACGGTGACTTAGGCCAGGGTGGTAGTGGTAGGAATAGTGAACAGGGACTGGGTTCAGGGTGTGTTTTTTTTTTTTTTTTTTTTTTTGAGACAGAGTCTCACTTTGTTGCCCAGGCTAGAGTGAGTGCCGTGGCCTCAGCCTAGCTCACAGCAACCTCAAACTCCTGGGCTCGAGCAATCCTGCTGCCTCAGCCTCCCGAGTAGCTGGGACTACAGGCATGCGCCACCATGCCCGGCTAATTATTTTTTTAACATATATATCAGTTGGCCAATTGATTTCTTTCTATTTATAGTAGAGACGGGGTCTCACTCTTGCTCAGGCTGGTTTTGAACTCCTGACCTTGAGCAATCCGCCCGCCTCGGCCTCCCAGAGAGCTAGGATTACAGGCCTGAGCTACCGCGCCCGGCTCAGGGTGTGTTTTGAAGGTAGGGCCAACAAAATCTGCTGATCAATCAGGTACAGGAAGTGAGATAATGAGAAGAATCTAGAGTGACACTGAAGTTCTAGGGTTACATAACTGCATGAATGGTGATGCCATCTACTGACTGTGGGTTTGTGTTCTGCATTTGACTTGGAGCATGTCAAGGGTTTTCCGAAATTAAGCCTAAGTTATTCATTCTTAACCCATTTTCAATGAAGGAACTCCGAATTCACCCACCATATAAATACACACCGTTACGTGCATAATCATATTCAGCTTCCCTTTTAGTCTGGGATCCCCTCGTTCCCACAGTCACGTACCAGAGCTTGTCCCTACCAAAGACCGTACCACCTTCACCATCTCAATTTTCAAGGTTGTAACTTTCTAACCACTATGATCTATCTAGCTGCTCCTTTTAGTTAGTTAGCTGTTGTTTTATAACCGTATAACCCCCAAATTCAGTGGCTTGAGGTGACAGTTCTTTAGGATTTATTAGGAGTCTATGGGTGGGTTGGACAGTTCTGCTAAGCCGGGCTGGGATTAGCGGATCTCGTGGAGGCTGGCTTGTTGGTCGGTCAACAAGCAGGCTGTGTGGTCTACACTGTGGCTGGCTTCGGTTGGGATGCCCTAGCTCTGCTGGGTATGATCTCCTGCTTCCCAGGCTTGTTCTCATGGCAGAGCCAGGGGTCCCAAAAATTAAGTAGAAGTGCTGAAGGCCTTATGCTCTGAGATGGCGCTCTGCCATTTGAACCACATTCCACCAGCGAAGGAACGTCGTGAAACCACCCTGGATTCCAGAGACCGGAAAAATGAGCTTCACACCTCTTGGTGGAAGGAGAAGCATAGATGCAAGGAGGGATTGCAACTGAGGGCTGTTTTTTGCAATCCGTCTATCACATTCCCCTACAGCCCTGGTTTCACATCCTTCCATGGCACCAGGCCTACAGTCTATCAAACCCATCTTTCCAACGTGACCTGTTCTCTCATCTGCCTACTTCCCTCCTAGCTAGCTTAAATTCAGTGGTCGGCCACTCTCCATGCTTCCTTCTCTTCACTGTCAACTCCCTTCCATTCTCTTAAGTTAGATAACTGGCTTGTCCAAATTGCAGCTCTGGTTCAGTTGACCTTTCTGTGCTCCTGGTGCTGCAGGTGGCCGACAAACCACCTCGCAGCCACACCGACTCATGTCCGACTTCAAATTCAAGACTGTGAGCCTCTTGCAGGTCCATCATGCTGCTGTTCCTTACTCTGCACTTCTCCAGAACATTTACTCTTTCCCAGATAATTATCCATGCCTTCTCTCTCCTCAAACTGCAACACTGGCTCTCCTATGCCCACTCCCAGCTGGCAACCTCTTTCCCATTTCAGAGCGACAACGTAGGCGCCGAGAAGGGAACTCTCGCACACTCCCACACCTCCTCTGCCACCTGTCACTACCTGTTTCCTTGTGCCACTAGACATGGACTGCCCAGCTGCCCGGGGAGGCCAAACCCATCCGCTTCTGCACTAAATTCCATTCTTTCTCTTTCCTCTCCTGTATCATCCATTTCCCCTGCTATACTAGATCATTCCTTTCACAGCTATGCATATCTTAAAAAAAAAAAAAAAACTTCAAAGGATCCTACTTCCCTCTTCAATGATATCACTATATCTTGGGGCAGAAAACGATAAGAATCCTAGAAGAAAATGATGGGAAAACTCTTATAGATGTCAGCCTAGCCAAAGAATTTATGAAGATGACCCCAAAGGCAATCGCAGCAACAACAACAAATAAATAAAATAAATGGGGTCTGATCAAATTAAAAAGCTTCTGCACAGCCATGGACACAATCAATAGAGCAAACAGACAAGCTACAGAATGGGAGAAAACATTTGCATGCTGGGCCGGGCGCGGTGGCTCATGCCTGTAATCCTAGCACTCTGGGAGGCCAAGGCGGGCGGATTGCTTGAGGTCAGGAGTTTGAAACCAGCCTGAGCAAGAGCGAGACCCCGTCTCCACTATAAAAATAGAAAGAATTAATTGGCCAACTAGCCAGGCATGGTGGTGTGTGCCTGTAGTCCCAGCTACTTGGGAGGCTGAAGCAGGAGGATCGCTTGAGCCCAGGAGTTTGAGGTTGCTGTGAGCTAGGCTGACGCCACGGCACTCACTCTAGCCTGGGCAACAAAGTGAGACTCTGTCTCAAAAAAAAACAAAAAACAAAACCTTTGCATGCTGTACGTCTGCTAAAGGCCTGATAACCAGAATCTACAAAGAACTCAAACAAATCATCAAGAAAAAAAAATCAAACAGCCCCATTAAAAAGTGGGGAATAGACAGGAACAGAAACTTTTCAAAAGAAGATAGACTAATGGATGAAAAAAAATATATGGAAGAATGCTCAATGTCTCTAATCATCAAGGAAATTCAAATTGAAACCACAATGAGATATCACCTAACACCAGTGAGAGTGACTTTTATCAAAAAGTCCCAACACGACAGATGCTGGCGTGGACACAGAGAGAAAGGTACACTTATACACTTGTTGGCGGGACTGCAGACTAGTACAACCTCTGTGGAAAGGGTTATGGAGATTCCTCAAAGAACTAAAAGTAGGCCTACCATTTGTTCCAGCAAGCCCACTACTAGGTATTTACCCAAAGGAAAAAAAAGACATTTCTTTCCTGCACTTGAAAAAAAGATACCTGCACTTGAATGTTACTGGCAGCACAATTCACAATTGCAAAGAGGTGGAATCAACCCAAGTGCCCATCAATACACGAGTGGATTAATCAAATGTTGTATATGCATACCATGGAGTACTACTCAGCTGTAAAAATGGTGATCTAGTCTCTTTTGTAATAACCTGGATGGAACTGGAGGCCATTCTCCTTGGTGAAGTATTACAAGAATGGAAAAATAAACACCACATGTACTCAATACTATAACAAATTGGAACTAATCAATCAACACTTATATGCACATATGGAAGTAAAATTCACAGGAAATCAAGTAGGGAGGAGTGGGAAGGAGAGGATGGGTAGATTCACACCTAAAGGGCACAATGCACACTAACTGAAGAACACACATAACTTTGACTCAAACTATACAAAAGCAAATTATGTAACCAAAACATATTTAGTCCTGTAAAATCCTGAAATACAAAAACTAAAATAGGCCAGGCATGGTGGCTCACGCCTATAACCCTAGCTCTCTGGGAGGCCGAAGCAGGCGGATTGCTCAAGGTCAGGAGTTCGAAACCAGCCCGAGCAAGAGCGAGACCCTGTCTCTACTATAAATAGAAAGAAATTAATTGGCCAACTAATATATATAGAAAAAATTAGCCAGGCATGGTGGTGCATGCCTGTAGTCCCAGCTACTCAGGAGGCTGAGGCAGGAGGATCTCTTGACCCCAGGAGTTGGAGATTGCTGTGAGCGAGGCTGATGCCCCAGCACTCACTCTAGCCTGGGCAACAAAGCGAGACTCTGTCTCAAAAATAAATAAATAAATAAATAAAATAATCCGGGCAACAGATGATGGTAACTTGGATGAGGCTGGTGAGAAAGATTTGGATTCTGGGTGTATTTTGAAGGTAGAACCCACAGGATTTGCTGATGGGTCACATGTCAGGTGTGAGCGAAAGAGAGAAGTCAAGGGTGACTCCGAGATTTTTAGCCTGAGAAACTTCAAAGATGGAACTGGCATTAACTGAAGTGAGAAAGGCTGAGGGAAAGCTGATTTGGGGGCGATCAGGAGCTAGGCTCTGCACCTGTTAAATCTGCGAGGCCCGTTAGATTCCTACGAGGAAATCTAGGGGAGAAAAGCAGGCCAAAGATACAACTTGGTCAAACGGAGAAAGTGGCTCTGACAAGGGGCGATGTATTCACCTTGCCTTGTGACAGAGACCCATTCCCACGCCCAGTTCCAGCTCTAAGACACCTTTGTGTGTTCACATGTTTTCTTTACACCTCAGAAGTAGAGCCGCATCCTCTTTTGAAGTCAGCCGTTATTAAGTGGCAGCGCTACCACCCAATTGGTGCCAAACGGTTCTACCTTTATCACGTCTGCCTTGGAAGCCGTTGCCTGTGGGATTCATAGGAAGTAACAATCTCGGGAATAAAAAGAGATTTTTAAATATAACAATCATGAAAACGATTAGCATTTATTGAGATCTGACTATGAACCAAGCACTATGGTAAATGTTTTAAATACATTATCTCATTTTTTTTTTCTTTTGAGACAGAGTCTCACTCTGTTGCCCAGGCTAGAGTGAGTGGCGTGGCATCAGCCTAGCTCACAGCAGCCTCAAACTCCCGGGCTCAAATGATCCTCCTGCCTCAGCCTCCCGAGTAGTTGGGACTACAGGCATGCACCACCATGCCCGGCTAACTTTTTCTATATATATTAGTTGGCCAATTAATTTCTTTCTAGAGACGGAATCTCGCTCTTGCTCAGGCTGGTTTCCAACTCCTGACTTCGAGCTATCGGTCCGCCTGGGCCTCCCAGAGTGCTAGGATTACAGGCGTGAGCCACCGCGCCCGGCCACATTATCTCATTTAATCCTATGTGTTAATATTATCTCTGTTTTACTGCAGAGAAAGCTGAGGCATAGACACATTAAATCACTTGCCTGAGTTCACACAACCTGTTAAAAGTGATTGATCCAAGATTTGTCTGGCTCCCAGGCTATCGACTTAGCCAATCGCTTTGGCTACATTTCCTTGCTCTGTTGTAAATTCAATCAAGGACTTTGTGGGTGTTTAAACATTTCTTTTAAAAGAGATGCATTGCCCTGAAAATTTGAAAAGACGACTCATCCTTCTTTATTCAACCTGGGGGCCGCTCAAAGAGAAATGGCAAGTGTCTGGGAGCTCAGAGGAGGGAGGGCAGCTTTAAAGAGAAAACACGCCGCAGCTGCACACAGTCGGACGGCCGACATCTGGACAGCGCACGGCCGCGCTGAGCACGCTGCTGTGTGAATTACAAAGGTACGACAAATTTTTCACTCTGTTCTAATTTGGTAGCAGCCTGCCTGCCTGCCTGCCTGCCTGCCTGCCCGCCTCGGGCGTTCTTGGCATGGCTTCCCACGCTGGAACTGAAATGCCCTTTCACGGCGCGGGGTATTGCCCAGGGTCACCGTGCAGACTTTTTCTGTTTCGTTTCCCACCTCGCTCTGTGCACGGGGGCGGGGGCGGGCTCCCAGACGTCCGATGGCCCTTCCCATCGCCTTCCCTGCCCTGCGCAGGGAGCGCCGCTCTGCACGAGCCTTTGCGGTGGCACGGGGGGTTGTCACTCGAGTCTGGTTCTCCGGGACTGCGGACCCCAGCCCCTGGGCTTGGGACAGGTGCCGGTGCCGGGGGCCTGTGAGGGACCGGGCTGCAGAGCTCTGCTCTCCCTCCAAACAGCGCCCACCCCACCCTGTGGGTGGGAAAACTGTCTTCCAGGAAATTTAGGAAGTGGGCTGGGGGGTGCAGGGCGGGGGGTGAGCAGCAGGCAGCCGGCGAAGCTTCGCCTGTATTCACAGCCGCTCCCGCCACCCACGTCGCCACCTGAGAGCCAGCTCGCCCTCCCTGCCCCAAGGCCGTGCAAAAATTGTCTTCCGTGACACCGGTCCCTGGTGCCAAAAAGGTTGGGGACCGCTGCCTCAGGACACCTACAGGAGGCCTCTCTCAGCCTGCCTCTTTGGCTGCATCGCGGGCTGAGGGACTCTTCCTGAAGCTCTTGGTCCACGTCACCTCCTTAGCGGTAGCTCCCCGATGCTCACATGCACCTGCACAGATGTCCACTGGCAATCTGAGGTCTCACAGCAGACTTTAAAATCTTGGTCAGATTTTGTTTTTTTTTTTTATTCTCGTTTTTAATTCCTACTTAGGAAATAATTGATGTTGCAATGTGAACATGAAACATAACTGCCATAGCAACGATCCCAGGTCACACGGTCAGTCAATGCTCCGAGAACTTTCAAATGCAGTATAAGGTGCGATGCATGCAGCTGTGAGCAGCCCCTTACCTGAGGTTGCTCTGACTGGCTGCATTCTACAGATGTGAAGAGTGAAGTGCCCAGAGGCAAGTTAACTCACGCAGGGTCACGTGGCTATGAGGTAGCACAGACAGAATTAAAATCCAGGTCTGTCTTACTTGAAGATCATCATTGTGTTAGCTACCATGCTGCATAGACAATCAAAGAGATCAGTTTGGACCATGCTAGATCAGTACTGGGTTAATCCTTGAGAATTTAGATGAATGCACTAAAGCGAAGCAAAACAAATGGTAACAAATCGCACCTGATCTTTCTACAGGCATGAAAAATACTACAGACATGAAAAATACACACATACACACTAAGTGACAAGAGACACACGCTCCAATCCCAACACTGCCGTACAAAGTGTCTACTTAAGTGAATTGGTGCCATTTCCTCAGTTTTCACAGGGACTCATTAAACGAGCTTCAGTTCTCCTCTCGACTTAAAATTTTGGCCAGCTGTTTTGTAACTATCGTGATGGTGTTCTGTTAACAAAGGAGATAGCACCTAAAAATTCATCGTACGCGAACGTTAAATTAGCCCGTTCTCGTCTGTCCTCTAAGCTTCGCCATTCCTGGATTGGCTACAGCACCGTGCCCACGTCTGCGCCCAGAACTCGATTCTGAACGGCACGTTCCGAGCCGCCATCCCTGCTCCGAGTGTCATCCTGGAAATTTTGTCTCGTAAGCGACTTCGGCTTTCAGAGATGGTTTGCGACTTCCCTCCCAAAAGGGCTCTGCTTTCTCTCTCAAGTAACTTTGAAACAAAAAGGAATGACAGATGCAAGTGGGCCGAATTCCTGCATTTAAGTGCCCCCTGCAGTCGGGGAGGGCATTATCTTCCAATCACCGGATTCGGGTTAACCGGCACCTGGGTAGTCAATGACCCTGTAGGCGGAAGAGGTGGCCACGCAGGGCCCTGGCGGCAGGCTCTTCTCCATCTAGCCCTGCCGAGCAAACCCAGGAGCCTCCTCCCAGGGACCTCCACAGTCAGCTTACTTCTAAGTTACTTTTCGGCAGGGATGCAGAAGAAAGCCGGGGAAATGGCAGGGGAAGAGGATGAAAAACCGACCTGGAGACGGATCAGGAAGCCGTCAGACAGGATAACGGTTTTTTTCACGCCGAGAAAAAGGTAAAAGATAAGCTGATAGAGGTGTCTAATTGCCATAGGCGGTGAGTTACTGCAACAGTAATGAAACCCTTCTATAGACAGGATCGAAAATGGCAAAGAAGGTGAAGAGTCGAACAGAGGAACAAAGAAAGAACAGGCAGTTCTCACCTCCAAAGCTTCTCCAAGATCCCCCGCACAAAAACGAATACGCATTGTCCGAGCAACTCGGGGAAAAAGCCTGTCTCAAATATTCTGGGAGACTTTACTCTTAATGTTGAGTGCGGAAAAAATAGCAATGAGGAAAATAAGTCTGTAAAATCAACTCTCATGAGGATTTTTTGAATATTCTTTTTTTTTTTTTTTTTTGAAACAGATTCTCACTCTGTTGCCCGGGCTAGAGTGCCGTGGCGTCAGCCTAGCTCACAGCAACCTCACACTCCTGGGCTCAAGCAATCCTCCTGCCTCAGCCTCCCGAGTAGCTGGAGCTACAGGCATGCGCCACCATGCCCGGCTGATTTTTTCTATATATTTTTAGTTGTCCAGGTAATTCCTTTCTATTTTTTTTGGAGACAGGGTCTCAGGGTCTCGCTCTTGCTCAGGCTGGTCTCAAACTCCTGAGCTCAAGCAATCCTCCCGCCTCAGTCTCCCAAAGTGCTAGGATTACAGGCGTGAGCCACCACACCTGGTGTCATGAGGATTTTTTATTTAAAAAAAAAAAATCAAATGACCCAAATTTCTGATGTTTATTAAATCTTTCTAAAAAAAAAAAACACCTAAGGAATTTTTCTTGAATGCTATATTCTTAACAAAGGTGTTCCTCTTCATTTTACCTATTCCTTTGTGGCTATAAGAAAAAAATTACATAAATAAGAGCTTTATGAAGTAGCTGATGAAAATGTGTTAAACAAAATTAGTCTACGGTGTCTCCTTATATTGAGTTAAATGTAGATGCGCTAGGAGATTTTGAGAACATGGATGCATTTTTTTCTAGTTAGTGTTAATATGGTGCTTGTAATTACTCCCGTAACAAAATGGATATTTGTCCCCTAGTCGAGATTTAATTTCTTATTATTAATATAACAGGGAAAATTCAGGTCTGACCATTAGACTTAAATGCCAGTATCCAAAAACCAAAGTCTACTGTAATTCAAAAAAGAGCATCTATCAATTATTAGAGATGCACGTGTATCAACGTTTAAAAGGTGAAAGTATTTTTAGTGTGTGCATAAGCACACGAAAAATATTGGACAGATCTCTCTCTAAATACCATCTCTCTCAATCGACTTAGTTACATCCATACCAAGCAATTAAAGGTTTGTTGTTTCTTTTTTTTTTTTTTTTTTTTTTTTTTTTTTTGAGACAGAGTCTCGCTTTGTTGCCTAGGCTAGAGTGAGTGCCGTGGCGTCAGCCTAGCTCACAGCAACCTCAAACTCCTGGGCTCAAGCAATCCTCCTGCCTCAGCCTCCCAAGTGGCTGGGACTACAGGCATGCGCCACCATGCCCGGCTAATTTTTTCTATATATATTAGTTGGCCAATTAATTTCTTTCTATTTATAGTAGAGACGGGGTCTCGCTCTTGCTCAGGCTGGTTTCGAACTCCTGACCTCGAGCAATCCGCCCGCCTCGGCCTCCCAGAGAGCTAGGATTACAGGCGTGAGCCACCGCGCCCGGCCTGTTGTTTCTTTTTAAGACGGTAGAATGCTAAAAATTTATTTTCATTTTCTTGCTTTGGTACATGACACTGATTTTCCAAAATGAACAAATATTACCTTTATAATCAGAAAGGGGCTATTTATTTTCTTTTTTTTTTTTATTTTTAATTCTTATTTAACAGTTTTTCAGCAGATACGAAAGGGGCTATTTAAAAAAAAAATTCTTAAATTATGTTTTGTCATCTCCAAGCTATGTTGATATTTGCTACTTAAATTATGTTTCACTTAAGTA
The DNA here is from genome assembly GCF_040939455.1 of Microcebus murinus. Classification (NCBI taxonomy): domain Eukaryota; kingdom Metazoa; phylum Chordata; class Mammalia; order Primates; family Cheirogaleidae; genus Microcebus; species Microcebus murinus. Next base: position 34,150,920 of record NC_134126.1, read on the forward strand.
ACTACCTAAATACTGGTGAAGGTGAATGACATCTGCTGTCAGACCATCTAAACATCAGATACAGTTACTAAACAGAGAAAATGTATTTCTCAAGATTAACAATATAAAACAATGCAAAGGAAGTGACAATTTGGGGACACCCGACTGTCACAGCCATCCTGATGGGAATTCACTATTAATAGCAAGGTCGGCTACAATATCTGTAAATAATGAGGCTTAAGAATAAATGGAAAAAATGATATGCTAAAATTTTAAAATTATTTTTCCTATAAAGGAGGGTGTAGATGACCTCTAAGCCCTTTTCAATTCTCATGCACTGAGTCTGTGAATTTACATTCAGATTATTTTTTTTGCAGGTCGAATATCCTTGTGAGAAAGAGAGTTCTTAAAATGAGCCATTGAATCCCATTATTCATTTTTTTGTTATTCATACCTTAAGTTGAGAAATAAATGTAATTAGCCTTTTTTTTTTTTTTTGAGACAGAGTCTCACTCTGTTGCCCAGGCTTGAGTGAGTGCCGTGGCGTCAGCCTAGCTCATAGCAACCTCCAATTCCTGGGCTCAAGCGATCCTCCTGCCTCAGCCTCCCAAGTAGCTGGGACTACAGGTATGTGCCACCACGCCCGGCTAATTTTTTTCTATATATTTTTAGTTGGCCAATTAATTTCTTTCTATTTTTTTTTTAAGTAGAGATGGCATCTCGTTCTTGCTCAGGCTGGTTTCTAACTCCCGACCTTGAGTGATCCTCCCTCCTTGGCCTCCCAGAGTGCTAGGATTACAGGCATAAGCCACCACGCCTGGCCATAGTCTTCTTAATATTCAAGAAACAATCTGTCAGGTAAAGACTTTATCGAGATGCGTTGAAAAGCAAAATGAAGTTATTACATTCACTTTCACTTTATTTTTAAAAAATCATGATAGAAATAATCCAGGAATGTAACTAAAATGGCCCAAGAGACTCGTTGGCTTCTTATGAATATGGGTTAAAAAATTTATGGTTTCTTAACCTGAGATAATTAATGCTGAAGCCAAAGACTGAATTTTTTAAAAAATGGCAAAGATTTTAAACTCAAAGAATCTATCAGGAGACATAAAAGAAACTACTACTTTATCTGGCAGGAAATAAAAATGTAGTTTGTTATTCAAAGGTTTGTATTAGCTAAAAGTTTAAATATAGTTAAGCCATGGTTTATAAAAGCAATATATATGAAAAAATTATATAAATTAAATTTGGGGAAATACTGTCATAGTATATATCCTCGAAGAAACCGGCTATCTGAAATTAAACTCATCTTACTCTTCCTCAAACATTTCACTCTTCTTCAAAATGAGCAGTTTTATAAGTGTGAGGTTTAGCTTATGAGTGTCTCATACTGAGGCATTATCATAGATTCAACAGCTTATATAAAGTCACGTCACAGTGGATTCCTAATCGTTTATAAAGAAGCAGCGTGGTTTGGGGTGATTTTTGTGACTTTTGGATTAAGGCTTTCTTAGGAAACGTTTGTGCTTTCAGAATATCGCTGTAGGTCCACATTATTAGAGAAGCCACCGTCCTGAGCCGGTATGATGTATTGAAATCTTGCTGTCTGGTTTTGGAACTAATTCTCAGCTCTATTATTTGCAAGAAAAATAATAATAAGAAGAAAAATAACAGTGGACGGAGATGCTCACAATAAGCAGATTATCTTCTCCTCGGACAGTTTTGCAACCTGGGTTGCTTCTGCATCTCCACGAACGTGGAAAAGAAAGAGTGGACACCCGGCCTTTTGCTCTGCACGCGGGTCCGCGTGAAAGAGGTTCCGCCCGTCCACACACTTCAAACGGAGGATTATTTCAGACAGATACCGCTGCTGCCTTTCCTAAAATGTCAAAACTGTAAATATTTCCAAACATACCCCGTGCCAGGCACCATGCAGGTTTTATTGCCTTCAACTTCCCAACAGCCCCATGAGATAAGTTGAAATTACCTCTCTCTCTGACGGAAAACTGAGGCTTAAAGCAATTAAGTCCGGGCTGCCACAATGTGACTACTACACTGGGTTTATCTGTCTCCAAAGGTCATGCTAATTTCTTAAAACGTGGCCTTCAGATCTTCTGGGTGAGAACCTCCTGATAAAAAAAAAAAAAAAAAATTAAAAATGTAGGGCCGGGCGCGGTGGCTCACGCCTGTAACCCTAGCACTCTGGGAGGCCGAGGCGGGTGGATCGCTTGAGGTCAGGAGTTCGAAACCAGCCTGAGCAAGAGCGAGACCCCCGTCTCTACTATAAATAGAAAGAAATTAATTGGCCAACTAATATATATAGAAACAATTAGCCGGGCATGGTGGTGCATGCCTGTAGTCCCAGCTACTCAGGAGGCTGAGGCAGCAGGATTGCTCCAGCCCAGGAGTTTGAAGTTGCTGTGAGCTAGGCTGACGCCACGGCACTCACTCTAGCCTGGGCAACAAAGTGAGACCCTGTCTCAAAAAATAAAAATAATAAAAATGTAGATTCCTGCTCTCCCTCTGACCCACCCACGCGGGCAGGCTCTGATACAGGAGGTCTGGGGTTAAAGCTTAGGAATCTGCTGTTCTCATAAGCTCCGCCAATGGTTCTTCTGTACCCAAAGCCAGGGAACAGCTTTGTTCCCTGCTTTCCATTGCATTTTCTCCCCTGATCTCTTGGCTTGATGGATGAATGCGTTTGACCTCTCCCTTCTTCCTGCACCCTCTCCCCCACTTTTTATCCATGTTGCCTTGCGAGAGAAGGCAGCTTCCTGTGCCCAGCGGGCAGTGGAGGTAGGGGCACCCTTCCTTTGAGCAGATATGAGTGGCATGTCCATTGTCCTAGTGTATACTGCCATGCTAAAATAGGCAACGTTGACCCAGCACCAAAATCTCCATCGCAAAAAACGAGGAAAAAAATTGAATCAGTGCTTCCTAAGAATATATATATATATATATATATATATATATATTGCTTTTCCACTCTTTCTTCTTTTCCGCTCCCATCTGCATGAGCGCTGGCAGATTGCGGAGCGTGACTTACACAAAGGTGAGAATCTCTTCAGCTGCTCCACTGATCTCAGAGCGATCAGACTGGGTTTTTCTCACTTTTGCTTTCACCTCCTGGCTCCTGGTAGACTCGAAAGGCATTCATTTCACAAGAAAAAGATCATTACGCACGAAGTGCCCAGCGTTGTAATAGACGCGGAGACTTTGTCAAGAGGGAGGAGGCGACGGAAAATAAGTAGAAGTAATCGCAGCAGCAAAACGACCAAACGTGAGCCGGTGACGCAGCGAACTGTCACCTGGGTGCTGAGGCACCGGCAACACGGAAAGTCTTGGAGGAAGGAAGGGAAGGCTTAGGGTGGTGGAAAACGGCGCGTTTCTACCTGTGGAGAGGAGCAGGCAGGCTTGTCCACGCGGAAGGAAGCCAGCGGGAGCAAAGGCGTGGGGTGCAACGAGAGGTGTGCATCGTGGAGGATGGCACCATCGGGACTGGCTGTGAAATACTAGCGCGCAAGATGATCACGGGAGTCAGCGCGCTCACGCAAGCGTGCGCTCGACACCTGATCAGAACAAGGTCCTCATGCCCGTTACGTGTCAAATCCTTGAACGTGTGGGATCGCCTTGGGAACCCATCGTAAGTGCTTATAGAGCGCGAGTGGGAAAGCTACTGTTTCCAGATGGGTACTCCTCTCCCGCATGACTCCTTTTCTTAAAAAAAATTTTTTTTTAGTTTTTATTATTTTTTTATTTTAGCGTATTATGGGGGTACAAGTGTTAAGGTTACTTATATTGCCCATGCCCCCCTCCCCCCTCAAGTAAGAGCTTAAAGCGTGTCCATCCCCCAAACGTTGCACATCTTACTCGCTGTGGTTGTATTGGCATGATTCCTGTACATCGCAGTGACCCCAAGCGTGGGGACGCAGATCTGACACTTCTAAAAGCCTTTCAGTTGGCCCTGGGTCACGATTTACTGCTGGTTGTTTGCAACTCACTAAGTGTGTCCTTATCTGAATATGAAGGACTTTTCCAGGCCTGTTAGTGTCTTGCACCATTGAAAGTCTGATAGAAGCTCTTTAGACAGTTTTCTTTTCTTTTTTTCTTTCTTTTTTTTTTTTTTTTGACATAGAGTCTCGCTTTGTTGCCCGTGCTAGAGTGCTGTGGCGTCACCCTAGCTCACAGCAACCTCAAACTCCCGGGCTCAAGCAATCCTCCTGCCTCGGCCTCCCGAGTAGCTTGGACTACAGGCACACACCACCATGTCCAGCTAATTTTCTCTCTATATATATTAGTTGGCCAATTAATTTCTTTCTATTTATAGTAGAGACGGGGGTCTCGCTCTTGCTCAAGCTGGTTTCGAACTCCTGACCTCGAGCGATCCTCCCGCCTCGGCCTCCCAGAGTGCTAGGGTGACAGGCGTGAGCCACCGTGCCCGGCTAGACAGTTTTCTTATATGTGCTTAAGAAAATGTTAAACGGTTTTCCCTGCAGTATAATTTGTATGATTTCCTTTGTATCTTGAAGATATCTAGATAGTGTTCTTTTCTCAGAGGCATTACCAGTAACAGAGAATTTGGCCTCTACTTGTGGTAAAGTGGAGTGAAATTTGCTTTTTTAAAACCCGTTTCCAGCCTTTAGGAATTAAAAAAAAAACAAATCCCACGGAGCTTGTAACATAGTACGCTTTCAACAGAAACCCAGTCTCCTGGCCAGTCCATGGGCAGCTGTCTCACTCAGCTGAACACGACCTGCTCCAATGGATTCTTCCAGAATCCATTCAATCCGAGCCTGCACAGCCTGCCCACCCCCAGAGACCACTCATCATCCTTTATAACAGAGTGGGTGAATTCTCACCTCCCCACCGTGAGAAGGCTTCATCAGCACCGCACTCACTACCTTTAGTGTGATTTAGATGCTCTTGGCTCAGATCAAAACCTTTTTGTCTTTCAGTGAAACAATGTGTTCCGTATACACACGTGAAAGTAACACATTTGCTCGGTGCTCGTGAAGGTGCCCACGGACGTGGTGGGAAGACACGGGACGGGGACGGGGCGTTGGAGGGACCAGGAGGCGAGGAGGGGCTCGGGCATTAGATCGCGCGAGCGACAGTCGTGGGATCCACTGAAACGAGGCCGAGCAAGCCGCCGGAACTGCCGTGGCCCGTGCTAGCCGCCTCTGCTGATCTCCACAACGGCGGTGGCCGCGGCCAGCTGGAGGGGGGTCAGCAGACAAGGGTGTGTGAGGGACTGGAATACCGGGTGGTGACAATTCCCCGTGGGTCCCCCATATTTTTGCATGTGGTTTTCCAAGCCAGGGCCACTGACTGCCTTCGTTTCAGGGTGTCACTTCAAGGATGTTTCAGTAGCAAACGTCTTTGGAAGGTACCGTGTTTCCCCAAAAATAAGACAGGGTCTCATATTTATTTTTCCTCCAGAAGACACCTCAGGGCTTATTTTCAGGGGACGTGTTATTTTCCCCTCAAAGCCTCAGCTTGCAGCACGCACAGGATGGCTGGGACCCGACAGGGGGAGCCAGCCTTGTTGGTGGGGCTGCCCACACCTTTCCGGTCACCTCTAGGGTAGCAGCTGTCATGATGGGGCAGATGAGAGGGGCTGCTCGTCTTCTTTCCCGCCCCGCGACGACACGCACGGGCTGTGCAGTCGCGCGGCGCAGCCACGCCCGTCGCTAGGGCTTATTTTCGGAGTGGGGCTTCTATCACGCACGTGCTTAGACATCCTGCTGGGGCTTGTTTTCTGGGAAACGCGGTAGAGATAACACTTCCCTGCAGAGGGAAGGGCAGGCACATCGACCACCCGTGTGAAGTTTTCAGGTTCCGTAAGCTCGGGGACCTGGCGAGGGGGCCAGCGCCATCATCCCTCTGCACACCACCCGGTGAGAACCGGGGCTCGGGAAACCGGGGAAGGGAAATGCCGACTCTCCAGCTACTGCCATTGCTACGAGTAACAAGTCCTTCGTCTCTGACCCGGGAGACTTGTGTGTTCCACCAGCGTCCACGTAGGTGGCGGGCAACTTGTGCGCTCGCAGGTAGGGTGACCGTCTCAGACCCAGAGCAGTCAGGCCTGTGGCCCTCAGCGGCGGGAGCCCTTGGTGCAAGCGCTGTCCACTGGGAGAGCAGAGAGGTGTTCGGGCAGGTCCCTCGCGCGACGCAGGCTCAACCCTAACAGGAGCTTTCTGTGGTCGCTGTTTACTCGAGACTGAAAATCCAGCAGCGCTCTGTCTTTGCTACACGGGCACGGCGACGCCGATTCTGTAACAAGGAGAGTTCGGTCCACAGAACAGCAACCCCTTCACCGGGTTTGTAGATGCGGGGGGTCAGGGTCTCCGTGCCATAATACCCGGGGCCCTCAGCGTGTGGGAGAGGCTTGAACAGCTCTTCCGGAGCCTTCCGGAGGCCATTCCTTCACGCCTCTGCCACCCGGGCTGGGACGGCTCGGAGGCTGCTCTCCGCAGGGAGGGGGGCGGGCTGGTCAGCCACAGCGTCCACACGTGGCTTCTCCACGTGGCTCGAGCCCCTCTCGGCAGGACAGCTGGTTTCCGAGAGGGAGAAGCCCCACCAGGAACCTCCAGAGAGTGTTTCTTTTTTATTTTTTTATTGATTGAGACAGAGTCTCGCTCTGTTGCCCGGGCTAGAGTGCCGTGGCGTCAGCCTAGCTCACAGCAACCTCACACTCCTGGGCTCAAGCCATCCTCCTGCCTCAGCTTCCCGAGTAGCTGGGACTACAGGCATGCGCCACCATGCCCGGCTAATTTTTTCTATATATTTTTAGTTGGCCAATTAATTTCTGTCTATTTATAGTAGAGATGGGGGTTTTGCTCTTGCTCAGGCTGGTCTCGAACTCCGGACCTCAACCGATCCTCCCTCTTCGGACTCCCAGAGTGCTAGGACTACAGGTGTGAGCCACCGCACCTGGCCTAAGAGTGAGTGTTTCTAAGACCAAGGCAAAAGCCGCGTGGCGTTTCATAACCTGGGCTCAGAGGTCACACCCAGCGTCACTTCCCCTGTGCTCCGTGGGCTGACATGGGCCCCTGGATTCCAGGGGAGGAGACGGATGGACACCCCACCACTGCATAAAAAGAGTGCACCTGCAGAAGCATCTGGAACAGAACACACTGCAGTCACCTTTGAAAGACACAGATTGGGGCCAGGTATGGTGGCTCACACCTGTAATCCCAGCACTCTGGGAGGCCCAGACAGGAGGATCGATCAAGGTCAGGAGTTCGAAACCAGCCTGAGCAAGAGCGAGACCCCGTCTCTACTATAAATAGAAAGGAATTAATTGGCCAACTAATACATATAGAAAAAATGAGCCGGGCATGGTGGCGCATGCCTGTAGTCCCAGCTACTCGGGAGGCTGAGGCAGGAGGATCGCTTGAGCCCAGGAGTTTGAGGTTGCTGTAAGCTAGGCTGACGCCATGGCACTGTAGCCTGGGCAACAGAGTGAGACAGGACAGGGAAAGGAGGGGAGGGAGGGGAGGAGGAGAGAGAAAAAAAGGAAAGAAAGAAAGAAAGAAAGAAAGAGAGAAAGAGAGAAAGAGAGAGAGAGAGAGAGAGAGAGAGAGAGAGAGAGAGAGAAAGAGAGAAAGAGAGAAAGAGAGAAAGAGAGAAAGAGAGAAAGAGAGAAAGAGAGAACGAAAGAAAGAAAGAAAGAAAGAAAGAAAGAAAGAAAGAAAGAAAGAAAGAAAGAAAGAAAGAAAGAAAGAAAGAGAGAGAGAGAAGGGAAGGAAAGAAAGGAAGACACAGACTGATACACTCGTGGATTCCTTGGGTCAAGAACTCAAACAGCGGTGGCTTGTCTTGATTCCTTGGTGTCCGCAGCTCGAGCTAGGGGACTGAAATGACCGGGGCTGGCCTGGTCGTCTGGAGCCTGTCCACTGTCACTCAGGCACCCAGGCGGCGTGGCTGCCGGCTGGAGCTCAGGGGGTCTCCCTGCGGTCCAAGCCTGTCCACGCAATGTCTCCACGGCCGCCTCGGGGAAGGTGAGTCGGACTTCGTTCGTCAAGGCTCCCAGAGAAAGTGTCGCAGCATAATAAGAAAGGGGTTCACGGGTTTTTATGACCTAAGCTTCAGAAGTCACTCGGCGTCCCTTTCTCTGTGTTCTGTCAGCCCAAGCAGGCATGAGCCTGTCCAGATTCAAAGGGTTAGGGACACAAACCCCTCGATGGAAGGCGTTGCAAAGAGTCGGAGCCCATGTTTTAAAACGGCCGCACGGGGAAAACGGTAATGCATCGCTAACCGAGCTCGGCACGATAGGCTTAAGGGCTTAAACGACGATGAAGCTTGTTTTATGAATATCACACCTGTGGTGCCAGCAGAACCTCAGCAAGGTGAGCCTGCAGAACAAGAGACAGTCGCCCCAGAGGAAGGACCAGGCAGAGACTGTGTGACTTAGTGGCATTCACGGCGACTGTGACGTCGTTCCCATCGGGAAATGGGAAGCAAGTCTGTCGGGAGCTTCTAGAAAAGACTTCCTGTGTAGAGGCACCAAGAGGCTGCCCCTTTTCTTTCCCCTTTGCTTGGTATCATGTCTGAGGATCTGACAGTGAGCAGAGCAAAGAGGACGTCCGAGAAGACCCCCCGGATACTCCTGTGACTCCGGACTGCTCGCTTCGTGAAATTAAAAATGCTCTGTTGTTGAAGTCAGATTGAACTGAGGGTTTCTAGTACTCTGGGCTGAAATCACCCTACTTCAATACTAGCCCCTGCTCACATCTCCCAATTCCAAAATTTCCAAGATATACCTAGACTTTGGCTCTGGAAGTGAGGAGTTAAAGTAATCTAATTTAAAAGACTTTTAGTGGGGTGGGGCATGGGCAATATACATAACCTTAACACTTGTACCCCCATAATACGCTAAAAAAAATTAAAAAATGAAAAGACTTTAAAAGTCTTTAAACATCTGACCTTATTTAATTAGCATTATTTAATCACAGACTGTGAGGGTTAATTTTACACGTCCACTGGGCTGGGCCATGGGAGGCCCCTGTGTCTGATTGAACGTTGTTTGTGGGTGTGTCTTTGAGGGGTTTCTGGAAGAGATCAGCGTTTAAATCGGTGGACCGAGCAAAGCAATTACAGGGGTGGGTATTTGCCAACCCACTGAAGGTCCAAATAGAACAGAAAGGAGGAAGAACACTGGATTCCTGCTCCTTCCGTCTGGCTACTTAAGCAGGATGTCCCCTGCCCCGGTCCTCCAGCTTCTCAGACCTTCCGCCTGGGAAGGGCGACATACACCAGCCCTCCGGCCGTCAGGCCTTCAGACTGCACCCCTGGACTCCCTGGGTCTCAGCTCGCGGGGGACTAACTGTGAGACTTCTCAGCCTCTGTGATCCTGTGAACCAATTCCTTATAATCAATCTCTGTGTACGTAGAGAGAGATACAGATATATGGATATAGAGAGAGAGATACACACACACACTATCGGTTTTGTTTCTCTGGAGAACCTTGACTAATACCCAGAACATAACAATGTCCTGCATTTGTAGCGTGTGATACTCAACACACATTTAATATGAACTGCGTCATTGGATCCTCACATCTTTTGGAAACAGGCAGTGTAGACGTTACTTCTTCCTTTTCCAAATGAGGCAAATGAACAGTCTGTGTCAAAACCTTTTGTGAAATTAAGCATGATTTAAACAATAAATCTTATTCTACATTTCGTACTCCACTTTGCTTTGCAGATAGTACCTGTTCACTGAGCACTTGCCTATCTTATATTTATAGCACTCACTGAGATAATTTTGAAGGCAGAAGATAATGATTGTGTTGAAACACTGGCCGGTATGAAATGCCCTGGCAAGGTTTTGACCATAGACAGGCGAAGAATGGGACGGTTTGTTTATGTTAGATGCTCAGTCAGCTTGAAAAATGGTGGGGGACTTTCTCCGCGCCTAGAACCCTTATGCTTTATGGGAAGAGGTCAGCGAAAGAGGAGGAAGTTCAGAACATTATTCTTCGAATCTAACATAGTACCAGGAGCACAAGCGAGCCTGATCTTATTATTCCACTGACAATAAATTCAAGTGCTGGGCTAGTTCACGTGAAACAGGCATTTAAGGAGCATGTTGCCCATTTTAAATCATCTATTTATGATGGCTTTTTCCTTTGCTGATACAGATATTAATGATAAAGGTAAACATTAATTTTAACGGCTAGATCTTCCTTTACCATTTTTCTTAGTAAAACTCCACCCGTTTTGACAAGGAAACTTTCATGGAAACATACTGTTTTAACATGTCTGCTAAATTAGCTTGTTGCTAGGTATTAACTTAAAATACTGCTTTAACTGTTACTCCAACGGTCAAAAACAGATGGGATTTCTGCAAGATGGTGCAGAGCGAAGCTCTTGGGACATGCACTGATTTTGTTGTCTTAATGAGACCTATTTGGGAATAATTCTGTTTTCAAGCCCTTGCCACGAAGGAGAATAATTTTTTCTGTTTACAGAAAATGTGCCAATTCTCAAACCAAAACAATATGCTCTGGTGGAAAGGTGTTACACAAATCTAAAAAAATAATTTATTACTATTAAAAGTGTATGTTCGTACTACTGGAAATCTAGGTGAGAAAGTTGTTCTCCTTAAGCAATTGTTTTGCACCTCCCTTTATGTAAAAAAGAACAAGAAGTTTGAGAAGGTAGAGAGGATCGGAAATGAGAGTAACACTAAAAAAGACAGGAATATAAAAGTATCAAGTTTCTTCCATACACTCAGTGACTCTGGGTTTTCTCTTTCTTCGTATTTTAGTAACTCAATATCAAGGCTAAGCAGCCTTTGAGATGAAGTCTTTCGCCTCCACAGTTCATTTATTTATTCATAAAATATTTATTGAGCACCTAGTATACGCTAGACATTGTAGTAGGTACTAGGTATGCTACAGTGAGCAAAAATGGGCACTGTCCCTGACCCCATTGAGTTTATTGTCAAGAAACTTTGTTAAATAACCCGAAATGGCATGGTCTTCACTATGTCACAATTTTGCTATAAAACTCTGTGAAAATATGGGGTTTGTTTTTCCTCCAGTGGGATATAACATCTACCATCTGTATTACTTTCATGGATAACTATCCACTTTGCTTTTCCCACTTCTTGTCATTTCCTATTTTCTACCCATAGTCAAGGCTCCTAAATACGTTCTCATCAGGATATTTGTTTTCTACCCAAGCGTCATTCCTCACTTGATCTCCCAGCCAGTAGACCTCAGGGTGAAGACCACCCCCACATAAAGCAGCTGAGAAACACCGAGGGGGTATTTCACCCTTGGGGCTCCACATCTTGCGTCTTACGACTTCATCCTGCCCCTTCATTTTATTGTGAATGTTTGAGAATAGAAGACCAGCTATGAGTACACCATCTGCTTCCATCCCTCTACCTTGTCCAGATCATTAAATGAAGACAATCAGAAATCGTTCTCCTGAGAAACAAGCCATTATTAAGAGGAAAGCAGAATACCACCGCACACTCACATTTTCTACCTCCTATAAAGTATTTGAGACGCAGCGAGTGTCCTATTTGAACTTCAGAACAGATATTTAACGTACATGAGACGGGGAAGACACCGTGTCGTGCTTCGTAATGTGTTCTGCCTTTGCGGATGACGGCTTTGAGCCTGCAGGTTCAGATGCGTATAAAACTGTAACAACAGGATGGGCGCGTGCATGCAGAGATGCAGTTCTATGTGTTCATTTATAGGGTGCTTACTGTATGCCAGGGCCCCTGCCAGCCACTTGGTATAAGGAGGAGGAGGGTCAGACAAGGTCCCTCGGAGGCCTGGAATTGCTGTAGTCCGTGGGAACACAGCTGGATAAAGCTTAGAGATGGTGCTTGGCTGTGCAGCGATAAATTTCATTTTCTTTGGTCACTTTAAATGGATTTTATTTATTTATTTATTTTTTTGAGACAGAGTCTCGCTTTGTTGCCCAGGCTAGAGTGAGTGCCGTGGCGTCAGCCTAGCTCACAGCAACCTCAGACTCCTGAGCTCAAGCGATCCTCCTGCCTCAGCCTCCCCAGTAGCTGGGACTACAGGCATGCGCCACCACACCCGGCTCTTTGTTTTCTATATATGTTAGTTGGCCAGTTAATGTCTTTCTATTTTTAGTAGAGATGGGGGTCTCGCTCTTGCTCAGGCTGGTTTTGAACTCCTGACCTTGAGCGATCCACCCGCCTCGGCCTCCCAGAGTGCTAGGATCACAGGCGTGAGCCACCACGCCCGGCCTAAATGGATCTTATTTAGCAATTTTGTTACAGCATGAAGTATCTTCAGTGAGACATTGTGCAAGATTTTCCAGGTGATGTGCTCAAGGCTGGCTTTACTGAATCCTAACTCCTCGTCTCATTCATCACGCGTCCAAAGGCAAATGGTCGGAGGGAGGCGGGAGGGTTGAAAAGAAGACAGACATACCGTGTTTCCTCCCAAAATAAGACCTACCCATCAAATAAGCCCTAGCAGGATGTCTCAGTATTGCGCAATAGAAGCCCCACCCCCAAAATCAGCCCTAGTGACGGGCGTGGCTGCGCAGCGCGTCTGCACAACCCGTGCGTGTCATAGCGGAGCGGGAAAGACGACGAGCAGCCCTTCTCGTCTGCCCCGTGAGAGCTCTATGGCTCCACGTGAGAGACTAGGGCCAGTGGTTCTAAAGGAAATAGAGTCGCAAGACATTCAGGATGGAATTCGGGGTTTGGAGAGTGATGATGATGTTCCAGAAGACGACGACTTCACTCTATTTGAATCAATGCAGGTGGTTGTATCATACTTAAAAAAAATAACACGTCCCCTGAAAATAAGCCCTAGGGTGTCTTCTTGAGGAAAAATAAGACCCTGTTTTATTTTCAGGGAAACACAGTATCACAGATTAGGAAAAAAGAAAATCTATTTTAACTTATTGTTAAAACAAACAAAAAAAAGCGTTTACTTTGGTGTTGACAGGGAACATGAATTGCAATACAATGGCACAAGCCCCTGGTACTTTCTCGATTTTAACAACTGGAGGTGCTTAGCAAGAGCCTGAACTCTAGCACATTCCCGTGTCGGAGAGCAGCGTTTCTGTTCCTTTTGCTAACCAGATGAGAGATGACAACCCTGAAACCCTAACTAGCACTTCACAGGAAACCGATGTTTTGTTAATGGGGGAGCTAATTACTATTCAGCTTTCTTGGCTTGAGTGTCTCGAATTCTTCCACTTGCTTAGCCTGGGGCGCGAAGAATAACAAAACCGAAACTCCAGGCTTAAATGGAGTAACCCAGCCATGCTTCAGTGGGACTGTTTGTCATCAAATACACAAGAAGGACCCAGCGCCCTACCTGCCTAGACGGCAATTTTTTTTTTTTTTTTTCCTTTGTGAACATCCAGGGGACTAGACGGCAATTTGACTTGCTGTTTTCCATTGTGGCGGCAGGATCGCAAACGTATTAACAAGTCCCGCAGTGTGATCAACAACAGATGTAGCATTAAAAGTGTTGACAAGTTTCATCAGGTATTTGGGCCTTATGTATTTTCCTCCGCATCTAAATCCCATTGCTCTGGAAAAACTGCCCAAGCAACTGTTCTCTGGGAAGCTGTCTGCGATGAAAGCATTCCCTTTTGATTCATGCTTCAACCGGATAAACAGACACAGCTTCCCTGGAATTGGCTTTGGGGGCGAAAAGAAGCCACCGTACGGCGCCAACCACTTATATCGTAGAACAGACCCTAAATTATTCTCCAAAATTTGAAATGGGCATCGCACACTTCCGCCATACTATAGGCACCGAGAGAAACACTCTTAAAGACGAGTTTATCACAATAAAGTCCGTGATTTGATCAGCATCCATTATTAGCAGAACAAGAAATGAGCTTTTCAGCAACATCAAGGGCTGGTTTTTTAGTAAACACCTGATGCTCTCTGTTCCCCCACAATCTTTCCCTTCTGGGAATTTCCGGCTAACCCGCTGGAGACCTCAGGATCCCAGGCACGGGGTGAGCACACCCCCCAGCCTGGCCGAGCAGACCCCTGCACTGCTCAGGCACAAGCACTTCATCCGTCCGCGAGCTAGAGATCCAAGGCAGAGGTGTCAGAGGTTTCCTCTGGGCTTTCGCTGAAGCTCCCGGGAAGTGGATGCGTTCTGGATCCACCAGCCGCAAGAACGATGCGCAACCAGAGCTACTAGTGGCTCACTGGCTCCCACTTGGGAAGAGCCTTCCTGACAACAAAGCTACAGAAGGAAAAGCAGAGCCCAGCCACGACCAGAGAAGAGACAGGAAGTGCGAGAGCAAAGGTGAGAACAACAAGAATAAGAGGGAGAGAAAAATCTTGGTGCCCACATGAGCAGCCCTAGCCAGGCCCGGACGCACACCCACCCCTGAACCTTGCGGTTATGTTAGCCAACAACTCCCGTCTTTTAACATTTTTTTTTTGCTCAAAGTTAATTTAGATGGTCTAGTACTGGGGCTTGCAAACTTTTTCCTGTAAAAGGTCAGACAGTAAATAGGCTTTACTTTGCACGTCATATGGTCTCTACTGCAGCTGCTCGGCTCCACCATGGTGGCGTGGAGGTAGCCACAGGCAAAATAGATACACAAATGAGTGTGACCCTATCCCAACAAAACTCATCATGAACACCAAACTTTGAATTTCTCACAATTTCCCTGTGTCACAAAGTATTATCTTTCTTTCATTTCCCCCCACCCCCCATCATTTAAAAATGTAAAAAATCAGGCCGGGCACGGTGGCCCATACCTGGAATCCTAGCACTCTGGGAGGCCGAGGCGGGAGGATCATTTGAGCTCAGGAGTTTGAGACCAGCCTGGGCAAGAAGAGCGAGACCCTGTCTCTACTAAAAAAAAAAAAAAAATAGAAAGAAATTAGCTGGACAACTAAAAATACATATATATTTTTAAAAATGAGCCGGGCCTGGTGGCGCATGCCTGTAGTCCCAGCTACTCGGGAGGCTGAGGCAGGAGGATTGCTTGAGCCCAGGAGTCTGAGGTTGCTGTGAGCTAGGCTGACGCCACGGCACTCTAGCCTGGGCAACAGAGTGAGACTCTGTCTCAAAAAAAAAAAAAAATAGACAAAAAGTTGCTGGTAAGTCAATTGTCCCAATTGTTTATGATCTCACTATGAATATGGGAGTCCACAGAAGCTATTGGCTGCAGACACTTTTTTCAAGACTATTTTTCATGAGCAAAGTCTAGATTAAAAATACAATCATCTTTTGAGTTGAAGAAAACATGAAATATTCCTCACATGTAGTTTCAGTACTTCACCCAAATAAGAAAACAACTTGACAATTATAGTAGCCCCCCCCCCTTTTTTTTCTGTTAAGAACAAGTAATGCAGGCCGGGCGCGGTGGCTCACACCTGTAATCCCAGCACTCTGGGAGGCCGAGGCGGGTGGATTGCTCGAGGTCAGGAGTTCGAAACCAGCCTGAGCAAGAGCGAGACCCCGTCTCTACTATAAATAGAAAAAAATAAATTGGCCAACTAATACATATATAGAAAAAATTAGCCAGGCATGGTGGCACATGCCTGTAGTCCCAGCTACTTGGGAGGCTGAGGCAGGAGGATCGCTTGAGCCAGGAGTTGGAGGTTGCTGTGAGCTAGGCTGACACCACGGCACTCACTCTAGCCTGGGCAACAAGGTGAGTCTCTGTCTCAAAAAAAAAAAAAAAAAAAAGAACAAGTAATGCAGTCAATAAGGAAGTTTTGAAAAGCAAAAATTAGGAAAGGAGGTTTGAGAGATAACACAGTTATTGCATGATAGGGGCATCAAAAGTTTGATATATTGCTGAATACAACTATTTCCCTTGGGTGTAATTAAAACCTGAAAAGCTGGCCCCAGAGTTGGTGATATAAATAGTCCTCCCTGTAGATAAATATATTTCCAACTGTTGTTTGGGTGCTTTAGTTATATTCAGTTATACTGCACTATAAAAAGGTAACTGAAACTGATTCTGAATTAAGATTTAAGAACAATCAGAGCAGCCTGAAAGATTCCTAATCCTAAAAGTACAACTGCACCAAATTAGCAAAAGCAGCTACAAGAACAATTACACCTATTGCAGCAATAATAACAACAACACAAGATTTCTAAACCCATTAGGCCAGATAATCTTTCATGTCTTACAGGCTTAGAAAATAAGCCCATTAAATATGTAACATTTAAATATTTCAGCTGGAATGGATTAACCAAGCAGAAATAAAATCTGAAAAATTCAAGCCTATTCAATCTCAAGTGGATCCTAATTTGAACACACTGTTAAAAATAAAAAATCGTGACATAATCGGGGAAAAGCGAAAACTGGATATTAAGATATTTTGAGAGTTGACAATGGTTTTGTGGTCATGCTTTTTAAGAAAGAACCCTTATGCTTAAGAAATACATTCTGGGCCAAGCCCAGTGGCTCACTCCTGTAATCCTAGCACTCTGGGAGGCCAAGGCGGGAGGATCATTTGAGGTCAGGAGTTCGAGACCAGCCTGAGCAAGAGCGAGACCCCATCTATACCAAAAATAGAAAAAATTAGCCGGGCATGGTGGCACATGCCTGTAGTCCCAGCTATTCGGGAGGCTGAGGCAGGAAGATCACTTGAGCCCAGGAGTTTGAGGTTGCTGTGAGCTAAGCTGACGCCACAGCACTCTAGCCTGGGCAAAAGAGCAAGACTCTGTCTAAAAAAAAAAAAAGAAAGAAAGAAAGAAAGAAAGAAAGAAAGAAAGAAAGAAAGAAAGAAAGAAAGAAAGAAAGAAAGAAAGAAAGAAAGAAAGAAAGAAAGAAAGAAAGAAAGAAAGAAAGAAAGAAAGAAAAGAAATACATTCTGAAATATGCCAGGATAATATGATATAATGTCTAGGGTTTGCTTTAAATTAATCCATGGGTGTAGGTAGCTAGAAGTGAAGCACAACTGACTGTGAATTGTTAACACCAAGTGATGAGCACATGACACTGTCTCTTCATTTCTGTGCATGTTTGCAATTGACAACAAAAACGTTTTTTTAAAAATACTATTTGCTGGCCGGGCGCTGTGGCTCACGCCTGTAATCCTAGCTCTTGGGAGGCCGAGGCGGGCGGATTGCTCAAGGTCAGGAGTTCAAAACCAGCCTGAGCAAGAGCGAGACCCGTCTATACTATAAATAGAAAGAAATTAATTGGCCAACTGATATATATATATAAAAAAAAAAAATTAGCCGGGCATGGTGGCGCATGCCTGTAGTCCCAGCTACTCGGGAGGCTGAGGCAGAAGGATCGCTTGAGCCCAGGAGTTTGAGGTTGCTGTGAGCTAGGCTGACGCCACGGCACTCACTCTAGCCTGGACAACAAAGTGAGACTCTGTCTCAAAAAAAAAAAAAAAAAAAAAAAATACTATTTGCTTCAGAAAGAGTTCCTATACACTGATCTTTCTGCATCACTGCAGGTAACATGCAGTTTGGTGAAAGAATTCACTACACAGCAAAATTATAATAAAAAAACAACAATAACCATCATATTTGGTGATACATAATATCCCATTTCTTCCATAAAAGAGTTTTACATTGTTGAAAAGGAAGTAACAACAATCATCAAAAACATACAAGTGAATGATTGGAAACCACCGAGACGAAACCAAAGGATAGAACCTTGCGTGGGAGTCACATTTAATCAAATACCACGAAGTTGAGTCCCTCACCAGAGCAGGGACACATCCTGTTTGAACTGAACTGAGGTAATTGCTGGAAGAAGTGATCTTTAAACGTCACATTCCTCACAAAAGACAAAGTGCTATGCAGTAAGAGGAGTCACAGCAGCTGGTTATCAACAAAGCATAAAGAATTCTGTCGGGCATATAAAATCAAAGGGCGAGATGAAGACACGAGCAAAGCAATCTGGTCTCAAAGATAATTTGGAAGATTCCGGATGCCACGCTTCCCCTCCTCGAGCAGTGATCGTACTCCATCAACATTTTATTTCTACTTTGTATTGACAAGGGAACCCCCCATCACTTGGCACATGAGGCATGGGGACCCCCGCCACTCAGGGAAGACCCACGTCAGCAGAACACTCACCTGTTACCTGGCCGGCATCTAGTCTGTCGCCTGGCATCATCAGCAAGACGCTGAATCTATTACCCGGCGCATCAGCATGATGTTAACCGGCTGCGAGACACATCGACTAACCTGCGCCTGGCACCCCAGCCCTCGGACCACCCCAACTTCATAAAAGTGGGAAAGTTCGGGTAGACGAGGCTCAGGATTTGGTGGCGAGGCCCCTGTGAGCCACCGGGGAATAAACTTTGGTTCTCCGCCTCTCCGAGCTGCCCGGTTTGTCCTCACTGTAACCGTACCTCACGAGCCTTCCTGGGGCCACCGAGAACCCGCAGAAGCAGGTGGCCCTACTACCCCAGTCTGTCTAGGCGCCACACCGGGGTGTCACCCGGAGACTGCTGAGCCCCGCACACTCCACACCTTCCTGCAGTCATCCTCGGCCTTCGTCCACTCAGGAGACATTTGCAGCTTTTCCTCCCCCGTCTGACCCTGCGCACGGCGCCGGGACCGCGGCCAGGACTGTCACCAGGCGATTCTCGCTGCGGGCGGGGGGCTCGGGATCCAGCCTGTCACCCAAAGCCGCTTGACTGATGAAGTGGCGCGTGGCCCAGTCACCGAATTTACTGACTCACTAGTTTATCACATTTAAAAAAAATAAAACGCTTTTAGAGCTCACAGAAATTCATATCGCATGGATCGGCAGAGACTGAGAGGGACGTGGGAAGATGGGACTTCGACCTCTCCTCCCTGCCCGAAACTCCTCTGCACTCTGCCCTCTTCTGCCCTCAGGCTCCCCTCTCGGACCGTCACTCCTCCCGGTCTCTGAACCCAGTCTCCCCACTGTCGGGAACCCAGAATCCTCTCCCAGCCACGTCCCCACCTCTGTCCCCACCTCTGTCCTGCCTCCTCCCCACCTCTGTCCCCACCTCTGTCCTGCCTCCTCCCCACCTCTGTCCTGCCTCCTCCCCACCTCTGTCCCCACCTCTGTCCTGCCTCCTCCCCACCTCTGTCCTGCCTCCTCCCCACCTCTGTCCCCACCTCTGTCCTGCCTCCTCTGAAGGCAGCAGCAGGAAGCTGAGCCAGAAACATATCAAATACTTAAATACAGTTATGAATACCTATCAACCAGAACTTTTTGTTTGTTTGTTTGAGACAGAGTCTCACTCTTTGCCCATGGTAGAGTGCTGTGGCGTCAGCCTCGCTCACAGCAACCTCAAACTCCTGGGCTCAAGCAATCCTCCTGCCTCAGCCTCCCGAGTAGCTGGGACTACAGGCATGCACCACCATGCCCGGCTAATTTTTTCTATATATTTTTAGTTGGCCAATTAATCTCTTTCTATTTTTAGTAGAGACAGGATCTTGCTCTTGCTCAGGCTAGTCTCAAACTCCTGACCTTGAGCGATCCGCCTGCCTCGGCCTCCCAGAGTGCTAGGATGACAGGCGTGAGCCACCGTGCCTGGCCAACCAGAACTTTTTAAAAATGCTCAAAAGCTATCACAGGCCGGGCGCAGTGGCTCATGCCTGTAATCCTAGCACTCTGGGAGGCCGAAGCGGGCGGATCCTTTGAGGTTAGAAGTTCGAGACCAGCCTGAGCAAGAGCAAGACCCCCGTCTCTACTAAATACAGAAAGAAATTGCCTGGACAACTAAAAAAATATATAGAAAAAATTGGCCGGGCATGGTGGCACATGCCTGTAGTCCCAGCTACTCGGGAGGCTGAGGCAGGAGGATCGCTTGAGCACAGGAGTTGGAGGTTGCTGTGAGCTAGGCTGACGCCACAGCACTCTACCATGGGCAAAGAGTGAGACTCTGTCTCAAAAAAAAAAAACTATTACAAAACATTTCATTCAACATGAATATCTATCAAGCTTATGAACAATTGTAAGAAGCAAGTGTTTGGAAGTCAGTCAATTTAGAAAATATGGTCCTTGGGTGAATCGATTCTGTGATGCATTGACTGACTTTTGCAAATGTGGCTCTTGTGGAAATGTCCTTAGGTAAATGATGCTGTTTCCCAGTTTGACAGAGACAGTGCAGAGAGCCGTGCAGGTGACACAGGTGTGTCTGCAGAGCTAGAGTCCCGCCGCTTTCCCTGTGGCTTCTGGACCCACCTCAGACTCCAGGGCCGGGGGAATAACGAAGAGCTGCCTGTTTGCGGCCCGGCTGACGGGCAAGCCCTGTGCGTGTGCACGACACCCACGGTCCCGCTTTGAAGTTTTCATGCTACGAGCAAGGCCCCTCCCTAGAGGCGAAAGCTTTAATCAGTTAACACAGGGCAACATTTCTACTATCTCTATTAGATGCTCTGCCAAAAGTTTATTTTAATCTCAAATAAATTTGGGGAACATGGCACACAGTTACCCCCTGTCTGTGTGATTTATACTGCTCCTTAGTATAGTAAGTTCCAGCAATAAACTCCAGGGGGAAAAAGTCTCAACCTAAATCCTGCCTTCATGCTGTGGTTTTTATTGCTGTTGTTTTATTTTTTTTTTTCCTCTTTGATTTATTTAAATAATTCTGTTACTGTTTGGAGGTCGTGCAAGACATGCTCTACCATTTTGACATTCTGGGGGTGACTTTTGTGCTCTTTGTCATTCTAAGGATTCTTTTTTTTTTTTTTGAGACAGAGTCTCACTCTGTTGCCCAGGCTAGAGTGAGTGCCGTGGCGTCAGCCTAGCTCACAGCAACCTCCAACTCCTGGGCTCAAGCGATCCTCCTGCCTCAGCCTCCCGAGTAGCTGGGACTACAGGCATGCGCCACCGTGCCTACCTGATTTTTTTCTATATATTTTTAGTTGTTCAGCTAATTTCTTTCTATTTTTAGTAGAGACGGGGTCTGGCTCTTGCTTAGGCTGGTCCCGAACTCCTGAGCTCAAAGGATCCTCCCACCTCGGCCTCCCAGAGTGCTGGGATTACAGCCTTAATGATCCTTCAAGCAGAGCTCCGTGAGGTGCGGGGAAGGAGGCGTGGGGGGGAGGAGGCGTGGGGGGGAGGAGGCGTGGGGGGGGAGGCGTGTGGGGGGGGAGGTGTGTGGGGGGGAGGCGTGGGGGAGGAGGCGTGGGGGGGAGGAGGCGTGGGGGGGAGGAGGCGTGGGGGAGGAGGCGTGGGGGGGAGGAGGCGTGGGGGGGGAGGCATGGGGGGAGGAGGTGGGGGGGCAGTCCCCCACCACAAAGCCGTGGCAAGTGGGCAGACCGTCTAGCACAGCCAGAGCTGGGCCATGCCCTCCGGCTCTCAGGGAAACCCTGCAAGGACGTGACCAAGACCTCTCCGTCACCACATTACAACCGAAGCCACGGTCTGCGGGCAGCGCGGGGAAAACTACAGGCACAGAAAGGGGCTGACCCCATAGAAGGCCTGGAAACCACAACATTAAGAACACGTCTTAGGGTTGTGGCAAGCATTGTGTGGGGGGGTTAGGGAATACCTCTAACCCCTCCTAGGGAAAGGCAAAGATATACAATGTAACCCAAAGTTCAAAAACCAAAAGAAAAAACAAACAAACTTTTGTCGGGTGGTGGCAGATGGGAGGGGAGGAGGGGGAGAATTTACACCTACAAAATAGGTGCGATGCGCACCACCTGGGGGTAGGACACGCTTGACGTTTTGGTAAGGCAGGGGGTGGGGGAGGAATGGCAGGGGCAATATATGCAACCCTAACAATATTTGTCCCCCCATAATATGATAAAACTAAATTAAATTAATAAAACAAAAAACAACAAAAAGACTCACATTGAATAAGTTGAGCAGAATTAAACCCAAAAGGCCATAATCAAAAATAACGTCCGTGAGATCCTCACTGTCTCCGGGGGCCGGCGAAGACCCGGAGTGGAAGTAAGTCGGGTTTGATCCCGTGCCCTGCCGTGGGCCCAGCGTGGCCCAGACAGAACCCGCCACAGACCCGGCCGCGCCTCCCGGGAGTTGCCAGTGGCACCGGCTCCCCTAGCCTCGCCCCCCATCTCACTCCCAACACTGTGACTTCCGTGACCTCGCCCTGTCCGCACCTTCCCAAAGAACTCCAGGACACCTGTAACAGAAGGCCGCCCCTCTCCACGCGGCCCGCTGTACCCAACAACAAGTATATTCTAGACTTTCACCAAATTTCCTTTATTGCTGCTTAATTTTCCCCACCTTTGTTCACTTTGTTCTTCCCTTCTGTTCCCAAAGATTGAATTTCTGCATCATACTCGTCTTTATCCTGTATTATTCGAAGTGACGGCTGAATAAACCAATCTATAAATACAGATAAATCATCGGCACCCTCCTCTCTGCGACTCAGTGTTTAGTTCCTGCTTCTGACATTGAGTATGAGTTTAGCCACTTTTGACTTAGTATTTCCAAATCCTCAAATCCTTAGTCTGTTTTTTAAAAAACCAGAAAGCCTCCAACAAGGAAATAAAGAAGAAGCAAATGCTTTGCTCTCCCCACGTCGCCGCCTCTTTTCTTTCATTCAGTCTCGAATCATAGCAATATGGGACCTGTCTGAGATCTATGTCATTTCGTTCCCTCATTCCTTATGTTTTGGGGTTCTCAACAACTTCACCCTAATGCTCACTTTGTTGTTTTGCAACATAGAAATGTTTTTAGTGATATGAAATTGTCTTATTTATGCACCCAAAAAGGAAAAAAAGGAAAAAAAACGGTCGATATTCAATTCTGGGGGATGGAGTTCAGAGTATGCTGAAATATCTAAAAAATAAATCTACAAGTGGCTCATAAATAATTGCACAGACCAACAAGCCAGCTCAATTATACCAAAAAAATGAATGCTCAGTACCGCGTATTATATCATTTGTGGGGGGAAAAGGATCTGAAGTTAAATGTAAATTTAAGCCCCGTTCCCCACCACTCATGGTTTCCAAAGAGGCCTGTCTGGGAAGGTGAAATTTTCCATGCTCCGTTTCAGCCCAAAGGGGAAACGTTGATGGAGGGGTTGAAGAAAATGCTCAACAAAGACGGATGATTTATGGAGAGTAAAAGATGTTTTTAATTTTATTTCTAAAGAAATTATTTTGAGAAAACATAGTCAATGCAAAATATTTATGTGACACTCTCTACAAGAATTTGTTACATACTAAGAAAAGTTATCAAATAATTTGGAGAAGTTTATTTTCATTCTAAGACAAAAATCCACTCCAGAATGAGAATACCGGCGGCATTTACAGCTACCTGACAAATTCTTAAGAAGTCTGCAGATGCAACAAAACTTTGCTATCAAATACCAAAACCCATTTTGACCCCGCCTAAATTTGCCATGTTGTTGTATTTATCAGTCTCTGCCTTAAGCAGATGATAAGAAAGCCGACTCCTTTAAGAGTGACTCTTGGCATTTTATTTCTAATCCACAGTCTGTTGTAACAATGCACCTCGCTGTCTCGTAACTACGGAGTGTGTCTCACCTCCTGCGTGAAGTTGTCTTAGATTAACCCCATCTAAGGGTCTACCTGGCCTTCACCCTCAATACTCCTTCTTGAAGTCTCCCTTCCCGGTGTGCTGTGCTCTGCCCTTTAGGCTATAGAATTCACAAGTACAGGACTCAGATCTAATTTTATTTCTTCCCAAACGCCTGGTTCAGGAGAGTAACCTTGATAGATACATACACTACATACACCCACTCCATCCTGACCTCCAAAGAGCGTAGAAAAAATAACCATCTGCCCATGACAAACATCCTCACGTCTTCCACACTAGCAGAACTAGAAAAATGAAACAAAGAGGGGGAAAAAGATTTAATGACTCTGTTCAGAGTATAACAGTTATCTTTAAGTATATGCAAATATAGTGATGAAACGATTCAAACTTATTTAGTGTGCTTCTTTGAAGGTGGAAGTGATGGAAGGTGTATTTTTTTTTCACGTTAAGAAAGAGTTTAGAAACAAGATGGCGGGCTCACGGTGAGGAGCTGTCAAAGGATGAAAATCAGTGTGCCTAGAAGCAGATTTTAAAAGCAGTTCTTCTTCAAAACATCTTTTTTCATACTACCTGATAAGCATCCTGAACACCATGGCCGCAGCATCAGTAAAACGGGTGATATCAAAGAGACCCACCTTGAAACATTGATTTCCAATCCAAATTGAAGCTTCATCTTGTGTTTGTCATGAATCTACATATTCTTCTCTACCAGATGACTGTAATTGCAAAGTTGAGTTTGCTTTGACATCTGATGGCAGGACGACAGTATGCCACCACCCTTCACTGGACATTCCATCTGAACACACAAAACCTATCCCTTGACCAGATCCCGTGCATAATAATGAAGAAACACATGATCACATGCTGAAAACCAGATTAGCAGAAAAAAGTGAAAGCCTTAAGCAAGGACCAATGATAGAACAACTTAGCAAAACATTCTTTACTACTAAGCACCGTTGGTACCCTCGTGGACAGTATCACACTCGTAAGAAACTGACTCCTCCAAAGGACAGATGATATTGAGGTTCTCCAGGGAACCAGAGAGAAATGCTCCTTCATTTGCCATTTGGGGAAATATAATCTGGTGTATTCACCAATATGTTATAAAGTAAAATAGTAATAATAAAATGTCTTTTCATATAAAAAAAGAAAGAGTTTGTGAATGACTAAAGAAGGCAAGAAGATGGAATGAGTTTCATTGAGAGAAAGTGAATTCTCTCAATACCACAAGGCTTCAAACAGGACCTGGATTACCAATTGGATATCGCAGAAGGAACCCAAGACTCGAGTTGGACCAGATCATATGTGACCCACCTTCCTGTCCTGAGGTCCTTACTTGGCAGGCTCGCTGTCCGATTTTCTGGAGATCTTTCCCAATTCGTTTTACGGCTCTGGTATTTAGGCGATTTCCAACACCTAGAATTCTTTTAAAGAAAAGTTTAAATCCTCAACAGAGCTGCCATTTTTTCTCTCTTCCTTTCAAATAATGTTTTTTTAAACAACAACAACAAAATTTTAAAAATCTTCATTGCAACTAGCCACCAAAGAGCTTTGGGTGAAAAGCTTTTACTAGAAAGATAAGTACTGAGAAGATAATTGCACCAAGAAATGAGAATTTTTCCTCTGTAAGGTTTCATTTTTCAAAAATACAGTCTAATGAGGCCAATTAATGTGCTGGAGAAGAGCTTGCCTTCAGAGAGGGAAATACCGCAGCAGCCTAAGCCTTTCCTGTCCTTGGAAATAAAGGAGGCCCTCATGCTCACAGAAGGTTCTCGGGGAAATTTTTCTCTGACGTTGAAATAAACGCAGGTGATCCATCATCAGAGAACTGGGGACAGGCTTTGGGCGAGGGGCTCACTCCGACTACTGCAGTGCACGCTGGTGGCAGCACCCCACCGCGCTCCGGACAGGAGTCCACAGGTGGAGGCCGCTGTGCCCAGACCAGCCTCCGCACCTGCCTGTTGGGAAAAGGTGTGACAGTCCCTCCCTCTCACGTCAGCCCCCTCCATCCCTCCTCCTCCACCTCTTTGACTCTCCCAGTCTCGGAATAAACGCGGTAGTAGTTAGTCCCAGCGAAAAGAAAGGGATGGTCTGCAAGGGACATTCACAGGAGAAATGTCAGTCAGAACGTGTCCTTCCGCCTGTAGGTCTCCCCTCAGTCTCGGGGGGCTTCAGTGCAGAACGCTTCCTTCGTTCAGACCACGGCTCATGGTTTTTCCCCTGGAAAACCTTCCCTGATAAAGGCCATTTGGATAGTCTCCAAGCTGCTGGTATTATTATTTTTAATACCTTTACTCCTTCTCAATGCATCCCTAGAATCACACCAGCATTGCATTCATCTGCACCAGGTGCGGCAAACGCATAGCTGCAGCACCTATCTGCCAAATTCCATGTCCTTTTACGGCCAGTGCTTTGCTAACGTTTTTTGTTTGTTTTTTTTTTAATTCCAATCTTTTCATTTTTTTCCGTAGATCCCACTAGTCCCAGATGCCTTACGTAGGCTAACGTTCACACCTTTATTATTGCCTGTCTGGCCCTCATGGGCATTGGAATTCGCATCCCTGAATTTTATTCAAAAATACTTCCATACTGACCTGCAAGTTGGAGGGTCTACCCGTTAGACTGCAAACTTAGGGGAGAGCGTCTCTCACAACCACGGCGTGTTTTCCAATACCCAAAACAATGCCAGGCATTGAATAATGTAAGGCTTTGGCAAACACGTGATATGTGAGGGGGAAAAAATGATTATCAGAAAAAGAAGGCTGGATTTCCTAGAGTTTCTTATGCAAGCGTGCAGCTCAGAGTGAAAATATGACTATATTCTGCACCTATGCTAAATAAAGCTCCTGTTCCTTATTACGGCCTAATAGGTGGAAACATTTTTTTATAAACAGGCTTAAAATTTTTATTTTATTTTTTACAGAGGGCAAGGATTGGTGGAAGAAAGAATATGACTTTGTTAAGACTAAAAAAAGTCTCCCCCCTCTTTTTTTTTTTTTCATCTAACTGGGTCCTGGGCTTGATTATAAACTCCCTGGGGGAGAATGCCGTGGCCGTTTGACATTCTGGACATACACAGGAAGAGATATTTTAATGAGGAGAGCTGCTCGGGCTTTTTTATTTTCCCCCCTCCCAGTGTCCCAAGAAGTCTCATGGAAACAGAGTGTCTATTTAAATAAATATGGTTTCAAATCTGTCATATGCATTTGGATGTGGCTTCTCCCTGAGCAAGATCCACTTTGTATTGAATCATTTTAAGTAAAAATTGTTGCAATGGAAGGCTGAAAGTTCAGAATGAACCAAACGGTCAAGAACAGGGGCAATACACCAACACAGAGAGGTCTGCTGAGTACGTGAGCCTCTGGGGAGACGGGGGATTCCAAACTAAAAAGATGCAATTTGAAATTGGGGTTTTTCTTACCATGTGTAACTATCCATTTTGTCACATCTCTCCGATTCCTGCCTCTCGCCTTTTCAGCTTTCTACCGTGTTTCCCCGAAAATAAGACCTCCCCATAAAATAAGCCCCAGCAGGATTTCTGAGCATGTGCGCCATAGAAGCCCTACCCCGAAAATAAGCCCTAGTGACGGGCGTGGCTGCGCAGCGCGTCTGCACAACCCATGCGTGTCCTCACGGAGTGGGAAAGAAGACGAGCAGCCCTTCTCATCTGCCCCATTGTGACAGCGACTGTCCCAGAGGTGACCGGAAAGGTGCGGGCAGCCCCACCAACAAGGCCGGCTCCCCCTGTCAGGTCCCAGCCATCCTGTGCGTGCTGCACGCTGAGGCTCTGAGGGGAAAATAACACGTCCCCTAAACATAAGCCCTGGGGTGTCTTCTCGAGGAAAAATAAATATGAGACCCTGTCTTATTTTCGGGGAAACACAGTATTCCCCTTTTCTTTTCTGTACGTTCCTTCATCTTCCTTCTCACCACACCTTATTGTCTCCCTGGCAACCTTGGGGGCACCGGTGTTCGCGATGACTCCCACTCAGGTCCCCCGCCACAAACACCCACCCACCCTGCGACCCCACTCCCGAGCCTGGCTCCACTTAAAACACGCGCAGGGCAGACGCCCATCCATTACACAGAGCCTCGCCCGGCACGGCGTCCAACCAGCACGTCTGCAACAGCAGCACGCGCGTGCTTGGAACTTCTACTGAATGCTAAAACACTTGTGTGGTCACTTCCCAAAGCAGTGAGTGGAGTTTGGAAGGCCGTGTCTCCTCGCGCAGAAACTCAGATGTTCTTAATTCCTCTCCCCTCAGCGCACTGACGGCATGCCCCTTTCATTGACACTCTGCACTCCCAGGCGCGAGGCTAGATCAGACCTTTGTGGTCCAGCCTGTCTCTGAACCTGCTTCTCCTCTCTTTAGTCTTATCCCTCCCCATTGCCTCGCTGCTACGTTTGTCAGCATTTCCGGCAACGCTGTTTTTGTTTAGCTGCAACTGTATTCTGTGAGGTTGCACGCCGTTTCTGCTGAGAAACTCCTGCAGTTACTGTTGCCCTCGCTGCATCGCCAGCCAGTGCCTAACTTTTTGGGGAAATATACGGCCGAGCTGTCATCACGCAAGAGCAACGCTGACCACATCTCCTCTGAGAGTTTGCAGACAGCTCCCAGAGCAAGTCCAGTGACCTTTTCTCCGCCTGATTGAACTCTATTCATAGCCTTTCCTGGGGCCAGGGCATGACAGGGAAACTGATGAAAAACTGTGAAAACAGTGTGCTTAACAACTCTTAAAACACCCTCAAAAGAAAAGCACTGTTTATTATCAATCCATCTTGCAGATAGCTGGAGACACAAAGAATCTAGTCACTCAAATGTCTCTGTCTCTCTTAACTTAGGGATTTCCACCATCTCATCAGTCACACGCCCAAAGGGAGCCGATTTAATATTTTTAAATGGCCTCAAATACCAAAACGACCATTTTTCAAAAAAAATCATTTCTTCACGTAGACACGCCGTCCAGGAATCTTTTCACGAAGTTCTCATTACTACCAGAAAACACTCCCTTCCAAACCGCTATTAAGAAAAAGGGTATGAGCATTCCAATGTGACTCTAAAAAAAAAAAAAAAGAAAAAGAAAAAGGGTATTCATGAGATACTTCTAATGCTTCATATTGTATGAAAGTTTTCATAGGATCATGAATAATTTTAAATAAAAAATACTGCAAAAGATCACATTCCCATATAATTCTATTTAAGATAAAAGAAATTGTATGTAAATGTTTCTTGCTATTTTTTTTTAATTTTTATGTAATGAAGTTTGATGGCAAATACATGGGCTTGGGAATCAGTTCTGAGTTCAAACTCAGTCCAGCTCTCTGCTCTGTGCAGTCTGCATTTAACCTCCAGGGCCTTAGTTTCTTAATCTGCAAATTGGGAATAATAAATTGTAGATTTG
The DNA here is from genome assembly GCF_040939455.1 of Microcebus murinus. Taxonomy (NCBI): domain Eukaryota; kingdom Metazoa; phylum Chordata; class Mammalia; order Primates; family Cheirogaleidae; genus Microcebus; species Microcebus murinus. The sequence goes on from NC_134126.1 coordinate 34,179,731, forward strand.
CTAATGGGATTAAATAAGATAATACACGCAAAGCAACTATTATAGTGCTTGACACTAGACATATACTTAAACATTCATATAACATTCACATAACAAATAGAATTAATATTATGGATTTAAATCAAAACATTGCATGATTATAATGATTTAAGTTAGGCTTTTAAAATTGCAGAAATACTTGCAAGTGAACAATCTTATGCGACTCTGGCTAGGTCTATTAATTTATTCATAGACTTCTTTATCTCACCATTGCAACTTTCATGTAAAAATTATGTAAAATAAAAACTATGCGTGTAAATTAAACCTTAATTCAAAATGATCTGGTATGAGAAGGAATGATGTAGAAGAAAATAAGTTCCTTTATCCAAGTCATCACTATCTTAGGAAGGAGCCCAAAAGCAGAGCCTACCCTGAGATGCAGAAGTCTGTGTAAGGGATTTGTTAAAGAAGAGCCCCCAGGAGATGCCAGAAAGGAAGGGGGAAGAAAGCAGGGTAGGAAAGGTCAAGAAATCAAGCAACGAGGCATTTCAGGCCAAGTCCCACACTTAGCCTCATCCTACAGGGGAGTTGTGTTATTTTTTTTCTTTTTTGAGTCAGAGTCTCACTCTGTTGCCCAGGCTAGATTGCCATGGCATCAGCCTAGCTCACAGCAACCTCAAACTCCTGGGCTCGAGCGATCCTCCTGCCTCAGCCTCCCGAGTAGCTGGGACTACAGGCATGTGCCACCATGCCCGGCTAATTTTTTCTATATATTTTTAGTTGGGCCAATTAATTTCTATTTTTTTTAGTAGAGATGGGGTCTCGCTCTTGCTCAGGCTGGTCTTGAACTCCTGACCTTGAGTGATCCTCTCGCCTCGGCCTCCCAGAGTGCTAGGATCACAGGTGTGAGCCACCGCACCCAGCCTACAGGGGAGCTCTTGAGTACAAATTGTGTGCCGGGGTTTATCCTCACTCAAGGCAAGGGAGCTGGGCTTGGCATTCTTTAGTCTGGGGCCATGAACTGCCAAGTAGAGGCTGGGGAGGATGGGGAATGTGACCTCTAGGCACGTTGGGCTCTGGGGCTGATGGGCAGCGCAGCTCCCGTAGCCCACAGGCACTCCTGCAGGGGGAGCAGCAGGTAGGCTGTAAAAAGCCGAGCAGGTGGAAGCGGGTGTGGAGCAGCTGCAGGTAGCAGGAGATGAGCGTTAGCAACAGTACAAAGCACAGAGGAACATGAGGGAATCTGAGTGCAACGGTGACATTGTCTACTACAGTCACACAGCTTACGTTGCATCGATAAGCTCAATCTCATAGAAGATCCTATCTGGAAATAATATGAGATTAATTACTTAGCAGCAAAGAAAGGAAATAAACTACCACATTTTTCCTGGCTTCTTGCTCTGTAAATCCTCCAAGAATGTCCTCACTTAAAGAAGGCTGAAGCTCTCGTATGCACCCCCAAAATATGTACAACTATTATATATCCATAAAAATGTTTAAGGAAAAAAATCCAACAAAAATGAAAGGTGAAAGAAAAAAGAAGAAGAAGATTGAAGCTTTTTAATTTGATGTAATCCTTTTGTCTATTTTTGCTTTTGTTACTTTTGCTTTTGGAACCATTATCTGAAAAGTCATTGCCCAAGACCAATGTCTCGGAGCTTTTTATGTCTACTTCTAGTAGTTTTACAGTTTCAAGTCTCATAGTTAAGTTTTTAATCTGTTTTGAGTTGATTTTTATATGGTGTGAGATAAGGGCCTAATTTCATTCTTCTGCCTGTGGATATCCACCTTTCCCAACACCATTTATTAAAGAAACAATTAACAGACTGAAGAAACAACCTACAGATTGGGAGACAGTATCTGCAAACCATAAGGGATTAATATTCAAAATATACAAGGTACTCAAACAACTCAATAGCAAGAAAACAAAATAACCCAATTAAAAATGGGCAAAGGACCTGAGTAGACATTTCTCAAAAGCAAGCATACAAATAGCCAACAGGTACATGAAAAAATGCTTGACATCACTAATCATTAGGAAAGTACAAATTAAAACTACAATGAGACATCACCTCATACCTTGTTAGAATGGCTATCATCAAAAAAATAATAATAGGCCAGGCGCGGTGGCTCACGCCTGTAACCCTAGCTCTCTGGGAGGCCAAGGCAGGCAGATTGCTCGAGGTCAAGAGTTCGAAACCAGCCTGAGCAAGAGCGAGACCCCGTCTCTACTATAAATAGAAAGAAATTAATTGGCCAACTAATATGTATATAAAAAAAAATTAGCTGGGCATGGTGGCGCATGCCTGTAGTCCCAGCTACTTGGGAGGCTGAGGCAGCAGGATTGCTTGAGCCCAGGAGTTTGAGGTTGCTGTGAGCTAGGCTGACGCCACGACACTCACTCTAGCCTAGGCAACAAAGCGAGACTCTGTCTCAATAATAATAATAATAACAAGTGTTGGAGAGGATATGAAGAGAAAGGATCCTCTGTACACAGTTGGTGGGATGTAAATTAGTACAACCATATGGAAAACAATATGGAAGCTCCTCAGAAAATTAAACATGGAACTACTGCATGAACCAGCAATCCCATTTATGGTTATATACCCAAAGGAATTGAGGTCAGTATGTGGCTCCCATGTTCACTGCAGCACTATTCACAATAGCCAAGGTATGGAATCACGTACGTGTCCACTAATGGATGGATAAAGAAATATGGAATGTATACACAATGGAATTCCATTCAGCCTTTGGGAAGAAGGAAATTCTGTCATTTGCGACAACATGGGTAAACCTGTAGGACATTACTCTCAGTGAAATAAAGCAGGCACAGAAAGACAAATACTGCATGGTATCACTTGTATGTGGAAATCAAAAAAGTCAAACTAATAGAAGTAGAGAGTGGAGGCCAAGTGCGGTGGCTCACGTCTGTAACCCTAACACCCTGGGAAGCCGAGGCAAAAGGATTGCTTGAGGCCAGGAGTTTGAGACCAGCTTGAGCAACATAGTGAGACCCCATCTCTATAAAAAAATAGGAGACTTAGCTGGGCGTCGTGGCGCATGCCTGAAATCCCAGCTACTCAGGAGGCTGAGGAAGGAGGATTGATTGAGCCCAAGAATTTAAGGTTGCTGAGAGCTAGACTGATGCCACGGCTCTCTAGCTCAGGCAACAGAGGGAGACACTGTCTTTAAAAAAAAAAAAAAAAAAAAGCAGTAGAGAATGGAGTGATGGTTACCAGAGGCTGGGGGTAGGGCAAAGGGGAAATGTTCGTTCAAGAGGTACAAAGTTTCAGTCAGACAGGAGGATACATTTTTTTTTTTTTTTGAGACAGAGTCTCGCTTTGTTGCCCAGGCTAGAGTGAGTGCCGTGGCGTCAGCCTCGCTCACAGCAACCTCCAACTCCTGGGCTCAAGCGATCCTCCTGCCTCAGCCTCCCGAGTAGCTGGGACTACAGGCATGTGCCACCAAGCCTGACTGATTTTTTTCTATATATATTAGTTGGTCAATTAACTTCTTTCTATTTTTAGTAGAGACGAGGTCTCGCAATAGAAGCCCCACCCCAAAAATAAGCCCTAGTGACGGGCGTGGCTGCGCAGCGCGTCTGCACAACCCGTGCATGTCGTCACGGAGCGGGAAAGAGCACGAGCAGCCCTTCTCATCTGCCTCGTGAGAGCTCTGTGCCTCGACAGGAGAGATTGGGGCCAGTGGTTCTAAAGGAAATAGAGTCGCAAGACATTCAGGATGGGATTCAGGGTCTGGAGAGTGATGATGATGTTCCAGAAGAAGACGACTTCACTATATTTGAATCAATGTAGATGGCTGTACCGTACTTAAAAAAAAATAACACATCCCCTGAAAATAAGCCCTAGGGTGTCTTCTTGAGGAAAAATAAATATCAGACCCTGTCTTATTTTCGGGGAAGCACGGTAATTCTGGTCACGTTTGACAGCCCACGAATCCATACCTTTTTAGGTTAGAACTACCCCCTCATCCTGAGCACCTGTGTATCCAACTGTCTGTGGGCTGACCGGAAATGTCAGTCTGTCCCTGAAGTTTAACAGGGCAAAACCGCGCTCCCGTTTAAACCTGTCCTCACTCTCGCCTCGTGCCTCCACTCTCAGTGACCCTCAGACCCTCAACGCTGCAAAGCTGGAGGTGGTTCTCCACTGCTGTCCCCGACGGCGGCGCTGTCTCGAAACCTCTGGACCCCACGCTCTCAACGCCTCCCTCGCCGATCCCCTTCTTCTCGTCTACAGCGATTCTTTCCAGAGCGGCAAAGTGCGACTCTGGCCATTCCACGCTTAAGGCATGAGAGCTTCCAGTTTCCTCCTCCCCCTGACGCCCACACAGGGTGTGTTCTGCTCCCGCGGGGGAGCTGCTGTCTGACCTCATGACCATACTCAGGTCAAACAGTCTCTGAAAGGCCGCTACACGGGTGAGATCCGTGCCGTCCACTGTGTCTTGCGCCAGGAGGGTGCACAATGCGAATTTACCCAAGCATTCACCACCCTAAGTTTGATATCTTACTGTACGCGATGTGTCTGCCACATGTATCCATTGCAAAGAAAAGTGGTCCCTTTCTGCATTTGATCATAGTCTGTGGGCGATACCTTGAGACTGTGTGACTATCCGGTTCCTCCACAAACTTTTACCTAACGCGTTTAATTAATATCCATTGATAATCCTCGCCTGAATCGCTTGTTATATGCAGGGGTGGGGGGAGCGAAGAATAGTAATTTTTTTTAATTCTATCATTTCTTTTACATTTAAAAATTGGCACTCTTGGCCGGGCGCGGTGGCTCACGCCTGTAAACCTAGCTCTCTGGGTGGCCGAGGCAGGCGGATTGCTCAAGGTCAGGAGTTCGAAACCAGCCTGAGCAAGAGCGAGACCCCATCTCTACTATAAATAGACAGAAATTAATTGGCCAACTGATATATATAGAAAAAATTAGCCGGGCATGGTGGCGCATGCCTGTAGTCCCAGCTACTCGGGAGGCTGAGGCAGGAGGATCGCTCGAGCCCAGGAGTTTGAGGTTGCTGTGAGCTAGGCTGACGCCACGGCACTCACTCTAGCCTGGGCAACAAAGCGAGACTCTGTCTCAAAAAAAAAAAAAATTGGCACTCTCTGTACAGAAGAGCCCCTGAATCCCTCTCTTTTTAAATATCCCTACAAGCTCACATTTTTTATTCACAGTTTTAATATATTACCTTTCTTTTGGAGGATGCTAGAATTGCCCTATTTGGCTTGTTCGAGTCTCTTCAAGTCAGTTCTGTGTCTTCTCAACATGCACCCATCACTCTTGTGGGTGTTGTTGTTGTTGTTGTTGTTTTCTTTCTGATACAACAAAGTGTTCCACTCTTACCTCCTGCTTTTCTCTGCCCCAGGCATGCAATGGGCCGAATCTCAACAGAGCCCCGATTCCCTTAAGAGGGCAATGGGATTTGGAAGCCAGAAGCTGGTATAGCGTGCTTACCACTGAAACTTGAACTTGAAAACAGAGACAGCGTCTGGTTTTGCTCAGCCTTGCAGCACCAGCGCCTAAGCACGCGATCTCGCACAGTGCAAGTCGCTCGATAAAAAATGTTGAGCGTTAACATTCCAAGAAATGGGTGCACTTGCAAAAATCAGTCTGTTTCCTGAGGGCATTCGAATTGGGAGCATCTTTCATCCACCACAGGGTCTTCTCTGACCACGTTTTATGACGTGACCTCGGTGGTCACATACTTAGACCTGAAATGGAATCTTAAACGAGGTTACTCTTTCTCTTTACGATCACCGACCTGGGCCTAAGTGTGCTCTTGCCTCTAGCAGCGTTTTCTTGACAACTAGATATGGACAAACACATCTAATACAAAGGACCAGATAAATATGCAGCACAAGTCAGGAAAAAAAAAATTGTATTTAGTGTTAAGTAATTTTTCCCCCAAAGTTTACAAATTAATTATACTATTTCAAAGCAGTGCTTTCCCTAGCTGTCTGCGGACTCTCAAAGCGTCCAGGTACAAGTGGAAGAACGGTGGCTGTATTTCCTCACTTTAACAGGAACGGGGTTCTTTAACAATTGTTCTTTCTCTGCTACTCTGGATGCTGTGACTACGCACTCCATCTCTATCATACGTGATAGAGTTTAAAATGGGAATTAGGACTTTTTGCTCGCCCTACTTAATTTCCCCTTAACTCACATCCAGTTCCGAGGGGCTGAATTAAACGGCTTACTAGTTTTTTTTTCTTCTTTCAAAAAGCCACAATTTTCCGAAGTGGCAGGCTGCCATTTCTAGCAGGGTTGTTAGGCATCTCCCCTGTGGGTTTCGGCGGGGCTGTGGCGAAGAGCTGAAAGGACCATTTTTCAAGCAGCACTTAGCTTTAGGAGCCAAGAGGGCCCTAAAATCTAAAGTGTCTCTACTTTTACTGGGGGAAAAAAATGTTAACTTTTTTTTTTTTTTTTAACCAAGAGAGTAGATGTTTTCACTACTTTTTCTCCTTCACAGTCACCATAATTAAGAAAACCATTCATCAAAGACCTCTGACTGGCATATTTTGGCATGGCGATATATTTTTCTGAAAATGTCACCAGTTTATAAAACCACCTTTCATTATGCCCATATTAAACCTGTACAGGGATACCTCAAACATGCATCTTTTATGATTTTTGACTATGAAAGTAACATCTTACATAAATCTTCAATAAATAAATAAATAGAATGCATCTTAATGAAATGCTTGCAAAGACCTTTATTTGCAAGCCAACAGAATGTGCGTGACTAATGTTATGAGAAGCATTTTCTTTGCATAAGGAAAAATATTCCACGCTATGCTAATACAATGTATTTTTAATAACGTTTTTGCTATAATTTGTTAGCACCCACAACACTGAGAGTGACCCCCTCAGGACTTCAATACTTTACGAAAGGAGAGACGGAGGTTCACCATCCTCTAAAGAAAATGTAGATATGGCTATGATTTTAGGTCAAATGCCCTGATGCAAAGCCACCTGGGTTGGATGATTGGAAGAAGGCATTAAACAAGTATGAAATTGGAAGAGAGTAGATGTTTATCTACTCTCTTTATAAAAACAAACAAGTATGAAATTTATAAATAGCAAACTCCAGCAAGTCTTCCTTAACGACTTAGCTATTCCTGGCAATAGGATTCCAGGCATTCTCTGGGCAGAGATGGTTCGTGGTTACTTAGAAAACCCTCGTTCATGCTGTCAAGGAACTTCTCTCTGCGTTTGAGTTTCATCAAATATAGCCCCTTTACTACAGGATTTGCCCTGGGGCCATTTTTTTCTTGTCCCCTGTATCACCATAGATGCTTTAAAAAAAAATTCTAGGCGTCGGTAGTTAGCAAGAATTGATTGACAGCCGACAGGGTGCACAGTACTGCACCAGCCCGCCCTGTTAACTTTGATGCTCCTGTTTTTTTATTGCTGACCATGAAACTGGCCTCTGTCTTTGCTTCAGCCGCCTGCACCCTAAAAGCACTGCAGGGTCAAACACCTCTCACCTAGGGAGAGTTTAGTGTGAGCCTCAATTATAATCTCTGGCAGCGCTTGAATAAAGGTTGAAATTTTTCATCATGATTTCCCAAAAATGAAATGTTTATTAATTATACTTTGTCCTAAAATTCTAACACATGGTATGTTTTGATGATTAAAAAACAAATATTTAATGAAAATTGTGGTTAGATTATTTTTTATGAGGTATGGAAATGATAAGAAACAAACATTCTAAAAATTAAACAAGAAATTTCTAAAAAGTATTCCCACTGAAATGCTGTCATGAATGCCCAAAGCTATTTGGTCAGTTATTCATTTGGCATTCTTTGTTAAAAAAAAAAAAAAAGAATTATTAATCATTAAAATTTCCATCCATTGATAATTGCTAACTGATAATCAACTGATAATAGATTGATTAATGAATAACGGACTACCGTGCAGCCATTTAAAAATAGCTTTGCATAAACTGACTTGTTCGAAATGTACTATCTAATGAAAAATGCGATTTACTGGCTAGTACATGGTCTCACTCCTGTTATCTATCTAGGGCTGCTCTGTGACAGATTCAAATGCCACAATCGCGAACATCGTTCCATGACCTGGTATCTTTCTAAGTCAAAAGATATGACACATCAAGACCTGAAATACTGTAAAGGGTGCGTTCTCTGGATGTCAAAAACTAAGGAGGAGGGAGGGTGAGGGATAAAAATCTACTTACTGGGCTCAGCGTACTCTGTTCTGTGGCAGGTGCACTAAACGCCCCGACTTCAATATTATACAATTAATCCACGTAACAAAAACACCTGAACCCTTTAAATCTATTGATAAATAATAGATAGTATGCATTCTCAACTGAGGAAATCTCATCCCAAGGGTGTAAAAATCCATTCCTGATGAAGAGAAAAATATCTAGGTATTATTATGGTTTGCAGTCCTCCAAAGCTTAATCCCATCATCCAAAATCTTATTCCTTAGCTAATTAATCCTTCTCATTGGGAAGAAAGTATGTTAACATAATAATTAATTTATAAACTATAATTTATAAATCATAAAATAAATTTTATACTTAAATTATGTTTATTTTTTATTTTTATTTTTATTTATTTATTTTATTTATTTTTGAGACAGAGTCTCACTTTGTTGCCCAGGCTAGAGTGAGTGTCGTGGCGTCAGCCTAGCTCACAGCAACCTCAAACTCCTGGACTCAAGCGATCCTCCTGCCTCAGCCTCCCGAGTAGCTGGGACTACAGGCATGCACCACCATGCCCGGCTAATTTTTTCTATATATATATTAGTTGGCCAATTAATTTCTTTCTGTTTATAGTAGGGACGGGGTCTCGCTCTTGCTCAGGCTGGTTTCGAACTCCTGACCTCGAGTGATCTTCCCACCTCGGCCTCCCAGAGTGCCAGGATTACAGGCGTGAGGCCCCGCGCCCGGCCTTGTTATCTAGCCTGATCGCTTTTACTGGCCCTAATTCCTCCTGGTCCTGGCCTCTTCCTCTCCACCCGCCTGTCTCTGAGGTCCCCGCAGTCCGAGTCTTGGCACCGAGGGCCCTTCCGACGATGACGTGTTTATCATGTGCTACTTTCCTTGATCACACCACACGCAAATTCTGCCCTCCTATAAATAACCGTGTGACCTGTTCCACGTATTTTGGATTTGAAACAGATGAGGGCTTATGTTGGTCTCCGATTCATCGTTTCCCAAACTGTGTTCTGCAGGGTGCTAGTGGATTAAGAGATGTGAAAGGTGTCACTTCAATGCAAACGTTGGCTCTATCTGCTATTTACCGAACAGACAGTTTACGTTTCTCGTAGCCCAGGACTCACGGAAGGAGGACTATTCCGGGATCCAATCCCAGCTGTATTATGACGTCCCAGATGGTCATGGGCCGGTCTCTCTCCCTCTCCAGGGCTCAGCTTGTGCAGTAGAAAATATCAACCTGAACGAGACCCTCTCTGAGGTCATTTCCAGCCAAGAGTCCATAGGCTTTCAAGTAACGTCCAGGATAAGAGCCTTTAAGTTACCTTTCAGATAAACCAACTTTCTCAAAAAACTAATTCCCACGAAGGTGCCCTAGAGTCCGCCAAACCTCAAGGTATGTACCAAAGAGAAACGAAAACGTATTTGCACACAGAAACTTGTATGCAACTGTTTTGGAAGTACCATTCATAGTAGGCAAAAAGTAGAAACAACCCAAATGCCCATCAACTGTTGAATCGCCAGACAAAATGTAGTACAGTCATACGGTGTAACATTATTCGGCTATAAAAAGGAGTGCAGTCCTGAAACAGGTTGCAATATAGATCAACCTTGAAAACATATTAAGGGGAAGCAACCAGTCACAACAGGCCACGTATGATATGCTGTCAGAATAGACAAATTTGCAGAGAGAGGCAGTAGACTCGTGGTTGCTCAGGGTTTGGGAGAAGGGGGTGTAGAGAGCGAGGTGCTGCTAGCTAAAGGGCACACATTATTTTTTTGAGGTGACCAGAATGTTCTAAAGTGGAAGGTGGTGAAGGTTGCACGTATCTGTGAATATACTCGAAACCATTAAACTGCATACTTTGAGTGAATTATATGGCATATTAATTATATCTCAATAAAAGTATTTTCAGAAATGGTGCTGAGACCTCAGCGTTTTTCTCAGAACCTCATATATAGGTTGTCAGCTCAAGAATGCAAGAATTACCGCTATTGCCATATTTGCCCTACAGCTCAAAACAGGGGGAGGTTGGCTTCAGATGCTCATTTCCCCCCTCATACATACTTCCAGGCCAAAAAAGCACCCCCAAACTTGGAAGAGACATGGAGTAGAGTCCTGGCTGTGGTGGGTCATCAGAGCCAGGTCCCCCGGTTCCTGGGCAGGCTGCCCACCCCCGTTCCCCGGGCCCGTCTCTGACCCTGCCAGTCCCGGCTCTCACGGCATCTGCCAGCAGCCGCCTAGCACAAGCCAGAGAGGCCTGAGCTCTAGCTTCCTTCCATTCACGGATTATGAAAGGATGCTTTTTAAGAAATAAGCAACCATTCCTCTGGGAGGCCGAGGTGGGCGGGTCATTTGAGCTCAGGAGTTCGAGACCAGCCTGAGCAAGAGCAAGACCCTCGTCTCTACTAAAAATAGAAAAAAATTAGCGGGACAACTAAAAATATGTAGAAAAAAAATCAGCCGGGCGCGGTGGCGCATGCCTGTAGTCCCAGCTACTCGGGAGGAGGCTGAGGCAGGAGGATCGCTTGAGCCCAGGAGTTTGGGGTTGCTGTGAACGAGGCTGACGCCACAGCACTCACTCTAGCCTGGGCAACAGAGTGAGACTCTGTCTCAAAACAAACAAAAAAAAATAAGCAACGATCCTAAATTGTATCATCCAAACATCATCTTTTCTATCCTCTAATCCCATACCTGGGGCCTCTTGACCACACTATGACATATTGTCAGCAAGTTATCTTCTCATTAAATGCCATCTTGTTTGGCTCCTGAATCAATATAGTCTGTTAAAAGTTTGCAAAAAAAAAAAAATTGATCTTAGATCAGTGTCTCTAGAAATAGTTCAAAAATCAGAAAAATAGAGGCCTAAAGGAAATGCCTTTTTATCATTTTCAGAATTTTTCCTCTAGTCTCTAAAGTCCGGTTTTTGTTATATATTGATCCTGGTTTCAGAAACCAGGATTAACCTGACCACTATGAGGAAAATAAATGACGGGAGGTAGATTCTTGGGTAAGGTTGAAAAGAAAACCCTCTGAGCATTAAAAATGAGTAGGCTAGAGGAGGATTAATTAGTCATTTTCAAGCAGTTGACAGAATGTTATGAGAAATGCCAGTGGTGCAGCCCAAAAACCATAGTCCTTTGCACTTCGTACTTAACTAGACATTGGGTACGGATTGAGGTATCCCTTCAAAATCACAAGCTGACCAGAAAAAAATTAAGGATTCTCAACTGGCATTTGCCTTTGTTTCACGTAAAGATCGACTAGATGTTGTACCTTCAACTACTTACCAGGTGCCTGGCACATGGCAGATACTCAATAGAAGTCTGAATAATTGAGCGATCAAGTTTCTAGAAGTATTTTGATTATAAATAAAATATTATGTCAGAGAAAAAGTAAAAATTAAAACTTACAAATTAAAACTTACACTAGCAACTTAGGGATTTTTAAGAGATACTTTCAAATGAAATCTATTATGTGAAAAACAACCAACCACCAAACAGTATTACCAAAATGCTCCTCATCCTAAATTATCAATCTTGGTTGAGAAAATCGAAGATTCTTTCCGTTGCCCAAGTTGGAAACCCCACGATCATCCTTAGGTCCCGGGCTCCATCTAATCTAGAGAATCAGTTCCTCTAGGTTTTACTTTACCAATCTCCACATCCAGTGTTGCTTTTCTAGACTAGACATTCATCCTTTATTCTTGCCCGTGTTATTATAAAACTGTTCTTCTAAATCACAGTATTTGCCTCACGTAAACTCCGATTCTCCATACACGTATCAGCTAATCACGTTACTACAGTGCTTAGAAACCTCCACGGCTCTCCACAGACTACAACATCCAAATTCCATGCACAAAAGGATCTCCAAGATCTGCTCCCAAAAGAATCCCTAATTCATTAAATGGTGCTGGGGAAACTGGATAGCCACAGGTAGAAGACTCAAACAGGATCCGCACCTCTCACCACTCAAAAAAATTAATTCAGGATGGATAAGAGACTTATATCTAAAGGCATGAAACTATAAAAATTCTAGAAAAGTTGGAAAAAACTCTTATAGATATCAGCCTAGGCAAAAAATTTATGAAGAAGACCCCAAAGGCAATCACAGCAACAACAAAAATAAATAAATTAGACCTGATTAAATTAAAAAGTTTCTGCACAGCCAAGGAAACAATCAACAGAGCAAACAGACAACCTACAGAATGAGAGAAAATATTCACATGTTACACATCCGATAAAGGGCTAATAATTGGAATTTACAAAGAACTGGAGCAAAGCAGCAAGAAAACATCAAACAACCCCATCAAAAAGTGGGCAAAAGGTATGAATAGAAGCTTTTCAAAAGAAGATAGACTAATGGCCAACATATGAAAAAATACCGAATATCTCTAATCATCAGGGAAATGCAAATCAAAACCACCATAAGATATCACTTAACTCCAGTGAGAATGGCTTTTATCAAAAAGTCCCAAAACAACAGATGCTGGCGTGGATGCGGAGAGAGAGGAACACTCCTACACTGCTGGTGGGACTGCAAACTAGTGCAACCTTCATGGAGAGTAGTACAGGGATAACCCAAAAAACTAAAAGTAGACCTGCTATTTGATCCAGCAATCCCACTACTAAGTCTCTAACCAAAGGGAAAAAAAAGACATTTTATAAAAAAGACATCTGCACTAGAATGTTTATAGCAGCACAATTCACAATTACAAAGATGTGGAAACAACCCAAGTGCCCATCAATCCATGAGTGGACTAATAAAATGTGGTATATGTATACCCTGGATTTCTACCCAGTATTCACTCATTTAAAAAAAAATGGTGAACTAATACCTTTTGTAACAACCTGGACAGACACTATCCTTTTAAGTAAACTATCACAAGAATGGAGAAACAAACACCACATATACTCACTATTAAATTAGGACTAATAGATCAACACTCGTGCACACCTGGAAGTAAAATTCAGTGGAAATCAAGCAGGTGGGGGTGGGAAGAGAGGATGGGTAAATTCACACGTCATGGGTACAACGTTCACTATCTGGGTGACGGGCACACTTGCAACTTTGATTCCAACTGTACAAAAGCAATTCATGTAACCAGGACACTTACACTCCCATAATATCCTGAAATTTTTTGAAAAAAGATTATATAACGTATACATTGTATCATTAAATATCCACCGCGCTATGTTTAACTTATATTAATGCGAAAATTAAAATGCATCCCTGGGTACAAGCAGGAAAAAAATGACAATAAAGCATAGACTAAGATTTAGCAAAAAAATAAATAAATAAAAAATAAAGCAAAATCTGGTCCCAGTGTGACTTGCGAGTCTTGTTTTCCAGGTACTTAGTAGCACCTTCTGGCTTCCCCCAACGACACCCCTCCAGTTCTTCCGGGACAAGCTGTGTTTTCCTGCCCCCAGGCCTCCTGCCACTTCCCGACAGGGTATTTCTCTTCCCCAGTCCCCCTCCCCTGCCTGAGTTCTCGTTCTGCTTTAGGACTCACCTTACTCATCACTTCTCGTTTCCTCTGTGTGCTGCCCTCCCATCCCCGCCCCTCAGGCAGAATTGATTTCCTCCTCATCTGTATTCTCACGGCACCTTCTAGCTCCTCACTTATCACTTGGTGTTACGGTTCTGTCACTTACATGTCTATAAAGTTTTTAAAAGAAAAGACTTACTGGTTACTGTGTCCTGGCACCAAGCGTGGCATGCAGTAGCTACAGATTTCATTAAATGAAACTTCTACGTGAAAGCCATCTGGGCTCTACCATCTTTGGACCTGGAGTTCTGAAGTGTTTGTTAACCGAGGGGCAGTAGGGACATTAGGAAATGTCAGAGCTCAAATCCGGGCAGACGGCAAGAGATCGGAGACGTGGCTGGCGTCACTCTGAGGAGTCAACTTCTCTGTGACTCAGTCTCCCCAGTGGTACATTGTTGGCAATGGTTCTACCAACCACAAACAGCTGTCCCCAGGAGTAAGTGAAATCATGCATGTCAAGGCAATTCGATAAGGCCGGGCACGGTGGCTCACGCCTGTAATCCTAGCACTCTGGGAGGCCCACGCGGGCGGATTGCTCGAGGTCAGGAGTTCGAAACCAGCCTGAGCAAGAGCGAGACCCTGTCTCTACTATAAATAGAAAGAAATTCATTGGCCAACTAATATATATATAGAAAAAATTAGCCTGGCATGGTGGCGCATGCCTGTAGTCCCAGCTACTCGGGAGGCTGAGGCAGGAGGATCGCTGAGCCCCGGAGATTGAGGTTGCTGTGAGCGAGGCTGACGCCACGGCACTCACTCTAGCCTGGACAACAAAGTGAGACTCTGTCTCAAAAAAAAAAAAGGCAATTCGATAGCATCTGATGTTCGTTAAATGCTAAACAAAATGTCAGGTGTATGGAACTTCCGTCACATCAACGTGAGACTCTGCATTACTTGCTTTTCATCCCAAAATATAAGACTACCACCATAATCAGGATGTAAGGGGAAAATGGAGCTCTCCCCAAACTATGACTCAGCAATCCCCTGAAGGTGACCGGAGGCATGAACACTCGAAGGCGTGAGCTTTGCATCCGGCAGAACTGACTGGTTCTGAATCCCAACTCGGTCTCTATCGTGCTGTGTGAACACAGGCGAGTCATTTAAATCTCTGAGTTTCAATTCCCTGACTTCAAATATAGGCATTATTAGTAGAATACACAGTCTGAAAAAGCAAAAGAGATAACATGAACCTGGCAGCATGTTATAGGCTCAGAAAAAGAACCCCAGTTGTCGTCATCACAAGCTTGGCCATCGGTGGAGGAAGCCCACCTCGAAACATGGCGTGAGCCCCAAGTCCAGGCAATATTCCTGGACACTTGGCTTACTTAGGAAAACAGGATCCACGGTTAAAAGACAACTACGGCCTAATGAAAGAACATGTTAACAGAAGGGCCACAATCTGCATGAAATGTAGAACACACAGAGACACAAAATCCAATTTTTTTTTTTTTTTTTTTTGAGACAGAGTCTCACTCTGTTGCCCAGGCTAGAGTGAGTGTCGTGGCGTCAGCCTAGCTCACAGCAACCTCAAACTCCTGGGCTCAAGCAATCCTCCTGCCTCAGCCTCCCGAGTAGCTGGGACTACAGGCACGTGCCACCATGCCCAGCTAATTTTTTCTATGTATTTTTAGTTGGTCAATTAATTTCTTTCTATTTTTTAGTAGAGACGGATCTCACTCTTGCTCAGGCTGGTTTCAAACTCCTGACACTCGAGCAATCCGCCCACCTGTGCCTCCCAGAGTGCTAGAATGACAGGCATGAGCCACCTCGCCCGGCCAAAATCTAAGATTGTGACAGCGTTTATCCAACTCTGAATCAGAAAAGAGAAAAACAGATGCTGAAACTAGAAGGCGAGTCACAAAAAGTGTTCATGCACCCTACAGAGAAGCAGAGAAAATTCAGCAGGATCCACCACGGGCGACTGAAATATCATCACACGGATCCAACTCTCCCTGCTCTGATTCCATAGTCTCCAAGAGACAGTCTGTTTACAGATATGTCCTTGCGGGTCGCTTAGTTCTAAAAACTGGAATCCTGGAATGGCAGGAACAGATAGCTGAATATTGAAAGGGCATATGCTCTGGAAATTAATGACTTGTCTTTTTTTTTTTTAATAAAATCAGATAGTTGGTGTTATTGTTATCTTAGTGAACAGGAGCCAGACTTGAAAAGCCTGATAAAGTCTAGAAGACATGGCAAAAAAAAAAAATAATAATAATAATAATAATAATAAATACTTTGCTTTTGAACAAGAGGAGGAGACCCCAGGGTATGGAAACCCCACCCAGCTGTGGCTTCACCGAGCAAACCTGCCGGCCAGCCCACCCGGCCCCTGACACCTCTACATTCAGTATTCAGTATTCTCTGTCCCACAGGTAGAACGAGAGGAACCTCGGCACGATATCAGGTATCTTATTGAAGTCCACACATCCAGGTGTTAACAACAGAGCAGGGACAAAAATCCTCAATGTCACCCTAGACTCTAATAGCATCTCAAATACACTTTCATACTTATAGCAATTTCCCCCTTTAACATATTGTCCACTATTGCTGACAGGCCAACAGTAAGAAAGATTTTTGTTGACAACGCTTGTGTAGGAATGCTAACCCTGGCTTAGGCTTCATAGCACGTGGTCAATGAAATGAAGGAAGAGCCGTGGGCGAGGTTTCCTCTCTGGTCCTCCCCGAGATGCTTCTTAGGACTCACCCACGGGAGATGTAAAGTTATTTAAATGAAAATGGAACCTACGATCTTATTTTTAAAACACAGTCATACCAACACCAGCAAACACAAACCAAATGCCTTCCAAGTGTTTTAAAATCAAAGGACTACAGAGGATTTCACAGTTTACTTCTTAGTGGAAGAAGGTGTCTCAAAACAGGGGGTTTATTTAGCTTTGAAAAGCTCCTTGGCAAGATAAACACAGGAGCCGAAAGGCATGCAAAACCTGGAGGAGGAAAACAAGCCCTAAATTTTATTCCCAAAATCTACTGAACGAAAACATATATTTCTATTAAGGAAAGAGAGAGACACTCCCCGCCCCTTCTTACTCTCAGAGTGGAAGACGTGTGAAATTTCCCAGCCCCAAGAGAGCAGTATTTGACTCACGGCAGACGACATGGTTTCACACGTTTATTGCTACACTAGTCCAAATAGATGCAGAAACACACAGCCACTCGTTCAGGGAAGAGTGTCTGGGTTACTTATGAAATTCAGACACCTTCCCTAAAAGCACACATTTAGTTTAGCATGCATGTTCCTGGCATAGAAACGTGCTGCTGAATGAATGAGCCCGTGGTCAAATTGATTGGAAATCTTCCGTGCTGCAGTTTTCTCAAATATTTAAAAATATAGTAAAATGGATATATTTAAATGCATATTTAACTTAAAATATATTTAATGCATAAGTTAATGCTAATATGTTCAAGGATTTAAAAAAAAAAATAGACTCCACCATAACATCACCTGCAATTCTCACGAAGAGTTCGTTGCAGCTAGACCCTTGTTCATTAGCAGGGAGCTGTACCCGTTCACACCACGTCGCCCGGAAGGGTTTTGAATGCGGCAGGGTGACCGCCACTGGCGAGAGAAACCCCACTGAACTAGCAACGAACTACGACACACGACATTCCCCAACTCCCGTCACGTCTGAGGAGGGAGGCTGCCGGACCTGTCCACAGGAGCACAGAGATGCAAGAACCAGACCGCTGTGCAAAGTGCGCGTCGGCCCGAGTCCCGTTTAGGCCGACCTAGGGGTACGGGGTGTTCTGTGCTCCTCACTGCTGGGCTGTCACCCCACCCGGGGTCGTCTCAGAGAACTTCCGCTCCCGGCCCACCTGCAGGGAGAGGTGCGGCTTCTCCTTCGTGCCACAGGCCCTGCCTTGCTGGTGACCACAGCGAGGCCCGTCAGAACTGCCCTCCCAGAGGTCTGGCGTCGTGACAGAGGCCACTCAGGTCCTCGGGCTCAGCCATCCACGCGCAGGTGCCGCGGTGCAGCCACGCCGAGCGCCAAAAACCCAACCGCAGCGGAGGCATGGGTGGGTGAGAAAGTCAGAGGGAAGAGGGAAGCAGAGGAGAAAGACCACCTGGGGCAGGTGAGTGGCGGGGAGGAAAAGAGGCACCACCTGGTCCCTGTGTCATTCCAGTTCCTCTCTCTAGTCCCTCAGGTTCAGCTGCCTTTATGTCTCTTTTCTTTTCATTTTTCTTAATTGACAAATCATAGGCGCACACATGTGTGGGGTAGGGTGTGACGTTTGGGGCACGTGTGCAATGTGGCATGATCGACTCAATCTAACTAACACACCCATCACCTCACTTTCCTGTCACTTTTTATGACCAGAAATTTGAAATTTACTCTCCTAGTTATTTTTAATTATAGAATACACTGTCTTCAGTCACCCTGGTGTGCAACAAATCTCAAAATCTATTCTTCCTCTTACCTACGGGAAACTTTGTATGCTTTGGTTAGCGACTTTGCGTCCCGCGGAGGAATGGATAAAAAAAAAAAACGTGGTATATAGGCACGGAATGAAAGATCATTCAGCTTTTAGAAAGTGGGAAATGCTGATGCCTGCACCAACAGGGATGAATCTGGAGGACGTTTGTGCCGAGTGAGATAATCCGGGCACGGAAAGACCGGCCCTGCACGGTCTCGAGCAACATTCGGAATCTGATGACGCTGGCCTCGCAGAAGCAGAGAATTGCCGGGAGGCCACCAGGGGCTGGGGAGCGGCGAGTTGCATTTATTTCTTCCAGTTCCATCTTCCCGTGAGCTAGTTTGGGTGAGTTCTCAGCTGGGTCTACTGTAGCTCTTCTCACCTTCCTTGCCTAGCTACCTAATCATTCCTACCTCCTCCCCGCCCGAGGAGGCAACACCGCCTTGAGGTGACATAGTTCCTCTTTCCGGCTGCGTCCCTCTCGCTCTTCCCAGGAAAGAGACTTTGAAAGCGTGTCTCTGGTGTCTTTTGCAGTGGTGAACGAGGCAAGCCGGAGAATAATCAATCCCTGTTCTCACGTCTCTCTTGAATTTGGGGCTTTTAGGCCCCTCTGTTAAAAGGTATTTGCCTTTAAAATCTGCTTAGCTTTAATAAGAACCAGAAACACGCCATCCACGGTTTGCAGTACCAGCAACAGCGGCTCAAGCAGCAGCTGCTTCCCGCTCACTCTGGTTCCCGGGAGCCTGTGCTTGTTTCCAGCCCTCAGAAAACAAAAAGAAAAGAAAGACCTTCTCTCTGACTTTCCATACATATATATTTTAATGATTTAGCACATTGACCTGCCAAAAAGCCCAAGGCTCAAAAACCCTAATAAGGCCTCATAATAATAGAGTTCCTCCTCAGAACAAACTTCCCGCCCAGAGCACCCGAGTCAGCGGGTTCGGCCTGTAAACGTCCCTACCGAGCCCCCGCCCGCCCCGCGCTCTGCAAAACCAGACAGGAGAGCCGTGCCCCAAACAGACGGCCAGAGCATTCCCAGCGCAATTCAACCAACGCAAAGGATTAGCGAGGAGGCTGCTCCAACCTCAGACACACAATAGGGATCATTTTTAAAAACAAACTGACACTACGGTTTTGGAAATTTGAATATTACCTTTTTTTTTTTTCTTCTTTCAGATCTGGGGCTCACAGTTTTACTGAGGGAGATTTTGTGCTATCGTTGTAAAGGCACATGAAGGCCATAAAGATGGGATTATTTTTGTTTTGGGGTTTTTGTTTTTTTTTAGAATACGGAGGGGCGAGACGTTTCCACCTCAGTGCACTGTGATGGAGTGTTTGTCTCTTGCCACCTGAGAGCTCTCCCCCCACCTCTCCTCCAAGTGAGACTTCCCGCCAGGCGCACCCTGTACACACCAAGCCCTCCCTGTACACACCAAGCCCTCCCTGTACACACCAAGCCCACCCTGTACACACCAAGCCCTCCCTGTACACACCAAACCCTCCCTGTACACACCAAGCCCTCACTCAAAATTGCCTTCAGGGCCGGGCGCGGCGGCTCATGCCTGTAATCCCAGCACTCAGGGAGCCCGAATCAGGCGGATCGCTCAAGATCGGGAGTTCTAAACCAGCCTGAGCAAGAGCGAGACCCCGTCTCTACTAAAAATAGAAAAAAGGCCGGGCAAGGTGGCTCTCGCCTGTAATCCTAGCTCTCTGGGAGGCCGAGGCGGGCGGATCGTTTGAGGTCAGGAGTTCGAAACCAACCTGAGCAAGAGCGAGACCCCGCCTCTACTATAAACAGAAAGAAATTAATTGGCCAACTAATATATATACAAAAAAAAATTAGCCGGGCATGGTGGCTCATGCCCATAGTCCCAGCTACTCAGGAAGGAGGCTGAGGCAGAAGGATCGCTTGAGCCCAGGAGTCTGAGGTTGCTGTGAGCTAGGCTGACACCACGGCACTCACTCTAGCCTGGGCAGCAAAGTGAGACTCTGTCTCAAAAAAAAAAAAAAAAAAAAATTAATTGGCCAACTAAAATATATAGAAAAAATTAGCCGGGCACGGTGGCACATGCCTGTAGTCCCAGCTACTCGGGAGGCTGAGGCAGGAGGATCGCTTGAGCCCAGGAGATTGAGGTTGCTGTGAGCTAGGCTGACGCCACGGCACTCACTCTAGCCTGGGCAACAGAGCGAGACTCTGTCTCAAAAAACAAAAAAAAACAAAAAAACAAATTCGCGACCATAACCTCACAGAGAGCCCTTCCAACCGGCAAGCTGTTCCGCCGTCACTTTCGAATCCAGGCGCTCTTGCTTCCCGGGACCGTTGTGCTGTGTCTTCTTTCCCACCCAGCCTCCAAGGTCTCCTTCCTGCTTTCTTCCTCAGCTGTCGCCTGGCTGCTCCGCTCGCTGAGAAGACCGAGGCGGTCAGGTCAGCAGAGAGTGTCTACAAGCTCCCACCATGGCATCGCCCTGCAAACCCTGCCTTTCCCCTGTTACGTTGAATAAACCGCCCACGAATTGTGGAGGCTCCACCTTCCATTTCCTCTCACCTGTCAGGGAACAGCCCCCCACTGCCGCAGCAAACCTTCCTGCTCCCTCAGCGCTGCCGCTGGCCCCCTGTGAGATGCCCTTCCCGCAGCAGGCACGCCCGCCACGCGTTGCCCCCGACTACTAACGCGGCTGAGTAGCTGGCCGCCAGCTCCGCGTCCCCACTGGAATGTCCCAGAGGTTTCCCAGACTTAACGTGCCCAAACCAAGGCCCCAGCGACCCGTCCCCACGCCCCACACCCCTCCTCCCACCCTAGCTGGCCGCGTCTCTACCCGCTAGTTGCTGAGATCAAAATTTCTGGGATATGAGCTCACTCCGGCAGCACATATGCCAAAATCGGAAGGACGAAGAGGAGATTAGCAAAGATAAAAACTAGGAAAAAAATTTTGAATGATTTTTTAATTCCTTTTGTTCCCAT
Organism: Microcebus murinus; assembly: GCF_040939455.1. NCBI lineage: Eukaryota > Metazoa > Chordata > Mammalia > Primates > Cheirogaleidae > Microcebus > Microcebus murinus. Next base: position 34,200,864 of record NC_134126.1, read on the forward strand.
CCCGCATCCAACCTGTCCACAAGTCGTTTCGACCGACCCAACCTTTGAAATATTCCTGAAATCTGATCGCTTCTTCCCACCTCCACCGCTCCAGCCCAGTTAAACCCACCGCCATGTCTCGCCCGAACTAGCTCGATGGTCTCCTTAAAAAGGGTCTCAGCTCCATGGATTCTTCTCAGTGCAGCAGCCCCAGCGACCCAGGAAAAACATCGGGCGTCAGACCTCTCGTGCAGACCCTCCGGGGCCTCCCCACCCCGCACGCACGGAGTCTACACCAGGGAACCGCGCCGCGCCTGCACGGCCCATCGTTGGCCTCGCCTGCCCCGCCAAGGCGAGAGCTCACCCCCTCGCACACACGGCCTCCTTCCTGGTCCCTCCTGGTCCTCAGGTGCGCTCAGGTCGCTGCAGGCGGGAAACTCCGTTTCTGCGGGACCCTGGCTGCGGGGCGCCCTCCCTCCCCTCTCTCAGGTCTTCTCTCAACCGCCATCAGCTTGTGTTTGAGATCCTGCCTCCTCCAAGTTCCTCCCCATCCGCCTCTCTTTCAACATCCTTCTCCACTGTACCCTTGCCGTCCGATGCTATTTTTTTTTTTTTTTTTTTTTTGAGGCAGAGTCTCACTCGGTTGCCCAGGCTAGAGTGAGTGCCGTGGCGTCAGCCTGGCTCACAGCAACCTCACACTCCTGGGCTCAAGCCATCCTCCTGCCTCAGCCTCCTGAGTAGCTGAGACTACAGGCACGTGCCACCATGCCCGGCTAATTTTTTTTTTATACATATATATTTTAGTTGTCCAGCTAATTTCTCTCTATTTTTAGTAGAGACGGGGTCTCGCTCTTGCTCAGGCTGGTCTCGAACTCCTGACTTTGAGAGACCCGCCCGCCTCGGCCTCCCAGAGTGCTAAGATCACAGGCGTGAGCCACCACACCCGGCCCCCCATACTATTTTTTATGCTGCACTTAGATGGGTATTTGAGCTCACTTTGACCGTAATGAACAACAAACTAGAATGCAAGCTTTGTGAAGACAAGGTATGTGTCTGCCAGCTGCCACCTTCCCAGCACCTGGTACAGCGCCTGACACAGGGAGACCCTCAAAAAATGTTTGTCAAATAAGATTGTGTAAGTGACACCTGCCAGGCACTTACTGCCCCAGGTTGGCATCCATCCGGGCTCTAGGTGGCACCTTGTTATTGCCTTCCACGCAAGAACAGTGAAAAGCACTCTCACTACCACACCTGCAGGCTGTGGGGCTCCTGATTGATGAGAAATTAGGAGCAAAAAGGCCAAGCCCGGGGGCTCACACCTGTAATCCCAGCACTTTGGGAGGCCGAGGCAGGAGAATCGCTAGAGCCCAGGAGTTCAAGAACAGCCTGGGCAGCATAGCAAGACCCTGTCTTTTGGTGGTATTTCTAAGTATGAAAATAGTGGGGTGTGTTTTTTTTTAAATCCCAGTGAACTTTAATGAAATATGACATGTGAGTTTCAAAAAAAAAAAAACAAATAGAAAACTGCCCTGATGAAGAGAAGAGAAACATCCCGCGTTTACCAGAGAGGAAGTGATAACTTCTCTTCTGACACTGGGTCGGATTGGAGGAGAGGGGGAGAGACCTAGGTGCTGGTAGGAGTGACAGCCTTTGGTTGCGTGCTCCCTGCTTTTAAAATCACGACAGGTAAATTGGCAGTCGCCAGGGAAAATTTACACAGTGGACAACAGTGGTCCTGAGGAGTAGCCGTGTGGCAGGGCCGAGTTTTTGCTTAAAGATGGCTTTCACCCTTGCGAATGAATGAGGGAGTGTTTGAGGTCTTTTAGGGGGAAAAAAACACATTTTTTTTCCTCCTGAACTTACAGGAACGAGTACGAAGTATTTGGCGAATTTCATAGCAGAATGTTTACTGTGGAACCGGTGTGAAAATGTGAAATATAATATGCCTAAAATTTTCTCGCCACATAAAAAAAAAAGAAGTGGCCGGGCGCGGTGGCTCACACCTGTAATCCTAGCACTCTGGGAGGCCGAGGTGGGAGGATCGCTCGAGGTCAGGAGTTCAAAACCAGCCTCAGCAAGAGCGGGACCCCGTCTCTACTATAAATGAAATTAATTGGCCAACTAATATATATAGAAAAAATTAGCTGGGCATGGTGGCGCATGCCTGTAGTCCCAGCTACTCGGGAGGCTGAGGCAGGAGGATCACTTGAGCTCAGGAGCTTGAGGTTGCTGTGAGCCAGGCTGATGCCACGGCACTCACTGTAGCCTGGGCAACAAAGCGAGACTCTGTCTCAAAAAAAAAAAAAATAAACAAATAAAATAAAATAAAATAAAATAAAATAAAATAAAAAGAAGAGCCCTGGACTTATCTAGCTCAATTCTGCAGAATTCCATTCTCTATCTGTTGAGTGCTCCTTACTCTAAGGAAGTGACCCAGAATGCTGTGGTATTTGGTGACGCTGGAAAATGCTCTATGAAGCGACATCTCCCAAAAGCAGGAGTGTCCCCCCGCATAGCAGAGTTTCTGGGGGTTCTCCGGTGGTTGGTGGATATCCATGACAACGGGGCTGTGTCGGGCTTGACGCTGGTGTGAGTCGCCCGGTGTGAGTGTGAGTGGAAGTGTGTCACTTCCAAGGCACGGGGCGTCCCTGTGACTCAAGTCCTTCTGCTCTGAGCAGCTCACTCCCCACGACAGCCCTGAGTGCTCTGCAGCTCATCTCTGAAGATGGCTCGACACGACGATGACTGTGCGGTCTATGCAGACAGCAGTGATGTTTGTGGCGTCACTAAAAAAGCAGACTGGTGATGGGCTACGGTAACTCGTGCCAGGACATGCTTTTGTCACGCAAAAACCCAGCCTTGAGCAATTTGGGTCCTCCTGGTCCTGCTCTTTGGACTCTTTCAACGTCACACTCAAGACGACAGGGACAGACACGGAGCAGGTGTGGGTTTGGAACCGCTGTGGCCGGCCGTACGGGAAGAGCGTTTGGTTTTCCCCAGAACCCTGTTTCTCTGTAAAGAGACACATAGTGGACGGGGAACAAAAACTTCCGGCATCATTCGGTTTCACGCACGCACACGCACACACACATGTCAGAAGCCGCCTTTTCTTGTTGCTGTCACTGCTCAAACCTCCCCCTCTTCCTCCACTTCCTGCCTGCATGTATGCTCCTCCTCTGCTTGCATCCCGGCCCCCGATACATTAGCTCGTTCTCCTGGTCCGCAGGGACGTCATTGGCTTCCGCCCCTTCATGCTACCTCTCTGCCTGCCCCTGTTTCACACATGTGACCGTCCTATTCCACCCTGAGAATTCCGCCCCTCCATCCTTCTTAAATTCCCTTTTAGGTTTTTATATCTTACGGACGATCCCTGTGATCGTTTCAGTCTGAGATGAACCTTCTTTTCCCTAAACACCGATAGCAGTTAGCAGCCGTAAAATCGATATGGCCATCGGTTCTGCGCAATGACGATGGACAAGGTCACGCCATGTCTTTTCTACTTCCGGCTTCCACGATTTTTAAATACTGTATTTAAAAAAAAAAAAACAAAAACTCAGATTTCTCCTCTTTACTATTCAAACCCAGAATGAAATTGTAAACTTCTCGCAGACAGTGATGGCACCACAATGACATATTCAGTTCTCTGAAGCAATGGTTCTCAAACTGTGGCCCCGAGGCAGCACCAGCAGCACCACCTGGAGGCCTATGAGATGCAAATTTGTATGTGACACGCGAGACCTACCGAGTCAGAAACGCGTGGGGGCGAGGCCCAGCGGTCTGTGCCGTAACAAGCCTTCAGGTGACTCTGATGCTAGAGTCCGCGACCACTGCCCTGGTCAGATCTGAAACAGTGCCCCGGACGGTTGCTCGATGCACACCCACTCGGCAAACGTTTATGGGGCGCCTACTGCATGCCTGGCACTATGCCAGGGGCACAGCGCAGATCAGGGACGGCCCTGCCGGCGTGAGCTGGCGCACCTGCGCAGGAGGCCGGCGCTGCCAGCTGATCTCACACGGAAGCGCAGCGGCGCGGCTGCGCGAGTTGAATCGAGTAAAGCGCAGGCACGGGGCGTCTCGCAGACTGACAGTGGGAGATGGATGTTGTCTGGGCGCCGCCTAAGCTGGAAATGAGGGCTGAGCGCGTGTTTCGCAGGTGAAGAGGAACCCCAGCATGCTCCAGGCTGACGGGGCAGCGTCGGCAAAGCCTGCGCTGAGGAGGGCACGGCCCCGTGGCCCCAAGATCGCATGGACACACACAGAGAGCGTTTCCATCCCAAGCTAAAACTCCACGGTCTCCTCTGCACAATGATGGAGAGCAATTTAAGAAAGGCTGGAGGCAGGAGGACTGGGGTGGGCTTAGGGTGGTGGTATGATGAGGGTTACGTTTGAACAGATCACGTTAAAACGGAGAATAAATTTAAGGGGTCAGGAGTGACTGTGGTAGGACAAGCTAAAAACCTTCACTCTGGTTCAAAAAAGGAAAGATGCTAGGTTAGACCAGACATGGGGAGGTGGATCTGAAAAGCATTTAAGGTCAGGCGCGGCGGCTCCCACCTCTAACCGTAGCACTCCGGGAGGCCGAGGCGGGAGGATCGCTCGGGGTCAGGAGTTCGAGACCAGCCTGAGCAAGAGCGAGACCCCCGTATCTACTGAAAATAGAAAGCAATTAATTGGACAACTAGAAATATATAGAAAAAAATTAGCCGGGCATGGTGGCGCATGCCTGTAGTCCCAGCTACTGGGGAGGCTGAGGCAGGAGGATTGCTTGGGCCCAGGAGTTGAGGTTGCTGTGAGCTAGGCTGACGCCACGGCACTCACTCTAGCCTGGGCAACAAAGTGAGACTCTGTCTCAAAAAAGTAATAAAAACAAAAAACATTTAAGAGGAAAAATTGACAGACTGTGACGACAGATTGAATTATTGGAGACAAGGGGAGCTGAGTGTGGAGGATGACGCCAGGGTTTCCGGTTTGCACAGTGAATAATCACGGTGCCACTCCCTAAAATAACAAACACTGGACAGGACCTGGGGTGAGGGACGCTCAGGAGATCGGTGACACACAAGACAGAAGGGATTGCTGTGAGCAGCCCCCGTAAGCGCTAGAGAACGTGGGTCCGCAGAGGGAAGGGCTTCAAGCGGGAGAAGCAAACCTCCTCCATGGTGACAGGAGGCAAGAGAGGCTGAACGAATCTCGACAGGGCCGAGCTGGTGTGTTCTAGCAGGAAGTTGACATAATTCCCATCTACCGTGTTTCCCCGAAAATAAGACCTACCCATAAAACAAGCCCCAGCAGGATTTCCAAGCATGTGCGCCATAGAAGCCCCACCCCGAAAATAAGCCCTAGTGACGGGCGTGGCTGCGCAGCGCGTCTGCACGACCCACGCGTGTCGTCTCGGGGTGGGAAAGAAGACGAGCGGCCCTTCTCATCTGCCCCATGGTGACAGCTACTGTCCCAGAGGTGACCGGAAAGGTGCGGGCAGCCCCACCAACAAGGCCGGCTCCCCCGTCAGGTCCCGGCCATCCTGTGCGTGCTGCACGCTGAGGCTTTGGGGAGAAAATAACACATCCCCTGAAAATAAGCTCTGGGGTGTCTTCTTGGGGAAAAATAATATAAGACCCTGTCTTACGTTGGGGGACACACGGTATTGGATTCTCTTTCCTAGGAGATAAGCCAGTTTATCTGCTGAGAAAGAGCAGGACGCGGGCGGGGCTGGCTGGTGACGTGGAGGAGGTGGTGTCTGAGGTCTGAGAGCAGCAGGGCAGGGCTCAGAGTCACTGCAGAGGGTCAGAGATTAACCTGACCAGAGAAACAGGAGTGCCGGGAAATACTGGGGTTCACGTTGCGAACTTATCAAAATACCCACCTGCCCCGCGGAGCCAATGTCTCTGGCAGGGCTCGGTGGTTTTGCTGCGGTCCCGGAGAGAGTGCATAGTTAGTCAGCCTCAGCCCCGTCTGAATTTTTGTCATTGCCCTGTGAGGAAAAGATGGGGCAAGAGGACAGAAGTGTAGAGACAAGTGAATGAATGATCAGAGACGAATGAATTCTCTTCAGTAACTATTTTGCCGAGTCCCTTAAAATCCGTGCGTGAAGATAACCCTAGCCTGCACGTGTTAGATGTGACTGCATCCCATAGTAACTTTGTTGTCCTGGTCACCTTGCTTGCAGGCAGCCCCCGTGTCACTCGCTGCTGCAGCATTTGCTGAGGATTTCGGCTGTCACCTCCCCTCTTCGTCTGTCCCATCTGATGAGCCCAAATCGCGGTGAGCTGGGCCACCACGTCCGGGCCCGGCCCGGGGACAGGCTCCAGGGTCTCATTACTGGTGACCTGATTCGGAATGAAAGGGCCTCGGTCCCGCCGGTGGTGGCCTCGATAAAAGCCACCGTGTCCCTTCTTATGCCGCCCGCTTGCTGGCAGGGGTTGAAGGCAGCCTGGCCGACGTGACACAGGAGCCTTCACTCCGACTCGGATGAAAAAGATAAAACTCCGGGGAAAGTCTTCAAACGGGGAGGTGGGCAGAGAGGGGAAGCTCCGTGCAGGCCAGGAGACATCGAAGACTCGTTAGGAAGTCACATGCAAGTCCAAGCATTCTATTTTTTTTTTTTTTTTTTGAGACAGAGTCTCACTCTGTTGCCCGGGCTAGAGTGCCATGGCGTCAGCCTAGCTCACAGCAACCTCAGACTCCTGAGCTCAAGCGATCCTCCTGCCTCAGCCTCCCAAGTAGTTGGGACTACAGGCATAGGCCACCATGCCCGGATAATTTTTTCTATATATTTTTAGTTGTCCAGCTAAGTTCTTTCTAGATTTTTAGTAGAGACGGGGGTCTCACTCTTGCTCAGGCTGGTCTCAAACTCCTGAGCTCAAACGATCCTCCCACCTCGGCCTCCCAGAGTAAGAGGATGATGGTGAACCCCTAGGATCATAGTATTTTTACTGTCCCATCTTTATGTTTAGATGTTCTCCTAGAGTGAGGTGTTAAGTGTGTTCAGACACACAAACACCCACCATTGTGTCCGTGTATTCAGTTCAGTAACACGCCGTACAAGTGTGTAGCCCAGGTGTGCGGTGGGCTGTGTGGCCAGGTGTGCAGTGGGCTGTGTGGCCAGGTGTACAGTGGGCTCTGTGGCCCAGGTGTACGGTGGGCTGTGTGGCCAGGTGTGCAGTGGGCTCTGTGGCCCAGGTGTGCGGTGGGCTGTGTGGCCCAGGTGTGCGGTGGGCTGTGTGGCCCAGGTGTGCGGTGGGCTGTGTGGCCCAGGTGTGTAGTGGGCTGTGTGGCCAGGTGTGCAGTGGGCTCTGTGGCCCAGGTGTGCGGTGGGCTGTGTGGCCCAGGTGTGCAGTGGGCTGCACCATCTGGGTTTGCATAAGCACACTCCATAGTCTTCGCCCAGCGATGAAATTGCCTGATGGCTCATCTCTCAGAACGCGTCCCTGCTGCTAAGCAACACATGACTGCAACTTCCATTGCAGTGATGCCCGGGCTAGGAGCCCTCTCCTCCAGTGCCCCAGAACCAGCGATACCCAGGCTCTTCTTCAATCCCCACAGAGAATGTCCACCGTCTTCTAGATCCCGTGATTCTGTGTCACTAAGGAAGTTATTTCACATAGTTTAGATGTAATCCTTTAAAACTTTTTGATCATTTGTTCTGCTCCTATTGGGGAGCAGAGAGTGGGATGGGAGAAGCAATATCTGTAACAACTCATATGACCTCCTGCAGAGAATGTCTTCCCACAGGTCAAGAAAACTTAGTTCTGGCCGGGCGCAGTGGCTCATGCTTGTAATCCCAGCACTCTAGGAGGCTGAGGTGGGAGGATTGCTTGAGCTCAGGAGTTCGAGACCAGCCTGAGCAAGAGCGAGACCCCGTCTCTACTAAAAATAGAAAGAAATTAATTGGCCAACTAAAAATGAAACAAAAAATTAGCCGGGCATGGTGGCTCTTGCCTGTAGTCCCAGCTACTCGGGAGGCTGAGGCAGGAGGATCTCTTGAGCCCAGGGGTTTGAGGTTGCTGTGAGTTAGGCTGACGCCACGGCACTCTAGCCTGGGCAACAGAGTAAGAGTCTGTCTCAAAAAAGAAAAAGAAAACTTAGTTCTAGGGAGAATAATGGTAAGAGAAAATGGCCAAAAAAAAAAAAAAAAAAAGTGAGAGAGAGAGATCGAGACCGAGATAAAGACATAGGATAAAGAAAGGACCACTAGGATTTGGCAACAGAATGACACGAGATGATCTAATAAAGAAAAATGAAAAAAGGAGAAGGAGAAGGTGATGGAGAAATTGAAGACTCCCGGAAACTTCCATAATGTCATTAACGAAAGTGGGAACAGTCCAGAAGTTTGTAGAAGAGAAACAGTGAGTTCCATTCCGTGTCTGCTGCCCTTCCAGCCGTAGAGAAGAGCCAGGTGGAAATGCACCAAGACACATGCCTGCGCCATCACTAACAAGTCGAGGCTCTGAGAAAGAACGTGGTTTCCCGGGAAGCGGGCTGTGCGTGAGCAGAGAGGGGAGCCTGGGGCCGGGCCAGGCCGAGCCTCGAGTCCGCAGAACCCCAGGGAGGCGCAGCAGGTGCCTGGCCTGCGGGGAAATGGCTCTAGAGACAAGCAGGTAATCAGGGGTGTAAAAATCTGGCACAAAAGCAAATGTGGATAAAGACGGGGGAAATGCCTTGATTTGGGTAAAGAAAAGTTCATTGCTAACTTTAAGAGAAGTGGTTTCGATAATGCGATGGGGAATAGGAGTGAAATGAAAGAAAATCTAGGAGGGATGGGGGTAAGCAACTCATGGATGGATAAAAGCTGTCAACGTTTATTAGAAAATTCTATGAAATAATAACTATCGGTGCTTATGATAATTGCAGTCTTTCTAAATTGAATGCAACTTGAGCTAACAATTCAGAAGCAATAAATAAGAGGTGTCAGGAGAGGCCATATTACTGCAATTACACTATTTCAGCAATGGTAAAAAAAAAAAAAAAAAAAAAAAAGGTGTGTAAATGTGGCCAGGTGCAGTGGCTCCCACCTGTTACCCCAGCACTTTGGGAGGCCAAGGCAGGAGGATCACTTGACCAGCCTGATCAACATAGTGAGAGCCTGTCTCTACAAAAAACTGTAAAAAATAAAAATTAGTCAGGTGTGGTGGCACACACCTGTGGTCCTAGCTACTTTGGAGGCTGAGGCGGGAGGATCGCTCAAGCCTCTAAAAAAAAAAAAAAAAAAAGTATAAATCTACAGAGACTAAACAAAAACTCTTAATATCCATGTTTTTTCTGAGGAAAGCCCACAGTTTTCTCTGAACTAGAAACAATACGCATCTGTCTGGGTGCTTTCTGTTTCAACTGGGGAAATAAATGGGGATTTGAACCAATCTGTTACTAGCAAGACTCACGGAGTGATCCTATGAGTTTATCCAGATCTGAATCAAAACCAAAAGCCCGTGGTGAGAAGTTTTATTGGTTATACATTCCAGCACAAGGTACTCTAGAGAAACAGAAAACATGAGTGTTAACTTCAAATGCTGCATAATCCAACACTTAATACTTAGATATTCAGGCTATCGAAGTTGTACACGTGGTGAAATGTCTGTCGGTGGAAGTCTCGGGATGCAGTTCTGTCTATTTCGTAGCATGCACGTGTAGCATGCCATACCGGATACTTACTCGCGCATAACTGTGGACAGGTCGATAAATTTATACTTAATATTTACTGATTTACTCATGGAGGTCCAGACACGTTATTAAGAGACTAGTAACGCTCAATCTAAACCAAAATATTCTCTTTGAATTGTGAAAGGGCCTTTTGTTTCTACCATGCCTCTTTTAACAGACGAAGTAAATTAAACTATTCATGCCAACGAAAATTGCCCTTTTTGTTGTGGTTATTTATGCTGAAATATGAGTCGAAACTTTGTTGGCAGAAAAGTTCACAACAGAAACATGATTTCAGTAAAACGCCAAGTGATAGCCAAGCTCAATGAGGAGAGTAACCCACACAGAACCTAGTAAAAGTACTATTGCATTGGCTTTGGGGGTGTTTGGGGAGCATAGCTTTATGTCAGGCTAAAAGAAAAGCAGACCAATGACAAGACCTCAACTGAAGAAAAGTTGACATTATTTTGCCCCCCTCCCTTTTTTTTTTTTTTTGCTTTGAATTAAAAACTAGTTTTAAAAGAGATGAGCCTTCTTTCTTAAAAATTACGTATCTTTTCATGGGTTAGGAAGAACATATATCACACGCACACACATACACACAGGCTCGTGGTGCTGAATTTAACAAAGCCGAACAGGAAACTATATCAGAACCCTTGTAAATATAAACATCTTGTCATTAAAATACCCAGAAGGAGATCTCAGAATCTGCACTCAAATACTAAGGTAACTATGTAACTGTATTTATAAAATAAGCTGCCTCCATTTATATTACAAAAATACCATCACTTAATTATTTATGTCACAACATTTTGGAGGTTTTTATAGCTCTTTAAAATTCCTGTACAATATGTAGGCCAATCAGGTAAAATGCTACAAATATTGTATTTTAAAAAATTATTTTCCACTATGTTTTTCTTTTGAAAAACTATTTGTTTGCAGAATGCAATGTTTTCATTCAATTCAAGCTTCAGCTGCTTGAAATCCTGAAACACCTTTTGTGCTTTCAAAAATCACAATTCATAAAAGGCATTTATTCCATAGAATTAAAGTTTACTCGATAACAAATATAATTTTAAGTGGTACAAGCTTCCAGAACCCCTCGAATGTCAAAGTTAAAGCCGATAGCCCTTCATGATATTTGCTGCTTTGGAAAAGGAAAAGCAGCAGAACGAGAATGATTAAGTGAAGGCAATTTCATCTTTGAATTTCTTCATCTTCGTGTATTTGCCATGCATAATAATTTAAATATCCCCTGAGGTTAATATTTTCTGGCTCGATGTGAAAGTACAGGAAAATTAATATATTCATGCATAATATGAGGCAACAGAGACTGGAGCATCGTATTTGTAGCAAATTTTATTTTCAAATAGCCATAAAAGATATCCAGTTACTCCAGATGAATTTATAAGATCATGCAAGGTGTAAACAGGAAGTTCCAAAGGAAAAAAAAAAAAAAACAAAAACGTTCCTGACAATTCTATAGTAATAAGTGAGGGAAAAACACACAAAAATGTACACCAGGAAGTTTCTACATATGGCTAATACCTGGATCTTTATGCTTGCTTGCTTTTTGTCATTTCAGCACAGGATAAAATGGAATGCAAAGAAGCAAAAATTAATAATCCAAGGGAAGAAAGACTTATTAATGTGATACATGAGAAGGGGGGGTTAACTATATTAATATTCACAGAGAAATGTTGCAAGTGGGGAATGATGTTAGATAAAATTATCTATTTTGCAACACATTTAAAAAGAAATTTAGTTGTGACACTAATATTGCTACTTACATAATATTTATAGACTTTTCCTTGAGTATCATGCACAGTTCTAGTTCTGAGAGCTTCTTTTTTTTTTGCTATGTAACCAGGTAAAATAACATGGAAATCTTCCCAGAGGACGTTTAAAATGATATTTTAACTTAAAATTATAACTTATTTTGAAAATAAGGTAAATTATAATATTTTTTCTGGAAAAAAAAAGTTATAAGGGCAGAGTATTATAAAAAAATATATCCAAAATCAATAACAAACCATAAAGAGAAAACTTCACATGGCTCTAAAGCTAAGGATTGTGGCTTTATGTTAGAGGGTTTTTATTTATTTTAACATTCAGAGTGGGTTCCTGATTACTAAAAATAGAAAATAGATCCCAAAGGCCAATCCAGAAATTATAGGCATGGTTTCAAAGAAAATTCAATGATATTCCTTCAATTCGAACTAATCTCTACTGCCCTTATTTTGCCATGGTGTCTAGAGACTAGAATCATGTAAAAGGTATTGAATCACTTGGAGAGTAACAAACTCTCTGTAGGTAAAGCTAGCTCTGCTTATAACGTAAGTTTAAAATGAAGTAGCAAAACGCCATACAAAGCTAGGTGTTTGTTTTTATGACAGTGTTATCCCTGACATTCTCTGTAAGAGCCCAGAACGACATGACTTCAAATTCCCACTCCAGAGCTTCCCATTTCTAATGCTTCCCACCACAATATCCCTGGCAGTCACGCTGCAATAGAAAATGAGATGATATTTATATGTGACTAATAAAAAAAAAAAAAATTCTTCGCCTCCGAAAAAAAAAAAAAAAGGGTTATTGTAAAAGAATCCACTGGGATTGTGTTAAATAAAGCAATTTGCTTTTCAGGTGATGAAAAAAATCACTAAGGTTTCAAAAGCGTTTGCTTGGGGTCCTCTCTTACGGAGTTTTGTCCTCATTGGAGGTGTCAAAAACCTACCCGCTGTGTAAGCCAGCATTAAGGTGGCTGTTCAACCAAAGCTCACGCACGCTAACTCTCAGGAAAGCCCTTTTCGCCCAAGACCAATTTGCCAGAAGTTAGACTAACCCAGGCAATTGGGAGGTAGACGCTATGAAAATGCCGTGTCCTGCTCCCGGCTAAGGGGGTCCGCATTCCTCGCTTCCACACCAAAGAGCAAGCGTGCAGCTGCCCGGACTCAGACACGGCCCCCGTCACAGGAAAGCGTGCCGGACCTTCCAGCCCTGCATCTCATGCCTTTCCTCTTCCCACTCATATAGTTAGTACTCCTTTCTTTTTTTTTTTTTTTTTTAAAATGTGCCTGTTTCAAATTTGCATTATTTTTTTCAGATGTCTAATTGCAGCTACGTTCTTTCCCTCTTTGGTCTCTTCCCACATTTCACATACCAGACAAATATTTAAAGGCCTGTGAAACCAGGCGAGGTTCCAAGATATTTCTAAAGGAAACTGCCATAGGTGACAGAACAGGGAAAGAAGGCAAAGCCGTAGGGCAAAGATTTGAATAAACTGGCTGGAAATGTATTGGAAAATCTATTTACGTTGCTGTAGCCAGAGATGAGGTTTCAATGAGGCATAAACATTCAAGTTACTGACAAAACCAACATGTTTCATGATCACTCAGAATAGCATACTTGTCATGGTGCATTGCTTTTTTTATATATTAGTAAGTTGCTCTCTCTTTTTTTAAAAAATTGTTTCTTTTTTAGTATTCAGGAAGGGAAAGCATTGAAGAAAACATTCAAAATTCTGAGAATGCATGTAAGTGAAATATTTAATGTCTGTCATTCATAAAAGTTACATCATTTACATAGGGTTCATTTGTATATAATAAAAATTTCATCATAATGAAAATTTTTCTGGAAAGCATTTTATATGTTAATTTGTTTAACATATGCTTTGGATATACAGCTAAATAGGAATAGTTAAAAAAAATCTTTCTTCAAATATTCCCTTTAACAATTAAAAAAACCTCATTCCTAAATATTTGCTTTTCTTTCCATTTGTCCTTTGTTTGTAATAATCATATGTAACTTGAACCATGCAAAGATTGGATCTTTTCATAGTTCAGAATATATTTCTACACTTCATAAATTTATTCATTGCATAGCAAACATGTAAACTCACAGAGGATCTGTAAATGTTACCCTAATAATCTAAAAAAAAGTTGCTTAAAATTTACACAATAGTTTGTTCTGAGCTTTACTTTCATTGCAATTTGGGTTAACTCTGTTTTTGTTTTTCATACGTGTGCCAATTGAATACAACTAATGAAAATTAAGTCATGAAAAGTTAAAAACCAGGTAAGTCATTTTATCCATGATTACTAAAATTTAACCTTGTTCTAACGTTTAGATTTTTTCATAGCAAGTTGTAAATGTTCTGGGCTGCCTCTTTAAGACAGTGTTCAAAATTAATTTCAACAGTGTATTTAACATAAAGTTAACTATGTTTGCATCAAATAAAATGTTTATTAATGAAAGCTATTTATCATACAAGGAACAGCAAAGATAAGTCATCATACAGAGATGTACACTAGAGGTGAAAGTGCATGCAGAGATTTCTGTTTAAAAAGGAAGTAATAAACAATGATACTAAAATTACTGGATTTTGATCCCTATACTCTTAAATGAATGATAGCTTTTCTTTGAATTTACAATTGGAAAATGCCATTAACAGGACTAATACACATTAGCAAGCAGGTGAAATGAATGTTTTTTGGACTTTATTTTACAACTATTTGTGCTTGACAAATGTGTGGAATCTTTTTTTTCAGTAAAATTTTTCTTCAAATATGGGGTGGGCATATTACTGCCAGGTTGCTCTGGTTTATACAAGGTTTGTCTAACTTTGTTTTAAACCACATAATTTTAAGCCTTCATCTGTGTTAGACACCATAAAGAACACAAGCTTTGTTAACATTCAATAAATGACATTTAAGTCTCTCTCTCTCTCTCTTTCTCTCTCTCTCGCTCTCTCTTTTGGCTCAATAAATTTTTAAATGTATGATTATCATAACCTAATAGTGTCTTTGTCTTCACTGCAGTGGATTTCCGATCAAACTTTTCCCCTTCTTTTAATACTTTAGGGAATTTTCAAACGTCGGGATGTTTGGCTGTAATGCCCCAAGATTTGTTCTCCCTGAAAAAAATCATAGTGACAATTTATTAACTACAGAGCAACGTGGCTTTTTAGGGGTCTTCAATTTCTATTTAGATTTACAAATATCCATTTGTGCTCAATAGACCTCACATTAAATCTTAATCATATTTAAGGTTTCTTTTCATGCAATCACTTTATCTACTAATTATCTTTTTTTTTATTCTAAAAATTGGACTGAGTCAAATCAGTGGGGCATTACTTTTATTATAAGCAAATATATTTAAAGGTAATTCTAGGTTGAATTACATTGCATGTGCAACCGTGTGTACATTTAATATGAATCAGAAGTTTGAAAATCTAAAAACTATTTGTATGTTTTAAATATTTTTTTTTAATTTTATATTACCATTTTAATAGCTTTTACATAGAGATATTTGGAAACACACTAGTACAGTTAAGACTTAAATAAAAACTGGTGGGAAATAAAACTCTTTAGATTCAAAATGGTTTATTCACACAAATTTAATAGGATATATCACAATTGTTTGGTCCATAAATATTTAGGGGAAATAGTTTCTATACAATGCATTTATCAATAAACAAAGAAACATGGACAATTTTTGCTAGACCACTTACTGTACTATAAACACGAAGCTCAATATATAAGATTATTGAATTTATCAACTATATTTGAAAAGAGTGCACACTGCTTTCTATGACATGTCTGTTTCGTCTAACAGGAAACACCATAAAAAGAGTTTCAGAAATAAGAGGTGAAACAGTACAAAACTAGCGAGGTGTCAAAAGGGCTTAAAACAGTTAACAAACAACACATATATCCTGATTTTTCACAAACTTACTTCCAAGTTATATCATAAGGCACATAGGAGAACTGAGTTATAATTAGTCTACTTAATAAAGTAGATCTATAGTACCATATATTGTTCTGTCAAAGAACAAAATTTATAAGTGTCAATATTTTACCTGTAAAACTGTATTAATAAGATCTCAGCCTTACCAAGGTTGTTTGGTCTGGTTAGTGGTAAATGCCCAAAATGTAAGAGAAATATGAAAAGTCAAGATTTAAGCTCCATAGAAGATGATAACCACACTTGCTAAATATATAATGGCAGTCACACCTCTCTTCTGTTACAGTGTTAACTTATCTTCCATCATCTTTTTTTTTTTTAAAAAATAAGCTACTTTCTGTGCTAATTTTCTAAAGACCCTGAGCAAAAGTTACAATAATGCACTTTAATGTGGGCAGTGAACTGTCAATATGTAACCACACATTTATACAGCCAGAAGGACACCTTTAAAATCTATTAAATAGCCACTTAGACCACCAGAGGAGATTCAAGGGGTCCAAAAAGTGGAGAATATGTGCAAAGTTATTCTTAACAATCCACTAAAGCAAGACATATATCTTGACTTCTTTTTTATTTTGTTTAGGAAATCCACAATCTAATTGGTATTTAACTACAACAGAAGCATATAGATGAACATTCACCACTGCCCAGACCATTAAGATTTTAGCTTAAATTAAAGAAAAAGAAAATGCTACTGTAAACTAGGAAATATATTCAGATCAGCATCCACAAGGCTTCCGAGTTTATCTGCTTTAAGACTAATAACTTGAAATCTCTAAAGTCAGAAAAGGGTGGTTTTTTTTTTTTGACACATCAACTCAACCTGTGCCAAGATTAAAACAAAACCAAACCAAAGAATTCTCATTGTCAGTATTAGTCTATCAGGTTGGTTTTTTTTAAAAAAACATTATTCATATAGAATGCCAGATACAATATGATGGTACAGCTGAAGCCAATTAATAGAGCTAGTAATTAAATGATACCAATTTTTTGACTCCTTAAAAAATTATATCTTGCTTATTTCCATTTTCCCTGGGGAAAAAAAGTAATTTAGAAGGAATGGTTTCAGAGAGCTTTTTTGAGGGAGGGGTCTTGTTTGTTTGTTTGCTCTAGGAGGGTAAAAGTATAGAATTTCAGACTCTGTGTGGAATTTTCATGGATACACAGGGAGTTTAAGTATTTTTCGAATGTTGAAAAACAAGTAAGTAAAAAGTATTTTAGGTGTACATCCTAAGAGAGAAGGAAAAGTCACATTTTCCTGGAAGAGATTTCTCGCCTAATTAAGCAATACTATTTAAAATTTCTATAGTGAATACTTCTGTTTAATCGTATTGCTCATTTGAATGAACAGTTCAGACAAGACATAGAGATGCTCAAAACACTTTTTTTTCCAGTTCTAAAATTTAAAAAAAAAAAAGAAGAAGAGGAATGTTTCGAAATTCCACAATCCCACTGTACAGTGATAAGATTTTAAAAATAACTCTTTCAATTCATTATCTGGTTCTTTATTAAAACCTCACCACTTAACTGGGAAATTTGATGACCTGCCCATAAGAAGACCACTCTTTTTTTTTTTTCCCCCTTTCGAGGTTCTGGAAATAAGTAACATACAATTTTAAGAGGCACTTGTTAGAATGATTCAAAAACTCCCCTTCCCGACCGAGAAAGACCTCATCATCCGTGAAAGGAAAAAGGAGGCAAAAAAAAGAAAAAAAAAAAAAGGCAAATGCACCTTGCAGACAAAATGCAGATTCCCCGGAAAGGAGGCAATCCTGTGCACTCATTGGCCAAGTGGCTGCAGACGCTACACACCAATAAAAGCTGCTGCTTTTATTCCCCAAATAGCTCGTGGGTGAGAAGGAGGGACAAAAAAAAAAAAAAAAAATCTTGCAAATAATAAAATAATAATAATAATAATTAGAATAATAATAATCAAAAGAAGAAGAAGAATTTAAAAAAAAAACACAAAAACAAAAAAACCAACCCACAAAAACCAATGTTAGAAAAGGTTCGTTAAGGTAGTCTGTGAGGGGCTGCCGGGGTCGCGGCCGTCCACACCCGCGGTCACGGCCACGACGGCGACGGCCGCGCCGGGCAGCTCGGGCACCGAGGTCGCAGGGCCGGGGGGGCTGAGCGCGCCGTCCGCCGGGGCCGGGGCGAGCGCGGGGCCCTCGGCCTTGTCCGCGCCCCCGCTCTCCTGCCGCAAAAGGTTCCTTCGGAATTTGGCGCGTGCGTTTTGGAACCAAACCTGCAAACCAATCCCAGGGGAGGTCTTTACCGGTGTTCGCTGCGGCATGCTTCTTTGCTTTCTCTCTCTTTTTTTTCTTTTTTTTTTTTTTTTGGAGATATAATTTTTATGTTTTTAAATATAAATATATATATATTTTAAATATGGACATGATATCTCGAAATAAATGTTTTAAATATAACTGTATTTTTCTGGGGAGGGGACTTTTCTTTTCCTTCCTTCCTTCCTTCCTTCCTTCCTTCCTTCCTTCCTTCCTTCCTTCCTTCCTTCCTTCCTTCCTTCCTTCCTTCCTTCCTTCCTTCCTTCCTTCCCTCTTTCTTTCTTTCTTTCTTTCTTTCTTTCTTTCTTTCTTTCAAAACAGAATCATTCAAGTAGCACTGCAGGTCTATGTTCTCTCCCTTGCACATATTGTTCCACCCCCCTGGTATGGACAGGTGCCTCTTTTTTTTTTTTTTTTTTTGAGATAGAGTCTTGCTCTGCTGCCCAGGCTAGAGTGCCGTGGGGTCAGCCTAGCTCACAGCAACCTCCAGCTCCTGGGCTCAAGTGATCCTCCTGCCTCAGCCTCCCGAGTAGCTGGGACTACAGGCATGCGCCACCATGCCCGGCTAATTTTTTATATAGGTATTTTTAGTTGTCTGAGTAATTTATTTCTATTTTTAGAAATAAAAATAGACCCCGTCTCTATGGGATCTCAGGCTGGTCTTGAACCCCTGAGCTCTCGGCCTCCCAGAGTGCTAGGATGACAGGTGTGAGCCACCGCGCCCGGCCGACAGGTGCCTCTTGAAACCAGGGATGCTCACGTGGACACACCGTGGGAATAGGGCACAGGTAGAAAGGGAAGAAAATACACCCTGATCCTTCACTTATGGGGAGGGGAGAGGAGGAGGAAGAGGAGGAGGAGGAAGAAGAGGAGGAGGAAGACGGGGAGGAGGAGGAGGAGGAGGATGGGGAGGAGGAGGACAGGGAGGAGGAGGAGGAGGATGGGGAGGAGGAGGAGGAGAAGGAGGACAGGGAGGAGGAGGAGGATGGGGAGGAGGAGGAGGAGGACGGGGAGGAGGAGGAGGCCGGGAGGAGGAGGAGGACAAGGAGGAAGAGGAGGACGGAGAGGAGGAGGAGGACAAGGAGGAGGAGGAGGAGGACGGGGAGGAGGAGGAGGACAAGGAGGAGGAGGATGGGGAGGAGGAGGAGGACAAGGAGGATGAGGAGGACGGGGAGGAGGAGGAGGAGGACAAGGAGGAGGAGGAGGAGGAGGAGGAGGACGGGGAGGAGGAGGAGGAGGACGGGGAGGAGGAGGAGGACAAGGAGGACGAGGAGGAGAGAGGCAGGGCAGTTAAAAGCGAGGCGAGATAAGACCCACTCGGGAAATGGACAGCCGTGGAACAGGCTCCAAGCTAGTCAAGAGTCTTGACACGTGCACGTTTTCTTCGCACAGGAAAAGTTTTCCAGAGCCACAGACCTCAGACGGCCTGAAACTGCTCAGCAGGATTCAAAACGCCTGCTATTTGCCACTGAGAAGTGGGAGAAGATCGCACGTGACTTACAGCAACCCATTATAATTTCATTCGCTGTCTATTCTTAGCAGGATGAGCTTGAGAAAGAAACTGGACAGCAAAACCGACACCCAGCATTTAGCTTTTAATTATGGTTTGCGAGGGTTTGTTACAGTCGGTCGCTGAGGCACTGACCGTACTTTTAGGAGTTGGAGAAAAAAGGGGGGGGGCCAGCTGAATGTGGAAGGTCGTGGCACGGGAGTGAGGCTGCTGAGAGTTTGCGGGAGTTAGTGCTGGCAGGGCCCCTGTGAGCCCGAGCGAAAGGAAACCTCTGGAGCCTGCACAGCCCATGCAAACAGCATCACTGGCATTCACACGGCAGCAGTGAGGCAAGCTGTGCTGGCTCGGGAGGACCCGTCTCCCCACCTGTGGGGGGAATGAGGCTGCATCTAAGAAGACTCTGGGTCCCTGACTACCCTCCAGGAAGCCCCTGCAACATCTCGGGGTACCTTCATCTCGGGGTACCCTCATCTCGGGGTACCCTCATCTCGGGGTACCCTCGAGGGAGGGAACTGACATACACCAGTAAGCAGCAGTATGAGAAATACCCACGTGGCGCCAACCAGGGAAGAGAACCGTTCTTCCCGGCAAGGGGAAGGGAGACGTATGCACCGTCAAAGAGGAAGGTGTCTTACCTGCAAAACTCTCTTGGTCAGGCCTGTTTTCTGGGCGAGCTGCTTGAGGTCCTTGGCGTCCGGGTTGTGGTTGATGGCGAAGTAGGACTTCATGGTCCGCAGTTGGTGGTGCTTGAAGGAAGTCCGCATGCGCTTGGTCTTCTGAGAGGGCGGGTAAGGCTGCTGGTCCCTGTCCAAGTGGTCCGCCTCGTTCTCATTACAACCTGTTGCGGCAACAGCAAACAGAACGGCTGCTGAGCAGGAAACTTCTGCATCGGCTGAAATGATGGCAGGTGGGCGGCGCCGCAATGAAAAAAAACAAGGTGATCTCGGAAAAAAGCCTGTCGACCCCCCCGAAGTATGGAGAAAGAATTGCCAAAGGGAGCCAAGCTGGTCTGATATTGTGGCTACATAAACTGAAGTTTATGTCGCTTATTAATTAATTTATTGACTTAATTTAGTGTTTATTAAATTTTAAATTTAAATTAGGTATGTGATTAATTTAATATTAATTAAGTCCTCTCTTTTGCTTAATGGTTGCTAGAAAAACTGGGGAAGATTAACAAGCCCTAAGTCGTGACGTGGGACTAAGACCTCCAAGAGTCAAAAGACGAAAGCCCTTTTCTGATACAGTCCAGTGTGTGTGTCGGCCGCCCCACTGCCCACACTCACTCACAGTTCCTCTGAGACTCTACATCTTGTCCGGGTCTCTGGAAGCAGACAGAGTGTCCGAAGGCATCGCTTTTTGTCCTAAGGCGTGTGGCAAAGCAAATGTCTCTCAAGTCTGAAAGTTTCTGGGAACCTCCCCAACCAAGGGAGACTCTAAGTCAGTCTCAGATTTGAGCCTTATCCCTGGAGCTTTTTTTCAAACAGGCAAAAGAAAGTGGCTGGGAAAAGGAGGGAGGAAGCTGGGGAACGAAGAATTTGCAAATTTTGTTTTGTGAACATGCGAATATTATTTCTGAGAGCCTTTAGCTCTAACGGGTTATGATAGCACCACGCCAGGAGGAAAATATTTCCCCCTGGAGTTTACTTTAATAAATATTTCTAAAAGGGAATGAGCCCAGACTTCTCTTCACTCCCTTCATGCCCGAAGCGCCCCCCACAGCTCACAGCCAAGAGGCTCTGACAGTATTTATTTCCCGACTCAGGTCGTGGTCCCTGTTGCTCCAGACGTCTATGAGCGGGATGTGAGCTGTGCCCACGGCTGGCCTGGCAGAGAAAGGGCGGCATCTTCTCTCCCCTTTGCAAAGCCTTTCTCCGCCCCAAGGGCAAAACAATCCCAGTCTTTGAAACCAGCCAGAAAGTCTTCCTCCCCGGGATGTAAAGCCGCATACTCAAAAGGTCATTTCCCATAATCTCCTGGCTCTGCATAGGAAATATAATTACAAATGAAAATATGGTGCTAAATATTTACTGAATCGGCCAACTTCACAAATTAAAGGGCATGGCAATTATTTTCTTTAAAATCCTTATTACTTCAGATGGATATTCGGATCCAATCATCCTGCACTTTAGTGTGTTGTAATAGAAGAGAGAAAGGCAACCTCACCATGCCATTTGAGGAAGAAGAAACTTGAATCTTAAAAAAAAAAGTGAGGCATCCCTTGACATGAGGTCTTCCATTCTGCTTGATAAAATAGTATCTGCCTGCTATGCTCTGGTTAGAATCCCTTGTTTAAAGATATTCAGCCAATCACATATTTATAGAAACACAGAAGTTTAGAGTCATCAACCAAGAGGCCAGCCACGTACAAAATTCATTTAACAGGAAATTCCTCCTAATGTCACAAGATGCAGGCATGAACTAATGTCTCTCCTTTGTTTGCATTTCCATAAGACACACAAGAAGGAGCACGCACTTAGCAAAAGAGCAGGTAAGTTCATTGAGGGAAAAGACCGTATCATATTCACCTTTGGATTCCCTGAGTCAAACACAGGGTCAGGAGCTCAAGAAGCGTTCAACCAAGATTTTGAAGCTTTGGCTCATCAGCAAGATTACAAGTGAATATTAATGCCAAATTAAATCAACTTGAAGTGGAATCCAAGCCAGACATACATTGAACATGAGGCTTCTTAAACTCCACCAGAGAGAGTAACCATACACCCGGAGGTAACACAGAGAGCATACTTTACATTTTATCCTATGTCATCCCAGGGGGGCTATGTCAAGTTCAAATATTCTACAGAATTGCACTTCCAGATCCTCAAATGGATGAAACAGCATCTCTATGACCTACTATAAAACTCTACTTATCTCCAGTAAACTGAGCTATATTTCACAACCAGATTATAAACACACCCACCACAAAGTGGTCAAAGAAGCACACATTAGCCACTGGAGGCTTCTTCAAATAAGATCTCATTCCTATCATATGTGAACAACATGTAACTTTTCCTGAACAATACATCAAATTGAGTATTACACTTAGAAGACTTAATGCCCTTAGCCATTCCTCACTCAAGGCGGTTCTTTTTATAAATGACTATGGTTCCCAACCCCAGCTATATAATCATTCATTCTTAAAATGAAGTTTATGAAAAATAATTGTAGCACTATTTGACGAAAATGAAATTGCTTCCATGAATATGCACTCTATACTCAATATTGCTGGATTTAAGACTCGGCGGAGTATTTTAGTGCATTAAACACAATTACAGGCCTCCCTTCTACATAAAATACACAATTCAATGTGTAAGGAGATAGGTCGTCCGATTTTTATTAAACAGCACTGTATGTGATTTTCCTGTAACCACGTTATCACATATTATGCAACTGAGAGGGACATCCATTTCTTCCACAGAGTAACTCAGTGCATCATGCCACATCATTTCCATTTAACTGCAAGTGAATTATGCAAACTTGCAGATTACTGAGTTTCCTCAGGTCTACTTCTAAAACTATAGGGGTCTTTTCTCCCCAAATTGTGCGATGAAATAACTCTTAAATTTTTTTTCTTAAACGGCTACCTGTAAGTACACATCTGGTGTTATAAAGTTAGTACGAAGATCTGAATATTTTATTTTCAGACCCATAGGAGATAGTCAGTCATCACCTATCCCAAAGTGAGTCTGCTCCGAGCCTGCAACCTGCGGAGAAGTAACTGAACCCTGGAAGACCACTAGGGGTCAGTGCCAGGCTAATTTAACCACCAGGAGCCTGAAGCTTGAATGGGAAGAAAGAACCAAAGGAAGGAAAGGAAATTTTGAGAAATGGCAAAAGTTCGGTCGCTCTCAATTAATGCTAAATTACCAAAATACGATCTGCCTATACCAAACTAAATTTTCTTTTCACCTCTTGAGGGCCTTATTTCAATACAGCATTTCAGATAAACTTTCCATGCCTCTTTCTTAAATAATATCTGCCCGATTGATTTGCACAGAGGTATAAACTAAATTAAGAATATTCTCATTAAAAAGGCAGTTTGCCTTATGTCTAGCACTAACTGACCTTTGCCAAGTTTCACATCTTCCCTGAGAGTCTTTAAATCATAAACGTGCTTTTTGTGCATTTAAAAAAAAAACACATATCACTGTGTCAATTATACTTGATTTAGTATCAATATTACCCTTTATGACACTTGTTTACATTTAAGCAGAGATGGCAATATAAAATCCAAAGAAGACTAAAATAATTTAAAACTGTGGGTCCATTTTATTTTCTACAGCTTAATCTGTTTTTAATTTACTAAAGGCTTTCTTTTCCCAGTTTTGTAACAAACTAGCATTCAATTCTTAAACATTTTTAAATAATGGGCTGATTTCTGGTCAGGCATCTTTAAACCAGTTAATCTAGATTATTTTCACCTACTCTTTAATATCTCTCTCTCTCTCTCTCTCTCTCTCTCTCTCTCTCTCTCTCTCTCCTCTCTCTCTCTCTCTCTCCCCTATCTCTGGGTAAAGTCCAGAAAGGACGGGTGGAGTATTCAGTTTGCAGCGACCTGACTTACAAACTCTTTGGGTTAAGGGGGCCCAGCCACTCTTCCCTCCTTCCGGAGCAGGACAATATCAACCTTAACAATTTGGAGCAGCACTACAAATCAGCTCAGAAGGAGATTTTCATTATTTTTAAGAAAATAAATTTGCACCTCCTAGTTCTCTTCAGAGAAGTAAGAGAAGCTAGATTCTGCTGTTCTTAGGGCTCCTTGGATCTTTCTAACATACAGCAAGATCCAAGGTGAAATCAGATTCAGATAATTACATTAAATAAACAAGTAAAAAGCCAGGATTGTGGCCTTTTGGCTAGAAATCTCCACCCTTGCCAGGGCTTTATCCTGGCTGAGGGATTCCCTCTCTGCAAAAAACTCGCTAGTTATATATATGTGTTTCTCTCTCTCTCGCCCCCTTCTCTCTCTCTCTCTCTCTACCCCCCCCCCCCTCATTAGGGCAGTCGGCCTTGATGAGTGGCTCCAGATTCCGATGTCACCTTCTATTAATAAAGAACAATTAGTGCCCCGCCTGCCCTGCCCGGGGACCACGCATCAAAGGAGATGAAGCAGGCTTGCGGGGGCAAGGTGGCCCCAGAGCAAATCCCCTGCCCTGCGCAGCAGGGGCGAGGCCGGGCGCAGCTCGCTATGGAGGCTGGCAAAACCCAGGCTGTGCCGGCTGCCCCCACCCACAGGACCCTGGTGGGGTGCACAGGGAGCCAGCCAGCGCACTTCCTGCGGTCCAGCCCCCCTGGCATGAAACGAAGCCAGCACTGGGCTCCTCGTCCCCATTCTCCCTTCGACCCTGCCCAGAACTGCTTGTTCCCCCTCAGCTAGATCCGCTGCGGGGAAACCCCAAGAGAGAGAGAGCCTGGCAGGGGTCTGGGGATGCCCACTCGGCCTCTGAGGCTCCCTCTGCAAGCTCTCCACTCAGAGCGGGACCCTCCGTGCCACAGGCACACTGGCTGTAGGGCCCTGGGTAAATCTCTTAACTGGCTGGACACTGTCCCTTTACCAGTGAGCAACCGTGTCAGGCAGCAGGCCAGGCACTGGGGACTGGGAGAGAAAAACAGGCAAGAGCCCTGCTCCTCCGGGCTGCCCACACTTGCCATCTATGTGGGGTGCTCATGGTAACAGGGAGGTTGCCACCATACGACTGCCCAGGTCCCTTCCTGCAGGAGGGTCTGCCCTCCCGGGCCCCTCCTGCCTGCCCGCTGAGATTCCCAGCCAAGCATGGGCCAGGGCATTGGAAGAAGCCAGAGCAGTTAAGGTCCTTACCCTCCCCAAAACTTTTCCAGGGCTTTCTGAAACCCCCCTTTTCCAGTGGCTGGGGGCTTCTCACAAGAAGCGCATCTGTCCTGCTCAGAGTTAGATTATGGTCTGCAGGGCCCGTCTCTCCTTCCTTGCCTGGGGGCTGGGAGCAGGGGCCAGGCTGCCCACAACGGGGAATGGATGCCTGGGAGAGAGACTGGTAAGTGACAGGTGTGTCCCCAATGCAAGCAAGAAAGTCTGTGCCTGCATGTCGGTTTCAGTTAGGAAAGAGGATTGGTGGGGGATAGAAGAGCAGCCTGAGACACCACTAAGCCTCTTCAGTGGCCTGACCCGGGGGTCTCTCAGCTGGCAGGGGTCTCCTCGCCTGGACGGTCCGCCACACGGAGAAGGGGCCGCGGAGGGACAGCCTGACGCGCGGAGGACACAGGCCGGCGCGGCTGCGGAGCGCCATCCCCACCCCGACAGCGGCCTCCGCCAAGACCCGGGATTCGGTTTTTCAGCGCTCTCCGCCAACTGTGCTCCTATTAACTTCAGGCTGGTGACCGAAGCCTCTGCCCCTTCTAGACAGACTGAGGTTGGGCTCTGAAGACTTTTTTTATTTTTTATTATTTTTCTCTCCTTCAGTATTTAGGAAACCCTCCTCCAGGATCTATAATTTGGCCTCCACAAAGGAATGGCCCTGGGGCTGTTTGGCTCCAACTGGGAGCCAGAAACTAATGGGCTCATTAACTAATGGGCAACACGGGTTTGGCTCGGCCTGTCTGGGGGAAGTCACCGCAACCCACAGCTATGAATGCGCGTTTTTTGCCACAACCTGCACAAGGCGTCGTCTCTACGGCCCCCTCCCCTCCCCCTCCGGCCGTCCCCGCTCTCCTGCGCAGGGACGGGGGCTGTGAGGACCGGGGCGCCGCGCAAGGCCCCCTCTCGCCGCCAGGCCTCGCCCGGGAAAGCGGCTCTGGGACCCTCCTGGGGACGCCGAGGCCGCGCCGTGCGGGGCGCGGGGGCGCACCTGAGTTGTAACTGACGATGTCCACCCCCAGGGCCGGGCTCTTCCGCTTCCGGGGCCGCCCCTTCTGCACCGTGCCCGCGCCGTTGAAGTAGGGCAGGGCCAGGCCGCCGCCCTTGGCCGCCAGCTCGGTGTAGCTCAGCGGCGGCGGGTACTCGCCCTGCAGCAGCGCCTCGAAGTGCGCGCGGCAGTACACCAGGCTGTCCTTCATGCCGAAGTGGTCGCCCGTCGTCAGGGTCTTGTTGCAGGTGGAGCAGGTGAAGCAGCTCAGGTGGTAGACGGAGTCCCGGGCGCGCATAACCATCTCGGAGGCGGAGATGCCAAGGTGGCAGCGGGCACATCTCTGCACAGAGAACCTTCTGGAAGGAAAGAGTCGGAGTCGGGGCGCTGGCGGGAGCAAGGCAGGGGCCCTCTCCCACCCGCGACGCCCGGCGGGGCTCGGGCCGCAGGGGCCGAGGCTGCGGCCTGGGAAGGCCCCGCGAGGGCAGGACGGGGGGCCCATCGCGCCATCGATTTTATCTGCTCAGGGACCTGTTCCGGCGACCAAGACCCCCAAAGAAAAGAGAAGTCCCTTACATTAAAGTCAGAAGAACCAGGCAACTGAGCCTCCGTGTTCTTTTCTGTAAAGTGAAGATTAAAAACAAAAACAAAAAAAAACACCAAGCAGACAAGCCTGCCCTGGCTCACGGGGCGCGCGACTGCGCCGCCAAGAGAAAACGCTTAGTCGATTAGAGAATATTCTAGAAACGAAGGAAGCTATTATCCGCATTCCTGGGTGTGTGCGTGAGTGTGCGGGGAAGCTCCCGGACACAGCCTCAGAAAAAGGATAGTTCTGTGGGGGAAAGCGTATTCTCCTTTCACCGCCTCTCTCGCTCAGGCCGAGCGGAGCCGGGCTACCTGCCCGGGCTTCTGTCCTCCCCGTCCGGAAATGCGGCTGGGAAGAGGCAAGGATGCTGCCGCCCAGTTTCCCCTCCAGTTTGGAGGTGAAGGAACCCGGAACGGAGTGGCTCTGGTCTGCGCAATGGCATTTATTCCTTTTCATGGTTATTGGCAAGGTCTCCTGCCCCGCCTCCACCCTCCCCAGCAAAGACCCTGACACCCAGGTGCTCCTGCCCGGGCCCCCAGTTCAGTCCCAAGGCCTGGAACTCGCCCAGTTCGTAGTAAGCGGAAAATAGAAGACGAAAATAAAATAAAATAAACGGAGCAAGCCTCAGTTGACGGAGGCACATCCGTGCGCTCTCCCCAGCATTTCCCCAGGTTGTGCCGACCCGGTTGCGCGGTGCTGGGGCGCGCGGTCGCGCTCCACACCTTGACGTCCCGCCCACCAGCCCCGCCACCCGCCCGCCCGGGCATTGCAGCTGGGAGGCGACTGCCCCGGGTTTCCCTGCGGAAATGATCACGGGACCCCAGGGGGCAAAAGATGGGGGCGCCAAGAGGGGACTCCAGGCTCAGGTAGGTGGCCCGGCAGGTGTACCGAGCCCTGGGAAGTGGGGGGCCGGGGAGTACCTGTAGTAATCCTCCTTGCAGTAAATGCTGCCGTCCTTGGCGAAGCAGGTGAGCTCGGACTCGAGGGCCAGCTTACATTCACAGCACTTCAGGCACCTCAGGTGCCACTGTTTGTCCACGGCCAGCAGGTAGTACCTGTCCGAGATCTTGCCCCCGCAGCCGGCGCACAGGGCGGGCTTCTCGGGGCTGAGCGGGGGCATGCCCTGCAAAGCAAGCGCACTGCGAGGCTGCGGGCGCCGGCGCCGCACCACGCGGGTTCCCTTCCCGGTTCCCTTCCCCGGTTCCCTCCCCGGTTCCCTTCCCCGGGCCGAGCGAGCGCAGCGCGCGTGGGGAGCGCAGCGGGGCCCCGGGCCGTGGCGCACACGCAAACCTGCGGGGCTGGGCGGGGTGGACATTTGCGGCTCGTTCCCTTTCTTCCGTGTCTACCCCATCCCGCGTACGCGTCCTCCCTAGACTATTAAACCTAAAGACACCCCAGCCGTCCCGAGAACCTCGCTTGCAAAGGACTGGCAGCGTATTGACTATATAGGTCGGTGGGTGTTCAGAATTCAAGTGATTACGAGCTAAAAATGGTGGCTTTCGATGCACACAGAATAACACAAAGGGAATTATTGGGGAGTGGAAAGGAAACTTAAACTAGCACAGATTGGTTTTGAACAAACAGTATTGCAATTCCATTTCTCTCGATTCTTACAAGCAGCGTTGAAATGAAAAGCAAAAGAGGGATTATTATAGCCGTGCTCATACCTTGGCTGGCACTGCTTTAGTTAAGGTATGTTTGGCATACCCTGCTGCTCCCTGATTTCAGGGCTCTTAGTCTCTGCACCCCAGCAAGGAGGCAACGCTGCTGGTCCCAAAGAGGATCCGTTGCCGGGTCCCCTCGGGACAGTCCCTCTCTTCTGGCGTCAAAACACACTCTGAGATCTTTGCCCTGAAAATCTGCTCAGTGCCCAGGTGAGCCTGGCCACCTGGGCCCCCGCTGCCGCCACCAGGCATGGTAACCCCCACCTTGACTAGCCCGGTCACGCCGCGAAATTCCGGTCTGGGTTGCTGCTTTTTTAATTATTATTATTTTTACACAGGATAACCACGAAAGGTAAAAAGAAGTTAGCCGTTGGACATCTTCCTCCAGACTTGCAGAAGTGGGGTGGACTTCCCCACAAAACTTTGGCGGGCCTGGAAAAGTAAAGTTTAGCCCTTGACCCCCGACCAGGGCCCGCGACGGATTTTAATGCTGCAAACGGAGGAGACACAGCCGCAGCCCGTGCAGGACGCAGCGCACCGCCGGGCTGGCGAGAGCAGCTCCGGGTAGTGGGAGCCACGGTTCCCGGTGTGACACCAAGGGACCCTCACAGCTCTGTTCAGCTGGAATCATTTCCGGAGACTTCCCTGGCTTTCCCCCCTCCCGCCAGAGAGAAGGAAAGGGAGGCATTTAGGTTACTAACTGGTTTTCTTCACTAAGAGCACACGGCTCTTACTAGAAATCGCAGCCGCAGTAGTCGTTGAGTCGATCTTTTAAGGGCTAGAAAGTCCTTGCATTTGGACCGGTGGCTCCGCCGCCCGGCGCCTGACACCCGCCCGGCCCAGAACCTAAACGCAGTCCCGAGTCGCAGAGACACCGAACCGCGACGCCAGAGCTCCCCGACCGTCCCTGGGGTGGGGGTGCCGAGCCGGGGGCATCTGGGGGATTGCGGGCGGCCCAGCGCGCCCGCTCCACACGCCCAGACCTCGGCCGGGAGACTGAGGCCAGCCGGCTCCAGCGTGGCCCGGACGCCTTCGCGGCGCGCAGCCCTCTTCTGCTCGCGCCCAGCATTGCCGGGGGCTGCCGACCCTCGCCGGGGACGCACCCCAGCATCAAGGGGGACCGGAGTTTTGGGGGTTGCAGGAAAGAACAACAACTCCTCCTGCCGCCCCCAGCTCGCCCTGCTGGCTCGGGAACCGCTGCGACAAAGGGCAGCGAGCTCGGGGTCTCAGTGGTGGAGGCGAGTCAGAAAGAAGGCTGTTGCTTAGCCTCACAGACCCCGGCGGACAGGACAAAACCCGCCCGCCAGCCTCAAGCGGACGTCCCTGCGACCCTCCACCCCTCGCCCCTGCCGGCCGGGGAGCGCGCGGGGCGCCCGGTGCCGCCGCGGCCCGGCCCTTCCTTACCGCGTCGCGGCCGTTGAGCTGGGCGCCTTTGGCCAGACGGGCCTCGCTCTTGGATCTGCGCTCCATCTCCTCCATGATTCCCTGGATGTGGCCTCCGGAGATCCCGTGGAAGAGCATGGCTGAGGGGCGGAAGGGACACGCGTCGTCTGCTGCTCGGCACCCCACTATTTCCATGCACCCGCCCGGGGCGCGGGGCGCATCCGAGGGAGGGCGCGGAGGGCCGGCGGGGGCGGCGGGCGCGGGGGCGCAGACGCGCTCGGGACGGAGGGCCGGCGGGAGAGGGAGGGGAAGAAAGAGGCGGACAGAGTGGAAATCGGGCTGCTTGAGGGGGGAAAAAGGGCTAGAAAGCGGAGGGGGAAGGAAAAAACAACAACAACAAGCCCAGCGTCTCCCCGAAGGAGAAGTGCAGAAAACAAACACACACGGGCGGAGGGGAAGGAGGCGGAGAAGGCGAATCTTATGCTCCGAGAGAGATCGAGTTACTAATGGGAAACAACTGCGGGGGGGGGGGGTGTTGTGGGAGGAAAACAAAATCTGGTGAAGAAAGAAAATAGTTTTGAACACAAAGGAAGAAGAAGAAGAAGAAGTGCTATTTCCAGCGGTCCCCGGCTGCTCGCGAGTTCCCAGAGCCTGCAGGTTGGGTTGGGGACTGGTCCTGCCTGAGCCGTGTCCAATTTGTTAAGAGACTAAAGCCAGCCCATTTTTGATAATTTAGTAGGAGGAGTTCTCTCCCCGGAGCCGCCACGGATTTTTATTCAGACAACAAAGACCTGTCATACTCCTCTCAACCCCCTGGTGATGGGCTCGCAGGGACAAACATCACGAAGGGGTGGGGGGAGAGAGAAGGGGGCGGGGGCGGGAGGGGGCGGGAGGGGGCGCCTGCCTCCCACAACACACACACACACACACACACACACACACACACACACACCCTTCCAAGAGTTCCCCGCAGTCGCGTTTTAAAGGGGAAAAGGAGACCTCATTGTCTCCGCCCTGCCTGGCGCAGAAGAAGGCCCAGAGCCGGCCTGCTTGATCTGAGTTCGAGGTCACACCCTGGCACGGGCGCACACACAGAGCATCAGCTCCAAACTTTGCGTTTCCTCCTGGTGGGCTCTGTCATGCCCAGCCTACAAGGACCGCCACCCGAAATGCACAAACATTGGTGGTGGAAACTGAGCCCCTCGCTGAAGCGAAGATAATAATGCTCCTTCCTCTGCTCCCCTCCCCAGCTTGCTCACCCCGCTTTTTAAAAGCAGCTGTCCGACAGTTCACCCCTGCCTCGCCTCCCCCCAGACACCACGGCCCTACCAGGCTCTGGAGCTTCCCTCCGAGGCGGAAGCCGGGCATTGGGAAAGCCTACGTGGAACGGGGGTTACTTTTTGCAAAAAAGGTCTTCTAGAAAATCAGAGTGAGTGTGCAAACTGAACCCTTGACCACGGGGAGGTTTATTCTTACACAACTGAGGTTGGAAGGAAAACTGCTGGAGAAGACTGTAATGTCCCGTCTGAAACTTGTCAACGTGGGCCGTGACTGGGGGGGGGTGTTCCTGGGAACTTGGCGCCTGCGCCCCCCCAAGACCAGGCACCGCGGGCCCCATGGCACGCTGCTCCCGCGACCCACGCGGGACAGGCGACTCGCCAAGCGGACGCCCCTGCACACTCGGGAGGGTGTGGACGGGCTCCCGGCTGGGGGCAGGGGGAAGGTGAGAGCCGAGGCGCGGAGTGGCAGACCTGCCCCTCACAAGAGCCCGGCTTGTTCTGTCGCCCTCTGTCCCGGCTGGCGGCGGCCCCTCCCTGGCCCCATTAAAACGTGTCCACAATACTCTGATTCTGTCGACTCATTCTAATGGCCGGAGCCCCCCTGGGGGCCCCAAGTGGAATCAGCCCGGCTTCCCCGAGAGCAGGAGGAAGCCCCGGGGTCGCTCTTGGCTGCTGTCGTCTGGGTCCGCCTGTGCTCCCCGCCGCGTCCCCATCCAGACACCCCCGGGCACCTCGCGGAGCCCGCGCCCCGCAGACCCGCTTCCTTCCGCCCGGGGGAGCCCGACTGGAACCGCGGCCAAATCCCGAAAGACGGAGGGAGGGAGCGAGGCAGGAGGAAGGGAAGAAAAAAGGAAGGGAGAGGATGAGGATGAGGGGGAGGAAGGAAGGAAGGAAATGGCAGGGGGGATAGAAGGGGGCAGGAGCGCAGCCCGGGCCAGAGCAGCAGCCTGACTTCCTGCCCGCAGTCGCCTCTCGCGTGGGACTCCAGACTCCGCTGCTTCCCCTCCTTTTTTCTCAGGGTCAAAAATGATGTTATTTGCAGGCTGGACGCTGTGAAGGTCCTCCGGGTGCCAGAAAGCAGCTCGTAAAACACGGTTTCACACGCAAACGAAGCCAGCCAAGCGGACTAAGCTGGAGCTCCCCCACCCAGGCTCTGGCGGCCCTACCTGACAGCAGGACCGCTATTTACTGTAAGTAATGTAATTAGCCCTTCGCCCGGGAAGCAATGGGGTCTCCAGACACGCGCGCAACAAGCGGGCCCCGGGGAGGGGCGGGGGCAGCGGGCCTGTCGGAGACAGCAGGTCCTCCCACGAAGGGGCAGGTTGCCCTGGCACGAGTCAGCCCTACCCTGACTCAGAGCCGAGGAGGAGGAAGAGGAAGGGTCTCTGAGAACGTCAGTTAACCCAAGAAAGCGCTAAGCAAAACGTAAACAGAGGACCTGAACCCACTTTGTCTGCTTTCTGCACTCAACCCTCCCGCGTGCACCGAAGGGGGCGGTTGGAAAATTGGGTTTGGTGGTTGTTGGATTTTAGTGTCCAGCTCAGCAAAAGCAACAACAAAGAACCCAAGAACACCACTCCTTCTTCTCCTAGCAAGAGATAAAACTTGGGAGACTGCAGGAAGGGGAAAGTGTAACATGTGCAACTCCAGGAGAAAGCCAGAAACTTCGTGAACAGCCCCCCGGGGAAGCCAAGCACAGAAACCCCTTGTGGGCCAAGCCCCACAGTCATTTGTTCACCGTCTACTCCACCTATACCTGTTAGCCCTCTGCCGGGCACAGGCAGGGCAGAGCGCTTTCTGCAACCAGCTTCAGAGCTGAGTCCCAGCTACGCCTGCTCTTTCTTATAAAACTCAGGTTTTAAGTTTCTGCACCCAGAGCCTCAGCATTGCCAAGTTCCCTCCTTCTCGGTGAATGCAGGAAGTGTTCGGAAAGCTGAGGGTGGTGCCTGGGGCCTGCTGCGGTTTGGGAGGTCCTTGTTAGCTGTGCAGAAATAGCTGCCCGTCCTTCCAGCCCTGCCTCCTCTCCTAGTGACTACGGAGGAAGCAGCCCACTGGGGGGCGGGGGATGCCCCAAGAATTGGGTGTGACTTCTGATGTTCTAAACTCTCAGTCTAGGAGCCCCCCCCCGGAGATTGCCTAAGAGCCCCCTACCCCACCCCAATCCCCAAAGCTCTTTAAATAAACACTTTAAATAAGGAGAGTGTCCTTCAGCTCCGCCTGCTTTCACCTGGCAGCCCTGGACCGGAGAACATCCCCCTTCTCCCAGCTCCCAGCGGAATGCCCTGCAAGTGTTCTGTAGACGTTGGCATGTTCGCAGGTTCCGCTCCTGCAGCCCTCCTCACTCCATGGGCAGGTGCACAGGTGCACAGGGTCGACTCCGCAAGCTCAGAGAGTCGGGCTCAGGTCCCCCCTCCAAATTCAAGCTCCACTAAGAGTAAGGGGGCAGATCCCTGGCCTGGGGTTGCCCTTTCCCACAACTGAGCACAAGCGACCCACTAAGCTCCCTTCAAGTCCTTTCTTGTTCCCGCAGCACCCACCACCCATCCTGCCACCGCGGCCGCTTTCAGGAAAGCAGGCGGCTGGACTTCTGCGGGGCAGAGGAGGTGGCATTGAGAGCTCAGGATGCTAGACTCTCTATGAAGGTCACAGAGACAGCGGCGACCTTGCGTCCAGCTCAGGAAGGCCCCCCCTGGGCAAAGGGACAGGGGGGGGCGGTGGAACTCCCCAGGGCGGCAGTGAAGACTTTAGGCTGGAGAGAGGAAAATAACCCAGCAAAATGTGCATCGCTTGAGAGCACAGGTGACGCAAGGTCTCCTCAGACCTGTGCGTTAGAAGCCGCGACCTCGTGCTCCTGAGCTTGCCCTTCAAAGAGCAAGGAGTCGCCTTTCCTCTAGACCCTACTGAGCTGGTTGAGGAGCCCCTTTGGTCTGAAGGTTGTGCAGCTCTTGAAACGACGTCCAGCGTTTGGCATTGTCGTGAGCACCCACGGTCCAAGGGGGAAGCCGGCGTGGTCCCGGGGGCTGGGAACCAGGGCTCTGCGCGGGGCCGCCTGGCCGTGGGTGCCTGGCCTGCGCCGGGTGGAAGGTGAGAGCCGGCGGGAGGCGCTGGGACCTTTCTCTTGACGTCGGAGACAAGACATTGTCTGTGTGCAAACCTTGCCCCAGCACGGAGGCTGGCAGGCCCAAAGTGGCGCTGCCGCGCGCGCGGGCGCACTTCTGATTCAGTCCTTCCAGGGGGGCTGGCCCAGGACGAATGGGAGAGAAGCAAACAGAGCTGGGGCTGAGCGAGCCCTCCCGCCCCGGACGGGGGACCCGTGGCCGCGCCTTAGCTGCGCACCCTTGCGCGACTCCCTAGCCAGGGCCCTGCTCTTCCGCGGGCGCTGTGCCCACGCACAGCCTCCGCGCCCGCACAGCCTCCGTCCTCCACGGCCGCCGGGCTGTTCTCCACCGGAGCAGCCGCCAAGAGTCTAGAACACCGCGCCTCTGGAGCCCGAACCCCTTTTTACCTGAGAGGGCCGCGCCGCCCGCCCTCGGTCCCCCGGAAATAGAGGGAGAAGTCCCGCACTGCGTCCGCTGAGACCAGGCGCAGAAGCGGCTGCGCGGGGTCAGGACTGAACGACGAGCAAATTGCGCGTGAAGCCAGTTTCCGCGCGAGGAGCGGCGTCTTCCAGCCCTAACACGGAGGGGACCCCCACCCGCCGGCGGCTCCGCGCAGGGTCCCAGCGCCTTCCGAGCGCCACGGACTGCTTACGGCTCAGTGGCGCTGTGACCCCGGGCGCCCCAGACCCCGCATCCTGAGGAATGACAGAGACATGGGAGAGGAAGGCAAGGGACGAAACGCGGATTTCAGGAACCCTGCCTGTCGGGAGGCTGGACGAGGCTGCGTCCGCCAGCCTGCGCGGCCCCGTGTAATGTTCGGGACAAACACACACCCCTCCTAGTGCCACCCAACCAGGGCGCGCACACGCGTACCCGCACAAGCACTCGCGCCTCCCCACGGCTTGCCAACTGGCCCGGGGGGCAGAGAAAGTGAGAAGGAACCTGGCAAATAACTCACCTGCCTCTAGAGTGGTACCGTTCAGCATTCTTGGAGCAAAAGG
This sequence comes from Microcebus murinus, assembly GCF_040939455.1. NCBI lineage: Eukaryota > Metazoa > Chordata > Mammalia > Primates > Cheirogaleidae > Microcebus > Microcebus murinus. The sequence continues at coordinate 34,235,849 of NC_134126.1, forward strand.
GGTTGATCACGCCGCGACCCGGGGCTGCACTGACAGGAAAAAGCCGCGCGTCAGCGGGCGGCACGGCCGGGCCCCCAGGCACCGCCTCCCGCGCGGGGGCGGGGAGGGGGCGCGTCGGAACCGCACCTTCCCGGGAGAGCTCAGGTAAGGGCGCCGCTGGGAGCACGGCCCGAGCTTCCCGGAGCCGCATCCAGAGACGCGCCCCCGGCTCCCCGCAGTCCCGGCGCTCTCCGAGGGCAGAAACCCGCTGCGCCTAGGCAAGCCCCGTAGACATCTTACCTTGAGGTCCAGATGTCAGATATTTCCTGCAAAAACTCGGTTCGCTTCGAAGGGCGGGAGGCGGCAGCCAGAGGTGCGGACCAGTCCCAGCGTCTGGCCGACGGCCCCTCTGTTAAGCCAAATAAATAAATCAATCTTTGGATGAAAATTTTTTTTCCTCCTTTCCCTTTCTCTCTCTTTCTCTCTGAATCGATCTGAATCCCTCACCTCTGACCCTCAGCTCTCTCCACCTGTCTTTTATTTTCCGTTTATGCTTCCAGATCGGGAGGGGGAGGAGGCGGGGTGGGCAGAGGGCGCAGACGCGGGCCGGTGCCCGAGACGCGCTCCGAGCTGCGTCCAGCCCTGGCAGCCGCTCGGTAATCGGGGGAGGTGTTAATGGAGGACTCGCCGGTAACTGAACCTCGTAAAGCCCGGAGCATCCAGAGCGTCGGCGCGGCGGGGGTTGGAGTCCCGCAGCGCGCCCTGGGCTCCCGGCCCCCAGCCAGCCTTTGCCGCCTTGCAGCTCGTACCTAAAAGATGCCGCCGCCAGCTGGTGCCTGCATAGACGGTGAATGGGCGGCAGCTCCTGCGGGAAACTGGGTTGAGCCATTGATTGTTCCCCCGCCGCGTCCCCGCCTCCCCTCCCGGTCCCTCCTCCGCTCGCCGCGCTCCCGGCCCGGCCGGGCGTCGGGACCCGAGCGCTTTGGGGAGTGTCCTCCGCTCCGGGTCGGCGTTGGTGGCGGGGTCAGGGAGGGGGCTGGGGGCATCTTTCCCGCCTCGGCTCCAGCTGGGGGCTGGGGGTGGTTATTAAGCTTCCGAGAGAGACCCGCACTCAAACCCGGGTGGACGGCGTCCGCGGCGACGCGGCCAGACCCGGGACAGGGCGGGGGCCGTATTACCTGGTCTCAGGTCCCCGAGGGGCTGCGTCGCCCCCGGCGCAGTGAGGCAGCCGGAAAGCGGAGCGACAACCGGGAAGCCGGCCTCCGGCCAATTATTTACCCACTCCCCCGCCCGGTGCGCCCCTCGCAGTCGGAGATGGGGAGGCGGGGGACGCGGCGATGTTTCCGCGCCAGTGGGGAGGGGGTGTGAGCAGCGAGATTGGCCGCTCCGAGACGCAGGTCTGGGCAATGGTGCCGCCCTCCCTACCCGCCCCTTCCTCTGAGCCACCGCAGCTCCTCGCGGTGCGCGGGCCCGGGGCGCGGGGCGGGGGCGCCCGCTGGCCTCCCCGCTGCCTGCGGGAGCCGCGCGGGGTTGGGGCCGCGCCGTGCGGGGTGGACGCCGCTTCCTTGCTCTCCCGCAAGCTCCCGATGCAGTTCAGGTCGGTGGGGAACAGGCCAGGAGCTGCGGGTCCAAGCCCCCTGGCTCTCTCTTTCCATCCCATATCCCAGAATGTCATGCAGAGCACCCCGGACAGAGTCCCTCTTTCCACCCAGACACTTGGCTTCACTAACTAGCCTCGCCAGCCAGTTAGTCCTACCGGTTTACCTTCTAAAGTCCCCCGCGCGCCCCACCCCTGACTTTCTCCTTCCCGTCCCGACCTCCTTCGCTCTTTCTTGGAGAACCCCCCCATCTCGGCCGGATTTCGCAGCCAGGAGGAGAGAATCGCCCCCTGCCGCCCCCCCCACCCCGGGCTCTGACAGCCCCCGAAAACGCTTGGGTGCTCTCCACCCACCCCTGTCCAAAGCGACGGTTTTTAACCTATTTGGGCTCACATGCCGTTTTAGGTATTTGGTAACGACATGCGTTCTACACACACACACACACACACACACACACACACACGCACACACACACATGCAGGCGCGCACACACACACGCACGCACACACGTGCATACACATGCAGGCGCATGCACACACGCGCGCGCGCACACGCACACACGCGCGCACACACGCGCGCGCACACACACGCACGCAGGCGCGCGCGCAGCGAAGCTCACAGTTTAGGACACACATGTCTGGTGGGAGGAGGAGGCCGTCACGGACCTCCCGGTACCCCTGGTGGAGTCCGTGATTCCCCGGTTCACCTCTCTTTTACGCCCGCAGTTCCAGGAAGGGGGACAGTGAGTCTGGACTTTCTGTGTCGTGAACCCAACCTCAAAACCGTCAGTGGAGACGAAGGCCACCCCAGCCCCGGAGACGCCCCCCAAACATCGGGGCGCCCCGAAGTCGAAGTCGGGGTAGCGGACGCTCCAGGGACGACCCGATCTCCGGCTGCGTTTTCTCAGAACTGGGCCTCTGCACAGGGGCGCGCAAGAGGGCACGGACCGTCACCCCAACACACACACATATTTAAATATCTGACGGCCTTTCTTTCTTTTCTGTGGGAAGGGGAAAGTTTTGGCATCCAGGAGTACCTTTTTTAATTATTGAAAAAACCGCAGCGAGTGTTAAATCCTCCAACAAGGACAGAAATCCAGCCCACCCACCCAAGGCGTTGGTCGAATGGAGAGAAGACGCAACGGCAGGTGTTGGCAAGGAGTGGAGGGGAGGTTCCTTTCTTGCTGGCCAGGGGCTGTGTGATCTTAAAGTGCTCGTAGGAAGGCAACATGCCAACCGCCAGTCGTCTCGTGGTGAGCTTCCTTCCCCAGGCTTGCCTGGAGATCACACCGAGACCCGCAGGTTCAGGGCGGTGGAACCGCGCGCGGAACAGACTCTGCGGTGCCTCTGCCGAAGGAACGGCGCCGTGCTGGAACAAAGACCCTCCCGCACCAGGTCCCGAGAGCGCCTCCCTTCTCAGGGCCCCATCTGTCCCAAACGTACCCTCTTAGGGAGCCTTAAATTCTTCCTGGGAAAATAAAAGCCCCTCTCTTCCTCGCTCCACATAATCCGTGGGTTCCGCAGAGAGAGAGGGGGGCGTGTGCGTCCTGATCCACCTGCCGCGAGGACCGCCGAGGTCAGGGCCCTGCCCGGGCCCGTGGGAAGAACCATCGCTGCGGGGCTCTGTCTTCTCCCGCAACCCTAGCAACCTCCGCCACAAGATCCCTCGGCTTCCTTTGAGTTGCGTTCCACATGCGAAACAACCTAGAAATCCATCGCCTTTGATTTATTGAGCCCTGGGGCAGAAGGAGCCTCCAGAAACCTTGAAACTGGAGCGGCACCGGGGTCGGTCTGAACTAGCAAGTCTCTGCTTCTTGGCATCCACACGTGTTTGTGTACGCACACCTAATAAGGACCCTGAATTTTACTTTACAATGTGTGAATACAATATAGCTTAAAGGTCTCGCAGCGAGGCCCATTTAAGTGGCCACGTTGCGTTTAATGTGGGAGCGCTCGCCACGCCCGTGCGGCTCGCCGGCATCTCTCCGGAACCACAGCGAACTTCAGACCTGGCTTCTGGCTCCAGGTCCAGGAAAGAGTGACGGCGTCTCTCTGTGCCCCAGTCCCGCTGCAGCCCCGCTTTGCAGTTTGTCCACAAGGCTTGAAGTTCTGCCAGGAAGAATCACCATCGCCCCACAGAAGGGCTCTCTGCGATGGATGGATGGATGGATGGATGGATGGATGGATGGATGGATGGATGGATGGATGGATGGATGGATGTCCTTTCTTCTGGGCCAGTTCCCTACTGCATAGAGTGGTATCCCGGAGGAGAAAAGAGCCGCCTGTGGGAAGGAGGCAGCCCAGGAGTTTGTTAGTTCCACCTGCTGAAGAGCTGCCCAAAACAGTCTTACCGTTGGTTCCCTTTGCAAAATGCACTTCCTTTCTTCATTCCCTTGTTTCTCCAGAAAGATGACTGTTTAGATTCTATTTCTTTCTCTTCTACTTCTTGCAGGCTGCTGAAGAAAGCATGATCCACCCCCCACCCAGAACCCCCCACCCAGAAAATGGCCTTGTTCATCATCTCCAAAGCCAGTGGGAAACCTGGGGCTAGCTGGTTGCTTCTTGTCCAAAGAACGGAAAGGAAACTGGATCCCAGGAATCTCCATGCCTTTCTGGAAAGGCTAACTACCTCCGTGATCACAATGCTGATTACCATTTCCTACTCCCCTCCTCAAAATGACTTCTAGATAGGACAATACCAGGCCACAGACTACACTCTGTTACATTCCAGGAAGCTGCTGATACCTCACAGGGTCCATGGGCAGTGTTGCACCATGGTTAGAGCTCCAGCAAAACCGGGGCACCAAAAAAGCCAACAACTTTTTGGAGACAATTTAATAGTTGACATTTAAAAAACCCAAATAAGTCATCATCAAAGGGACAAGTAGAACCTCACCTGGCTTCTTTTCACTTAATTTTACAGTTAAAGAAGGGCTTTTGTTCTGAACTATGGGAGAAGGCACCTAAACCATTTGGTTACTTAAGATTTCTAAAGCTCTTGTTTCAGGCCACAGGCAGAGCCCGAAGCAGGCCCCTGAGATGTCGAAGAACCATTCCGATTTCACCAGGGGGGAAATGCTGAGAGTCAGCTCTGGGCAAAGCCTGCCTTCCAAAGGGGCAGCAGCCTCGGTTTACTGAACAGCCACCACGGGCTAGAAAAGAGCTTCCTGGGGGCTGCTGTCCCCACAGGGAAGCAGAGAAGGTATGGAAAGAGGAGTCCTCGTGAGCTCCCGACTCAGCTTGGAGTCGGACACCCAGGGACAAGACCCGCAGAGAATAGAATGGGTGTAAAGCTAATAAAACATTCAAAAACAGATTCGCCTAGCAAGTGCCAAAAGCAATGGAGGAGGGAAGGGTGGGGGGAGAGAAGAAAGAATGGTATAAGCGACACATCTTTAACAGACTGACCCCCAAGTCAAAATGATTTAAAGATTTTATTGAAAGAACAGATGGAAGATGAGAGCATTTCTTGATGCAGGATGGCAGTTCTTGGGTCCTCAGATGGTGCACGATATATTATATTAATCTCCTTATAGCCTAAGATATAAATAAAATGAAGAATGTATTCAAACTCTTTCCTATTTGCCAGCAACCTTCCTTGGATTGCTAACACTGATGAGAAAACGGTGGGGAACTGAGACTAAGAAAGACCAAAAGCTACTAAAGTGACCCGATTGCTACTATTTAATGGAACAATCATTATTTTCTTTCTCCAACATATGTGTCTGATAATGAAGCAAAAAGAAAGGAAAATAACTGCCAATGTGCCATTTTAGAAACACATAAACATTTGCTAGATTTTTCATTTTATTGATGTTCTTTTAATATATGCATTTAAGATTAAACTAGTGTTCAAATACTAACAGCACAGAAAGCAATTCTCGATTAGGACTTTACTTTTTTAAAAGTACAAGTTCAACTAGACAAAGAAGAGAGATGAAATTGTTGTCAAACATAAAAATATGAGTTGAATTGCTTCTTTTTAGATGGATCTTTAACATTGACTTGACCATATGGACACTGCAGAAAAAAAAATAAAACAAATTATTATTGAATTATTTACCAATCACCTTGAAAAAGTACACTTCTCATAATGAAAAAAAGAAACTACTAACAATGTTACATAGATCATTTGATCTACAGGGTCCCCTAGACTAAGAGGAGAATATTGGCAACCTCAGGCAAATGGTCCTAATTAGGGTCCAAGAACCATTTCCTAAATTCATCCTTCCAACTTTAAGAATTTTACTTCAAAACCCCACTCTTAGAAAATCCTCAGGTCCTCAATGTACACAAAGCTCTTATGCATTTGATTAGAATCCACTAAGGGCAGAGGACCATACATAAAAGGGAAGGTTTAATTTTTCAATACTGGCTATAATTAATACGTACATTTAGTGTCTATGCTTTAATTATAAAGTAGGCCAGTTAAAGGAAAAACACCTTCTTGCACTCAAACATACAAAGTGTTCTGTAAACACAGGTTATCTCTTTATTAATCTCAACCCTGTGACAATTTATCTTATTACTATGTCTTTTAAAGGTAACAGTGTAGCACCTATTCCTGTTCATTCTTTGCTCAAATTAGGAAAGGAGTAGTTAGTTCATCTTAATCAGTGAACATAGAGATGTATCCATTGAAATAAACATTTTAGGAACTGCACAACACTAAATTTGGGGAAATCTAGTTTCACAGTTATTTTAAACACAGAGAGAGAGAGAGAGAGAGAGAGAGAGAGAGAGAGAAAAGGGGTTAGGGGTGGAAAGGAAGAAGGAAGGGAGGGAAAGGAAAAAAAAAAAAGAAAAAAAGCATTATCATGTGAAGGAAACCCACCTCTCAATCTCTCAGTGCTGGGCCAGTTCCTGTTTATTTAGCTAACAAACATGAAGTGTTTTCTGGGATCTAGCTTGCAACATTCTAGATTTCTTTTCCTGCCCTCTCGGTACTTGCCTAGTGAACACAACTTGGGCGAAACCTCATGAAAAAGTTTCCTTGCAATAAAGAGCTCCCATGAATTTCAAATCACAGCCTTTCAAGGAACCGAAGCTCCTCGGTGAAACCTTACAAAATTCCATCAACTTTAAAGGCCCTGTGTTGGTACTAAGAACTTCATTGTCCTGGGCTAAAAAGTAGCTTGTGAAAAGTGCACTCCAGGTCTCTCTTTGGCTCTTTTATTTGAACTGTTCAAATAACAGGTATTTACGAAGTTACAGAAGCACCGAAAGCTGCTGCCATAATTCCAGAATTGCCACTCACGTGTCTGCAGGCAGAACCACAGCACTCCCCTCTCTGCAAGTGTGCGACTTCTGTGAGCACCACGAAGCCAGTAGCTGGGTCCACGTAGTTTAGCTGGCCAGCCTGGAGCGCAATAAAATAAAACAATTCATTAATCTCAACATTCATCATATCTCCTCCCCATAATGTCTACTCGTAAAATACTGCAAAAAAAAAATTAAAAAACAATATTAAACTTCTTCCCAGCAATTTTAATGGCACTTACAATTAAAGACTGAATGCATTCCGACATCATACACAATCCAACCTTATGTGACATAAGGAGAAAATATAGTTTGAGGAAAATGAGAAGTTGATGGAAAAACAAGAACCTCTCTATGCCTCTGCTATGTAGCCACTGCTCCAGCATTTTTCATTTGCTTCCTAGGTAACAAGCTTAATAACAGGTGATTTAAATGATTTTAAGAGCTTAAGAGGCTGAAAATGAACTTTCGCTCAGAAGTTGCAGTTGCAATTTCAGTGCTTAAAATATGTGGATAATGATTTAAACTTACAGGAAAGGTGCTAATCAAAACCAACAGTCCTTATAGAAAAGTATTACCTTTGCTAGTATTGAACACTTTTCTTTACCTTCATGATGTGTTACTCAGTCACATGTTTTACAATATTTTCTCTTTTTTTCTTCCCCCAGAGTGTTACTAGTTGTATTTTTAGGCAAAACCAAAGTATTGTTTGAACATATTAACACTCACTGCTTTCACAAGTTTAATCAAAAGCAAATTTTACTATACACTTTTTCAAGTGTCCAGGAAGCATACCCTACATTCAAACCTGATTTTAGAAAGTGCCTCAAGTACTTCGTGTGAAGGTAAAAGTAAACAACAACGTCTTCTGTGGATTTGGGTCCTCTGGGTGTTACTTATTAGCCTTTACATTTTGCAGAGGAACTTTTCCATGGGCTCGGGGTGTGACCCTTTTACCAGGCAGTAACTCAGTGGGTCGCTCTTGCAGGAAGCCTTTTCATTAAAACACACCTGACACTTGCCTGTGTCCTCTGAACCATTTTCCTGTGAACCACGGACAGCTTCTTCAGCGTCTTATTTTATAGCTGAATATTTTATTCTGGTTGAGGCTTTCAAACAAATAAATATGTTTTGTGAATACAGCGTGCAGCAGCGGGACAGATAGGGTCCAAGTCTAGCTTCACTCCAGGGCCTTCCAGGCACTCAGGGGCAAGCAGGGCTGCAGAAACCCGGCCAGGCAAGTCCCCAGGCTGGTGGTCTCAGGACCTCCTAAGTCCTTTGGGACCAAAAAGCAGACAGATCCCATGAAACTGGGATCTCCAAACACTTCCTTTCAATGACCTACTGCCAAGACTTCATTTCTTTTATTTACAAAGCCTATGTTTGGAAATTTGAAGAAAAACAGACACACACACACACACACACACACACACGCACACGCACACGCGCGCACACACACACACACACACACACACACGGGACTCTGGAGCAGCCTTCTTCTCACTTGTCACAGCTTCTGGAGTCTTCTGAGGGCGACGACCTGGAGCCCACGAGGTCGCTCCCGCGCATGCGCATGCGCTCCCGCCCCCGCGCGGACCGAGCTGAGCGCCGCCGAGCGAGCGCGCGGCCGCCGCAGGGACCGCTCCGTCCTGGGCGACGGAGCCTCGCGTCACGGCGACCACAGACACAGACGCGGCAGGGGCGCCGACGGCGGGGCGGGACGGCGCGACGCCCGGGGACGCGCACCAGGACCGGGAGAGGTAGGAGCGGACCGCCGCGGACCGCGAGGAGGACCCTTGCGGGGCCCTGAGTTGTGGGAAAAGCGAAGCGAGCGCGTCGTGGGGCTGTTCACGGTCCCCGGCCCGTCACTCGGCCTGTGACACCTGCACTGACGACACGGGTGTGGGTCCCTCGGCCTGTGACACTAACCCTGACGACACGGGTGTGGGTCCCTCGGCCTGTGACACCTGCACTGACGACACGGGTGTGGGTCCCTCGGCCTGTGACACTAACCCTGACGACACGGGTGTGGGTCCCTCGGCCTGTGACACCTGCACTGACGACACGGGTGTGGGTCCCTGGGCCTGTGACACTAACCCTGACGACACGGGTGTGGGTCCCTCGGCCTGTGACACTAACCCTGACGACACGGGTGTGGGTCACTCGGCCCGTGACACTAACCCTGACGACACGGGTGTGGGTCACTCGGCCCGTGACACTAACCCTGACGACACGGGTGTGGGTCACTCGGCCCGTGACGCCGACCCTGACGACACAGGTGTGGGTCACTCAGCTTGAGACGCCGACCCTGACGACACAGGGCTGGGTCACTCGGCCTGACACTAACCCTGACAACACAGGTGTGGGTCACTTGGCCTGAGACGCTGACCCTGACACAGATCTGGGTCACTCGGCCTGAGACGCTGACCCTGACAACACAGGTGTGGGTCACTCGGCCTGAGACGCTGACCCTGATGACACAGGTGTGGGTCACTCGGCCTGTGACACCAACCCTGACGACACACATGTGGGTCACTCGGCCTGTGACACTAACCCTGACGACACACATGTGGGTCACTCGGCCTGTGACACTAACCCTGACGACACACATGTGGGTCACTCGGCCTGTAACACTAACCCTGACGACACACATGTAGGTCACTCAGCCTGAGACGCCCGCGCTGACGACACAGGTGTGGGGTCCCTGGTGAGGACACACTCTTCCTGTCACAGGCTGACTGAACCCCTGGCGTTGGCTCTAAAAGAGTGAAGCTTTTCACTCAGGCCACCAGATGTGTGTGGTGACGTGGAGAACAAATCACACACGCTATTTTAACAGAAGAGCATAAACAACCGCAGTCAAAGCTGCCTGCTGGCCATCTCCTCGGTGACCTCCGTCTCAGCACAGGGCGACGGCGGGTCCTCAGGGCCCACCCGTGTCAGGGAAGAAAGTCCGCCTCAGGCGACCTTCAGGGTTTCCTTTCTATGCCTTTGGCTGAAGTCACGTCGTAAGTACTGGTCTCACACAGGCGTGCACATACAAGTGCTCCCCTGATCACACCGATAAGCACAACGTGCTTATACACACGTGCACATGCACACACGTGGACATACAAGTGTTCCACCGATCACACAGATAAGCACGACGCGTTGTTCCTGCGACTTAGTTCCTTCACCTTCTCCATGAATTCCTTACACGCCCTTCCTCGCGCGCGTGCACACACGTACACGTATACACGCAAGCGCGCACACACTCCAGTGCACGCAGACGCACACACACACGCGCGCGCCCACACGGTGCACACACATACACGTGCACACACACATACACACACAAAAGAGCGGCAGGGGGTCCCCGGCGGCGCCAGGGTTGAGCTCGGACGCTGACTGCTGACAGGAAAACAAGGCACGCTCATACTCGAGACAACTACAACTACTGACAACAAACTCTGTCCGGGACGCGACACTGCCGCCAGCTTCCCAGCGAAAGCGCCGGAGCGGGCAGCGGCGTCCCCGCGCGTCACAGGCCCGCGGCGTCGCCGCGCTCGCTCAGCTTCCCCTCAGCGGGCGGCCTCCCCTTCCCCCGCCCCCGAGCTGCGGCGCGCAGGCGCACCCGGCGCGGGGTGGGCGGGGCGAGGGGCGGGGCGTCTCACCGCGCAGGCCGCCGCGTGCAGCTCCGCGATGCGCCGCTCCGCCGCCGTTAACTCCTCGCCGGCCGGGCGCGCCGCCGCTCCTTCGGGCCTGCCCTGCTCGCCGGGCGCGGAGCGGCCGCCGTCCCCCTCGGGCGTGCAGCAGAGGGTGAAGCCGCGCTGCTGTGGGAGCCGCGCTCCGGCCCGCGGGGGCCTTGGCGGCGGGACGGCGGGGGGTCGCCTCACGAGCGCGGCGCCGCGCAGCGCCCGGATGTGCCTGGCCGCCATGCCGCGCCGGCGGGTGGGGGCGGGGCGCGGCGCTGGGGCCCGGCGGGCGGCGGGGGCGAGAGGGCGGCCGGGGACGCGGCGACGTTGAGGAGGAGAGAGCGGCCGGGGATGCGGCCGCCGCGGGGCGGAGAGAGCAGGGCCGGGGACGTGGCTGCCCCGTCGCTGGCGGCTCCGCACCGCGGGGACCTGCGGTTCATGAGGGGCCCGCGGCCCCGCCGCCTGGCCCGCCGCGGGGATGAAGGGACTTCTGAGGCGGCGGCGGAGGCTCTGACGAGCCGCCGGGGTGGGGACGAGCGTGCTGTTATCTCCTCCTCTCCGGACCTACATTCTAAGTTATTCTTCATCTTCTTTAGTTTTATTTTTTCCCTGAGACGGAAGCTGGACGTTTTTTGTCACGTCAGGCTAGACTTAGGAGGACTCAGCACAGGCGCCACAACCGTTGGGGTCCCAGGAAGCGACGGGAAGCCCCGGTCTGTCCCCCCGCGTGGGGCGCGTGTGTCCCCGTCGTGCACGGGGGGCCTCGGTGGCCGGTGCTTTGGCCCGTCCCCGAGCGAGGCCGGAAAGTGAAGTCGCGGTCAATCCCGAGTGAGGAAAGGCAGTGCGTCCATGCGGCTGAGTGTCTGCAAAATGCAAGCTGAACTTGCATTTCCCGCCTGGTGGGTGGAAGTTATCCTGGTCACCCCCCATAAACCTGAATTGTGAAAAAATCAGAGCAAATTTCAGGTGTTCAGTTAGCACACCACTCCCCACTCCCAGCGTGGGTTTCTAGAAAGGAGGGTTGAGGAGTAGCGATTTTGTCAGTGCTCTGCAGTATTGAAGAGCTGAGGGCGGGAATCGATCTTTTAGAAAAGGCAAATGTGGACTCTGACATTACACAGGAGAGGCTGGGTGCGGCTGTCTCGCGCCTGTAATACCTGGCACTTTTGAAGGCCTAGGCAGGAGGATCCCTTGAGGCCTGGAGTTCGAGACCAGCCTGGAGAACATTAGCAAGAGCCTGTCTCTTAATTTTTTTAGAAGTTGTACAGGAGAAGGATGACTAAACCATCATGCGCCATCTGTTGCATGCCTTTTTTTGGTATTTGTGTTTACTGTGCAACCCCATAATCATATTTTCATTTTTTAAAATCTTAGTAGGAGCTGATTTAAACAGCTTTGTTAGTTTATTATAAATGTTAGTAAATTAATAAATTGGAATCGTATTTTGCAGGTCAGTTTCCTCTGTGTTGGAGTAAGAAGTAAGACGACTGCTCAGTCGTGTGAGAAAAGACTTTAAAGCCTAGAAGGCTAAAAGGGGGTCCCTGGGGAAAGCAATGGAAGGGTGGGACCAAACTTAAGATCACGGAAAATGGACAACTATGATTAGAAAAGAGAATTCAGCACAGGTCAGCCTGCCCCCAACCCCAAATCTCAAACAAAGGAAATAAGTTTGGAGGTTCAGATTTGTTGTACTGTTTTTGAAATGGAGGATCGGGACATACTAATAAGCCATGGCATCAAGTCAAAGGATAGGAACAGCATTTTACAGAAATGAAATAGCTTAGACCAGATTTAAATAGAAAATAAATAGAGCCATCATATCTAGGAAGAGTATTGTTACCAGAAACTTTTGTTTCGGTGGGGATGAGAGGGTGGGAATGACTATAAGGAGGTTGAACAAGGGAGATCTTTGTGGTAATGGAGTAATTCCATATCTTGACATTGTTATTTACAGAAAATTTGCATGTAATTAGGAACCATAGAGCTATACATACCTTGTTTCAATGTCAAATTCCTGGTTTTCACATTATAAGCATGTGAGATGTAAGCATTGGGAGCAGCTCAATAAGGGGTAGATAGAACCTCTCTGTACTATATTTGCAACTCTTTGCAAATTTATAATTATTTCAAAATTTAAAAGCAGTAATTACAAAAAGATACAAAAATGGCTTTCAGATTATTTGGTAAGGCAAATTACTGAATTAACCAGAGCCTTTTCCCCCCTATATCCTCCATTCCCAGGTCTAAAAATCATCTGGGTGAGTCAGGCCTTCAGGCATGTAGGCTGAGAAAGCTCTGTTGTACTTTTCACATGTTACTCAGTGTGTTCATTCTTACACATATATCTTCAAAATATAATCAAAGTTGGAAATCTGTATAATTAAAAGATGAGAAAGTATCTCAATACTAATAATTTTCAGATACTTGGTAATTTAATTATAATATCATTTAGACATTGAATAGATTATCTGCCCCTTCAGTTTTCATTTGATCTTCATACTTGAGAGTCAGAGTCCTTGCACACCACGTAACTTTCAGTATGTCTCTTGCTCTAAAAAGCCTCCTCAGGGCATTACTGGTAGCTTATTCTAGTGTGTGTTCATTTCTTCTCGGATTCTCTGTATGCACAGTAGATGAAATTGTATGCAAGTAAGGCACTAAGTCCTGCCTAAGAATGGTAAAGTTCTTTATTTACAAAGCGTTTACATCTAGATTTGCTTTAGAAAGAGTTGTCTTGTGCCAGAACTCTATGTGTAACATGATATTGGATATATTTTATAATCTTTCCCATCATCTGGGATCTTTATGTTGATACTGAACATGCTTGTTATGTTGGGGGTGAGGGAGTTCAGAGAGACACTTTCCCCTAGAGTTCATTTACATTAACTTTTATTAGTTTTGTTAGGACTAATACCTGGTGGGTATGTCGGGGCTCTCTAGGTTGCAAGATATAGATCATACAACTCAATCCAGTTATAAGAAAAGTAATTTGTTTGCTCATATAACCATGAAACATGACTTGATTCAGGGCTCTCTCTTTTTCTTGTCAGGGCAAATTTTCTTCTCAGGCAGGTTCTTTTCTCATTGGTGAAGGATGGCTGCAAATAGCTCCTAGGGTTTCCATATCATTTTTGTCCAGGTAAAATGAAAGACTCTTGTTATGAAGCTCCATGATAAGAGAAGCCCTTTTCCCTCCTGGAATTCCTAACAGTCGTATCTTCATCATGTGTCCGTTTCTGAGCCAGTTGTTAGGAGTATAGGTTATACTTAAGCCAATCAGGGCCCGTCTGCTTATGGGCAGCCGAGTCAAACCTAGGGCTGAAAATGGCTTCTGTTAATGCTGGGGCACAATTAAACGACCACTACAATGTGACTTTCAAAAGCAAAATAAACTCAGCAAGTCCACTAAATCCTTTTAGTATTTACTATTTTAATGTTTATCTTTTAAAACTTTTTTATTGTTCCTCTGTCCCCTCTAGAAGTCCTTCCTTTGATCTCCCACAATGATTTGTGTCATGTTAGCTTTTTATATCTAGTAAATTTTTGCATTGCTTTCCCAACATATAAAGAAGACAATAGGGAACATTCAATTTCGTACCTCCACAGTCTATCTTGTGCTTTTGTAATAAGTACCATGGTGCATGGTGAATCATGACTAATGACTTTTCAAATGGATAAATGGTCATCAGTTCTTCATTCTCAAATACATATTCCTACCTACTGAACAAAAATGAAATTTGAAATTTAAAAATTTCTGTATATAATGTTGCATATTTATAAATATGTATTGTTGCAAATAAACATTTTTTAAACACTAACTGAAAGATACTAAATCTGAAATCTTACTATATTTATTAAATAACATTGGGCTGTTCTACTGACAGACAAGACAGTTGCATACATTATCAAATGATCTGATCTAAACCCTTGAAATGATAACACCTGAATTACAAATGTTTTGAGCTGTAAGTGAACAAATGAGTGCTGGAGCCACAGAGCTACCCACAGATTTGTCCACACGCTGCCTGTTTTGCACAGGTGCTTTTGGACACTGATTTACTTATGTATTTGATGTTTTTCAAGTAGCCGAATGGTGTGTTGTGACATGTCATGCTCCATGCAGAGTGCATTTTCACTATCAATTCCTATGATTGAGAGCAAATGTTACATGCCCCTCGGGTTGCCTGTAGGGAATCTTTTTCCCATTTAATCGGACATCCAATGGCACACTTAGTTTCACAGAGCTGGTCTTAGAAAATTCTTTTGGGAATTACAACCATGCCTATTTGCAAGCCCAGCAAATGTCCGCTGACTTCACAGTGGATGCCACTGCACCAGAGTCGCACAGCTGCGTTTGGCCCTCGTCTCTCCACTTTGTTTTTGTTGTCTTGGACCAGAGTAGATGGGCTGTGTAATACGAGGTCCAGCCATTTCCTCTTTCCATCCACTCTCACAGTCATTCCTTAATGAACGCTAGTCTGGCTTCTAGGCCCAATGCCAACCTAAAGCTACAGGGATGGCGTGATTGCTAACTCCAGTGCGCTTACACGGTACATACCTAAAACCACACTTGCCATTAAGGTGGTCGGTCATCTGCCCATCAGAGCTATTCTCTTGACTTCTTAGACCCCGAATTCTTAAAATTTGCTTTTTCATGATTATTCTTTCTCTGACTTTTTAAAGGGCACTTCTGCCTCCTCTTCTTCCCTGAATGTTCTTTCCTCAAGAGTACTGCGGCAAGTCTCAGCCCACTGCTGCTCTCACTGTATAATACTGCCCTAAGTGATTGTATCCATGCTAATGTTTTTTTATCTGTTACAATATACTGATGACTCCCATATCTCTTCACCAGGGTCAAAGCTTGTGAGAGCAGCATACCTGTCTAGCCATCTGCCTGCTGGACACAGACATTTAAAAATACTCCCAACTTGGCCAGGTACAGTGGCTCACGCCTGTAATCCTAGCACTCTGAGAGGCTGAGGCAGGAGGATTGATTGAGGTCAGGAGTTCAAGACCAGCCTCAGCAAGGGCAAGACCCCGTCTCTACTAAAAATAGAAAAAATTAGCCAGATAACTAAAAACAGAAACAAAAAATTAGCCAGGTGTGGTGGCACATGCCTATAGTCCCAGCTACTCAGGAGGCTGAGGAAGGAGGATCGCTTGAGCCCAGGAGTTTGAGGTTGCTATGAGCTAGGCTGACGCTACAGCACTCTAGCCTGGGCAACAGAGTGAGGCTCTGTCTCAAAAAATAAATAAATACAAATATTTCCAACTCATCATGTCCAAAATGGACTTAATCATCATTACCTTTGAAATTTTATTTCCCTGTTTATCTTATATTTTAAAGGCATGGGTGCCCAATCATCGTCTAATTTAGAGACCTTGAGTGACCTTAAACTCTTCATATCTCCTCATCCAGACCACCACCAGGTCCTACTAGTTTTACTGAAATGATATCAAATTTATCAAAAATGTTTCAAATCGGTCCTCTCCTTTGCTTCTATCATTGTTCTAGTTCGGTTCATTATCACTTCTCCCCCTCACCCCCCCAACTACAACTAAAACAGAATAGTTCCCTAGCGTAAATAATACATAACGAAGGCTTATTATGTATCAGGGCCCTCTGCTAAGTGCTAAGAGACTTATCATTCATATTTTTGCACGTGCTACTTATTCTGACAAAAAACCCTACTCTTCATCTCCACCTCAATCTGCATGCTCATGTCTTTGGAGTGGCCCGTCCTTAACACCTCAGCCCAGGTGTCAGCATCACCTCTAGTCAGCTTTCTCCACCTGCTCACCTTGCTCCTGTCTTCTGTTTCCCCAGCCTCTGTGGGCTGGGCCAGGCACATGACCTCAATGCTGTCGTAATATCCAGAGCATGACCTTACATTTGCAACCGTTCCTGTTGTATAACATGAGTTTTTCTTCACTGCCAGACTGTGACATCTTTAAGGGTAAAGATTGCCTTTGTATGTATCTTTGTATGTCCAGTGATACAAGTACATAGGAAACGCTAAAAAAATGAAAATACTTGCTTAGATGAATGGATTGGATGAATAATGACAGCAAAAACCCGCATCTGAGCCGCATAAGCAAAGAAACGATACAGCTGCATTTTCCTCTAATATTTTAGGCTACGAGTCAGTGTTGGGTTTTACCAATACATCAGTTGTTCTCGAGGCTGTTGTTCTGAGACACAATATAGTGAAATAATGAAGTCACTGTGATTTTAGTTGGCAAGCTATTTAGTAAGTTGCCTCCAAACAGTCATTGAATTAATGGTAAGCGCAGCGTACGAGCTGAATTCCAAATGAAGCAAGTGTATGTTGACAGTGAAGTGCAGCCTTGTTAACCCCGAACAATCATTTCAATTATAAACTACATGCACACAATCACTGTCACATAAAATATCCAGACTAATTACTTCTAGCCCTTTTGTTATGCAAGTATTAGAAATGAAACCTACTCTTATGTATATGCAGTATAACCAGTGAAATCTCGAGAAAGAACATTGATTTTTTTTAAAAAAAAAAAAGCAAGAATTTTTACATTATTAAAATAAATGGATTAGTATTGTGCTTTTAAAAGCTATATGGGCAGCCACTGTTTTGTAGGATTTCATGCATACCAACACATTTGTAACAGAGATCTTGGGTAAGGCCATAAATACAACATAAAAATCAGAGCGTTGCTCTCTGCACTGTTGTTGCTGCCTGAGGGAGAAGAGCATGCCCACTGTTCCATGACTGAGTTTTCGGTCAGATATCCATGACATTGACGTGTCTGGCTAGTCTACTGAGCATGATCCATGTTACTATCTTCCCCGTGGTGGGCTCAAGGATATGCCTCAGTGATCCACACAGCACGCACAACCCCGTTAGGTTTTCTACAGGTGTAGAATTGATGCTTCTCTGAAATCCCGTGGAATGTGATTCTCCATGCAGTTAAGTTGTACCGTGGCGGTGGGAGTTGTCTTTTCTGTGTAATACTGTGAGGATGCCGTCAACATAGATTGTTCTGCCTGATGACATTTCTTGATGGCACATTTCGGACAACACTGTTGTGAGTGAGACCTATTTGCATTACATCGTCCGACCAATAGTAGAAAAATCAAAGTTTCATGGCCGGCTGAGCACTGCAAAATGTAAGTGCTGTTCCCACATTGTGATTTCTGAAATGGTCAGTGGTACCTCCTGACCATAATTGTGTAATCTGTCTATGAGTCCAAGTTCTAGAATAGTAGGAACATGTATATTCTCCCTGCCATTTATTCCACGGTTAGAACAGCAACTGACCCATAATTCGGTGCAGGAGTAAGTTCTTGAGTGGTGGTACGGCATTCAGAAAGAGCATGGCCTTTGGAGGCATGAAGACCTGGAATCGAATCTTAACATTTCCACTTTCTAGTTCTGTGACATTGAAATAATTTAAACTAAGCCTGTTTCCTCCTCTGTGGGATGTGAATCATATCTTGGAGCTGAATTACTGTTATCGCTCAAGTGATCCTACTGCCTTACCCTCCCCAGTAGCTGGGACTACAGGCATGCGCCACCATGCCCGGCTAATTTTTTCTATATAGTTTTAGTTGGCCAATTAATTTCTTTCTATTTTTTTTAGTAGAGACGTGGTCTTGCTCTTGCTCAGGCTGGTCTCGAACTCCTGAGGTCAAACGATCCACCTGCCTTGGCCTCCCAGAGTGCTGGGATTACAGGCGAGAGCCACCTCGCCTGGCCTCAGTTGCCTATTTGACCATCAATCTGTAATGGCATGAGGCTTAGGTTGGTTGAACGATTGCAAATTTTTATTGGTAAACGACAAAAGCTTGTTAGATATGTGCATAACTAAGCAGATTTTTCCATTAATTAAAAGTTTTGCACAGTGAGCCAGAATTGCAGTTTAAGGTTCCAGAGAGCATGTTTCCAAAGCAGCTTGATTGTAGGAATCTACATTACCTCGTCATTGAATCGCCCTAAATAGTTATAGACAGTAAGTGATAAAGGTATTCAGAATAGGGAGATACCTTTGCAAACTTCCTGTTGAGGAAAAGGTTTATGAAAAGAAGTGGGATATTAACTGAGGATTTAAAAATGTCTATAGTTTTGATAGGTGCTATGAATGGAAACCTTGTTTTAGGCAAGGGGGAAATTTGGAGAAGAGAGCTTCCGTGGGTGGTATTAGTTAGGATGCTTTTGACTACAAGTGACCGCAAATACCAATTCTGCTTACAGTGAGGACATTTGTCACCTCACAGAACAAGAAGCCCAAAGACGGTGCTGCAGGCTGGGTTAGCTCAGCACCTTCGTGACAGTGGCAGAACCTAAGTTCTTCTCTCCCAGCTCTGTGTCCTCAGTGAGTCCAACGGTTGATACTCATCGCTCTCCTCAGAGTGACAACCTGGTTGCTACGGTTTCAGGCGTCATAACCCAGACATGGCAATGTCCAGAGGAAGAAGAAGGATGAGTTCTCTTGTGCCTCTTAAATTTCATTATGGATTTGTGAAACACATAGAAATATAAAGATAATATAACAGACACCCCCATTACTACCACCTGGTTTAAAAAACATTAAAAACGTAGTTGTGGCCGGGCGCGATGGCTCACGCCTGTAATCCTAGCACTCTGGGAGGCCAAGGCGGGCGGGTTTGAAACCAGCCTGAGCAAGAGCGAGACCCCATCTCTACTATAAATAGAAAGAAATTAATTGGCCAACTAATATATATAGAAAAAATTAGCCGGGCATGATGGCACGTGCCTGTAGTCCCAGCTACTCGGGAGGCTGAGGCAGGAGGATCGCTTGAGCCCAGGAGTCTGAGGTTGCTGTGAGCTAGGCTGACGCCACGGCACTCACTCTAGCCCGGGCAACAAAGCAAGACTCTGTCTCAAAAAAAAACCAAAAACATAGTTGTAACTCCTGGTGCGCACCACCCCCAGCAAGTTTCTCTTCCTCCCAGTCCCCACCTTAGATTATTCTAAGTGTATCATCCCTGTGTGCTGTGGTCTGACTATGCATGCTGTGCCAAAACTTATATGTTGAAACCTAATCAACAAAGGCAATGGCATTAGAAGGTGGAGTCTCTGGCGGGTGGTTGGGTCACCAGGCTCCACCCTTGTGAATAGGACTGATGTCTTTATAAAAAGGCCAAGAGGTCGGGTGCGGTGGCTCACGCCTATAATCCTAGCACTCAGAGAGGCTGAGACAGGTGGATTGCTCAAGGTCAGGAGTTCGAAACCAGCCCGAGCAAGAGCGAGACCCTGTCTCTACTAAAAATAGAAAGAAATTAATTGGCCACCGAAAAATATATAGAAAAAATCAGCCGGGCATGGTGGCGCATGCCTGTAGTCCCAGCTACACGGGAGGCTGAGGCAGGAGGATCGCTGGAGCCCAGGAGTTTGAGGTTGCTGTGAGCTAGGCTGATGCCATGGCACTCTAGCCCAGGCAACAGAGTGAGACTCTGTCTCAAAAAGGGCTTCCATTGCGGAAAAAAAAAGAAAAAAAAGGCTGAGCAAGAAGTCGCCATCTTGGAAGCAAAGAGCAGCTTTTATCAGACACCAAATCTACTGGCACCTTGACTCTGGACTTACCAGCCTCCAGAACTGTGGGAAATAAATCTCTGTTCTTTTTAAATTACCCTGTCTCATGTATTTTGTTGAAGTAGTAGAGACAGACTGAGACACCATGCATACCTTTCACTGTGTGTGTATGTGCCCCTTGACAATATAGGGTGTTGTTTTTTTTTTGTTTTTTTTTTTGAGACAGAGTCTCACTTTGTTGTCCAGGCTAGAGTGAGTGCCGTGGCGTCAGCCTAGCTCACAGCAACCTCAAACTCCTGGGCTCGAGTGATCCTTCTGCCTCAGCCTCCCGAGTAGCTGGGACTACAGGCATGTGCCACTATGCCCGGCTAATTTTTTATATATATATATCAGTTGGCCAATTAATTTCTTTCTGTTTATAGTAGAGACGGGGTCTCGCTCTTGCTCAGGCTGGTTTTGAACTCCTGACCTTGAGCAATCCGCCCGCCTCGGCCTCCCAATATGGTGTTGTTTTTTATGTTGTTAAGTTTTACATAAATGGTTTCATTCTACTACATAACCTTCTAAAACTTGATTTTTCAGTTAACTTTGTGAGACGCATCTATGTTGATTTATGTAGCTCTAGCACATTCATTTTCACTATGTACAGGATTCTATTTTGTAAATAATCCTTAAAGTGTACAGCATCACTGATCATCAGGGAAATGCAAATAAAAAACTATAGTGAGATATTATCTTGCACCTTTTAGGATAGCTATTACCAAAAAAAATAACAAAATAAAAATAACAAGCGCTGGCAAGGATGTAGAGAAAAGGGAACCCATAAGACACACTGTCAGTGGGAATGTAATCAATGCAGCCACTATGGGAAACAATGTGGAAGTTCTTCAAAAAATTAATAATAGAACTACCATATGATCCAACAGTCCCACTTCTGGTTATTTACCCAAAGGAACTGATATCAAGATCTTGAAGAGGTATCTGTGCTCCCATATCGATTGCAGCATTATTCACGACAGCCAAGACATAGAAGCAACCAAAATGTTCATCAACAGACGAAAAGAAAATGTGGCAGATACATGCAATGGAATATCATTCAGCCATAAGAAAGAAGGAAATCCTGCAGTATGGGGCAACATGGATGTACCCAGAGTCCCTTACGCTAAGTACAATACGCCAGCCACAGAAGGACAAATACTACATGATGCCACTTCTATGAGAAATCTAAAATAGTCAAACTCATAAAAGCAGAGAAAAGGGGAAGGGGACAACAGGGAAGTGTTAGTCAAAGATTACAAAGTTCCAGTTTTGCAAGATGAGTAAGTCTCAGAGATACACTGTACGGCACAGTGCCTGTAGCTAACAACAATGTATCGAATACTTAAACATCACTAAGAGATTAGATCTTAAATATTCTCACCACAAAAAAGTAAGCATGTGGGTGATGGACATGTTAATTAGCTTGATTTATTCATCTTTCAGTATATGAAAACATCACATTGTACACCATAAATGTATACAACTTTTATTTGTCTATTTTACCTTAGTAAAGGTGCAGGGTAAGAAAAGAAAGTATTTTTTACCCATGCAAACCCATTGTTGATGTTTCTGGCCAGTCAGCTCTCCTTCAAGTGGTGATCCAGGAATTCAGGCTCCTTTTATGTTTTCGTGCAATTGTTTTTTGACATATAGCCTCTAAGTTTGCTGAGGGTACCCAACCTCTTCAGCCTGGAAGTGGCGTCACTTCACTCACTGGTCACAATCCCTCACCTAGATGTATCCACTCTGTACTTTCCATCCCTCTTTCTGTCACTACCATTGCCCTTTGCTCTTCGTACCTTTCTTTAAGACATCAAAATTGTATGTCCCTTCTCCCAACAACTCCTAACACTGAGCTATATAACAGCCTAAAGGAACAGAGCCATACCTACTAGTTCTGCAATAACCAAACTAAATCCTTATGTAGGGTAGAGATGCCCTAATAAATATTTATATAGTCATATATAGTAAAAAATATTTAAGTACATTTAGAAACTCTATTTTATTTAATTTTTATAATATTTTAAGATAGATATTAAATATATAATCTCCATTTTACAAGTGAGGGAACTGGTCTTTATCACACTACCAAATATTTTTATTTAAGTGCATCAAACCCTTGATTTGTTTCCCTAATTTGTCCTATATCCAATCAAATCACCAAATTCCACTTACACTTCTCTCATAATGTGGCCAAAGACACACGAGGGAAAATTCCTCAGGATGCCAACTGGGAAAGATTTTCTTACTCTTATAAAGAGACAATGCGAATTCTGGTTTCTAAGAATATGTGGCATAGTAGATATATTTTTTAAAACATTCTCCTTGTAACATATCTAAGTGGAAAAATAAAACTGTATTTTTAAAAGGCATAGCTGAACCTGCAGAAAATAGGAAAACCTAGGCCCTAAAAACTGAAAACAGATAAATATTAGAGTGGCAGTTTGTCCCTGGCACTGCTGTTGCCTGGAGGAATTTGTCAGTCTTGACAACCGTGCTGCTCGGGTTTCGTGGCTGAATGGAGTCAGGAGATAGTGCCCTGGGCTGTGCCAGGTGAGCAGTGGCAGCCAGGATCCCTTTACAAAGTTGAGACAATTAAGGGGCTGCCCCCTCATCTGGGCCAGGACTGGGGTGAGGTGAGTAAGGAGAAAGGCACTTGCCTTATCTTGGTCCCAGCCCTGCCCTCAGGGGATGGGTGGACTGTAACATAAATCCAGCCGTCAGCGGTGGGAGGAGGCAGGATATGCTTGTCTGTCTCTGTCTAAGCTCCCCTGAAATTTATAAAGCCAGGTCTGCTCACGTGTGAGCTCGGGGTTAAAAGTTGCTTCCTAGTTTGTCCAGTAAACTCAGGATAGTAACAAGAATTTGTCCTAAATTGGTAGAACCCCCTGGTTGCCTAAGAGAAGCAAAAGGGGAGAAATAAATTCTCTAGAGCAGTGGATCCCAACCTCTTTAGATCAATATCACACAAAATGAAATCTTGTTTTTGGCCGTTTTTGTGCGAGGCATTTTTCTCACAGATGGGGGCGAGAGGCGGGTGGGGGCCCCCTGGGCTCCACCCCAGATCACCAGGCGTTGGACTCTCATGGGGAGCAAGCAACCGGATGCCCCGCTCACACAGTCTGCGGTGGGCTTCCTGCCCCTGTGAGGGTCTCATGCTGCCGCTGAGCTGACCAGGGAGGAAGGGTGGGGTTCGGTTGGTGATGATGGGGCAACGAGGAGCGGCTGCAGGTGCAGCAGGTGTGGCTTCGCTGCTCCCCCAACCCCCGGGGCTGGCCTCCTGCTGTGGATTTATAAGTGAGTCAACTCCAACCCTGGCCCCGCAAGATTCCTATAGAAAAAGCCCCTCCGAACACGGCCCCCCACACAGCCCAGACTTGACAGAGCGCACCAGGAAAGCCAGGCATCACGGACAATGGCAGACACAAATAGTGGCCAGCGTGATCTCACAGCCAAGACTTCCAAAACTGGGATGACTGGTGTTAGGAGAAACACTTTAGACAAATTAAATGTGACGGTCTGATGGAGCAAAGAACAATTCACAGATCAGGCAGCCCCCAGAACCAGAAGAGGTCCAGAGCCACCCCGGGGCTGCCGCGTGGTTCGACGTCACTTACGGACAGCGAGGGACAGGGACAGCCGGGTCGGCCACAGCGGGGCCTTTGCCGCCTGTGGACCTGGCTTGGACACTTGGCTGCCTATGGTTGAGTGAGGTTCGGCGGCTGTGGTTGGCTGAGCCTTGGCTGCTTGCTACAGGAGTAGGTTGTAGTCTGTTTACACGTCAAGTTGGGTCATGGTCTATTACGTGGGAAGAAGCCCTTAAGGTGGAACTTAGAATGTGTAAGAAGGCACCTTTCGGTCAAGCTTAGTTTAACAATGGATTAGAGATTATGAAATAACACTTAAAATTTTTAAAGATACAGAAGTTAGAATAGAGCACATGCGACAGAAACAAGATAAAAGATTTAAAAAGCCAGGTAGATTTAAGCAAAGATCAAATGGATATTCACAAATGAAAAACAGAACAGCTAACATTAAAAACTGAATGAGGCCAGGCGCGGTGGCTCACGCCTGTAATCCTACCACTCTGGGAGGCCAAGATGGGCGGATCGCTTGAGGTCAGGAGTTCGAAACCAGCCTGAGCAAGAGCAAGACCCCCCCGTCTCTACTAAAAATAGAAAGAAATTAATTGGCCAGCTAATATATATAGAAAGAATTAGCCGGGCATGGTGGCGCATGCCTGTAGTCCCAGCTACTCGGGAGGCTGAGGCAGGAGGATCGCTTGAGCCCAGGAGTTTGAGGTTGCTGTGAGCTAGGCTGACGCTACGGCACTCTAGCCTGGGCAGCAGAGCGAGACTCTGTCTCAAAAAAAAAAAAAAAAATATATATATATATATATACACATATATATATATATGAATGCAGAAAGATTGGAAGAGAAAAGATGAAAAAGATATACCAGGCAAATTCCAACAGAGAGAAAGCTGCTATAGTTAGATCAATATCAGACCAAATGAAATCTTACTTTTGAGAGCTTTTGTTATGAGGGGTCTTGTTATGTTGCCCGAGCTGGTCTTGAACTCCTGGCCTCACGAGATTCTCCCACCTCGGCTTCCCAAAATGCCGGGATTGCAGGAGTGAGCCACCGCACCTGGCCCAAAACAAACTTTAAGGCAAAAACATCATTAGAATGTAAGGGAACTCTATATAATGATAAAAGGTTTAGTTCACCAGGGAAATGTCCACCTAAAAGGGAGGGGCTGGGATGTGAAATATAATTTGAACAGTCTCCTCGAGCCAGAGTAAGGACAGCTGCCCTGAAGACTCAGACCCAAGTAGCCCTGGATGTGAGTTCTGTTTGGGGTTTTTTTACAAGCAAGATTTTAAAGGCAAAAAAGGGGGCCAGGAGGGAGTGGGCAGATACAAGGTGGCTTGTCAGGAATTCATATTGGTTTACAGAAATAACATTGATTAGTGTCTGGTTATACATTGTTACGCTATGGGTATCGGTTATAGTGTCTGGGTTAATTTATAGCTACTCATGGCACTAGCAAGCAGTTTCAAAAGATGAATAGAGAGCTCAAAGAGGGGAGTAGGATATGATTGCTGCCTCACTTTAATGTCTCTCTGGGCCTGATAATTTAAAAGGACTTACATTCCTAAGATAAAGATTCTTTTCTCAAAACTGCAACATTTCTAAATGAGTACGCACTTAGGATTAGAAAGAAACTTCCTAAAACTGTTTAAACCTAGCTGTAAATGACAACAGCAAACATCACCCTAACTGGTGAAACTTGAGAAGACATTCCCTTAAAAAATGAAATAAGAAAAGGGATATCTGCTATCACCACTTTTATTCGATAATGTACCTGAAATCCTTTACCAGCATTTAAATAAAAAGTATAAACTTTGGAGAGGTAGAAATAAAATATTATAAATTTGTCATACAAAGACACAAAGAAGTTTAGTTACATTATTAGATCTCATAAGAGAATGTACAGGATTATGCGAGTTCAAAATCAATGAAAAACCAACCTTATCATCTCTATATGTAAGTTACAAATAATTAGAAGATACAGTTTTTAAAAGATGGATTTATAACACATCAAAAATATAAAGTATCCAGGAATAAATCAGAACAAAAAAATGTGCAAGAACATTTTGGAGAAACTTTTAAAACTTTATAGGAAGACATAAAAGACGACAAACCATTGAAGAGTGTCGTGGATAGAAACTCAATATGACGGCAATATCAATGGTCTTAGGCCGATCTCTATATTCAATGCCTTTCCTATCATAAAAACAGGGGTTTTCATTGAACTTGAAAAGCTGATCTTAAAGTGGAAATCATTTTAAGTGGAACCACTTTATGTGGAAGAGAAATGGACAGACTACCACGGAAAACTTTGAGAAGAAGAACAAGATATGAGGTGGGACTACCCTACTAGCCATCCAGATTGTTAGGGACCGACCTTCCACAGCCCCACCGGACAGAAAAGCAGAGACATCGAGGATGCAATCACACAAAAGGAGGTTTATTTTCTGGCTAGCCAGGGTCCAAGCCCCAGAGCACCAACGCAGTGGCCACTCTCGCAGGCAAGGACCCCGACCGGAACAACGGCATGCCTTTTAGCCCCACGGTGCACAAGCTGCGCACAAGCCGACTACGCATGGATCATGCGTTGACCTTTAAAATGATTGGTTGCCCACTATTGCCTTTTGAAATAATTGGCGGGTTGGTTGCCCTCTATTGCCTGATAGGCCAGTTGCCTGTGCTTCAATGACCTCATCCCATAATTCCCCTTACAGCGGTGTAGCAAGCAAGCAATGACCAGAAGCAAAGGTTTGCCGTTAGCTCATTGCCCCACCCAAGTGAATTCCCGACAAGTAGAAGAATTCCTCTGCCCTACAAATTCCTCTGCCTTACACAGATGGATTGTAAAAGTAATGCAGTTAGGATAGCATGGAGTTGGAGAAGTGATAGCCAAATAGTCATTGGAACATCACACAGACTTCAGAATCAGACCCACACATTTATAGAAACTTGATACACTACAGAATTGGCATTGAAGATGAGTAGGAAATATGTAGACTGTCCAATCAATAGTGCTAGCCTATGTAGATAAAGAAAAAATAAAATAGGACTTGTATCTCATACTATATGTAAAAAATAATCAATTTCTTTCTTTCTTTTTTTTTTTCCTTTCTTTCTTTTTTTAGACAATCTTTCTGTTGCCCAGGCAGGAGTGCAATGGTATAATCATAGCTCACTGCAACCTAAGACTCCTGGGCTGAAGTGAACCTCCTGCCTCGGCCTCCTAAGTAGCTGGGACTACAGGCCTGCACCACCATACCAAACCACAATAATTTTCATGGTTTTTGTAGAGATGGGGTCTTGCTATGTTGCCCAGGGGTTGAACTCCTGGCCTCAAACAATCCTCCTGCATCAACCTCCCAAAGTGCTGGGATTACAGAAGTAAGCCACTGCACCCAGCCAGAAACCAGTTTCTGATGAATAAAATAAAATACTTCAAAGTGAAAAGCAAAATTTTAACTTTCCTAAGATGATATATGAGATTACTTTGGAGTTAGGGGAAACCTTCTTAAAATGTAAAAAGCACAACACAAAGAAAATGATGAATAAATTTGATTACATTAAAATTAAACTGTTTTTCAAAACATACCATTAGAAGTAAAAATGCAAACTGGGAGTTTCTCCCAGTCACAAACTGGGAGAAAATACTTGTGACATATACAACCGACAAGATTATTGTCCAGAAAATATAATAAATTTGTAAAAACAATGAGAACAATACAAACCAATAAAAAATGTCAAAAGACATGAACAGTTATTTCAAGAAAAGAAAACATAAATGTCTAATAAAAGTATGAATAGATGCTCAAACTACATTTTTCAGGACAATTCAAAGTAATACCACAATTAGATATTATTTTATGCTCAACAGATTGTAAAAGAAAATCAAAAAGTGTGATAATATTAATTATTGTCTAGATAGTGGCATAAAGACAGACATATAGACCAATGGAATGGAATTGAGAGTCCAGAAATAAACCCTTGTATATATGGTCAAATGATTTTAAATGAAGGTGGCAAGACTATTCAGTAGGGAAAAAACAGTCTTTTCAACAAATAGTGCTGGGAAAACTGGATATATCTACATGCAAAAAGAATGAAGTTCAATCCTTATCTAACATCATATACAAAATTGAATTAAAAATGGATCCACGAACTAATGCAAGACCTAAAACTATAAACTCTTAGAAGAAAACCTACGGCAGAAGCTTCACAACATTAGATTTGGCAATGATTTTTTAAGATATGACACCAAAGGCACAGACAATAGCAATAAATATATAAGTATACAAGTATATTTAAAATGTTTGTCTCAAGCTAGCTAATTGCTCTATATATGTTCTACAGAAAATTGCTTAAAGATTCAGGAAATAAATAGGCACATCTATGGTTATATTAGTATTTTATCTTAGTGTAGTGGTTCAGAAGTTAAAAATATGTATATTACTCTTCATTAAAATAAACTCCATGTTTTTAAAAATCACATCCACCTCACTTGAATTTAGAAAACCGAATACTAAAAAAAAAAATCCCCAAAGTGATAATTGTCTTCCATTTATTCAATTAATAATCAAATTAAAAAGCAAACCAATAAGAGGGTTATTCAGATAGATTTAACAAATATCTTAACAGTCCACTACTTAAAGCAATGTAGAACCAAATGTTTATAAACAGTATGAACAACTTTTTACAAATTGCAAATAAATGGAATACGCAAAAAATCCATAATTAATAAGGCTACTTTTACACTAGTTTCTATTTTCGTGATTGGGAGGAGCGCTCAGTGTTCGGTTCTGAACGATTTCGGTGCGAGACAGCAATAGGTGGTTAGCCTGGCATCTTGAACTTAAAGAAGTGGTGGTGAGTGCACTGAGGGGTGGGCAAGCGAGGAGATGTAAGGGAGTTTTCAGGAATAAAGCTGCACCAGCTCTTGACCTCACACGTGCAAATTAATTTAGCAAAAGAGCTGTAACGTGGCCTGGGTTTTGAGAGAAAGGATCATTTCATTCCCTTTTTCTGAAAGTGCAAAGGATAGAGAAAAAGGCAAGAAAAAAAATAATTCTATGTCCCAAAAGATTCTAAATGGAAAATGCAATCTGAACCTTAGGTATTTTAACAGCAAGGGGCATATGTGTTGAGAGAAAGAGAGAACCCTTACATCCGTGTATTCTTGCTGAACCTCTGGCTGACAAAACAGATGTTCATCACAGGCATATTTTGCCTTCCATTGTGTCATCTGATTTTGTTTGTTTTCCACTCGAATGTCCACTGAATCCATTCTCCTGTGATAAATGTGGACATTTTGGTTGTTTTAATTTTTTTTTTATTGTACTCTCCATTATCTTTGAATTCCTACAACTAGGACATCATTAAACTTGTCTCTTTTCAGTGCCATGTCCTCATTTGTCACTGTACTCCGAAAGGACTTAAGCCTCAGGTATTTGAGGTATTCTTTGGGAGTCGTTTTAGGAGGGTGCATTTCACTGACTGGACGGATTTGACTGAGACTTTGAGAATACAATGATACTGCGTTAATCTTTCCCCTTCATGTTTTATGTCTTACGGCTGGGGACTTGGTCCCCTCCTTTTGAAAATTTTAGCCCACTTTCCTATAGAGACTCATAGTTGGCTTGAATTGGGGTCTACAGTGAGCAGGAAATATGGCCCCTTTCCTTTTCTCACTCTTGCTATTGGGTGGGTTCTATGCTCTTGATCTTTCTTAGGTTTCCATTAAGTGCACTCTTGTTTCTAGAACGAAAGACGAAAAAGAGAACCTCATAGCTATTTCCAGATGGCTGTAGCATTTTCATATGTAAAAGATTTTGGAAGAACTCGTGGAAGTCAGCGGAGTAGGAGTAAGAGCAATGAAACAGAAGCACAGGAAAAAACGTTAAGCTCTGTGCAAAGAAAAAGGGTTGGCGCTCACAGTTTTATAAACCTGCCTCTGGGAGGCAGTAAGGGTTAGAGTGTGGCTTCCCATTGACGTCAAACCTGCCACAACCACTCACCATCCGTGCGACCCGTGCCTTGGTTTATTCCGTGAAATAGGTACAATAGTCCAGCCTCCCCCATTGGGTTTTTGTAAGGATTAAATGAGATACTTCCTGCCGGGCACTTAACAATTGTGTCCGGTGCGGAATAAACGCTCAGTAAAAGTTAGCTTTATTATTATGGAATAGGCTGTCTGCTTTTGTGCCTTCCCCATCATTACAGGAATTTAAGCAGAGGTGGAATAATAAATTGGTAGGGATTTCGCAGATAAGATTTAAGTGTCGGATAGCTTCTTCAACCCCTCAGATTTGCGTTTCTATGACTTTGTTTCCAGTGAATGCCAAGGTACCTTTCATGCGTGACAATGGTGGTATTAACCTAGATAACACGCTTTGTTCCCGGTGGTGCAGTTCCAGTGATACGATCTCCCGTAGGCGATATGGATCTCAGAGTAGGGGCAAAGGAAACCACCGCTGACGTCCAGTCTACACGGCTGACTTTGTGGAGCAGACCGGCTACGCGTGCCAGAGACCTGGACAGGCAGGCTGTGAATTCAGTTTGAGAAAAACACAAAAGAATAGGTCTTTTGATAATTTCCAATCTTCCCAATATGATGGCAAAACTTTAAAAAGGGCCATAACATTCATTGTTGGTGAGACATGAATGGAAAAATGGACTCTGTAGTATATTATTAGCAGGAGTATGCATTGCAAACATTTGGGAAAGAAAGCCGGCCATGTCTACTGCAATCTGAAATATATTTTCTCTCTGACCTACCAAACTCCATTTTAAAACAGCTTTTTCCTACAGAAATAGAAGCATCATTATTTAAGGCCATATTGAAAATCTTTATTGTGGCAGTAAAAAAAATGTAAACAATCTCACTGTCTATTCATTGGGCAGTAGTTACATGCAGTACACAGTGTGAAATATTAGGCAACAGTTTAAAAGAATGATTTAGATTTCTATCTAAATAGGATAGAGGCCCATATGGGAGGCCCATAATGTATTGTTATTTGGGTAAAGCAAGTTCCAGCATAATATTTGTAGTATTACCTAATGTTCGAAACAGCAGACAAACGGACTAACAAAAACAACTTCAAATCCCCTTTGATTTTATATATAATGGTGGAGGTGGGGCTGGTCACCAGGTCCACGACCTTAGTTACTTTAAGTTCTGGGTCTAGGAGGGTCCGTGTTTTCTACATACGTTATTGCGTTGTTTTACATGCAACAGATGAAATTTTTTTTTTTTTTTGAGACAGAGTCTCACTCTGCTGCCCAGGCTAGAGTGAGTGCCGTGGCGTCAGCCTGGCTCACAGCAACCTCAAACTCCTGGGCTCAAGCGATCCTCCTGCCTCAGCCTCCCGAGTAGCTGGGACTACAGGCATGCGCCACCATGTCCAGATAATATTTTCTATATATTTTTAGTTGGCCAATTAATTGCTTTCTATTTTTAGTAGAGAGGGGGTCTCGCTCTTGCTCAGGCTGGTTTCGAACTCCTGACCTCGAGCGACCCACCCACCTTGGCCTCCCAGAGTGCTAGGATGACAGGCGTGAGCCACCATGCCTGGCAACAGATGAAATTTTTATTGGAATGAAAGAAATGGGGGAAAAAAAGAGTTTTAAACAAGGAAGAGCTTAATTACAAAATGTACCTGCTTCTGGCACAATACAAATTTCTTCAGAAAAATATTCCCACTCTCCCTTCCTGTTCTTATTTTTTATTCCTTTTTCTAATTTCTTCCCCACCCCACCCCCAACTTTCCTCCTTATCCTTTTTTATCCTCCACTGCCCCTCAACAAAACCCCACAAAGTATTTTCGTGAAAATGGGAAGACATTACAAAGTCAAAATGTTGAACAAGATTTAAAGTGATATAAAGAAGCAGCTTATTTTTATCCTTTTACACTGCAAACACTAAGAATATATTATAAAAATTATTTTCCAGTGGAAGACAGGTTTTCCCCTCTGCTCCCAAAGAGTTCTACCAGTTCAGTGAATGGGACTTCCTAAGACCATGCTGTTCAGAAAGGACACAACACCAAAATGCCTTTCTTTTTCTTTTTTTTTTTCTTTTTTGAAAAATAGGAAGGGCAGCAGCAGCAGTTCTTTTTCTGGTAAGCAATAACGCCATGTGCTCTGAAAGAAAACTGGTATATTTTGGCTTTGATTTCATGTGGACAGGGGCAAAAAAGAATAAGATATATTAATTAGTTGAAATTAGTAATAAATCTTGGCAAATAAAACCAAGATTTTTTTTCATGCAGTAGTGATAATTAAATATTATTAAAACATTTGCACAAACTATTTAAAATTTCTCTTCCTAAAATGACATGTCTTTACTGGCTTTTTTTTTTGTTTGTTTTGTTTTGTTTTTTATTTTGGCATATTATGGGGGTACAGATTTTAAGGTTTCAATAAATGCCCATTTCTCCCCCTCCCCCCACAAGTCTGAGTCTCCATCATGACCATCCCCCAGATGGTGCACATCTCACTCATTATGTATGTATATACCCACCCCCCTCCCACCTGCCCAATACCCTATTACTATAGTACCTATGTGTCCACTTAATACTAGTTTGCTGGAGAATATATCTGGTGCTTGTTTTTCCATTCTTGGGATGCTTCACTTAGTAGTATGGGTTCCAGCTCTAACCAGGAAAATATAAGATGTGCTATATCACCATTGTTTCTTAGAGCTGAATAGTACTCCATGGTATACATATACCACATTTTATTAATCCATTCTTGGATTGATGGGCACTTGGGCTGTTTCCACAGCCTTGCAATTATGAATTGTGCTGCTATAAACATTCGAGTGCAGGTGTCTTTTTTGTAGAGTGTCATTGGATCTTTTGGGTAGATGCCCAGCAATGGGATTGCTGGATCAAATGGTAGATTCACTTGTATCGCTTTAAGGTATCTCCATATTGCTTTCCACAGAGGTTGAACTAGTTTGCAGTCCCACCAGCAGTGTAGGAGTGTTCCTCTCTCTCCGCAACCACGCCAGCATTTATTGTTTGGAGATTTTTTGATAAAGGCCATTCTCACTGGGGTTAAGTGATATCTCATTGTGGTTTTGATTTGCATTTCCCTGATGATTAGAGATGTTGAACATTTTTTCATGTGCTTGTTGGCCATTCTTCTGTCTTCTTTAGAAAAGTTTCTGTTCAAGTCCTTTGCCCACTTTTTAATGGGGTTATTTGATTTTTTTCTTGCTGATTTTCGTGAGTTCTAAGTATATTCTAGTTATCAGTCCCTTATCGGATGCATAGGATGCAAAAATTTTCTCCCATTCTGTAGGTTGTCTGTTTACTTTCATGACTATTTCTTTGGCTGTGCAGAAGCTTTTTAGTTTGATCATGTCCCATTTATTTCTTTTTGTTGCTGCTGTGATTGCCTTTGGGGACTTCTTCATAAACTCTTTGCCCAGGCCGATGTCTAGGAGAGTGTTTCCAAGTTTTTCCTCTAGAGTTCTAATAGTTTCATACCTTAGGTTTAAGTCTGTTATCCAGCGTGAGTTAGTTTTTGTGAGAGGTGAAAGGTGTGGGTCCTGTTTTAGCCTTCTACAGGTGGCTATCCAGTTTTCCCAGCACCATTTATTGAAAAGGGATTCTTTTCCCCAGCGTATGTTTTTGTCTGCTTTGTCAAAGATTAGATGGCTATATGAGGATGGTTTTATATCAGGATTCTCACATCTGTTCCACTGGTCAATATTCCTATTTTTGTGCCAATACCATATTGATTTAATTACTACAGCTTTGTAGTAGTTTAAATTAGTTGCACATGGTGGCACATGCCTGTAGTCCCAGCTACTTGGGAGGCTGAGGCAGGAGGATCGCTTGAGCCCAGGAGTGTGAGGTTGCTGTGAGCCAGGCTGACGCCACGGCACTCACTCTAGCCCGGGCAACAGAGCGAGACTCTGTCTCAAAAAAAAAAAAAAGAATAGAAAAACATGTATTGGCTATGAAACACTAGAAATGTTCTACCCAAGACTTGTAATTAGCCAAGGCTCCTGTTAGTGGGGTCCTAGTCCTGCCGGCATGGTCACTGTTCCTGGGCCTCGTTCTCAAGGTCGTGAAGGATGATATAATTAGAATACCACACACTTGCTAATTTGCCTATCACAATATACGCTTGGAAGTATCAGAATGATAGTGACACCACCACTAGCAACAACTACTGAAAACAGCTAATGTTTTTTAATAGCTTTAATTTTTTTGCCATTCTAGTGGCTGAGTAGTGGTATTTCACTGTAGTTTTGTCATTCTAAGTCCTCTCTGTGTAATGTAACCTTTTCCCTCTGGCTACTTTTAGAATTTTCTCATTGTTACTTAGTGCTTTTGTCGATTTAACTATTACGTCTTGCTGTGTTTTTTTCTCCTTGGGCTCATTGAGCCTCTTGGATCTGTAGGTTTGTGTTTTTCTTGAAATTTGGAAATAGTTCTGCCATTATTTTTCACTTTCTTCTTCCTATTTACCTAACCCTTCCTTCTTAGACTTCAATCACATTATGTTAGACTGCTTGATACTGACTCACACAGGTCATTAATACTCTACTCATTTTTTTTCATCTTTTGTCTTCCTGTGTGTCATTTTATTTTTTATTTTTATTTTTTAGAGACAGAGTCTTGCTCTGTTGCCCAGGCTGGAGTGCAGTGGTGTGACCACAGCTCACTGCAACCTCAAACTCCTGGGCTCAAGCGATCCTTCTGCCTCAACCTCCCG
This sequence comes from Microcebus murinus, assembly GCF_040939455.1. NCBI lineage: Eukaryota > Metazoa > Chordata > Mammalia > Primates > Cheirogaleidae > Microcebus > Microcebus murinus. The sequence continues at coordinate 34,270,247 of NC_134126.1, forward strand.
AGTAGCTGGGACTACAGGCATGCGCCACCATGCCCGGCTCATTTTTTGTATATATATATTTAGTTGTCCAGTTAATTTCTTTCTATTTAGCCACTGTGCCCGGCCTAAAATTCCTTTAATATTTGACACTGAAAATGAAAGATCCTCCAGGGGTTTTTTTTTTGCTTTTATCTACACAGCTTCATGTTCCCCTGTCCCCAGTGTTTCTGTTTCCTCTGAATAATCGGGATCGATCACCCCAACCAGTAATAAAACTCACTTTTGGTCTGCTTGCTTAAAGACTAGAAGAATCTGAAATATCCAAGTGGTGTCTCTTTTAAAAGTTTCAATAGATTAGGGAGTACAAGTCGAGTTTTTTTTTTTTTGAGACAGAGTCTCACTTTGTTGTCCAGGCTAGAGTGAGTGCCTTGGCGTCAGCCTGGCTCACAGTAACCTCAAACTCCTGGGCTCGAGCAATCCTACTGCCTCACCCTTCCGAGTAGCTGGGACTACAGGCATGCACCACCATGCCCGGCTAATTTTTTATATATATACCAGTTGGCCAATTAATTTCTTTCTATTTATAGTAGAGACGGGGTCTCGCTCTTGCTCAGGCTGGGCTGGTTTTGAACTCCTTACCTTGAGCAATCCACCCGCCTCAGCCTCCCAATAGCTAGGATTACAAGCGTGAGCCACTGCGCCCGGCCACAAGTCGAGTTTTGTTACAGGCATGTATTGTAGAGTGGTGAAGTCGAGGCTTTTAGTATCCCCAAATAGTGAACGCTATACCCAAGAGGTGATTTTTTTATCCCTTACTGCCTTCCCACCCACCTCCCTTTGGAGCCTCCAGTGTCTATTATATCACCGCGTGGCCACGCGTGGCCGTAGCTTAGTTCCCGTTAATAAATGAGGACACGCGGTATCTGTTTTCCCATTCCCAACTTACTTCACTTAGGATAATGGCCTCCAGTTCCGTCCAAGTTGCTGCAGAAGACATTATTTTATTCTTTTTTATGGCTGAGTAGTCTCCATGGCATATATATATACCACATTTTCTTTAGCTACTCATCAGTTGATGGGCACTTAGTTTGATTCCACATTCCATTTTTTTTTTTTTGAGGCAGAATCTCACTCTGTTGCCCGGGCTAGAGTGCCATGGCGTCAGCCTCGCTCACAGCAACCTCCAACTCCTGAGCTCAAGCAAATGATCCTCTTGCCTCAGCCTCCCGAGTAGCTGGGACTACAGGCATGCACCACCGTGCCTGGCTAATTTTTTCTATTTTTAGTTGTTTGGCTAATTTCTTTCTATTTTTAGTAGAGATGGGGTCTCGCTCTTGCTCAGGCTGGTTCTCGAACTCCTGAGCTCAAGCAGTCCTCCCTCCTGGGCCTCTCAGAGTGCTGGGATCACGGGCATGAGCCACCCCACCCGGCCTGATTCCCCATTTTTGCTGTTGTTAATTGCACTATGATAAACATACCAGCGCAGGCATCTTTTTGATGTGAGAACTCCTTTTCCTTTTCCCAGTAGTGGAATTGGGGGATTGAATGGTAGATCTACTTTTAGTTCTTTAAGAAATCTTCATATTGATTCCCACAGAGGTTGCCCTAATTTGCATTCCCACCGACAGTGCGTATGTGTTCCCTTTCATCTCATTTGCACCAGCATTTATTGCTTTTTGACTTTTTAAATGGCCTTTCTGACTGGAGTAAGATGATATCTCATGGTGGTTTTAATTTGCATTTCTCTCGTGATTAGCAATGTTGAACATTTTCTCGTGTTTCTTGGCCATTTCCATATCTTCTTCTGAAAATGCCTGTTCATGTCATTTGCCCACTTTTTAATGTTTTTTTTTTTTTCCTTGCAGAGTTGTATAAGTTCCCTGTAGATTCTGGATATTAGTCCTTTGTCAGATACATAGTTTTGAATATTTTACCCCATTCTGTAGGTGGTTTGTTTACTCTTTTGATTATTTCTTTTGCTGTGCAGAAGCTCGACCTCCAAATTGGTACCACATTTTTGTGTACCTAGAGGAAGCATTCCTTCCCTAAGTACCATGTTTCCCCGAAAATAAGATAGGGTCTTATATTTATTTTTCCTCAAGAAGACACCCTAGGGTTTATTTTCAGGCGATGTGTTATTTTTTTTTAAGTACGGTACAACCATCTATACTGATTCAAATATAGTTAAGTCGTCTTCTTCTGGAACATCATCATGACTCTCCAAAGCCCGAATTCCATCCTGAATTTTATGTGACTCTATTTCCTTTAGAACCACTGGCCCCAATCTCTCCTGTCGAGCATTAGAGCTCTCATGGGGCAGATGGGAAGGGCTGCTCGTCTTCTTTCCCACTCCGCGACGACACACACGGGTTGTGCAGACGCGCTGCGCAGCCACGCCCGTCACTAGGGCTTATTTTCGGGGTAGGGCTTCTATGGCGCAAATGCTTAGAAATCCCGCCAGGGCTTATTTTATGGGTAGGTCTCATTTTCGGGGAAACACGGTTCTAAAGTTTCAGAAAGTTTACAGAGCCCAGATTCACCATAATGGGAAGGACATGTCACCCACAAACCTCTGTCTGGTTCGTAGCACGGAAGCTCCAACTAAGTCCCCAGCTTTGACCACTGCCTCAAGTGCTGGGACGGGGCGGAGAAGCCCTGGGGGTGTGGGGAGTGATTTCTCAAGGAAAGAAAAGCGCAGATAGGTGCCTTCCGCCGTCTCCCCTTCCAGGCAAAGTGAACAACAAGATAAACCATTAAAAGGTTTTCTCTTCCTCCTCTCCCACCCATGCTTTTTAAAGGGTCAACCCTGGCTGGGGCCGGAAAGCCCCGGCTGTGAACTTCTGCCTGTAAATTACGCAATGATAACTGTAAAAGAAGGCTTGAACTTTCCCCTCCCGGTCAATTAATAATAGGAAACTCCCCGGGAGACGCAAGTAGAGACTGAAGGAGGCTGGCAGAGCAGCAGGCTTGGGCGAGCTGGGAATGAAAGTCGGCTGTCAATGAAATGCGCCTGCCTTTTCGGGGTCCGCTTTGTCTGGACCCACATATTCCAGTCCAGTGCGCGGGAATCCTGGACCGCCGCTGGGCGTGCCCGGCCCTGTGACTAGGACGCCACACAACCTTGGTGTGTCATGGCGGGGGTGTCCCGTTGCCGCTCGGCGTCCCCAAAGTCAGGCTTTTCATCCTCTGCCCGGGACAGACCAAGTCAAGAGCTGTTTCTCTAGAGAGGATTGTTCTTGCTAAGATACATGGCCAACCCTGGGTTATTTTTTGTCCCCCCCCCAAATTTGCAAAAAGCATCACAACCGGTCATAGACGTACATAGACTACAATTAAAACTTCATTGTAGGCCGGGCGCGGCGGCTCACGCCTGTAATCCCAGCACTCTGGGAGGCCGAGGCGGGAGGATCGCTTGAGGTCAGGAGTTCGAAACCAGCCTGAGCAAGAGTGAGACCCCGTCTCTACTGAAAAAAAAAAAAAAAGAATTTAATTGGCCAACTAAAAATATATAGAAAAAATCAGCCTGGCATGGTGGCACATGCCTGTAGTCCCAGCTACTCGGGAGGCTGAGGCGGGAGGATCGCTTGAGCCCAGGAGTTTGAGGTTGCTGTGAGCGAGGCTGACGCCATGGCCTTCTAACCCGGGCAACAGAGTGAGACTCTGTCTCAATAAAAAAAAAAGAAAGAAAGAAATAAAATAAAACTTCATTGTAATTGCATTACATTTTTGTTTACGTTTTTCACTCACTCTGGGACCCATTAAAAATATTCAGCCTCAGGCCGGGCATGGTGGCTCACACCTATAATCCTAGCACTCTGGGAGGACGAGGCAGGCGGATCGCTTGGGGTCAGGAGTTCAAAACCAGCCTGAGCAACGGTGAGACCCCGTCTCTACTACAAATTGAAAGAAATTAATTGGCCAACTAATATATATAGAAAAAATTAGCCGGGCATGGTGGCGCATGCCTGTAGTCCCAGCTACTTGGGAGGCTGAGGCAGGAGGATCCCTTGAGCCCAGGGAGTCTGAGGTTGCTGTGAGCTAGGCTGACGCCACGGCACTCACTCTAGCCTGGGCAACAAAGCGAGACTCTGTCTCAAAAAAAAAAAAAAAAAAAAATATATATATATATATATATATATATATAAATTATTCAGCCTTTCAGTAAACCTGGTAAGTGGATAAGAACAGCGTGCTTACATCTGGCATTCGCTGCTTCCAAAGTCAAAGATGTTTGCTCAGCTCCGTGCCTCCCTCTTGGTGGCAGGCAGGCAGGGAACCAGTGTAAGGACTCACTGATGTGCTCGGTTTCGCTGGCTCTCGAGACGTTTTATGGGCGTAGCAGGTCCCTGTATGCCAGTGGGGTTAGTACCCGGCGCCACCGGCACACGGACGTTCCATCAGCGCCGCTGCACTGGCGTTGGTGCAGGGGGCCGTCTCGGGCTCCTGCGGGACGACGAGGCCGCAAACGCCTCCACGAGCTCGGCCCTGGCACGGACCCAGGGAGCCGTCACCACCCTGGAGCCAGACAGCAAAGGAGCTCCCTGTCCTTCCAGGTGAAAGTGAGCCTCTGTGTTCCCGGATTGTCAGCACAGAGCCAAAGTGCCCCGTTTCCCCGAAAATAAGACCTGCCCATACAGTAAGCCCCAGCAGGATGTCTAAGCATGAGCACAATAGAAGCCCCACCCCGAAAATAAGCCTTAGTGACGGTTATGTCGTCTGGGAGCGGGAAAGAACCCGAGCAGCCTCACGAGAGCTCTATGGCTCCACAGGAGAGATGGGGGCCAGCGGTTCTAAAGGAAATAGAGTCGCAAGACATTCAGGATGGAATTCGGGCTTTGGAGAGTGATGATGATGTTCCAGAAGAAGACGACTTCACTCTATTTGGATAAATGCAGATTGTTGTACCGTGCTTTAAAAAAAAAATAACACATTCCCTGAAAATAAGCCCTAGGGTGTCTTCTTGAGGAAACATAAATTTAAGTCCCTGTCTTATTTTCGGGGAAACGTGGTTATCCCCTCCTCAGAAGCTGCACGTCGTGTGCCGGGGCTGTCGGTTTGCTCCAGGAAAAAGGCACATCTGCAGTAGCTGCCGTAGTTGGAGGCACAAAGTAGTGAAAACAATGATTTACATAGCATAGAAAACCGTAATGGGATAGTATTTTTGGACAATTGGATTTTTAAAGGTTTATTCCTTGACTGCTTTTTTCCTGATGCATATATTCATTAATTTGAAAGTTTTAAGGGAAATCACATTTGATACAAATTAATAATATTTGAATTTAACATACAGAAAATAAATACAATCTAGGACACTTTTATGTCATCTAGTTCAGATTCCTATATGATGCTGGAAGGTCATTATGAATGGCTGCTTTTAATCTCTACTTTAGAATGATAACTAGATGTATGTTAAAAATGTGTCTTATATAACATGAATTAAATTCTTTTTTTTTTTTTTTTTTTTTTTTTGAGACAGAGTCTCGCTTTGTTGTCCAGGCTAGAGTGAGTGCCATGGCGTCAGCCTAGCTCACAGCAACCTCAAACTCCTGGGCTCGAGTGATCCTTCTGCCTCAGCCTCCCGAGTAGCTGGGACTACAGGCATGCGCCACCATGCCCGGCTAATTTTTTATATATATATCAGTTGGCTAATTAATTTCTTTCTATTTATAGTAGAGACGGGGTCTCGCTCTTGCTCAGGCTGGTTTTGAACTCCTGACCTTGAGCAATCCGCCCGCCTCGGCCTCCCAAGAGCTAGGATTACAGGCGTGAGCCACAGCGCCCGGCCTAAATTCTTTTTTTGCTCTTTTATCTTTTGATTTATTCTTTAACATGTAATTAAATAGTTACAGTTATATCAAGTAGATAATGAACTTTAATTATCTGTTTTAACAAACACCACCGTTTTAGGAAAGAGGTCATTTATTTATTCAATGATTTTTAAAAATCTGGTTGTTATTTATCTAGACTTTTAACATGATGCAATTCTCACAACAGAATGGATTTCTCCACTGTGGAAGATGAATACAGTCATTTATTTATGCTGTTTCTTATGAAAATATACTTTAATCTGGTAATATTTTATGATCTAATACTATGATTGCTTTTACTTTAACAGGATTCCTAACGAAATACAATTGGATGATTAAACAATAAGTAACATTTCATCTTCTGTGTGTCCAATTCCCTTGTTTTCAATTACAACTCCTGGTCATAAAAATGCAAATTTAGCATGTAAATTATATTCACTTAAAAATATATATTCACAGCAGCTTTAGGTAAGAACACGACTGCCTTTCAGCTAATGCCAAAATGTACATCATGCCACTCTGTAAAATGAGCCTACGTATATTTTTAAGAAAAAGTACATATACACAAAAACAGTAACTGATCTGTTTTGAGATTGTGACATTTATGAACAAAATGGACATAAGTTGGAAATTTAGATAAATAAAACATAGTGTGTAGAAATTTATGGTTCAGGGAATCTCTGAACAGACACAATATTGAGCTATTGCAAGGGTATAAGCAACAGCTAAACAAACATAAAATACCTAGAACACAAAACCTCTATAAAATGCTAAATAAGTAGGCTCTGAGGGTAATATCAAGTCATGGTGATACTAATTTAACAAATATTTATTGAATGCCTGCATTTGTGTTAGAGGCTGGGAACTCAAAGATAAGAAAGGCATGAACTCTATTCTCAAAGAGCTTACTCATATATTTACTACAGTGTATAACAAATACTTAGGATTCAGTGCCCAACAGTAGAGATTTTTAAATGTTAGAGAAACTGATTTTCATGGAGAAGTTAGTAAAGGCTCCATAGAAGATGTGAATTTTGAGCATTGGAAGGTATAAAATAGGGTAAATATACTATTATCTTGGTGTCCAGAAAGTTGTTTATGTAAGGTCTTAAAAATGTAACATGGGCCGGGCGCGGTGGCTCACGCCTGTAATCCTAGCTCTCTGGGAGGCCGAGGCGGGCGGATTGCTCGAGGTCAGGAGTTCGAAACCAGCCTGAGCAAGAGCGAGACCCCGTCTCTACTATAAATAGAAAGAAATTAATTGGCCAACTAATATATATAGAAAAAATTAGCCAGGCATGGGGGTGCATGCCTGTAGTCCCAGCTACTCAGGAGGCTGAGGCAGGAGGATCGATTGAGCCCAGGAGTTTGAGGTTGCTGTGAGCTAGGCTGACGCCACGGCACTCACTCTAGCCTGGGCAACAGAGTGAGACTCTGTCTCAAAAAGAAAAATAATGTAACATGATTAACTGTAGGCATTATCCACTGCTGCATAACAAATCACCCAAGAGTCAATGGCTTAGAACAAAAATCATTTATTATCACAGATAAAGCATCCATTGAGACTGTCGAAATGGCCACAGAGAGTTAATTAGTGATTTCTCTGTTCCTGTCTTATGCCCTTGCATCCTAGTTGGTTGTTTCTTTCTCCAGACAGGGGCTCAGCAAACCATGGTCCTCGGGCAATCTGGCCTGATGCCTATTCTGTAAATAAAGCTTTTCGTCTTGTTGTTTTTGAGACAGGGTCTTGCTCTGCGGCCCAGGCTACGGCGCAGGGGCCTGGAGACAGTCACGGTAACTTCCGACTCCTGGGCTCACGGGATCCTCCCGCCTCGGCCTCCTGAAGCGCTGGGATTATCCGTACAAGCTACCACACCTGGGCTGTAAATAAATATCATTGGAATATAGCCATGGTCACTTATTTACTTATTGCTTATTTACTTGTAGCTGCTTCATGCTACAACAGCAGAGCTGAGCAGTTGCAACAGAGACCCTCCGGTTTGCAAAGCAGAAAACCACAGCCAGCGCCTGCTCCAGACCAGCATTGTACAACAGAACTTTCTGTGCTGAGGTTCATGTGGCTATAGAGCACGTGAATTTACTGTGCTCAGAAATCGGATTTTATTTTATTTTATTTTATTTTATTTTTTTTTTGAGACAGTCTCGCTTGTTGCCCAGGCTAGAGTGAGTGTTATGGCGTCAGCCTAGCTCACAGCAACCTCAAACTCCTGGGCTCAAGCAATCCTCCTGCCTCAGCCTCCTGAGTAGCTGGGACTACAGGCATGCACCACCATGCCTGGCTAGTTTTATATATATATATACATTAGTTGGCCAATTAATTTCTTTCTATTTATAGTAGAGACGGGGTCTTGCTCTTGCTCAGGCTGGTTTCGAACTCCTGACCTCGAGCAATCCTCCCGCCTCAGCCTCCCAGAGTGCTAGGATTACAGGCGTGAGCCACCGCGCCCGGCTTATTTTATTTTTTTTTTTAAGGCCAAACATACTCATGTTACTGGGGAAAAGGAAAAAGGGAAATTTAACCATGCGTACATAATTAACATGGAGGTTCCGGTGGTAATATTGATGAACAAGTAGACCTTAATTATTTGAAATGTTAATATCTGAATGACTTCAATGGTTTGTGACCTACAGTCTTCTGTAATTTCGTGTAAGTAGGAAATGGGACCTTGACGAAGGGAAAATGTGTGTGTTGAGAACCAGAGAACGAGCACAGCTGGCTGCCAGCCACCAAGACTCTGCTTTTTTAACCTCATCCTCAGGAGTGTGAGGTAACCCTCGAGGAATGCTGTAGTGGGATGGGCCGAGAGAGTAGTGCGTGCATCACGATACAAGGGTTAACAGAGTTCCGTATCTCCTCCATTGAGAGACCGGATTTTAAATTTTACTAGACTTTAGTTGACTTAAATTTAAATAGCTACGCGTTAGGCAGCCCAGTTCTAGACAGTAAGTACCCTGAAGCTGGCAACCGATGTTTGGTTATCTTTTTTTTACCAAATTATACCCCATCGTGTCCAATATACTGCTTTATAGTTAGCCGACTCAATGCCTGTCTCAGCAAATATTTATTGAGTTATATTTATCATGGTTGTTTCCCCTTATTTTAGTGAAACACTTAAAGCTAAAATATTTTTCTTAGAATGATTGGTGTTTGGCTCAGCTCAAATGCCCAGTGGCTTCTTGAAAATGTCTCCAAATGTTCTAGCCTAGAGGCATTTCCTTCTTTCCTTCTTTTTTTTTTTTTTTTTTTTTTTTTTGAGACAGAGTCTCGCTTGTTGCCCAGGCTAGAGTGAGTGCCGTGGCGTCAGCCTAGCACACAGCAACCTCAGACTCCTGGGCTCAAGCGATCCTCCTGCCTCAGCCTCCTGAGTAGCTGGGACTACAGGCACGAGCCACCATGCCTGGCGAATTTTCTATATATGTTTAGTTGTCCAATTAATTTCTTTCTATTTTTAGGAGAGACGGGGTCTCGCTCTTGCTCAGGCTGGCCTCGAACTCCTGACCTTGAGCGATCCACCCGCCTCGGCCTCCTAGAGTGCTAGGATCACAGGCGTGAGCCACCGCGCCCGGTCCACAAATCGGTTCTTTGTCTACCCAGGGGAGGGGCAGCCTTGGCGAATCAGATGAAAGGCGCTGTTACACTTTTTCCAAAGCAGGGGCTTTCCTACCTTGCATTTGCATGACCAAATGGTACCACTCTACGGTCAGCAGAAGAGAGAAGTCACCTCCCAGACTATATATATATATTCTTATATATTCTTTTGGTCTGTATCACATATGTTTTAATGAGCAAAACTTAGGTTCTGCTCAAGAAAAGTGACAGGCTGATAGAAGGGAGGAAAGAAGTAAGAAAGGAAGGAAAAGGAAAAAGGGAAGAAAGAAAATTAAAAATGCTTTGGAATAGGCATGTTTATATACTTTTTTTCTTCTTCTGGATGTACCCAATTTGTTTACTCAACGCTTTATTGATGGCCCTTGAACTTTCCTCCCACTTTCACTACTATAAATAACTGCAATGCTACACGTATGTCTGTGTACTTGACAGAGTTTTTCTACAGGAGACGTTAAGAGCATGCACAGCTTATAATTCGATAGATTGCCAAATTGCCTTCCAACATATTTCTCACCCTAAAAATCTGTATTTTGTTTTCTCTTGGAAAATTGGGCATTTGGCCGTCCTGGGCCCACATTCCTACCACATCACAACGAGCTGCCGTCACCATGGTCCCCACCTCCCTCCTGCCTCCTTCTTTACTTTTTTTTTTTCTTTTTTTGAGACAGAGTCTCACTCTGTTGCCCAAGCTAGAGTGAGTGCCGTGGCGTCAGCCTAGCTCACAGCAACCTCCAACTCCTGGGCTCAAGCCATCCTCCTGCCTCAGCCTCCCGAGTACTGGCTCACTTTTGTCCATATATTTTTAGTTAGCCAATTAATTTCTTTCTAAGTAGAGACGGGGTCTCGTTCTTGCTCAGGCTGGCCTCGAACTCCTGACCTCGAGCAATCCGCCCGCCTCGGCCTCCCAGAGAGCTAGGATTACAGGCATGAGCCACCGCGCCCGGCCGGCCATGCCTCCTTCTTTAACTTGAGAGACCTCCCTAAGCTCCATGAGCCTCTGAGTTTGCAACCCCTGCCCTAGCCTGTAGCTTGGAAACTGAGTTTCCAGGCAAGCCTTCGTTTCCCTGTGGTTATTTTTGGAATAACCAGAAAAAAAAAAAAATAGATGAATTGCTCCTCCCCTAGCTGTAGTTTTAAAAGCCAGGAAATCATGGGTAAATCTGTAGAAGATTTTAAAAAGACAGCTTGAAATTTTCAAAGCCAAACTGACTGCTCATCGGCAGCAGGGCACGGGAACTGTGATTCACGCGTCACGAGATGATGCACCCTCTTGCCAGTTCACTACTGCACAGATGTGGAAGTGAGGTTTCTTTCCTGATGTGGCCGGGGCAATGGAGAGAGAAGGGTACAGCTGGCCCACTTGCACGAGAAGTAAGCCACTGTAGTTATGAGTTCAAAGTCAGAAGCTCTTCTTTTTTTAGAAGCTCTTTTTTTTAAAAAAAAAAAAAATAAGTTAATGTATTTGAAAATATAGATTTATTTTGATGGTGATGCAAATAGCAGTTAGCCACTGGTTGCAGTGACTCTAGGAACACACCTTGGCTTTTGGGCTGAGGCCGCGCTCCTCCTGGGCAGCCTGAGCCCGATAACCGGACACCAACGGGGTAACAAGGCCTTGTTGTCTGTGCCCAGCGCGGACCCGTTGGGTTGTCTGCGACTTTATCAGATCTGCCTCCTGGTCTGAGGTTCTCCCTGCCAGATTCTCTTTCCTCTCCTCCTTTCCTGTCACATCCTGTTCCCAAGGATCTGTCTGCCCAGTCGGTCAGCGTCCTCCCCTTACCTTCCACAGGTGTTGTCCCCCGTGGGCTGCCGGCTCTCCTGACCCCGTGTTAGCGTCCGCCTCCTGCAGCGCCCAGGACGGTGCCGGTTTGTGAGAGCCGTGGGCCACAGACAGGGAGCGCTTGGACGGCGTGGGTTGGGGCTTCACGAGTCCGCCTTATGCTTGGATTTCCCTCTGCCTTTGCCACAGCTGGGACAGGGAGACCAACCCCTCCTCCTCCTCAGTCTGCTCAGTGTGAAGACACTGAGCACGGAGACCCTTTATGACGACCCACTGCCACTTAATTCATAGTAAATGTGTTTTCTCTCCCTTATGATTTCCCTTCCCTTCCCTTCCCTTCCCTTCCCTTCCCTTCCCTTCCCTTCCCTTCCCTTCCCTTCCCTTCCCTTCCCTTCCCTTCCCTTCCCTTCCCTTCCCTTCCCTTCCTTCCTTTCTCTTTTCTTTTCTTTTCTTTTCTTTTCTTTTCTTTTCTTTTCTTTTCTTTTCTTTTCTTTTCTTTTCTTTTTTTGAGACAGAGTCTCACTCTGTTGCCCGGGCTACAGTGCCATGGCGTCAGCCTCCCTCACAGCAACCTCCAACTCCTGGGCTCAAGTGATCCTCCCGCCTCAGCCTCCCGAGTAGCTGGGACTACAGGCATGCACCACCATGCCCGGCTAATTTTTTCCATATATATTTAGTTGGCCAATTAATTTCTTTCTATGTTTAGTAGAAATGGAGTCTCGCTCTTGCTCAGGCTGGTTTTGAACTCCTGACCTTGAGCAATCCGCCTGCCTCGGCCTCCCAGAGTGCTAGGATTACAGGCGTGAGCCACTGCGCCCCGCCCCCCCTTATGATTTTCTTAATGACATTTTTCTCTAGCTTATTTTATTATAATAATACCATATGTAATATGTATATCATACAAAATGTGTGTTAATCAACTGTTTGTGTTATCAACCAACAGTAGCTTATTAGTAGTTAAGATTTTGGAGAGTCAAAAGTTATATGCTGATTTTCGACTGCACAAGGAGTCAGTACCCCTAACCTCTGCTTTTTTCAAGGGTCAAGCTGTGTGTATATATTTAGACATTCACTAAGTAAATCTGATGCAAATGCCATGAAGTGTAAGAGATTAAATTAATTGCATACAAATGCTATGAGAACTTCTTTCAGAATTAATTGTATATTTCCAATTCTGCTTAACAGTGCTTAATTTCTTTTAATGGAAGAAAGAAAATATGTTTAAATATTTTCAATTCTTTCATTGTCATTTCAGAAGGACCATTGGTATATTTTTCCCCTATCATTTTCTTGAACAGAATATATTTGATTTGTTGAAATATCTGATATCTTCAATCGCACAGGGGATTTACCTACATTTGTTTTTGCCTGACATTGTAGTATTTACAGAAAAGAGGATTGTGTAGATTTTGGATTTATATTCTTCCATCTTTTAGAATTCATGACCCTAATATCTCCATACTTATAATTGGATTTGAGTGCCTAAAATACTTGTTTAAAATTTGTTTCCCTCTTATTATTATGAGTTTTCTATTTCTTCAGTGGAAATCTTAGACATATTCTACCCCTGGCTTGTTGATAGGGAAATAAAGAATTAACTCAAAGCAAAATAGAGCAAATACAAAAGCAAGACTAAAAGTAAGTCCCAAGAGTGTATTTTTTCTGTTCACCACATTTATGTTTTCCATATTTATGTTCGCTGCAAGTAGCCATGCACATCTTTAAGGGAGGTATATAAACAAGCAAACAAAGAAATGATTTATGTATTTGTCTGCCCATATTTAAAGAAGCCGTGGGTATATTTAAAGAAGCCAGGTGCAGTGGGCACAGGAAACAAAGCATGGATCTAATCTGAACGTTGCCCCTTAAAAACATGCACGATACTTTACTTCTCTTTCTTTTTTGCACCAGGCAGCAAACAAAATGTCAACACTTTATGAAATGATGGATTAAAAGATTTAAGATAATGCTCTATGGGAGATAATTTGATAAAATCTTCACTCTTTAGATCTAACTTATTTCTTCAGCGCTTATTCATAGTTATGTTTTCATCAGATTTTCTTAAACTGAGGATATTTAGAGCTTTTGTTTTAAAAGGCATCTTTTAAGTAATTGCATATTTTCTGCCAGCAGGCTTTTTGGTCTTTCTAAAAAATATTGTACCTATGATGGCACTCTTCTTATCAGCATAATGTTTTACTTGTTTGATGATTCTATGCTATTAACACTAATTAGCATTTCATGTCCAATCATACTTTCTGTCGTTCCTTAGGTCTTTAAGTACAATGTGTGTGTGTGTGTGTGTGTGTGTGTGTGTGTGTGTGTGTGTGTGTATGCGTGTCTGTTTTAAACTACTTTGGCACACTTCAAATGAGAACAGCTAAAAATAATGTGCTGATGATGAAGAGAATCCTTGACACAGAAACATTCTATGAAATTATCGATTACGTATTGGTAGTGGTCATTGACTTAGCCTATGTATGTGCATTGGTTTCCTAGGGGAGCCCTAATAAAGTACCACAAACTGGGTGACTTAAAACAACAGAAATTGGCCGGGCGCGGCGGCTCACGCCTGTAATCCTAGCACTCTGGGAGGCCGAGGCGGGTGGATGGCTCGAGGTCAGGAGTTCGAGACCAGCCTGAGCAAGAGCGAGACCCTGTCTCTACAGAAAAAAAATAGAAACAAATTAGCTGGATAACTAAAAATATATAGAAAAAATTAGCCGGGCATGGTGGCACATCCCTGTGGTCCCAGTTACTCAGGAGGCTGAGGCAGGAGGATCGCTGGAGCCCAGGAGTTTGAGGTTGCTGTGAGTGAGGCTGATGCCACGGCACTCACTCTAGCCCGGGCAACAGAGTGAGCAAGCAAACAAACAAAAAAACCCAGAAATTTATTCTCTCGCAGTTCTGGAGGTTAGAATTCCCAAATCCAGGTGTCAGCAGGGTTGGTCCCTTACAAAGGTTCTGAGAGACTCTGTTCCATGTCTGGCTCCTAGCGTTTGCTGATCGCTTGAAATCCAAACCCTCGGCATTCCTTGGCGTATGGACACATCACTCCAACGTCTGCCTCTTTCCCCACGTGGCATTTCCCCTGCGTCTAAGCGTACAGATGGCTTTAACCTGTGCTTCCTCATTTGGTTTCAAATTTGTCACTTCTTTCGCTATACATCCTTCATATCATGATGACTTGAAAGGAACTTTTATGCCTTATGATTGTTTCCTGTTTAATCCCGGAAGCGTTAATATTTATCGTTGCTATGTGAGATACCACTTCTTAACTAATGAAAACCAACACAACGTGAAGTAGTTTAAATATTCTGAACATGTACATGAACATGTTAATCTTCTGATACCCCAGTCTACCTCTTTTCCAAATCTTTCTCGGCCTCTGATCGGAATCTCTCCGTGCAGGTAGTGGACAATTATATCTGATCATTTTCAAATATCTCATTCTGAACTATCTCGAAGTCACTTAAGTTTTAGGTTAAATTTCATGTCCTCTGATAAACATGGCGTTCTCAATGACATAATAGCCGGTCTGCACTCACAAACACAAGGAAGTGCAAGATGTGCAGTAGAAAGAACAGAGGCTTTGGACAGAACCTGGGTCCAAGCCCTTGTTCTGCTACTGTCAGCTTTCTCGTCTTGATCAAGTTATTTGCTTCACCTGCAAAACAGTAATAGTTGTTTGGAGGATTGAATGACAATAGCTAAGGCTTCTGTGCCAAGCATTATTCTGGGTGCTTTGCGTACATTAACTCAGGTAATCTTTATACAACACACCTATGAAGTAAGTACTGTCATTATCCCCATATTAAAGAAGGGAAACCGAGGCACAAGAAAGTTTAGTAGTTTTTGCAAGGCCAATTAATTAGTAACAATACAGATGGAATTTTAACGCAAGCATTCTGATTTTGAAGTCCACGCTCCTAATAATTCCATACTGCCAGTCCAGTAAATCATTTATCACAGAGCCTGACCCTACGGTCTGTGTACATTTCGGCTGTTCACATGGAGATGTATTCAGGCACCTCTGTGTATCTGCAGATTAATGGAAAGTTCTCTGTATTTACCGGAAAACTCGATCTGGCAAGGCACTAAGGATTCTGAGAAAGAAGTTTTTACATTAAAAAAAAAAAGTTAAGGCCCAGGCGCAGTGGCTCATGCCTGTAATCCTAGCACTCTGGGAGGCTGGGGATGGAGGATGGCTCAAGGTCAGGAGTTCGAGACCAGCCTGAGCAAGAGCGAGACCCCCGTCTCTACTAAATATAGAAAGAAATTAATTGGCCAACTAAAAATACATAGAAAAACATTAGCCGGGCATGGTGGCGCATGCCTGTAGTCCCAGCTACTCGGGAGGCTGAGGCAGGAGGATCGCTTGAGCACAGGAGTTGGAGGTTGCTGTGAGCTAGGCTGACGCCAAGGCACTCACTCTAGCCCGGGCAACAGAGCGAGACTCTGACTTAAAAAAAAAAAAAAAGTTAAGCATAATGTCTTCAGAAGGATGTGGAAACTGTTGTCTGCCTCTGACCAGTATTGTTTTCTTTTTAATTTATCTAATTGTGAAGATGCCTGACTTCTCCCATGCCCTGTGTGGCGCCCACGGAGCGCATCTCCCGGTCTGCAGTGCCTACTAATGAATATGTGCGCCGCATGGGGGACGTGTAAATCACCCTTAAGGGTCCGAAACTGCTCGGCAATATGTAAGCGGCCTGATGAAACCTCAGCGTAACATCCCAGCTGTTTTAATTTTCTGTTCTCAGTGCAGGGTGGTGAATAAACTTAGAAACACTTAGAAACGACTCATTTACAGAAGATCTCTGATGTTGGGCGATTATGGCCAGCCCAGATGCCCAAATGCACGCACGCCGCAGCACATACAGCGGAGCATGAAAACGCCCTCTCCACGCACTCAGAAACAGGGCATGTTGTGCTCTCGGGGCTGGGCACTGTGTGTTCGGCGAACTAATCTTGTGACTTTGACATTCACCAGGGAGCAAAGTGTAGATAATGGGAAGGTAAATTTAACTGAGAGTGACAGTCAGGCTCCCCAGTATGTAGCTAGCACTAAGTTTTCTTATGTAAGTGGACACGAGGGTTAATTTCTGGCTCATGGCGCTAGACAGTGGGGGTCTGCTGTCTGCAGGGACGAGGGGTCTGGCGGGAGGAGGGTCATCAGAAGTGTCCGGCGTGTAGGAGCTGCAGGCTGTGGGGAGCCCCGGCTCCACTGCTGATAATGTATCTCCCTGCACTGAAGCCGGATCGTGGTATTTAAAATATAGTCAGAGCATATTTTATGTTTGTGATACTATGGAGGTATTTACACAAATTTAAATCTTTTTTTCTTTTTCTTTTTTTTTTTTTTTTTTTGAGACAGAGTCTCGCTCTCTAGCCAGGCTAGAGTGCCGTGGCGTCAGCCTCGCTCACAGCAACCTCAGACTCCTGGGCTCAAGCGATCCCCCTGCCTCAGCCTCCCAGAGTGCTAGAATTACAGGCATGCGACAATATGTCTGGCTTCTCTGCTTGTTTAAAAAAAAACCACACAAATTTATTTGTATAAAATTTCAGACTTATAAAAGAAGAAACAACAGCCTTGTTTCATCTCTGCACCTACACGCTTCCCCACCCCCTAGATTATTTGGAAGCCAGTCCGAGGCATCATGTCACTTCGCCCACACGTTTTCAAACATCGGTCTCCAAAAGGTAAGGCTTACTTGAAAAACAGATCCATAATATCATATCTCGCCTAAACAGTCAATAGTAGTTCCTTAATATCCTTGAGTGTCCACTCAGTATTCAGTTTTCCCTTTTTTTCCCCCGTAATCTGTTTGTTTAAATTAGAACCAAAGTAATGCCCATACATTGCAAGTGGTTGATAAATCTCTTAACTCTCTCTTAACTTGTAGACTCCTCATCTCTATTTTTTTATTTGTTGAAGAACCCCCCCCCCAAATCTTGCTGATTGCATAACAGTGGCTCCATTTAACATTTTCCTTTGTCCCCTGTTTTTTAATCAGTTGGGAGTTGGATCTAGATGTTGAAGTGAACTTCAGTTCTCTTTTTCAGCAAGAATACTTCATAGATAATCTTATGTGCTTCTACCAGGGGCTTGCATTGTTGATTTGACTTTCTTTTATGATTAGTGCTCAGATTATCTTCTCTTTTATCATCTTGTCTTTTAAAGAAATAACCATTTAGAGGGCCAACTCAGGGCATACTCAAAAATAAATTCCTCTTGGATTAAAGATCTCAACGGACAGAGCATTTTTCTTTTGAAAGAGAACGTAAGAGAGTATCTTCGTGCCTGGCGAGAAGGCACCGCTCAGATCCATTTTCAAGAAATGTCTCATTGGGCAACAGCAAGGAGTGTCAAGAGCTGTCAGCCTCCGGCTTTCTCTGGATCCACCTGAGCTTTTGGCTCAAGGTCATGCTCTTCTTGAGGAGGCCACCAGCCAACGGACGACTGAGCAAGGTAGTGATCAAAGTTCAAGCCATTTGCACCCAGCACGGGATTCTGTGGATGGGCAAGCTTTGTTCCAGAGCCCCTGCTGGGTGGAGACTGTGAGACCTGCATTCTGGTCTGACAGCACCCCCCACACCCGGTCCTGATTACTCTTTTTGTTCTTTCTTGGGTGCTATTCCTCAACAACACTTCTGCACACCTGACTTCATCTGAGGGTCTGCTTCCTGGGGAATCCCACCTTCTCCAACCTTTATGATTTTAGGGTTAGGAAAGAGCTTTTCCCTTTACTAGTAAAAAAATTCTGCCGTGTGGCCAGGTGCGGTGGGTCACGCCTATAGTCCTTGCACTCTGGGAGGCGGAGGCGGGCGGATCGCTCAAGGTCAGGAGTTCCAAACCAGCCTGAGCAAGGGCAAGACCCTGTCTCTACTAAAAATAGAAAAGAAATTAATTGGCCAACTAAAAACATATATAAAAAATTAGCAGGGCATGGTGGCGCATGCCTGTAGTCCCAGCTACTCGGGAGGCTGAGGCAGAAGGACTGCTTGAGCCCAGGAGTTTGAGGTTGCTGTGAGCTAGGCTCACGCCACGGCATTCACTCTAGCCCGGGCAACAGAGTGAGACTCTGTCTCAAAAAAAAAAAAAAAAAAAAAAAAAAAGTTCTGCAGTGTGAGTCCACTGCATTTCTGTTGAAATTGCTGATTATCTTATGGTATGGCTGGTATACAATTCTGGTGAGTTTGGAATTCTGAACACCGAAGGCAGACTAAGCTCTAAAAGCAATCATTCACTAAAATTTTAACCGTGGTTGTCTGCGGTTGGCGGAATTGTGGCTGAAATCTTTGTTTGCTTATCTGTAGTTCTTCAGTGGTCTACAACAAACTTACTCCACCTCTTTTTTTGTTTTGTTTTGGGTTTTTGTTTGTTTGTTTGTTTTTAAGTTTATTACATTTTTATTTTACTTTTTCTTTCTTTTTTTTTTTTCCTGAAAAAATGCTGACTGAATTCTACTTCTATATAAGTATAAAAGTAGACTTCTTTAGGACGGGTGTTGGTAGCAATGGCTGGGAGCTTGGACATTAGTTCCACTAAATTCGACAAACATCTGCTGAGAACGTAGAAGCTGACACGTGTTGTTTTGAAACAGCGGAAGATTCAGACACAATTAAGATTTTCCGGCCGGGCGCTGTGGCTCACGCCTGTAATCCTAGCTCTTGGGAGGCCGAGGCGGGCGGATTGCTCAAGGTCAGGAGTTCAAAACCAGCCTGAGCAAGAGCGAGACCCCGTCTCTACTATAAATAGAAAGAAATTAATTGGCCAACTGATATGTATATATAAAATTAGCCGGGCATGGTGGCGCATGCCTGTAGTCCCAGCTACCCGGGAGGCTGAGGCAGGAGGATCACTCGAGCCCAGGAGTTTGAGGTTGCTGTGAGCTAGGCTGACGCCACGGCACTCACTCTAGCCTGGGCAACACAGCGAGACTCTGTCTCAAAAAAAAAAAAAAAAAAAAGATTTTCCTTGTCATCAAGGATCTCACAAACCAGAATCGAGGCGGGAACACTCCTGTCGGAGTGTTCTGACCGGTTGATCGCATTCTGTCTTAATTTCGGCCAAGTTCGCTTTGCTTGGAAACTACATGTTTCGGTTTCAGGCGGTAGCAGCATTTACATCTAGAAAAACTACCCTCTAGATTTCCGTAAGGGGAGAAATCATTCCTTATTGGTAACACGGGGTCTTTCTCACTTTACTTCGAAACGGCAAGTGACGGTTCTTGCTCTGAGATCTCTTTCTTGACCTCCGATCATCGGCCTTCTCCTGCCTGGAGTGGCCAGGGCACGAGTGCCATGTGGTCAGAAATAGGAACAGCAACGGACGCTGCAGAATTTCTTGGCAATAAAACGAGGCATAATTTTTTGTAGAAAGCCGTTTAGATTAATATTGAATGAAGAATGTGTAGGAACGAAGAGGAAACAGTTGTGCTCTAAGATTTTTGAAGTGAGCTGCCCCCAAAAATCCCTTATGACAGAGAGAAATATATGTGTCTGAAGAGGCCGGTGGCACTAGACTAAACTCAGCGATAGTGGTGATTTAGGGCCTGGCGTTGCAGAGTTTTCAGCTCTGTGTGTAAATCGTGACACCCTCCCCACACACACACATCCACCGGGTCTGAACTGGAAAAGATACTCTAACTCATCTCAGTCAGCCTTCAAAGGAGGGCTAATCAGAAGACGGGCTGGAGGAGAGGAGAGAGGACTAGTTTTATGTCTAACCTGTCAGGGCAGTAGTCTGCGAATCCAGCCTTTCCAAACAGGGGGGATCGCTTGTTGTTTTCCTTCTAGCACTGCATCACACATCTGGCCATGACCCAAAGACTCAATTCATTCCCTAGGGTCTTAGCACCAGAAAAAAAGACAAAGAAGAGACTTTTTTCAGGGTCTCGCTCAGAGGAAATGGAATGAAGATCTTGTGCAGCTATATAGTCAAAAAAGAAAAAAAAATAAACCTCGAAAACTAAGAAATCCTCTATGCCAGGGGTCCCCAACCTGTGGTGGGTTGTATAATTGTTTCAGTACACGTCACATTGCAGTAACAATGGAAATCAAGTGCACAATGAATGTCGTGCACTCGGATCATCCCGAAACCACCCACCGACCAGGTCCGCGGAAAAAATTGTCTTCCATGAAAAAGGTCCCTGGTGCCAAAAAGGTTGGGGACCGCTGCTCTATGCGATTTCTGTGTTTGGGCTGCTTTCTAAAATTTAAAGCAGAAATACCTGAGAAAAGGCAATAATAAAAATATTTCATGGACGGTTTAGTTGTGTTCAGTTTAAACTCTTACAGCCAGACATTTGGGAAAGAGGCAACTGTGCAAAGTCGTGAGCTCCCAGTCGTGTCCTGTGGTGCAAATAGGCATGAAAACAGCGTGCTGTCTCACGCCCAGCCAGAAACCTCGGGCCGTGAACCCCCCGGTCAGCCAAGGGCTGGCTCCTTACACGTGTCTCTCACCATTTCTGCTCCCACACCCATTAGCTATCTCGTGATCCCTCACTTAGCAAAACTAGCTCATTTGATCTATTTAAAGACATTTTTTTCCACATCTTTATTCATGTAAAATGAAATGTATCTCATCTCGATGGCTCACTATTATTTAGTTGATACTATTTCTTTTTTTCTGGGTGGGAAATAAATGAATGGCCCGTTTTAAAATAGATTAAGTAAAATGCCGCCATAAGGACAGTGATAATGTCAGTTGCACTTTTGGGAAAGTTCTTTGTACGAGTCACTGTGCTAAGTGCTTTACGACTAGTATCTCATCGAGAGCAATCTGCGCAAAAACGTACGAGGATCACCGTCATCTTGCGTGTTAGAAAACTGAGACTGGTGGGCTGGGCGCGGTGGCTCACGCCTGTCATCCCAGCACTCTGGGAGGCTGAGGCGGGAGGATCGCTCAAGGTCAGGAGTTCCAAACCAGCCTGAGCAAGAGCAAGACCCCGTCTCTACTAAAAATAGAAAGAAATTAATTGGCCAAACAATATATATAGAAAAAATTAGCCGGGCGTGGTGGCGCATGCCTGTAGTCCCAGCTACTCGGGAGGCTGAGGCAGGAGGATTGCTTGAGCCCAGGAGTGTGAGGTTGCTGTGAGCTAGGCTGATGCCACGGCACTCACTCCAGCCTGGGCAATGAAGTGAGACTCTGTCTCAAAAAAAAAAAAAAAAAAAGAGTCATTGTAAGTCCCCTAGAGGCGTCTGAAGGATGATATCATAATCAGCGAAATGAAACGATTAGTTAGCGAACACGGAAGAGACCACATCCATTAAACCACCACTGAGATTAATGGAAAAATCTTCATTTGAAAATTCAAATTCTGGCAAATGGCATAGAAACTTCAGCCAAGCGTTTGCCACAAATCTGCTGCTTTCTGAAAAACAGTCAAAGATCCTCACAGTGATGCCCAGGCAATCGAAGCAGCCAGCGTGTGATTTACAGTATGCCACCGAACGCGAAGAGCTTTGGAAGGAGGCTTACTCAGACCTCATGAAGACCATGATTTAAAGCGTGGAATGGAGCCACCGAGTGTGGGCAGAAGCGGGGAAGGTCACTGCGAAAACAGCCTGTCTTCTCCTGCAAGGAAGAAAGCCAGAAGCAAGGGAGGAGGATCTGTAGTCCATCAGCATGTCTAAATGACTGTATCAACCTGCAAAATTCAGGGCAACCCTGGGCTTTTCAAAGCGAAGATGGATTTCACCTCCCCTCCTCTTCCCTCCTGCCCCCCTCCAGAGGCTGCACGCCACCTTGGTCACCCCCACGGGTCGGCACCCGGGAGGAGGGGGAGCCCAGATCTGGAACAGGGCGCTGGGAAATCGGTACGCCAGCTGGAGCAGAAGGTGGAAGAAGCATAAATTTCTTGGGAAATGACCCTGCATTTTGGCGATTACTACCGCGCAGGAGAATACTTCAGGATCTCAGCCCAGAACACAGTAGCCGGCCGCTCCCCACCCCCGAACTCCTCTGCAGCCTGTTTTACTCGTGTGTTTATCCTTGCTTCACAACTGCAGGGAATCTTAACGATGTGCATTCCTGAATGAATTTTTAAAAAATGTTATCCTATGAAACATGGCCGGGCGTGGTGGCTCACGCATGTAATCCTAGCACTCTGGGAGGCGCCTCTACTACAAATACACATAGAAAAAATTAGCAGCTACCTGGGAGGCTGAGGCAGGAGGATCGCTTGAGCCCAGGAGTTGGAGGTTACTGTGAACTAGGCTGACGCCACTGCACTCTAGCCCGGGCAACAGAGTGACACTCTGTCTCAAAAAAAAAAAAAAAAAAATTATGCTATAAAACAATTTCAGACATAATTGTGCATTATCTATTGAGACTTTAAACTTTTTTCTCACTTTCGAAAAGAGAATGTTGTACAGGTGCAATGCCTTAAAAATGAAAAACACACAATAAATTCAGAATCTACTCATGTTTACAGTTTAAACATTTCCATTTTTCAACTATAAAAATCAGTAGAGCGAGTCAGCCTGACCCAGAACCTGTCGTAGTCAGAACCCCACAGTAGGAAAGAGGCGAATGGCGATTGAAATACTTTTGGCATTTTTTTTTTTTTGCTAATTCCTTTGGGCAGTGTACAGTGGGAAACCTGACTAATTCCATCTTATTTCATAATAAATAGACCGTCCAAGGCCAAGGGTCTTTCTGTGCATAAATTAGTGTTCCTCTTTAAAAGTCTACAGAGGATTTGTGACCTGGAGTTTGGGCAATCAGACAAAATAAATCACCCACCTCACTTTTTTTTTTTATAACCCAAGGACTTTGTTTTCTGCCTCCATGTTCCCTCTCAGTCTCTCACATAACCTCTGAAAAGGAAGCGATGAATATAAATGAAAATAGCCTGAGAGGCGGAACTCCCCTTGGAGGTAAAGGCTGAGTCCCAGCCTCAGCTCTGCTGTTTGACAGCTTGGTCAGCTGCCTTCACCTCTGAGCCCTGGTTTTGGGTGTGGGTTTGTTTGTTTTTGTCAGTTAATTTATTCAAGTGACATTTGCTGTGTGTCTTCTATTGCACCTGGCCCTGGGTTAGGCACTGCGGTCACAGAAATGAACACTTTACACACAAACCTTGCCCCCGAGAACCTTGTAGCTCATGGGGGGGGGACAGACATTAAACACATAATTGCATTAATAATTAGTTGCTTATAGTTCTGATGAGTGCCAGGAAGGAGCAGTACAGTACAGACTGATACCTCAAGACAGAATCTTGCTTTCGTGGCTTGTGAATGATCCTATCCTGCCTGGCACATAGTAGGTTCAATAAACAGTAGCTGGGTGGGGCGCAGTGGCTCATGCCTGTAATAGCTTGAGGTCAGGAGTTCAAGACCAGCCGGCACAAGAGCAAGACCTTATCTCTACAAAAAAAAAAAAAAAATTGGGCCGAGCATGGTGGCGCATGCCTGTAGTCCCAGCTAATCGGGAGGCTGAGGTAGGAGGATCGCTTGAGCCCAGGAGTTTGAGGGTGCTGTGAGCTAGGCTGACCCACGGCAGCACTCTAGCCCGGGGAGACAGAGCGAGACTCTGTCTCTAAAATAAATACATAAATAAACAAATAAACAAAGATAGCTGAATCTGAAAATATACTATTTGGCTGATGGAGAAACTGGCAAAAAAAAAAAAACAAAACAGGGTAAAAGTTCTCTGATTCCTGTGTCAGTTCTTGTGTGTATCAGAAAATGGACAGCAAATTTCCAGGGATCCGACAGAAGAAAAGAAGAATTTTATGAAGCATAGGCTTTACCTTGAGGAGAGAGAGAAAAAAATATTTTTAAGAACTTAAATTTAGTATATTTCTTGGGTCTACATAAGCCTTAAAGAATTCATGTAAGTGGTTGTGAGGTTTGTGTGTGTGTGTGTTTCACGTTGCTTTGCTGTGTTACTCAAAATTTAAATGCTTTGACAAGTGACTTCTTTTTTCTTAGACGTTTAAAACATGAAGCAGTGATTCAAATGCCATTTGCTGAGGGATTTAATTGAAATAAATCTAATTCGGCCTTGTGCAATTCACCACATTTTTGCAAGGAAAAAAATAAAAGGCGTCTGGCTTGTTGCGATACTATTCACCAAGCAGAATGACTCTCTGCTCTCAGGCAAACGAAAGCTAAAGCTGGAATGTCGTAGCCCCAGAGGCAGCCCAGGAAGCTTCCCGATGGCTCACCCGATGGATCCTAGACCTATGAGGAAAAACAGCTGCTTTTGTGGATGCTTCGGCTCTGTTTTTGATACCCTCGATTGAGATGTTCAGGGTATCTCGTGTTGTTGTGGCCATCCTTAATTAAGATCAAGAAACCAAGACCGGGCACGGTGGCTCACGCCTGTCATCCTAGCACTCTGGGAGGCCGAGGCGGGCGGATTGCTCAAGCTCAGGAGTTCAAAACCAGCCTGAGCAAGAGCGAGACCCCACCTCTACTATAAATAGAAGGAAATTAATTGGCCAACTAATATATCTAGAAAAAATTAGCCGGGCATGGTGGCGCATGCCTGTAGTCCCAGCTACTCGGGAGGCTGAGGCAGGAGGATTGCTTGAGCCCAGGAGTCTGAGGTTGCTGTGAGCTAGGCTGACGCCATGGCACTCACTCTAGCCTGGGCAACAAAGCGAGACTCTGTCTCAAAAATAAATAAATAAATAAATTAATTAAAAAAGATCAAGAAACCAAAACAAAACAAGGAGGAAGTTGCTTTCTTAGGGGAATGTTATATTAGTCAGAAGTAAAGCCAGAAATACATGTCTCTGAGTCACAGGCTCCTGCTTCAGGGGACAGTGGTGTGACAAGGGGAAACGGCATAAGAAAGAGAGGAATGGGGAGAAAAAATGAGCCCATGTTAATTAATAGAAAGACGGGGTGGGGGGGGAGAAAGACGTCGAAGGAGAGAAATTTTAAAAGGACTGATTCTTCTACATTAATGCAGAGTGGCTGGAAACACGTTCATAGAAATTTCAATGACAATACAATCTTTGGAAAACGTTCTTAAAAAATGATTTCTTTGTTCTTGAATGAAAACCCCAGGAGATTTTTTGGTGGCCAACATGTATTTCCCTAAATTGGAATATGGCCACGGCCCCCGAGGCGAAATCCCGAACCTCAGAGCAGCCCCAGAGCAGCACCTGCGTGGGGATTATCTGGTTCTGGGGTTTGGTGTGGAAATCAATCTCGGGGACATCAGATCCTCTTCGGGGGTTCGGAGGCAATGTGTAAGTTGTAACAAAGACTCCACTCGCAAGATTTTTTTAAACATTGTAAATGTCATATTATTTTTGTTCAGATTAGATAAGGAAGTATTTAAACTGGGTCTTTTTTTTTTTTTTTTTTTTTTTTTTAATTCTGGCTAGCCAGGGTCCAAGCCCCAGAGCACCAACGCAGTGGCCACTCTCGCAGGCAAGGACCTAAACTGGGTCTTAAAGTAGGAAGTGTGCTGATGCTTTGACCGTTACAGTATTGTCAGTTCTAGATACAACGTATCAATTGCATGAGTCAGTCATAACATTGGAAACTATATCAAAGAGATAAATTAGGGAGTGATTGTATGTGTTGAGGGCTGATTTTGGTGTTATGTCTTACATTAATAATTTATTATAGCCTGTAATGTGTGTGTGCTGTATAACATATGTGTGTGTGTATCTTAGTTTTATAAAAGGATTCATAGACAGTAATTAATACATTTAATGTGTGATTCTTATGTAATTGGTGAGTAACGTTTTAAAATTCCCTTTCCTATTTCTGGCCCCTCCTGGGTGTGCGGTCTGGCCTCTCGTTATGCATTGCAGGCTGGTCAGAGGTGAAGCGTGCGGCTCACTCTCGTGCACTGACCAGCGCGAGCTCCTAGTTCTGAGACGGACTCCCGCAGGTGCCCCTTGTTGCACCTGTAATCTCGCTCGGAAGGAGAAGGAACAGGAGAGGATAGTGTCTCAGGGTTAATTACTAGGACGAAAACGAGTGAATTCAGGGGAATATAAATAGGTTACCAAAGGCTCGGGGAGAAACAGACAAAACGAGGAGAAACTCTAGAACGTTTACTTTCTTTGAACCACAGAGCTAAGCTGAGCCAAGTGCCTAAGTAGGTTAAGGTTTTAGTAAAGGCTGAATTAGAAGTACCCGTATTCCTCCTTGCCTTTGCAGAGGCCTCTTCCCCATGGTAACGACGTTAAAACGAAAGGAGGTCAGGAGTTCGAAACCAGCCTGAGCAAGAGCGAGACCCCGCCTCTACTATAAATAGAAAGAAATTAATTGGCCAACTAAAAATATATAGAAAAAATTAGCCAGGCATGGTGGCGCATGCCTGTAGTCCCAGCTACTCGGGAGGCTGAGGCAGGAGGATCGCTTGAGCCCAGGAGTTTGAGGTTGCTGTGAGCTAGGCTGACGCCACGGCACTCACTCTAGCCTGGGCAACAAAGTGAGACTCTGTCTCAAAAAAAAAAAATGAAAGGAGATACGTGCAAATGAAGTAAATAGCAAATTATGAGGAGAACGACACATGGCTCAGGTAGTTTCATCTTGGGAGAAAGTCTTGGTAGTGGGCTTCGTTTGGGAGAGGTTGATGTTGCAGACGAACGATTAAATCCTGAAGGAAAGGAATTCAAGTTATAGGTAAAAAAGATGAAATAAAGCCCGTATGCCCAAGTGCCGATGGGAAATTCTGGCTAGGTGGTGTCGATCGTAAATCCTGTGTTTGAATATGAATGTATCTTACCTGGCCCAGTCATTGTCATTGCTGCTTGGAAGTAACCTTTGTCTGGGAAGTTATAGAAACTCATTCTATTGGAAACCTGTGCAATTTAGCTGGGGATTGCAGAAATGATCTCAGCCTATAGCTACAATTGTTCTGTCTGTGTCCCTAATGATCACTCTAAGAATTGTGCCAACCTAGAATGAGAATAGAAATGGTGTCAACACTCTCCACTATTCACTGGCCTCTCCCCCACAGGCTGGGGTGAGCTTGATCCTTAAAGTTAGCAAGTCTGAGAAATACTCCTCTTTGAACCCTAATTGGCTGCTTTCCCCCCAGCCCCTACCTCATCCTTTTGTTCTAAAGGAATCAAGGCTAAGCCTCTGCCTGTAAAATTGTGTGTGTACTATGGACCCAGGGTTCCTGCTTACTTATGTGCTATATACTTTTTTTTTTCAAAATTTCATTTCTTTTTTTATTTGAGACAGTCTTGCTTTGTTGCCCAGGCTAGAGTGAGTGCCCTGGCATCAGCCTAGCTCACAGCAACCTCAAACTCCTGGGCTCAAGCAATCCTCCTGCCTCAGCCTCCAGACTAGCTGGGACTACAGGCATGCGCCACCATGCCCGGCTAAATTTTTCTATATATTTTTAGTTGGCCAATTAAGTTCTTTCTATTTTTAGGAGAGACAGGGTCTCGCTCTTGCTCAGGCTGGCCTCCGACTCCTGAGCTCAAATGATCCACTCCCCTCGGCCTCCCAGAGTGCTAGGGTTGCAGGCGTGAGCCACCGCGCCCAGCCCGCATTCAGTTTTAAAATAACTTCTATGTCAGATAGGCTTTGGGTCTCCAAATCTCCTCAAAAAGCCAGGGTGGAGAAAAGAGCATTCAAACTACTGTCTCCTTCACCTTCAACTCACGAGTCTGAGTGCAGTGCCAGTCAGATTTGATTTGTGAATCAAGGCAAATGTTGGTACTGACAGAGTAGATACAGCCTCTGAAACCCTTAAGGAAAAAGAGAATCACTTTTCTAAGAGCCTCTTCCTTTGCAAGGCTGTCTACCCCTGCCTTCCGCAAAGTTAGCCCTTCACATTATTATGCAAAATATTTAAATGACTCATGTGCAACAGAATTAGCCTTCTATAATATCATGCGGAATGCTTTTAATTATTCCTTTCCCATTTGCAGTAAAACCCCCTTTAGAAAAAGAGAAAAAAATTACTCCTTTCCCAAACTCCACCTCTATCACTGCCTACATCATGACCTCCAGTCCTAATAGGATTAAGGACCATGATCATTATAGTGATATACATCTTAATGGCCACTTCTTTAGCTCCACTTAAAAAAAAGAAAACACACAGGGCTAAAGCTTTGACCTTAAAGCTTTTCATTTTGAAGTCCTTAAAGCCTTATAATAATGAAAAACAGCAGTCTGTCCTGCCCCATTCATTCCATCCCACTCCCAGTTCTCATCCCATTAAGCACCTCTTTTTTTTTTTTTTTTGAGACAGAGTCTCACTCTGTTGCCCAGGCTAGAGTGAGTGCCGTGGCGTCAGCCTAGCTCACAGCAACCTCAAACTCCGAGGCTCAAGTGATCCTCCTGCCTCAGCCTCCCGAGTAGCTGGGACTACAGGCATGTGCCACCATGCCTGGCTAGTATATATATATATATATATATATATATTTTTTTTTTTTTTTTTAGTTGGCCAATTAATTTACACGGGGTCTCGTTCTTGCTCAGTCTAGTCTCCAACTCCTGACCTTGAGCGATCCTCCAGCCTCGGCCTCCCAGAGTGCTGGGATGACAGGCATGAGCCAGTGTGCCCGGCCACCTCATCCCCATCTATAACTCTAACCCTTCTTAGGGAGAGGCAAATATATACAATGTAACCAAAATGTTAAACAAAACAAACAAACAAAAAAAAAACTTTCTAGCAGGTGGTGGGCAGGCGGGAGTGGGGAGGAGGAAAGGGGTGTGTGCTTCCATAACGTGTACGATGCACACCACCAGGGGATTGGACATTTCGGGGGGAGGGGGGGCAAGAGCAATATTTGTAACCCTAACAATATTTGTACCTCCATAATATGATGAAATAAAAATCATGCTCTAATAAAAAAAAAAGGAATTGTCCTTTGAACACGTTCACAGATATTATCTATTCAATCAGTTTTCTATTGTTCTTAAAGACACTGCTCTTAGAGTCCTGCTTTGATCCAGTCTTTGTTTCTGCTGGCCGAGGTTATCTTGGTATTAGCATTTCTATTCTCACCGTTCTGGGAATTCCTCTTATTTCTCTCCTGTGTTGCATCTTCCTCTTTCTTGGTTTCATTGTGGCACATTCTCCAGCAGCTTTCTGAAAAAGGGAGCATGGTAAAGGTTTAAGGACCTTGCATTTCTGAAAATACCTTTATTCTACCCTCACCGTTGGCTCCTAGGTTGGTGAGGTGTAGAATTTTAAATTGGGAATTTTGCAGACCTTTTTCCGTTGTCTTCCAGCATCCAGGGGTGTCGGTGGGAGGGTCCTGTCCTTCCCACGGAATGTTTGCTTGTTTGTTAAGGATTCTCACTTCATCCCTGGTGTTATAAATTTTCATGCAGATGTGACAGGAGTCTCTTTCTAGTCACCGAATGGGGAGTAGAACCTTTGAGTCTGGAACCTCATGTCCTTTAGTTCTGGGAAATTTTCTCTGAAGATCTCTTCGATGATATCCTCTCTCCATTTCTTTGTTCTGTATTTGTGATGAGGAACACAGCTATGGCGACACCCGAGTTCTCAAGCAGGATATACAATGTTGAAATTCTGAGTGACTGTGAACAACCCGGGCTGTGTGCCTTTGGGGCTGAGGTACCGCAGGACAGTGAGGGGGCCGGTTTTGCTTTCTTGGGCTTTTTGTTGCCTCTGGGTGCAGGACTGAGGCATCCAAGTTACCGATATGTGAATTTTTCACGCCCTCATACCTCACAACTAAAATAAGTGTGTACACTTCTGCTTGTTGGCATTGGCTGAGTACCCATTATTTTGCAGAGTGCTATACTGATTAATGTGACAGGTCTAAGAGAAGAAAGAGGCCGGGCGTGGTGGCTCACACCTGTAATCCTAGCACTCTGGGAGGCCGAGGCCGGTGGATCCTTTGAGCTCAGGAGTTCAAAACCAGCCTGAGGCCGGGCGCGGTGGCTCACGCCTGTAATCCTAGCACTCTGGGAGGCCGAGGCGGGCGGATTGCTCAAGGTCAGGAGTTCAAAACCAGCCTGAGCGAGACCCCGTCTCTACCATAAAAATAGAAAGAAATTAATTGGCCAACTAATATATATAATATAAAAATCAGCCGGGCATGGTGGCTTGTGCCTGTAGTCCCAGCTACTCGGGAGGCTGAGGCAGGAGGATCGCTTGAGCCCAGGAGTTTGAGGTTGCTGTGAGCTAGGCTGACGCCACGGCACTCACTCTAGCCTAGGCAAGAAAGCGAGACTCTGTCTCAAAAAAAAAAAAAAAAAAAAACCAGCCTGAGCAAGAGCAAGACTCCATCTCTACTAAAAATAGAAAGAAATTAATTGGCCAACTAAAAATATAGATACAAAAAATTAGCGAGGCATGGTGGCGCATGCTTGTAGTCCCAACTACTCGGGAGGTTGAGGCAGCAGGATCACTTGAGCCCAGGAGTTTGAGGTTGCTGTGAGCTAGGCTGACACCACAGCACTCTAGCCCAGGAGACAGAGTGAGACTCTGTTTCAAAAAAAAAAAAAAAAAAAAGAAGAAGAAGAAGAAGAAGAAAGGGAAGCCTCCACTCTTGAGGATGTGTAGGTTTCTAACGAGGAAGTCTTTCTACCTATTTCCACATATATCAGACAGGAGGCTGAATCCACTTTGGTTTACATAAATTACATTATGTAGCCTGAGATTCTAACATGATGATAATGAAGCAAATGTATCTGTGAATTATTCTTTACGTAAAGTGTTGGTAGAAATTTGAGACTATAACACAGGATCACAAAAAAGTAAGGTTCAAGGCAGCTTAAGTGAGATCAATGGTAAAATTTTTATGGACTCACAAATTATTTAAATCACTTTCCAAAGTTAGCCTGTGCCTCAAAAATGATTTCATACTTCCTTTCTGGGCTATTCAGTATAATAGCTATTTTTTTTAGATGTGTTAAATTTGTAAAAAATTTCCACAAAATTATGTGGTAATCATTAAACTCTAACAACAAAACATTTGGGAGAAAAAGCTTAGCATTAAAGTTGGCGATTTTCAATCTGGAAATTGTGAGTTCAGTTATTGGTAGAAATATTGTTTTTCAGAAGTAGCATTTTAAAGAAACAGTGGGGCTGGGCGCAGTGGCTCACGCCTGTAATCCTAGCACTCTGGGAGGCCGAGGCGGGAGGATTGCTCAAGGTCAGGAGTTCGAGACTAGCCTGAGCAAGAACGAGACACCGTCTCTACTAAAAAGATAGAAAGAAATTAATTGCCCAACTACAAATATGTAGAAAAAATTAGCTGGGCATGGTGGCACATGCCTGTAGTCCCAGCTACTTGGGAAGCTGAGGCAGCAGGATTGCTTGAGCCCAGGAGTTTGAGGTTGCTGTGAGCTAGGCTGACGCCACGGCACTCTAGCCCAGCAACAGAGTAAGACTCTGTCTCAAAAAAGAAAAGAAACGGAGAGAGAGAGAGAGAGAGAGAGAGAGAGAGAGAGAGAGAGAGAGAGAGAGAGAGAGAGAGAGAGAGAGAGAGAGAGAGAGAGACTGATGGAAATACAGCAGGTGTCTGATGTATTTGTCTTTTGCATGGTTAACTTGCCTGATGATGGAATAGCAGACTGTACTCATCCCATCGATTTGTGAATACAAGCTCTGTGGACCAGTCACACAGAGGTTGTCCAACAGAGGACTGTGTGCAGCAGAGGTTTGGGGTGTGGGTACCAAGCCCTGCAGGCAACAGGTGCGCTGGAGATGTGCTAATTGACGGACCTGCGAGTGCAAACGCATGGCAAGAGCCCGTGATGACTGCGTGTGCCGCAGAGGGAACACAGGCTTGCATGCAACTGCAAAGGGAGGGCAAGATCTGGCATAGCGAAATGGCTAAAGAAAAAGGGAGCTTTTGGCTCCTTGTTAGCAAGAGAAGAGTAAGGTTTTTCTTTTATATTTTTTAAACATTGCACTATGTCAAAGCAAAAGCTGCTTTCTGTTGGTCATGTTGGTCAAAATTCTGTTGCGGAGTGTGTCAGTTTACTGAAATCTCAAGCACCGGAGTGTAGTAGCTGCCTTACCGGTAAACTTCTGATCGTGGGTGAGAAGCCACCATGTGACAGACGACATTTCATTAACAGCACCCCGAGAGGAGCCAGGCAGCCAAGGGGAGCCGCAGGGGGACCCCAGCACTCAGCAGAGAGACCGCTCATACAGCTCCACCCGTGCCTCCCCCACAGCTGCTGCAGGCATCTCCTCAGGCCGGGAGCCCCGGCGTGGTCACCGGGCGGGCAGCGCCAGGCTGGTCTAGAGTTCTGAGAGGTTTACAAGGCAGGGCTCTATGGAAATGCAGAAAACACGTTTCTTCAAACTTAATGCAACTGTTCTCTAAAAACAAATACTATGTTTATGTGGTTCAGTCACTATGGTCTTTAAATACCTAGGAGGTAGGAAAATAAGTACTCAAAGATGTTTGTTGGGCCGGGCACGGTGGCTCACGCCTGTAATCCCACCACTCTGGAAGGCCGAGGCGGACGGATTGCTCAAAGTCAGGAGTTCGAAACCAGCCTGAGCAAGAGCGAGACCCCTGTCTCTACTATAAATAGAAAGAAATTAATTGGCCAACGAATATACATAGAAAAAATTAGCCGGGCATGGTGGTGCGTGACTGTAGTCCCAGCTACTCGGGAGGCTGAGGCAGGAGGACTGCTTGAGTCCAAGAGATTGAGGTTGCTGTGAGCTAGGCTGACGCCAAGGCACTCACTCTAGCCTGGACAACAAAGCGAGACCCTGTCTCAATAAAATAAAATAAAATAAAATAAAAAGATGTTGGTTGAATAGATGCATGAATGAAATGGTAAATAGGTTTAGTAAAATTTGAGAGGAAGTGAGGCAGAAGAGTCTGGGAGGTACAGAGCCTTATATTAGGTAAAGTTAGTTCATCTGATACCTTGGGGGGGAAATCTCTAAACTTTAGTTGAACGATACATCCTTATTACTTGCTGAGTGAAGCTTCTTTCCTCCTCTGCCTCAAATTATTAGAACTATAAAATAATTTATTAAGCATTCATATTCTAACCCATTTTTTTATGGATTTAAACTTTTTTAAGCAGAAAAATTCTTTTTTTTTTTTTTTCATGAGGCAGAGTTTGTTGTCTGGGTTAGACTGCCATGGCGTCAGCCTAGCTCACAGCAACCTCAAACTCCTGGGCTCAAGCGATCCTCCTGCCTCAGCCTCCCGAGTAGCTGGGACTACAGGCATGCGCCACCATGCCCGGCTAATTTTTTCTATTTTTAGTAAAGACAGGCTCTTGCTCTTGCTCAGGTTGGTCTCGAGCTCCTGATCTCAAACAATCCTCCTGCCTTGGCCTCCCAGAGTACTAGGATTACAGGCGTGAGCCACTGTGCCCAGCCCCAAATGTCTTTTCTTTATCAAAGTCTTATGGAAACTATAAAGTTTGACCGAAGAAATGCATCCTGAAAATAGTAAAATCCAGAGTCTTAAGAGTTCCATAATAACAATAACAACAGTTTATCATTCGTCCCTTCTTTGCTTGGTGGCTGTCACATCATTGTATTTACCAATCAGTAAATGTTTACTGAATATCAAATGGCCCCCAAATTACTAAATATATAGGGTAGTACAGAGGGGGTGCACACACAAAGTAGAAATCATAGTTCCTGTCCCCCAAGGTATTTATAGTTGGAAGTGCTTTAAACTATTATATATATATATATTTTAAAAGCCAAGAGAAATTAAAATTTGAACAGCTGTAAATTGGCGAAAAGCACCATGGGAGCACAAAGGAGAGACAGATTCCTACAGACCAAAACCAGTGGGAGGAGGTTTTACGAAGGAGGTGAGATGTGAGCTGGACCTAGAAGGACAGGTAGGAGGGAGAGGAGTGGTTATCCAAACGCGTGGGTGGGTCAACAGGAATGCAGGCATGGAAGCCAGAAGAAAAAAAACGATGCTGCTGTTTATTGCTTCCTGAATTAGAAGCCAAAGCAAGGTTTGACTGACTGCAAGTAACAGATTGCAATCACCAGGCTACTGTCGACGGAAAAAAAAAGCCAAGTCTGCAAAATAATTTTAAAGAGATTTATTCTGAGCCAAATTTGAGGACCATGACCCGGAGCCACTGCCAAGAGGCCTTGGGCAAGTGGACTGGCTGTGGCTGGGTTACAGTTTGGTTTTTATACATTTTAGAGAAAAGGGTTATGGGTAAAGCCATCAATCAATGTGTGGGAGGCATACATTGGTTTGGCCCAAAAAGGAGGGCCATCTCGAAGCAGGGGCTTACAGGTTATAGGTGGGTTTAAAGATTCTTTAGATTGTAATTGGCTAAAGACATGAAGCTTTGTCTAAAGAGGTGGAATGTTTTAACATAAACTGTTTACCAGAGGTAAGCCACCATTTGTTGCAAATAGAAGGCCTGCAGGTGTGTCTTGCATACCCTCAGGCCTGTTAATAGGTTACAAAGGAAGTCTCCAAGAAGGGAGCGGGGCATGTTAAGGCCTGTCTGACCTCCCTCCTCCTGGCAGGCAACTTTGCCCTTGAATATTCCTCCAGCCACGAGGGGGTCCATTCAGTCAGCCGGTAGGGGTTGAGGATTTTAGTTCACACTACTATTACTTGAGGAGAATTGATGCCTCAAGACATAGGCAGGTGGCGTTATTGTTTGGATGTTAACTTGAATCTTTAGGTCTGCGCAGGCAGCAGGTGTGCTGAGGGTACTCTGAGTGATCAAAGCAGCAATGGCGAGTAGCTGAGCTGCCCGGTGCTCTGTGTAAAAAATAGTGCAGAATGGGACTGGTGAGGTTTTAAAAGTTTAGGGAGTTAATTTCTTTATTTTTGCCACGACTTGACTTGTTTATTTAGTCTGACAAGGCTGCTCTTAGTAGAAGAGTGTGCTCTGATGGCTTGGATAGAAGATGTGGATTCGGAGCCATCTGCACTCCCAGATTCACTGCACCGTCATTCACGGCAGCCAAGATACGGAATCAATCTAAGTGCGTATTAGCAGATTAACGGATAAAGAAAATGTGGCATGTTTACATGCAACTGATATTATTTGGCCTTGAAGGAAGGAATTCCTGCCATTTATTTGTGACATCATGGAAGAATCTGGAGGACACTGTCTTAAATGAAATAAGCCGGGCACAGAAAGACACGTACTGCATGATCTCATGTATGTGCGGAATCTAACAAGTTTGAATTCATAGAAACAGAGAGCAAAAGGGTGGGTTTCAGGGCCAGAAGAAATGGGAAGATGTTGCTTAAAGGGTGCAAACTTTCATTTACGCGATGAATACGTTCTGGAGATTTGACGTGCAGCATGGTGGCTATAATGACTAATCCTGTAATGCATATTTGAAATTTGCCAAAAGAATAGTTCTTAAGTATTCACACCACACACACACACACACAAAAACTAAAGCAAAAGGTAACTTTTTGAGGTGATGGATATGTTAGGTAGCTTGATTGTTGCAATCATTTCACAATATGTATATATGTTGAAACACCATGTTGTACACCTTAAATTTTGTTGTGCTTCCTTAAGACGATTATTTTGGGGCCAGGTGCCACGGTGCGTGCCTGTAATCCCAGCTACTTGGGAAGCTGAGGATTGCTTGAACCCAGGACTTCAAGACCAGCCTGGGCAACACAGCAAGACCCCCCCCAGCTCAAAAACCAAAACAAATATTTTGGACTCTTTGTCAGACGGTTCATAAAGCTCCATTTCTTCAGAGTTGGCTGCTGGTGCTTTACTTTGTTCCTTTGGTCGTGTCAGGTCGTGTCAGGTTGCCATGACCTCCTTGTGGCCATGTTCTTCACTTGAAGAAGAAGGGACTTCCTCTGGTCTTTGCAGGTTGACATTGTCTGGCAAAAGCTCTGCGCCAGTCAGCCTGTCCGGATGTTCTGGGCAGGCTGTGTGGTGTGGTCCCTGGCTGGGCTTGCTGTCCCTGCTCGGACAGGCTGGCCCAGTGCCTGGCTCAGCAGGAGGGTGGGTCTGGCACTGGTTCATGGGGTTGGGCCTGGGGCGTGGATCCGCTGGGGCAGAGCCTGTTAATTGGGTCCACGGGGGCGGGCCAAGTGCCAGCCTGGTGACTGAGTCCCTGGGTGCTACACGGGTGCCAGGTTCAGCAGCAAACCGCTCACTTCACCCTCCTTCCCCCACGTGAAGGGCATCTCTCTCTGAGCTGCTCTCTGCAGGTTTGGATACCGTGAAATTGTCCCCCCCTGCCCTCTTCACTGTGTCTTCTTTCCGAGCTCCACCTTGGGTGCCACCTCAGCCCCTGTGAAAGTGTTTTCTCGCGTGGACGGCTGTTTAAATTGATATTTCTGCACGAGGGTGAGCCTGGGGAGTCCCGTCCCACCGTCTTGTGGACGTCGCTCCCTATCGTATTCTTTCTTTGCCAACGTTCTGGTTGCTCCGTGAAACTGGGGAGACCAGTAATGGGGGTGTAAAAGGGCCAGGTGTGTGGGCACTTAGAGTCCAGTGTGATCACGTTGTGGGGGACACAACTAAAGCTCGTTCGATGGCTGCTGCTGAGAGGGGTGTCGCGGCCTAAGGTGGCGCGTGTGGTCATGCGTAGCAATGATGTGATTTGTCACTGGAGACTTTGTTTTGTTTTGATTTTTTGAGACAGAGTCTCACTTTGTTGCCCAGGCTAGAGTGAGTGCCGTGGCATCAGCCTAGCTCACGGCA
The DNA here is from genome assembly GCF_040939455.1 of Microcebus murinus. Taxonomy (NCBI): domain Eukaryota; kingdom Metazoa; phylum Chordata; class Mammalia; order Primates; family Cheirogaleidae; genus Microcebus; species Microcebus murinus. The sequence goes on from NC_134126.1 coordinate 34,307,019, forward strand.
ACCTCAAACTCCTGGGCTCAAGCGATCCTCCTGCCTCAGCCTCCCGAGTAGCTGGGACTACAGGCATGTGCCACTATGCCCAGCTAATTTTTTCTATATATATTAGTTGGCCAATTAATTTCTTTCTATTTATAGTAGAGACGGGGTCTCGCTCTTGCTCAGGCTGGTCTCGAACACCTGACCTCAAGCGATCCTCCCGCCTCAGCCTCCCAGAGTGCTGGGATGACAGGCGTGAGCCACTGTGCCCAGCCATTAGAGACTTTTTGACATTTTTTTGTTCTTTGAATTTCTTCATGAAAAGCTGCAAACAGAGGTACAGTTGCTGTAGAAATATTGCTGCCCTCTTTCATGAAGACTCTTTTTTAAAAAAAAATTTAATATTTTAAACATTTTTTCTTTATTTTTATTAAAATTAATTATAAATTATTTTCTCCTCCTCCTCCTCCTCCTCCTCCTCCTCCTCCTCCTCCTCCTCCTCCTCCTCCTCCTCCTCCTCCTCCTCCTCCTCCTCCTCCTCCTCCTCCTCCTCCTCCTCCTCCTCCTCCTCCTCCTCCTCCTCCTCCTCCTCCTCCTCCTCCTCCTCCTCCTCCTCCTCCTCCTCCTCCTCCTCCTCCTCCTCCTCCTCCTCCTCCTCCTCCTCCTCCTCCTCCTCCTCCTCCTCCTCCTCCTCCTCCTCCTCCTCCTCCTCCTCCTCCTCCTCCTCCTCCTCCTCCTCCTCCTCCTCCTCCTCCTCCTCCTCCTCCTCCTCCTCCTCCTCCTCCTCCTCCTCCTCCTCCTCCTCCTCCTCCTCCTCCTCCTCCTCCTCCTCCTCCTCCTCCTCCTCCTCCTCCTCCTCCTCCTCCTCCTCCTCCTCCTCCTCCTCCTCCTCCTCCTCCTCCTCCTCCTCCTCCTCCTCCTCCTCCTCCTCCTCCTCCTCCTCCTCCTCCTCCTCCTCCTCCTCCTCCTCCTCCTCCTCCTCCTCCTCCTCCTCCTCCTCCTCCTCCTCCTCCTCCTCCTCCTCCTCCTCCTCCTCCTCCTCCTCCTCCTCCTCCTCCTCCTCCTCCTCCTCCTCCTCCTCCTCCTCCTCCTCCTCCTCCTCCTCCTCCTCCTCCTCCTCCTCCTCCTCCTCCTCCTCCTCCTCCTCCTCCTCCTCCTCCTCCTCCTCCTCCTCCTCCTCCTCCTCCTCCTCCTCCTCCTCCTCCTCCTCCTCCTCCTCCTCCTCCTCCTCCTCCTCCTCCTCCTCCTCCTCCTCCTCCTCCTCCTCCTCCTCCTCCTCCTCCTCCTCCTCCTCCTCCTCCTCCTCCTCCTCCTCCTCCTCCTCCTCCTCCTCCTCCTCCTCCTCCTCCTCCTCCTCCTCCTCCTCCTCCTCCTCCTCCTCCTCCTCCTCCTCCTCCTCCTCCTCCTCCTCCTCCTCCTCCTCCTCCTCCTCCTCCTCCTCCTCCTCCTCCTCCTCCTCCTCCTCCTCCTCCTCCTCCTCCTCCTCCTCCTCCTCCTCCTCCTCCTCCTCCTCCTCCTCCTCCTCCTCCTCCTCCTCCTCCTCCTCCTCCTCCTCCTCCTCCTCCTCCTCCTCCTCCTCCTCCTCCTCCTCCTCCTCCTCCTCCTCCTCCTCCTCCTCCTCCTCCTCCTCCTCCTCCTCCTCCTCCTCCTCCTCCTCCTCCTCCTCCTCCTCCTCCTCCTCCTCCTCCTCCTCCTCCTCCTCCTCCTCCTCCTCCTCCTCCTCCTCCTCCTTCTTCTTCTTCTGCTTCTTCTTCTTTTCCTTCTTCTTCTGCTTCTGCTTCTGCTTCTTCTTCTTTTCTTTTCTTTTTTTTCTCACCATAGAAGATGGAATCAATTTCATGGAGACTTGAGCTGCATCTGTGTAGGTCTTGAGTGTTTGGCAGCATTTAGTTTTATGTTGACGGACTCACCGCCCGAACATGATGCCACGCTTGCCGAACACACTGGATGCAGGACGTCGGCCGGAGAGGCTTCCGTCCTCCCCCGTTAATTGGCGCATGCCCACATGTGACCGGACAGCCCAGGGCCAGGTGAGTCAACACGGGCTGTGTGCCCATCCACTCCACACGCCTTGCAGGAACTGCCTGTGACCGGGGGTGCCCAGTGCAGCGGGACACTCCCACCCTCGTGTCTACAGGGCTTAAGGCTTGATTTCAGGGTGTGCTGGGGGGCTCCTACAAGCCGTTCCAGTGATTCCACAGTTCCTGTCCCGGCCTCATTCAGCTGCCAGGCTCCCCCGGGGAGCGCCCCCCAATCACAGTGGCAGAGTATGAGGCAACCAGAGCACCTGAATGTAGGGGACTGACATATATCTTCCTGGTTTAAGAATTAAATTTAGCGAGTAATGTGCATGTTCTGCCCAGAGCGTTTAAAAGCAAGGTGCTCCAGACAGGGTCGTTGTGATAAACAAGGCTGCTGCCTAGAGGCATAACAAAGGACCTGAGCTGCAAGTAAGCAAGAGCTGCCCAGCCCCACGGCAATGGGGGTCTGGAGGCTGTGCTGATTTCCTTCTGGTAGCTTCCACAGCAAGTAGAGTAAGATACAGAGTCTTTACCATAGCTGCAAACACCCTTCCCAGTCTGGCTGCTGCCTGTCTCTCTGCCCTTATCTCCCACCACTCCGACCAGCTATCCTGTGCCCTGGCTTTCCTTAAACCAAGGTGCCAAGCTGGTCCCAGACTCGGGGACTTTGCGTCATCTCCTCCCTCTGCCAGGGAGCCTTGTCCCCTGAATCTTCCCACAGCTCCTGTCTCCTCATCATTCCAGTTGCAGTTTAGATATCTTCCCCGTAGGGAGGCCTGCCTTGTCCAGCCTACTAATAGCTAGAGCAGTCGTCCACCCATCATTCTATCTCATCGTTCTGTTTTTCTTCTCCTTAGCACGTGCTTCTATCATACATTGTATTACTTATGCTACTTCTATCATGAATTTTATTACTCATGTATTTACATGTTTATTGTTGGTCTCTATTAACTAGAATATAAGCTCCATGAGGGCAGGGACTACGTGGCCTCTTGTGGTAGAAAGAATATGGGCTTAGGCAAAGAAGCTGAACTTCACCAGAGCAGAGCTGGCCTTATTCACCAGCTAGAGAGTGAGTATCAGGGACTCCAACTGAGCTTGGAAGCCAAGACACATAGAGTCTTCCAGGAGAGGTGGAGCCAGGCAGGGAAAGAGGAAGACAGCTTAAAACAAAAGGACAGAGGCTTTGGAGGCTTTGTTCAATTCAAAGGAAGAGGGCAAGGTCTGAACAGGACAAAGGCAACCACATGACACAGCCTACAGCCAGGGAGGCAACTCAGAGAAGAAGTAGAAAGCACAATAGATGAACAGCAGAAGATTAGATTTGAACCTTGGCTCAGGAAGCGAGTGACTAAGCTGCTCACGAAATAATTAATTGCCAAATCAAACCCACACTGGCAACTGTTTCTAGTATCCATTTCCAATAATAGACACCTTGCGTAGGTAGACAGCTTATCTTCATTCGCCTTTTCTCTGTAGACACCCACGTTCCATTAAAAAAACAAACCCTATTATATAATTTGTTTTCCAATACGTGATTTTAACATAAGGGTTACAAACTGTATGTTGAATGAAGTTTCATACCACAAATACATAAAACAAATATAAAATGACAAAGAGTCATAAGGTTTTATTTTCTATTTTTATGAATGTTCATAGAGAATTATACTCTAATTTTGCTTTTTCACCTTTGGAATCAGGAAATCCAGTTTCTAGACAAAGCTTTTCCTTAAAAGATGCAGTTTGTCTATGTTCAGAAAGTTTCTTTCAACTTTAGCTTTCATTACCTGTAGAGCGAGGGACTATGCACTAGCATCTCTTTTAGTTTCTTACATGAATGCTTTTGTAAAATCTTACATCTTGTACCAAGAACTCTTAAAAATGGTCTGACTACACAAGTGTTTAGTACTGCTTGTAACTGGTCTTTAAACATATCAACAAGGTAGCACCTTGGCTGAAGCTTGGTTAGAAAAAAAGCCGTCAATAAGGTAATATTACCATATTACCATATGGTAATAAATGCATCTGAAATAAAATACTGACCCACTTGAGCTTTGCTCACTTTGGCTTTGAGAGCGAGAAATTGAGAGTGAGAGAGTGAGTGAGAGACAGGGAAGGGAGATGCATATCTGTTTTTGGAAGGGGAAAAAAACAAAACAAATGCTTTTGAAAATGGCCAGTAGTATTATGCAGGCTGACTTCTATTCCCTGGCGCCTCTGGCAAACTTGGGAAAGTGCATTCTTCCACCCAGGCCTTCCTGGAATAAAGTGTCCCTGGAGAGCTGGCTTCCTGCTTCATCGTCTGTGGTACCTGTTTTACCTACTGGTCTCTACCTCACAGGACTGTCGAGAGGCCTAGCTAATAAAAAACAGTCATAAAGCACTTGGCAAAACCACAACAGCCATAAAAAAAAGAATAAATGCAAACGTGGGTAAGGCTCCTCTCTCTGGTGTGTATGTGGAGTCTTTGTGCATGAAATTATATAGTGACTCAAATGTGAAGAAACTTTTTTCCCTTTTTTGTTTTTGCTTTCACAAACTGGGAGGAGCTTTTCCAACTGGTTTGCTGGAGTGAGTCGTTTCAAACTCAACAGTAGGCTGCCTGATTTAAAGCCTTCCTTCTAATCCTAATAGTAGGCCTCTCGCCATGAACTCATGCACACATTACTTAAGGATTCATACCTGCTTATTTAAAGAGGAAGTACAACCTGTTTGTGTTAAAAGTCATAGAGGTAAATCAGTGGGCTGTGTGGTATTCAAGGGCTTTAGTTATGTCATCACAGAATAGGAATTAGCAGCACCCATTTGGCAGTTTTCTGGAGCAACTGGGGATAGCCCAGTAGTACCCTGTTTCCCCGAAAATAAGACCTGCCCATAAAATAAGCCCCAGCAGGATTTTTAAGCATTTGCGCAATAGAAGCCCCACCCCGAAAATAAGCCCTAGTGACGGGCGTGGCTGCGCAGCGCGTCTGCACAACCCGTGCATTTGGTTGCCGAGCGGGAAAGAAGATGAGCAGCCCTTCTCATCCGCCCCGTGAGAGCTCTATGGCTCGACAGGAGAGATTGAGGCCAGTGGTTCTAAAGGGACTAGGGTCACAAGACATTCAGGATGGAATACGGGGTTTGGAGAGTTATGATGATGTTTCAGGAGAAGACGACTTAGCTATATTTGAATCAGTGTAGATTATTGAACCGTACTTAAAAAAAATAACACATCCCCTGAAAATAAGCCCTAGGGTGTCTTCTTGAGGAAAAATAAATATAAGACTCTGTCTTTTTTTTTTTTTTGAGACAGAGTCTCGCTTTGTTGCCCAGGCTAGAGTGAGTGCCTGGCGTCAGCCTAGCTCACAGCAACCTCCAACTCCTGGGCTCAAGCGATCCTCCTACCTCAGCCTCCCGAGTAGCTGGGACTACAGGCATGTGCCACCATGCCCAGCTAATTTTTTCTATGTATATTATTTGGCCAATTAATTTATTTCTATTTTATAGTAGAGACGGGGTCTCGCTGTTGCTCAGACTGGTTTCGAACTCCTGACCTCGAGCAATTCGCCCGCCTCGGCCTCCCAGAGTGCTAGGACTACAGGCGTGAGCCACCGCGCCCGGCCGAGACGGAATTCTTTTCATGAGAGGAGTAAATAAATTCCCACCAAACTAAGAAGCACTTGGCCAGTTTCACGGTGCTGACATCCCGCTGTCCCCTCCTTTCCAGAGAATATGACAGGCAGAAGCCGTCTTACCAGATGCGTCCCTCCGTCTTGGGTCTGTGGCATCAGAAGCAACAGCAGAGGTAAGATGGTATCCACACTCTTGAATCCCAGGAGAACTCTCAGTCCTGGTTTATTTTTTGTCTTGTTCCTATTTGCAGTCGTAAAATATGGGGAATGGGTTGTCAAATATTTTGGAGTTTTAAGTCTTTGTCTGTTATTCAAAGGGTACCTTCTGCTTTGGAATGCCACCTTTTGACCTGGTATTCGAGTTCTGAGTTCTGTTTGCTGGCATGTTGCATTTCTTTTTTCCTTCTCGAATCGATCATACATAATTACATGCGATATTTGCTTAGTTATTCCCTTGTATTTTGGGAGAGCAGAACTTGGTACACAGCAATTTGTTTTGCCCATTTCTTTATTCACGTTAGGATTAGGGTTGCTTATATGGGTTGATTCTCTTTTTATGTTTCCTTCCAGTACATTCTAAGGACATTGCTCGTTGGATATGCTTACTCATTCTCCCGAGGGTATTAGATGGGTGTGAGCAGAGCTGACATGCAATGAAGATGCTTTTATGTGTGTGGAGTATCTGGTGGGTGGGGTTAAGAAGTTTTTTTCCCACGCAATGCCACAGGGTTACACCAACACTGTGCTCTTTCTTGAGGCCCAAGTGACACTCCGCAAAGAATCCCCGAAGAAAGTTTGCCTCCTGTGATTACAATCTGTTGGCGATATTCTGCTTCAAATATCCTTTGTTCTTAACTACAAGGATTGCTTTAGGATTTCCAATGTCTCGAAGACTGAGGAACAAAGATAAGGGGGAACAAGCAGAAGCTGGTCAGAGGTAAGATAATTTATCCTATGGTTTTGGGCAAATCTCTTGAAAAAAGGCGGAAGGAGAAGATCTCATGCCGTGCTGTATTATTTTTGAAAGTCTTGCTATCTTTTCCACTAAAAAGTTTAACAGCAAAAGAGACAAACCCTTCTTCATCATTTACTATTTGAATTTCATAAATATTTGGATATGTTCAGATTTGGTGATAAAGATGTAAACATTTATCTGAGCCCTTTTGTCTACAAACTGGAAGATACCTTTTTGCTGGAGTTGGCTTTCAAATCTACGTAGAACGCTAGCATTATATGCTACGAGGTGTGAAAGCAACTCAGAGAAGCATCTTTCGGGAAAGATATGCTCCCATATCCTTTCCTTTTCCTTCTCTGTATTTTAAAAGAACTTCATATGTCTCACGGAGGGAGATTTTATCTTTAGATTCAAATTCATGATATTGTCGCTAAGTGTTAAAAGAACAATCTACTTGGAGAATTTTTTTTTTTTTTTTTTTTTTGAGACAGAGTCTCGCTTGTTGCCCAGGCTAGAGTGAGTGCCGTGGCGTCAGCCTAGCTCACAGCAACCTCAAACTCCTGGGCTCAAGCAATCCTGCTGCCTCAGCCTCCCAAGTAGCTGGGACTACAGGCATGCGCCACCATGCCCGGCTAATTTTATATATATATTAGTTGGCCAATTAATTTCTTTCTATTTATAGTAGAGACGGGGTCTCGCTCTTGCTCAGGCTGGTTTCGAACTCCTGACCTCGAGCAATCCGCCCGCCTCGGCCTCCCAGAGTGCTAGGATTACAGGTGTGAGCCACCACGCCCGGCTGGAGAATGTTTTTCTTAACAACACTGTCCAAGTTGATATTAAAAGGCAGGTCCTGATAATGTGATTTTTAGATGGTTTTCTAAGGGCTTCAAAAACTTTGACTTAAATAATTTTTAGAAAGAATTCTTCTGTAATAAATGAAGTAGGCAATACTATTAATAAATTTCACCTAAGAACAATAATACAAGGCTGTGCAGAGTTAGATTCTAGGGAGTGCCTGACTTGGCTACATGCTGAATACAACTCAAGAGAGGGTTGTATCTAATAGCTCATTTCTGGCTGGGCACGGTGGCTCACGCCTGTAATCCTAGCACTGTGGGAGGCTGAGGCGGGCGGATCGCTTGAGCTCAGGAGTTTGAGACCAGCCTGAGCAAGAGCAAGACCCCATCTCTACTAAAAATAGAAAAACCGGCTGGGCATCATGGCACACACCTGTAGTCCCTGTTACTCAGGAAGCTGATGCAGGAAGATTGCTTGAGCCCAGGAATTTGAGGCTTCCGTGAGCTAGGCGTCTGGCACTCTCTCTACTCAGGGCAACAGAGTGAGACTCTGTCTTTAAATCAATCAATCAATAAATGCTCATTTCTGAGTTAATTGTTTGCAACTCAAAATCTTGATATAAATTGGGGAGGCTCACGGCCCACATGAGTCTAGTTAAGTTATACTGAACCTGAAGCATTGTTAATGTTATTATTTTAGAAATACCATTCTAGAGCTTACAATAGTGTTTCTCATTCCACACTCCGAAGGGAAATGGTCCCGGGTATCAGTCACTCTTCACGTCTGTCCAAGGCGTATTTCTGCTGCACTCAGTGTGCAGAGGTTGTGGGGTGGGGAGCCAGAGGTTTCCTTTGTGGTTGTCACGGTACATTGGAAAACAGGGCAGGCTGGCTCACTAAAGCCCTGAACCTGGATTTGTCCACACCATGAATATGCAAGGATGTGTGAGTCAGGGACTATGTGGGTCTTACGGCTCGAGGAGCGTGAACATTATTAGGTGGATAAAATGTTGTTAATTTTTTTTACGATACTATAATCAAAACTAGACAATCATGGTGATCAAAACTTTCATGAAAACCAACGAAGAAATTCAGAATTAAATGTTTAAAAAAAATTTTTTTTAATGCATTCAAGGGCAGGCAATCAAATAAGCAATAATTGGAGGGTAGAGGAGGGGGGAACGAGTAAAAGTAGCCCCAAGAGCCACCTTTCATCTTGAGGGTATTTGTTAAACTGTATGAACTGGAGTGTTTGTTGTCATGGTCTTATGGGGCTTGAGACAAACCCTTCCTAATGTGAGAAATCCCACACGATTCCCCTCATGAAGCTGACACCCCAAAAGGATTCCAGGAAAATTGTCTCAAACAGTGGAGCAGGGTCAAGAGGAAAATGGTTTTCCAGAGGATTCACAGCTACATGCCAGATCTCACATGTGTGGTCTGGAAAATTTCAAGCTGAGAATTTAGCATGAAGTGGTCCTGAACTGCTAACAACTCCAGGCATCTACCATCAGTAAATGAGTATCCCATCCAGAGAGCTCCTCTTTATTTCAGACCTTACTCAATTTCCATATACAAAGCTCCAAGGGTCAGATAACATAAAAAGAAATCAGCACACATACAAGAAAACAAAGGTCCTATTAGTAAGAACCAGCAGGAAAAGAAATTCAGATAGCAGAATCAGATCCACAAATGCTTCAGATGTTGGAATTTCCAGAAATAGAACTTAAAGTATGTACATTAAATATATTTTAAGAAATTATGGAGAGGCTTAAAATATGGGTTAAGATGAAGCAGATTTAGTCCGGGAGTGGTGGCTCATGCTGTAATCCTAGCACTTTGGGAGGCCGAGGCTGGTGGATCACTCAAGGTCAGGAGTTCAAAACCAGTCTGAGCAAGAGCGAGACCCGTCTCTATTATAAATAGAAAGAAATTAATTGGCCAACTAAACATATATATATATGAGAAAAATTAGCCGGGCATGGTGGTGCATGCCTGTAGTCCCAGCTACTCGGGAGGCTGAGGCAGGAAGATCACTTGAGCCCAGGAGTCTGAGGTTGCTGTGAGTAAGCTGATGCCACGGCATTCTAGCCTGGGCAACAAAAGTGAGACTCTGTCTCAAAAAAAAAAAAAAAAAAAAGATAAAGCAGATTTAAAAAAATAACCAAAAATAACTTTAGAAATAATATAAATTAAAAATTAAGCGGATGACTTTAACAGATGCGACAAAGCTGAAGAATTAGTGAACATGATATTTTTTTTTTTTTGAAATTAACCAGAATCCAGCCCAGAGAGATAAAGGGAGAAGTATATGAAAGAGATGTTAAGAGACACGGACAGTATTACAGAATAACGGGTATATAATCAGCATCCCAGAAGGGAAAAAAGAAAAAAATGGATTTCAGAATTTTCCAGAACTGATGAAAGTGACTAGCCCAGAGTCCAAGTGAACCAAAGAAACCAAGAAAGATGAATTTAAAAACATCTACATCTAGATATTCATGGTGAAACTTTAGAAAACTACAGACAAAAAGAAAAATCTTCACTGAAGCCGGAGAGAAAAGGTATCGTCGGGTGGCAGCTGTCTGTTCTGAGTTCTTGGTGTGCTCTTGGCCGAAGAATGGCCAGACACCCCAAAAGCAAGGCAGGCACGAAGCGAAGTTTCCTGGGGACGGGCGAGATAGGCTCACAGAGCGAGAGTAAGACACATTCACCGAAGACGGCAAACAGACCCCCGATCCTAGCAAAGGGCTCTGGTTGTGGTCTGGGGTCCTGTTTTACAGTGTCCGGAGCGGGCCCTCTTCCTGGCCCAGACCCCACCGCTGAACCACTCTGATGGACAGCTAACAACACGATGGTGAGCCTCGGGTTACTCTAGGTCGCTTTCCAAACCCTGTTGAGCCCGGGCTGCCTGGCCTGGGCCCTGGGGATTTCCCCGAATTCCTTTGCAGATTAGCAGGTGCTCAGGGCGGGGTCAAGGTAGGGCAGCAGGCAGACCGGGCACCCCGGGCACCGCCCTTGTACTTCTTCCCCAGGTAGGGCAACTGCTAGAGGCAGCGCCGGGGCGCGGCACCCACTTTTGTTTCTAGGATAGTTGGACGTCCCTTGCTATATCTACCTAGCAATATTGCCCATCAAGATTCCTTTCTAAGTTCAAATTGTAATTGGGAACCTAGAAGACAGTGTAGTATATATATATATATATATATATATATATATATATATATATATGTGTGTGTGTGTGTGTGTGTGTGTGTGTGTATATATATATATATATTTTTTTTTTTTTTTTGAGACAGAGTCTCACTTTGTTGCCTGGGCTAGAGTGCCATGGTGTCAGCCTAGCTCACAGCAACCTCAAACTCCTGGGCCCAAGCGATCCTCCTGCCTCAGCCTCCTGAGTAGCTGAGAGTACAGGCATGTGCCACCATGCCTGGCTAATTTTTTCTATATATATTAGTTGGCCAATTAATTTCTTTCTATTTATAGTAGAGGCAGGGTCTCGCTCTTGCTCAGGCTGGTTTCAAACTCCTGACCTCAAGCAATCTGCCCGCCTTGGCCTCCCAGAGTGCTAGGATTACCAGTGTGAACCACCGTACCTGGCCGACAGTGTAATATTGATAATATGCAGAAGGAAATAATTGTAAACTCAGAATTCTTTATCTGTGAAAATATTTTTTGCAGAATGAAAGAGAAATAAATACATTCCCACTGAAACAAAAAAGTGACAGAATATGCCAGTGCTTACAGCGTATATTTTAGGCAGAAGGGAAGAGATTGTAGATGGAAGTTCTAAGATGAAAATAAGAAAGAAGAGCAAAATAAGCGGTAAATTCTGGGTAAATCTAAACAAACATTGACTGTATAAAACAACTTTCCTAATGTGTCATGTATTGTAGTTTTTTCTTTTGAGACAGAGTCTCACTCTGTTGCCTGGACTAGAGTGCTGTGGCGTCAGCCTAGCTCACAGCAACCTCAGACTCCTGGGCTCAAGGGATCCTCCTGCCTCAGCCTCCCGAGTAGCTGGGACTATAGGAATGTGCCACCATGCCTGGCTAATTTTTTCTATACATTTTTAGTTGGCCAATTAATTTCTTTCTATTTTTAGTAGAGACATGGTCTCACTCTTGCTCAGGCTGGTTTTGAACTCCTGACCTTAAGCTATCCGCCCACCTTGGCCTCCCAACCACCATTCTATTTTAATTTACCTCTCCCATCAATTGAATTATTTCAAGCAGATGCAAATTCAATAACAGAAAATGTCAACAACACAATCATCATACTTGATCAAGCACATATATTTAGAACACTGTACCCAAAAGCTGCAGAATGTATACCCTTTACAAACCCATGCAAAACATTTAAAATAAGTCTCAAAGCATTTAGAAAGATTAATAGCTTATAGACCATGTTCTTTGACTATTACCATCCTGAAAAATGTTAATATTAATTGTTGAGTAGGAAATATCATTGCTGAAATATGATCTTAATATAATCTTGGGAATATGTAAGACTAATTTGAAGGTTTGCCCTTCATACACCTCCCTCTGTCAGTCATTTGGGAAGTTCTATATGAAATGGGTGTTACTAAAATTATACCACTGGTTTCACTAAACATATTATCAAGATAAATATATACTAAATCCTTTTTCCAGTACTTTTAAAAAATCATGCATGTAAATCATGTCCATCTGTGTGTCTATCCCTTTTGCCTCAGTAATATCAGAATAGATAAATCTCTTTATTACCGTCAGCCTAAAGGCTGGTTTAAAAACAATTGCTCTGGGCTGAGGTATGCAGGCGTAGTATCTTCCCTCCAGACACTTAATGTAAATTGAATAAATGATGATTTTATATTATGCAGGGGTATGACTGTCACTTAAAAAAAATCCCAACAATTGATGGGGAAAACCATTGTGTTAGTGTTTCCTCACTCCCAATTAAAAACATCTATGTAGGCACCCCACGTATGGTTTTTTTCCTTTGGAGAAGAATTAATTATAATGAAAGAAGAAGTTTGAGAAATTCAGTAACACTTGGAGCAGAAGTGGTTTTTAGTTTATACAATATTTTTCAAGGTTTTGGAGTATGGTAGAAGAACCTTAGGTAGAAAAAGCTTTATTTGGGGAAAAATAAAATCCCTTATCTGGTATAGTTTGCCTAATTGTGAAACTGAAATTCACAGAATAATTTATCAAAAGACAACACACAGTTGCAGCACTTTTTTACTCGATCATATGGCTCATGTGGTATATACAATTAATCATTGCCATTTTATGAATGTAGGAACCGAGAAACTAAAGTTAAGTGTCTCACCCCAAGTCGAGCTATGACAACTCATTATGCTAAAATATAATTTTTTTTGTTGTTGTTGTTTCCCAGTTATGCTCTGTCCTCAGTTTTGATCCATGGCTCTACAATCTATGTCATTTTGTTGACCGAGTCACACCCAATTTTGGTAAGAAACTTTAAGATTGTCGAAATTGGGTTTAACTTCAGGTTCCCTGATTCTAAACTCTTTAATTCCTGAAACTCCTTGTCTGACTCTTACGCCTCATGACTCACACGACATTCAGACCGCATTTCCTCTCATCCTCTTACCTTCTGCATGAATAAATTCTGAAGCCACCCACCCCCATGTGGATGACAACCACTGTGGCGGCCATGCGACAAGGGTGGCAATTCAGCTGGGCAATTTAGGCCTTCCCCGGAAGAGGCCTGCGTTCACAGCTCTGCTGTGCACAACCCTTTCAGCGTCCGTCATGGGACTTTTTCTATAGCACACCTCTTCTCGGTGGATCCTAACTGCGAGGCGGCAGAGCAGGAGGGCGAGAGGCAACGTGCAGTAGTAGAAGTAAACAGCCTCAGATACATCTGGTTCGATTCCCAGCTTTGCCATTACCCACTGGCTCATTTGCAAAGTGCTGATGCAAGGACCCCCCGCAGAGCGCGCTGGGCGAGGCAATGCACTTAGGCGCCTCAGTGCTCTGCAAACCGGCCCTCCCACGCGCACTCCGGGGGCGCCCTCCCCGAACTCCCCCGGCCTGTCAGTCTGCGAGGCCTGTCCCCACTCGAGTGTGTCCCAGAGTTGGTGTCTGGCTGTGCTGCAGTCCGCGGTACGGCAATGCCTGCCTCCCACGTGTGCAGGCAGGTGCAGCACTGTCATTGGGCCACTCGACAGGGCTGCGTTGCAGGTGCACACGTCTGAACATTCCAGAACCAGGGCGGGGTGTGTGTGTGTGTGTGGGGGGTGTAGGTCTGGAACTCAGAGAGCCTTAACCAGGCCTCAGCTGGAGGGAGTTAGGTGGAGCCAGGAGCATCCACTTGAGCCCTGAATTTGCAGTCTGCAATGAAAAGAGCCCCCTTCCGTGTGCGCGTGACGTGCAAAACCCTGCAAGCCGAGGTCCTGTTTGTTCCAGGTGCGTCGCCGCGTGTGTGTGTGTGTGTGTGTGTGGCGGGCGGGAGGTTGCAGCCTCCAGGCCCTGCAGCTTGGACTGTTCTGGAAAGGGAGCCGGCCGGTTGGCCCCGGGCTGAGGACTCGGGGCGCCCTGACTCTCGGCTCGGCCGCAGCGCCGCGCGTGGCCGTCAGGGCCGCCGGCACCTGCGCCCCTCGGCCGCCCGGGCCCGGCCCCGCCTCCCCGCCACCCCGCCGGCCCAGGTGGAGCGGCCGGCGCGTCCCCGCGCCCCTGCCCGGCCGCCACCGACTTCCTGGTCTGCAGGAGGCGCCGGAGCTGAGCGGCCGGCTGCGGCGGCGGAGCGGGGGCGGCGGCCGGCGGGGCGCGGGGGCGGCGGCCGCGCCGCTGCTGTCACAGAGGCCGGGGGCGGGGTGGGGTGGCGGCGGGGAAGCGCCGGGCGCGGCCGACATGGAGCCGCCGCCGCCGCCGCGGCTGTGAGGAGCCGGCTTCCCGGCGGGCTGGCTGGCTGGCGGCGGCCGCGCTCCGACATGCAACCATGGACCGCAGGACCAAGTGAGTGCGGCCGGCCGGCGGGCGGGCTCTCCCCGGGCGACGTCCCCGGCTCCTCCGCGCCCCTCAGCGCCGGCCCGGCTACGGAGGACGCCGGCGTGGGCGGGCGGCCCGACCCCGAGCTCCGGCCGGCGGGGCGCGCTAGGCCGCAGAGCCTCCCCGGCCTCGCGTCCCGGCCCGGCGCGGCCCCCTGAGGGGAGAGCGCGGGGTCTGCGGCCGCGCAGGGCCCCGAGCGCGTCCGACGGGGCTTCCTGGTCGCTGCCGTGAGTGGCGTCCGGGGGAGGCGGAGTGTGGGGGGGGGGAAGCGGTTGTTATTTGAATCTTAGCGTCCAGATGGCCGTTTCTCCCGTCGTCGTGTTTACCGGTTTCGTCTCGGGTGTTTCCCCTGCCGGGTCTTCCCGTGGACCGGGCCCTGGCGCTTGCAGAACGCCGCCCGGCCGGTGGTGTTTGTGTGTGTGTGTGTGTGTGCGCGCGCGCGCGCTCAGGTAGTCGCCAGGGGCTGTTTTACTTCAGGAGATGAGGTAAAAAGCAGTTTGTTTTTTTTTTTAAATTTATCTCAGGAAATTATGAGAGGAGAAACATTTTGGTTGCGTTTAGTGTCTCCGCCTCTCCCTAGCGAGGGTTAGAGGCGCGCCCTCCCGCTCCGCGACGCTCCCTCAGAGGCGGGTCTAGACCCCCAAACCCCGCGATCCCGAAAAGCGGGTTTAATGACCATGGTGGTTTTATTTCCAGGTGTCTTAGAGGCGTCAGTTTTGTGGTTTTTTTTTTTTTTTCTTTCTCCCGAGACTTTCTTTGGGAAGAATTCCTGCCCTCGCCCCTCCTTCGCTCCCCGCGCCGCCGGAGTTGCTTGTGGCGCCGGGCAGGGCCTCTGGGTTCCGCGGGAGCTCGCCCGGCCGTGCGTGCACTTGCGCACCTCAGGCACTGCGGGCTGTTAGGAGACCTGTGTGTGACTTGGAATTATCTTCCTCGTTGTTTGGCATCGCGGCGGGAAGGGGGAGTAGGAAAGTGTGGATACTTTTTGGCACGAATTGGAGGGAGAGAAAGGCTGGAGAAGGAATCAGTCGAGAGATTTTCCCCACTGAAGCCAGTTAAATAGTGGGAGGGCTGAGGACGTGTGCATTTGTGAATTGATTTACATGGCTTGTCACTCTCTGTGTTTCTAGACTCATGTCTTGTAATAAAATTTTTTTTTTTTTTTTTTTTTTTTTTGAGACAGAGTCTCGCTTTGTTGCCCAGGCTAGAGTGAGTGCCTTGGCGTCAGCCTAGCTCACAGCAACCTCAAACTCCTGGGCTCGAGTGATCCTTCTGCCTCAGCCTCCCGAGTAGCTGGGACTACAGGCATGCGCCACCATGCCCGGCTAATTTTTTATATATATATTAGTTGGCCAATTAATTTCTATTTTTATAGTAGAGACGGGGGTCTCGCTCTTGCTCAGGCTGGTTTCGAACTCCTGACCTCGAGCAATCCGCCCGCCTCAGCCTCCTAGAGTGCTAGGGTTACAGGCGTGAGCCACCGCGCCCGGCTTTTTTTTTTTTTTTTAAATCAGTGTTTATTTAGAAGTCAGAGCTGGCTTTAGTCTCCCGAAGGAAGTCCGTGCACACGTAACTGTGTGTGTCTACTCAGGTCTCGTTAGCAGGGATAACTGAGAGGTGTTAACACTTTGGACTTGTGGTATCAGACTGTGCTCGTTTTTTGTACCCTCTGATGGAGAGAGAGAGAAAGCAGAACTCTGTTTTGAAGAAAACAGTTGTCATCATAGATTTCAATTTACGATTCGAAATTTAACCAGTAAAATAGGCTAAACGTGTGGCGAGTTAGTAAAGAAAAGTCAGTGAGTTCTGGATGCTGCAAAGCAACCTTACAGTTTGAAGTGGGAGAATTGAAGACGGGGGCTGGTGTCCAGTTTCCCCAATGTTAATTGGTATAAAAGAAGTCTTTTGTTTTGTTAGCTTTGGAGTCTCTGAATAGTTTGCTACTTTAAACATGCTTTAGTACCGTAAATACATGTCAAAGAAAGTGTATGCAAAGTGTCCCATTCGTGGAGCATTATAAATGTCTCATGGTGCTCTATTAATAGCACCTGGCAGGTGGAACCAGATATTCATCATTTACACTCAGATTGCGAGTCCTTGGAAGAAAGACTGAGAGCTTGTGTTAAGCTCTGTTGGCAGGCTATAAAAACACTCAGGGACACGCTGGCCTTCCAATTTTGATGCAATAAGATAAAAGCAATGATTTGCATTTATACAGCACTTCATTTGTAATGTAATTGCACATATGTTATTTAACTTGTAATACAATTATTCTGTGAAGTGGACAAGGCACTGTATTTTTTTTCCTAAGGTAAGAAAACAGTCTCAGAGGTTAAATGCTTTTCCCCGAGTCTCAGATCTCATCTGCTAAATATCAGTAATATTAAATTTCTAATCTGAGAAAGCATTTTCATTGTTACTTCTGCTATACCGTAGTCATATAGTTACATTTAATATGTTGAGACAAGAACAAGATTAGTCTTAGAATTAAGAAAATACAAGCTTTATGGAGATGCTTACTTGTTATAGGAAATAAGTATAACAAAGTTTTTTTTTGTTTTTTTTTTAGGGCCAATCCAGAAAGAACCTTTGACTTGGTATTGAAAGTGAAATGTCATGCCTCTGAAAATGAAGGTATGTGTGTTCTGTTAATTCTTAAAATAACTGAAGGAGTCTGTCAAAGTAAGTGTTAATATTCTGGACAGCTGGAACATGATAATATCAGGAAAATAATAGTACTCCATGTGTATTCTGCACTGGGTCTCAAGTTTCTGGTAATAAACTAGATGCTAGGTCTTTGCCTGGGGTTATAGAAATCATTAATGTTATCTGTGCAGCTTGAATTTCAGGTGTGTGTTAAGCCCATATAACTTACAACTCAACTGTACCATGATTCATTGATTTACTGTTAGTTTTGGGAAAGGGTATGCATTTTCATTTTCTTTCATTTGTGTTTGAAAATTTAGCATCTTTTTAAAAACATGAAGGCAAATTCTCTGCCAGTATCCATGGAGGCTGCACCAGTTCCCTTCTGATGTTTCTGGAATGCAGAATGTGGACTGAGTAGCCCCTTGGGTTGGGTTTGCTTCAGTAGCACAGCACTTTCAGAGAGAGATAAACAATAGCGTGACATTACTTGGAAAGGTTTCAGCTGTCAGTTCTATGTGATTTCCTGAAAAGATGAGAGTATAGTACTTTAATATGGTGATTTTTATAGTTTCCCCCCACTTTTGCTACATTGTATATGTGCATGTGTGTGTAAGGGGGCCTGGGTAGCAGATAAGAGTAAGGAATGTTTCCTTGCTTGTTCTTTTAATATTTATTTGCATGCTGTATCTTCATAGGTGGCTCCAGCATAGGACCGTACTCGCAGTGTACTTAGATCCTGGATAGCATGACGATTAAGTGTGGGGTTTTGTGGAGGCTAGTCAGCTATCCTAAAAGCCTCGGTGGAAAGTTTGCTGACACTCTTAGCTCCAGAAACAAGCCAGCAATTACCTTCTCTTAAGCAATTTAGAGATGTACACCTTAAAATAGAGGAGCCCCACCCAGCTGTGGTGAAATGGGCATGGCTAATTTTAGGTAGGAAGTCACACATGGTTCTGGCTCCACCAGCTCTGCCCACTGCACTTCTGCCCTGTTTGAACTACTGCTGTCATCAGGTACGGCCACCGACAAAGAGTGATCCTGAGTTGTAGGGAGCATTTTCTGATTAAAGAGGTTATTCTGTGTTGTCCTACATGGAATAAAGTTTGTCCATTTGCATTCTTTCCAGGCCCAACCTAGTCCTCTTTGCAGAATGGGTACTAAAAAAATGGATATATTATTTTTTCAGCTCCAGTTTAAATCTATTCTATAGTGTGTTTGTTATGAATTAATCTTGAAAATAACAACCATAATGTTACCTAAGGTGTATGGAATAATGCTTACCTAATGCTGTTTGCAAAATAGGCGAAATTCATTTGGAAAACATGGATTTTCCATAATTTTAAATTCATGCTAAAGTGATCTTGAAAGATCAGTCTGCCTTATGTAACGTTCAGTCTATGCATGAGTAAGAAAGGAGATGCTAACCTTTTCATAAAGACTTCTGAGTGGTTTACTCCCACCTTCCTCCCTTCACTCTTTCCTGCTTTTCATGAACTGGTCATTTCAGTTTGTATCTTCTACTTCTGCCCTGCTTTTATTACTTTCCTGTCTTTTTGCTGTTACTATTTAAATCACTAGTTTTTAGAAACATCTTCATTTGTATTGTAAGTTTATCCAGCTTAGTAAAATTTGAAATACAATAAATGATTAAAGTAAGCAATTTTGGCTTCTCTATAGGTTGCAATTAATGCATTCTATATGGCTAATTGGCACAAAATTCTAAAGATTTTATTAAAAGCTAGACTCAACCATGCAAAAACCAGTAATCTTTCGTCTTTTGAAGAAGAACTTAAATAGTATGAATATAACTAATATTTTAGGGTCTAAAAAGCAATAACTTTTTGTGCCCTAAAAATTAATGCTATCTATAGCTAAGAGGGCTATAAAAGTAAAATTTTATGTTGAATTGAGTGTTTTATGTAATGTTTTCTCTATTTTCTGTTTTATTGCTAAATCCCAAATGGAAAAAGTACAGAAATTATTTAAAAACTTATTGGGATATCCCTATCTGTCATGCTTATTTGTTTTAATAAGAGTCTAATATGTGCATCAACTTGTTTAAAGTAGGATAATTTTTTTTAATTAACATTTAACTGGGCATGGGTGAAGTTCTTATATAATAATAGACTTGGAAAACAAAATGTATGAATTAGAATGTTTTGGGATACAAATATAAAACTGATTTTAATAATGTGGGAACTTGATAGTTCCTATAAGAGGATGTCAAATATCCAGGTTCTTTCTGCATCTCAGCTCCGCCACCCACAGCAGTGGTGTCATTAGAAGGCTTCCATTCCTTGTGCGTGTGAGGTGGCTGTCAGTGGAAGCTGGAACTCTGCTTTCTCATTTATGATTTTGGGGGTGACAGAAACTGGCTTTTCACTGCTCTCTCTTTTAGAGCCAGAAAAGATCTTTCCCCAAATTGCCCAGTAAACCCTCCTTGTGTCCTAGTGGCCAAAGTTGGCACGGCCATCTCTGAAATAATTACTGGCTGGGTAGAAGTAGAGGAGTGGGTGGCAAGGCTGTCATGATTGATTTGTTAAATAATTGGCAAGGAAGAGATGTTGGGAAATCAATTAAATTGCTCTTTGTAAAAGAACACCCAGAAGACTGGTTTATTTTTTGATGACTATTTGATCTCATAGAAAATAAGCTCAGGGTAAAAACTTGGTTTATACTAAGATTCATGATACTCTGTTGTGATATTTGGTATGCTGCTTTTGTTCTTTTTTTTTTAATAGAGAAGTTTACATTTTTTCCATTTATCCTGAATAACTTAGATCCTAAGAGAGACAAGTTATTGTTACTAAGGTTTAGTGGTTTGAAATGGCATTGGTTGTTAAAATATGATACCGCTAGTTTTGGTAAGATTATGATCTTTATCTGATCTATTGCTGTTTGGACTTGTTTCAAAGATAACACATTGGTTTTTTTTGAAAACACATTTTATTACAGAATGCTCTAGAAAATAGCATGCCAGTTTCATAGGGAGGGCCTCACAGGTACAAAAGTTGCTGTCAGAGGGGTTGGTAGTGTTTCCCCTGTGTGTCAGTGGGATTGGTTCTGGCGGTGTCTGGTGGACAGGTTATGGCATCTTTTGATCATGGGGGTTTCCCTGGCAGCACAACCCCACTAACTTCTGCTCCAGCTATCCAAGATTGAAGTGCCGAAATTTAGATCTTAATGCTCTTCCTGGTAGATCTCCAAGCTAATTGCTGCTGTCATTCCAGCCGTCAGGGAAGCGCAGCCAGCAGCCCTGGCCTCTCCTCCATTCTGTGGACAGAACTCGTCGTTACTGTCTGCCTCCACTTTCCCCAAAGTGACTCAAGATTCAGGGAAATGGGAAGTAACCCTCAGTCAAGAAAAGATTAGAGATGCCTCCTTTAAACGTTTCTCTTCTGGGCAGTGGCCTTGGTACTTGAGCTTTCCCTTTGTATTCGCCCATAGCTTATCCTGCTGCTTGGAGGAGGAGCAGCAGCAGAGGCAGCAGCTGCCTGTGGTGCCTGCTCTTTGCCAGGCACGCCTCTGGGTCTTTCTCCTGCACTGACTATTTAAACCCCACAGAAATCTTATGCGATAGGAAATGCTTATCTCCGTTTTGCACGTGCAGACTGAAGCACAGAGAAATGATGGGCTGTGTTCAGGGCGATCGGGCTCCAGAGTGAGTATTTTAAACACTGCTCTCCTGCCTCTCATTGCGTAGTGATCTCACGTAATCTCAGTACAGGCTGGTTTTTTTTTTTTTTTTTTTTTTAATTTCGGCATATTATGAGGGTACAGATTTTAAGGTTTCAATAAATGCCCTTTCCCCCTTCCCCCCACAAGTCTGAGTCTCCAGCATGACCATCCCCTAGATGGTACACATCTCATTATATATGTATATACCCACCCCCCTCCCACCTGCTTAATACCCTATTACTGTAGTACCTATATGTCCACTTAGGTGCTGCTCAGTTAATACCAATTTGCTGGTGAGTATATGTGGTGCTTGTTTTTCCATTCTTGGGATACTTTACTTAATAGTATGGGTTCCAGCTCTAACCAGGAAAATATAAGATGTGCTATATCACCGTTGTTTCTTAGAACTGAATATTACTCCATGGTATACATATACCAGATTTTATTAATCCATTCTTGGATTGATGGACACTTGGGCTGTTTCCACAGCCTTGCAATCATGAATTGTGCTGCTATAAACATTTGAGTGCAGGTGTCTTTTTTGTAGATTGTCATTGGATCTTTTGGGTAGATGCTGAGCAATGGGATTGCTGGATCAAATGGTAGATTCACTTGTATCGCTTTAAGGTATCTCCATATTGCTTTCCACAGAGGTTGAACTAGTTTGCAGTCCCACCAGCAGTGTAGGAGTGTTCCTCTCTCTCCCCATCCATGCCAGCATTTATTGTTTGGAGACTTTTAGATAAAGGCCATTCTCACTGGGGTTAAGTGATATCTCATTGTGGTTTTGATTTGCATTTCCCTGATGATTAGAGATGTTGAGCATTTTTTCATGTGCTTGTTGGCCATTCTTCTGTCTTCTTTAGAAAAGTTTCTGTTCAAGTCCTTTGCCCACTTTTTAATAGGGTTATTTGATTTTTTCTTGCTGATTTTCGTGAGTTCTAAGTATATTCTAGTTATCAGCCCCTTATCAGATGCGTAGGATGCAAAAATTTTCTCCCATTCTGTAGGTTGTCTGTTTACTTTCATGACTATTTCTTTGGCTGTGCAGAAGCTTTTTAGTTTGATCATGTCCCATTTATTTATTTTTGTTGCTGCTGTGATTGCCTTTGGGGACTTCTTCATAAACTCTTTGCCTAGGCTGATGTCTAGGAGAGTATTCCCAACATTTTCCTCTAGAATTCTAATAGTTTCATACCTTAGGTTTAAGTCTGTTATCCAGCGTGAGTTGATTTTTGTGAGAGGTGAAAGGTGTGGGTCTAGTACAGGCTGTTTGTTTTATCATGTGAGGAGGTATTTGTGTATGAACTATATATGTTGCAGCTAAATTTCTTAGATGGGAATACAGTGTATTCTCTAAAATTAATGAACCCAATGTGATTCCACCTAAAACAATTACTGAGATTTTTCTCATAGTTACAGACCCTGACTCAGCGGATCTCCGTCCTCACCACTTCTCTGTTTTAGGATTTACCAGTCTGTATTTAGTGAATCTTTGATTGAACCATTCTGCCTATTTATTAGTAGTTTTAAATACATCTTTAGCAAATCTTGTTTTCTTTATTCCTTTCGCTGTACCTAGAATAATTTCTCTTAGGAACAAGTCCCCATTTGCTACTAACTTTCTACTTTGATCGTCACATCTAACCCAATATCAAATTATCCATCTTTCTTATCTCTGTCTCATGTTAACAGTTTAACTGCCTTTCACTCTTCTTTTAAATCATAACCTTGAGCCAAAGAATTCTTAGTATCCCCCATGCCCTGCACATAAAAGGTATTTCTATGATTACTTTTGCGTTCAATGACTTTTTATCTATAGTGATACTAGAATCCATATTTTACTTCTAGTTGTGTTTTAGCACTTACTGTGTTTTTATAATTATGTCTAATATGGTCATATATAGACATATAAATAAAATATGTCTAAATGTCAGTTTGCCCTGCTTTGAAGTAAGTGGTTCATGGACAAAAATTTATTAATTAGTATCCTTAAGAGAAAGCTTACCATGTTTGTTATGTTTAATGAATATTTACAGAATGAATAAATGAAATTGGACCTAGTTTTAATGCCTAGCCGTGAATAAATGGGTGCTGATTCACAGAGAGCTGCTTGTAGAAGTGGTCTTTTTTTTTTTTTTTTTGAGACAGGGTCTCGCTTTGTTGCCCAGGCTAGAGTGAGTGCCATGGCGTCAGCCTAGCTCACAGCAACAATCAAACTCCTGGGCTCAAGCAATCCTCCTGCCTCAGTCTCCCCAGTAGCTGGGACTACAGGCATGCGCCACCATGCCCGGCTAATTTTTTCTATATATTTTTAGTTGGCCAATTAATTTCTTTCTATTTATAGTAGAGATGGGGTCTCACTCTTGCTCAGGCTAGTTTTGAACTCCTGACCTCAAGCAGTCCGCCTGCCTTGGCCTCCCAGAGTGTTAGGATTACAGGCGTGAGCCACCACGCCGGGCCAGAAGTGGTCTTTTTTTTTTTTTTGAGACAGAGTCTCGCTTTGTTGCCCAGGCTAGAGTGAGTGCCGTGGCGTTAGCCTAGCTCACAGCAACCTCAGACTCCTGGGCTCAAGCAATCCTTCTGCCTCAGCCTCCCAAGTAGCTGGGACTACAGGCATGCGCCACCATGCCCGGCTCATTTTTTCTATACATATTAGTTGGCCAATTAACTTCTTTCTATTTATAGTAGAGACAGGGTCTCGCTCTTGCTCAGGCTGGTTTCAAACTCCTGACCTCGAGCAATCCGCCGGCCTCGGCCTCCCAGAGAGCTAGGATTACAGGCGTGAGCCACCGCGCCCGGCCAGAAGTGGTCTTAAGTGTACAACAGTAGCAGGGGCATTAGAAATACATGTCCATCTGATTGGATAAGGCACTTAAAAAAAAAAAGAAAAGAAATACGTGTCCATATATACCTTGGACTGGGCTGTTTTGGGATATGCAGAAATCAAGCTCTTTTCGTTTAGTATCCACATCTCTTGTCTTTTCCTGTCTTCATGTCACAAGACATACAAGAACAGTTGCTGTATATATATGTTTGGGGGTTACCTTCCTACCCATCTACAATTCACACATCCCCAAACCCAGCACAATCCTAATATTTAGAAAGTAGAACCTTAATAAATCATACAGATAATAAACT
Source organism: Microcebus murinus (assembly GCF_040939455.1). Taxonomy (NCBI): domain Eukaryota; kingdom Metazoa; phylum Chordata; class Mammalia; order Primates; family Cheirogaleidae; genus Microcebus; species Microcebus murinus. The sequence continues at coordinate 34,330,848 of NC_134126.1, forward strand.
AGTTTAGGAGACATTATTACATTATTGTCCAACATGGAAAAAAAATCTGTGAGTAAAGTGTGGTTACCATGATAGTTGTTTTTGCTCTAGCTTTGTGTTCATTAAAGAGCTTTTACTGAGTCCCTCTCAATCCAGTTATAAATAATCTGGACTGAGTATTAACTATATATCTAGGTTGTTAAGAAAATTAAACTATTTTATTCTCTCGTACTTGCTAAACAGAAACAAAATTTAATGCGATTCTTTAGAACCTTATCTTTCTCGGTTGTGCCATTTTTGTTTTACATAGGAAATAATTAAGAATATTTATACTTTTATATCTGGCTTGGGGCATTACATCTTCTTTCACATAGCTGCTTGCAAGTGTAAAAAGCAAATCAGATTTCACCGGTTAGTATTGTTTTGACTATTAACTTCGATAGTATGTTGCAGAGTTTACACTTCAGTGGTTTGATTAATAACTTTCTCATAGGTACTGTAATTTGTGTGCTTGTTCTTTAATTTTTGCAACTTTAATCCAAGGTGACTTCTTGGTGTTTAGTGCTAATAAATCCTGCTGTTAACATGCAAGGCCACAGGGCCTCTACTGCCTTTCTCCTCACGGTGGTACACTCTCAGACTGCTGTTTGGTGACCGCTGTGTCGCCATGGTGCGGCAAGTTTGTTCAGGTTTTTTCTTGGAACGTTGTTTTCTTGACTTCCAAGGTAACATGTGCCTGATACGCTTTCGATAATATTTTCTCATTTGGAGATTTTTATTATGCTCAAATAATATCCTTCTTTCTTTTCCTCCACATTTTTATTTTTTATTTGCAAGTTATAAGGCCAATAATTTAATGTTTATGGTATGCATTTTTAAAGTGTATATAGAATACTAGCAACAGGCATTTTTGGGGTACTTTAAGCAGGTGGCCATGATATTTCAGATAACAGTGAAGATATCACACTTAAATCCTTTGCTTTTCAATCAGTTCCAAAGGAATATTTCTTCCCTGGAAATAAGTTGAAACATCTAACATTTAAAAACTTTTCCCACTTTCAGGCTCTTAAGTTTATGCTTATGGAACATTATGGAAACTAGGGTAGTGTTTTTTTTTGTTGTTTTGTTTAATGCTTTTTACTTGAACTGGAAAGGATTAAAGATAGATTTGAAAGCTCCTGAGATACTGTAGTGTTCCTATATCATTAGGTTGAATGGCTTTTCAATTGATATATTTATTTTGGGCATAGTTAGACTCTTAGTTTATATAAATTAAGGATAAGATGATTTATTTCAGGTAGTAACGTACCTGTAGAAAGGAGTGTCTTGGTGCACGTTTAATTCTATGATAGGTTAGTCAATGGCCTTGTGGGGGAGCTTGCTAGAGATGGCCCTGAATTGACTTGTTAGAGGCATTTATTTAGGAGGCTGTGGTACCGACACTTAGGACATTGCGTAGAACAGTAGGATAATAGAACTTGAAGTTTCCTCGAAGAGCATTTAGTACAAACCCTCACTGGGGAAATGGCTTTACTGCCTTTTGTAATCCCTAGAGCCCCTCTGCCCTACCTTGCAGGTGCCAGCTCACCTTGCAGGTGCCAGACATTGTCATCATGCTGCCTGGTGACAGGTGAAGGGTCTGGCAATAAGCATTCTGCAGGGTGTTCCACCCCAAGTACACTTGTTTTATAATTACCCCTCTCCTCACCCTTCAGTTAACCATTTCTTTAAGTAGATAGGTGTTTTCTAAAATACTTATCTGGTTAAAGTATTTCACAGTGAGGTGTGAAGAACTGATAGCTCTCAAGGAACACTTATTTTTTTTTTTTTTTTTTTTTTGAGACAGAGTCTCACTTTATTGCCCAGGCTAGAGTGAGTGCCATGGCGTCAGCCTAGCTCACAGCAACCTCAAACTCCTGGGCTCGAGCGATCCTTCTGCCTCAGCCTCCCGAGTAGCTGGGACTACAGGCATGCGCCACCATGCCCGGCTAATTTTTTATATATATATATCAGTTGGCCAATTAATTTGTTTCTATTTATAGTAGAGACGGGGTCTCGCTCTTGCTCAGGCTGGTTTTGAACTCCTGACCTTGAGCAATCCGCCCGCCTCGGCCTCCCAAGAGCTAGGATTACAGGCGTGAGCCACCGCGCCCGGCCAGGAACACTTATTTTTAAATTGTTTATTTTTTAAGGGAGCATGTTGATTTTAGAGAAAGACTTATAAACTCAACTTAATTAAAAAGATACAGATAACTATAGTGGAAAAATCTCTGAACTAAGGATCAAATGCGCTTCTAACACAAATTCGAGTTAGGTTTTGCCATCTTTCCCCCATGCGTATTGATACTCTTTTTTGCGTGTATGATATGTGTCAGTTTGTTCAGTGAACTTTTTTTTTTTTTTTTTTTTTTTGAGACAGAGTCTCACTTTGTTGTCCAGGCTAGAGTGAGTGCCGTGGCGTCAGCCTAGCTCACAGCAACCTCAAACTCCTGGGCTTGAGTGATCCTTTTGCCTCAGCCTCCCGAGTAGCTGGGACTACAGGCATGCGCCACCATGCCCGGCTAATTTTTTTTTATATATATATCAGTTGGCCAATTAATTTCTTTCTATTTATAGTAGAGACGGGGTCTCGCTCTTGCTCAGGTTGGTTTTGAACTCCTGACCTTGAGCAATCCGCCCGCCTCGGCCTCCCAAGATCTAGGATTACAGGCGTGAGCCACAGCGCCCGGCCTGTTCAGTGAACTTTATTAAGCTTTTTTTTTTGTTGTTGTTCTCAGTTGATGAAATAAAGCCATAATGTTATGGCTACAGGGCCTTATCAGTTTATTTTCTCAGATTTGGCTTCCTGCTAGATGATTTACAGAAATAGAACTGAATACTGTTTATTAGTATTTGGTATTTACAAAATGTCAGGAAAGGTGACAAGAAGCTGCACATCCGTTTATCTTCACTGAAACCATAGGAGTTAGATACTATTACCCTTTTCATGAAGATAAGGAAATGGAGTCTCAGGTTAAACAACTTGTTGAAAGTGCACAGCTTTAAGTGATAATACTGGGATTAGAACTTGTTTCTATGACACTAGACCCTGAGCTCTTAACAATAGTTGTGCTACCTTTTAAACAATCATCTTTTTCTTTTATTTTTTTTTGGCTCCAGGAAGAAAAATTTAATTGATGTGCAAAAATTTTTGCTCAATTTTTGGGGACTTTAAAGATTTATCAACAAAATAATTATTTTATGTGATCCACTGAATGCTCTGTTGGAAGGGCTGAGACCTTGGCAAAATGTTTTTCCTGGTTGAGTTGAGTCCTCTTCTGGGTGTCCTGTGTTTGGTGTGTGTATATGTATGTGAGCATTCCAGTTAGTACGGCTGTGTAACAACTCATCCCAAAGTACAGTGGCTTACCAGAAAAACAAAGGTAATCATATTTTTTTCTCTCAGGGTTTGTGTGGGTCAGGAATTCGGAAGTGACTTAGGGTGGTTCTGCTGTGGGTCTCTCAGGGGTTGCAGTTCGTCATCAGTCAGGGATGTGTTCATCTGAGGGCTTGAGCAGTCATCCTTTTCTATTAGCAGTGAAATCGTTTGCAGCAATTTTGGAAAGTCACTCATTGTATAAAATCCCCGACTAATTCTAGGCTTGAGCAGCATTGTTGTGATATTTATATTAATTAAAAGATACCAGAAGACTATGGGAAGAAGAGCTTAAACACCATGAAGTATTCAGCCTTCTCATTCGTTCAGCGAGTGCCAACAGTCTAAGGAGATGGCATTCTTGAGGGGGAAGTGTCAGTTTCAAATCAGTGCTTGTAATAGTGTAGTAAAGGCTGTGTTGGAGGTTGTGCAGTGTAGACCGCTGAAACAGGAGGGCACCTAACTCGGCTCAGTGTGGGGGGCATCTGGGGAACAGAGGAGTGGGGAGATCTTGGGGACAGTTGTGGGGTGATGGAGGGAGAGGCACTTAGACATCTTGTTGGCTCTCAGTTGGGTGCCAGATGATTACTTTTTTCCTTAGTTGGAATTTTCCTTCATATTCAAAATCTTGTGTGAATAATTAAGAGTAAAGAAATATATTGCTTTGGTATAAATATTTACATCTATTGAAGAAGGCCAGGAACCACTCTCTCTGCTACAGTGTAACCTACCCTGTTTAGTTGGGTTTAGTTTTGTTTACTCAGAGCCTAAGACAGTGTCTGACCCATAGTATGTGCTCAGCGAACATTCGTTGAATTGTTGCAGAACTGATTAAGGCGCTCCTTACTGAGATCGCTTTTAAAGAAAAGGAATGGGAATTGTATAACCTATGGAGGATGTCATAAATTGCCATTAAATATTCCTTTTTTACAAGTATAATTACATTATTAGATGGGTGAAATTTTTGATAGTGAAGCTACACACAGAGTAAAAAATATAAAGAGAAGTTGCTTCCATATCTTGGCTATTGTGAATAATGCTACAGTGATGATGGGAGTGCAGATGTCTTTATGCGGTAGTGATTTCATGTTTTGGGGGGGAAGGGGATTGCTGGGCCATATAGTAGTTCAGTGGGCAAATTGATAAAGAAAGTGTGATACACACATAGGAATTCCGCCTTACAAAAGGAGAACCTGCTATTTGCCACAACATGGATAGACCTGGAGGATGTTACAGTCCAGTAACACATGCCAGACCCAGAAAGAAAAATACTGGATGATCTCGCTTTTATGTAAAATATATATTTTAAAAAGCTCAAAGACACAGAGAATGAAACAGTTGTTACCACAGGTGTGGGGGAGGGAGGGAGGAAATGAGAAGATGTAGGTCAAGGGATACAAAGTAGCAGATATGTACCAAGTCTAGAGCTCTTCTGTACAACATGAGTACTAAGGTTGGTAAAATTGTATTAGGGGTTTTTGTTAAATAAGTAGATTTTGGCTGCTCTTGTTACAAAAAAGTAACTATGCAAGATGCTAGATAAGTTAAGTGCTTCACTACCATAACCATTTTACTATCTGTATGTATCTTATAACACCATGTTGCAAATCTCAAGTATGCACAATAAAATTAAGTTGCAGAAGATAATCCTTTTGGTATCTGTCTTATGGCAAGTATATTCTATCTTGCAACTGATGTTGTCCACTGGATTTTGGGCTTTTGAGGACAGGTACCTTTTTGAGAGTCTTGCAGACTTTAGGACGGTGTCCTGCATACAAATGATATTCAGTGATTATTTGCTAAGTTATTCTGTTATTAAAGTGAAATTAATAAATGATTGTTCTGATTTCTTCTGCCCATGGAAGGTTTCTGAAGTCTTTTAAAAAGCTTTAAAGGACTTTGAAAGGCTGCAGATTTTTATCATCACAAGCAATGAGTGCTTTATTGAAAAAACACTTTTTTTTTTTTTTTTAATAGAACTGTCGATAAACCACAAACTGTAGCTTGGTAGACAGAACTAGTAAAGATCAGATAGAACCTTTTCCTCTTTCAGTTCCTTTTTATTTATCACTTGAATCTGTAAAAAAAAAAAAAGGCACACAACTATCAGTTCAGTACATCTGATAGTCTTTTGCAGATGTATATGGTTCTAGAAATTAATAATTTAAAAATTATTTTGTCTTGGTAACAGAAATGCAGTAGCATAAAGGTATGTTTATATTCAAATTTACCATTAATTAATATTATGCATTCCTTTAAAATTTTGTTACCTGGGTAGTTGTAAAATTTAGGTGACTATTATTTTAATAAGATTATTATCAAATTATAAGCTGGAAGTTACTTGAAATTAACTTATAAATTTGTATGGAAAACATGGTTGAAATGAAACCCAAATAAATTCAGATGTGTTCTAATACACTGGAACATCATATATTCTCAGGGTATGCATTAAAAGCATAGGTGCTCTTAAATAAGCTTACAGGGAAGTGGTTCAGAAAAGATTCTTAAATGACTTTACTTTTTTTTTTTGAGATTCCAGTGTATGTTGGATACTATGTTGGACAAGGAAGTTATGTAATATTTGGGGAATTTTTTTTCAAAGTTTTGGTCATTTTTACTCTTTTATATAAAATAGCATTTTCTGTTTAATAATTATAAGTTAATGAAGTTAATTTATTTGGTTTTAGAAAGTAATGTGTTATGGTTTTTAATTTTGGTTTTGTTACTGTATAGGACTTGAAAACTAAATTTTAGAGTCTTAGTTTTACTATGAAATGTGTGATTTTAGTGATGAATACCTGCAGAGTAATCACTGACAATAAGGAACAGCACAGTTTCATCAAGATTATGTGTCGGTTGTGTTCACTATGTACAGGTTTAGACATGTTAAAGAAGAAATAGCTGAGAATTATTATGTATAAGAATACTAGTTTTTGGCCGGGCGCGGTGGCTCACGCCTGTAATCCTAGCACTCTGGGAGGCCGAGGCTGGCGGATTGCTCAAGGTCAGGAGTTCGAAACCACCCTGAGCAAGAGCGAGACCCCGTCTCTACTATAAATAGAAACAAATTAATTGGCCAACTAATATATATAGAAAAAATTAGCCGGGCATGGTGGCGCATGCCTGTGGTCCCAGCTACTGGGGAGGCTGAGGCAGGAGGATTGCTTGAGCCCAGGAGTTTGAGGTTGGTGTGAGCTAGGCTGACGCCATGGCACTCACTCTAGCCTGGGCAACAAAGCGAGACTCTGTCTCAAAAAAAAAAAGAAAAAAAAAAAAAAAAAGAATACTAGTTTCTAAGTTTTAAATAGTTACTTTAGTGTTTGTTAGTGACATTGAATATTTATGCTAAAAAGTGGAAATATAAAAATGGAATACTAGTTGAAAGATAAAACTTTAATTTTTAAATATTTGTCTCATTTTAGTTTATAGCTGTCCAAAATTCATTATAAAGCCCATTATTAAGCCTGTTTTTTTATATTTTACTCCACTTGGGAAATTATAAAATCTTTTGGTGATTTTTTTGATTCATTTCCTTCAGGAATTGTCCAGATTAGCAATGACTATTTTGTTTATAGATGGATATGGAAAGAAGAAAGGAGATGGCCATGATATTGAATTTTTTCCATTAAACCTTGTATCATTTATTGCTGCTTATGATATATTCAAAACAGTGATCACAGTATTGAAGACATTTGAAGTCACTGAATACTTCTAAATTGCTTTTAAATCATCAAAGTAAGATTCAATTATATTTAGGATGGCTTACAGTTTATATTTTCAGGGTATTTTAATTCTTCAAAAATATAATTTGTATTGTATTTAACACATGAGAGATTAAACATATATAATTTAAGTTTATTTTAAAACAATTTTAAATATGATTAGAATTGATCTTTTTTAGATACGGCTGAATTCAATTTGGTCAAGACAAAAATGATTTATGTATTAGTGTTAAGGGCTTGTCTGTCTTATTCTGAGTTAAAACTTTAAAAGCAGGTTTTGGGGAGAGTATATGATGGGTGCACTTGCTTGATTTATGGGTTGGAGGAGGTGAATAAGGCAGAGCTCAGAGTTCACGAGGCATCTTCCTATCACACGCCTATTTTAACAGAGAAGGACAGGAGTATAGAATCTTCTGCCACTAAGGGGGAGGCCAGAGTTCGGTTTTCTACTTCTGGAATCTGTTACCAGAAACTTGGCCCACAGGTTGGTTATATCACCTGTATGAAGGTGGTACAAATACCTTCATTTTGGAATTTGTATTTTTTCCTTGTTTCACTTTTATCTTTTGGTGCATTTAGTGCTTATTTTTTTCATTCATTGGATATTTAATATTGCTTTGAAATGTTCTGGCTTATGATTTTAGTTTTAAATTTTACTTTTAATTGTATAATATGCGTTTTTATTTTATATTTTTCTTGTTTGGTTTTTAAATGTTTTTATTTTTTTAAAAATTCATTTAACAAAATACTCTCCTTTGTTTGGAAAAGTCATACTTTTTCTTGTTTTGATATAATTAGTGTGCCCTTGAAACTTTTTTCTTTTTTTTTTTTTGAGACAGTGTCTCACTCTGTCACCGTGGGTAGAGTGCAGTGGTGTGATCATAACTCTCTACAACCTCACACTCCTGGGCTCAAGCGATCCTCCTGCCTCAGCCTCCCAAGGAGCTGGGACTATAGGCGCACACCACTGTGCCCAGTTCATTTTTTTTTCTATTTTTTATAGAGATGGGGTCTCACTCTTGCTCAGGCTGGTCTCGAACTCCTGACCTCAAGCAATCCTCCCTTGGCCTCCCAGAGTGCGAGGATTACAGGCATGAGCCACTGTGCTCAGCCTGAAACTCTTTTATTTTTCTGATGAAGAGAAAAGGAGATCTAGTAGAGGAGAGAGTATTATAAAATGTAGCAGAAACTCTCAGAGCAGACACACTGTTCTAAAACTAATACTTAGGCTTTTATCAAATGCGAATAGGTAATTAAATCTGTTTCAAGGTGAACAGGAGTAAATGAGTTCAATGCTATGATTTCTGAAAATCTGAAATCCTCTTATGGATAAAGAAATGTTTTACCTGATGGACATCATGGTGGAAGGGGAAGAAACTAGATTAAGAGTTGAAACATAGCTTTTGGTCCTGGCTTCATTGTTTATTAGACATGTGACTTTGGTCAAGTACTTTAATTACTATTAATTTCACTTTTCACATTTATAAAATATTTGCATTGTGTAAATTGCTGTGAGGGTCAAATACATAATGCCATGAAAATGGTTTGTAAGTTGCAGTGTAAAACACCATATAGAAATAAAGTTTTATTTGGCTTCCATATTGTCATTGTTAGCTAGCTATATGAAAAAAGGCATGATGGCTTCAACAGAAGTTGTGTCAGTGATAAACCTTTTTCCTATTTTGATGTATGCGATCAATCTGGAAGAAAAGATTGCTAAGGGAAGATACCATCTAGACTCTTGTAACTAGAGAGGAGAAGTCAGTGCCTCGCTTCAGAGTTTCAAAGGACAGGCTGACTATCTCATTAGTGGCTAATGTAGCTGTTGACTTGAAGTTGAAGGCAATGCCCATGTAGTATTCCAAGATCCTAAGGTTCTTTTTTTTTTTTTGAGACAGAGTCTCACTTTGTTGTCCAGGCTAGAGTGAGTGCCGTGGTTCAGCCTACCTCACAGCAACCTCAATCTCCTGGGCTCAAGCGATCCTCCTGCCTCAGCCTCCCGAGTAGCTGGGACTACAGGCATGCACCACCATGCCCGGCTAATTTTTTCTCTCTCTATATTAGTTGGCCAATTAATTTCTTTCTATTTATAGTAGAGATGGGGGTCTCATTCTTGCTCAGGCTGGTTTCGAACTCCTGACCTCGAGCAATCCACCCGCCTCGGCCTCCCAGAGTGCTAGGATTACAGGTGTGAACCACGGTGCCCGGCCAATCCTAGGGTTCTTAAGAATTATGCTAAATCTTCTCTGCTTGTGCTCTGTAAATGGAATAACAAAGCCTGGATGACAGCACGTCTGTTTATAGCCTGGTTTACTGAGTACTTTAAAGCCATTGTTGAGACTTATGGCTTAGAAAAAGAGATTTCTTTCAAAATAATATTGCTCATTGACAATGTACCTGTTCACTCAAGAGGTCTGATAGAGATGTACAAGGAGGAGGTTAATGTTTTCATGCCTGCTAACACAACATTCGTTCTTTAGCCCATGGACCAAGGAGTAATTTCAGCTTTCCAGTCTTATTAAGTCAAAATGTAAGAAATACATTTTGAAGGCTATAGCTGCCATAAACAGCGATTTCTCCGATGGATCTGGGCAAAGTATGTTGAGAATACTCTGACAAGGATTCAACATTCTAGATTTGTGATTCGTGGGATGAAGTCAGATTGTCAGCATTAACAGGCTTTTGGAAGAAGTTGATTTCAGCCCTCGTGGATGACTTTGAGGGTTCAAGATATCCATAGCAATGGAACTAGAATTAGAAGTGGAGTCCTAAGACGTCGCTGAATTGCTGCAGTCTCATGATCACATTTGAAGGATGAGCACTTGCTTCTTATGAATGAACAGAGAGTGTTCAGTTGAGATGGAATCTGCTCCTGGTGAAGATGCCATGAACATTGTTAAAATGACAAAAAGGATTTAGAATATTACATAAACTTGTAGGGGCAGGGTTTGAAAGGATTGACTCCAGTTTTGGAAGAAGTTCTTCTGTGGGTAAAATGCTGTCAAACAGCATTGCTGTCAAACAGGCTCTACAGAGCAACCATTCATGACAGGGGGAATCAATACATGCAGCAAACTTCATTGCTGTCTTATTTTAAGAAATCGGCCCAGTCTTCAGCAGCTACCACCCTTGTCCATCACAGCTGTCAACACTGAGGCAAGACCCTCCACCAGCAAAAAATCAGGACTTGCTGAAGGCTCAGATGATCATTAGTGTTTTTTAGCAAAGTATTTTTTTTAACTGAGGTATGTATATTTTTTAAGACAACGCCATGGCACACTTAATACACTATAGCATAGCGTGAATATGACTTTTGTATGCACTGGGAAACCGAAAAGTTTGTATGACTTCCTTTATTGCAGTGATCAGGAACTGAACCCACAGTCTCTCTACGGTGTGCCTGTATTTCTGTCTTTCAAGGCTATACGCTAATGTGCCCTTTCCTCTGGGTAAAAATAGTCTGTCTTCTAAGTCTGTTTGATTTAATCATGTTAATATGTTAACAGTTTAAAACTACTTTAATAATTATTTGCTCAGTTAATGAAATGTTCTGGAAAAGGCAGTCTGGAACCAAACCCAGGCACTGTCTCTGCTTTCCAGAACTGGAGAAAGACGAGAGACTTCTGGGAATGTCTTCCATCACTGGGACCTTTCTGGCGTAGTCTCAGTTGAATCCCTCATGTTTTCATGGTTTATCTGCATGTTGTCTCTCTGAACTATGTGACTCTACCAGAATCTCCACTCGGGTGTTAACTGCCGGGCTCTGCAGAGTGTCACCCTGCCTGTGTGTGGCCTAGTGTTTGGCTCAAGGCTTAATGTGACCCTTACACAGATTTCTGGTTCTCCTTAATTTGGCATTTTGTTCTCACAAATTTTGCTGCACCTCCTAACTTTATTCTCTTCTTCCTCTGCTGAGGAAGGCTGATGTTTTTTGTTTGTGTACTACAGTTCTGAAAATGCTTCCAGAAAGAAAGCCAGGGGCATTGCAGTTCTCATTTTCTGTAATTTCTTTTTCTCAGGGACCACAGTCCTGCTTTGCCTATTGCCCAACATTTAAAAACATTTTTTTCAAATATTTTGTGCAGTCTTATTTTACATTGTTTATGGAGGGCTGGCTAGTTTGTGACTGTTACTGCCTCATAGTGAAAAATGACATCTCCCATCACGTAACACCTTAAGGACCACTCACAAGTGTCCCTCTGTTTTGTGCATCATCTCTTAAGGACCGCTCACGAGTTTTCTCGTTTTTCACTGTAGTTATGATGATTTAAATAACGTGCAGTTTGCCCAAAAACATGCAGTCCTTGGCATATGTCTTAGAGATTTCTATGCGGTATGAAATGTGTTAATTTGAAATATTTATGAATATATAGTATTATGCCATCTAGATTGCAAGATTGCTAAAGCCAGAGGTGTTATCTTTCCGGCCTTTTTGTCATTCTTCAGAGTATAAACAGGTACTTAATAAATGTGTCATGTTCCACCAAACACACTGCAAATATGAGACTGAAGTACAAAGGTTATATTGAGGCACAAAGATTCTGTCCCTGGATATTACTGTTAAGATAATGACCAGACTTTAGGGTATGACAGATTTGTTTATAGTTATTTATCTCCACATAAACATATGCCTATAGTTGATAACATAAAACTTTTTATGAACTGTTACTGAGTTTTTGAAAGAAAGTTACTGGAGAAATTAGTATTACTTTTAAAAGTTTTCATAAACCATAAATCTATAGTAAGGCATAAAGTATGCTTTTGTGTTACTTTATTTACTTGAAATTGTCAATTTCAATTGACAATTGACAATAGGCATAAAGGCATAAAGTATGCTTTTGTGTTACTTTATTTACTTGAAATTGTTAATTTGATAATTAGGTTCAAACTGTTGTGTGGCACGTTGGGTATAATAATAGAAAATCAGTTTATAACCTCAGTTTTCAAGCCTCGACTTTCCAAGAGTCAGTCTTCCACATACAGTCCCCCTGTATTTCCATCCCTCTGCCTTTCCAGATTATTCCAATGACTAAAGACCTTCTAGGGACCCACGCTGCTCCGTACCACTTACTCAGACCCCCTCCCTTTGTTTTTAAATGTTTCTAGCCTCATCCTCCCCGCTTTTCCCTGCTCCCTCAGCTGCAGCCACCTGGGCTCCCTGCTGGCCCTGGAGCACCTCAGCCGTGCTCCCGCGAGAGTGCGCACTTCTCGCTCACTCGGCCTCTGGTGCTTTCCTCACGATACTTGCACGGCTAATTTTTGTTTTTTTTTTACCTTCTTTTAGTTTTTGCCCACTTTCTATGCCCACTTTGGCTAATTTAATAGATTTACAACTGCACACTCCTTTCTCCGGCCCTCACGATCAGGCTGTGTACTCACGCCTGAATCAAACACAGGTTCAGGACTATAGTGATTGGCTCTGCTGATATAAAATTGAATTTGACAATACAAAAGTTTCCTAGGATAATTGAATGGAACTATAAACACTATCTTAGCACATTGCATATTCTAATTTAGAAGTCTACGTCTGATTTCTTAGAAATTGGTGGAAGCATTTTGAGACTCGATTATGTTTTATTAAAATTAATTCATGTGCTTATTTTCCGTCTGTATGTCTTTGGTGAAATGTCTATTAAAATCTGTTGCTTATATTTCCTTTGTTGGGTTACTTTCTTACTACTGAGTTTTGAGAGCATTTTGTGTATCCAGGATACAATAACTTGTTGGATTTGCAAAGTTTTTCTCAGTGTTTGTGTCTTATCTTTTCATTCTCTTCATTAACAGTGTCTTACGGAGTGAAGAATCCTTAGTTTTTATCAATTTATCAGTTTTGCTTTCATTTTCTTTTCTTTCTTTCTTTTTTTTAAGACAGTCTCACTGTGTTGCCCGGGCTAGAGTGCCATGGTGTCAGCCTAGCTCGCAGTAACCTCAAACTCCTGGGCTCAAGCAATCCTTCTGCCTCAGCCTCCTGAGTAGCTGGGACTACAGACATGTGCCACCATGCCCGGCTAATTTTTTCTATATTTTTTATTTAGCTGGCCAATTAATTTCTTTCTATTTTTTTTTAATAGAGATGGGGTCTCACTCTTGCTCAGGCTGGTTTTGAACTCCTGACCTTGAGTGATCCTCCCTCCTCAGCCTCCCAGAGTGCTAGGATTATAGGCATGAGCCACCACGCCTGGCCTGCTTTCATTTTCATTTAATTCAATATCTATCTAGTTTGCCTTTTGGTTTCTTCTTGGAGCCATGGGTTATTTAGAAGCGTGTTATTTAGGTTCCAAATATTTGGAGATTTTCCAATGATCTTTGTGTTATGTTTTGGTAATATGATCCAGAGAATATTTGTGGTATGATTTGAATCCTTTCAAATATATTGAGACTTGCTTTTTGGTCCAGAATATGGTTTTTCCTCTTGAATGTCCTGTGTGCACTTAAGTTTTTGTTTTAGGGCACAGTTAAATTCTTTGAAAACAGTTTGAACTTTTGGGGCTTGCTCTTAAGCTTTGTTAGATGAACCAAAGCTGCCTGTCAGTCTAGTGCTGATCTTGCTGCCCTCTGAGTGCTGGATCCCAATAATCCTTTTCATTATGAAGATTTTCCCACTCTGGGTGGTGTGAACATCAACTATTCCTGGTCCTGGGATGTTTTTTCCCCTCTGTTTCTTTTGGATGGTTCTTTTTCCAGCCTCGGGTAGTTTCCTCACACGTGTGCACTGGTCAGCATCTGCTTGCAGTGGGTGGGGTGGTGGTGACCCCATGCAGCTCCCCAGAGCCCTGTTGCTGGCCAGCCCTCTTCTCTGTGGACGCTAGATGATGCCTCGGCCTCCCAGCCTCATCTCGGGGAGACTGCAGCATTCTGGCTGGGTTTCCCCCTTCTTGTGCCATGTCCTGGAAACTCCAGACAGTAAATGACAGCAACTGTAAGCTTTACCTTATTTGTTTCCTCTCTGTCAGGGACCACGGTCCTGCACTAACTGATGTCTGAAAATTGCATAATATATTTTAAGAAAATTTTTAGTCATTAAAGAGGGAGGGTAAATGGAGTCTGTTACTTGCTCTTGGCTGGAAGCAGACGTCCGGTTTGCAGATTCTGTGGAAGTGCTGCTTTAACATTCTATGCCTGTGGCTAGAGGAAAAGCTGTGCTGACTGTGTCCATGGGGTAAACAGTTTTGGGGAATATAGTTACCTTGGTAGTTCTGGGCATCTTCTGTCGTTTTTCTGTCAAAAGGTGATTCTGTGTCAGCATCTTCCGTGCTGAGTCTCTCGCAGCTCACAATCCGAGTCTTCTACGACAGAGACTGGCCCAGACGAGGCCATGTGTGGCTCGCTCGCTGCGGTCCGGGGGTCAGACCTGCTCAGTACAGATGCAGCTGCTGGGGCCCACCCTGGCTGTAGGCAGTGGCTCCTAGGAAAGAGAGTCCTGTTCTGACCTTGGCTCTCACTCCCTAAGTGGATTTAATGTTGATATTTTTGGTTTTGAAAGGAAAACATTTCTATGTCCAAATGAGAAAAATAGTACCTTAAACTCAAAATCAGCATTATTTCAATATAATTCGCCATGAAAGCTTCTTCTCCAATTGTAATTTTTTTTTTTTTTTTTTTTTTTTTTTTGAGACAAAGTCTCACTCTGTTGCCTGGGCTAGAGGGCCGTGACGTCAGCCTAGCTCACAGCAACCTCAAACTCCTGGGCTCAAGTGATCCTCCTGCCTCAGCCTCCTGAGTAGCTGGGAATACAAGCACGTGCCACCATGTCCGGCTAATTTCTTCTCTCTATATATTTTTTAGTTGGCCAATTAATTTCTTTCTGTTTTTAGTAGAGATGGGTCTCGCTCTTGCTCAGGCTGGTTTTGAGCTCCTGACCTTGAGCCATCTGCCCACCTCGGCCTCCCAGAGTGCTAGGATTACAGGCGTGAGCCACTGTGCCAGGCCTCCAATTGTAACTATGTTAGATGCTCCTCTTTGCGATGTTAGGTAACAGTGGGCACTCGTGTGCTAATTCATACTGGATCAGTGATAGAGAGGAGAGGAACTGTAATAAACCAGCATCAGAGAAATCAGTGTGAATACAGTTGAAGGGGACATAAACAGGGAAAACAAATTCTCAGAAATTAGGAGGTATTCAAATCTTGCTGGAGGAAAATGAGGTGGGTTATCTGCTTTCTGGGTAAGATCCCTACATCATCCCTTTCTTTCCTAATGCAATTCCAGCAAAACACGGGGAATTTTGCCTTTAGAACTAAGTAATGCTTCATTTCCTCAAGGGCTAGGTGACTGGAAAACACCGGGCTGCCTAAACTAACGGAAGATGTGTAACTGAACTAAGGCAGAAAGCCAGACCTTTTTTATATTTTGAAGCAGAATTCTAAATACTTATTTTTAAATCTGATTTTTATGTAATTAGAATCTTGAGGCTTCCCAACCTTTAGAAAATTAGATTCTTATTATCTCTGTGAATGTCTTTCTTGTCTAGTTAAGAAAAGGCCTGAAGACTAGTCAGGACCCTTGTTGCATTGTCGCTGTAATGGTTAGGCAGGAGAACCTCCTGTGATGCTGAGTGGAGAGAGAGGCAGACAAGTCTGATAGAGAATGCAGAAATCTGCTTGTTTTGAGGGGCCTCCCAGGTGGGATGTTGCTGGATGGATATCCACAGGTTTTTAAAAAGAGCTGCTCTTCAGTGTTTGTCCGTGTGTTTTGGAGCTGTCGATTGAGACATCAGTTCCTGGGGTATACTTCAGATTATTTTAAGGGTGGAGGTGGGAGTGTAATCTATATTTTTGAGAAAGTTTCCCAGGTGACTGTTACGCATTTGAAAGTTCAAGTCGTTGCCTAAAGGACTAGGGCCGTGAATAGACCCAGCTGCTGGGATGTGGGCAGATCTCCCACCGTGCTGTGGTGGCTGTCGCGGGTACCTCGGTTGCTGCCTTGTCTCTGACAGGCCCTGTGTGTGCAGTTGGGACCATTGGGTAGGCAAGGGCTGACAGTGTCATGTGACAAAAAAGATGAAGGATGATTTGGATTGAGAATAAGCCTTTGCATGTCCAATTTGGCAGTCTTGGGTGATTTTCAAGGGAGGGGGCAGCAGATTTTTGATGTCTTGCGTGAATGCGAGTATTGAGAGGTCTCATTTGTGAATAGTCTCAAAGAGACATTCAAAGGAATGGAGGCTTGGGTGTGTCCTCAGCAGCCACAAAAAAGAGGAAGCTGTTTTTAGAATGAGTGTTACAACAGAACTATGGGTGGCAGTCAGAAGAGAAAGGCACATAAGATCAGTAGAGCCTTGAAACTAATGAACAGTCATTCTGCTACAACAGGAGTGTGTTATGGGCATTTGTAGAGAAAGGTTATAGTAACACATTTATTACTAATTATCTCAGGGATGATTTCTATGACATATATAGGATTTATCATTTCAATTTAAAATATGAGAATTGAGTAACCATTTAATCTCGAGTCTCAAAATAAGTAGATCTTAGATTCCCTTTAACTCAAATTTTTTGCTATTCAGATTCAATAACAGTTTTAATCTGCTTAAACTTGAGCTTGAACTCTAGAGAGTGGGTTGTTTTGTAGTATTCCAACCTATATTTTCTAATGATACCTTTTAAAATTAAAGTCTAAATACCTATTGTAAATTAAATGTTTCATAGTTCACATTAAAGTGAGCATGAACTGTTAACTGTTAGCAAAACTTAGATCACAGCTTCCAACAGGAAACGTCCCTAAGAACCCATGAGAAGTAGCCTCAGAGTAATTATTATTATTATTATTATTATTATTTTTGTTAACCTAGTAGTGAAGACTCTGAGGTAATGCTCAGCTTGGGCTTTTAAATTTTATTTAGTCTTCCTGCCAAAAGCCAGGGTATTTTATAAAACCTTTTCTGTGGAGCCAAGTAGCATTCTCAGGCAATAAAAAATCACCTGAAGCAGATAGAATTTGCAGAACATATGGTAGAATAGAGCCACTCTGCCTCCAGTATTTGGGTGGATGTAGTTGGTGCTGTAGTCAAGGAGAAACAAATCCTGACCTAGACATGTAGCAGTGACTTGAAATTCTGCACTATGAATTCTGAAATTGGAGGAAGTACAAGTAAGAAAGCAGAATTTTTCTTATCTATCAGCTTTTATATAGAGAAGTGATTTATCTATTTTGAATTGATGTAGATTTTTATGCTATTCAAGAAAGAATCATCTGTACCTCTCTGGTGCATTTTCTGTCCTGTGTCCCTTATTGAGGGCAGTCCACTCATCCATCCATCCATCCCATGTTAATTGATAGCCTATACTGTTCTAAACACAGTACTAGGTCCTAGAGGGGTATGAGTTTTTGAATCATAGTTATTCTAGATTCCAGATTAAGCTTTGCATCTCTTATTTTTCCCTGATCTTTTTTTATCCTGTGTGTTCTGAGATAATCCCTAAAGCTTTTCTTCTAAATCAGTTATTCCTCTTTAAGAATTGTCCATTATGTTACTTAGTGCTTTCTTCTAAAGAATAAAGGCCAATCTGCTGTTTTTTTTTTTTAAAAAAAAAACCTCTCCAAATACAGAGGCTTAAATAATATGAAAGTTTAGAAGCAGGTGGTTTTTAACAACTGACCTGCCAAATCAACTAGCCAAAATATTTAACAAAATAAAAAAAAAAATAAAAAGAAGCAGGTGATCTGGCTGGAGTGACTGGAGGGCACTGTTTTGTGAAGCTATTGAGGGATCCATGTTTCTTACCTCTTGTTTTTCTCCTGTATTCTAGGCTGTTATTCCTTTTTTTTTTTTTTTTGAGACAGGGTCTTGCTCTGTCTCCCAGGCTAAAGTGCAGTGGCATCATCATAGCTCACTACAACTTCAGACTCTTGGGCTCAAGTGATCCTCCTGCTTTAGCCTCCTGAGTAGCTGGGACTACAGGTGCGTGCTACCATGCCTGGGTAATTTTTCTATTATTATTTTTTTTTTTTGTAGAGATGAGGTCTCACACATGCTCAGGCTGGTCTCGAACTTCTGGCCTTAAGCACTCTTCCCACCTGAGCCTCCCAAAGTGCTAGGATTACAGGTGTGACCACCGCACCCAGCCCTTAGATTGTTATTCTTATTTTCATACAAAGCTGCGTCTTGAATGGCAAGAGAAATACTTAAGGCAAGAAATTCCTTAGGCAAGGCAGGGGAAAATTTGATACATCACTTTCTCTGCTAAGAATTTAGTCACGTGGTGATACTACTTAACTACTTAACGATAAGGGAGATTGGAAAATGTCATCTCTAACTTTATGACCAAGTGCTGAGGAAAAAGGTAAAAGAATTTTAAGTAGATCAGCAATCAGTTGGCCACTCAGGCCTGTACTGAATCACTATCTTGTATGATTTTAGAAGCTCATCCCAGTCTAAGGAGCTTGGACACATTATTGGCCCCAACTTTTTTTTGTTATTATTCCTTTTGTTTTTCATCCTTTATCTGTGATGCAAACCCTTTCTTATCTAATTTCTAAACCTAAGCTGCTGTACATACCAATGGATTTTGAAAAAACACCAGGGAAAGAATGGTAGGAATGGAGTTACCCTTTGTACTAATTCTAGCTCAGCTGGCCAAAAATGGCCAGTTACATTTGTAGTAGAAAAGCATTTAAAACTATGAACAAGCTTCATGAAAGTGTCACATATTAGCTAAAAATTAGTTCTGATAGTAAAAATCTCAGCTGGTCACCATTGTGCCATAGCATTCTCTTTTGTAGCCTTCCTTCATCTTTCTCCCATATTTTCTTCTCCTTCCTTTTCTTCCCTTATGCTTCATTTATTCTCAGAAAGATTTACTTCTATCATTAAGCTTTCTTAAATTTTTGAAAGTTGGAAAGTTAGTATATTTTATCATAAGCCAGATCAAATTTAAGTTTTTAACGGAAGCATTGACATTCTTGATTTTCAGTTTGTCGGAGGAAGTGACTATATAGAAATACTTTCAAATAAGAATGTTTTGTTATAAAGTATTCTTCTTTCCAAAGTTAAGTTACTCTATAAAATAATTAACTTTTCTATTAACTATGATAGTAGTCTAGTACTGATAGATGTATTAATATATAGTATATATACGAGTATATATGTATGCATACTTATTGATAGAAATTTAGAAAATATATACATATACAAGAAAATATGAATCGTGCCTAATCCCATATTCTAGAAATTACCATTGTTAACATTTTTGGATATTTCCTTCATGCCTTTAACGTACATACAATACTGATTTTTAAGAGTCATGGAAAATTGTCTTTTTTTCCATCATTTTACTTAGGCAAAATTCATGGACAGAAAAGATATTTAATGATAAGCATGATAGATCTATTTAATCTTGGGTTTTGTGCCATTCTGTTAACTATTATATTGTACATATATAGATTTGGCTAAATTTGTTTTGTTATAATTGTATTTTTATGTTTTATCAAATGTTCCTTTTAATTTTGTTAAATTTTTTATACATTTTTTTTCTACAGAAGAAGGAATGAAATATTTAACATTTCCTGCCAGTCATTGCTTATGCATTTTGTTCCAGAGTCTTCAATTTAAATGGTGTTCTTTGCCAGGCTTAGATTTTCATGTGACTCTTAAAAGAATAGCACATACTTCTCCAAATCAGACATCTGCTATGTGTAAGCATTGTTGCTTTTTTTTCCTCCTCAGAATAAATTTATTTCTTTTGTGAAGTTTGTTGGTTGTGATCTGTTGAAATTGTCAGGCTAATCATCATGATAGGTTAAAAAAAGGGCATGTTTATATTTCTCCTAAAATTTGGGGAATCAGTTTATATTGCTGTATGGACTATATATAACCCATGATTTATTCTTGAATTCTGAATGCTATAGTCAGTGGTTGCACTCTTATCTCTCATTAATTCCTATCCATTGTAGCCTTTTGAACTATTCTGATTATTCTGCACAGTTTATTTTTAAAATTATTAATGTAATATATTATGGACAGTTTTAAAAAAAGGAAAAAATTTATTTTTTATACCAATAACATAAAAATATCTATTTTTGTGCTTTTCCTTTCAGATTTCACTATGAGCTTGTTTAATTATATATAATATAGTTTTCACTATATTATGTTCACTTAATAATTTTCAACATTAGTTGTTTCCATGGATGTGAACTTATAAGGTTATATTTTAAAAACTGTAGTCCTCCCTACAATCATTGTAAATATTCATGAACTCACCCATAACTTAACATACTTTAAGGGAATTCTTCTACTGATATCGCATGACCAAATTTAAATTTGTTTAATGTATTTAACATTTTACAGGTTAAAAAAATTTACAAATAGTTTTTATAAGTATGGTTTGTTTTATGTACTACTTTACTTCTGTTTTAAAGCTTTAATCAAATATCTGCTTTTGGTTTACTATTTGCCTTTTTGTTCAATATTATAAACTTGTAAAATATATAAATATTAAGGGATGTGAAAAGATACGGCAGTTTTCTTTTGACTTCTGCATTTTGACCAGTTCCTTCAGCGATAAACACAATAGCAAACTTTCTAACGAGAAATATCTAATGTAAAAACTGCAAATAAGAAATAATCTATTGTAATATTTTTGAATGTATCCTTTAGTTAGATTTTTAAGTGCAAGAGATTAGAATGTCATAAATAAGCCTGTGCATTATTTTAAGAGCGCGTACAGAGGAAGGGGTTGTATGTCAGTAAAATGCATTTACTGACCCATGTGTGAATGGGTGACCAAGATTGTTAAAGCTCTGAGCTCTGAAAGTTTTTCTCTTATCTTTATGTTCAACAATGGAAAGTTTTACCGTATGGTCAAATAACATCTTCATCAGGTTCTCAACAGGGTACCTTAGTTAATTTTCAGCTGAGTGCTTGACAGGATTTTCCTTGGCTAGCTGGCTGGATGGGAGTCTAGACACGGAGCGGCCAGGCCTTCTCGGGCCTCACAATGTCATCATTGTGCGTGTAGAGTAGAAGCAGCTTCCTCTGATGTCGGGGCTCCGGCACAAACAACGGAGACAAAGACACAGCTTTTGTTCTCCAAGAGAGGAGCTAATCCACACTGTGAAAAACCTTTTATGGAGAGAGGAAAAAAACTTTCCTGGAAGGTGAAGGGTTAGCAGTTTAACCTCTGACCATACAATAAGCCAGTAAGGAGGGAAAAGTGTTGGGTAAGGTAGAAGAGTAAGAGGGGAAACATCCATCGAGGTCTGTGTGTTGTGTTTGTAAAAATAGGTCAAGCAGATAACCGTCAGAGATGGATAGTTAGGTTCTAATGACACACACGTATTTCCAGCTGTCTTGTGACTTATCGTTCTTAAACATAGGTGTCTGAACTCCTTAATTTGGAAAGTGTATATTGCAGACCACACTATAAATGCAGGAAACAATAGATATGTGACGTTTTTCTTTTGCTCTTTTTCCCCTAATTAAAAAGCTCCATTACAGACTTTTATCAAGTTCCGAATGCTTATTTAGTTATGTGAGGATAAAATCTTGATTCTTTTTCTTCATTTTCCCCCAGCTTCCTTATTTAATATGATTGTGTGTCTCTACAGAAATCGACAGGTCGGGCAGTGCACATCTCTGCTACATATTAAGACTCCCACTGTAACCCTAGCACTCTGGGAGGCCAAGGTGGGCAGATTGCTCGAGGTCAGGAGTTTGAAACCAGCCTGAGCAAGAGCGAGACCCTGTCTCTACTATATAGAAAGAAATTAATTGGCCAACTAACATATATGTAGAAAAAATTAGCCGGGCATGGTGGCGCATACCTGTAGTCCCAGCTACTTGGGAGGTTGAGGCAGGAGGATTGCTTGAGCCCAGGAGATGGAGGTTGCTGTGAGCTAGGGTGATGCCACAGCACTCACTCTAGCCTGGGCAACAAAGTGAGACTCTGTCTCAAAAAAAAAGACTCCCATTTGGTCTGTGGCATTTTGGTACCTATTCTGTTACTACATAGAGGTCTTCGGGTGGTCAGTGTTGTTATATCATACAACTCCAGGGAAGATGGTTGTAGTCCTAGTGTAAAAAGGATTTGGAGATTTCTGTCTGATCTTATATTGATATTAATATTATCAATGCCAAGAATTTAGTCATGATCTGCTTAGAACTGATGGAAGTTGAATTGCTAATCGCTGTGTCACCTGCTGGCTTGTACCTATCAGTCTGGACTAATTGCTTCGCCTCTCCCTGTCAATCAGATATCAATCTTGAACA
Organism: Microcebus murinus; assembly: GCF_040939455.1. Lineage (NCBI taxonomy): Eukaryota > Metazoa > Chordata > Mammalia > Primates > Cheirogaleidae > Microcebus > Microcebus murinus. The sequence goes on from NC_134126.1 coordinate 34,353,169, forward strand.
ATAATTAAGGTTTTATGCACTTGGGCTCTTTGCTTGGCTGTATTAATGTATGTAAGTTATTCCTGAGAATAACCCTATGTAAATACAGGTGAGCAGCTGCTTATACTGTGTTATTTGAGGCTTATACTAAGGTTCAGTATGCTATGGTGTCATCTTTTAACTTAATGATTCTTCTTTTGTTTCCCTTTGGTAATATTGGGCACTTGTTTCTGTAGTTACTGAGTTTCACTTTTACTCTGAAAAAGAGAAAAGGAGAAAGAGAGGTTAGAGATTTTACTGGCTATCCAGTGATAATGCGGAAAGGGTAGAAAGTAGAAGTTGACAGTGAGTTTGAAGGAAAGACAAAAGAGGTGAAACACGTAAAATGGACAGGTTAGGTAGGAGTGGGTGGCAAGCTATTATTCCGTGCTCTAAGTTTTCAACTAATAAATAGTTGATGAAAATTTGATAAGGAATTGTTCCTTAGGACAGAAGTATACCAGGATGGCTTAAAACGAGTGACCAGACTTAGGAAGGCCCCCGGGGGTAGAGGGAGGTAGATTTATGTGAAGATAAGGAAAAAATAACAGCCTGTCTGTCCTTTTGCCTAATGCATTATCTCCATTCACCATGGCCAGAATTCTGCATCTGTATCTCAGCATTTTCTCCCTTTTGCCTTACAATTATGAATATAACAATAGCTAATGATATAAGGCTTCCTATGTGCTAGGCACTGTTCTAGGCAATGCTTGTATATAGGTATTATATTAATACATATCTGTGTTATCCCCACTCATGCTATTAACATCCTTCAAGGTGGGTGTTTATTATCACTACTTTAAGGAGGAGAAAACGGGCGCAGAGTGTTGAGCAACTTCAGAAGGATCATGTATGACTAGTGACTAGCAGTGCATGGCATGTCTGTGTGAAGTTGGACCTCAGAACCCAGCCTCTTACCTACGGTGCCACAGATTCTCTAGGAATTCACTAAAGGTATAATTCTATAGGCTTAAAGTCTTGGGCTTCAAATGATAACCCCCCAACTCTTACATTGTTTCGCTTCTTCAGCACTTTTTGTAGGACAACCTAAACAGGGATTAATTGCACACTTTCTCAGAGGGTAGCCTGGCATTAGAATACACGACTAAATGTGAGGATATTTTTGGTCTGAGCTAATGAATTTCAAATTTTCGCTTTTTCTTTCAGATTATCTTCCTAATGCAGTTTCTCAGTTAATAATTATTTTTCTGAATGTGTGATTCTATTTGTTCCAAATGACTTAGTTCTCCTCTTTCTGATTCCCTTACTAATCTGTTTTAATCTTTTTGGCTATCTGGTTTTGTCATTATTTCTTCCAAGTTGTGCAATGTGAATACAACTCAGGAAGTTACCACAATTAAAGTAGTATCTGCTATTCCTTAAAACTCTCGAGTGGCTAATATCCTTTGAGATTTCTTCTGTTCTTTGTGGTTGAATCATAGAGTTGTCATAGGGTAATATCAACATTTATGAGCTCTAGTAAGCTACTTTTTTAGAGTAGTAAACTCTATTGAATTTTGAGACTGTATTTTCTTTTTTTCTTGAGACATAGTCTTACTCTGTTGCCCAGGCTAGAGTGCTACGGCATTATCCTAGCTCACAGCAACCTCAAATTCCTGGGCTCAAGCGATCCTCCTGCCTCAGCCTCCCGAGTAGCTGGGACTACAAGTGTGTACCACCATGCCAGCTAATTTTTTTCTATTTTTGGTAGAGATGGGTCTCGCTCTTGCTCAGGCTGGTCTCAAACTCCTGAGCTCAAATGATCCACCTGTCTTGGCCTCCCAGAGTGCTAGGATTACAGGCGTGAGCCATCGCACCTGGCCTGTATTTTCTTTTGACAGTGTGCCTATATAATTCAGACATCTCAAAAATGTTAAATAATATACATATATGATGTGTTTATGTGCCAATCGTGATTAAACAACCCACATCTGACATTTCTTTTAAAAGTATTTTTAAGTTCAAGGAAACTATTTTGTTAATATCCACATTCATTTTATCTTAAAATGGAGGATTGCTTGAGCCCAGGAGTTCAAGGCTACAGTTAGCTATGATTGTGCCACTGCACTCCAGCCTGGGCAACAGAGTGAGACCCTGTCTCTAGAAAACAAAACAAAAGAACAACACTATATTAAGGAAATTAATTTAGCGGCAGTGGGATGAGAAGAGCTAAGTGTCAGCCAGACTAGTCAGTCAATAAGAATTTGGAGTAGGGTGACTATGAAAGGTGAGAATGACATTTCAGAGGAAGAACTAACATGCTTAGCAGCTGATTAGGTGTAGAGGATGAAGAAGGTGTGTTAAGGCTGATGATTCTGAGATGTTCAGCTTTGGTGCCTACGTTTCATTCGTAGGTGAGATGGGCATGATTCAGTTTAGACACTAAGGGAATGGTGTAATGATATCATTGGAAAAATTTGGCTTAAGATACAGAATTTTGTTTATGCTTATGAACATCTATAAAAAACACTAATGTTTTGCATATGGAATTATATAGTATGTTCTAGTTTTGAGTCCAGTTTGAAACACCTGAAACTTGAAAAAAGGCTGAAATTTTTTTTCAGAAAGACTGAGGTGTAGTGGTTCTCAACCAAAGCTGCACGTCAGAATCACCTGGGGAGTTTTTGAAAAAAATTGCAGACATCTAGTATGGTAAGTGGTGGGATAAAGAGGTCACCTTTTTCTTTTTTATTTATTTATTTATTTATTTTTTGAGACAGAGTCTCACTTTGTTGCCCAGGCTAGAGTGAGTGCCGTGGCATCAGCCTCGCTCACAGCAACCTCAATCTCCTGGCTCAAGCAATCCTCCTGCCTCAGCCTCCCAAGTAGCTGGGACTACAGGCATTCGCCACCATGCCCGGCTAATTTTTTGTATATATTAGTTGGCCAATTAATTTCTTTCTATTTATAGTAGAGACGGGGTCTCGCTCTTGCTCAGGCTGGTTTCGAACTCCTGACCTCGAGCAATCCTCCCGCCTCGGCCTCCCAGAGAGCTAGGATTACAGGCGTGAGCCACCGCGCCCGGCCTCCTTTTTCTTTTTTAAACGATGTTCCTTAGGTAATTTAATGAACAGAAAGGGTTGAGAGCCACTACATTTCTATAGAGGAAATCATTTGTGAGATATGGGAAATAGTTTCAGTAACAGTTTTTGGGTCTGTTTTAAATTACGCGTGGGGATGTTCCAGCTTTTCAACAAGAGAAAAGAATTGAGTTCTCTTATGAGAGGTTTAGTTGGACATTGGGAAGAATTTTTATTTATTTTTTAAAAATTTAAACATTTTTATTTTTTGATTTGTGGGGTATGTGTGCAGATTTGTTACATGGAAATATTGCATAGTGGTGAAGTCTGGGCTTTTTATGTAGCCTTCACCCGGTTAGTGTACTTCGTACCCATGAAGTAATTTCTTATCTCCCACCCTTTTCCCACCCTCCTGCCCTTCCGAGTCTCCAGTGTCTGTCCTACTGGGAAGAACTTTCCAAGGCTGGGCAAGTGAAGCAGGGGGAGTGGAGAAAGAACGAAGGAATTGGTAACTGGTTTAGATCAATTAGTTGTAAACACCACTGCACTTGGACCGTCCTCCTGGGAAGAACTTTCAACCACTAGGTTTGTTGGACACTGCAGGAGGGAAGCTAGGATGTTTGTGTGGTGTACGTGCAGAATGTAAACGCACATACCCAGCTCAGTGTGATGCGAAGGAGCCTGACATGCGGGACAGGGAACAGGCCTCTTATGACCCCTCTCACCTGTGATCTCCAGTATGTGGTTATTTTCATACGTCAGCTCCCATGACAAGTTATCCCTGTGAGATTGTGTATGTTCTTGCATTCTGTGTATCATAGAAGTAGAAAATTCAGTCTGGTCAGCCCCAAAACCAGATCACTGTTTTCTATTTGAAATACATAGCAAGGTGTTTCTAATATAATTCCCAATAACTTGATAATTACGTGTTTTAGGAAAAATGGGTGAAAATTACTCTAGGAGTTAATAATTGGTAAGCATGTTCAGACTAATAGCTTTCTACCCCTTTAAGGAAATGATTCTTTTGCCAATATCAGTGTTATATTTACCAGTCATAATATTGACCTCAAAGGTTAATGATATAAACTCATTATTAGTTAAGGAAGATGCTATCAGGGAAGACTTTAGAAATTAAAAAAAATGCTTAATTAGTAACAGAGTGAAATATTTGTTCACATCTCCACTTCTTTCACTTGTTCTTTCATAGTAGATTAAGAGAGACCTGAAATAGGATACCTAGGTTATGCTTGTTTTGCTTATCATTATACTTTTTCATCGACAGGTTTCTTTTATTGTAGATATTTTATAAGTGTTACCCACAAGTCCTTAGGTGTCTCTAACTTGAGGGTAGCGATGACACACTGGAATTCAGATTCGGCTGTTACCAGTGTGGTGACCTTCATCTGCGCGCCTTCTGGGTCTCAGTGTGGTTTGAGGTGCTGGTTTTCTGTCGCCACATCTGTGGTCCCCCAGGGGCGCCTCACGGGTGCGAGGAGGCGCTGGCCCCCAGCTGCTGTGCCCCGTGCCTTTCCTCTGCTGTCTCCCTGCGGTCGTCTCCACGCACTGACGCAGCCGTCTCTCCAGACCTCCTTCGGTGCTCCCCCGAGGACGGCGCTTGTGACACTGGTAGGTGCTGGTGGGGACGCGGGCCAGACCTCCGACCGCTGTTGGAAGTGCACCGCGTGTCACCTTGCTGCTCCTGCCACATAGGCTGCCATTCATGGTGGTGGTGCCAGCTCTCTGCTCTCAGTGCCCCTTGACCCTTCACAGCGTGGACTGCGGGCCACGGAGCAGGGGCGGCTTCTTCTCATGCATGTTGAAGCTCTGCAGAGCCAGAGCTCATTCGGTCGCCACGTCAGACACTTTCCACGGGGCCAGCGTGCTGGCAAGGTCGCTGAGTTGCATCAGGTTCATGAAACGCCCGCTGTGATCTCCTGGGAGAGCTTCCCTTCCACTCTCAGGCCTTTATCGCTCTTGGGATGCCTTCCGTCTCAGGAGGGTGGATCATCTCATAGATCCTACGTTACCTGCTCTCTTCCCCGTGTTGCACCACAAGTTGTCAATATATGTCTGAATTCCAGTCCTAACATCTATAAGGTGAAAGTTCTTTTCCCAGGAGGTTCATTTAAAATATTATTTGAATTATTCAGTAGCCTCACACCTGGGCTCATTATTTTGTCACTTTTCAGTTTGTGCTCAACACAGAAGCCAGAGTGATCCTGTTGAAATATGTGAGACCATGTGACCTCTCAGACTGTTCTGTGGCTTCCTTTCCCAGAGTTCAAGACAAGTTCTTTTTTGTGGCTCTTAAGGTCCTTTATGTTCTCTCTGTTCCCTCTTATCTTTTTGACTTCATCTAGTCTCCTTGTTTTCATTTAATATTGTTTTTGTACATTTTTTTTCATATGAGCAAATGTAATTTTTTTCAAGATTGTAGTCTTTTTAGGGCTGTATAGTATTTCATAGAATAATGATACAATCATTTTCATATTGATGGACATTTAGGTTATTTCTAAAACTGTTAATTGCAAACAGTGCTTCAATAAACGTTGTATGTTTTGGTCTGCATACATGAAATATATACTTTCTTGCATTTTACACTTTCCTTTGGGAGAATTACCCTTTTTTCCTGATGTTACAATCTTTAGCCACTCCTTTAGCAAGGGTCTGTTCTTGGTACATATTTTAGTTTTTGTCTTTCTGAAAATATCTTTATTTTACCTACATTTCTGTTTACACAGTTTTAAATGAGAAGCATACTTTCTTAAAGGTTTTGAATATATTATTCCACTGCTTTCTGGCTTCCATTGCTGCGATTGAGAAGTCTGCTGTCAGTGTAATACTGTATATGTTTTTCTAGTTATCTCTTTTCTCTCTAGGATACTTTTAAAGGTATCGACATCATTTTGTGCTTTGCAATTTCATTACCATGCCTCTAGTGTCTTTATTGAGCTCTAGTTTGGGTTTGTTGTGTTTTCTAAATCTGAAACTTATGTTGTTTGCCAGTTTTGGAAAAATCAGTCTTTATTTCTTCTAATATTATTTTCTTCCCTCCCCCATTATACACACTCCAGTCTCTTTGGTCTGATCTTTTTTTTTTTTTTTGAGACAGAGTCTCGCTTTGTTGCCCAGGCTAGAGTGAGTGCCATGGCGTCAGCCTAGCTCACAGCAACCTCAAACTCCTGGGCTCCAGTGATCCTTCTGCCTCAGCCTCCCGGGTAGCTGGGACTACAGGCATGTGCCACCATGCCCGGCTAATTTTTTTTTATATATATATCAGTTGGCCAATTAATTTGTTTCTATTTATAGTAGAGACGGGGTCTCGCTCTTGCTCAGGCTGGTTTTGAACTCCTGACCTTGAGCAATCCGCCCGCCTCGGCCTCCCAAGAGCTAGGATTACAGGCGTGAGCCACAGCGCCTGGCCTGGTCTGATCTTTTAGAACTCTAAATTGATTTGTGTTATTATTTTGGTCCCTGTTTTTCTTAATCTCTTTTATGTTTCTCATTTCTTTTATCCTTGTGCCTCATTCTGTTTACTATCTTTTGTGTCTGATTTATTTCACTATTTTCTCAATTTTATAAGATTTGCCATTTATTCTATCCATGGAGCTTTTAATTTCAAAATTATATTTTTTTGAAGTTCTAGTTTTCAAAATCTGTATTTAAAAATCTTATTGTTTGCTCATGCTTAGAAACCTTATTTTCTTTTTTAAACATTTTAAATATTTTTATTATATATGTTTCAGACAACTTTAATATCAAAAGTTTGCTTTTCCTTTGAGGGAGAAGCAAACCAAAATTAATATTTTAATTCTGTTGTTTTTGATGGGTTATAATCACAGCTGTCTAGATTTTCTGTAGTAATTTTGAATTGCAGATTTGTTTGATGAGACCCGAGTTGAGTGTTTCTTCTTCCAGAGGATATTTGTATTTGCCTCTGTCATGTGCCTCATATGACATCGCTCTGGGACCACAAAATCAATTCCTAGGCTTTGTAGATAAAAAGATAAATAAGATAAGAAGTCATTGCATTTACAGTACATTTCTTAGTGAATTTATTTGTTGAGTCTTAAGTATATTCTACATTTGATTTGATCCTAACTTGGATGTATTCTGAAAGAAATGTGACACATGGCTTAATTTGGTTCTTTAATATTTTATTGTATTTTTCATTTTAAAATTAATTTTAAAATATTTTTACTAATTCTTAATGTAGCTTACAAATATTTTTATCTTAGTAAGCTTTGAGTCATTTTAATAGTTGGTATGATTCTATTCATAAATTTTAGCTTATTTCCAAATTATTGTAACTGTGTGTTATATCCAGGAGTGCTAAGAGTATTGCACTTCAAACTATCTATGTTAAACAGGAAGAGCCTTCACTAAGTTTGCATTTCTATGTAGAATTATTTTTGGTGTAATACAAAAATTGTTATGAATAAAACGAAACTGTTTTATAAGAGGTTCAGTTAATTTTACATTTATTTCTGAAGTTTCATGCTAAGGCTGTATTTCTTGAAAATGTTTTAGTTCGAAGAGTTAAATATAAAGAGTGTTGTGAATAAAAATACATGTCTTCTTTTTATTTAATCACATACTTGTAGAAAGAATTATTAAAAAACACTGTCTCATGCTAAATTAAAGCATGGCCTCTTGTCTTCCTTCCTTTTTAAGGGAATCATAATAAAAGCTGTTGCTGTAGGATTTGATGCACATCTTGGCTAACTAAAAGGTGTATCAGGTTTTGTATGACAGATCATCTTTCTGCAAGCAACCTATTAACTTTTTTTCCCCTTTGTTCTTATAAAAACTTTGTGTTGGCTTTTAATGATTGATATCTGAAAAACGTCAAAACATTGATTCTCAGTTGTAAGTTCCTTGTCATAGATTAATCAAAATTGAACATCTGTAGAACAGCATTTCTTTCCCTTTTTTGTTGTTGGTTTTTTTTTTTTTTTTTTTTTTTAACTCTCTCTCAGGAAGGGCCCTTGGGACAGATGGCCCCTCACTGTTGATGGTTCGATTACCATGATCACCCACAGCTTCAGAGGAGTGCGAAGAAAAGAAATTGCTTTCTTTGTCAAGGTGTTTTCAATTCAATTCTCACCCATTAGCCCTGTTTGGTTAAGTTTGGAATTACTCTATCAGGTGATTGATGCGAGTTTTTATTATAATGGGTCTTATTTAAAAGGAATGGAAGTAGTAAAATGATATATCTAACATGCTATGGATTATATTTTCTTAAAGTTCTTTGAAGTTCCATTTTCATTACCTTAGTTAGAATTTGGTAATATATGAACACAAATAGCTTCCCTCATTTTGAGCTGTGATGCTAATTTTAGGTTATTCTGGGGAGAAACATTTAGTACGACTAGAATTATCCATTAAGTTGTTTCTATGGTTTGCATTTCAAAAGCACCAAAATTATTTTACAGCAGTAGCAGTAGTTTGATTTTCCAGGTGACTCTTTAGACTGAAGATAATCACAATGGGGCCATCACATTAGATTTTATTTCTACCACTGCTTATGTTCATTTTTAGGATGGTGAACAAAAGGACAAATTTCCAAGTTTGCTTGCTTTTAAATGTGTACATTAGGTAAAGCAACAAATAGAAGTGTGATCTCTGTTTTTGCAACTGGTTCTGAAGTAAAAGATCTTGAAATAATGTTTTAATTTCTATAAGGTTTTTGTGTAAGTCAAATTTACATGATTATATGAAGAATTTATTTTAATTCCAGATTGAGAGGATATTGATTTGAGTACTGTTAATACCGTTTTCAAGGTTTCTTCACATATGGATTTCAAAGTATTGTTCAGAGGAAGTCTGTAAGATTTAGGCCATTGTTTTACAAAAACAAATTGAATATTTGTTTTGCTGAAAGTATCTTCTTAGAAATAAGTAAGTGTGAATGTACTTTAAACTGCTGTCCAATGAATGAACATTAAAGTCAAAGATGACCAACTAGAGCAAACTGGGTTTGTCTGTGATGCTGTACATGCAGCAGCGTTTTCAGAAAGGATGTTGTGCTGGAGGCAGGGATACCTGGATTCTAGTCTTGGCTTTAGCCGTTACTAGCTCCAGAAACGCAGGATAAAATACAACTTTTCTGAGTGGTAAATACTACCTTTGAGGTCCTTTCTCATTCAGAAAATTCTAAGATTCTATCTTTTTTCACATTCACAGATATATTTACTGTGCATTTACCTTTCTGTTCAAATTGGAACTAATTGCTTGAATTCTGCAAAACAAAGCATTCTAAGAAAGCACAGCAAAAAATATTTCCTCATGTTTCTGACCTGGAAAAGTACAAAAGGTTGTCTGTCTGGTTTAGATGTGGATTGCCAGTGTGTATGTAGGTGGCATGTAGAGATAGAAGAAATAAATAGATGGTATATCTTTATGTATACACAGCTGAAGTTCTCCATAAATTACATTGTTCCAGTGTCATAAAACACTCAATTTTGAAATAAAATTCTTTTCCTTGGGATATGGAAATAGAATTATCGTATTAGTAGACTCATTAGCACAGAAAGTGTTTTAAAAACATTTTGGTAGTGTTTTTCTTGCTAACAATGTTTCCTGCTCTAATTGCTGTGGTTGGTGTTTCTTTCTAGCTCTGTGAAGATCTACCTACTGTCAAATAAAAAATATGTAATAAAGGAAATTTTTAATTATTGTGATACTAGAAAGAATATTTACAATCAGGAAATATTAAATTCCTTAGCATGTGACACATAATGGTCATCATTGTGAGAGATGCATGGTCTGTGCTGTCAGTTCTCAAAGTGTGGTGCCAGTAGCATCCATGTCACGTGGGACTTGCCAGAAATGTGGTTTCTCAGACCAACCTCACGAGTTCTGTGAGTAGCACTCAACAATGTGTATGTCTGGACATTTCTGTTGCCTGCTGAAGTTTGAGAACTGCTGAACTAGACCTTTAAAAAGATACTAAAATTCTACGTTACCATCTATATGTTACCTTTAAAATAATTTGTACACATATTTGATTATGTCTTATCAAGATTATGTGTAGTCTGAATTTAAGATTTTTCAGCAATGTATTTGTTTTCACTGTTGCTTGTAGTCTTAATATTTGTAATGTTGTGCAATCTGTAATATTGTGGTTTTTTTTTTTTTTTTTTTTTGGTTGGATCAGTAAAGCTTTTTATTACTGCTTTGTCAGGATGAGTGATATTTTTTCATCGACGCTGTAAATCTGTGTTTTGCTGGGGCACATGCTGAGGAAAGACAGCAAGGTGTTGGCTTTCTGGCTCTCTGGCTCCGCCAAGGTCATTTGTGGCCCTAAGTGATTGACTGAGATACTTCCTTAAATCCTTTTTTGCAATCAGGCTGCATATAAAATTACAATGATTAATGGGTTTGAAAACTATTTTGGCAGATGTAATAAAAATTATAATTTTAACTGTGCTTATTAAACTCCATGCTTTTCAGTCTTTTTCATATATAGTACATGTAGAAAAATGACATTTACATAGTATAATTGGATAAATAGATGAGGCACTGTTCTTTTAAGATCAACTTAGAGAAAAAGGTGGAGAAGGAAATTGATTAGCTATTTTCCAATACCTGCATCTGATCACAGGCAGAAAGCATTGTGTTATTCATATACGTAGAAGACCAGAACTTAAGCTGCCTAATTTCATAATTCTACATATGCTTCCATTTATTTATTTCATCTCATTTCTCAATCCTATACTCTTCATATATATGTAGTTCATCTTCAACTGAAAATATGCTGTTTTAAAATGTATTTGCATGTTTTGGTATAACATATAATATTACTAGATTTTATAGAAAAAAATCACTTGATTAGCTTTAGATAAGTAATTCATATCTATAACTATTCTGTTCAAATTCTCTTTCCATCACACATGACTGACAGAAACCTCAACCTTGACTGAATCCACCAGTTATCTTTTCTGTCTGGACTGTTGGATGATGAGGAGGAAATCCCACTTTGTTGCCAGGTTGGACAACTTCCTAAATTGCCTTCTCAACGTTGCCTGAAACAGCTGTTCACGCTTCCTTTTCAAACCTCCAACAACCTCTCCTAGCAGAGAGCTTTGCTTCAGAGAGATTCCTACTGAACAGAAAAAAATTAGCAACTTTCACACAAAAGTCTTATCTTTGTACCACAACAACTTTACTTAGATTTATGACTTTCTCTTCTCTTTTTCCTATAACAATGGGAGACGTAATCTAGCTTGTGTCTAAGGCTCATCCCACCGTCCTGATCAGGACTCCAGCCCTTGCTGTCTTCTCAGGGACTTTACGCTCTGTCTTTCACTGGCACTAGCTCATTTTTCTGCTAGCTCATTACTTCCTGTCAGCCTTTAAACATGCTCAAGTCTGTGCCAGTCTAAAATTTAAAAACAACAGCAAATCTATCAAGCTTAACCTTTCTACCTACCTTTATTTTCTTCTGCCTTTTATAGCCTTTCTTAAATAAATTGCCTCAATACACAGTCTCTTTCCTCACACTCATTGCATAATCTTAAATCACGTCCTTCTTCCTGCCTTTTAATGGAAGCCCATCTGACTCTGGCTTTATGTCTTTAAATATAGTTGCAGTTCTCCAGTCGGCACTTTTCAATGTTTCGCAGCATTTTTGGAGGATTTCTTTTAGATACATTCTCTTCCCTTGACTTCATGACAATACATGCTCTAGCTGCGATCTCCGTACCTTTCTGGTGGTTCTTTCTCACCTGGTTTATGCCACCGTCCACTTCGGTGGCTTTCCTTGCCCATCCAGCTTCATCTCTTGACATTGTCTCCCTCCCAAATTACATTCTAGATATAGTAGATTTTGTTCAGTTTCTAAAATGTGTTCTGCTTTCTTTTAGCCTCCAAGACTTCATGCATATTGGTTCCCCACCCTACAACATTCTCCCTTGCCCACTTCATAGCACAAATCATCCTTTGCTTGGCTAACCTACGTGTCGGTTTACCTGTCCTTTCCTTCTGAAGTCCTGTAGTGACTCTGTAAATTAGATTAGATTTCCTTATTGTGTGCCCCTGCAGCATCCTATCCAGTTAGGATCATAAATTGCATTAAATCTTATTGTATTGTATGTTTGGATGCTCCTCTTTTCTGTGAGTGGCAAGGGCTCTGCCTTGTTTTGTTCACCATTATCTCTCTACTGGTGAAAGAACAAAAATCGCACATTTTCTCTAATGGTTTTCGCTCATTTATATTCAAAAGACCTCATTTCTTCATTAGTAATGTTTTTTGACATTATTACGCCAGTGACTTTTGAAGTTGAGTTGAAATGGTCCTACCTGATAACCTTGCTTAAAACTGTGCTTTGAACAACTAGATAATCTGTTGACGTTTCTTTCCATGGATGTTGTAGGTCATTGTAGGGCAGGGACTTTCCCTGTTTCTTTAGTGCTGCGTAGATTTTTCAATGAAATAAATTGAACTTAAGTTAAATGTGCCACAGAAATGTATGAATTATTGGCAATTATTTAAAATAAGTGTTCTTTACATCTCAAGAAAACTCTGGGCTCTGACATTAGCTAGCTATATGGCTTAAGAACTCATTGTTTTGACTTTAATTTCCTCATACATAAAGTTCTGATTCTGCAATGTAGGTAAATCAAGTACTGAAAGCTATAATCCTGCAAAACACTAGTAGTATACATTCCACCTTTTCAAAAGTAGTCTCTGAATTGCAACTTTACAAATCTGTAATTTTAAAGATGTTGTATATTTAATTCATCATTGAATTCTACAGAATTAAGTAAATATTCACTTATGAAAATTAGAAACTTTTTCCTGGGTAATTTTGTAATGAAGTAGAATCACACTAGTATTCTAAGTAATTTTAATTTTTGTTAAGGGCCAGAAAATGTGAAATATCTGGGAAAGAAAATAAAATGTTGCTGAATTTATCTTACTTTACATTTAAAAAAAGCCTTAATGGATTTGGAATCCTTGTAATGGTGGCACACAAACCATACTTTAAATATTCACCTTCCAAATTTACTGATTTAATAAAATTTTGTATATTTTTCTTACTACACTGTGACATTTCTTATTAAAATAAGAAATTATATCTATGTCAAAATGAAGTTATATATTCTTTTATCATTACTTGGTTTCTAGATTGTCAGCAAAGCTTTTTTTAAAATTAGGGTACAGAGTCTCCTTTGCATTACCAGCAGACGTTAGAAAGAAGGGAAGCGCCGTGTATATCAGTCATCACTGGCAGCGAAGATTCCCACCAGCAGTTCTCATCCTCTCACCCATAAAATCAGCATAAAATTGACCTAACATTGCCAGATCAGATCGAGTATCTGGAAAGTAATCCTCAGGGAACAGAAAATTCAGTCTTTGTGCATAAAGTTGTCGAATCGGATTATTTTTTTCAGAGCCCTTTTGTTTCTTCCTTTGCAGTACTTCTGAAAAGTCGCCACAAAGATGTGTCAGATGTGCTCTAAATCTAATCACGCAGGCAGGGACCAAGTTAATCCATTTCAAAATATGGATGCACATGATTATAATAAATTTTTGAGTGCTGAAGGATAACATTCACTGAATGAAAAGAAAAAGGATATTTTCCACTTTGTGATGAAACCAATAGATGCTGTTTTCATGTACTTACTTGTTTTCCCTCTGTGAAAAAGCAGAGTGTACAGAAAAAAAATGGTGGAGTAAGAGATGAGGAAAAGCGAGACAGGAAAACACACTTAGGTAAATGCTGCACACTGTGAGGGCGGACTGTAAGGGCCCACATTGAAACCCCTTAATTCCATTGTTTATGAGAAAGGACTCTTCTACATTTTTGTGTGATGATTTGTTTATATGGCTATTAGTTATTAATTTGTCAAGGTAATAACTTTTGCTTCATATCTGATGGCGATTCCATCATACACTTTTGTTTATGAGATTTAGATCTTGCAGCTACCATTTTGGTAAGATTGCCATATATGGATATTTTTTCCAATTGGGAACATAGTTATCCACAGAACATTAATGTTTGAGTATTTCAAGGTGATGAATAATACATTTCACATCTATTTTAGAAATGGATACATTTTGTTTTACACAAGGACATAATCATTTAATATTACCTTTATAAATTTGTAATACAGTATTTTCATATAAGATGTTTTAAATGATTTATTTATATTAACTTATATGGAAACTTATATTCCTTGTATTCCTTTATAAGTTGTATTCCTTTAACTTGTATAACTTGTGTTCCTTTATAAGTAAAAAGTTTATAGAAAGCCTGCTTTTTTTTTCCTTTTTAAGTTAAATAAAAACACAAGAGGAACTAGCTCATGCTAAAAATGTTACTAGGCATTTGTTGAAGTTTGGAATTAAAACTTTTGAAATTATACATCCTTAAATTAATTATATTTCTTAAAAAGCAGTATGGAGTAGTAGAAATAAGCTATAAATTTCCATTGATTGGGTTCCTAGAGTGGTGGATCTTTGGTCCAGAAAGTCTTTTTACTTGGAGTGGAGCTTGAACCCTGGCATATAGGTGGTACTTGTTATTCCTGTTTTATCTTGGGCTTTCAAAGGTGTTTGTCAGGAGTAATAATCTGTTATACACTATCCTTTTAAGAGACATTTAAAGTATTCAAAAGTTTTCGACAAAATTAAAAAATAAGTATGTGACCAAAATATTTATTAGTGATTATTACAACTAAAACTTCACTGTATTATGCTAAATAGAAGAGAAATATTATGAGAAATGAAAAGAAAATCTGATGGAATATTTAGAAAACAATATTGATTTATATAAACTACTAGATATATCAGAAAGATTTCTCTGAAATGCCCTGAAAATATTAATTATATTTTAAATAAGCTGCCTTACACCTACCTACGAACTTATCTATTACTACAAAGTATGGAATTTTTAAAGCCAATATGAAGCAAACATTATTACAATTTTTATAAATTCTTATTTGGGATTTTAATTGAAATTTAGGATGCGTATTTTAGTCTAGTGCCTGAGGGCTATAATGTATTTGATTACATGTTTACCACATTTATATTTTTCTTTTCAAATTAAAACCAGTAGTTTTGTAACATAGTTAAAATTAAAAATTCAAAGTTCAGAATATTTAAGATACATAAATAAAAAAGTGAGTTGCTGAAAGAAATACAGTAATGGTTTTTGATGACCTAAGTTATTAATTTTGTTTGTTCTGTTCCAAAGGTCATTAAAAACCCTTAAAAGATTAATATATTTAATTTGATGAAGGAAAAGAAGTGAACCTCATCAACTGTAAATGTTTAAAGAGAAATTTAAAAATTATAATTAAAGTAGCTATGACAATTTTAAGAGTGTTTAACCAGGACTGTTGCTTTAAATGTGTTCCTTTGCCTCTGTTTAATGATGTGTGTCAATTATTTACAGATCCTGTGGTATTGTGGAAATTCCCAGAGGACTTTGGAGACCAGGTTGGAACCACATAATTTTTTAAAAAAAATTTAAAATTGGAGTATTACAATTACTGCTACTCTTGCTGCAGCTGCTTCTACTACTACACATGAGTAGCTATAATTATTTTCTCTTGATCAACTGTGAGAAAAAAGGGTGTATGTGCAAAATATACAGAAGAATCTTTTAAAATTCATAGGGACTGGATGTTTAAAGTTTCAGCATATTTTTACATTCTTTTAATTTACCTACAGAATATATATTTGAAAACATTAAAAATTTCCCCATTAAAAAAAACTTGACAATACAAAATCTTTATTGAATACACTCTTACTATTTTTGTTTACTTAGAAGTAAGTGTAACAGCTATAAATAAGTGATCAGTTCTCTTTGTCACAGTAATAGCTGAAATCATTTACATATAGAATTTGAATTGTCAGTATTTTCTTATTTTTATCTATAGCTTTACTTTCTTAAAAAGATACGGTATGGGAGACTGCTAGATAAATTTATTCCATTTGTATTTTAAAACACAGTCTTCTATAGTTCCTTAAACAATGTCCTGAAGCATTTCTCCTCTGTTTTCTTTTAGTAGTTTCATAACTATTTTTGGATCTTATATTATGCAAATTTAAGTTTTGACAGACATAAGTACTTATTGGACACCTGATGAGCAGGTTCCTTTCTTTTTTCTTCAAAGAAATGGCATAAAATAATCTTGTTACTATTAACATTATAGTACCACAAACTTAATAGAATTTAAGCTCATGGATATAATTCTCACAATTTACAAAAATAACTGATAAAAGTCTATGTTTAAACCAGTTCATTCAGAACTTAGTATATAGATATGTGATTTTGAATATATGTGAAAGAATACTTTTCTAGGTGTGGAAGTCAATTGGAAAGATTTAGAAATGACACTGAAAAAGTCATGCCCATTTCAGTTAAATGGTCATGTTAAACATTTATTAGATCTATTGCAACCCTTGACCATGGTTTCACATAAAAAGAGGGTATATACTCTCAAATTGATTGCAGCTTTTTAGAGAAAGAATAGATTTATAAATAGCTTGAGTATATAAAAGAAGTGTCTACAGTGAAGTCATAATTTGCAAATAAGTTTATTTGGGTTTGTTCCCATATAGTGTGCAGTTAGAGTAGAGTCTTGCCCACTCATTTTGTGATTTTAAAAGACTGTTCTTTCCTTGGTCTTCTCCATTCTTTCTTGTCTACTGAGCCAAGAATAAACCTCTTATCCCTCCCTGTTCAGGTTTTTTGTTTGTTTTGTTTAAGTCTACCACTTTACTAAACTGCCCTTGAGAATTTTAGGAGATCTGGAGACTCCTGACTTTGGGTTCACATAAGGGTGATAATTCAGTTTTTGGGCCCAGCTATGGCAAAATGTGCAGTGGGACCGACCATGGCTGTTCCTCCTCAGCAGCTCTGCTGTGGCCTGACTTCTTCCTGCCATGCCGGCCACCTGCTTGGGCTCAGCCACAGCCTGTGCCAAGGCCATTGTTTCAGTGGCAATCTTGATATTCTTATCTCCTGCTGTCAGGAGACATGTTTTCTTTCAGATGGCACTGTGAGCATGCTCAATCATAAAAGCATATTTAGAGTCCGTATAAATGTTTGCCCTTTTCCTCTCAATAACTGCACTTCAGCATCCTGCGCTCAGTCCCAGGTGGCAACGTCTGCCCCTCATTGTCCATGAAGCCACTCCCGTCAGTGAAAGAGATGCTTGCTCTGGCCTGGGCTGATCTGACAGATCTGTCCTGCCAGAGTTCAGTCTCCAGAACCTCTGAGCAGTCGTGTTGTGAAGGCCCCTCCTCTTTGGCTGGCAGTAGGGTGGTAGCGTTGGGAATAGACACAACTCACGGTAGCTGTTCCTGCCCGGACGCCAAGAGGCCGTCCGTGCACAGTATTGTCCAGTGGCTTTGACGTGCCACGGGCCGTGGGGCGCCTCTCAGCGTCTGTACTAAGACTCCGAGGCTCCTTCCTTGTTTTGCTCTGTGCAAGGGTTTCACCATCAGTCCGCAGTCTGGGATGCAGATGCCGTTCCTAGGAACCCCAGATAAGCTAATACAAGTTTTCATATCTTTCTGATTGTGGGTTTTGCAAGTCCCCTGCTCGGCTCCTGTCAAGCAGAGCAGGAGAGCCCTTTAGACCCCCGAGGCAGCATAGTCCCAGGATCCTGCCATGTAAATGTGACTGAGCACCACGAGTACCCTTCAGGTTCCTCAGCTGCCTGCCTGCGCTGCCTCGCTGCTACTGCCCCCACCAGTTCCTGTGCGGCTGGGCTCGGCTGGTGCCGGGGTCCGTGCTGTAGCCGGGAAGGGACCCCCCCCAACCAGACACTTCTGTCCACGCAGGACGGCGGCACCGTGGAACCCCCACCGTCAGTTTCCCCGGCCCCTGTGTTTGGAGGCAGGGGGCTCCGGCCCTCCTTCGCCATCCGAGTCCTGCACCTAAAGAAAACATCTTCTCTCCTGGGGGCTTCTTGCTGTGGAGGCTTTGCAACTTTTCAGCAATGTTCCTTTCAAGGTCCTCCTTTAAAAAAGTATGGGGCGGTTTTTTTCAGCAGTTCCTTTTGACTGTCTCCAAGGACCCTGCTGGTGGTTCTTGCACGTTCAAGCCCCTGTCTGATATTGCGCAAAGTGCCTGCCCCAGATACGGGCTCCCTGCGGCCCGAATTGGGTCTGCTGCTGGGAGAGGCCGTTCTGAGCCCCGAGTCACGATTCACTGGGCGTGGGACTGAAGAGTCAGTTCAGGCGCCCTCTCCACCCGCCTGTGGTGCCGAGATGGCGGTGGCGGCAGGCGCTCCTTCCCCCTTGCCTTGCGCCACTGGGCTGGGCCCCGCCTGGCACCTCGCCCCGGCCGGCAGGGGGTTCCAGCGGGAGGGGAGGACCTAATTTATCAAAAGTCATACACACATAGATTATTCTGTATACCACAAACTATGAGTTTATCTCAAGCAGAGAGCTTGAGACTCAGCATTTTAACTCTCTATTGTCAGGTTGACCATTCGAGCTCCGAATTTTAGAAGAACCAACAGCTGAAAATAAACCATGGACCATCAACCACTCATTTTCTTCACACTCCATGCAAATGGTATCACAGTAATCCTTAGACGTAGGTGCAAAACTTCATCAGACAGAAACTCGCAAACACACACAAACAGTATAGGGAACTCCCAACACAAACAATCTAGAACACCAAGGCCTGTCACTCAAATGGGAATTTTCATTCAGTGGCCGCTTCTCCCCACACTCCAGCAAGTACACTGGATCACAGTAACACATTCTCTTTCCACACAGGTTCATTGCTGTAAGTTAACCGTTCAGCCAGATTTTCCCCAGGGGGCTTTGAGATGGAGCTTCCCTATGTTGCGACAAAACTTGACAAACACACAGAAGCAGTACAGGGAATCCCCAGCACAAAATGCCACTGCTGACGAAATGCTAACCACAGAACGAAAACCGAACTCTGAATCGAGAATCAGTGTCTCTTAGCCCAAAAGGGACAAACCAAGAATCAGATTCTCTCACACGAAAGAACAAACATCGCCCAGTCCCCCCTGGTTCTCTGGGAACCACAAAAGAACTCAGTCCAAACCAGGTTCCCTAGTTCCACTCAACCTCTTGACCTCCAACCCCAAATTGGAGCCTCAAAACAAATCCCACAGGGAGGTCTGATGCTCCGTCCTCCAATATGGGTGGAAATGGGTCTCAGCGTCCCGGGGAACTCGACTTACAAATGGGTGTGGCTATTTGTTTGGTCATCTATAAAAATTTTGGGGAAAACAAACCCAAGTAGGGTAAAATATATGCGTGTACTATCCTCAACATTGCTAAATCAGAGGAGACAGTTATTTTTATCAAACAAAATTATAAAACTTGATGAGTTTACTGAACATTTACCTTAATGTGAATTTGAATTTTTTAGGAATTATTTACTATGTCTATATTTGAAAAAGATCTTTGTAAATCTAGCTCATTGGAAATACTAGAAGTTTAATTTTCTTATTTTATACGACTTTTAGGAATATTCCATTTATGTACATATTTCTTTAAAAGTCAACCAGAACAGAGCTTCCTTAATGTATGAGGCTTTGTAATCTAGTTTACTGATACTCTACAGAGATAGTGAAACATTTCACTATCATTTCTATCACTATAAGAGCAAAGATCTTTTTCAAATATAAACATATGGTCTCACAGAGATCAGCATTTTTGGGTGTACTATATATATAGTGTACAGATAATACAGAAAGGTAGGAGAGCTGAAAAATAGAATTATAAAAGTATTTTCAAGGCTTTTTAAAGTTGTTTTTGATTGTTACTCTTAAATCAGAAATGAAATATTTGGCCAAATATTGAACAAATGAACTTAACCTACACAGTTAGCATGTAGATCTGGCTGTCCTTAAAATTAATTATAGAGTACTTTTTTTTTTTTTTTTTTTGCAAGATCAGCAGTACGGTTGTAAAGAAGAAATGTGGTTCTTGCCTTGCAGGAGTCTGTTAGGAAAAGGAAGGTTAGGGTATCAGAAGTGAGCTACTGCTCTGGCTCTTCTAATTTGAGTGCATGGCTGAGGTTGTCATGTTAGCTTATCTGTTTAGTAAGCTGTATAGATTTGGGAAAAACAAACCCAAGTAGGATAAAATGTATGCTTGCACTATACCTAACATGTGGAGGTGCTGGTGGCCAGGAGGAGTGCATAAGAGGTTATCTTTAAACCTTATGTCTTCGTCCCTTAGTTTTTTCTTTTATAGCTGAGTAGTACTTCATGGTATGCATATACCACATTTTATTAATCCACTCATGAATTGATGGGCAGTGGGTTGGTTCCACAGCTTTGTGATTATGAATTGTGCTGCAGCAAACATTCTAGTGCAAGTGTCTTTTTGATAAAATGACTATTTTTCCTTTGGGTAAATACCCAGTAATGGGGTTGCTGGATCAAATGGAGGTCTACTTTTAGTTCTCTGAAGAATCTCCATACTATTTTCCATAGAGGTTGCACAAGTTTGCAGTTCCACCAGCAGTGTATAAGTGTTCATTTCTTTCCACATTCACACCAGCATCTGTTGTTTTGGGACTTTTTGATAAAAGCCTTTCTCACTGGGGTTAGGTGATATCTTGTTGTGGTTTTGATGTATATTTCTCTGTTGATTAGTGATATTGAGCATTTTTTCATATGTTTATTGGCCATTAGTCTCTTCTTTTGAAAAGCTTCTGTTCATGTCTTTTGCCCTCGCCATATCCCCCCCTTTTTTTGAGCTAGGTCTCACACTGTTGCCCAGGGTAGAGTGCTCTGGTGTCAACCTAGCTCACAGCAACCTCAAACTCCTGGGCTCAAGCAATCCTTCTGCCTCAGCCTCCCGAGTAGCTGGGACTACAGGCAAGTGCTTCCATGCCTGGCTAATTTTTTCTATATATTTTTAGTTGTCTAGCTAATTTCTTTTTTTGTTTGTTTTTGTTTTTTTTAGTAGAGATGGGGTCTTGTTCTTGCTCAGGCTGGTCTTGAACTCCTGAGCTCAAATCATTTCCCTGCCTTGGCCTCCCAGAGTGCTAGGATTATAGGCATGAGCCACCGTGCCCGGCCTTTGCCCCTCTTTAATGGAGTTGTTTGCTTTTTTCTTTCTGATTTGCTTGAGTTATTTGTAGATTCTGGTTATTAGCCTTTTATTGGATATATAGCATGCAAATATTTTCTCCCATTCTATAGGTTGTCTGTTTACTCTGTTGATTGTTTCCTTGGCTGTGCAGAAGCGTTTTAATTTAATCAAGTCCCATTTATTTTTTTTTGTTGGTGTGATTGTTCTTTGCCTAGGCCAATATCTAGAATAGTTTTTCCAACATTTTTTTCCAGAATTTTTATGGTTTCATGTCTTAGATTTAAGTCTGTTATCTTTCTTGAATTAATTTTTGTGAGTGCTGAGAGATATAGCGATCCTGTTCTTAAATCTCAGTTTGCAAATTAATTCTTCTTTGAAGGTTTTCCCGAGTCTCCAAGGCAACTTCTCTATACTTCCATAGCCTCTTATATATACCTCTACATTGTATTGTTCTATTTCCTTTTTTTTTTCTTTTTTGCTATATATGAATGTTTCTTGAAGGAAAGGAAACAGAATCTTCTCATTTTTCAATTTCCACATCTGTAGAGTGGCTGGCACGTGATAAAGATGTGAATAAGGCCGGGCGCTGTGGCTCACGCCTGTAATACTAGCTCTTGGGAGGCCGAGGCGGGCGGATTGCTCAAGGTCAGGAGTTCAAAACCAGCCTGAGCAAGAGCGAGACCCCGTCTCTACTATAAATAGAAAGAAATTAATTGGCCAACTGATATATATATAAAAAAATTAGCTGGGCATGGTGGCGCATGCCTGTAGTCCCAGCTACTCGGGAGGCTGAGGCAGAAGGATCACTCGAGCCCAATAGTTTGAGGTTGCTGTGAGCTAGGCTGACGCCACGGCACTCACTCTAGCCTGGACAACAAAGTGAGACTCTGTCTCAAAAAAAAAAAAGATGTGAATGTTTTTCGAACAGCTGGTTGAATGAGTGATGGGTCAGAGGAAGTTGCATTAAACTCATGATAGGTTATCTTAATTTTCTTGGAAAAATAGGAGGAAAGGTAATACACTAAGGGTTGGATTTAGGAGTGGTATGCCACCTTGTATTCAGAAAGATTTAAAATTGGTGTTATGACATACAATGGGGATTCATCAAAGTATGAATGAAAAGAAGTGGCTTAGCAGAAGAGCCTAGGCCTCGTGAAGATTTAGTAGGTCCCTGACGGACTGTTCATGACAATTACCTGACTTGTGTGTTCTTCTTCCCACCCCTCATTTCTGTATAAGGAAAAAAAATTACATTTTAATATATATCAGCAGCCTAGTTTGTGCTTGTGCTGGGTGATAAAAATGCATTTGGAAATGCTTTTAGAAAAGTACATGTGTCACATGATTATTTTTAATGCCAACAATAATAAAAATTCTATTAAGCAAATCTTGGTAGAAATTATCTGGGAACAGCTTGAACTGCAATTCTAAGAGTGCATTGTAGTAAGAAATTAGGTATCATACTGTAGTAGCTCAGCATTTTTAATTTTACCCATCAGCTGTATCTTCATAGGCCTTTTATAACTGCAGACAGCCATTTAGTTAGCTGATACTAAATCCAAAATACTCAGCACTGTTTACAATTTTCTTTTTATGTTCAACATTGTCTGATGGTTGGTCTGTATGGTTTAGGAAGAATGCCTTTTTTTTTAATTAAAAAAAATTTACACATTCATATTTTTAAAAAATATATTTTTCTTTATTTAAAAAATTTGATCAGAATGATTAAAATTTTTCATGATTGGAAATTGAAGTACATTCATACGTGAGCATTTTTTGTAATTTTCCTTCTTGCATCAGTCATATAGAAGATCTACATTATTCAGAAATAATTTATTAAATTCTAAGTCTCTGCCAGTTCAAAATTTTACATTTCAAAGTTTTCTTTATCCTCAGTTTAGAAAGAAGTTACAATTACTTAACTGTGAAACAAAAGACGGAAACGATAAGAGTAACATTTTGAAATGTTAACTTGATGGAAGATAAAGTCTTTTCACAATTGGCATAAATTCATTATTAAGTCACATGGAATATATTACTTTGCAATTATCTTTGCTTACTTTAACTGCATACTGTTTTAGAAAATGACCTTTAGAGATTTCTTTTTTAAAGGAAGAGGTGGGGCTCGTGGGTTACGAAGTGAATATCCATCCATGAATTGCCACCTCACCTTTCTGTTTGGTGGTTTCTGTTTTCCCTCCCCCTTTCATACATTATTAATAGATAAGCTCTTAAATGAAGTATTGCCAGGTTGCTCATTAATGTTTAAAATTTAAGCCTGAAGTACAGTCAGGGAGAACAAGTATATATGAAGGCACTTCACTGTTAAAACTTTTAGGTTTAAAAATATTACATATTAGCTGGAAATATTGAACTTGATCAGCATATGGCACCAGCGAGCCTCGTCCCCACCCGTTCTTTTGTTGTCTTGTTATTGTTATGAGGCTTAATGACAGTTGTAAGCCACGGTTCTGGATGTGGGGGTTAGTCCACCCTGGGGAGCAGGGGAGGAAACAGCAGTGTGGATTATGGAAATATGGATCGATCTAAAAGAGACCTCTTGTGAAAGAATGGGGCTCAAAGCAAAGCTGGGACAAACCGATGAAAAGATGATGGAATATGATGAGAACATGATCATTTGAAATCTTTCCTTTCATTCCCAGCTGCTGTGTTTTGGAGAAAAGGAATGCATTTGTATATTAAGAGAGAGCTAAAAGAGTCCAGATGAATAGTATTACTTATTAGATATGTTTTTATTTCGATTCAGATAAATTATGTGCATTTTAATGATAGACTTTGCATATGTTAGATGTTTAAATCTTAAAGATGTAATGTTAGATATGATATTTCATAGAAATGTTTTAAGTAGCATATAGTATTTGCTAGGTATCTGGCCTTTTTAAAAGAATTAATGTCAAAAATTTAACTTCATGGTCATCATATTTAAGTATTTTAACTAATTGTGATGGTGAAAATTTTATGCAAAATATGAATTATTTTCTGTTACTTTTATAACTCAGTTATTAAAATACACAGTTACATGTTTATTCATATGTATTTTCTAGATAAGTGATAATATTGCAGCTTATCTTGGTGAGTTAGTACCGAGTGGTGACATACAGCTTTATCCTTCGCCTGTTTGACCAGACAAGACAACGATGCAGTCTAGTGGTCACTCTTGTTAAATGCAGACACAGGGCCCATGTGGTTTTAACTAGTTTCTGATGTGCTAATAAAAAGAAAGGTGGTTCCCTGATTCTAAAGAACAGAAAAATTTAGACTAGGAGAAAGTTAGCATGAAAATATAAAAATAAGGCATTTGGGAGGAGGATCATAATTTGAGAGAGGATGTTTTCAGTTCTGGATATGACAGGTATTCAAGTAGGAATGTCTCCTCTGAGTAGTTGGAAACCTCTGGCTGGAGTTTAAGAGAGGATAATGATGTGGAATTTACTAGTGTAAATGAACTTACCACAGTTTAGGGGAGAGAAGAATCTCAGAGGACATTTGTTTTTATAAACCCCAGTGTATTTCTTTAAATCCATAATGAGAAATGTAATTTGGTAACCATACTCTGTGACCTTTATAACTATTTTGGCTTGTAAGAGTTGGACAATATATCTAACTTCCTTCTTTAGATCTAACTAGCTGGGATCATGAAATATGTTTTGTATTGCAAATCACAATAGTCTGAAATTTTTGCATTGTCCATGAAGTTAAAACAGCAAAAAATTGTGCCTTGATTATTTACAGGGTATGGAACATGTAACATCAAATAACCCCAAATTAAGAGCCTTATGGCATGGAAAAAGTAACAAAATGAAATTAAGCACAAGAGCTTGTTCAAGTAACCACTGATTTAATGTGGGATATATGAGCTTGGTGTTGAGGCTGTCGAGGTACCTGGGCCAGTTTATGAAGAACTTTACATACTGTGCTATGTTCTTTGGCATTGGCCTAGAGAAAATACCATAAATGGTGTATATTAAGGGAGTTTCCAAATGACACCTGTATTTTAGGAAGGTAACTTTAAGTTAGTTTCTTTGGAGAGGAGAAAAGCAGCTTGAAACTAGAGACTAGTTGGAAGGCCATGTAGTTGTTTAGGAGAACCTCTGAGAGGCTGAACTAGGGAAAGGTCAAAGAGAAAGTGGGAAAGGGAATGAATTTGAGATCTTTTGTCCTTTTTTTTTTTTTTTTTTTTTTTTATTGTGAAGGAGCCAGATACATGAGATCTATCCTCTTAAAATTTTTTTAAGTGTATGGTACAGTATTGTTAGCTATAAACACAGTGTTGTACTGCAGATCTCTGTGACTTTCTTGCATAACTGAACTTTATACCTGTTGAACAGCGACTTCTCATTCCCCCTCCCCCCAGGCCCTGGCAACCACCGTTGTACTTTCCGCTTCTGTGAGTTGGACTATTTTAGACATACAAGTGGAATCATGCAGTGTTTGTCTGAGACTGCCTTATTCCACTTATCGTAGTGTCCTCAAGATGCATTCCCTTCCTCAAATATGGCAGGATTTCCTTCTTTTTTTTTTTTTTTTTTTTTTTTTTTTTTGAGACAGAGTCTCACTTTTGTTGCCCAGGCTAGAGTGCCGTGGCGTCAGCCTAGCTCACAGCAACCTCAAACTCCTGGGCTCAAGCGATCCTCCTGCCTCAGCCTCCCAAGTAGCTAGGACTACAGGCATGCGCCACCATGCCCGGCTAATTTTTTGTATATATATTTTTAGTTGGTCAATTAATTTCTTTCTATTTTTAGTAGAGACGGGGTCTCGCTCAGGATGGTTTTGAACTCCCAACCTCGAGCAATCCGCCCGCCTCGGCCTCCCAGAGTGCTAGGATTACAGGCGTGAGCCACCGCGCCCGGCCAGGATTTCCTTCTTTTTAAAGGCTGAATAATAATCCATCGTATGTATATAACAGATTTTCTTTGTCCACTCATCTGTTGATGTACATTTAGGCTGATTCTGCATCTTGGCTGTTGTGAATAATGCTGCAGTGAACATGGGAGGGCAAATACCCCTCTGAGATCACGATTCCAGTTATTTTGGATAAAAACCCAGAAGTGGGATTGCTGGATCATATGGTAGTTCTATTTTTAATTTTTTGAGGAACTGTTTTCCATAGCTGCTGTACCATTTTACATTCCCACCAACAGTGAACAAGGCTTCTAGTTTCTCTACATCCTCACCAACACTTGCCTTTTGTGTTTTTGTTTGTTTTTTGATAATTTTTGATAATTTTTAATAATTGTTTGTTTTTTGATAATGGACATTCTAACTGGTGTGACATGATATCCCACTATGATTCTGATTTATATTTTCTTCATAATTAGTAATGTTGAGAGTCTTTCCATATACCTGTCAGCCTTTTGTGTGTCTTCTTTGGAGAAATGTCTGTTTAAGTCCTGTGCTCAGTTTTTAATCAGGTTATTTGTTTTTTTGCTATTGAGCTGTGCGAGTTCCTTATATATTTTAGATAGTAATCCCTTATATATATGGATTGCAAATATTTTCTCACATTTTGTAGGTTTCCTTTTCAGTCTTTTGATTATTTTCTTTACTGTGAAGAAGACTTTTAGTTTGATGTGATCCCACTCGTATATTTTCACCTTAGTTGCCTGTGCGTGCATCTGTGCACATCTGTATCATATGTCCATGATTGTTACTATAGCCAAGAAATCATTGCCAAGACCAATGTTGTGAAGCTTTTCCCATATGTTTTCTTCTAAGAGTTTTACACTTTTAGGTCCTTTAAGTCTTTTTTTCCATTAAACTTTATTTTAATCTTGTCAAAATTCTGCAACAGATTTTTCATCAAGTTGTTTTCATTAAAAAGTATTGGTTTTAAAGACTGATAACGTAAAAACTGACACACCAAAAAACCCCAAAGTTTGGTCCACAAAACATTCTCCTTTCCTTCTGGAGGTTTTACAATGCACTGTTATCATTAGCTAGTCTTTTACTATTAAACTTATTTGACCATTTGAGGCAGACAATTCTGAAACTGTTTTTTCACCTCTGGCTAAGACTGAGCCTTCTGAGCTTTCTGGGCAGACCTGGTGACCCTCCCATGCTGGCAGCCTTTTTGTCCACTTCTGTGAAGACACCCGCAGCAACTGTCTGCTCGTGTCATGAACAGCTAAAGGATCAGAGGAGGACAGTCAGAGGAGCTCTCAGCACACGTGGCCTTGCCAGGAACCAGATCAGCGAAGACACCATTGCTAGATTTCAAGAATTCAGGACCATGCTCCAGCTTCTTAGTAGAATAGCACTCGGTCCTTTCCTTCAGCCCAGCAAACTTGCGAGTGACGTTAGCTCTGTGAGTGTCCTGTACAGGGGCATGGCCAGCACGCATCTGGCCTGAATGGCTCAGTGCAGGCACTTGAGTAGTGAAGCCAGCTGCTTCCACTGGTGGGCCGTTTGTGCTGTCTGCAGGAATGTTGCCACAGCGAACGTCATTGACCGGCATGCTCTGACACTGGAGCCCACGCTGTCCTCAGGAAAAGCTGTGCTCAGTGCTCTATGGTGCCTTTCAACAGACTTGACTTCAGCTGTGACGTTGATTGGAGCAAAGGTGACCCCATGCTGTTTCAATTACTGTGGCCGTGTAATATATTTTGAAATCAAGAAGTGTGATGCCTCCAGCTTTGTTCTTCTTTCTCAAGATTTTTTTTTTCTTTTGGCTATTCAGGTCGTTTGTGGTTCTGTATGAATTTTAGGGTTATTTTTTTCTAAAATTCTAAAATTGTTTTTCTAAAATTTTTAGGATTGTTTACATAAAAAATGTCATTGGGGTTTTGATAGACATTGATTGCATTGAATCTGTAGATTGCTTTAGGTAATATGAATGTTTTGATGGTGTTAAGTCTTCCGGTATATGAACATGGGATGTCTTTTCATTTATTCGTGTCTTTTAAAATTTCTTTCATCAATGTTTTATAGTTTCCAGTGTGCAAACCTTTCACTTTGTTTGTCAAATTTATTCCTAAGTATTTTATTCTTTTTGATCCTATTGTAAATTTCCTTTTCAGATAGCTTGATGTTAGTGTCTAGAAACACAGCTGATTTTTTTATATTGGTTTTGTATCCTGAGTTTTGCCAGATTTGTTTTAGTTCTAAAAGTTTCTTGGTGTGGAGTCTTTAGGGTTTTCTCCATATAAGATCACGTCATCTGTGAACAGAAATAATTTTACTTCTTTCTTTCCAATTTGGATGCCTTTTTCTTTTTCTTGCCTAATTGCCTGGGCTAGGACTTCCAGTACTATATTGAATAGAAATGGTAAGAGTGGATATTTTTGCTTTGTTTCTGATTGTGCTTAGTTTTAGTTTTTTATTTATTTTATTTTTTTGAGACAGTATCTCAGTCTGTCGCCCAGGTTAGTGTGTGGTGGCGTGATCATAGCTCACTGCAGCCTGGAACTCCTGGGTTCAGGTGAAGTGATCCTCCTACCTCAGCTCTCAAGTAGCTGGGATTAGGTAGGACTACAGGTACATGCCACCACACTTGGCTGTTTTTTAAAATTTTGTAGAGACAAGAGTTTCGCTGTTCCATGTTGATTGGTCAAAAATAATGATAATAATTTAATAAATAATAAAAAAAAAGTTTTGCTGTCTTGCCTAGGCTGGTCTTGAACTCCTTGGCTCAAGAGATTCTCTTGCTGGGATTACAAGCATCATAAGCTACTGCACCCAGCCCTGATTTTTCATTGTAAAGTATGAGGTTAGCTGTGGGCTTTTCATATATGCCTTCATTAATTTGAGATAACTTCCTTCCATTTGTAGTTCATTGAGTTTTGTTTTTTTTTTTTTTTTTATGAAAAGGTTAATTTTGTCAATTGCTTTTTCTGTATCTATTAAAAGAACTTTAAGAAAGTGCAAAGTAATGGATGACCAGAATTTCTAGCTTAGAAAATTAGGTAAATAAATTGTGAAGCTTATTAAGTGTTCTGATATTTATTGATTTTATTCCTATATAGGACTTTATTTTTTCCCAAAATACTAAGGGGTTTTTTGTTACATACGTGTTTTTATTACATGGGTAAGTTGTATAATACTGACATCAGGGCTCTTAGTGTGCCTGTCACCAGAATAGTGTTCATTATACCCAGCAGGTAAGTTTTATCCCTCACCCTTCCACCTTCTCCCCTGCTCGAGTTCCGGTGTCTTTTCATCTACAACGCTTTGTGCCTGTTTGCACCCATCATTTAGCTGCCGCTGTATTAGCAAGGACATTTAGTGTGTGGTTTTCCACTCTTGAGATACTTTATGTAGGATAATGGTCTCCAGTTCCATCCAAGTTGCTGCAAATGACATCATTTCATTCCTTTTTGTGGCTGAGTAGTACTCCATGGTATATAGACAGACCACATTTTCTTTATCCACTCATCAGTTGATGGACACTTAGGTTGATTCCATATCTTTGCAATTGTGAATTGTACTGGGATAGTCATATATATATATATATTATATATCTTAATTTTGTTCTTATCTCTGCATTCCTGCTGCAGCTGTGTTACTTCAGGGTGACACCATTCACCTTACTCGTTTGTGTTAATAAAGACCTTCTACATGATCTCCCACCTTTCAGTCTTGCCTCTTTTTAATCCATTCTGCACGCTATACCCAGAGTGATCTGGCCAAAATTGAAGTCCAATCATGTCCCTCCCTTGCTTTAAACCATTCAGAACTTTTCTGTTTCTCTTAGGTATAGTGACCATGTGATTTATCGTCCAAGCTGACATATTTATTTATTTTTGACATATAATTTATGATGAAATGCAGACCTTAAGTGTACAATAAAATTAGTTTTGACAGATGTATACACCTGCGTAACTCACATTTCTTGCAAGGTATAGAGGATCTCTATCATTCCAGACAATTCCTTCTTGTGCCTTCATGGTTAATCTGTTTAATGCCCACTGTGACTCCCCATGGCACCCTCGTCCCACCCCAGACAGCCACTCTTCTGAAAAAGGAACACTGTTGACAATTACACTGAGGAGATGCATGTAAAGTGTTCTGGGCAAACCAGTAGGAATGGGTTTCCTGCTCTTTGCATCAAGTCCAAACTTCTTAATTGGCCTAAAGGTCTTATTTAATAAGTCCTCTGCTTATTTCTCAAGCCACAGTCTCTTATCACTCTTCAAACCTTTGTACTTGTTCTTTGTCATCTCCAGACATTTCTTTGCACATACTCTTTCCTGTAATGGGAAGACCACCCCTGAACTCTGCCACCTTCCTTTCCTCACACTGAAAGCCTGGCCAACTTCTTACCCTCTCTTCATTTCTCTATTCACATATGATTTCTTCCCTTAGGACTTTTCAGTACAAATCCCCATCACCCGCCCCCACCTTCAAATTGGCTTAGTGTCTGTTTTCTAGACTCCTTGATATTTTTCAGTTTTCCCACCAATCCTCTTATTACTCTCTATCATGATTAGCTGTGATTGCTGTTCACACATTAAATATTTACAAAGGGACCACACTCGTGTATAAACATTATTTACATAAATAAGCTAGATAGCACTAATTAGACTTTATACCTTTATACCTTTTTAAGTAAATAGTATTCATAGAACAATCTGCTCTTTGTAATTGTGTGATGATAATTTAGTTTCTCCAGACAGAGCTTCCAAATAGCTCAATGAACAATTAGGATTTTTTCAAACTTTAAAATATGCCATGGTTCTCATTTCTACTAGGTGATCTTACAGGCCCAGGACCTCCAAAGCTTAGAGAAATAATTAATAAATACGCCATTGATCCCAGAATATAAGAGCTATCCAAAGGTATATTTTTCAGACACTTTAAAACATAGGGACTCTTACTTATTTTCTAAAACTGAAGGTCCATTGCAGGGGCTGGGAACCCGCAGCCTTAAGGCCACATGTGGCCTTCTAGGTCCTTAACTGTGGCCTTTGCCTCATTCACTCCTATTTTAATAAGTAACATTTTTTTAGATCAAAGGAAATATATACTAAAACACTGCTATCTTGTAATCTTCCTTCTAATCCTTTCCATTCTCCGGTTAACTTCTGGAGCAAGACCTGAAATTGAATTGAAGGGCTTGGTGAATGATTGATTTTATACAGGAGTCAGGAGAAAGGGATCTAGATGGCTACCGTGTTTTTGGTTTGAGTAACTGGGGAGAAGGTTTTGCCAGTGGAGATGATAAGGACTGTAACTGAAAGAACTAGCTTCAGTTTGGCACATTCGGAAGTTGAGTGTCTGGGAACATCCAGGGAGTGACACTAAAAAGTAATTAGATGTGTAATCCTAGAGTTTACAGAAATGTCTAAACTATGCGACTAAGAGATTTAGTAGTTGCAGTTGAAACCATGGGCGTAGAGGAGATTGCCTGGTGGTGGAGCCAATGTATAAATCTTCATCAGTCCTTATTTCCAGTCATTAATATGATGGTAGATGTATTGTTTTAGGGCATCTACAGAAATATGTATTATTTTCCTTTGCATTTTGCTATTCATAGTTTTGTATTCTATTGCATTCTTTTTGTTATTCCTATTTGTATCATTTAACATGTGTTAGCCAGTGTGTTCTTTGTGTATAAAAATAAAATATTTTAGAGAGTTGGGAGGATTCTGAAACCGGAATAGTTTTTTTTTTGGCTAAGTAAATTTCTTTAAAAGCCAAAGCCTGTGGAAAAAGGGGAAATGGGCAACTTCTGGAGAGTGTTATCTTATACCTTTCACATAATCTGTGGTTCCTAACCTAGAATTTTGTATGTGTGCTTATGTGTGTGTCATGTCAAAAACACCGGGTAGTGGAAATACCAGCCTTTATGAACACTTTGTCAATAAATGAAGGAGTGTAATTTTCAATTAATACCTTTTACTATAAGGATCTAGAAAGCTATTGGCATGCATTTTATTCCTCCCTTCAACAGACTCTCTCTCTCTCTCTCTCTCTCTTTTTTCTTTGTAAACTCCAGTTTGAATAGCACCTGTAATTAAGGAGGAAAACCAGCCGGGGAGCTGGGTGGGACTCCCGGCTATTGATCTGTGTCAGCCCAGCTGATGCCGTCAGGGGAGGAACAGTCAACTGCCGAGCTGCTTTGTCACCGGCATAAGCCGAGAAAGGGTTTTGTCCGTACTGTTTATACACCAGTCTATAGACCTGCTGGCTGGCTGAATCTTAAAGAGTGTGGAGGTTTAAAGACCTGTCCCCCGAGGGATGTGTCTGCCAGTTGGGAAGCGAGCTGGGCTGCCGTGCACAAGTATGTGCGTGTGTGTCGTGGAAGGAGGGAGGTGTGCACAAGACGGAGCCACACACGGGGCGCGTCCTTCTTGATTTGAGTCTGAAAACTCATGTGAAAGGTGTAATTCGGGCATATTCAGAGGCAGACGTAGAATTTTGAATACATATTTTTTATTAATCTGTGGACAGTTCTGCAGGAGGGTACCTGAATAGTTTTCCTGTACACAGTAAAGATGGCAAATGGCCTCATGCAGTACGAGATGGGGATTAAGCAATGGTCATGTCAGAATGAACTGTCCACATTTGTGATGAACTGTTGTTCAGTTTAAGTGATTTAGCTTATTTCCAGTCTAGTGACTTTTAATTTCCACAAACAAAATACTGCCATTAGTGAGACAGTTAGCTTTCTCTAACTGTGGAGCCTGTGCCCATACTCTCAAAGGTGTGTGTGCATCCAAAAGCAAATCAGAGTGCTCTGCCCTGAGAGCAGATTGTGTTCTTCATGTGATGCTTTTCTTTTTGCTTATGTGAGTTAGGACTCTTGAAGCATAATTTCTCTGGATCTGAATTTTAGTGGCAAAGAGGTGGTAGGTAAGGTATTTCTTTTTGGAGGAGGAATAACTACTGCACTAAGATATTTGCTCTTTTTTCTTTTTGATAGGAAGCATCCTCATGAATCTCTGCTTTGTCTTGTAAAATCACCTGACTTTGACCTTGTATGATGTTGTCTTCAAGTTTGAAGTTTAAACTTTTGAATCAGAGTTCATTTTAAGTTGTTTTTCAAATATAACAAAATGGATTTTTGCTATTTTTTTTTGCCAAGTAGCTGACAGTTATTTGCACTTTGTTATAATTGTTAATGCATATGATTTCCAAAAGATTTAAAAATTATTTTATAATGGCTGTAAAATTATTGAAGGTTTCAAAATCAGATTATTTTCTTTGTTTAATTAAAACATTGATTTTCATAGTAGGCAATCTTAAATGAAAGTGCAGAGAATATAAGCTGTGTTTTAATTTAAATGCTTGCTTTTAGGTACACATTTCTTTGAGTGTTACGTAGGGTAAAACATAGTACCAAGAGTTGAAAAACGTAAATATGTTTTTTTAGGTATAGCCTCTTTGTGGGTTTTTTTTTTTTTTTTTTAACTGTCTGACTATGGGACGTGTAGAGTTGTTATACCTCTCAGTAATTTATTCTGCTGCCAACTTCATTCCCTTTTCTCTGCCTGCATTTTAATTGAAACAACATTTATATTTTTGAGCCAGGATCTGTCAGAAGTCCCTGTGGCTAGTCTGCGGTACAAGTGGTAGCAGACGTGGCTTACCCATATGGTGCGGTGCTTCTTGTAAAATCCATATGGCCTTGTTGAAGGGACTCCCAGCGGGGATGTGAAGGGTGTTAATACCCTTCAGGCCAGGCCTTTCCCTCCTGGGGCTCCTGAGGCATTGTCAGTGCAATCTGCCAAAGCACAAACTTAATTCCCTTTTAATAATCAATTATTTTAGTCTAGGAACCTGTGCCATTTTTCTTGAGAAAAAAAAAAAAAACAAAAAGAAAACTTTTTTTTCTGAAAAATGTCTCAAAAAAGTTTTAGCTGCATTTTAAAAACAATATTCTAAAGCTTCTTTTTTTTTTAATTTGCATTTGTAGGAAGTACTACAGAGCGTGCCAAAGTTCTGTTTCCCTTTTGACGTTAAAAGGTACAGTATAATCATCATTTAAAATAATTTTAGCTTATCTTAGTGCACACTTTAAAATGATTACATGTGCTTTCTTATAAAATGAAATGTACCTTTTCTTCACTGCTTCTAACAACAAAGGCTAGGTATTCAAAATTAATGTTTGGAATGAAGGAGCCTTTTAAATCATCATATCTTTGCTGTGGCTGGTTAGAAGTCTTAAAACAGTGTTGCCAATAGGTTCTGTTTTTTCCCCTTTATTCTTCAGTTACAAATTATGAGCACTAGCAGAAAAAAGATATTAATATGTTCTTGATCAGAGTCTTAGAATTGTTTTTTCAAATTGGATGTATATATCTTGATTTCTATCTCACTTCATCCTAATTAAAAAGACCATCTGTGTGATGTTGTGAAACTCATGGCTGGTTGTCTCCAAGTATAGCTTTATAGAAATGGTGCAGCATCATGGAAGGCTGCAGGGAAACGCTCCAAGAGGTTTTGAAAATGTCATGAGGTTTATATTTTACTGAACAAATAATGAAATACTTGCATGCAATTGGAATTTCATGTAATATATAGCCCTTTGAGCATAATAACAGATCACTTATTGTTTTTCATGTGATTTTCACACCCTATTATCAGTTTTCTTAAGAGTGTGATATGAAGGATTTTTGGAAGAAGATTCATTTTAGGAACGTATTTTGTAAAGATTAGTGAGACTACAAAATTTTACTATGTTAAAGGTAAAGCCTTTTGAATGATGGGCTAATTGATACTAACAGGTATTTGTGATGAATGGTGCTCCTTGTTTTACTTCATTTCTAAGGAGTCATTTGCCCACTGCCACCCAAAAGGAAAGTTGTAATTTTCAAATTAATTGTAAGGATAAAGTAAAGGAAGAAAAGATACAAAGTAATATGATGAACTTTGGGCACTAGAGGGTCTATTAGATACTGGAGAGGTTTTTTTTTTTTTTTTTGAAGTTTATAAAAGTTAAGAAGAAAAACCATTCACTTAAAAGCGTGTTTGTTAAATGTTCAGCATTTGAAATTCAGTATTTCCTAACAAAACAGTTTGTGTTATTGACACTGGTAGTAATTTATTTCCTTTTTCACAATTCCTATGGTTATTTCAAAAACAAAGTTTGGGTGTCATGGATATTTTGTTTTGAGGCAAGGAAGCAAAAGTTCACTTATGGTTATCTAATGGCAAAATCATAGCAGGACCAGGAAATATATTCATATATTTTACATAGAAATAAATATTCAGTCTAATGTTTTTTATTGCCCCTTATACTACACTACAGCACATATTATATTAGCGTGATACTTAGTCCAAAATTAACTACAGTTCTTTTTTTTTTCTCCCTTCCCCCAACTACAGTTCTTTACAGCTTAGCCAGTCAGGTTTTTTTTGTAGAAATTATATTTTTTATTTTGTACTTGGAAATATATTCCTCAATATATTGATAGCTTTAAAAGAGAATGCTAAGAAAAAACACGAGGAGTATTTTGTATGGTGCTTTATTGGGTGAGAGTGTCAACAGATTTTTGAACACTGTCAACCAGATTTTTGAAATCTCATACTCTTATTCTTTAAAGAGAGTTGGTGGTGGCTACTGTTAAATTCTAAAGCATCATGATTTGTTTTGTAGGTAATTTGAGAATGATTGGGGAAATTTGATAATTTATGGAATATTTTATAAGTACTTTTATTCTTATGAAAGCTTATGGTAAACTACTTTTGATTTTCTAGTAAGGGATTAGCATATGCTGAATTGCTCCATCTGTAAGGTATCACAACTTATTTCAGTTTTTGACTCATGATTTAGTTTATATGTTACATACTCATTTTAGTTTTAGAACGTAGTTCTGGCTTTAAGAACCAACTGATTGGAAAGATGAAACTAATGCTGCATATAAATATATTATTGCTTTTGTTTTTCTTCAAGAAAATTATCACATAAGGCTTAATGTTTCATACTGTTTCTGAATTTTAGGGTGTCTCAAAACCAAGTTGGACAGCACTTTACCTTTGTACTGACAGACATTGAAAGTAAACAGAGATTTGGATTCTGCAGACTCACATCAGGAGGCAAAATTTGTTTATGCATCCTTAGGTGAGTATTTGTAGTAAAAAAAAATGAGATGCTAAATAGATTCACTGTGTCTTTCATTTGTATTTCATTATGCTTGGGATTAAAAAAAACCCTATACTCCTATAATTTGTTTTTTTTTGACTTGTATTCTCTAAATCAAAGTAAGTTGAAAAATAATTTTCCTTACTTTCTGTATACAGAATCAGGTTTAAAGATTTATTAGTAAAATGGTGGAATTTTTCTTGAAAGAATTGCCTCTTTTAAAGATTAGTTTCTGTGGATTTAGTTTTGAAAATTAAGTATGAAGATATGGGTTCAAATAACATATGAGTTTGGCATATTAAATGGGATGCAAAAAAGCAATTAAATTAATGTGAGCCCTTTTCTGTCACTAAACCAAAATCTGGATTTTTGAAAGTGAGTTGCTGCTCTAAGGCAACCATGTAAGCGGGCGATGCTGGGCAGAAGTGTGGGAGGCTCTTGTTTGGCTACTGAGTGTCCTGAATATCTTAGATGCTGTTAGCCTTATACATTTTAGGAAGCTTTGTATAAATTCATATTTGTAATTCCTTTTGAGAAATGGGGGTATCTAACTCTGACCGTGCATTCCCCCTTGGCAACAGTAAGGTGGGACTAAATGGCAGGTGTTTAGTTGTGTCCTGAGCTAGCTGGTTCCCACAGGTCCTACCTGTCCTGCGTCACCTGCCTGCGTCATCTGCCCTGGGTCAGTAGGTGGTTGAGAGTGTGTCTCCTGCCTGTGGACCTGGGGTCTGAGCTGCTGGCTGTTGCGGAGGAAGAATTCTAAAGATTAGGGTCCCTGTAAGGTGTCCTGGTGAATCAGAAATCCAGATATAGTCCGTGGGAATAAGATTAGAATGTGAATATTGGGCAAGCTAGATTCTATAGAAATGCTCAATGTTTGTACTGAAAGACAATATAGTAAGGTGTTCTTTGAGAACAGCTAAATTAGAGATTAGCTAGTCAACCATATAACTAACTAGTTTTAATAATGAACAAAGAATTCAAAATAATGAAATTCAGCATCTTTTTCAGAAAGTTGCTATGGATAGGCAAATATCTATTTGTAAGCTATAATTGTATCTGTTGGAAGATAATTCTGAAAAATCTCTGTAAGTGCTCTAGTGAGAGGAATAATGGAGTTTTTAGTCTTGATTTGTCCACCTGATTTGGTGGTCCTTCTCTATTTTAGATTTAACTTTATACTTGTTTGAAAGGAAGGCTAAATCTCTAAATGTACTAAAAGAAAAACCATCATGGTGAGAGCCTTTATATACCTAATATGGAATACCGAAAAGATTGGTGTATTTAAGCACATAATAATGAAAACATTTGTTTGATGACAAAGAAATGTAAAATACAAATAATGAACAAGTAGAAATAAATTTATAACCACTAAAGATGGTTAATAGCCACAATATCTAATAAGCACCTGTAAATTAATAAGAAAACCTGGTAGAAAATCAGTAAAGCATCTAATAACTTACCGAAGAAATGTAAACACCATATACATCTGTGAATGATGTTCAGCTAACTGAAGATAAAAGAAACAAGCACATTAAGATTGGCAGAATTGAAAATACTTTTTTAGTAAGTGTGAGGGGAAACATACTTCATGTGCTATTTGTAGAACTATAAAATGACATAACTCTTTGAAGGGAAATTTAATAATATTTACCAGATTTTTGAAATCTCATACTCTTATTCTTTAAGACAGAGTTTTGTTCTGTAACCCAGGCTGGAGTGCAGTAGTCCAGTCATAGCTCAGTGCAGCCTCGAACTTGTGGGCTCAAGTGATCCTCCTCCCTCAGCCTCCCAAGTAGCTGAGACTACAGGTGCATACCACCACACCTGGCTAATTTTTTTTTTTTTTTTTTTTTTGATAGAGACATGGTTTCACTATGTTGCCCAGGCTAGTCTTGATTGAATCTTTAAGTTCTAAAGATTTAAAGCCCAAGATTATTCCCAAGAATGTGTAGAAAACAAAATAACAAAGTTATTTATTACCAAATTTATAGTAGCAAAAAATGTTAATGAGCTAGATTTAGTCATTTTACAATATGTATATCAATACTTAACACATTAACTGTCATGTGAGTTGTATTTAATTCATGCTAGTTTTAAGCCTGGGGCCTTGTGAAGCACATGTAACTCACATGTATCTTTACCTTGGGAACCATGTGAACTATTTTTCAAGTTGTATATAACTTGAAATAACTTGTATATAACTTGTATATAACTCACACACAGAAAACAATAAAAAATAACAAATTTTTCATTAAATTAGAAGGGACCATTTTGTTTTCAATGTTTTTGTTTTATTTTCGTAATAAAACACTGTGGCCCCAAGGAAAATAGTTTTTTTTCCTAGGGTCAATGTATTAAATGCCATGTGTTGTGCACAATAAAAACGTACAGTTTTAACTGTCAGTGTAAAAAAATAACAAAAATAAACTAAAAAGAATTGGTGACAGCATGGATTTCCCTCAGTGGGCATTGGTTAGTTAGTATATTGTGGTACATTCCTCACTCTCTGTTCTGTGCCATAATCTCTTCACTCCCCAACAGAATGTGACCTTCACAAGGGCAGGGATTTTTGTCTGTTTACTGATATGTTCCCATTATCTACAGCGGTGCCTGGCACATAACGACTCCCAGTAGAATTAATAGATAATGTTTGAATAAATAAATTAATCATACAATGGAATGCTATTTAGCTATTAGGAAAAATATATACATATACAACTTGGAGAAATATTTATGATCTTTTGTGAAATGATGAAAAATTTCAAAGTAATATTTATAGTATGTTTGTAAAGAACAAGTTATATAAAAATATGTATATATTTTAAGAAATAGCTAATATATAATGAATATGCATATATATTAATATATATAGTATGATTATATGTACTTATAAAAAGTCTAGATATATACCATCAATTTTCTTTAACTTTATTCACTTCAGCATTTATCTACTTTTTGCAATGAGCAAAAATTATTGCAATCAATTTTTCCCTGCTATAAGATTCTGAGATGTTATCATTATATAGGTAATAATAATAAACTATAAATGTGGAACTTTATGACATTAAAAATTGGTGGGAGTTAAGCCAGATCACATTTGTCAGGTGGAATATGTAGAGTGTTTGCAGGGTGATGGGAAATTATTTCTCTAGTGTGTTTTAGTAGATGCACTCTGTAGGCAGTCAGTTGATCTTGGTGTGTGGTATCGCAGATTTAAGAATGGAAACGGAACAGTTTCATTCTGTGCCCTTGAAATTTGGGATCACAGTGTGGAAGAATGACTTTTGGAAGAGGAAAAAAATATCATGGGTGGGGTGAATTCACAATCAGAGCCAGATATTGGCATTTTTCTGTAATTTCAGTACACAATGTTCAATATTATGGAAATGCTGTGTGAGATGGTTGGAGAAGTGCTAATACAACTAGAATTTATTTCCTATCTTTTTTCCCCCTTCTAATATCACTCATTTAATTTCACTGTACCCTTAAGATACAGTAGAAAAAAAGTTTATTTTATTTCACTATAAAACCAAAACTTAGAATAACTAGTGATTTTTTGCAGGGGGTAGTGTGGAAAGGGAAGGTAGGATTGTCTAATGAGCTGTTCGTACAATTGTTTGGGGTAATCCGGTCTCTTAATTTATAGGCCCATTTTGTTTATAACAGACTGTGCTGCTCCCATGGGTATAGGAGAGGAGCTCAACAGTGCTGGTTTTCTGAGTATTGACTGGCCAAAGCCTTAGAGTAAGGTTTACATTCAGTTTTGTAGGAATGTCCTAGTCTTAGAATTCATGTTCTTAATAGGACTAAAATTCATTGAGAAATATTACAAAATGCTTTAACCATGTTTTCTGATTAAAAAAGTAATATATTCTGCTATAAAATTTGGAAGATCAGAGAAATTTAAAAAAGAAAACAAACGCTTATGACACATGATGCTTACGTTTTGGTATTCAGTTCTCGTTCTATAAGATTTACTAAGGTACAGTTATAAATTTTTCTATATGACATCTGACTGTATGATTAACTATAGTCTTTATTCTCAGTTTATAAAATGAATAAATGCATTTAAAGCAATTTAAAATTGAGAAGTCTGTAGTGGTTTTCATATTATCCTTCATAAGTGCCCAATTTTCGCACATGCTTAATGTGACAATTGTTCATTTGTCTTTTTTTCTTTCCTTAATAAGTTGAGATTTTGCACTAAGTATTTTCCTTCTGATTATAGGTTATTTTAAATCAGTTACTTACATCTTCACTTGAAATATGACTTTTAACTATTAAAAAATGTAATACCTTCTCTTTGAAGCTATCTTTTGTGAAAAATTAGTGCATTTATTTGAATCATACTTGATTTGTTGGTATTCTGTTGTGAGATAATACTGGTTTGACTTAAGGTTCATTCTCAGTAGCAAATGAATTAAAATTCTTAGAAATTAATTGATATTTCTGCTATTGTTTTTACAGTATCCTAAATATTAATTTTTTCTATTGTGATCAAATATCTCTTCAGAAAAACTTTCTCATTTATGAGTTATCCTCTAATTTTTGAATTTGTGTTTTAATGATCTGGAAATTTAAAAGAAAAATATTTATAATTGAATTGATATTGAACAGTTGAAAATATTTTAGGTCCTTATAAAAGAGTAGTCATATTGAAAATGACATTTAAGGAATTTTAAGATATTTTAATACAAAGTAAGATAAAGCAGTACAAATTGATAGAATATTTTCATTAGGAGAGGCAAAAAAATAACTTTGTTGGTTGAATTTCTTGAATAGCAGAGACATCCTTTAGGTTAAAGATGCTAATGATAATCCTAATATTGACAATAAATAAACTGCAGCATCATTTAGTGTTTCTTTACCATAGCCAATTGCTCTGCTGAGTGACTCACGTACATTATTTAAAAACTACTCTAGTCCTTAGAGTTCTTAAGCTAGAAAATTTGGATATAATACTTTAAAGCTACTTTTCTCTACTCCTGGATGACGCTATTGTAAATTTGAAAGTACTGTAATTTAGATTTAACTTAGACTTCTGAGTGAGAAATTTTGTACACGATGCTATAAAAACTGTATGTTGTTTTTTCCTGGATTTTTGCCACTAAAATATTTGAAAGTTTAATATATTTCCTAGATTTTATTCATTTTGTTCACTTTTTAGAAATAATAGAATTTAAGCCTATTTAATGTGAAAGTTGATACATGATTTTGAGCCACTGTCACACGCTTTAGTTCTTTCTATGACATGTCTATCCTGGTTTTAACAAAATTTCAGAAATATCCTGAGGTGTTACTAATTTAACTTTGCCATTGCTTGTGTTTTGAATTGCTCCAACATGCCAGGCAAAAAGCAAGAAATAACTGTTTTTCCTAATTTGATTAACATGATTTTACAACTATAAAATTGTCACCAAGGGTTCAAAATGAAATCCTCCAGCAAGGAAGACAGATTTATGTTTGGGGCCTTTGTAGTTGCCCTGCCCCCTTTAACTCATACCAAACCCGAAGCTTTCACACTCTTCCTTTGGGTAAATCCCTTGGAAGCAGAATGTTTCAATTTTACACATTTTGTGTCAGTTTTCCAGACAGAAAAACAGCCTCTAGACATTAGACGTTTTTCTACGGAAAGGCAGTTTCCTTAGTTTTATTTGATTACTATAAGTTAGGTTCCTGCTGATGGCTTAGACTTTAGTGGTTACCTGACTATTTGACAAAAAACATTTCCTTTCCTTTATTTAACCTTTGACTTTTGGATGTAAAAGTTTTATCAGCTCTATCCTGGAAGCACAAGTATGGGGGAAGTCTTCTTAAAAACTAATACAAAATGAACTCATGACTTT
Source organism: Microcebus murinus (assembly GCF_040939455.1). Lineage (NCBI taxonomy): Eukaryota > Metazoa > Chordata > Mammalia > Primates > Cheirogaleidae > Microcebus > Microcebus murinus. The sequence continues at coordinate 34,395,151 of NC_134126.1, forward strand.
ATACATACATCTGTCTTTTGCTATACACCTTTGCAGAAAATTAAGGATATCTTACAATTAAATTTTAACTAATCTCCTCTTCTTTGTTTTAAAAGAATTGGTCTAAATGTATTTGTTTTACATTTATGTATATTTCTAAGACTATGAGAGTTACAGTCAATTATTTGTTAAAGGAATTATATTTTCAGTTTTTAAAAATTCAAATAAAATATTTTATTTACGTATTATAATATATTGAGGTTTTTTTTAACTTCCTAGGATTTTGGTGGTTGGTTGTAAGAAAACAGATTTTTGATTGTCTTTGGGCCTATAAAATTTAGTGAAAAACCTTTTACCTTATTGATAATTAATTGACTTAAGAGCTTTCATATTATTTAAAAAATTGCTTTGAAGATATATCATTTGAAAATTATCTGAGAAACCACAAAATAAAGGCATGAGAATAACATTTCTTATCCTAGCGAGCTAAGCTTATATAATTTATAATATTTTTTTTGTGTGTGTGTGTGTGTGTATGCATTTCAAAAGTATGGACATAGTTTTCTGAAAAAGGAAAATGTTATTTTTGCCACATATTTTGACTTAAAGTGTGCAGTGATATTTAGTTAAAATATTGGGATTATCACACTACTTTGTTTATTCTGAACTATTTTCTTGTCAGATGAAAAAGTTGAGGAGTCAGTGGGGTTTCCTGTTGAGCAGTTGCTTCCTATCTGGGTTTGGAATTCAGTTGCCTATAGTTGCTCCCTATCAGGGGCTGCGAATTCAGTTACCTACAGGGACCATGCAGGCGGAGGGTAGGGGGATAACGGGATAACTCAGATGAGAGACAGAGTGGGAAGCTGGGTTGAGTGTAGTGGTCTGAGTAGCACATGCCACCCCCAAAGGCAGAAGCCTACTCAGCTCTAGGCGTTGGTTACAGCCATGAAAATGTGTGCCCAGTATTGCCAGCTTTTTGATTTCTAAGAGGAACAAGAAATCCAGATTTTTAAATGAATAACCTCAGAAGTTGGCAACTTATTTATTTAAACAGCAGCACCACAGTGTTGATCAAACAAAATGTGCTCATGTGTTAGATGCAGCCCACAAGTAGCCAGTTTGCACCCTCTGCTCTGGACGCTGTTGCTTATTTGCAACAGAAAATGTCCTTGTTTCCTTGACGTTTCTGGCAGCATGGCTAGGTTATAGAGCATTTCCACTTTTATATAAGTGCTGTTTTTATTAAAAAGCATGAGTGATATGTAGTCTTTAAAAGGACATGTTTACAAAGAGCACATTGTGTGTAACTGTGCTTGGTTCTTTATGATAATAGTATGTGCCAGTGTATCAGGGAGTGCTGTGGTAGGACTCTGAGTCTGTCCCACTATTTCACAAGCAAATTATCCGTAGAGAAAAATGTCAGTTAAATAATGCAATCTTCTGATGAGGTTAAAACATCCAACTTAAAGTGTTGATAAATAGTAGATTTATGTTATTTTGCAAGGCACCTTACACCATGTTGCAGGCACAAAATCCTTTTGAAGATTTGTATCTATAGTGATGAACAGAGAAGCAGTACTCAACCTGAAATTGGAAGGAATCACCAAAATGTTAGATGAAAGAGTCACATTAGATAAATCTTTGTCTGATGAGAAATTCACACATATGGACAAACTGTAATTTCAAATGCATAAAGGTAATGCTCTCTAAACATTAAACTAATTTTGAATGATAGAATTTGCTTAATGGATAGAAATTATAAGTAGTCTGATTTAAGATTAAACCAGAATATATGTTTTCACAATTTATCGAGCTAAAATGCCTGGTTAGTGACATGTTTACTCAAAGGCTGGATAGTTTAGAAATCCATGCCCACGTTGGCTGATGGGCATCTTAGACCCCTAAGCATATATTACTCAATCAGACTGATCAGAATTCTCATCCAGTGCTTGCCCTTTGGTAGCTCTGTGACCCTGGATAAGTGTTTTACCTTAGTTTAGTCAAGTATATATCAAAGCATTATAGTGAGAATTAAATGAGATCACACATAAAAGGCACCTGGCATAGTGTTGTACATATAGTTAGTGCTTAAGAAGTTTTATTTCCTGTACTTCCAGTTATTTTAGCCACACATAGATTCTGTGATTCTCAGATTCTACTCTCTAACCCCCAGATGAGCATATAACTTACTAGTGAGTTATACTTCCCAAGTAGAAATGATAAAATATTTTGGGATCTTAGAGATGACTATGAGAAATACCTCATATGGGTAAAGCTTATTTCTAAATAGTAGTAGTCTAATTTATAGATGAAGTTATAGCCTTCATCTATGAAATTCAGTAAAAGTATTATTGGACATTTGAAAAACAGTAATAATTATATGTATACCAAAATGCCTGGCATAAATAAGAACTGTTAAATTTTTAAAAGTAACCTAAATTTGGATATGTTAATCATTTATTCAAAAACACATAAATAATCTCATAAATTACATTTATGTGTATAAATTAGCTTCTCAATGAAAAATTGGGTTTTGATTTGTCTTCACAATTTGAAAGGGGAAGATAACCAATGAAAAATAATATAAAGATGAGAAAATCAGAACATTTAAAGGGGAGTGTTAACGTATCTGATCTAGAAAGAGAAAGATTATCTCACTTTGTAATAACACAAATATGAGAGATGTATTATATTTTTTATTTTTATAGTGGACCTGGAAAGAATAATGTTAATAGGATTTCAAATTATTTAAGTGAGATGAGAATGACAATGTAGGCATTAAAAAGTAGAGAGAGACACAGCCCCCTAAAATCAGTAAATTTTGCTTTATCTAAAGCTCCTTGAGAGGAGGATAGAAACAGAGCAGCATGTTCCTTGAATACATTAGGTCTCATCTTATCTGAACTTATGGATCTGAAAGCACATTGAAATTATCTTGAAATAGCAATTTCTTCAGGCCATTAAAAGTTGAAATGTGAGTATGAAATGACTACAAATGAAATAAATGACACTCTAAGGAGCTATCATATATCTTGATAGAAGGACATTCTCCATGAAAATTATTTCTTTGAGTTACAGTGAATAGAGAAACTGTGATGTACTAATTTCCATTACACTGAGTTGACAGTTTAAAAACAGTATTAGTAATCTTTAAGGATTACTGTTCTTTTGTAAATGGAAGATTCATGTAGTAGAATAGCCAGCTAAATACCAGGGCTTGAAGTGTTGGGTAATTTAAGTATGAAAATCGAGATTACCAGTAGTAACTGATTTTGAGATACCCCCAAAGCTGCCACCACTCTGTCACATCCCTGTCCACATGTTTCCAGGCTCCCATACAAAGCTGTTAACACCTGCTTGCTGTAAACACCCTGTTCTGGTGTCTCTTTCCTGAAGCCCCGTTCCTGGTTCAGTCTGGAGCTGGTTTCTAGAGCTCTGGGACTTTGCGTGGCTGCCCAGCTCCCATCCTTGGACTTCCCTGTCCCTCCCTGTCATAGAGTTCCCATCTCCTACGTCCCCATGTTCCTTCTTGGTCTCCCTCGTCTGCTGGAGCCTGAATGGTTAGGAGGTAGATTTCTGAGTCCTTGCATGGCTGAAAATGCCATCATTCTGTCTTCACGCCTATTGACAGTTGCTCTGACCTAGAATTCTTGGGTGCAGAGAATTTCACCTCCGTGTTTTGAAGGCGTTACCTTCCAACTTCTGGTATTGCTGGTGAGAGAGCCAGTGACGTTATGAACTTGCTTCCTTTTATGTCACTTTTTTGTCTCTTTGGAAACTCTGAGGCATTTTCCTGTGCCCTGTTCTGGACTTCCACTCGGTACTCTGGCCTGGCTCGTTCTTTGTGTTGTTTGTTCACTTGTCCATTCAGCCCAGAGACTCACGCCTGACGTTCTGGGAAACTTTCCAGTAATTTTTAGAAAAGAAACTTTCATTCCTTTAGGCTTTCTTTTCTTTCTTTTTGGAACTGCTGTTAGTCAACTACATGATCCTTAAGATTAATTGCCCTGGTATTTTAACATTTTCTCTCATTATTTATCTGTTTAACACTTTGTTCTAGTTTCTGGGAGATTTTCTTGAGTTATCCTACTAACCTTTCTATCGATTTTTAGTTTTTTCAGCTTTCAGAATTTCTAAGAGCTCTTTCTTTTTCTCTATTATTTTTTTTCCACTTTTATTTTTATTTATTTTTGTTTACTAGCAGTCTGCTGTTTATTCAGTTCCTAAGGATGTTTAGGATAAGCTTTAAAGTTCCTTTCTGCTGTTTGTGTTGTCTGTGTTTTCTTTAGTTCCTTTTAGGTTTGTTCAATACAAACACGTATTTATGTCTGTATTTCCTCAAATGTCTGCTTAATTGGGCTGTTAATTTATATCCAAGAGGCAGGTACTAAACTGAATTGGAAGCACTATATGTGCATTGATGGATTCACTCCAAGAACATAGGACATTGAGGCGCTTTTTCCTTTGAGAGATTCTTAAATCAGGGCTTTGGAATCCTGGGGAGGGGGCTTTATCTGCTGGTCATTTTCCATTGTGTTGACACTTAGATGTTGGTTTCCTCTTTTTTCCTGTGTCAGTTATTACTGTTTGCTTATCATGTTTACAAAATCATCCCCTTGTGTTGCTACTGCTTTTTTCTCCATTTCTCAGCACTTATTAATTTATACCCTTTATTTGTTTACTGTCATTTTAGTGGTATTTCCAGAGGACAAATAGATAAATGCATGCATTCAGTATTCTAGATTTAACTTGAAGTTGGGTAGGTGTTTTTATCTATCATAGAAATTTTTCATATCATGACATAGTATTTGTAATTATCATTGCAAAGAACTCTATAATTTTCTGAGTAAAGATACTATAGTTTACCTAACCTTCTTTTGTTATGACTTTACGTTGCTCTTGATTCAAAGAGCCTCATTTATAGTCACTAACAAATGAGACATTACATGAAAAAATGTTAATAGAGTGCTGTTTTTAAGCTGTATTGATTTTTAGATTTTAAAATGTTTCATCTGTGTGCTCTTATCTGTGTACAATTATGTAGTAAAAGTATTACAATATTATGTCTTAAGAAGTAGCCTGTTGTACTAATGTTTTGAAGAAAAAGTATTTGTTAATTGATAATCAGTAGCACTGGTGTGTTTTGTGATTTACTGTTTTTCTGTATGAAAAGTGAAAATTTTAATAAACATTAAAATAAAATCTTTGGGCAGATTTTAAATATACTAATATCTTAAATTTTTAAAATAAGAAATATAGATTTTATTTTTTACACATGATTTTTTGATTTAGTATTTAGCTTTCATAAAAATTAATTATACTTTTATCTAGCAAAATGAATTAAATGAATTTTAAATGATATTTGTTTTTGGTATCTAAAAGTCATTTTCAATTTTTATAATTTTTAGAATAGGCTTTCTGATATTTATGTTGATAATTATTTTGAAATTTACTATCTGAATTAAACATCATATCTAAAGAACTGATTAATTAAACATGTAGTTTTGTTGTATTATATACTAAATTCATTAACATTTAAAAAGAAAATAATTGTATCTTTTATTAAAAAGCTTACTAAAATTAGTTTTTATGTAATTTCTTCTTACAGTGGTTTTTATCCTATGAGTGCTTTTAGTGGTTATCATGAAATAGGATTAAATAATTTTAGATACTGCTAATATATAATGAACAACTATAATAGAACTTTGGATTCTGATTTGTTTTATGAAAACTAATAATAGATAATATGTTAAATCTAACTGAAAAAGTAAGGAGAATGTGAGTTTAGTTCTTTCTTACCTTTCTAGGATTAACCTGTTTGACATAATATAAATTTAATGCTTATTTTGTCTGCTAGTTTCTTGATCTACATTTTTTTATATATGCATTTTTAAATAATTTTTTTTTTTTTTTTACAGTTACCTGCCATGGTTTGAAGTGTATTACAAGCTTCTGAATACTCTGGCAGATTACTTGGCTAAGGAACTGGTAGGCTATGTTTTTTTTTTTTTTTTCCCATTTTTAAAAAATATAGAATATACATAACATAAAATTTACCATTTTAACCATTTTTAATTGTATAGTTTTGTAGCACTAAATACATTTATGGTGTTCTGCAACCATCAGTACCATACATCTCTAGAACTTTTCATCTTGCAGCTGAAACTCTGTGGCCGTTTCATAGTAACTACCCATTTCCTCCCTGCTCTCAGTCTTGCCAGCCACCATTGCAGAATTGCTGGGTAATATGATAATTCTGTGTTTCACTTTTTGGGGACTACCATATACCACTTTCTACAGTGGCTATACCATTTTATACAAGGGTTACAATTTCCTTATAACCTTGCCAACACTTGTTATTTTCTGATTTTTTTTTGGATGATAGTATCCTAATGGGTATGAAGTGGTACATCATTGTGGTTTTGATTTGCATTTCTCTAATGATTAGTGATATTTAGTATTTTTTTATGTTCTTATTGGCCATTTGGATATCATCTTTGGAGAAATGTCTATTCAAGTCCTTTGCCCTTTTTTTTTTTTTTTTTTTTTTAATTTTAACTTTGTTTTTTTTTTTTTTTTTGAGATGGAGTCTCACTCTGTTGCCCAGGCTAGAGTGCTTTGTAGTCAGCCTAGCTCCCAGCAACCTCAAACTCTTGGGCTCAGGTGATCCTCCTGCCTCAGCCTCCCAAGTAGCTGGGACTACAGGCATGCGCCACCATGCCCAGCTAATTTTTTTCTATGTATATTTTTAGTTGGCCAATTAATTTCTTTTTGTTTTTAGTCGAGACGGGATCTCACTCTTGCTCAGGCTGGTTTTGAACTCTTGACCTGAACAATCCACCCGCCTCAGCCTCCCAGACTGCTAGGATTACAGGTGTGAGCCACTGTACACCTGGCCTAATTTTAACTTTTTAAAAAAAATTTTTATAAAAAGATTTCATTTGCACAGCCATCCCCTGGCCAAGCTGGCCACTGGGGATGACTCACCCATTTTTAAATAATAGTGTTTTCTGATGTTGAGTTGTAGGAATTCTTTATATATTAAGATATTAATCCCTTATTAGATATATGATTTGCAAGTGTTTTCTCCCAATCCATGGGTCGTCCACCTTTTCACTCTTTTGATGGTGTCCTTTGCACAAAAGTTTTTAATTTTGATTGTCTAATTTGTTTTTTCTTTTGTTGCCTGTGCTTTTGGTGTCATATCCAAGAAATCCACCAAATCTGGGTCTTGAAGCTTTCCCCATATGTTTTCTTCTAAGAATGTTATAGTTTTAGCTCTTACAGTTAAGTCTTTATGTCTTTTTCCTAAAAATAATACAGAAACTGAAGTTTGCTTTTGAATTAACAAACTTCTCTGGGATAATAATTTGTAAATTTTTCCCTTTAATCATTCTTTTGCTGGGTTTTAAAAAAATTTTTGGAATATTACAGGGGTACAAATGTTTCGATTACAGAAATTGCTTTTGTACCATTTGAGTCAAAGTTGTAAGTGTGCCCATCACTCAGATAGTGTGCATTTTACCCATCCCCTTCTTCCCCTGCACCTGTTTGATTTCTGATGAATGTTATTTCCATATGTGCACTTAAGTATTGATCGAATGGTTCCAATTTAATGGTGAGTACATGTGATGTTTGTTTTTCCATTCTTGTGATACTTTGCTTAGAAGAATGGTCTTCAGTTCTATCCAGGTTAATACAAGAGGTTCACTATTTTTTTATGGCTGAGTAGTACTGCATGATACACATATTATTAATCCACTCATGTATTGATGGGCGGTTGGGTTATTTCCACATCTTTGCAGTTGTGAATTGTACTGGTATAAATGTTTGGGTACAGATGTCTTTTTTATTGAATATCTTTTTTTCCTTTGGATAAATACCCAGTAGTGGGATTGCTGGATCAAATGGTAGTTCTACTTTTAGTTCTTTGAGGTATCTCCATGGTACAACCATAGAGGCTGCACTAGTTTGCAGTCCCACTAATAGTGTGTAAGTGTTCCTTTCTCTCTGCACCCACACAAGCATTTGCTGTTTTGGAGCTATTTGATAAGAGCCATTGTCACTGGAGTTAAGTGATATCTCATTGTGATTTTGATTTATATGCATTAGTGTTTTTTTTTTAATAATAACTTTTTCTAAATATGCATTTATACTAAATTTAATGTTGCTATTCTTCTACATAAAGGAATTTAGTTTTCTGTATTTATTAGATTTAAATATTTCAATTTCAGTTATTTGAAATGTTTCTGTGGAAAAGTATATAAAATAAGTAATATGGGATGGCACAGGGGGCAATTTTGTTAAATATTTTTAGTTGTATTTGCTTACTATATATTTCGTTTATAAAATGTACTTTTTATTTTGCTCTAGGAAAATGATTTGAATGAAACTCTCAAATCACTCTATAACCACCCAGTACCAAAGGCAAACACTCCTGTCAATTTGAGTGTGGTAAGTATTTAATCAGTAATTGTTTTTTGGAGTCAGAACAATTTCTCACTTAAGAACGCATGCACCTTCAAGAAATTAATTCTTTGCCAGGTCACCTCTGCTTCCAGGAAAACTTCAGCGCTAGTAATGACATTACTAGGCGATAGCATTGAGATTTTTTGCACTGTTGTAATTATCATAACTTGATACATTAGGTGTGTATTTTGATAGCTGTTAAGTTACAAAATTTAAAAAACTTATTAACTGAAAGTAACCAAATTGTGAGGACATTTTGGTAGTAAGAAACATTGATTTTTCAGGTTAAATCCACATGTAATAAAGGAAGACACACAGACACACACACACACACACACACACACACACACACATACACACTCACACTCTCACTACCCTTCCTAAAATGAAAACAGTAGGAGTAGAAAATGGCATATAACATGTGATAAAAATTCTGGGTGAAAAGTTCTTTCTTCTTTCTCCATACTCCAGTACATTTTCTAGTGTAATCACAAAACACTGGAAATATGGTTAAAGTTTGTCAAAACAGCAAGCTTGTGGTGGGATAGATTGTTTACTGTACAATTGAAACTTTTGATGAACAGTACTATCTGTATCTAAAAACATTCATTTGGATTTTTTTGAATATTCAAAGTTCATGATAAAATATGAATGTTTTCATTATTCATTTATTTGATGTACAGTATAGAATTTTGAAATTTATTTATATTAATTTTGTTTCTTTCAAAAAATAATCTTTTAATAATTCCATTCTTTAAATCTCCACTGTTAACACCCTTGTTTTCACATGCTAGTACTTCATATAGTTCTTAATCTAGAGTCTCTCCTTCCAGTCCTTTCTACAACACTATCAAGTTAAACTTACTTAAATTATATAAAATCCCCTCCTGAGCATGTTTTGTAGCTCCCCATTTTCTATAGAATTTGCTCAAACTTTTGGCCAGGCTTTCAGGATGATCCACTTAGCTTCAATCTGACTTTTCATTTTTTTGTCTCACTATTTTTTTCCGAGTTGATTCTCCGCTCTGGTCACATTGTTCCGTTCAGTTTGGTGAATAAACATGCTTTCCTTTTGCTCTAAAGCCTCTTTATAGACTATCTGTCTTTATTCTAGAACTAGTTCAATTCCCACCTCGGTGAAACCTCTTGTCATGCAGCATAAACTGTTCTTTCTTTCCTGTGATCTTCTCTGCCGCTTTATGTCTGCGGCTGCATCCTCTTTTGCTGTGCCACTGCCAACGTGGAAATGTTTAGTAGTCATTTGGAGATTGGGGATGGATAGCTAAGGGTAACCTGGACTTTTTAACCCAAATTTGGGAGTCATCAAGGTACATGGAATTTAAAGGAGACTATTGAGAGCATAGAGCTGAGGCCGAGCTCTCGTTGCTCAAATAGGCCATGGGGATGAAGAAAGGGGATCCAGTGGAAGAATCGGAGCAAAGATCAGTTAAGGAGAAACTCAGCCGAAGGCATGCAGGGTTTGTGGTTGGTGGAGTGCAGTGGAAAGGGCAAGGAGAGCAAAGAAAAGCTTTTTTTGGATTTTACCAAAAGAAGTCATCTTTGAAAGCATTGTTTTTATAAAGAGATTCTAATGCTTTGTTAATGAGTTAAGAAAATATAGGTACTAAGATAATAGAGATAATATTAGTGAGAAAGACAAAGGTGTTCTCTTTAAATTTGAGTATCACATTTGCTCAGGGATAAATATCTTAAAAAATACATCTCGAAAATACTGGCTATTAAAATACTTTACCTTTATTAATATGAATCATAAGTCAAAGACTTCTAGGCCTCTCTACCTAAGACTGGAAGATTTTGGTTTAAGTCACAGTCACTAAATGTGTGCTGTTAGGCAAGAAAGTTAATTTCTTTTTTCCATTTGAGAAATTGAGTGAGTCAACTTCTGAGAAAGTTGTTTGGGTAATTATATGAAATGGAAGTATCTAAATATTAACATGAAGAGCTGTTCAGGTGTTAGTTGGCAGTGAATTGAAGTTTCTTATATGAAGAAGATAGTTTTCATTGTAGCGGAAATAATCTTATTTAAAATGTTTGACTATGTACTATTTCTATATATGATAGTGATTTTTATAATTAAAGCTTGCTTTTTATATCCTTTTGAAAAAATAGTCTATGATAGTTTTCAAATCTTGTATACCTATTCTCAGGCTGCAGTATCTTAAGTATTAGTAAAATCAGCTGGTTACTTTTGTGTGAAATTCATTAATAGTTTCATTTGATTCCAATAAAAGACTACTAAAGTAATATGCCTAGTGTTATGCTGTTAATCAGGGGCAAATTTAGGACTAGAATACTTCTCTTTAACTACCAGTAGAGGTTGTAGTTTTATGATGCCAGGTTAAAATTGATCATGGAAAGTGTTGTTCCTGTACAAGTGGGTAGTGGCCACTAGAATATCAGATTTTATGAAAAGTTAATCTCTAATGTAAGTGGTTTTCTGAAACTGTCTTTCAAAATCATTAAACATCCATGGATTCTCTATTTTCACAATATGAAAATACTCCCTTTAGGATTTTTCTAGCATAAAATTAGCAAATCAGCATTTAAAATAACATTTATAATTAATGTTATTCAAGTATTTTTCAATGGCTAACGTAGCTACATGGATTTGTCTCAGATACACAGCAAATTGTTGTGTAAGCCTCCCTATGAAAGTATTCATTTTTCTCTCTCATATATCATAAGAACCAAGAGATATTTATTGCCAGTGAGCAAGTTGTGAAAGATCAGCCCTCTCTAGTACCGGTGAGTTAAAAGGACATTGGCTTCTAAAAATCACTATTAAATTGGAAAAATAATTAACTTCTTTCACTATGTCTTTAAGATTCACTCTAGTCCTTTGGGAAATGGTAAATTTGACTCTTTTAAGAAAAGTAATCATTGGGAATATATTTTCTGATTATGCTATTTTTTAAACCATAGTTTTATGAAAATATAGTAATAGTAAAACCCCTTCAAAATCAAAGTAGCTAATGGAAACCAAATCTATGCATAGTCTTCATTTTCCATAGTAATTTTAAAATATATTCCCAAATGAGCTTTCTGTCATGTATTTTATCAAAAGTTCTTATGCTTTATCTCCTATTGTTCTTCTGCCCTGGAAAATTATATGCTATGATTGTGTCAACTGGCTTTGTTCTGACTAGTTCAACTGTGCTCAAATATGGCCAGAATGTTTCTTTTTTAATCTTTAATTATAAGATGGTATTAAATATGTCCTTATGTGATTAAGATATTAAAATAATTTTGGAGATTGATATGAACAGAAGATAAAACGGTTTTCAGTGATTAAGTTGCACTTTGGTTCTGGGTGGTAGAATTTGGGGACATTGCGGGAAACATGAAGGCACGCACACAGTATGTTCATTACATAAATATTTTCATCAAATGTTATACTGCTTTGAACATTATTGAAGCTAATTTGCATTTGTTTAGTGAATGTGTGAGGCTCATATTTTGGAATAAGAATATTTTTAAGAAGTTTTAAACATTTAAAAATTATGTTTGTTGCTGCTTTCTAAATAATATAGTGGCTGATGTTTACAAAAGAGATTTGTTGTGACTTACCACAAAAACTCAGGAATTGTAATAGATTTTGACATACACTTGGGTTAGCAAGCTTTATTTTTCTAGTCTAAACTAAATGTATTTTAAGAAATACAGGCCGGCCGAGGTGGCTCATGCCTGTAATCCTAGCAGTCTGGGAGGCCGAGGCAGGTGGATCGTTTGAGCTCAGGAGTTTGAGACCAGCCTGAGCAAGAGCAAAGACCCTGTCTCTACTAAAAGTAGAAAGCAATTAGCTGGACAACTAAAAATATATAGAAAAAATTAGCTGGGCATGGTGGCACATGCCTGTAGTCCCAGCTACTCGGGAGGCTGAGGCAGGAGGATCGCTTGAGCCCAGGAGTCTGAGGTTGCCGTGAGCTAGGCTGACGCCACAGCACTCTAGCCCAGGCAACAGAGTGAAACTCTGTCTCAAAAAAAAAAAGAAATATATATATACTTCTATATTTTATGTATATATAAAACTTTCTTAGTTATGTACTTTCCTTAGTCTACCTAAATGTATATTAAGAATATATGCATTTATATGTTATATACATATGAAAAACCATTCAGTACTGTACCCTTTTTACCTTAAAACTCTCCCAGGATTCTTCTTTCAATTTTGTTCAATTTTAAAGTGAAAATTTTTAACACTTAACTTTTTATATAAGAAAGTTGTTAAATTTCATATAAACTTGCTAACTCATTTAAGAATATCTCAAATTCAACAAATCATGAGTGTCAGTCCATGGCCTTTATTAATTCAGTCAATATATTTTTTCTATTTTTATTCTCAAATTATATATAACACCCAAAAATTTTAATTCTCTTTTTCTTATGTGATTTGTTTGTATTGATTAGCATTCCTACTTCATTGCCCCTGATGTAACTGGACTCCCAACAATACCCGAGAGTGTAAGTTTTCTGTTTCCTACTTTAATTATTCTACTTACATAGTGAATTTTATTTATTTTGGTCTCATTGTTTATGGATTTATGTATAGAGAAATAGGGTAGTTTGTAATTATCTGTGTTTATGAGACATCATGGCAAAATAAGAAACAGTGATAATATTTCCTTTTCCTCTTTATATATCTGCCCCATTACCCTCTTAATATTTGGTTTTATGTAAGGAAAATTGAGAATAATTATATGAGAAAACTTATTTTTGTCATTTAAACTAGTTAGGATCATAAACATTTAATTAGGTCCTGAGCCCCCCTGTTATCAGGTAGGAGAGAGATCTCAGGAGATTGCTCTGCTGGTAGGGAGGAATACTAGCAGTGGGAACTGTCTTCACACAAATAATTAATGAAATAACTATAGTATTTTAGATTCCTTGTATGTAATTCTGTTCAAGTCTTAGGTGTCTTGTACTTGATTTCCTGATTTTAATTTAAAGTAATAAATATTTCCTAAGGCTTGAAGAATATTATAAGAAATTATAAAAATAGCTAAATTTTGCATTCTATTTAGAGTCTTAATTGTAGCTCTATCAGGAGTATGTTCAGTGATTCAGTAGTTCTTACAAATTAATAATTTGTAGGAAAAATTAACATGGATAAGCAGAAGTAACAAGTATGCTTTTATGATATCAGATAACTGTGTGAAAAGGAAATATTCCCTTACATAGTTTTCTTCTAGCTTCCCTTGGAAACGTAAAATGAATCAGTAGAAATAATCAAAAGTGAAAGTAAAATCAACAGCAATATAGTATTTCCATATATACTTCTTATTTACTTTAGAATTTTACTGTTTTTTTTTCTTTTTTTTATTTCAGCATATTATGGGGGTACAAATGTTAAGGTTACGTATATTGTATTTTTCTAAATATGTTTTGAAATATATTCAGTGTTTGGTTTCTAAAAGCACACAGGTAGTGAATGAAATCCAAGAAAACAATTGTAAATTCTCTAATATCAAACCAAGGCTATCATGGTGTTTTTGCACAGCTGAATTTAGATAAACCCCTCTGAGAAGACTTTGCATTAAGTTGCTCTTCGTGTGGACTTGAGTTAGACCATCAGAGCTCTCACCTACGTAACAGACCCTGCAGTCCTGACTGCTGTGTGTCGTGGGCAGCTGCTCCCACATTGTCCTTAAAGCTGCCTGGCCACGCCCGGTCTGTGACTCTGGTCCCTTCACTTCAGAGTTTCTGATACAAACTCAAAGTCACTCCCTTCTGCTCTCTCTCTGTTTACCTTCCTCTTACTTCTGTTAACAGACAACTCATAGCTTGATTTACCAAATGCCCTGCATTTTTAAAAAGACCATTGCCTTGAAAGTTTAAAAGAAAACATTCTAAGGAAAAACTGCCACTGAGAATAAACATTTTATTTTGTAAAAAGTCCTGGTTGGGGGAAAATAAAAAGCAAGGACGTAAGCATAAGGCAGCATTCTGTGTTGGGAAATAACTCCCCATGGAAGAAGTATCTTTCTTTAAGATTACAGGAAATATGTTGATGCTGAATGCCATTGACTTTCTGTACGAAGGATAGAAGGTGAGGTGGGCTTCAGATGGAGAAAGCCGGGATGAACGTCCCCTCATCCAACTCGCCATCGCTCACTGGCACTCAGAGATTCTGTTGATATGCTCTGTCATGATTTCCAATTTGGGCTGGTAAAATTTCTGCCTTTTGGAAATTGAAGAAACAGTTGAATTTCTTATTTTCTTTCCCAACTAAAAGTTTTAGCCTTCTGGGTCATAGTCCACCCGGTGCTATACAGTTACAGTTTATTATTGGGTCTTATTCAGTCTCTTCATGGATTCATTGCATTTTGATGCACTTAAGTTTGATTACAGGAAATTAAAAATAAGTAATGAGAAGGAGAGAATTTAAAGTCAAAGTTAGTGTAGCTTATCTCAGCTTTGTTCTTATGTGGGGGAAATAATTTAGAGTGCTAAATTAAAAAATCAGTTTAGAGCATCACCAAATTGTATTTGGTTACAGTGACATAAAGCAAGTCTGACATGGGGTATAAACAAGAGATTTTCCTTAATAACAAGACAAATAACTGCCTTATAGATCCATCTCATCCTCTGGGTGCTGTGTACATACTGTGTAGTATCAGATTGTGATTTTGCCTGTATAACAAATGGCAAACATTCGTTAAATATATTTAACGTTATTGTAACGTTATAGGAAATATAATATATTTATAATTATAATAAATAAAATAAATTCATTATATTTAATACAATATATTTATTATATAATAAACATATTATAATAAATAATAAAATAAATTTACTATATTTGATATATATTTAATACATAAAATATTTATTTATTAAATAGCATTATTTATTTGTTAAAAAAAGATTTAAATGTATTTTCTGGGGTAGTGGATTCTTAAGCATCAGTGTGTCTAAGAATCACCAGGAGTTTTTGTTTAAAAAGCAGATTCTTGGGGGCGATACCCTGAAGATGACAATTCAGCAGGTCTAGGTTGGGGCCCAGGAAATTAGCTTGATCCATGATCCTGTGGTCACACTCCGGGAAACACTCTCCTGGAGTAGGTTATGTGTCAGATAGTAACAACAACATATTATTTCATGCTTCATGTGCAGCGGAGTAGCACTGAATTTAATTGTTGTAATGAATACCATTTTAAATGATAACGTCCTCTGAATCTGAAGACATTCTGGTAAGCACATAGAGTGTTTTCCTTCGTGCGCGTGGAGAGCCGCCGCTCACACAGCTGTTTTCTGCCTGCGCAGAGGAACCTCACGGAGTACTTTGTGGCGGTGGACGTGGGCAACATGCTGCAGCTGTACGCCAGCATGCTGCACGAGCGGCGCATCCTCATCACCTCCGGCAAATTAAGCACTGTGAGTACTTCACACTTCTCCCCTCGCGCAGCACGCATCGAGCGCTCCGCAGAAAGGCCTGGAAACCGCGGCAGATTCAGCAGTGTTCCTGTGTGCTTACAAGACAATATCTACATACTTTTTTGATATACGGTTTTAATCTGGCCCTTGAAGTACAAAAGTCTGATTTATAGGAGGCCTTCTCAGATGCATTAAGTCAGGTTAATTATTTTTTCTTATCAAGAGATGAGAGTTGTTTTTTCCCCCCCTTTTTTAACTCTCCAGAGTTCATTTTAGTGCCTTCTACCATATAAAGAATTCTTAAGAGCTATTATGAGATCTTTATTATTCACTTGTGGCTTTTTCCATTGGAGCTACTTGAAAGAAATCAACGGGCCATGATAATAGCTGCTACCCTAACCTGGTAATAGGTGGATTCATCTTTGTTGCCAAGTCGTGGTTTGGGAGTAGCTGCTATAATAGTTTGATTTGGAGGAGCTCTTCAGACTGATAATAACTTAAAAGTCAAAGTAGCATTTTTTTTTTTTTTTTTTTTTTATAAATCATGGGTTTTATGACACTCACTAAAATGTTCTCTTGGAAGGTGTTCATTACTGTGGTAAAGGCAGTGAGAAGAGAAGGATTTTTTTTCAGTTGTAGAAAAATATTCAAAAGTATTTTGCTAGATTTCATAATTTTTTTCTCCTTCAAGCATTAAAAATCTAGTATTTTCAACTTTAATTTTTAACATAAATTAAAATATAGTTTTGAGTAGTCCATGATATCTTTATTAAAAACTGTTTTTCAGTATGACATGAATTTTCTTCACAAATTTGTTTAATTAAAAAAATGTCTTACTCTGCAGTAGTTGAAATAAAAACCTCTTTCCATAATATTTTAGTGTTTTAGAGTAGAAAGAGTTTTAGGATTTCTCTAGGGTATCTGTTTAGTATTTTACCAGTAAGGAGGATATTTGAGAGTGATTACATGGCTGCCCCAAGTCTGAAAAGCTTGTTGGAGACACATTATGTGAAGCTGGGTCTCCTAATTCTCCCTGCAGCAGGATGCCAGGCTGACAAATGTGGTTCTGTTACAATTATGAAAAATCGTGATTGTCAAAGAGTAAGTAACTGAGGCAAACAAAATTCTAGCATTATGAATGGTAAGACGCTTTAACTTGTGTGTGTTCTCCTAATAATTAAAATTTTCACTGTGTACTTTAAAAATGAAAAAAAAAAGGATAAAACACAATTTCTTACATTAACAGGAAGTAATTATTGTCCTATGGTATATAAAAAATATAAGAATGTAAAAAGTTTAAAAGCAACTACTCTTTCCTTAAATGTTTCAGAGATTTCATTAAACAACTCTTAGATAGCTTATTTCTAATTTATGTGAAGGCACCAATCCTTGACCTTAAATGTTACTATGCATAGAATTTATAGCAGATGTATTTTTATGTGTACTGTATATATAAAGGAATTGTTCAAGATAGATTCAAGTAAAGCAGCTTCCCCCACATAAGAAGGGTGAGAAGATCATGAAAGAGAACTTGAATTATGTTTTTTTTTATCAGTTCAACTGCCCTGGAGAGTGAACCAAAACAGAGCTGGTAACTCAGAGGTGCCGTCACCACTAGGTTTTCCTGAACTGTCATAAACACTTGATCTTCAGTTGACCTCGAACATAGGAAACAAGTCCCTGAGTAACACCAAGCCATTATGATAACAATTTGTTTTTTAAGGCAAATATAAAAGATAGCCATGTTAATGTTTACTCTAAACTACAGAACTAGACTCTTATACAATTATACCTAATAATAATTAAACATCCTGTGCAGATACAATTCTAAGAATTTCTCTTATATGTTTCCTTAATCTTTATAGCAACCCTATGAGATCAAGACTACTAATACTCCCACTTTACACATGAAAAAAATTGAGTCAAAGAGAGACTACCCAGCCATTGAGAAGTGGATATAAATTAAAACAAAGGAAAACTTCAATGTCTTTCAAAAGCAAATAGTTAGATTTATTTTTAATGTCTTCACAAACAGAGCAGCTTGTACTTCATCCACATAGCTCACTCCCTCACTGTCTTCAGATCCCTGCTCAGACCCTACTCCTCAGAGCAACCTCTCTTCCATCACCACCTTAGTAAGATAGAGACCTGCCCCCCAGCCCACCCCGCACACATTCGCTTGTGCATTGCCCTAATGCACTCACAGCCATAGGACTTAATAGCTATTTATTGGTTCATTTGTTTATGATCTTTCTCATCCCGGTTGGACATAAGCACCAAGCGAGCTTAGGCTTGACTTTGCTTATTGAATTCTTAGTGCCTGGCACATGGTATGTGCCTAATTAATATTGGTTACATGAGGTAATCCTGATATGAATAACCTAGGCCTATAAGACAAGTTTGTATAACTTTTTAAATCATGATGACAATATTCACACACACACACACACACACACACACACACACACACACACATATCTCCTTTATAATCTTAAGAAAATCATGGTTAAAAATGAGGAGGAGCAGCAGGAGGGGTAAGAAGAATGGTTTTACTTTAATGCTAAGTTAAAGATATCAGAAAAAGAAATACATAAAAATACAACATGATTCAGACTGAATTTCTTCACATCTCTGTAAGATGGGTGAGAAAAAAGAAATAATTGCTTCACTGACTAGTACTTATTTTTTGATATTACTACATCATTTCTCCAAACTTACTCTTTTAAATGCATATATTTTTTCAGCATGTAAAATATATTTTCAATTTTCTGTGAAAGTGGGCATATCAGTACTATAATTTAAAATCTCAAAATTGTATTTTTTCAATTGTAAGGTAATGGAAATAACTCAAAAAGTGTATGCATGGTAACATTTGAGGTCAAGGATTAGTGCTGTAACATAGATTAGAAATAAGCTATTTAAGAGGAGTTTAATGAACTGTCTGAAACATCAAAGGAAAGAATAGTTGCTTTTAAGCTTTTTACATTGTTATATTTTTTATATACCATAGAGATTATAATGTACTTCTTGCTATAAGGAATTGTGTTTTACTCATTTTTCATTTTTAAAGAACACAGTGAGAATTTTAATTATTGGGAGGACACATATAAGTTAAAGTGTCTTAACACCGGTAGTGCTAAGATTTTGTTTGCCTCAGTTATTTACTCTTTGACAATCATAATTTTTTACGGTTATAGTAGAATCATACTTGTTAGCCTTACATCTTGCTACAGGTTTTAGTGGTGATACCCTGGTAGCAAATTAGCTAGTTTAAGGGTTCTTCAGATGTTCTTTGTAGCTAAAAAAATCATAATTTGTACCTTTATAAAGATAAACTTTAAAAAATTTTAGTTCTAAGATATATAAACAAATATATAAAAATATTTAATATTTTTAAAATTTTAATGGGTCCCCCCTCTGTATTTTAAAATATGGCGTTGTGTTAGGACCTATTATTATAGTTTTGCATGTTTGAGATTAAGGAATTGGGACATAATCATTTTTGTTTTCATCCTGTTGACTTACATATTAGCGAGTACACAGGGGAAGGTTTCTGGTAATCCTGAACAAGACATTGATTTTACGCATGCTGTAGGCAGGCTGTAGGTGTCAGCCCCGAGTGAGTCTTGGCAGACGAGCAGAACATCATATCAGTGATGCAGAGGAATAAATCATGGTGTTACAAGCGTCTATCAGTTGACTTATTGCTGTTTTGTGACCATAGATAGGGAGGATTGCTGTTTAAAGCCATGTCATTGGCTCTCAAATCAGCCAGGCATGAAGCCTTGTCATATGCCTCTATAATTGTGCTTCAGCAGACTTTCTCTAACTAGTCAGCTGGGGCTGTGCATTTTGTCTCAGACACCCGGCTGGCCAGCATCTGACAGGAGCGCTCTCATCATCCTGTCAGTGATATGTTAACTAGAGTGCATCTCTGTGGCCTGCAGAAGCAGGTGGAAAGGATGCCTCTCTTGAAAGCAGATGTCTAAATGTTAGCTATTATTTTGACCAGTGTTTCGTTGGTAAACGTTACCCTCTTAAAGCCCGTAAGCACATTAGTTACGGAGATTTGATTGTGTAGTGTGTGTTATTTTTGGAATATGTAGAGCAAGCAATATGCTGTGGGTGCTGGAGTTATGCTAATAAACTGTAATTTCTCCCTTTGTGCGAGTCACCCCCAGGCATCGAAGCATATGCTTTTCCCTCCTCCTCTCGTTAATTCCTTGGAGGGCACGTGCAGAAAGAAACCTTGTGATCTCTGGAGCACCAGCCATTAAAATGCAGATTTTATAGGTTTAGTCAGACTGAAAGGGAGTCCGGAGGATTCTAACCTCTTCATCTGGATTATACATATTCTTGATTTGTCTCTTGATGGTACCACCTGTATCAGCATTTGCTCCGAAACCTTGACGCACAGAGACTCTTTCTGGAGGCTAGGAATTGGACGGTTGGCGAAGAACAAAGATTGCCCAGGCCTTCTCCGCTGTTGGGGTTATCGAGGTGTATTCATGCCCCTCCTGTTTGTAAAGCTGCAGCAGAGAGGGGCAGCTAAAAATTGTTACCAGAAGATCTCAGGGAGAGAGATTCTAGGAACAATTTTTAGATTTTTAATTCTTCCCCAAACCCATAGCAACCAGTTATGTCAGCTGAAATTACAGACGATGAGTCCACTTACTGGTGTATTATCTGGCATGCACACTGCTGTCCTGAACACTGAGACTGTGAGTGCCGTGTGGAGACGGGCCTGCTGAGGCCGCCTGGAACTCTGCTGGGAAGGGGGGTGGCAGGCGAGCCGGAGGAGACAGGGAAACTGGAAGTGTTTGTATCTTTCAGCTTTGGTGGTGCTAATAGCTCTGGTTTTCATGAAAATAAGCTCATATTTCTACCTTATGATTTGGTACAGTTGTCTTCTCAGAGTAAACAATTGGCTTTGAATTCACAAAGCAGAATTTTTACTCTAATGATTATGGGATTATCTAAGGGGTATATTAAATTGTCATTCTTTTAGGTTCTGTAAGCTTTGTTCTTACAACTCTGATATGTATATATTTACAAACATAGGATGTGTATTCTAAATATATACCTGTATATTAAACATATATGGAAAAGATATCTCATAATTTTAATATGAAATATATCATGTATATGTATAATTATTCATTTTCATTAAATTATATGTGATTTAAAAATTATTAGAATACTTACCTCCGCTTATAAAGATTTCGAATTTGTGATTGCTCTGCTATTGTGATCACCTCTTTTTCAATTGCTAGTGGTTTATGATCAGTTTTGTTTTGTTCTTGGTGAGAGATAACTGTGGTTTTCAAATATGACTAATAATCAAGGAGTAGCTTCAGACAATCAGGTTTTATTTATTGGTTATTTGAAATATTATTTGCAGATATGGTAGTAGTGTGATTATACTAATGATGTCTTCTAAAATTAAAGATCTGTGTTTCAGTCCTAACTATTCAATCAATAGATCAGGTGACTTCATGTAAGCCATTTAATTTTATATTTTCTACCCTGAAGTTTCTCCCCCTTTTCTTCTTCTTCTTCTTTTTTTTTCCTTTGCTAATTGGCATGTCTGGAGAAGCTCCCAGGATATGAGCCCTTGCTCACTCCTTGGATGAGGCTGCCAGGGCGCTATGGTCCACAGTGAAACCTGGCAGGCCATAGGCTGGCCAGCAGGATTAGGATAGATCACGCCACACCCTGAAGTTTATTATCTTAAAAATGAAGAAATTGGACAACAGTGATCTCTTGGGTCCTTTCTAGTTGTTAAGTGCAGTGGTTGTTTTATCGTACAGTTTATTTTTTTAGTAGTTGCCAAATTATGTAATCTTTGTATAATCCATTTGGACATACTAACCCATTGTCCTCTGAATGTAGAGTTTGGGTGTTTGTAAAGAGAGAGGATAGACAGGTAAATTTGAGGAATGTTGTAGTGTTAGGCTCCTTAATTTTGGTGGAAAAGTAGAAGACCCTTCTCCAGGAAAAGCAAAACTGCTATTGAATTGACTTGAGAATAGAAAGTAAATTTAGTAGCAGGGGGAACGGTCCTGTAGGGGAGGACGCGTGTTTGAGGACATTGCCCTTTGTGTACAGTGGGATGGCCACAGGCACCCACAGAGCCAAGAAGAGGCTGGTGTGGCAGCAGTGGTGGCGTGTGGAGGGCAACTAGGACGTAAGTAAGCTTCCTGAGGGAGGAGATCTTTGTCTCTCTTGCTTGTCACTGATCCCCAGTACCAGTAATCGTCCCTGCCACACGTTTGGTGCCCCACTCACTGGCTGCATAATCTGGGGCACTTGGTTTAAGCTGGTCTCAGTATCCCCATCTGTAAAATTAATGAAAGAATAAATACTTGAAGGAAGCAAGCGGGCAAGAGAAATTTAGAATAATTTGGCTAGGAAACACTAATAAACGGATGACCAGAGTGTGAGATGATTAGAACTTTCAAAAGGGCTTTGTTTGTTACAATGGAAAGACATTAGAATGACTTTTTAGTAATGAAGTATTAGAATTTACCACTTGCCATTATTAGGTAAATAATGATGTTGTCTGATTGCGTGTTTGTATTTTGGAACTTAAACCCCAGTGTGATAGTATTGCGAGGTGAAGCCTTTGGAAGTGATTAAATCACAATCTAGGAGGTAATTAAGAGTCATCAGGGCTCTGCCCTCACAAATGGGATGAGTAACTTTATAAAAAAGGTGCAGGAGAGCTGTCTGCTCCCTCTGCCAGGTGAGGAGGATGCAGGAACAGATGCCATCTGCTGAGCGGAGAGCAAGACTTCCCCAGACACTGAATCTGCAGGTACCTTGATCTTGGACTTCCCAGCCTCCAGACCTGTGAGAAATAAATTTCTATTATTCATAAACGACCCAGTTTAAGATATTCTGTTATAGCAGCCCAAACAGACTAAGATACCACCCTAATACCATCCTAATAGAATAAAAGAAGAAAATGAAATATAAAATTTTAGTATGAAAAGGCATTAAAAAAGAAAAAAATACTTAGTTTTGTTTGAAACCAACCAAACTGTCTTCCAAAGTGCCTATGCCATTTTGCATTTCCAGCAGAAATAACAGTCACCATTGCTCCAAATCTTCACCAGCATTTGCTGTTGTCACTGCTCTAGATTTTGGCTATTCTAATAGACATTAGGGGAAAATCATTGCTGTTTTACTCTGCATTTTCCTGATGACATATGATATGGGGGATATTTTCTTATGCTTATTTTTTATCTGTATATTTTCTTTGGCGAGATGTCTGTTAAGTTCTTTGGCCCATTTTTTAACTGAGTTGTTTATATTCTTACTGTTGAATTTTAAGAATTTTTTGTATATTTTTTTGAATAGCAGTCCTTTATCAGGTATGTCTTTTGCAAATATTTTTCTCTTAGTCTGTGACTTATTGTTTTATTCTATTGACAGTGTTTTTCACATAACAGAAATTTTAAATTTTAATGAAGTTCCAGCTTATCAATTCTTTCTTTCTTGGTCATGCCTTTGGTGTCGTTATCCAAAAAGTCATCACCAAACCCTAGATCATGTGTATTTTATCCTGTGAATCTTCTGGGAGTCTTATAGTTTTGCATTTTACAATAAAGTCTGTGATCTATGTTAAGTATATTTTTGTGAAGGGTGTAAATCTAGGTTCATTTTTATCGGCATGTGGATATCCAGTTGTTACAGCGCCATTTATTGAAAAGGCTACCTTTTTCCATTGTGTTGCCTTTGCTGCTTTGTCAAAATCAGATAATTTTATTTATATTAGTATATTTCTAGGCGCCATATTCTTTCCACTGATCTATTTGTCTGTTCTTTTACAAGTATAACACTGTCTTGAGTACTGTAGCTTTAGAGTAAATTTTGAAGTCAGATAGTGTTAGTCTTCTAACTTTGTTCTTTTTCAAAATTGTGTTGACTATTCTGGGTCTTCTGCCTCTCTATGTGAACTTTAGAGTCAGTCTGTTGATATCCACAAAATAACTTGCTGGGATTTCGACTGGGATCACATTAAATCTACAGATCAAGTTGGGAAGAACTGGCATCTCAATGATGTTGGGTCTTCTTTCTGTGAACGTGCGATCTCTCTCCATTTATTTAGTTCTTCTTTGATTTATTTTATCAGAATTTTGTAGTTATTCTCGTATAGATCTTGTACATTTTGACTGGGATCACATTAAATCTATAGATCAAAATTTGTTAGATTTATGCCTAAGTATTTGACAGAGGCTTTTTTTTTATACTGTAACGTTTGAATGCATTTCATTATAAATTTGTCCATACCCATGGAATGTACGACAGTGAGAGTGAAACTTACTGTGAACTATTCACCTGCGTGATAGCGCTGTGTCCACGTATGTCCGTCAGTCGTAACCATGTGCCACTCTGGTGGGGGATGTTCATAATAGGGTAGGCTGTGCATGCATGTGTGGGGCCAGGGGAAACATGAGAAATATCTACTCTGTACTTTCTGCTCAGTTTTGCTATGAGTCTAAAAAATTACTCTAAAAAATAAATGCTATTTAAAAAAGAAAAAATTCACGGCCAGATTTTGTCTTTTTCATTATGTAAAATTGCCATTTTTGCAAACATTTCCTTATAACTATTACTTAATTTGAATGTTAGAGTTTTACTCAAATGAGACTAGTTTATAGTTGAGATAATTTTGAAATTTTCAAATATGCTGCTGTTATACCTTTTTTGATCTAAACTACTTTTTTTTTTTTTTTGAGACAGAGCCTCATTCTGCCACTCCAGGTAGAGTGCAGTGGCGTCCTCATAGCTCACTGCAACCTCAAACTCCTGGGCTCAAGTGATTCTCCCACCTCAGCCTCCTGAGTAGCTGGGACTACAGGCATGAGCCACCATGCCTGGCTAATTTTTTCTATTTTTAGTAGAGACAGGATCTCACTCTTGCTCAGGCTAGTCTTGAACTCCTAAGCTCAAGTGATCCTCCCACCTCGACCTTCCAGAGTGCTAGGATTACAGGCATGAGCTACTGTGCCCAACCATTTTTTTTTTTTTTTTGGTCTAAACTTCTAAATGTGAATATAATTTAAATGTTTTTAAGCAGATGTTTTCCACTAAATGTTTAAAATTATGTGAGGAATTTATTATATTCCCATTTGCAGCAGTTCTGTATATTTGTAGTTATTAATAGTTATAGTGCTTAAATTTCTGAATTAAGTATTCAGTTGAAAATGAAGTCTCTAATATATGCTTCTTGGATTTTTATCAATAAATACTTTTTTGGGGGATGTAAATCTGCCCTCAGTAACTCATACAGAATGCTAGTTGGAGTGAGTAGAATTTCTTCATAGAGAATGAGGTACCATCTGGCTGGGCAATACAGAGACTAGAATAGTGGGAGTCATGATGTGTCAGTATCAACATGAGATCTTTACCTGTAAGGTGTCCTGGTAAGAATTGTGCTGTCTTTCATTGTGTGATTATACTGGAGGGACCATTTTTCCGCTGTATCCATGGGAATCTGATAAATGTGGGTTTTTCCCCCTCAACATACATGCCTATTCAATTGCTTAAAACACTGCTAAATTTTGTTAATAGGCTTATTTCCAGTAATAAATATAGTTTAAGGACAGGAATAGATCAAATTTCATATCACACTTCACTTCTAAGCAAAATGGCAAATGAAACTAAAAAAAAAAAAAAAAAAAATTTCATATCACAAAGCAGGAAAGATTTGGTTTGGTTTCAAACTTAAGTGTATTTGCAAATACAGGTTGAGATGATAACTTGTAGAACTTTTATCAGTGATCTTATCCTTTTAACATTTCAAGAGTCTATTCTATTAATTTCCTGCTGAAGTTGTAGACTGTAATGCCTGAGGAAAGTTTTGTAAATTGGATCTCTGTCAGAGCTCCCTAAATTCTTCAAATAAAGGTCAACTGTTCTTGTTTATTTGTTCAGTCCAAAGATGCCTTCTCTATTATACAGTTAGTATAAAATACAGCATTTTCAGTCGGTAGATGCCATCTAAAGCTCATAGTGATGGAAATTTTAAATCTTTGTAGACTAAAGGCAGTTCAAAATAGTGATGACTGTCGTCTGGACCCAGCCTGCCTTGGTGCATGTCCTGGCTTTGCTGCTTGCAGGCTGTGTGATCTGGGCAGTCGGTTTGATTTTGCCTCAGTGTCCTGCTAAATGAGGATAATGGTGATGGCCCCTGCCTCATGAGACTGTCCTGAGGACTAGATGGATCTGAGGACTTTCAGCGCTCATGGCAGTGCCTGGCACGTGGCAGGCACTGTGCAGATGTTTGCTGCTGGCACGGTTGCCATCGAGGCCTGCTGACCTGGGACTGAGGTCGAGCCTTTACGCTATGAACTGAGTTCACTGTTGCTGACCTTTATTGTTAGGTTTCTCTCTTGGGTTTCACAGGCCCTGGTTCTTGTCTCTTCCCGTGGTTCCCGTATATACTTACAATGGGAGTCTGTAGGAAATAAACATTCTCAGTGTTTTCATTTTGCATTAGTCAGCCCTTTGGAACTGTATCAGTTCCACATATTGAGTGTGCTTTATGGAAATACGTGTGCACCTTAAAGATAAGGAATTTTTTCTTAAACCTTTACCAGGTAAATTTATTTTTCTCAGAAAATTGTAACAATTTATTGTTATCCTACAGATTTAGAGTATAATGCCAGATGTATGTTTTAATTGAAACATGGAGATATTTTCCCTCACCCTTTTCTTTGCTTTTGTGAAGAATAACTGTGATATTAAAGAAGTAACTGGCAATATTAGAAAAGCAATGTGGAGTCACTAACCAGACGTATGCTCTTGAGTAATGTAGCCCAAAGAAAGACTCTGTGATGTGTCATTTCTCTTGAAGCTTAAAGATTCACTGTGTCGTAAATAACTTTATTAAGATTCTTTTTCTTACTTGGCTCATTGAATTGCAGTACTCTCTTCAGAGGTATAGAAAAGTCTCACCAGAATAAAACTTTGAGACTTTGCCATGTGCCAGAAGGTTCTCTGTTGTTGACCCTGCTTTCCTGCCTGACCTTATCTCATGCTGTTCTCCCACGTCCTCCAGTCAGATCTCACTGGCCTCCTCGTTGCTCTGTGAGGGTGTGAAGCGTGTTTATGTGTCAGGACTTTTGAATGCTCTTCTCCTCAAATCCACGGCTTGCTCCCTCGCTGCAGTTGGGTCCTGCATTGGAGTTCTGCTATGATCCTCCTTCCTCCATTGTTCTCTTGCCCCTCACCCTGTTTTAGATTCCTTCATAAAATTCATATCTGACATAATCTGTATTTTACTTGTTTACTGTTTGCCTTCCCCACTCACATGTAAGCTCCATGACAACAGGGACTTGGTTCTGTCATTGCCTTGGCCCTGTTGCCTAGTAGGGATTTGTGTTGGCACATAGCAGACACTCAAAATTTTTTGTTAAATTAAGCAAATTATTGTGTTTCCAGTTTCACAGTTACCTAATGTGTTTTAAATCATTTAGAGATGATCTTTACATATATTTTGAACGTAGATCTGAATTATAGTCTGGTTAAAATATTCTGTTAACCACCTGAATGGGGAAAAAAATAAGAATATAAAAAGTTGGAATTGATCTAAGAATAAAGAGTATTTGATCAATGAGAGGCAATGCTTACAGATCATCTAGCATGGAGTTCCTATTTTAAAGATTAGGATTCTGAGACCTGGTTATATTAACAGGTGTGTTAGAGGCCACTCTGCTTGGTGGTGGTACAGCCCTAACTTTGTCTCTATAGTACACTTAAGTGTTAAAATTTATATATAAATGTGTTTAATTTTCTAGTAAATTCATTTTTTCTTAATTGTATTTTTCTTTACTTGCAACTTTGTTATCTTTACAAAGAATATGCTATAAGAGTATTTTCTCAATGTTTAAAGCTACAGAGTTCATGCATGCTGCTGGTGAACGTGAGGGCTGTTCTGTGCTGTGCTTCTGCCTTCTCTGGAAATATCCACTCGGATGCCTCACAGTTAACAGTCAATATTTGCAAAAGCGAATGACTTATAGTTCCACTTAAACCTGATACTTTTGCTGTGTAGTATAATGGATTATTATATCAATTCATTCTAGTTGTGAATTTCAGAAGCCAGGGTTGTGGAGGAATGGTCATATATTTTTACCTCTCTCTGTCACCCATTCCCCATATCTCCAAAGTTGCCAAGTCCTGTAGAGTTTCCCTCTCTCCTGGTAGATACTGATTAGCAGAGATGACCCTCTGCTTGATGCTGCCATTGCAGAAGTTTTGCAGCTCTGCTTGTGATCACAGAAACCATCCTCTAAGGAGCCAGTCAAACGCATCAGATAATGTTGTGTCTTGTTAGTGGGAAATTAATGACTTCATTTAAGGATGACCATTTAGGGGGCAGGGAAAGTATCT
The DNA here is from genome assembly GCF_040939455.1 of Microcebus murinus. Taxonomy (NCBI): domain Eukaryota; kingdom Metazoa; phylum Chordata; class Mammalia; order Primates; family Cheirogaleidae; genus Microcebus; species Microcebus murinus. The sequence goes on from NC_134126.1 coordinate 34,423,399, forward strand.
ACATAGCGTTTAGCAGGGTGCTTTGGACTCTGAATTTGCTCGGTGAAATAAGTCGTCCTCCTTTATAATTCCTCATTTTGAGAATGTGTTTTTTCTCTTGCTCCATTGTTATATTCTCAGTAATAAAAAAGGGACACTTTCCTTTTTTTGTTTTTAAGGTTTTAAATGAGCTGTTTCAAAAGTCATCTGTGTGCAGATGGAGAAATCGAGTAATTAGCTGCCTTTCAAAGCTGCAAAAGCTCTTTAGCCCACCAGGTTACACGGAAGGGGAGGAAAGAGTTAACAAGCTCTAAGGAGACCTAATTTACAACCTGGGTACCTAAGAGCTCTTTGGAGAATTTGACACAATGAGTTAGATCAACTCCATTTTCATTTCCCTCTAGTTCAAGTTAGTGAGTATATAAATTTATGGTCTGTAATTGTTAAATAGAGGTATTTGAATGCCTCCTAGTGGCACATTGTATGCTCCAATTAAGAAATTTAAAAAATATTTATAGAAGGGATACTAGGACAAACTATTAAGGCTTGTAAGGGCAAAGTACTGAAACCCTAACATGGTAACATCCTGAGTGAAATCAAAATATATTGTTTGCCATATAAAATTGATTAGTAATGTGACTTAAAACAATATAATGTCTATGACAAAGACAAGTGTATTTTCAATGAAAATTTGTATCTTTTTCAGATCAGATTATTTTAATTGATTTTTTTATTTAATGGAACTATTTTGCACTTTTAAACATAGACAAATATTGCTATTAGTAAGCTATGGATTGCTTTGTGTGCCTTTATTTTAAATTAATTATTACAGTGTTTTAATTTATTTGTATAATAATAGAGATAATGGTTAATAGAATCTGTGGTTCACTGTCAGATAGTTTATTTTCAAAATTTTGATTTTCAAGTTGAATTAAATGATTTAGTTGGTAACCTTGAAATACAGACCATAACAAAACTTTAAAATGATGAAGAATGCCGATTTAACTATCGCTTTAAACACTAAAAAATGATGTTACACCCACAGAAATAAAATTTAAAATGGAGACAAAGTCACATGGAAACAATTCTGATGAGGGTTAGTAGGAGGGAGAAAAAAAGTGATATTCCTTTTGTTGAGCGTTTAACCGCTTGCCAAAACAAAACAATTAAAATGGCAATTACCTTTAAAATAGCAATAATGTAATTGCAGCTGTTGTGATAGAAAGCTAAGAAACAAAATGTTAATCTGGAATGAGCAGTTTAAACATGAAATTATGATATCCTTGGCTTCCTGGATACAGCTGTCAAGCTTGGGCGGTTCGCTGGTCAATGGTGACATCCTGCGTGTCAGTGAGCAGAGTCTCTTGGTACCGTGACCCGCGGTTCACACGTTGCTGAAGCTCCAACTGTCGAGCGCTCGGCTCCCCTGGTATCACTGCAGCTTCCAGACGCTCCTGACTGGCTCATGTTTCATTCTTTGGCAATTTGCCCTAATGATATCCCTCAGGAGCTTTCAGCCGCTCTTCCTCTCCATATTTAATCGTGTCGTATTAATCTGAGCGATGCGCAAACCGCGCCGTACAAATTGTGATTTCCTGCAGTATTTCTAAGATGCTCACCTAATGCTTCAGTTTTACTTCTGTTCGTGCATTAGGTTTTGACCCAAACTGTCTTTTCAGGTGATCATCACGATCTGCATATGATTCCCAAGGAGCTACTTGTGCTGTTTATGTATTTTTCCGAGGGGCCTCTGAGACATAAGCCCTTTTACACGTGGAATTGATAAAGACAATGTGATCTCTGTCATTACATGAATTGTTTCATGATTATTGTTCATCTCTGATACCTTGAATGTGCCCCTCCCCCCCCTTTTTTGGAGGGTCAGCGGCTACTTACTTTTGCTATCCTTTTGCCGATTTCAGTTAACCGCGTGTCTGCACGGATCGGCGGCTCTGCTGTACCCGATGTACTGGCAGCACATCTACATCCCCGTGCTCCCTCCCCACCTGCTGGACTACTGCTGGTAAGCCGCCTCGCCAGGCCTCCACGCCCAGGCTTCACCGTTGGGAAACAAGTGCGTTTGTTTGTAGAGTAGGTAAACTTGCGGTCTGCATGAAAGGAACGATGGAAACCTAATGACTAGAAATAAGTGCTAAGGAGTGATTTTTATGAACGACAGAATAATTCTTCTCAGAGGCAGCAAAAATTTATACTTGGCAAACATGAAGTTCTTTGGATTTTGTGAATTTCTTTTGCAGTCATTTAGATGACTAAGTGCATAAATAGATACAATCAGGTTGTGGCTAGGAAAATAGTGCGGAAGTTATGGCATTGGTTAGAGAAGGTCAGACTTTGTCTGCCAGGAAGCACGTTGTCTCGGTCAGGGCACGCCTCCCTCTGCCTCTCTTTCCTCAGTAGCCCCCAAGTACCACGTGCCAGCAAACAGGCGGCCTTTAATACAAGAATTCTCCAGTCTCAGGTTTGATTCAAAGTCTCAGCCTTAAGCCACTGTGAAAAGTCATGTTGAAAAGAGTTGGGAGTAATTCTAAAGAGCTTCCCAGTACTAGAAACAACTCTCAGTGATCCAACCCAATCTGAATTCAGCCAGGCCTCTGGAACCTCCTTGTCCTCTTCCCCTGAAAGAGTCTGCACACTTACAGTGAGGCTGGACAAGATTATGCTGCCTGAGCAGCAGCTTTAGGGCTTTTTTCAGGATGGGGGGGGGCAGTAAAACGGTGTCTTCATTGCATAATCATTTTCTGCAGGTGTAGCTTAATTCTTAAGAAATGTGACAGGATTTTTCCTCTAAACCATGCATGTCCACACATACATAGAAGGAAATAATTTTGACTGTAATGTGTTTGTTTATATCACAGCTAATGTTATTAAAAAACAAAACTCTTTTAGAATAAATGTATTTATTTCACTTTCTATTAAAGGCAGAAAGTATTTAAGGATTAAAATGATTTAAGTTTGTACATACAGGTTTTCTTTTAAGTTTTTATGACTGGCCCTCCTCAGAACAGGTGATTGTAATGACAACACGTGTTTGGCCACATATTGATTATACTAATGTATTGTGTATTTCCACAGCATGGTACTACTATTATTAGTATTCATAATGCTGGTGTCCTACCACTACTGTGTTCTGCTGTTTAATAACTAGGAAACAGTTTTGCAGGACACTATAGGAATGCAGTTTAATTTTATCGTGAGGCATTTACTCTAAGAGTAAAGCTAAATCCATAAATAGGTTCTTTTATTCATTTTAGAGTTTTTCTTTGATGAACATACCTATAGTATTTTAGCATTCTTGAAGGCAGGGACTGCAGTCTGTTTATGTTGGCATGTGTGGTAGATCTTTGCACATAGATTTCAGTAATTAAAACTGATTTATTTCAAAAATATTTTTTATGAAAGCATTTGAAAATATATTGATATGATTTTTAAAAGTATGTCAAGTTAATGGTTCAAGAACTAACACTTCTAATTATGAGGTTTAGAATTATATTTTATCATATATACTGTTCATGACATCTTAATTTTCCTATTAAGATGTTCTGACCTCTTAACAGGTAACACACCTTTAAGTTCATTTCTGTGTAATGAATTACACATTTAAGGCTTTCTAAAATGTTATTTAGAATCTATTCTATGACACAGGCAGTTCTGTGCTAATCCTTTCCAGAGCTGTCTTTCTGATACTATCCCTGCTGTCAGATTCTTCTTTCTCTGCTGCTTCCACTATAATGAAGGAAGCTTGTTTCGTATTTCAATTCCTGGAATTTTCTTTCTAGTTTTAACATCTAAAATAGCCTTTAGGATGATTTCTGACAGTCTCCATGCCAGACACTTCCCTGGCCCAGAGAGCAGAGCAGTGGCGCTCAAACAAGGAGCGTCTGAAACTCCCTCATCCTTTAGGCCACAGTGATAGGCTCAGCTTCTACCATAGGAAGTATAATACCATAGTATACTCAATATGATTCTTTTTAGAATAGCTAAAACTCTGGCTCTCTTTCATTGTCAAAAAAATTGATGGATTAAACTGTTTCCTAGGAAAAATGATATTCTTCCCTCTGCATCCTTGAGGTTAGAATCACACTGATCTATATGCAAAAGGGAGAAAAATGGTACAGATTATCCCTTCAATCTCATGGGCTTTGAATAAGTAATTTTTATATGCCAGTTCAAAAATAGCACCAGGAAGATTTGATAGGAGTAGATACATCTTTGCTAACTCTTTGACGGGATTGAGACCTGCTGAGTCCTGAGTTAACCCTGCCTCCACAAAGTCTCTCTGTTTTGAACCTGTAGCTCTGCCGTGGCATGGGCTGTGGAGGGCCACGGTGCCATCTGGTGACCACGGGCGAATAGCGCATCTTGATCTGCTGCAAAAGCCCTGTGACTCTGTTGGGTCATTCGTTCATTCATGTGTTCATTAAACATTTAGTGAACACCTATTTACCAAGCTGTGAATATGTAACGCGATGAGTAAGACTTGGTATCTGTCCTTGTGAGATTTACAGACAGGAAGAAATCTACACATACGTACACGTGTGCATATGCACACACACACACACACACACACACACAGCAAAGCATGATGCTGAAACACTCTGAGTGCTCCGGCAGAGGCGTACGAGAGACCGTGTACGCGAGTGCAAAGGAAGGAGTGGCCCACGCTGCGGCAAGTTGGGGAGGCTCCTGGGAGAAGCCACACCATCCACTGCCCCCTTAGCCAGCTGACACAAGAGCCCGAATGTGGGGAGTCTGTGGCGTCACCAGGCGCCCCCAACCTGTCTGAGTCCATGAGCACGCAGGAGGGGGGTGACTCGAGGACCTTACGGTCATGATCGTTTGTTATGTTTTCAGGGAATGTTTGGGTAGCTCTTTTTGTTTAGGCTCTCCATCTGACTCTCCTGTGGAAGGAGCAGATTTAGCTTCTGAGCAAATAGTTTTTAAAAAAATAAATAAAAGCTATGTCCTTTAGACTACTCTAGGAGACTGCTGTTATAGTCTATGTCGTGGACGGTCTCTTTGTAAGAAAACCTAAAAAAAAAAAAAAAAAACCTATTTTTGAGTAGAGAAGAATTTGCTAACAAAAAGCAGCAGAAATAATGGAGCCTTCTGTATCCTGTCTTTGCAGAATAACTTCATTGACAGAAGGTTCTAGAACAGTTTTGCACATGGATGTTAAAACGTGTTGTATTGCCAAGAAGCTCTTTCTTATAATGCCCTAATCTAATTAGGAAATTTCAGCTAGGGTTGCAAAATCACTTTTTGTTAGATCTAGCTGATTTCATATTAGGATTATAATCCATTTTTGTGAGAAAGAAACAACTATTCAATTAATTCTGTATTCTGTAAAACATAATTATTTTAGGAAATTAGGCTTCAGATTAATAATGATTACCCATTCTCTTATCTGTCATGTTTTGGATTTTGTTAGAAATTAGAAGAAAATATGTGGATGATACCCAGTGATAATATTTTTAAAAGTTTCAAGTTACTGTATTATTAACTTCTATGTAGGAGCTTTTTATTGAACTTTTTATTTTAGCTTAATAATTTTTATAAATTTATTGTTTATACTTCTAAAGGTTAGTAGCTTTCATAAAATTTTAAAAATGTTTTCCTAGATGTATTTCATAGTATTTCAACAGGTTATTTAGCACTTTTGTCTCTGATTTTATGAAATTCTTATCTACTCAGTATCCCTTCAACATTTGTAAAATGGCCATAGGGATTGTTTCTAGGAGGCTTATGTTTTGTTTAACACTCTTTTATTAAAATATACTTTGAAACCTGAGATACCACGGACTCTTCAAATATTATAAATCTTGTGGGTAGGGTAACCTAACCTGGGGCAAATTGGAAGTTTGCATAGTGACTTTAATAATTTAATGCCATTTTGTACATGTGGAGGGCTTGATGCAGTAAAGATCTTGGGAGTTGCCTGGCTTGTTTAGTCAAAGTTGCCCAAACCCAGGTCATGGAAAGCCCAGAGTGGTTGGTGATGTGCATTTTATGTCTTCTGTGGGGTCCCAGGAGGAATTCCAGGGATGAGAACTTGAGCTGGGGATGTGACTGGCCTTCCCTCGTTTAAGCAAAAGTGGAACAGTCCACATTTGTCCCCCCGTTTCCTTTTGAAGGCAGAAAATCTGTTGGGTCTTAAAGATATCAAGGCCTATAAATAGTTCTCAACTTTCAGTCAAGTGAAGTATCCAGAATATCAGATCAATTCCAGATGGTCTGTTGCATAAAAATTATAAAAAAAAAAAAAAGTAGGGAGGAACAAAGCTACTAAAGGCAAAGACAACTGGGAATTAGAATCTAGTAGAAGAGGTAATGAACTAGAATGCACAGGCTAACGAGGAGTAAAATAAGAATTTAACACTTCTTTTGTGAAGTCTGGCTATATAGATTAGTGTTTAGCCATCCTTAAATTTGGAGCTGTTTGAGGTTACTTTGAAATCTCTGGGTCTGTCAGGGTGCCTGCTAGTTTTATCTATTACTGGTTCTCAGTAGCAAAGTGAACACACAGTTTGGGCAGCTTTGTTGTAATAATGACAATGATGTTTAGAAAATTATGCAAATCCTTTGAGAAAGAGGATTATCTGTTTGCATTAATAGAAAAATTTGCATTAATAGAGCACAAAGATGTCTATAAAAGAATTGTCCAGAATGTTTTGTTTTAAAATAGCTATTTATTCACATATCTTTTTATCACCTTGGTAGACATCTGTCCATTCTCATGTTTTCATGTTAGATGATATTTTAGTTTTGAAATGTCAAATTGAATAACTTCCTTCATGTATTTCATGAGAGGTATTTCTGAAATAACTAGTAATTCTGATTTTATGTATTTAAAATTATTTAATATGTGTCTTCTCTGCTAGAGTATAGGGTCCATAAGGGAATATATTCTGTTTCTATGTTGATTATTGTTCCCAAACTTCTACCTCATGGCCTGGCACTTGGTATGCTCCAGATATCATGTGTTCAGTTAATTCAAAATCATTCTCACATTTAACTATTTTAAAATTTATTGAAATTATTTTATTAATAAAAGTAAAATTTGGATATACCTGAATTTATAAAATTTAAATAAAAGACAAGGTACTTGAAGGGAGAGATGGCACAGTAGGTGAGGACCTTGTTTGTTTTTGCTCCTCTAGCTCCAGAGCTGTGCTAGACGCACAGCAAGTCTCGAGCTGTCTTTGCTGACTGGCCTCATAAATGTTGGGGCTTAGTAGGCATGAAGCAATGGAGACATATTAAAAAATAACATAGAAGTAAGAATTTAATTGAATAGGAAAAGATGTACAAAAGAAATGTAAATAAATGTGATGATTATTTAGTATATATTTGCTATGAGGTAGATGGAAGAAATTCAACTCAAGAGTATGGCCCAGACCCTGATACTCTCCTTAAATGAAAAAGTTTTTTTAGGTATTGCAGCTGTTGATTTGATTATAAATGATTTTGTGACTTTTATATAAACCAACCTTAATTTAAATATATTAATGGCCTCTAAGATTAAATTTGAGTTTTATATGTTAAATAATTTTGAATATCTATAATGTGTTATGCTAGAACTGAGCATTTAATACATTTATATTTTTAAACATTCTGAATTACTTATATTGTTGTTTCATTTTTAATCACCTATATGAATCTATGCATATATATATTTTTAATTTAGTGCCCCAATGCCATACCTGATTGGAATACACTCCAGCCTCATAGAGGTGAGTATCTTTCAGACATGGGATAGTGATACAATTAATAAAAATAGTACTTGAAACAATTTTGCTTTGAAGGAATATCAATTGAATAGTACAAAGCAACGATTAGTTTTATATTTGGATTATACTCAAATGTTCATTTTTAAAAAGGTAACATTAAAATTATTTCATTTAAATTAGTATACTAAATGACCGTTTTCAATAGCAGGAAACCATGGAAATAGGTTATATTTGGTAGATGTTATATGGTAAGTTTTAAATATTGAAAATTTTAGTATGTGATGAACCACTTTTTTTTTATGGCAACTTGCTCATTTATATCTCTTCTTCAGACCTATATTTTGAAAGTCAAAATTTACATACTTATGAGTCATAAACTGAAACATTTTTATTTTACAAACTTTGTTATGTTTCAGTTTATCAGTATGCTTTTACAAAATGTGGTTTTAATGTACTAATTGTGAACTTTTAAATTAGAATATAGGTTTTTAAATAAGCGTTAATTTTCAGTCCTGTTGGGGGATGTAAAATTTAGCAACGTTTATCCCCTTTACCACATCATTCCAGAATGATTTTTATCATTTCAGTTGTCCCTATAGTGAAACACCTTGAATTTTAAACACCTTGAACTTAAAATCTGTGAGATTTCACAGAAGATTCTTATAATGTTAGCATGTAAAATAATAAACAAAAGGCTTGGATTAAAACAGAAGACTTGGGTCAATCGAGTGACATCATTATGCTGGATGATTTCAGTTTCATTCAAATAAATTTCTCTTTTTGCTGATTGTGCAGTTTTCACTTTAACCCAATTTCTAATGAGCAACCTTAATGAATCATGCTTGGTTTTCTTATTAGTTGTAGATACCCTTAGTCCTTACTTTGATCAAAGAAAAATCTGTTGATGCGTTTTAAAACTCCCGAGGATCATACTGGGAGAGAGTCACCCCTGTCGGAGGCCTGGGTTATGGAATTCTACCTGTGCTCCATCTTTGGGCATTGTTTTCTTTTTGCAAAATGCTAGGGCAACATTTTTTGTTTCAATATTTAAAACTGTACATTTTGATGGATTTCTTTAGTAGGTTTTTAATATTGAAGTCTGGGCTGGATAACTTTATGACTCTATATTTTATTCATTTTTAGAAAACTTGTTCTTATGTCAAGGCACTTATAGTGAAAGGACAAATTAAATGAAATAAAACATGAATGAATAGGTATTTAATCTGTTATTAGATCATGGAATATATGGCTGGCATTTTATTCATCAGTATTGTAACTTTATTCAAACTCTGACCATAGTTGGATTCTTTAAAAAGAGCTGTCAAATTGGATTTTTGTGTTAGTATATATTTCTCTCCTTATTTAATGTATCTAATACGATATGTAACTTTTACAATATATTTATAGAGATGAAAAATATTTGAAATTGTTTGTTACCTGTTGATGTTGTAATTTTTTTGCATAATGATTCTACATCAACTTTTAAAACAAATGATTCAGTTTTTCCAAAATAATATAGAAAGTGGTATATGTTTTTAAGGATTCAATTAAATTTATCACATATTTATTGGACACTTATAGAGAAATCCAGTACTCTTTTTAAGGAGCAAATTTAAGAATTACTTACTTATTGCAAGTGTTGTCTTGGAGAAATAGTCTGTTAACTTTAAATGGCTCCTATTATTAAGTGAAAACATTTACAACCATGATTAGGTTGGCTGACATCTCTGTATTTTTTTATACTCAGGGCTTGTTTGAGGGTCTTAATAGTCAGCTTTATATTGTTTATTTGAGTAAATGAAAAGGTATACTGGGAACCTCCGGAATTCTTTAAACCCGTTGGGTACCATTTATTAACTTTCTTTTTAATCTTTTACAAGGTGATGTATATCCTGCAATTTCAGTCTTATTAAGTCATTATCAGAAAGTTTTTTCCCACTAAAATATCTATCTTTTGGGCTTTTCTATTTTATAAAAAAATTGTCTTATAATTAAAATACCAATATGGTTATTTACATATTTAATATGCAAGACTTAGCTGAGTAATTTTTTGCATTTTGTTTGGCAGTTACAACCAATTTTTTCCTGTCATAATAGTCAAAATATTCTCTTATTTCATCTCTATTGGCCAAGACAGTTTCAACACATGTTATTAGGTTTATAACAACTTCTAAACATAGTTGTTCAAAGACATGAAATTAATGTTTTTTTATATCTTTCTTTCATTTATTTTTATGAAATTATGAGTAAAAGATGGCCATAAATCTCTTTGTAAAATAAAAATTTTATTCTAAAATCAAGGATAAAAACATTTTGTTTTCCTTTGAAAACTATATATACTACAGGGATGAACTCAAGGCAGATTAGGGCTTGTCAGTCATTAGGAATAAATTAATAGAGGCTACAATTGTGAGGGTTATCCTATTTGTTTTAACACACAAAGGATTCTAAATGAAATGTTGAACCAGTTTCGTAAGATCATGCGATTGCAGGCACTGTCATTTCTTCACATTGATGTGCATCGTGTACATTTGTGGCCACACGGTGTGGAAGGGTTAGGTATCACTGGTGTCCTCAAACACTTTACTGCTGTTCTTAATAAGCCTTCTGGTCTATGTCCCATATTATCTTATTTTTGAATAAATAGGTAAATTCATTTTTTGTATTTTCTCTTAATGTTATATCTTATAATTTTATGAGACAATATGAGACAGAGAAAGAGGCACAGTCTTATATACCATATATGACTTCCCATGCCCATTTAGGAAAAAATTGCAAAAGTCTGATTTGGAGAGGAAAAAATAGATAAAATATTGATAGTAATCCAAATATTTAAAAAAATTAAATTATATATATTTTGCTTATGTGGAATTCTCACTTGAGGGACTGTAGTTTATTGATTTGGAATGAATGTGATTTTCTGCTCTTATTGAGTGGTCTCTTGAACTGAATTTAATGTTCAGCTATTATTAGACTTTTTAAAACTAAAAGCAATTTTGAAAAAAGTATACATGTTATATTAATACCAATTTCCTTTATTCAGAGTTTGGTGTTAATGTCATCACAAAACATTTTGAGGGCACATAGCTATCCTAGGCTATTTATAGACTAACTCATCCGTTAAAAAATATATTAGGTTTCTAGATTATCTTTACAATTTCTATCATAAAGACAACTTAAAAATGAAGATGAAATCAAAATTATGACATATTTTTTCCACATAAATGTCATTGATTATATTTTTGTTTATAAAATAGGTTATTATAGTTATACTATAGTTAATCTTTGAATAACCACATATCTATGTATTTAAAACTTCTTATATATCTGTATATAGATGGAAAGGAAGAGAAATGAGTTTTTGTAGTATTAATAGTGTCATCATTAGTGATTTGCTGCTAATATCTTACAATTAATATCTAAGATGGCTAATATCTAAGACTATCTTAGTCTTTAGAATAATTATAATATCTTTTACAAGGTGTGGTTTTATAATCATATGTCCCCTGAGAATCCACACTCTACATAGATATTATGGTTTTCTTAACATAGAAATTTCCTACCCTAGACTAATATTACCCTAGCAAACTTAACATTCTGCTTAATATGCAGAGATTTGAAATTCTAAATGGATCAGAGAAAGTTCAATCATGCTAACTTAACTTAAAACAAAATAATCAATTTAGCCAATTTAAAATTCAAGGTATTTAAGTAATAATTTTCAAAAATGACTATCATCATAAAACATAACTTTAAAAATACTATACTAAAATTATTAACCTATTGCTAGTTGACCTATACAGTTAAGAAATTCTGAGTTCATGAATATATTAATGAACACCTTGTTTATCAATGAGGATTAATACTATTTGCTATAATTTATGTAAGACTAATAGAATTATATGACTTTTTAAGTATACATAATAGTGTAAGTAGGAAAAATGAACCATAAATATTTACTTTATTTAAGGATGAAAAATTTGATAGAAGGGGTGAGGGAGGAAGAGAGGAGAGGGGTAGAAAACTTAGCTGTCGGGTACAATAAACACTATTTGGGTGATGGGCACACACTAAAAGCCCCGACTTAAAACATTATAAAAGGTATCCATTAACAAAAACATTTGTACCCCTTTAATATTTTGAAATGAAAACATTTGATAGAATTCTAGTGTTATCATTTGTGGAAATATTGAGATAATTTGACTATTTTGACTAAGCTTTTTTAAACAGAAAAGACAAGTCAAGATAGTCAATCTGATAGGCAATTAAATGTGATTCTTTATATTGAAATTCATGTGAAAAGTGTTACTAACAATGAATTCCATATTAGTATCCTCTCTCTTATTTTCTTATTCAACTTTCAGTCCTCATCATCAACAAATACCTATAGGTATAGAAATATAGAGAGAATATTTATTAATTTAAAATGCAGTTTAGTACCATAGTTGTAGTTAACTATGGTAGTAACTACAGGTTAGGTAGGTTTATGTTATCCCTGCAATATATTTTATGCTAAAAATAGATACAGAGCTGGCTACAAATTCCTGCATCATGGGACTGAAATTGAATTGATAAATTTTAAAAGATGTAATTTTTTACAATTTGATGTAATTTTTGCCTATTTGATAAGTCTTTGTTGAGATATCTCTTTGGTAGTTATGTTTAATGTTAGATGAGCAAATGTTGTATTATAAGCATTTTTACCAAATCCTTTTGAATGGGTTGTATTCAGACTGCCTTTCTCAGAAGGCAAAATTGTTTATGTTCTTTTATAATGCAAGATTTTCCTTTTTTATTTTCCCAAGCCTAATACATTAAGATAATTTTAAAATGTGTTTCCAAGTGCATCATAATTTTGTAGGAAAAGAGTACTAAGATTTTTATTTGTAATTGTGTTTTTTAAACAGAGAGTGAAAAACAAATCATTAGAAGATGTGGTCATGTTAAATGTTGATACAAACACTTTAGAGTCACCGTTTAACGACTTGTACAACCTACCCAGTGATGTGGTAAGTCTGAGGATATTTTGTGATGAACATACATGTTTTCTCCTAGACCCAGGAATTATGAAGAGTTATTTTCCCCACTTTTTACTGTCTGAAATAAAAGGGGTTGGGTATGTGCCATGGGTATGAGAGGAATTGATGCAGATTCTGTATTTAATATTTTTACCTTTTGGCAGTTGAGATACTGAGTGGAACATCATATTCCTTATTGTAAAAGTGGGGTCATAATTAAAAAGCTAGATGCATTCATTAGGCAGAGTTCCTTTAAACGCGAGTCTCTTCATCTCGTCTTAATCATTATATTACAAAGTAGGCATTTCTGTCTGCCTGGTGGCATGTCTTGCAGAAGAATGAGAGAGTTTCTGAAGGAAGAGGAAGAAGGGGGCCAATTACCGGCTCTCGCTTCCCTGCCACCTGCCAGCGCTTTTCCTTTTAATTAATGATCTGATGTTACTGGTCAATATAATAAGAAATGCTTGTACAGTTGGGGTCAGAAAATTCCGGCTTTGATCTCCCTCAACTTTCTGAAACATTTATTTGTTTTCTCTAAATTATTTCAGTTTTATTTTAATCTTTTCTATCCTGCTGAGGGCCGCGAGAATGAAAACCCACACTGTTTGTCATTTGCTTTGGCAAAGCAAAGACTGCTTGCTTAGAATTCTATTTGTAAATTAAACTGCAAACCCAGTTTGTCATAAAAGACATCTGATCCTTTTGAAATGACGAAAACTGTCTTTTGTCTGTAAAGGCTGATAAATTAAGTGCCAGTTCTCTTCTGGTCTTTGATCTTGCAGAGGGTTATGTGTGTGTGCGTGTGTGTCTGCAGCTTATAATGGGACATATTCTGTATTTCATGTTAAATAGTCTCCAAAAAGTGCATTTTTGGGCCTGCATATTCCTTAGTACAGGGTAAAAATGCAAACTAGTACTGTTTCTGTGTATATTTTAATGGCTTTTAAAAAATATCTTTATAACATAGTTCAGTTAAAATAACTTCCCTTTTAATAAATCAAAGCATTCATTCTTTTCAAGGATATTAAAATTTGGGGATAAAAAACAATCAGAATATATTTTTCTGTAATATTGCAAGTAGTTTGAAATCCATTATTAAGGAGTTCGAGGAAGTGAACTTAAAAATCATAAACTCAAAAAATACAGTAATACTAACTAGCCTTGATTGTTCTTATGGCTAGTGATAGCAAAAATATGATTTGAAAGTCAAAATCAAATTATTAATGCCCATAAATAACCTAAAATACTTGCCGACTTTGAGGCACATTAAAATTGAACTACTGTATTCTTCTATAGTAAAATTGATCCTACATATAAACAAATCTAAATTGTTCACTAAAGGCCAGTGAAAAATTCTCTTTTTAACTCATTATAACTACATTGCCTCATTATAAAATTTTGCAGAAACTGCTAGAAATGATTATAGTTATTAATTTAAAAGTCCATCAAAGTATCCTTAACTGGATAGAGAAATAATTATGAAAGTAGAATCTCAGCTTTTAAGAATGTTTTCCTTATGTGCATGTATTTCCCACTGTTAATTCTTATGGAGAAAAAACTGTTAAAGAAAAAAAAGAAATTCAGCATTTCTGTATATGATATTAAAATTTTTATAGTCAGCTTCAATGATACATGATTCCTTGAGGAAAAACAATCTTTGAAATTTCATTTTTTGATGGGTGATTCTTGATTCTTTTTTAATTGGGAAGTACTACTTTCTAGTAGAATTAGTTTGATAATTAAAACATTTATTTAAATATATATGGAGAAGTTAAATATATAATATAGAAGTCTATATGAGATGACAAAAGTGAACATCTTATAGTTTACTCATAAGCAACAGTATAACTAAACATAACTGAAATATTAAAAATGTAGATTAAAAAGGAACACTGAAAAGTAGTACAGATTGATTAAATAAATATATGCTTGTACTTACAAATTTGAAGATGGCAGAAATCAAAATAGCTCTGAGATGGAGCTAAGACTATTGACTGAAGTTATGAGATGTTTTAAAGTTATAGTAATTTTCTAAAAATTTTGGGTGATTGTTTAAAGCATCTCTAGTAAATTTAGCTTTTTACTCAGTTTTCCAAAGCTATCTCTTATAATTCTAGAGGAAATACGATGAAATATCACACCATATTTTTACAATTATAAATATTTTAGATGACCTGTGTTAAAATCACAGATGATCTTACCGAAATTTTTTATTCGTGATTTGAATCAATATACTTTTAACCTGAAAAATATTACTGTTGGTATTGTTTGTTTAATAAGTTAGCTGAGATTGAAATGGGGGACTTTTAGAATCGTCCACGAAAGCGTTTGAATTACACGTATGGGCTGGAGGGCTGTCTGTGCATGTGCACTCCATTACCCTGTCAGCCTGACCACTGGCCTTGCTGCCCACAGGTCAGTGGTCACAGTTGTCCTGAATTACTGCTGCTTTCTTCCTGCGGACCCTCTGCTGCGTTGCATGCTGTAATCTTCTTAATGGCTTCATTCCAATATTCACACATAATATTTTAGATTTATTGACTGCGAGAAATACTACCATGCCAGTAGCAGTTCCGCTATTCTTAAGGTATTTAAAATTGGAAAAATAAATCAGGGCAAGGCTTTCAGGAATCCTTTGTTTTCCTTAAGGGAGGAGAAAAAACTTTCTTCCTGTCTTCTGACAAGAACACTTGTTTTTCAATTTCATCATTTCAGTATAGATTTGGATCATTAAAAGAAAAAAAACATATTTTATTGGGAGTGATTTTAATGGTATTGATTATTATTACATGGAATAACTTTTAAAGGCAGGAGATCCATTAAAAATATACTTTTGTAGTTTTTGTGTATGAATAGATTGTGACTTTACTTTTTTAGTGGCTATGCCAAATAGACACCTTCAAACATCTGTAGTTTGAGTGTTTTGAAATTTAAAAAAGAAATTTTTAGGGCTAAGTAACAGTTCCAATTAAAGTTAGTGTTATTGTATTTTTATAAGGGTGGGAAAAAAACCAGTTGAATTATTTATATCATTTGAAATCTCAAATGAGTTCATTTTAATTTATAAAAATGCACTACCTTCCGTTTTAAATATATACACAAATTTAGTTTCTATTACATAATAATTTAAAGTGTTCTATTTCTAAGGGATTACTGCTCATTTTAATATTTATCAACATTAACATTTTAAAAAAGTAATTTGGAGAATTGTTACTTTTCAGAAATATTTCAGAAATAAATAGGATAAGCCACTTATTAGAAAATTAAGCAAGTAATTAGAATTATAATAAATTTTAGGAATTCTGTCTTCATATGAAATTAAGTTAAACAATTATAAACTAAGTCCTACAGATGAAAGCAAGTTAGAATTGACATCTGAAAAAGTTACATGCATTAGAATATTCATCACAAGGGACAAGTAAATTTTAACCTATATTGTTTAACTGTCTTTGAATAATCTTAACTAATTGTAAAAAATAATTTACTTAGAGTTAGGTCAATGTGCTTATCTCTATTTTAGATAAGAAAATCATGGGGGGGGAAATGGGCATTTATTGAAACCTTAAAATCTGTACCCCCATAATATGCCAAAATAAAAAAAAAAAAAAAAGAAAATCAAGGCACAAAAAGTATACTGTTATTGGTATATCTAGAGCTTTAGTTCTTAGAGGTTGATCCTCAGACCTATACCCCAAAACATTAGACCATGCTCCTTCTCATATAAACATGATATACAATGTAATGAATAACTCTTAAAATTTAATACAGATGTTTATTTGACATTCTAATCTTGTTAAGGAAATATCAATCTGATCCATTTGATTTAAATTGGAATTTTCTGCACTGTTTCTAAAACTTCATTTTCATCTGTAGATAATACTACTGGAAAATAATTTTCTATTTTCTATTAGGGCATATAGAAATAGTGGACTTAAGAGTTATACAATTTATTGGAGACCATTTTATGTTACAGGATAGCTATATTTTGTGTGAAACATTTAATTACTAAAACATTGAAAAGACCTTATTATAAATTGGTGTTATCTATTAATAAAATACCTCTCATGTTGTAGTGAAGCTTTCAGAAATTATATGAAGGAATACATTAGTGGTCTTATTGTGATATAAAAAGGAAAGACACAAATTGCTCTGAATTATCAAAAATCATCAAAATCATAAAGAACTGAATGAAGAAAACCTCTAAAATTCTGACATTAAATACGATCTTTGAATATCTACATCCAAATCAGTTTATTAATTTGGGAATAAATTTGGAAATGAATTAGCTTTTTCAGAGAATTTTAAAATCAAATTTTTAAAAAATAGTAAAGAATATAAACAAATTAAGCTCTTAGAACCACACAAATTATCAGTAGATATTTTAATTCATTGGATATTTCCTCTAACCTAACATGATGGTTTAACATGTTAAATTGTCATAATATATGTTATAAAGAAAAAAAAGGCCCCAGAGAATATAATATTAGTTCCAGGTTTGCCACAATTCTTCCACAATCCTCACTGTGTTTAATGGCAAGTGAAGTCCCTCACAAGTTTCTAGGGTGGCCAGGTTAGAAAGATAGTGCAGTTTCATTCAGCTTCTAGAGCAATTTGGAGAACATTTCATTTAGTTTTTAGAGTAGACTTCAGGAGACAGATACTGCTTTCAGCCTGCTCTGGAAAAGTGTGGTCATGCTCTTTCTTTAGAATCCAGGCATCTGGTCGTGCCTTGCCCCTACCCTACAGCCCTGGTGTAGTGCTTTGTAAATAGTAGGCATCTAATAAATGATCATTGAAGGGAAATATAATTGCGCTTCTTTTATCTTCTGTAATAGAAGTTTGCTTTTAAGGTCCCTGTTTGTAGTTACCTCCTAGAACATTGTATAAAGATATTTTCATTTAACTTTCATACTCATGGAAACAAGAAACCTGGAAGCATATTTAAAATATACTTTTTGACTATGAGTGCAACCTTTTATTTCCTGTCTCTGGAGATGGAAGGAGACTGTGTTGAAGTGGCCATCATTGGGCCTCTGTGCGCTCTCATGAGCGTGTGCGGAAACTCACCTTTCTTTTAAAGTTACTTTTGGAGAAGTGATTATTATTATTATTATTATTTTTTTTGGTTTGTCAGTAAACTATTACAGATTTAGCTGTTTTCCCTACTGTTTTCTTGGTGTGTGTTTTAAAAATGTAAACCTTAAATGCAAAGACAAAATAAAGCAAAGATAAAAGATAAAGCAAAGAGATAAAAGCAAAACCCCAAACCTAATTGCACTTCTGAACATTTAAAAGATTTTTATTTTCTCTCAACTGAACAAGAGAATCTGTCCTTCCCGCTGAAGTGGTCCAGGCTTTGGTAATCCTCCATGCATGTCTATGCACTTTTCCACTCTAAAGTTGATTTATTGTTTGTTCCTTTCAGGGATTGGAAGTGCTCCTTGGCTTTCTCATGGCCTTTCATTTCCAACTAAATTACCCAGCCTTTCTTTCAATGTCTCACCCCTCACCCCCTGTACCATCCTAGTAGCAGGCTTCTCTCTCTTCTTACTGCTTATATTTTAAAAAAGGTATAAACCTTAATTTTGGCTCTTAACATTATCTTCACTTTATTTCTACTGTTAAATTCTTGAGTTTTCTATATTCAAGAAATGTTTTTGTGTGTAATACTGTGAGCACTATCACAGTAGTGGTTCCCAGATCTTGCTGATAACATAATGACCTGCTGAACTTTTAAACGAATCGTGTCCCTGGAATCCACCACAGATATTTTTATTGAGTAAACTAAAGGGATAAATGTAAAAGTGTGCCTGAAACAGGTGATTAATTTATTCATTCGTTTGACAAGTATTTAGTGAGCACCTACTATATGCCTATATTGTGCTAAGAACTGGGTATACAGTGGTGAAGAAACAAACATGCACCCTGATTTCATGGAACTTATGTTGTGTCAACAAACAAACTGAGACAAATGTGACGAAGGAACAGGGTGCAGTGGGAGAGAGTAACTGGGATTTAATTTAGATTAAGGGTGAAGTGGGTAGGCTGCACCTGGTATGAGTCAGTAATGCCGGCAAACAGAAAGTGTGTGCCTCCGAGGTGCAGCCAGGAATTGTCTTCGGTAGTAGCACAAACACTCTCGGGAGCTCAGGTGTTCCCGTCGACGGCGTGGTAGGAAAGACTGCAGTCCTGAGGTTTACTTTTTCTTATGACCGGACGGGAACCTGATGCACTGTTGGTTGCACTGAGGGTTGCATTTCAGGTGCCCCAGAGGGGGAGAGGCTGTGGGAGCAGCCAGGAGCTTGGCCTGTATTCTTGCTTCACATCTCTCATACATCCTCTGTAGTGATGTTTCTGCTTTAGGTGGCATGTTAATTAGGGTACAGGCTAAGCTGCTGTAACATAGAGACCTAAATACCCATTCTTAGATCAAGATAGAAATTTATTTCTCTCCTGCATGACTACTAAGAGCTACGTTGTCCAGGGCTGTGGGACAGCTCTGCCATCCTCAAGACAGGCAGCAGTCCTGTACTCTTTGTCCACCTTGCCCCAGAAGACAGCAGGCAATCTAGGGAGAGGGTGCTCATATCCCTTTTGGGGGTATGGCCTGAAGTATTCCACTCCTCAGCTCACATTCTGTCTGCCTGAGCCCAGCCATGTGTCCATGCCACAAGGGAAGTTGGGAAATAGCTGGGTTAACCCAGCATGGTTAACTAACCATGCACCAGCCCAAACGTAAGATTTCCATTACAAAGGGCAGGGAGTGGATGTTGGTGGACTGACAGCCATCTCTGCTCTTATGAGGAATCCGAAGTGAAAATAATTGTAGCCAAGCTGAGATGCCATTCTTACTAGTCTACAAACTGAAGTCAGCGTTTTGTGGTCCCAGCTCAATGTGCCAGGAACTTCTCTTTCCAGAAGTGAAATGAATGATGACTGTGAGTAGGCCAAGCACAGTGGGAAGGGAGGATGGGGAGCAGGAACACGTGCAAAGGTTCTGCTGGGAGAGGAGTTTGGCAGAGTGGAGAGTTGGGAAGGAGGCCTGTGTCTGGAGCCTGACCGGTGAGATGGACAAAAGGGAGAACTATGCAAAATGAGGTTGCAGAGGAGGCAAGGGCGATTATGAAAGACCTGTAGTTCTTCTTTAAGGACCTGTGGGTTTTGTTGGAAATTCATTAAAGATTTTTAGCATAGGGATAATGTGATCCACTTGGAGTTCAAAAAATACCATCTTGGGTTCTGGGTGTGAGAAATGAAGCAGGAAGGTCAGTTAGGAGATCATGTGCAGTGGCAGAGGTGAAAGATTACGGTAGTTGCTTCAACCGGGTAATGACGGATTTAGAGAAAAGTGGACAAATCTGAACTCTGCATCAGCGCATATGTGTTGGGAATGGGGAGCAGGAAAGGGCGAGGTGTGGAGTAGGACCTTCGATGTCCCTTCTCCAGTACCTGGGTGGGTGGAAGTGACTGGCATGGCACTGAGCTCGAGCTGGAGACAGTGACAGTTTCGTCCTAATTTTAAGGTGTCTCCGAGAGAAAACTAGGTGCAGGTGATGCCATGTTAGGGTTTCACAGGCACGTTAAGCATGCAAAGAAACAGTGTAACAGTACCCTCTGTAGGTGACTGTATCGTATGCTTTGCATTTAATAAATGTAAAAAGTTACTGTTTTAATCCTCAGAGGCTTGTTAGAAAATTATTGTGTTAGGAGGGAAATATTAATTTTGTTTCTTAAAACTGAATGTTAGAAAGGTCAAAGAAGCGTGGAGAATTAATATCATAACTCATATGACAATCATAACATGTTTCATGGGAGAATGAAAGGTTTTAACTTCATAACTTTGTTTTAAAGCAGATGATTACTTGACACTTTAACTTTTCTAAATGTTTGTCATTTCTAGAGAACAGTTTAGTTATGTAAAAGATATCTGAAAACATGAGGGGTGTTTTAGATGGTGTAGGTTATCTAAATGTTATTTCAAAACACTTATTTTTATCTTCTCTCCTTTATCCTGCTGTTTCTTTTTGTGATCTCAAAAAGTGAAATTGAAATGCCTAGATATAGCACTTAATTTATTTTTACTGCAAAGATGCATCTAGAAGTCAAGTGAGAGAAAAATCACTTCTCTGAAAACTCAGCCCCCTTTTGTGCTCTTCCTTCCTGACTTCTGTCTGTTGGTATAAGTAGTTCATTACTCAGACTGTGTGCACATGGCTTGCACTCATTTAACTTATACCTGTTTGCTGTGTTTACTTGTATAATTCCCTCTTTATTCATAGTCACTTTGTAGATAAGAGGGTAGAAGTGGAGAATTAGTTATGATAATCATGCTGCAGTGAACTCCAACTCTGCTAAAATCCAGGTTATAATTCCTCCCTTGGATGGCTGCTTAGAGGTCAGAATTCTTATTGTGCGAAAGGAATTTAAACATTTGATGAGAGCAATGAAATGATGTTTATCTCTGAACTTCTTTTCACTGTTTAACATTTTTGGGGGTTGTCTAGCTTAATACCTAATTAGACTAAAAAATTATTTACAGAGTAAAAACTGTCTAAAAACAATAAAATGTCATTTCTGAAATAATCTTTAGCCACTGAAGGTTGAGGCTAGCTTGCTTACTTAAAAATAAGAAGAGAGAACAATTGATATGTTTTCAGTATTAATAGGATTGTGTGACTAGGGTTCCAAATGCTTTTCTGAATTAAGAGTTCTATGTGAGTATAAGCCTTAGGATTTCATGGAAAGATGCACATTATATGATAACTAAACTTAGGAAATTAAGGCAGAAAATGCTATTTCCCTGACCAGGTATTGAAAAAGTGCAGAAGACACATCATCCTTTTTATAGATGAAAACTGCTAAAAGCTAATCAGCACTGCAAAGGATAGTGGTAACTGGTGATAATTCACTCTGGTGATAGAAAGGCCAGGAGAACAGCAAGGTTGATACAATCATTTTACATTAGATTAATATCCTTATGTCTAAAACAGACTGTTTCTGAGCATTCAGTTGTGCCTATGGAAACACTTGGCTGTCCTTCTGGTCTCTGAAGAACAGGAACAGCCTGAGATCTGTTGACAGTCAAATCTCACTAGAGTGGGTCAAGGGAAAACTTTTTTTTAATGCAGTATGTAAAAGTTGAAATAATGTAGAAAGAGGCAAAGGAAAAATGTAACTGTATTTCTTGTTAGGCAGTTTGTAGCCTCAGATACCTGTATGAAATTAGATAGTATAGTCGTGTAGAATAGCATTGTCCAAAATAATTACAATAATAATAATAATGTGAAACACATGTGTAATCTTAAGTTTTCTATGGCCACATTAAATAATAAAAAGAAATAGGTAAAATTAATTTTAATGATATATTTGATTTAACCCTATATTCAAAATAGTATTACCTGAAAATGTAATCAGTAAAAAAATTATTCATGAGGTTTTTCTGTACTAAGTCTTCTCAGTACAATGTCTGTTGTACACTTACAGCAAATTTTAATTTGGATGAGTTACATTTTAAGTGCTTGTGTGGCTAATGGCTACCTGTTGGACAGCACAGTTCTGGAACAAACATTTTCTTTTCCTTTCCTATTTTCTACACGTACATAGGGAGCTCAGGGACCATTGACTGACTGATTTTGGAAGTGAAGGCTGCATATTTGTGTCTTGGTTAGGAAGGGCCTGTGGCCGTGTGATGAATAATCCTGTGCGGCTCAAGCAGCAGTCGTTCAGTCGAGGACTGAGGGTGATAAAGGCTAAGAGTGGTTCGACTTTATTCCGCCCTCTGTGAGCACCTGTGTTGTGATTGTCCTAAGAGCATTGCGTCCTTGATTCGTGGGGAACTGAATTGTCAGTTTCATGTTTTATAAAAAATATATTTTGAGGAATTTTCTTTTGCAAAGATAGGAGGCATGACAATTTTTATTGTTTTTCATTTTCTAAAGTAAAATTTTCTTAACCATTTACTTTTTATAATACTCCTAAAGACTAAAATCATATTCCATCATAATCCTTGTGGGAGGGGCAGTAACTAAATGTTTATTAATATTCATTCCTATTAGTTTTTTTAAAAGGCATTTGAAACTTAAAAAAATTACAAATTTCAGAATAAAGGGCATTAATTCAGAAGGTTTTTTTGTATTTGTTGTTTGAATATGTGGGTTATCTAAAAAATGTGCATTTATTTTAATAATAAAAATTCCCTCGTAAATGAATCCTGGTTTATGCACTTTGTGGGCTAAATGAATTAGGTTCTAAACTTTTGTCTGAATCTATGGAGCTTGGATATAAATTGAAAAGATCACAGCTATGGGGAGAAGACCTATACCGCAAAGGCCTTTCTGCATAGATTATGAACATCATAACTCAATAATTTTTTCAAAACTATGGTTATAATTGGACCCAATGGGGGTCTGTTTCTTTGATCAGATCACAGCAACTGTGACTTTACACTGGAAAATGTCACTACTGTGAAGGTTTATCACCTGTAGAGCTGGTCTTTCCTCTGATGCTGTGTTCATTTCTCATTAGCATTATTCAAAGTTTAGTTGTTAATTAGGTTGACACTTCAATTACAGTCATCATCTGTAAGAGTAGTCAGGGCTGCTTGCATAAAGAAATAAAAATATTCCTTCTCAGGCATGTATATATATGGAGAAATGACATTATCTCGTTACCCACTAGTTGTGTAAGGATAAGAATATGGTTGAGGAAGCAATTCAACCAGAATCTGTCTCATCACTTTTCTTCCCCTTAAAAAAATAATTATGCAATTTCACATGTTTCCATTTTAAGCATTGATGAGGAATATATGAGAATCAGTATTTTTAAGTGTACAGTCTATAGTTTCCTATTTTGTGTGAAAGGAATTGGTGAAATGAATGTGTAGGAACATTTTATATCTCCTCCCCCTTAAGAAAATAAGAGTTTGCATCAGGAGTATGATCGCACTTAAAAATCTAAGTCAGGGCTATTCATAAATAATATGCGTTCTCTAAAATTGCCGTCTCCAGACCCCGGACCGTGCACGGGTACTGGTCTGCCTGCTGGTAGGGGCCAGGCCCCAGAGCTCTGAGCAGGTCCCCCCAACTATCCCCCCACCCTCTGAAAAATGGTCTCCCATCAACTCAGGAGCTGGGTTGGGGCACAGCAGGAGGTGAGCAGGTGAGTGCCAGGCCAGGCAACCATCACAGCTTCCTGTCTGTTTACAGCTGCTCCCATTGCCTGTGGGCACCGCCTGAGCCTCCCCTGCCCTCCTCCGCCCCATCCGCAAAAAAACTGTCTTCCATGCAACTGGTCTCTGGTGCCAGAAATGTTGGGGACCGCTGCTTTGAGACATAACCCTTGAAATTAAAAGATGGAAAATGTGTAAACATTATAACATTTAAGTGTCTTTTAAATAATGCAAATTCCTAGGTAAGTTTTTCTTTGATTCAAAAACAGGAGTGTTTTAATCTGATGACTGGTTCATGAGGCAATGGCATTGAACTCAAACCCAGCATGTGGTAGTAGAAACAACAGGACTGAACTGTGTTTAAATCACAGCTTTGTCAGTTTTTAGCTACATAGTAAGGGCAAATTAATTCACATCTTTGTGCCCTGTTTTTTCATTCATAAATGGGAATGCGAATGCTTTCCTTAAAAGACTGTTGTGAAAATTAAATGAGACAATGTATAACATATGCATACAATTCTCCACTCATGATACGATCTCAATAACTTTATCTCCTCTCCCCCTTTTTTAATCTAATAATGACAAAAGCTATTCAACAAATGACTGGAAAATTACGAATGCAAATGAGGTTTCCAAAAATAAAATTAAATGGTAAGTGATCCTGAAGGACCCATAACAAATAACCTTACACAGCAGAAATGAACGACACCCAGCCAGCTTCATCTCAAAACAAGTAGACACATGTTGTAATTGCTAAAAGTCTGCAGAAAAGTGGCTCACAGGCAGTTTACTGTAAAATAATTAAAGCTTATTTATGTCAAGAGGCCTTGGGAGAAAAAAAAGAGAGCATAAACCAATTTGCATTAGCACTTTACTATCCTCTCCTGCTTTCGTTTCAATTAACAGACCAGCAGGTGCTCTCTGCAGTTAAAAAGATAAGCTACCAGGGAGGAGGATGAATTTTTGGCTGACCTGCAGACACTGTGGTTTGCCTGCTGATTGGGTTCGTACCTCGCTGTACCAATTTCTGAGGTGTTAATTTAACTGTTCCTCTCTGTCATGCAGGTCTCGGCCTTGAAAAATAAACTGAAGAAGCAGTCTACAGCTACGGGTGATGGAGTAGCCAGGGCCTTTCTTAGGGCGCAGGCTGCTTTGTTTGGATCCTACAGAGATGCATTGAGATACAAACCCGTAAGCTTTTTATTTCATCACTATTTTCATTTCCTTTTTTTATGGTTCTTTAAAATAAGGCAGGAAAAAGAGACATCATTTTAATATCACACCTTAAAAAACATATCATGATGGTTTTTTAAAAATCCAAAATAATATGCTTTAAAACACATTCATATCCGGTTTCTTGACTTTTTGTTTTTAGTTTTTAGTAATCTTTAGTTAATATTTCCCACATTCCTTTGCGTATCATCTTATTGATGTTCCAAAAATGGAATATTTATCTCTTAACTAATGAATGAATTATGTTAATGTATTTTAAAACTTTCCTGATCTTGTTAAGATAATTAAGAAATTCACTGGACAATTGGATTTATTAGATGAGTGAATTTTGAAATGACAAGTACAAAGTAAAAAAAATTACACCTTGAACATTTAACAGTAGTTGAAAGTTCTCTTCCTAATTCATAACAATTTTCTAAAGTAGGCTCATTTATTTATAATGGCATATCTTAGCTCATTTTCCCTTTTTTTTTTGTTTATTAAACTAAAAATGGTTATTGTGTAGAATTATAGCCAAGTTTTTAGGTGGTCCAAAAAGGTGTAAGTCAAAATATATTTGTTTCTCTCTCTGGATTGTTGGTTAAAGTATGTTAGGCTGATTTTATAAAAATTATTACACTATTCTCAATGACCGGTGAATAAGTTGTAAGAGAGAAAAACATTGAATTAATGATAAGAACTGCCATCTAATAGGAATTCAGTTACTAAGCTGTGTAACCTTGACCCACTTCCTTTGTCTCTCTAGACTTTGATCTTCTTATTTGTAAAATAAGGTATAAGAATTCATATACCTTCCCTATCTGTCTTTCAGGGATGGTGTGCAAACCTTATTGTAAAGTATGAAGCATTAAACAAACATGAATGGGTTATATGCTTTTTAAACTGACTTCTTAATTGGTGATTCCCACCCTCTGGTTCTTATACCTCTGGAGGGTTATTGAGTTATCAGGAGGAATCCTTAAATCCATGGGCAGATCAGCTTATGTTTCTAGATAAGTGCATCTATCTAGTTTACATGCTAATCTTTTTGAACTGTGTGTGTATTTTTAAAGCATTATAGAATTCATAGTATTGTACGTAGTATACATATCTCACATGGGTCTCATAAACAAAAAATTGTTTATAGTTATAAGGGTCTCTTTCTATAAATGACTGGAAACTAATTATCCACACTACAGTAGAGCGTGTTCATCTTCAAATTATTAAATATTAATTAAAACATAAAAATGAGTTTGAAAAACAAAGTTAGTGATTAATTTTAGTTAAGTCAGATTTTTAAAATAAGAATTGATTTCAAGTTTATAGCAGGAGGGAAAGTTAAAAATATCACTTTGCTTGAGTTTTGACATATTTAAATACTTATTCATCTACACAAACTAATTTTTTTCTTTTCATTTTCCTTTAAAAATTTGTGGAAGACTTCAGATTTGAAGAAAGAAGCAAATTAAAGAGAGGATTTTTCTTAAATTATTTAAAATTATCAGTTTTAGGTACTGGGTGAAATTATTAAACTATCTCATCTTTAACATTAATTACTACAGATTGTATACTTTAATTTTCTCCCCCTTTGAGCTTCATTGAACAAATAAGGGTAGAAAATGTCAATGACTTTAATTTATTTTAAAAAAACATCTTGAAAGCCAGATTCCCAGTATCTATGAAAAGTTTTGTCATAGAGTATCTTTCCTGTTTATTGATCACACTTTATTATAAATTTATTTGCTTATTTACATTTTTTCTTTTTCTTTTTTGAGATAGAGTCTCACTTTGTTGCCCAGGCTAGAGTGAGTGCCGTGGCATCAGCCTAGCTCACAGCAACCTCAAACTCCTGGGTTCAAGCAATCCTCCTGCCTCAGCCTCCCGAGTAGCTGGGACTACAGGCATGCGCCACCATGCCCGGCTGATTTTTTTCTATATATATTAGTTGGCCAATTAATTTCTTTCTATTTATAGTAGAGACGGGGGTCTCGCTCTTGCTCAGGCTGGTTTCGAACTCCTGACCTCGAGCAATCCGCCCACCTTGGCCTCCGGAGTGCTAGGATTACAGGCGTGAGCCACCGCGCCCGGCCATTTTTTCTTTTTATATTTGATGTTTTCTCCTTTTCTGCTTCTGGTTCTAGGATCATATTTCATTTTATATGCCCTTATATTTCTTCTGACTGAATCTCTGAATGAAAGCTTCTTTTTCAAAGTATACTGAATACATTTCAATGATTTTTTTCTATGTATTTATTTTCACAAAAAGTAGTTTTTAAGGGAAATGATTTGTTTCTTTATTGTATCTAAAATATGGGTTTTTTCATCTGTGATCTTTACAAATTACCCTGTATCATAGTTTATTAAAAGTATATTTATTTTTTTATTTTAGAACTTCTTTTGGTCATTTATATAACAGGCCTATGTCTTTGGTATATTTTTTGATTGATGTAAAAAAAGGGGACTAAGTGTAGAAGTTGCAATTATTTCATGGTTTTGTCTTTTTTCAGAAATATATTTCAGGAGTATTTTCTAGTTATTATAGTATAATTAGAAAGGAGAAAATTGCTAGTTTAAAGTGGATCTGAAATCTTTTACTAGGCATTACTTTTTAAAGTTTTGTGATTGTTTATATACATAAAAAATGAACTATTATTTTCCCTTACATTTGACAAAATTAAACCTGTTGGTTAGGCCTGTGACCAGATCCAGGGGCCATCTCTCCACCTGACAGTCAAGCCCTTGCTTTGGGGTCCTCTGTCTTTGCCTTTCTCCCAAACTGACCTCATTTCAGAGAATTCTGCCTAAGACTCCAAATGTCCCAAGTTTCTCAGGCTTCCAAACCTTTATTTATAATATTCTTTCTTCCTGGCTTTAATCTTTTTGGCTTTTAATAGCCATCTAGTTCCTTTCTTATTCTTGAAGCTGTAGTTTGTACTGATCCTTTCTTGCTATGAATTAATTACACTTATTTAACACATTTGTTTTTCCTTTTTCATATATTGTATTTTAAAGCTGAGGAAAATGGTACCCATAGAATTTAAATAACCTCACTGATTTGCCCCAGTGAGTGAATACTGAGGCTTGGATTAGAGTCAGTTTTTCCCCCAGTCGGCGAGTTCCTGTTCTGTTGTGTGTCTGTTATCCTGTCACACACTCCTTAAGATAAGTTTCCTGAATGTACATTTCTTCAAAATGAAAATACCTGTAAGGCATTCAGTATTCACCTATGGAAAGACTGAATTGAATACAAAGTTGTGGGAATTTTCTCAAAGGGAGCAGGTGGTATGGGCATCTCATGGTGGGTGTATAAATTGGGGAAATGGTTTGATGTTCATGCTGTATATTACCATTTATGGTTTTGTTTAACTGGGGTAACTGGCACTGCTCAGCTCCATCCGCTTCCTTCCAGCCTTCTAATTCTTCTCTTCCCTTCTGTGTCTCAGTACGCCAGTAGCAGGACTGACTATATCGTACTGAAAAGAAGTTTGCATTTGTCTAATTTTCTCCGTAGCAAATCATCTAAAGTGGAAGTCAATGGCAAGATACTTCATTATATAGGAATGTACTTCTTATTCTGCTTATTAAGATGCAGTAAGGATGTAATTTATGCATTTAACAAATACATGTTTAACACTGCTATACTAGAACTTGTCTGAGGCTTCTAGACAGAAAAATAAAAAAATGTTAAGCCTGTGCCTTCCAGGAGCTTATAGGGATGTAGGCTTATGTAGTTATTTATTCTATAGCAATAGTAAAGAAAATGCAGAAAATGATAAAAGAGAATTATGCTTTTAAGTCTATGAGAAACAGAAGAAAACTGGGAGGTACCAACTTAATATGTATGTTTTTCTGGGGAGATTATCCATATCTTTTACCACATTCTTGAAAAAGAAAAGGACCAGGGCAGGTTAAATTCCCATAGAAGTTGGCAGAACCAGTTGGTCTTTCTATATCAATCTGGAGAGTTTTAAATTATCTTAGAGTTAATGCATGATGTTTGGAATCATTTACCCTAAGAAGGAAGTGCTAAGCATCGTGTATTAGCAAGATCACTCTGATGAGGGTGTTCTTAGGTCACAGTCGAGTGAGCCCAGAGACAGGGAAGCAAGTGAAGCTATTAATAGTCGCATTGAAGGGAGAGGAAGAAAGATCTCTCCTGAGTGGCTTCAAGGCCCAAATCTGGAGGACTGTGGGGAGGAAGACCTGGTATTGGGGAATAAGTTGGATGTGGCTCCCTCAGGATGACTTGCATGTTCCTCTGTTTACTAAATACATGTGCTAAATACTGCACAAGAGTAAATTATTGCATAAGTTATTTAGAATGTCTCAGGGGCAGCTTTCAATATATTGTTACTTTTCTTACAGTGCCTAATTTACACTCTAAATGACACAGTTGGCATGATTGACAAATAAATGGTACCTACTCTTAATTATAGAGAAAAAAACTCCTAAAGTTGTTGGAAAGAGATTTAAATAAAATAATGGATATTTTGCTTTTTTAAAAATTTTAGCCAGCAGCAAGTTAGCTACTTTTTAGGGATTCAGAAATGTGAGATAAAACTAATGTGCTAACTGAAGAAAAGTGATGAGACTGTGAAAACAGATTGCCTGGGTTCCTCCTCATTCTGTGACTAATTGTTTGACTTTGGGCAAGTTAACTTCTTACTGCTTTAGTTTTCTCATTAAAAAAAAAAATGTAATGATACTTCTTGGGTTGGCACATAGTACATGCTGTATATGTTAGCTATCATTAAAAGTGAAATTTTAGAAATAGTAGATTTGGTAAAGAAATTTTCATTAGCATAACCAAGAAAAAGCTCCCTCCTTTGATCTCAGAAAAGGGAAACTTGATAATACTTTTTTTTTTTTTTTTTTTTTTTTTTTTTTGAGACAGAGTTTCGCTTTGTTGCCTAGGCTAGAGTGAGTGCCATGGCGTCAGCCTAGCTCACAGCAACCTCAATCTCCTGGGCTCAAGGGATCCTTCTGTCTCAGCCTCCCAAGTAGCTGGGACTACAGGCATGAGCCACCATGCCCGGCTAATTTTTTCTATATATATTAGTTGGCCAATTAGTTTCTTTCTATTTATAGTAGAGACGGGGTCTCGCTCTTGCTCAGGCTGGTTTTGAACTCCTGACCTCGAGCAATCCACCCGCCTCGGCCTCCCAGAGAGCTAGGATTACAGGCGTGAGCCACCGCGCCCGGCCGATAATACTTTTAAATGATTGCATTAAGTAACTAATAAAGAGTCTTTGTATCAGTTGGGTTACGGGCTATTAAAAATAAAAGTCAAGCAGCTAATGCTAAAGAAATGTTTGCTCGAGTTAAAGTGTTGCTTAGAGTATCAGAGGCAGGCTTGATTGTCCTGTCTGAGAGCAGCGAAGCAACACTCAGTCTCATTCCTTGAATGTGTGGGTGCTGTCTGTCCTTTCCGCCACTCGGGCTCTTCCGGGCTGCCTTCAGCCTCCTCGCTCACGGATACAAAGCAAATTACTTTGAAAGTAAAGATTGGGTAGTAATCTGGGCCTCAGTTTAACACGTTGGAAGAGTTGTCCCTCAGACATTTGGGGGATGATTTTTCTTTAAAACAATATCAGCAAGTAATGGCGTATTCAGTGATCAAGTTCAAGCAAGTTAAACAGAGGATTGGTGTCTGTAACTTAAGAGGCCATTCACTAAGTCTTTACCTTAACACTTCCGCTTAAGAAATTTGTAACTGTCAACTTGTTAGAGTTTTAAAAATCCAAGTTGAAATTACCATTTACTCACCCCTCACAGTTTTGTGGTTACTAAAACATTTTAGGAGTCTATTCATCTCCTTATCCATCCTTGAGTTTGGATGGTCCTCCTGACTTTAAAGATGGTTGCTACCAGAGAGAGATCTGGTGTGTGTCCAGTATTCTGAAGGAAAAATTTTGTATTTATGGCATTTTCTTTCTGCTCTTTTTTAATTAACAGGGAGAGAATTTTGCTTAGTTGCTTTAGCAATAATGTAAAATTTCTCCACCACTACTATGGGGCAAGTATTAATAGAATTCGGGACTTGATTACATTTTTATGTCACTGATAATATGTTTTATGAGACTGGAGAGTGTTTTTCTAATTTTCTTAAATTGTGGGAGAGAAAAATGTATTTTTTCATAGTATGTACAAAGTTAATGCATAATCTGTTAATCTTTCTAAATGTTCAAATCTAACCAAAATGCTAGAAATAGCAGTATCTAATTTAGAACAACCAATTTCTTTTTCTATTGTAAGTTGCTGGATCATAGGCAAAGGAAAGGTTGGTAGGTGGCTATATTTTTTCAAGACTGACCCAGTAACTATGGGGTGAACTATAGTTTATGATAATATTGATAAATAGAAGATTTTGCTGCTGATGATTAAAGTTTGCAGTTTGAATATGAGGCTCTTTTTCATTGACTTCAAGCTAAAGTGTCAGCTTTAGAAAACAATTATTGTAACAAACTCTGAAAGTGGACTTGTGTACCATATATGATAATAGCATTGGGACACTTGGAAGAAAAATGCTATCTAATCTGAGAAATCATTTATTATTGTTTCTTATGATAATCTGCACATATTTGAGTATTCTTATGAGACACCTGCTGCCATAGTCTTTCAGAGATTTGACAATTTAAGCCATCAATGTGCAGGTATTTTTGCTTAGTTTATTTATACTCCTTATGAAATATTGACATTACATATTAAATCCAGGCATATTAAGAAACTGCTTAAAAATAACATTGATGTTTTGGATTATATTCCACATTTTGCGCTGTATCATTCTTTCTGAGACCTTAATTTTCTTTTAGTGTTAACTTTGTTATATGCATTCTTATAGCATAAGATCTAGCTTGTGTTTTAAGCATTCTCTTGTTTTTGCAAAGTTCTCTACTCCAGAATACAATATGTAGAACTTAAAAGATATCCATTCTTAAAAACAAACAAACAAAAATAAGTCAATAATAATCATCACTGTGAAGTTGAATGTAATATTAGGGTAGAAAAATAGCCCTTTCTCATCTGTATTCTCCTTGTGGCTTAATTATCCTGTTTAAATCATTCACATAGTAACTACCACATATTTATTTAGGTCCCAGAATGCCAGGTACTGTATTGACTAGGAAATGCAAAGATGAGTAAGAGTTTAGGCCCAGACCTCCAAAGTTCACAGATAAACTATGTAAAAATAACTTTTAATACAAGGCAGAAAAGAAGTACCTAAGAAATATACAAAAAGATCTGGGTCAGAGGAGGAAGAAATTACTTCTTTTTGTTGAAGAATATTTCTACTAACCTGAAATCCAACTATTACTATATATAATGTTCTGTTTCTGTATCTTACACCTCCTGTATGACTCTTCTTGTGCCTCCTTAAAGCGATTGGTTCTCTGTGCCTGACCTTTTGTTGATGCCCTTAAAATCTTCACTTCTGCCCAGGGTGAGCCTGTCACTTTCTGTGAGGAGAGTTTCGTCAAGCACCGCTCAAGTGTGATGAAGCAGTTCTTGGAAACCGCAGTTAACCTCCAACTTTTTAAGCAGGTAAGAGTGGACCTCCACATTTTTCTTTTGTGACAGAGTATTGTCATTGTTACACATTTTTATTATTATAAAACTATGTTCAAACCTTGAGTAATATCTTTTCTAGAATTACAAGAAAATTTTCTTTCTTTTGTAACTTTACAGCTAGTTATGGCCTAACACTCCAGAAATATGTGATAACTTTGCTGTTAAAAAATTCCTTACCAAAAGTTACTAAGCTTAAGATCTCACTAAGGAAAGGTGTACATTCACAGAAGAAAAGGCAATGTGATAGTTTTATGTAGGACGTCTTAGAAGTTGTTATTTTGGTGTGGTAGACTGATAGGGTAACTAAACTGTATTTTGTATAGGACTGTTATGGTGTAATCTAGTTTATAAAATAATTCATAAAATGAACAGTGTTTAACCAATTTTTAAGCTTTGTAGGACTTTTAATAATTATAAATTCAAAATAAAATCCATAGTTTTGCTATATGTCCTTTTTGTTCAGATAATATAATTGCCTATTTCAAAAATGCAGTAGCTTGACTTCAGAATTCAGAAATTTTAGATGCACTGGTTCTGTCATTCCATTGTGTGGCCATAGCAAGTCTTTCAAATTGGGTCGTCTTAGTTTCTGTTTATATAATGTAAATTAAGGTCTTCACACTTGCTTTTTCTTTTCCCCTGACCATTTTAAGTGTAAAGTTATCCCTGTGAATTCAGCATTTTATGAAGACTTATGGGCGTGTCATAAACTGTGCTCGGGGCCAGAATACAAACATGAATAAAAACCCACTAATACCTTAGAGATGCTAAAAATCTAGTACCAGTTTCTTTGGACTGTTAGAAGAAAAAATTCCGTATGACTTGAAATAACCTTCAAATCAGGTCATTAAAGAAATCAGCATGGCAACAAATTAATGCTACTGTGCATATTCTGAGGAAGTTTAAAAAAATTACCTGAGATTAGAAAATACTCCGTGGGAGATCTGTTTTCCAATAAATGAAGTTTTACCTTAAGGAAAGGGTCAGAGTTATTCCTGGACACAAACTTTAAGAGCATGGATTTCAGGATTAGAGAGCTGTCTTAGGAATTTCCAAAGATGGAATGAGCTACTTTTGGAGCTTTTTGTCCCTAGAGGTCTCTAAGCCTAGACTGAATTACTACCCAGGTCTTGAACTACTGAACTCAAGCCATCCTCCCACCTCAACCCTTTAGAGTTCTATGATTACAGGCGTCAGCCACCGTGCCTGGCCTTATTTCCAGGATTGAGAGGAAGATCAAGTGTTATCATTGCTGGATTGTAGCTTTGTACAGTTTCACGCTGGTCATACAGTGTATGCCTGGTGAGTTGCGTATTAGCACCCTTTTAGTATTATCTTCTGTTATTGAAACTGATCCGTGAAGATCTAATTATATGTGGGGGTCAAGGATTGAATGAGTGGGTAGAAAATCTAACTTACTGCTTCTCTTGACCATGAGATTTTATCACTAGATTCTTACGATTTGATAAAGTTAATAAAGTGTAGTAAATTTTTCTTTTAAAACAACAAAGGTTTATTTCTTGCTGACACTGCATGTCCTTTGCCTGGAGGCTCTGTTCTCCATTGTCTGCATTTTGGGACCCAGCAACTGGAGGCCCACCCAAAGGCCTTGGCCTGCTGCTGATGGAGATGAAAGGCCCTTTCCCTCTGAGAAAGATGATGGCTATTCCCGTTGGAACTGCTAGCAAACAAAATTTAGCCAAAAAACCCCCAAAAGTACAAAGATATAGAAAAGAAGACACCAAACTGACATTATTTTTATTACTTTAAAGATAGAGACACATTTCTTAAAACATGAATGAATAGCTTAATAAATTTGACTTTATTACAGTTCAGAACTCTTGGTCATCGAAAGACACTATATTCGCAATACACACAAACCACCCAAGGATTCAGAATCTGGAATGAAAAACCAAGCTCCCACATGCCAGTAAAAACATACGATCCAATATAATTGTATTAATACAAAAGACTTGAATAGGCACATACAGATGAAGAACCCTAAATGTCAATAAAGATATGCAGGATACTTAACCTCATGTGTAATTAGAGAAAGTTAACCTTACCCCAGTGAGAATGGCTTTTATTTAAAAATCCCCAAAACAGTAGATGCTGGTGTGGATGCAGAGAAAGGAAGCCTTATACACTGTTAGTGGGACTGCAAATTAGTACAAACTCTATGGAAAATAGTATGGACATTTTTCAAAGTACTAAAAGTAGATTTACCATTCGATCCTAGCAATCCCACTACTGAGTATCTACCCAAAGGAAAAGAAGTAATTTTTATCAAAAAGAGACCTGCACCCGAATGTGTTTTGCAGCACAATTCATGATTGCAAAGATGTGGAATCAACCCAAGTGCCCATGAATTCATGAGTGGATTAACAAAATGTAGTATATGTATATACCATGGAGTCCTACTCAGCCATAAAAAGGATGAATTAATGCCATTTTTTTTTAGCCATTTGGAAAGAATTGGAGATCATCATCCTAAGTGAAGTATCTGAAGAATGGAAAAACAAATACCACATGTGTTCTCTAATAAATTGGAGCTAGCTGAGGGGCACACATGTGCACAGAAGGAAATAAAAGTCATTGAAAACCAACTGTGGGGCATGGGGTGGAGGAGAGGGGCAAAAACCTAACAGGTATAGTGAACACTATTCGGGTGATGGGCACACTTATGGCCCTGACTCAGAAGCTTTCCATGTAACGAAAACTTTGTACCCCCTTAATATTTTGAAATAAAAAAGAGGAAAGAAAATAATAGCAAAAAAAAAAAAGTCAAAGAAAAACACAGTGAAATATTACCTCACATTTGCTAGATTGGCCAAATTTTAAAAAACGTAAAATCCCAAATTTGAGCAAGGGCATTGAACAAGAGACAAAGATATAACTCTTCATGGCAAGGTAAATTTGTGCAGGTTATTTAGGAAACACTTTGGCACGACCACTTTACATTAAACATACACATTTTTTATGTCCCAGGAATTTCACTGTAAAATGCGCACCAAAGTCATTTACCAAAATTGCTCATAATAGCAAATCGGGAAGTAACTTAGATATCCATGAATATTAAATAAATTGTTATAGTCATACAATAGAAGACTATACGTCAGGGAGATGAATGAACAGCAAAACTGAAAATGAGTGATTTAAATGAAAAGAGCAAGTCACTGAAAACGTATGATAAAACATTTTATGTGATGTTCAAAAACAAGAAAAACTAAATATATTATTTAGGTAGACATTTATGTGATAAAACCATAAAGAAAGGCAAAGAATGGATAAGCTGAAAGAATTATGGGTTTTTCTGTAGAGGGAGAGAAACACAAAGGGAGGGACATTCTAAGGTAAAACAGCATTCTCCTAGTTTTATCATTTTTTAAATACTTCAATTGTATAATTTTTGGCTTTATTTTTAAAAAATTTTAATTGGCAAATAAATAGTAATTGTATATATTTATGGGATACACTGTT
Organism: Microcebus murinus; assembly: GCF_040939455.1. Classification (NCBI taxonomy): domain Eukaryota; kingdom Metazoa; phylum Chordata; class Mammalia; order Primates; family Cheirogaleidae; genus Microcebus; species Microcebus murinus. Next base: position 34,459,572 of record NC_134126.1, read on the forward strand.
GATGTTTTGATATCTTTATATGCATCATAGAATGATTCCATCAGGTTAATGTATCTATTACCTCACAGACTTATTTTTTGTGGTGAGAATGTTTAAAATCTACTCTTTTAGCAATTTTGAAATATACAATTATTTATTTTTTGAGACAGAGTCTCACTTTGTTGCCTAGGCTAGAGTGGCGTGGCATCAGGCTAGCTCACAGCAACCTCAAACTCCTGGGCTCAAGAGATCCTCCTGCCTCAACCCTCCCGAGTAGCTGGGACTACAGGCATGCGCCACCATGCCGGGCTAATTTTTTTATATGTATGTTTTTTTTTAGTTGGCCAGTTAATTTCTTTCTATTTATAGTAGAGATGGGTTCTTGCTCTTGCTCAGGCTGGTTTCGAACTCCTGACCTTGAGCGATCAGCCCGCCTCGGCTTCCCAGAGTGCTAGGATTACAGGCGTGAGCCACCGCGCCTAGCCAAATATACAATTATTAAGTGTAGTTACTATACTATGCAATAGATCTCCAGAACTTAGTCTTCTTCTCTAACTGAAACTTTGTACCCTTTGAGTGACATCTTCCCGTAAGCCCCCGCTGGGCAGTTCTTTCAGCAAAGCATCAGCTACTAATTGTCCTTGCTTTATCATTATTATTTAAAGTATTAACATTTAAAAGTAAGTATTAAATGAAAACATATATTTTTTAATGTTTCTACATTAGCTAGTAATAGGCGGTGACTTCTTAACCTCTTCTGGCCTCAGTTTCTGCATCTGTAACAAGAGTTACAGTGAAAGATCACTAAGTGTTAGATACCTTTCAGCTCTAACATTCCACGATACTCTGAAATAAACATGGCTTAAATGGATGACAGTAGGTTCCATTTGGATGAATTCCTCTTTAGATAATGGATTTGGAAGGAATCCCAGAAATAGCTCCTTAAATCCACGACTCTGACATCACTGTCTTTCTTTAGCCATCAGCATTTCAAAGATTTAAGCCATTAATTTTAGATCTCTTACCTTCATCTCATACTATACTAACACAATAAAGGAGATACATTTCTTGTTAAGTCCCTGGAACTAATGTTTTTTCTGCTCATTTTACTATACACTTGCCACAGGTAAGGACCATGAGCCTAGTCTAGAACTATCCTTAATATAAACTTATAGGATTTCCATGAATAGAGGTTCTTTTAACTGGTAATCTAGATTACTCTTAAGAACTTTATATAATAGTGAAGGAGCACAAATATGTTGAAATAGATACTTTTTCCCCCAGAATAATTCTGCTTGTTTAAATTATAACTCTATTGGGGAGGAAAATGATAGGGGAGATTCAAATTGGAAAAATCTCTTTTAGGGTTCCCTCAAAACCTTTCCTGCCTTTCATAAGTAATATAAATGTATACTTCTCAAACTTTTCTATCCAACAAAGTACCCTCATGGCAGAAGAGAACACGTGTTTTTAAAGAGTATGGGGAGGTGCCTGTAGGAGCCCACTGAGAAGCAGATTTTAGGAAGCATTTTCTGTTTTTCCATAACATTCATACACATTGTGTATTATGTACCAGTATTTATTTTAAATTGAAACATTTAAAATAAATTACAGGTTAAATTATCCTCTTCCTACTTTCATGTTAAGTAAATCTTAATTAAAATTAAGATTTCAGTTAAATATACCACGTTCATCCTTTGGCTTTAAATTTCTGGCCACACGCCACAAGTAGCCTGTTATACTGGGGGATGGTCACGCTTAAAGCTCTGACTCGAGGGGGGACATGGGCAATATACGTAACCTTAACATTTGTGCCCCCATAATACGCTGAAATAATAAAAAACTATATATTGGCTTGGAATCCAGCAGACCTGGGTTTGTATCCTGGTTCTGCCCCTTTCTTGGAGTATCACACTCTATAATATGTTTTGCTTTCTCTGGGCATCAAATCCTTGCCTGGTTTCCTATTCTAATTCAATGTCTAATCACATTGAAAATTCCTTCAAACATATCTTTCACAGTGTAATGCTTTGCATATGTTGTACCGTGTCACCAGCATTAATATGATTCTGTCATTCTTCCATAGCCTCTTCTAATGTCAGCCCTTACACCAATCATTGTCCTTTTGTACCCTTAGAACTTTGTTTGTATCTGAGTTACAGCATTTATCCCGTGTTATTGTAATTTATCTGTTTTTATACCGACCTTTACCTTTCCCAGCTTCCCTGAGTATCCCTCTCTCTCACTAAGTCTACGTTGCTTTCTTGGTGCCTATATTGCCTTGAGGACATTTTATTTGTTTATCCACTCTAACAATTATGTATTGATTATTTGTTTTGGATCAGGTACCGCTACTCCAAGCACTTGCGATTCAGAGGTGGATAGCCATCTGTCACAGAGTTGATATTTCAAATGAAGCAAATAGGTTAACAAACAACCAACAAATAAGAAAAATGTCAGTAAGTAAAAAGTTCAGAGGGTATGAGATATTGACTAGATGGACAATTTAAATTGGGTGATCAGAAGAGCCATTACTGAAATTGTGATATTTAAGCTAGGCTTAAGATATTAAGTCTAAAGAAATAATCAGTTTTGAGATGTAAAAAGGAGGAGAACATCATTACAGGTAGATGGAATTGCTATTGCAAAGACCTAAGGAGGTCTTAAGATCAGAATAAATCAAGTGTGGACAAGGGGAAGAGTGGTACTAGAGAAGGCTATTGATAAAAGGTCATAAAGGAGACAGATCATAGAGGGATATTTAGCATTGTTAAATCCTCTTGATGAATTGCCCCATTATTATTTTATAGTGACCTTCTTTGTTTCTTTTACAGTTTTTGACTTACCTGTTTTGTCTGTTATAATTGTAGCAGTCTTTGCTTTCTTTTTCCATTTGCATGGAATATCTTTTTCCATTATTTCATTTTCAGTCTATGTGTGTCATTAAAGTTGAAATGAGTTTATTGTAAGCAGCATATAGTTGGGTCTTTAAAAAAAATCTTTTCAGCCATTCTGTGTTTTTTTATTATAGAATTTAATCCATTTGCATGCAAGGTAATTATTCATAAGTAACATTTTATTAATTGCTTTGTTCTTGTTTTGTAGATTCTTTGTTCCTTTGTTCCTCTTTTGCTGTCTTCCTTGTGATTGATGGTTTCTGTGTCAGTACACTTTGCTTTGATTCCTTTCTGTTTATCTCGATGTTTCTTTTCTAAAACCATCTGACAAGACATCACATTAAAGATTAATAACTAGGTTAAAGTCTTAGAATATGAGGCGAAATAGGGTGATGTTTATAGAGCTGATATGAGTCCATAAAAATAACTTTCTTATATACTCAATACTTGATTTCAGATCCTAATTCATAACATGTATTTCAAAATGTATTCAGTAATAATCCTAAAAGCCTAAATTGGGAATTTATCATCTGATAATAAAACATTGCAGATGGTAATGTGGTCATGTGTTTATTTTTTTGACAAACATTTATTTGGGACCTACTATTTGAATGTTCATTTGCTACATGATGATTAGTGTTTTCATATTTATAATAAACTTTAAAAAGATCAATATATTCTCCTAAGATATTAATTATAAACATAAAAATTATAAGTTCATAATGGAGGGAGCTGGTAGATACCACCTTAACCGAGTGATCAAGGTCAACACCATCATTTATGGTATTGACATCACGTACTCCCTGTGAGATGTACCAGGAATAGCACAATCACCACTGTGGTATTCTTGCCTAGACTATATAACTTCAATCTAATAATGAGAAAATGTCAGGCAAACCCAAATTGAAGGAGATTCTACTATATTATTGGGCAATACTTTCTAAAACTGTGAAGGTCATGAAAGCCAAGGAGAGACTGACAAACTACAGGTGAAGGAGACTGGATTAGATCCTGGAATAGAAAAAAAACATTGGTAGAAAAACTGGTATAATCTGAATATAATTTGTACATTTTTTATAGTATTCCTATGTTAATTTCTTTTGATTAATGTACCATGGTTATGTAAGATGATAATTGGGGAAGCTGAATGAAGTTTATGTGAGAATTCTCTATTTTTGCAACTTTTCCAGAAATCTAAAATTATTTAAAAAATTAAAGCAAATTACCAAAAAAAATACCAACAAGTTATTCTCATGAAGTTATTTTAATGTCTTCTTGGTAGGGACTCTTTCATGCTATCATCATTATCCTCTGTACTGCAGCTTTTCTTGAGGGAATCGCTTTTGTTTCCACATGTGTGATAAACAGAAGAATCCTTGCTCTATTCTTGTTAAAAATATCTTTCTTATGTACTTATTTATTGGCATATTGACTATTACTACTTATAATGCTTTGTTTCTTTTTATTAATATTTGTGGCATAACTTTCTTTTTTCTTACAGTTTCTCCAGCAGTTCTTTCAGTTTCCGTCATATTTAGGCCTCTGCATGTCTCCTACATGTTGCAGTCTCTGGACTTTACTCTCAGCCCTCTACTTTTCCTACTCATATCATCTCACTGCGTTTTCTTACGTAAGGACCACAATGTCATTATTTAACTACAAATGATGAATCTCAAATGCATCTTTAGCCCAGACCCATATAAATGTGCATGCATATGTGTAGTGTACATACATAGACATACATACACCCATATTCATGTATTCATCTCTACCAGTATTCTACATATTGGACCCTCCTCTATCCTCTCTTTTGAAAATTGGTGCTACCCTGCTGCCTAAACAAAAAAATTGGGAGTCACTTTTTCTTATACTGTCACTGCCTACCTTTCTTGCTTCCAGTTTTCAGTTGTTTGCCATGTTCTGTTGATTCTTCTTTCTGAATTGTTAGATTTATCTATTTTTAATTAGTCTCATTTCAGTGTCAATGACTTATGTTGAATAGCTGGTTTTATGTTCTTTTGGTTAGCCCCTCTTTCAAGCCTCCTCCATACATTGAGAATATTCTTTCTAAAAAGCAAATCTTGTGTCATTACCGTCACATTTCAGACGTAGTTCAAATCCCCAATCTAGCACACAAACCCTTTATCTTCTGGCATCTGTCTCTTTAATAGTTCTCCCAGTATCCTTGCCTCGGCCATTCTGTGCTGTTTGCTATTAGTTCTCTGAAAAGCTTCATGTTTTATTCTTCTAAACCTGCATTGAGTGTAATAGTTGCTTAATATATAGTGAATGAATGACAGTAAATTATGAGTAAATTAAAAAACAGTTATTGAACACTGACTTTATGCTAGGTAGTACTATATAATGCTTTCTCTCATATACTTTAACCTTCAAAATAACCGTATCATCACATGCTTTATTACGGCCAGTTTGCAGATTATAAACCCAAACTACAGAGAGGTTAGCTAAATAATTTGCTGAAAGCTTACACAGTAGCTGATAGAACCAGCATTTGTATCTCGGGAACCATAAAGATATCCATCCCTCTAGGAATAAATGAACAACAACAAAAATGAATATGTATACTTGTTCTTGTTTCTTCTGCTTTAACCAACCTGTCTCTCCATTTAACATTCCCCAACTCAGTCATGCTGTAAGACTCAACTCAGATATCCCTTTTCCAGGTTTTGACCTCCCATACTTCTATAAATTCCTCTTCTTTTAGCATTTTGGATTTGCACTGTACAATATTTGTGGTTTCTTTGGCTCCTTCTTGAGTTGTAGACTCTATAATGAGAAGGATCATGTTTTAAGTGTTTTTGTGTCTTACTATCTAATATATCATAGGCATTCAATATTATTAAAGAAATCAAGAGCTTCAGAGTGACTCCCTATTATAAGGACTATTCTTGAAAATGTTTTGACAATGGTAGTAGATGAAGAGTTTGTGAAATGTAATAGAAAATAATAGAATTCACTTAGGGGTAATACAAAAATTATAGGAATCAAGTGTTATTGCATATTAAATTGAATGATGTCTATAATTTTCAACTTGGAGTCACATAATGGTATAGTGTGTGGAAGTGAAAATTCTATAAGATCCTGAGCACACTCTGGATTTTGTACTGTGACCCAGTTTCCCTGACTTAATAAGATGTTGGCTAAAAGGAGTGGGTCAGAAGCCAAATATTTTCCTTTTATGTTAGCTGGAGATTTTGGAAGATTTTAAAAAGCTTTTAACATAAATAATAAATTGTTTTAAATTTCTACATTTTTCTATTAATCTTTCTCATGATAGCTACCCATGGTTATGTAGTCTATATGTAAGATCAACACATGTATTCCTAGTAATAAAGCTTCAACAGCTTTGGAGTATTAGGGAAACATTTGACACATGAATGGATGGGAGATGCTAAGTGCATCAAGCACATATTTCATAACATGAAAAAAGAATAAAAACACAATGTGACATAGGAGAGAGATGGAGACTTACTGGCAGATGAAAAAGTTCAAGTGGAGAGTGCTTATCCGGGGCAAAGGATACATTTTTCAGCATCTTTTGTTAACTGATTTCAAGTAGTCGCCTAAACAGTGTTTCATAGTGTGATCATAACCTACCTGATCCGACTTACCCAGAGAGCCATGTGCGTTCTCTCGTCTCACCTTCCAAATTGCTGATTCAGGAGGTCTGGATTAAAGTCCAGGAATACACATTATTAATGAAATAACAAAAAATAGGAACACTAAAATTTTAGAAACACTCATTCAGGTATTCTTTATTCATTCCTTCATTCATCAGTATAATTCGAGAACAGGCACATCTCAGAGACGTTATGGGTTTGGTCGCAATAAAGTGAATGTTGCAACAAAGTGAGTCACATGGATTTTTTTGGTTTCCCACTGCATATAAAAGTCTATAAAGTGAGCAAAAGCATTAACTCTAAGCAACATTGTACATACCTTAATTAAAAATACTTGATTGCCAAAAAATGCTAATGATCATCTGAGCCTTCAGCAAGGTGTAATGTTTTTTTTTTTTTTTTGAGACAGAGTCTCACTTTGTTGTCCAGGCTAGAGTGAGTGCCGTGGCGTCAGCCTAGCTCACAGCAACCTCAAACTCCTGGGCTTGAGTGATCCTTCTGCCTCAGCCTCCCGAGTAGCTGGGACTACAGGCATGTGCCACCATGCCCGGCTAATTTTTTTTTATATATATATCAGTTGGCCAATTAATTTCTTTCTATTTATAGTAGAGACGGGGTCTCGCTCTTGCTCAGGCTGGTTTTGAACTCCTGACCTTGAGCAATCCGCCCGCCTCGGCCTCCCAAGAGCTAGGATTACAGGCGTGAGCCACAGCAGGTGTAATGTTTTTGCTGGTGGAGAGTCTGGCCTCAGTGTTGGTGGCCGCTGACTAGTCAGGGTGGTGTATCCTTGAAGGTAGAAGTGTTGTCTGTTACTGTTACTTTGTTGTTCATTCTAGTAATAAGTTGTACTAAATAGGCTCTTCATACTCTTCAGAAGTGTGTTCCTGTTCATTGTGCCATGGTAATCTACTGTAGTAGACTAGAGCCTTACAGTCATCTGATTACCTAATCTTTGAAATGGCATAAAAATAACAATTTATTTCTATTCTTTCAAATACTTAATTTTCTAGGTTTGAGCTCTGAACTGACCTACCCTATTCCACTTGTTACAGCATTTTGTGTTTATATGTAGCTGTTAACTGAATGCTTTGCATTTAGCAGGTGTCTATAAATATCTGTTGATTTAATTTATTGTAACACTTTAATATAGTTTCCACTAACCTGTCAAGGTTTACTGAGCATTTATAAGAAGCAATATTTAAATTAGACTGTTTATTAAATTTTTAGCCCAGAGCATTCATAGAAAGTCAAATTTAAAGATTCATTAAAAATTAATATATTTTTAAAAGCAATTTTTTATTGTATTTAAATTTTTTCTTTGAATTGCTGAAGACTTCTGATTGATTTTTTAAAAAAACTATATTTTTCTCTAGCTCTTAGACTTTAATTTGATTAGAGTAGTTATCTAATCTTTGTACCTAAGAAGGGTTCCTAACATGAGAGAAATTTTTGGGATATGGTAATTTTTTCTCCAGGCTGAAGGAGGAATTTGGGTGTTTAGATTTGTTTACTGTGTTTTAGTGCCTCTGCTGCTTTGTGTCAGTAGCAGGACTGCCTGGTTAGCACAGAAACAGTGCTCTGTCTGCTAACTTCAGCTCGGCAGAGAATTGCACCTCTGACCGCATCTCCCCAGCACAATCTTTTTTATGAGCTTTTTTTTAAAAGAAAATATTTAAAAAATTATATTCAAAGCTTGAAATTCAATTATTATCTTGAGAGTTTTGATGGATTAATTGCAGGTATATATTTGTATAACATATGTCTAGACCAGTAAGGGCATTAATACACCCATAATGGCCTAGTCCACTATAGGATTTTTAGATTAAATTTTGGAAATACATTTACTGGTGAATAAAGAACTGTAAAAAGCATATAATTTATCTCTTATAGGACAGATACATTCCTACCCATTTACTAGCCAGTATATTCAGGTTTAATCTATGAATCTGATCAGAACATATTCTTTATATTTTTTGGAAAGAAGCTTGACATAGAGTCAATTCTTTGTTATGCTGCATTCTTGAAACACCCATTTTGTATATAATTTTGTTTTAAAAATCAATTTAAAAGGTGAATGTTCATTTTAATGTAATAGTATTGCTTACTGCAGTATGGTTAAAGCAATAGATAATTTATTTAAATTGACCCAATCTCTTATTAAGATGGCTATTTGAAGATAAAAATGCTTTGAAAAACCTTAATAATATTAGTATAAAAGGAGAAGCCAGAATACTTTTGCTGCTTGAAAACATTTATCTTATAATCTCTCACACTGCTTTAACATTATGTCAAATGGATTAATAAAATCTGGTTCTTGTAATTGTTGATGATTTAGAGGGAATAATACTGATCTTGAGAATTATATATATTTTTAATTTATCTTGAGAATTCTATATATTCCTATTTAAATCAATTTTACCTATTTATAATTTATAATAAACTTAAAGAATCCATTCTATGGACTTATAGCTACTAATTTTTGTTAGATATCCAATTATGTTGTGTATGTTTGGTTGTGATTAGCATTTATAGATTTTAATTTTTTCTTTTAGAATAAAAAGAGAAAAAGATTTATTAAAAGCATCATCTTAAAGCAAATTTTTAAATTCCCTTAAAAATCTGCTTGCAGCCCAATTTTGTGTTGTATCTGTATCACTTTTATTGTTAATAATGTTATTTGTCATTACTTGCAATAACATTCTTCCAAAACTTATGTCTTCTGCTACTTAAAGATAAGTGTTTACTGAATGGTATCCGTAACTATGAATGGAGCAACATTTATGGCTCATTACATTAATAATAGAGTTCACATTATAGTTGTTTAAGGGAGAGAAAATGTTTTTTTAGTTCAAAATTATTTCTATTCAGGAGTAGCTAAAAACGTTCTTATCTCTTTCACTTTGCAATGCTCCAGAGTTACTAGAGTGTTACAGCCATGAACCAACTCCACTTGGGGAGGAAAAAAGCTGTTATTGAATAAAAAGTAGAAAAAGGTGTTTGGAGAACTGTTAACATTCTGCATTTGTCTCCATTAATACCTATTTTTAGTTTATTTAGTGTCTATATTTGTGTGTGTGTACACAAAATCAGTCTTTTAAGAACAAACATTTTAATTCTATGTACATTGGTAAGTGTCTGACTGTCGCTGACAGGATTGTTTACAAAGTCAGTGATAACACTTGTCATTTTTACCAGGTGAATAATTTCTCTTGGCTCAAATCACTAGTTTAGTAACACAAAGAAGTTACTCATGCTCAAAAATGCAGAATCTGTAAATAGTTTGGGGATTTATCTCTTTTTAGACTTGAACTATTCCACTCATTTCTAAAATGAGTGGATTATTTCCAATAGACACAAAAATGAAAACCTTTTACAGTCTTGTAGTCTTAATCTTCTAGAGCAAATTAAGTCCTTTAAAAGGGTGTCTTAGTTTGTTTTACTTGTCAGTAATGTAATACTTTAAATTTATCATTTTGCTTTCAGCTCATTTTTTTTAAAAAAATGATACTTAATCTATCAAATTTAGATCACTTTCATTTGATTTATAATGCTGTGGTTGAAAATGTGTGCAAATCAAATTTTGCATGCATTTTAAACTGCCTTGTTTTCAAATTACCATTTATTATGTTAATATGTAGCAAAGACATTAACATAAGTTACTAGCTTTGATCTCAAGATAGAATGAAATGAATTGATCCTATATATTATAATTATTTAACTTTAAAACCAGGTAAAAGTATATGATCTTTAGCACTTTTTCTGTGTCCTTCAGTCTTTCAGCAACATTTATTCAGTTCAAACTGTATGTTAGGCATCTTGCCAGGCATTTAAGATGCATATACGAGAAAGATGCTGATCCTTCCCCAGGAAGCTCAAAAATTGATAGAGATGGAAAAGGTTGAGATAGTAGAATTATTTAGTATTTATTCTGTATCTACAGTATTGACACTTTTTATTATTTTAATTAGCTTTCATGAAACCCACCCATTAAGGCATTTTATTATTCCCATTTTTCAGAAGGGGAAACAGAGTCTTACAGATCATAAAATCTAGTAAGTGGCAGAGTTGTAATTCAGGCCTTTTATACTCCACATTCCATGTTCATTTATACTACACAAAACCTGCATGCCAAGAATGAGGATGCAAAAATGGATAATATGTATGTCTCTGGCCTCAAAGAGTTCTAAGTTTTGTGAGAGTAACTCATGCTCCAAAGAAAGCCAAGACTTTGTTCTTTTAGGCTGTCTTTATTTGAACCCATCTTACCCCATTTTTTTCACAAAAGTATTCTATGATAATAAAAAGGTGGTTAAACCATATTTTAAACAGGAATCTGTAGATTTTTTCTTAATTTTGGTCTGCAAGAGATTTTTGTCTCAAAGTCTTACAGTATAACTGATATAACTTACTCTGCTATTAATTATCTTCAATTACTGCCTGAGGAATACTATATTGCCCTATGCAACTCCTCCCAATGAGTTTTGACCATAAGCCATTCAAATAGGAAACCTGGGAAGAGTGTGAGATGATTTTTTTTTAAAGTCAAGCTGTTTTATTTTAATTCAGTTAAAATTTAAATTTCTAGGATAAAATAATTATGGTCAGGATTAATTTTAGGATGAAACAACATTTTGTGTTAATCCTCATATCTTCAAGTCTACTCTGCAAAAAGCATGTAAATCCTTCCTCTGTTACCCCCTGCCTCTTATGGAAGGGAGCCTTAAGGTATTTCACTTTCATTATAAATGCAGTAACCTCAGCACATCAAATTTCAGACATCACAAATCAACAAAATAAAAAGTTAGCAACTACCAGTAATGCATATACATATAAAATATATCATAGATTTTTACCTGGGGTTGGTCATGTAAAAATACCTGGGGATATTTTTTAAATGCAACATCAGTACCTGGAGATTCTGATATGCCGTGTGCGGGAACAGGTTAGGGATAGGGTGGAATAGGTAATGGAAGGGACTCTCCAGGGTATCTGCATTTCTGCGTTTTGGAAAAGATCTTCAGGTGCTTTTCATAGCTTCTATTTCCCACTGCAGTGTCTTTTTTAATAGCACTGAAAAATATTGTTTAAAATAACCTTATGTATGTCAAGTCAATATGTGTTTACCTAAGTTGTATTTAAATTAATAATCATAATTCTGATCAGTCAACACATATGTCAGGAACTTATGAAAGCTGTGTTTATTGTATTGTTCAATGGTTAGAATTGTGTGGCGCTCTTATGGTTTAGAACATAATTGTTTAGACTAGGAGCGTTATTTTATTGAGTGAATTTAATATTAATCTCAAAAATGATAACATCTAACATTTCTTTGATACTTTCTGAGTTAGAGACTGCTAAGCACATGGTCTGGGTTAATCTAATTTAATGTTTGCAGCAACACCATGAGGTAGGTTCTGGGGAAACTGAGGACACAGCCCCCTGGGCAAATGGCTTGGCAAGATAGCAATGCCTCTGTGCAAAGCCCTGTGTAGAGGTTGTGCGTTGAGCAACCTGTCCAGAACCTGTGATCCTCACTACTGCACTTTGCTATTTCTTGTTAACAAAGTTAGCCTGTCCTGTACATTTCTGGCTTAATTAGCTGCTGTTTACTGAACACCACCTTCTTTCCATTGTTTGAGAATTTTATTATATGTGTGTATATGTATATCATATTAATATAATTTATATTCAAGGGTATGCTATTTTTTATGTCAGTAAAAATTTAGTCTTATGAAATAAATGAAAAATTAAAACATTTGACACTTCTTGATTTCAGTTTATTGATGGTCGACTGGCAAAGCTAAATGCAGGAAGAGGTTTCTCTGATGTATTTGAAGAAGAGATCACTTCAGGGGGCTTTTGTGGAGGTAAAGACTAGTTACAATATGATTATCCAGTTTCTGAAAAACAATTATTTTGATTTTTGCACTTGTGTCTGATAAAATTGATAAACAACTAATTATTTTCTCCTAAATATATAATGTCCTAAATACATTTTTCACCTCATAAGAGCTATGTATGGTATTAACTTATTTTACCTGATATGTTATTCAAGGCATTAAGATGGTCTCATGAATCGGTAGCTGTTTGCCCAGATAATCTCTTAGTATCACTGGAAATAAATAACAGAAATCCAGTTAGTTTATATCTTCCAGCCTTTCTTCCTGACCAATAGTAGTCTCTGCTGGAAAACTACTAGTGGGGCTGGACACAGTGGCTCACATCTATAACTCTAGCACTTTGGGAGGCTGAGATAGAAGGATTGCTTGAGGCCCGAAGTTCGAGACCAGCCTGAGCAAAATAGTGAGACCACCACCCCCTCATCTCTACAAAAAAATAGGAAAATTAGCCGAGTATGGTGGTGCAGGCCTGTAGTCCCAGCTACTCAGGAGGCTGAAGCAGGAGGATCACTTGAGCCCAGGAGCTGGAGGTTGCAGTGAGCTGTGATGATGATGCAACTGCACTCTAGCCTGGCTGACAGAGCAAGACTCTCAGAAAAAGAAAAAGAAAAAAAGAAATTACTAGTGATGGCTAGTACTGAATATGAATTTGAGAACTGAGATTATGAATGAAATAGTAGATTGTGATACAATCTGAAAAGAAAGGTTTGGACACAACTCCTTTTATGTTTTTAAGTATATCATATAGAAGTCCTTACCTTTTTTACTTTGCAAACCACTGCAGTATTAAGAAGGTTTTCAGTTTACCATTCCATAAATATAATTAATCCATCTAATGTAAACATTCAAACAATGTTATAATTTTCTAGGCAGTTAATTATTTGTGAACTGATACTTTTATGCTCCATTGTTCTAGTGTTTAGTCCTGACTTGCAGAGAATTTTGCTTGAGTTCTTGAAATGTCCCATTCATTCATTCATTCATTCATTCATTCATTCATTCAGTATTTGCTGAGTGCTTACTATGTACTAGGCACTGATCTAGATACTGTGTGAACTAAAAGTCCTCACCCTCTATATCTTGCTATGTTCATTTTTGATGTGGTATAATAGTAATTTCTTTTTCTTTGTAGCTTTGTTTTGAGAAAAGAGTTTTGGTCTATCTGTGAATAAATAGTTGCTAGAATTTGAGAAATAAAACATGAAGAGAAAAGTGATAAGTACTTATCAATAAATTTCACAAAATTTAATTTTATTATTAAGATTTATGTTCACACCATGAAAATACAGAAATCATTGAGATAATTTGTTCATAAAGAGAGATACAAATGAACTTAGCATTGTAGATCTTTATCTGATATAAGTGCAGCATTTCATTGGAAGCATTTGCTAGGGGAGTTAGTTTACTTGACTCAACAAGTAAGCTGAAAGTGGAATCAATTCAGCTTCTTGCTTTCCTCAGCTCATGGGTAAAAATTTAGCTTCAGTGGAACTTGCGTGTTAAAATAACACCTTTTTACTTCTCAATGCAGACAAGCAAAATATTGTCAGCTTGTGGACAAATTGCTTGAGGCATCTATTCAGTATTTAGGTAGCTGCTATCTCATTATCTTTATGACCCGTGGGGCTGGTAGCTTTTATAGAATTGAAAGTGACATTTTGTGACAATAAGGGGGATAAAACTATGATCCTTTCATACAGTTAAATTGTGTAGTCATAACCATTGGTCCAGATACTCATGCGTTAGAATAGAGGTAGGTGGCTTTTCTGGTGGGAGGGGTCACTAAAATTCTTCACTAAAGGTCTTACTGTTTAAAAAAGAATGGGGAGGGGGTGTGATTACTGGTTAGCATGTGACTTAGAGATGGCTACATTCAGAGCACCACAACTGGATGCCAACTGCTTTGTTGCTCTTTATCAAAATGGAAAGGTTTTGAATTCTCATTTCCTTAAAATGAAAGATTAGAATAATATTAATGTATTAACTTCATATATGAATGAAGAAAAACTGGTTGTCTATTCTTAAAAGTGCTGACTACTCTGTTCCTAAGAATTAGAGCAATTCATTAGTTCTTACAATGCCAGTGCTTCTTTTACAACATTGCAGATAAAATTTGCCTATTAAAATCCTGGAAATACTAGTTTTTGATAGGTTTTCACTTCTGGATTTGTTTTTGATCAACTATTCCTGGCATCTCATTTTTATATATTCCAGGGAACCCGAGGTCCTATCAGCAGTGGGTGCATACAGTCAAGGTAATGATAAGCCTTCAAAGTTTCCTCTTTCGCTCTCACATGTGGAGAACTGTTCAGTAAAAGTACGCTATTGATACTTACGCTGTTTATTTGCAATATTGGAAATGTTTGTATATTGTGTTGCATTCAAAATATTTTTAGTTTATGTTTCTAGTTTGTTGATATTCACAAAGATAATTTTAAAATAGAAACTTTTTCCCCCAGAGATAAATGGTTTCTTTTGAAAAGCAAGATTTCACTGTCACCCTACATTACATTCCAGAGCAAGGAATTAGGTGGGGTAGTAAGATTTGATGAGAATTTTAAAATCTTTCACAGATTGAGGCTTTATTGCCCAACATTAAAACAGTTGATAAACACTGTATTTCTTCTGACTTCATTTCCTCTTCAAAAAAAAAAAAAAAAAAAAAAAGAGAAAAAAATATAAAAAAAACAAAAAAACCCCACTGTATTTCATTTCTTTTAAGCTTTAAGTATATACATATTCCTGGTCATATTATTCAAGTCTGCCTAAATTTTAAGAAATGATTTTTAAGTGGTGTATTACACTCACTAAAAGAACAGAGTAGGATGTTTATAATTTGTTTGAAATTATTATAGTATATAAAAACTTGAAAACACTAAACATGACATAATTTTTATGTGTCTTTAAGTTGTGCATAAAGCTCTTTTCTATACCACTAATAATGCTTGTTTTTAGGACATTCTGGGGAAGAGATTTGGGGAATGAGTTTTTGTTTCTCTTTTGTAGAAAGGAGGCGCACTGTTCAACACAGCAGTGACCAAAGCCACTCCTGCTGTACGGACAGCGTATAAATTTGTAAGTTTTTATTTGATATTTAACATTTTCCTAGATGATAAACATGTAAATTTAGAATATTTTCTACTGTTCTTCTAGATAAGCTTTTAGAAAAGCTTAGGGTTAATAATGACCAAAGCAAATTAAGTTATTAAAATTATAACAGTGCACAGAAAGGGTATTTCCTTTATAATTGTAAAAATGATTCTTTATTTTATTTCAAAGCTATCAGCAAAATCGTGTAGCAAATTGAAACAGTCCATAATGAAGAATACCATTTTTTTAAATTTGATTCTTTCATTCAACAATATGTTTTAAATTCTTGTTGAATACTTGAGGCTCAAGTAGAAAAAAAATAGAAAAATATAGCAAAATCTTTTTCCTCAAAGATATATTGGCTCTCCATAATTAATATTCTTCATGGCATATAGTAAAATAATAACAGGAACACTAGCAACAGCAAGTAAATAATAAAATAAAAATCTCTTTAATATTACAACTAAGCCCCTTCAAAACCCAGCCCCTCCTACGTCCTGTTCCTTTTCCTCTCGTTTCCCCAAACCTCCTGTATCTGAAGGTCCGCAGCTGCTCCTCCTTTCATGAATGTGAAACGTTCCCTTCTGCCCTTCCGTTCTCACTCAAGCTACTCCTACAACTTGGGGTGTCCATTTGCTGGCCTTTATTCCCCTTGCGAACACCAGTTCATTTTTATAGGGTTTAGGTCAGGCAGTATTTCCCCTGAAAAAAAATTTTCTAACCCTACACAGAAAGAGTTTGTGTCCCTATTTTTGCGTGTCCGTAGGGTCTGCAGGACACTACAGCACTTGTTTTGTCTTTCTGTGTGTTTGTCTCTAATATTAGACCAGCAGCTTCTCGCGAGAGAAGCTAGTGTGTTGGTATTCAATAAAGTTTTATTTTTAATTCAATGGGTCATGTATTTTATATTTCTAAAAATATTTAGGGCAATGGTTTTGATTTTGTAAGAATTTATCTTCAAAAGCCTTCTCAGCAAATGAATTGATATGATTGAATTAATAATAAAATAATATAGTTTTAATAAAAGTTTAGAAATCATATTCTTTTCTTGACTTACAATTGCAATATAAATGTAGCCACCCATTCTGTTTAAAAAACCTATTTCAAAGATTACATTTGATAGCAGGGTTGATTCAAAATCATAGTACCAAAATTCTGAACCATTTGAAGCCTAATGTGAAGCAAAAGCAAGAGGTCATCATTTTGCCTTAGACACATCAGCCTCTGCCTTTTGTTTGGTTTTCCCATGTCTTTGCTGGAAGACTTCTCTGGTGGTGTGATTTAATTACAGTGTTTAAAGAGATTTTCTTCACAATAAAATAGCACATAGCAGCCCTGTGAAAAAACAAACTAATGTTGAGCCTCATTTCTCATATCTAAATGGGTATCATCGAAGATTCTAAAAGTGATTTCGTAGTCAACAGCTCCTCGTTTTTTTTCTTGAGTGAGCACTTGAAGTTTTCCTTTAGGCTTAGAGAAGGTGTATTGTTTTGCCAAATATGTGTTTTTCTCCTTAATTTCACTCATATCTTTCATAAAAGTTCAATGATGAAGCAAACATGCTCAAAACCTTATTTATTATTTAAAAATTTGTCCTTTCAATTGGTAAGAGTATTTTATTTCTAATACTTCTTTGCAAGGTGGTAAAATCTTTCCAAATTAAAAGGTCTGCTCTTTGGAGGATTATTCCCTAAATTAATTTCAGGCAAATTAAGGTCCCTAGAATATACACAATCTTTTTTATCATTTATTTTGTGATCATGTCATATGTGAATCAGAAGGTTTGTTGCAGGCAAATAAGTGATTCTGTGACCTTCATAGTTGTACCAAAAAGTGATCTTTCCAGATTGCTTGTGTTCTGAAATCTGTATACTGAAATTCCTTCTTTGACTTCAAATCGCTATGAAGAAAACCCCCAATTTCTGTTGCGTGGGTATAACAGAATTTATTCACCTTGGTTTTCATAGATAGTACATTTTTCAAACATGAGATCTATTTCATTCATTCAACAAACTATCTGAGCACCTGTCATGCGGTAGGGCTTGTGCCTGTCACTGGAGTGAGAGCAGAGAGTGTGGCAGGAGTTGTGTGAGTTAAGAGGGGCTGTCCCTGCTCTGTTTTTGTGTCCCTGTCGCTTTGCTCTGTGCTTTGACCACACTGGAAAAATACCGAATACATGTATTTGTCAAAGCAAATGATTTGTCCTGTACTTGCATAACGTTTTTCTGTGCTTATTTCTTTGCTTAATTTTTTTTATAGTTTCTATGCTTACGCTTTTCCATAGCGTAAGCATAGAGCCACAAAGAACACTAGAGTTAACACACACCTTTCTTAGAAACCAGCAAAGCGAATTGTATGTTTTGTTTGTCTAAAAGTTTCTTTGGTCCTCTTTCTTGTCAGGTCTTTGCATTTTAAATTACTAGTCAGAGCCATTTGCTCTGCGCATTTCTGCAGAGAATGCTTGTATATTAAGTTTCAACCTGGTAAGTTGAAAAGCAGAGAGAGAACCTATATCCCCTCTTCCAGGGAATTTTAAAGAGGTCAAAGGAGGAGATCGGGCAACAGACATTTAAATGAGTCAGAGCATGAATTACAGAACCATGAAAGGGACCGACACTAGTTTCAACTTTGTACACTAAGGAGCGTTTGAAAAGATTAGTGTGGTCAGGTGGATTAGAGGATATTTAGATAAACTAGACTATAGTCTAATGTGAGCAAAGCAAAGATGGGCACAAATTCTAGGGGATGGAAACAGAAGCATTTTTTCTTGGCAATTATATATTTTTACCTAATGGAAATATAGGATTAATATAGAACCCTTTAAATAGATTTAGTGGCTTTACAAATACAACAGTGTACAAATGTTTTATTGACTCTAAAGAACCATGGCATATAATTTCATGTTATTTGGCTTTTCAGATTATCTTTTATCATGTGTGCAATATGTTTTGATTTTGCCTTGTTTACAACAAAGAAATAATTGTTCATTTCAAGGCATTTCCAGTAGTTTTTCTATGCCAAATAACTGTGCTGAGTAATGCAGATATTAACTGGAAAGAAATTAAGATCCCTCCCTTCAAGGAACTTGGGAAAGACATGTATTTGCTCTTTCCAGAAGCAACTTGGGGGAAAGCAGGATGAGTTAGTAGGAGCAAGGGTTTTGGCACTGGAGTCATAAGTCTGCATGACCTCAGTCTCTATGTCTCTAGAATGAGGTCACAAATGTTTCTTTTTGGCGAGACCTAAATTCAGTGGATGTCTTTTTAAAACCTTAGTTCCTCTTTTCCCTTTGAGAAGAGAGGAAATTAGACTTTATAATTAAACAGACCTCGGCTAGGAGGACTTACCCGCCCCCTCAGTTACTTTCCTTGTTTGTGAAGCGTGATAATACTAGTGCTCATCTCCCAGAGTTGTCATGATGACTAAATGAGATAATGCATGCCAAGCGCCCAGAGCACAGTCATGTATTCAGTAAACACAAAATAAATGTGAATTCCTTTTCTCTGCTTTTCACTGTGGCCACTGCGAGTGGGAATTCCAGCGGCACAAAGGCCGAAGCTTTTGTGAAAGCCCTGGTTGCCTTTGGTTCAGCTTCACCCCAGAGAAGCACAGCAGGACCCGAGAGGCTCGGGGTGCTGGAGCCGGATTCCTGGCGAGACATAAGGATAACTTGTAAATTGTTAAATGACTCTTAATTTTTGCCAGAAAGACCATGTATGAAGTAGCCATTCCGTCAAGATGGCTCTGCTAATAAAAATCTGTATCTGCCTATAAAAGTGCTTCAATAAAGCTCCGTGAAGTTGCCTGAGCTTCCTAATGTTCAAACATTTGCCCAAATAAACAATGCTGGATGGACTTTCTCCCCCTCCAGTTTGTCACAATTTTAAATTAAAATTAGGCATTAGTAACCTGGTGGATTCCCTTCATGTCCTTTATAGTTTAGAAGGCAAAATAGGCTAAGTGTTAGCCTTCATATATTTGTATGCAAGTAACAGACTGTGTTTTTACCAGCTAATTTAGGTATAATAAAATAGTGAGTGGTATGGTATCCCTGAAAATAGAGTTTTAGATTATAATCTGTTTTTTCTAAATAATATGAATAGTTAGACATTTTCATTAAATGTGATCTTGTGTGCTTATTCTTTAAATGGTAGTAAAATCATGCTGAGCCAGACACATTTATTATCATTTTCCAGGCAAAAAGTCATGCAAAGCTGGGACTGAAGGAAGTGAGGAGTAAGTTAAAACACAAGGTGTGTTATATTCTTTCTTCCTGTTCTACCTTGATTCCTGTGTATTAGTTTGAAGTTTATACTTTACAAATCCCATGAGATTTATGTTTTCAATGACTTTTGAAATATACTTAGCCCTTTGTTCCAGAATGTATTTTTTATAACAAGCCCTCTGGCAACTCTCTGCCATTCTATATGCATCCACTGCATAATCTCCTTATTGTTTGCATATTTTATCACAGAACTGTGGAGATCTTCAAAGATGGTTTAACAGGATGTATGTTTTCATAAAGTTGATTGCCTTGATATCACAATTGAAGTTCTTACTTCAAGCTGAGAATTTTTTTTAAAGATACCTTTGGTGTAGAATTAAGCCAGGAATGCCATCGTTTGGTTTTATAGGCTCTTTCTAATAGTAGTTACTTTAAATTGAAGAATGTTCTTAATTTATGAAAGATTATATATGAGGATTTGTGTTGGAAGCTATGAATAATGCAAGTATATGAATATTTATGTGTATATATGTATGTATATGATTTGATTATGTATTACATCTTTGCAGATTTTATCAATTATTCTTACAATTTTTACCTTTAGAGAACACATGCTACTTAAAACTTCCAGGGTAGTGATAGAGCAAATTGTCCTCATATAAACTTCATTCAAATTATTCAAGATATAAGAATTATTTTGGAAATTATTCATATTATTGAAAAATACATTTTCTTCCTAATAGATTCTTTAAACTTACAGCAGAAGTGTTATTTTGTTATTAGCATGTATATCAGATACTTTATTAATCCAATAATTTTCATAATAAAAGGAGCACTTTAAAATAACTATATGTTTTTTCATATGTAGGAAAATGAAGAAGATTATGGGACCTGCTCTGGTTCTGTGCAGTACACCCCAGTCTACATGCTGCATAATGAAAAGGGAGGAAACGAAAAGCTCAGGCTTGCCCAGGTAACGCTCTTCACCTTCTGAGCCTCCATTGTCTCAAATTGTGTGATTCCCATGAATTCTTCAAGAACAGTTTTGGAACCATTAATTTTTTACATGTGATAAGAAAACTCTCAGTATTGATCAAGGAAAGTAGTAGGTGGAATCTGGGCAGGCTACAGGAAGATTAGAGTCAAATATTCCAGATCTCAGTCCCTGTGTACGTTAACTCATGTCCTCATGGAGCTTATAGTCTAGTGAGGGGGGAGAGATGTTAAATGTGTGATTGTCATAGAATACGAATAGTTTTATTTTATAAAAATAAAGCGAAACCGATACTTAAGTATTTGACCATTAAAGTAGTCCACAGAAATTAGAATGTGAACTGCTATGTGTCTGTCTTTTTCTAAGGTTAGGTATTTTATTTGCTATAAAGCTTCTCCTTATATGCTGATGCTACTTCAAATATTATCCCAAGTGACAAAGTGCTCAGAGTCAAAGTTGTGTGTGTCCCTGCCTTTGTATCATAAGTATGCTTCTGATGGTTTAACTAAGCAGAATTGGTATACACTAAAAATCATATTTTTAGTGGCTTTAGAAAATTAGCTTTAGAAAATATTTTTTGAGTAGATTATAGTTGCAAAATTATAGAACTGGAAGCAACTGCAAAGCTTCATTTCTTACGGTTGCCAAACTTTGCGGATGGAAAAGTCAGTAGTTAGATTGGTCACAACACTGCTCCAGTCTCGTGACGGGTCCGCGGCAGAGGAGGACGATGCCCATCTGGCGCTCAGGTAGGTTTCCTGCGTAGCCAGGCCCTGCAGAAGTTTCGATGGCCATAAAGTGCTTCCATGTGTCTTTGTCTTGGTCCATTTGTGCTGCTGTAACAGAATACCTGAGACTGGGTAATTTGTGAAGAACAGAAATTTATTTCTCAGAGTTCCGAAGGCCGGAGAGTCCAAGATCAAGCGTTATGCTGGGTCACTTGGTGGGGGAAGACAGAAGTGGGGGAGACCCAAACTTGCCCTTTTGTGAGGGCACCAGTCCCACCCGTGATGGTGGGGCCCTCGTGGCCTGATCCTCTCTTAAAGGTTCCCCTTCTTAGTGCAGTTACCATGGCAATTAAATTAAAGCATGAGATTTGGAAGGGAAAAGCATTCAAACCGTAACAGTCTCTGAGAATGTGAGAGGACCAGTACGGCTACACTACAACCCTAGGCCTTTGTAAAAGAAAAAAAAAATCATTTAAGCATTCAACACCTACGAGGCACTTTTCTAGGTGCCAGATATATATAGAAGGAAAAACACAAAAATTCTCTTTCTAACATAATAAGTACCTTTACGTACCTTTTCTCTAACTTTCTCATTTTATTAAGCTGATAATGGCTTAATATTGGAGCATTTAGGTTAGATTACCATGGTGAATAGATTTTTATATGAAAAAATATGACATCTTTGTTACCTATAGGATCCTTTATAGGAAAACAACAACATTTAAATTAGAGAAACACCTTTCCTAAATGTCAGTTTTATTAATGAGTTAAAAGAACTATTATCAGCTTCTTATATTTTAATTTATTTATCTTTATTTGTAAATTGATCATTTATAACTGTATAAATGTGTGGGATACAAAGTGATGTTATGAATTATGAATACAGCATGAACAATTAAACTAGTCAACATATCTGCCACCTAAATACTTAACATTGTTTGTGGTGAGAATGTTTGAAATTTATTCTTTAGCTATTGTGAGCTATATAACACTCTGTTACTAACTATATTCACACACTGCACAATAGAACTAAAAAGCATTTTAATTTTTAAATCTTCCTTTGCTTTAACATGGCATAAAATTTTTATGACTTAATTATAAAATGTATTGCTGATTTCTGTTTTTGCTTGTTTTCTGTTCATTCCTACAGACACATTTCCTTTTTTATTGTATATATTTAAGGTATATAAACATGATATTTTGATACACACAGTGAAATGATTACCACACTCAAGCAAATTAACACATCCATCAACTCAGTTACTTTTTTTGTTTTTGGTAAAAGCACCTGAAATCTCTCCTAGCAAATGTCTAGTACACAGTATTATTAATTGTGATCCTCACACTGTACATTCTGATGGAGAAATTATATTAGGTTCCACAAAACCTTACAGAACAACAAGTTGCATTTATTATATACTTCTGAATCTTCCTGGCTGTTATGGGTTGTAATATCATTAATTCCATTATCTGCACTCATTAGCATTTTATGGTTTTCAAGTGGACATGACAAAAATGATGACTCTAACAAGAATTAAGAGAAGTTGGGCTTATTCTGTTAAGAATTCTAACATGATTTTCCTGCTTGGTATATAGGAATTTGTTAAACCAACATATTTAGAATTATGATGCAAATGTTGATAGTGTCTGAATAACGATCTTGATCTTTTCAAGTGAAAAATATCTGAGTTTCAGGAAATGTATATACCCAGTATATATGTTTCTTTTTATATGTGTCCCATTATTTAAATAGGTGTATATATCTGTGTGTTGTATTTTAACAGCTAAATTTTTTAAGACTTCATATGCCAATCATTTGTTACCTAATAATATTTATGATAACTTAATGTTTTGTTTATGTTTTTCGAAGTTTGATTGTTTAGTTTTAGACTCATATCTGTATCTCAAAAAGCTAGATTTTTGGCCCTCTGGCAGTTTTTTCTGTGCTACTTTTCTCCCTTAATATTTTTCCCCAAGGCTCCCAGAATCCATGCTTCCTTACAATGCTAATGTCGACTCTTTGAGTCGATAGTTAACATTGCTCTGAAATGATAGCCAGTTTGTGGCCAGCAGCTCATCTATAAAATCAGAGCATGGGACATTTAAATTGAAATTGTCATCTAGCCCTTGATTTGAATTATTTAATTGATAGTGCTAGCAAACTCACACAAATGAAAAAAGAGGGTATCAGGGCATTTTTAATAAAGATACAAGTATTGCTCAGGACATCCAAGTGCAGGGATATGGGCAGACCTCTGGTAGGATCGGAACCAGGAAAGGGAAACGCAGTCAGGGAGGAGTATCAGCCCTTCTCCCCAACCTATTCCACCCTCTTTCTCCCTCCTCTCCCCTGCCCTTCTCTCCTTCCTCCTCTCCCTTTTCCCATCTGTCTCCCGCACCTGGGCCCGCCTGTGTTGTGTGTGTGTGTGTTGGTCGTACATACATTCTGTAGACCAGGGTCCTCTGCTTCTCTGTGCCCCCCACACACGTCCAGGCAGGCACCAAGTGGAAGCAGATACTAGAAGTGGATAATAGTTCTGGGATCTGGTTTCTTATGGGAAAAATGTACCAAGCTCACTTGGGCCAGGTATTAGTCTGCGGCTCTGTAAATTCCAGCCAGAGAAGCAGGGGGAGGACCATGTTGCTGGGAGGGCTGTAGGCGTGGGCAGGGTGAGCGGGGGAAGCAGTTCTCAGAAACGGGGTGTTGAGGACTGTGGCAGTGTCTCACAAGGTGTCTGTTGTTTCTCAGTGCCTTCTTCAGTAGCCCTCCCCTTCAGTTTTGCCTGTCATGATTTCACTGACCCACAGTCAACCATGGTCCAAAAATAGCGAATCAGAAATTACAGAAATAAAAATAAAAATTCATAAGCTTTAAATTGCATGCCATTCTGAGCATTGTAATAATTGCTCTATTTTATTATTATTGTTAGTCTTTTATTGTGTCTGATTAATACATTAAACTTTATCATGTATGTGTAGGAAAAAAACGTAATTAGGGTTTGGGACTATATGTGGTTTTTAGGCACCCACTGAGGAACTTATATAGGAAAAATTGTAGTATATACAGGGTTTGCTACTATCTGTGGTTTCAGGCTCCCACTAGGGGTCTTGGAACATATTCCCCACAGATAAGGGGGGACTATTGTAATACTATTTGCTAAAATGTCATCTTTGCAAAAAAAAAAAGAAAAACAAATCTATACTTTTAACTGCCTAGAGGTGGGACCTTTGTACCACAAATCTGAAGCTTGGTAAGTTTAAGATCAGCCTACCCTATTGGGTTGCTGTTGCCTTAATTCTCATATGAGGATCGAGCCACTTAGAAAAGCTACGAGTGGGAATAACTTAAGCTACACCATTTGCATATTGGGCAAGGAGACCAAGGAGGAGCAGCCACAGTCCACTGCCTTTCCTTTATAGTCCCATATTGCAGAGTCTTCCTTGGTTCACTGTTTGGAGATGATCTGGTCCCACTGATTTGAGATATGGTCCAGCATGTTATGGCAGAGTTAGAAGCTGAGGCTGAGCCTTGAACAGACTGTTTTATGATGATTACCAAACCTCGTCAGTTCTCTCACTCCTAATTCTCTTTGAGTATACTAATGTTAGGATCTGAACATATTAAGATTTTTCAACTAAATGTGTAAGTATGTCTAGGAGTAGTTAGATGTAGTTAAAGGCAGAATTTATCAGTATGTCAGAAACGCTAATGTTTATTCATTTATATTACCCTTATTTCCAAAAATAATTTGACATCTTACAAAAATTGATAAAGTTTAAGGCAGAGAGATAGTAAGTATAGTAAGAAGCCTAAGGGCCCATCCCTTGCTCAGCAGCCAAAGTGAAGAAAAACCCCAACAGCATGACTCATAACACACAAGGTTTTGTTTGTTTTTTGTAACT
This sequence comes from Microcebus murinus, assembly GCF_040939455.1. Taxonomy (NCBI): domain Eukaryota; kingdom Metazoa; phylum Chordata; class Mammalia; order Primates; family Cheirogaleidae; genus Microcebus; species Microcebus murinus. The sequence goes on from NC_134126.1 coordinate 34,484,929, forward strand.
TGCTCAGGACTTCCACAGTCATCCCAGGAAATGGGGCCGATGTTGGGGATCCACAGATGATTTTGTCGCCCCAAGAGCGCACACTGGTGGAGGTGCCTCGTGGAGGCGCAAGGGTCTTCGTTTTGGGAAACAGGAATCTGGTTTTCTTCACTTGGTCTCTTCTGTGCAGTTCCTATTTGAAATGCTCAGTCTCACTAACACCTCTCTCAAAGAAGCTTAGCTACCTAGCCACTGAATCTCATTAAAAAAAACCAATGGCTTCTCCTGGAAATAGAATACACTATCCTCTGTCTACTGTAAAGCTTGTTGAGCTAGAAGAGGAGCATCACTTTCTCATGTTAGAACTGGCCTTAGTTATACCTGAAAAGGAGCCAAGTTCTGGGTATCATCTTCTATTCGATTCTTTCAGTAACCAAAATCTCTTAAAAGATTTGCCACGTGATAAATTTAATTACCTAAAAGCAAGATACTATAGAAACCATTGGGATTTTTAATCGAGATAGTTTTCATGTTCTTACTGCTGTTTTCTAAACCTCAATTTTTATAGAGTTGAAATCGTATAAAAGCCTCGGCAAACCTGGGGAAGACAAGTTTCTTGACGACAGCGAGGCTGTCTGTGTGAGGCTGTTGTGTTGCATGATTCGTGTAAAACTTCAGCAATCCAGAGTGGAAACTATTATCCCCATTTTTCAGATTTAGAAACTGGGGAGCAGAGAGATTGAGAAATGTGGCTAAAGTCCCATGGGTCATAAATAGCATAGTAGAAATTCAAAAACAGGCAGATGATTCTAGAACTTAAGTACCTAACCATTGTCATATGGGAGTAGTTGTGGAGAAGGGTATGAATTTACAGCCAAACAAAACTTAACTTTGAGAAAGGCACTAGCATTTAGCATTGAGCAAAACAAAACATTGCTAAGACTCAGTTTCTGCATTTGTATAATGGTATAACAATACATGTCGGTTTTTTTATAATGCGGTAGGCATTATGGATAATGTATATCTTAATAAAATATCTGCTACATAATAGGTACTCAATAATAGGTGGCTGTTCATTTATATGGACAGTGTACATACATCTTGAGTTCTGGGTCTTTTTTAGCAAAGGCACCATCTGACTTTCTCCTCTCTTGGTAGTTACCGTCCAGAGTCACTAATAATCCTCTAGTTATTAAAGCAGTGGGGACGCCTAAGAGTATCTTTCTTCATTCTAAGATGACTATAGATCCCAGTATATTATTAGAAAAGAAATATATAGTTTTGTACCAAGAAATCCCTTATTTATAAGTTTATAAAACTTTGTGTCATTTTATTGTCAGTAAAATTAAGTAAAGAATGTGATCTTGACTCATCCCATCCTAGTCCCTTCAGTTATCCAATTGGATATTGGATATAATATCCTTTATATACCTAAGGGTATATAAAGAATTTCCCATTTCCAGTTTTCAGCCAGAATTGTCAGCAAGATACTTTATTTTCAAAAGGTGAAAATAGGATTATTATAATTTGAATTCCAAGAATGTGTTTTAAAGTAAGAAGGTAAAATGTTATAATCTGGGTGCTGTAGAAGACAAGATCTAAATGTATCCTGTTTCGAGCCTTTGTTCCATTATTTAGCTTATTTTGGAAAAGATTATGAGTCTATGGTCCACCTCTAGCAAATAGCGATTTGTGTGCTGGTCTGCTAATTACTGTGGTTACTTCCCGTTTTGTTGATGGGGCTTAAATAAATGTCAGGGGTACAGCCATGGAGATCTCCCAATTAGGCATCGAATTTGTAACACGCAGCCCTTTTCCCTTTTGTGTGAAGATGACAGTTCCAACAGCAGCCCCGGCCTAACAGGACTCCAGGGAGAGGATCCTCCGCTGGTTTTATTGAGAGCGGGGCCGGTCGGGTCCAGTGAGAATACTGCCACCGGCCACGGCGCAGAGCACTTTTAAATCCCTCCTGTGCACTCACCTTCTTCCACGGTTTTTATTTTAGAATACTGAAGAGTTAGTGAGCAATATTTAGATCATTAAGTCTATCATCTGAAATTATATCTAAAAACATTTCCTTGTAAACATTTATTAGAATTTTCTAAGCATAAAACATCTCTTTAAGATGAAAAATTTATATATATATATCTAAAATACTGCTCCATTTTTAATGCCATCAGCCATTCTTGGTTTAGTCCAGCAATGACAACGTGTCTGTCTGCGTGAGACACACAGACGCCTCAGCTGTGCTAGTGAGCAAGCACGAGAGCTGAGCTGTGTCGCGAGTCAGCACTAACAGATGGATGGCCCTAAGCAAGGCACAGTCACGGCAACAAAACCTGGTGAAAGTGGAGGATTGAAGCTTTTTGTTGTTAAGCCCTATTAAAACCCTGGCACACATATCACTTTTAACTATTACATGTCCAGGACAAATAGCAGTCTATGTATATTTTCAACCTATCCAATTAATTATATAAAAGCAGCATGGTAAAATATAAATGCAAAGTTATTTTTCATTTGTACAGTTTTATGAAGCAGTGTGGTGTGCCTGTTGATAAATACACTCAGAATGTATTCAAGACTTACCCAAATACAGCGTTTACTGTGGAGATATGTTTAATAGTTGTAATTTCTATTAATGAGACCAAGCACTATTAAACTGGGAGACATTCTCATTTTTAATGTAGTCACATGCAGACTGATAGTTTGAGATACAAATATTTATCTTTTGAATGCACAAATAAGGTGTCTTCACCATAAAATAGGATCTATGTGATTTTCCATTTTTATCCATTATGCAAGGTAATATGCACACTTAAAAAATGAAACTGCTGTCTTTTTATATTTAACGGCTTATAAATCAGATTCTCATGGATTTGTGGAATTATAGCACAACAGCTATGAGTTCATTTTGTAATTGATGAGTAATATATTTTCATCTTTCAAAATATGTGCAGAAGTTATATATGCTTTTTTGCATGCAGAGACTTGTAAGGAAGGAAGGCGTTTCAAAGGCTTGCTTTGGTTGAATAGGGACCTAAGAGAAATTCCAGTATGTTGGTATCTTTGAAAACATATGCGCAATCACATAGTTTGTCTTACAGATAATAAATCTCATATTTTAAAATGCAGATGAAATTAAGTTTCTGTGAAACTTAAAAGATAACTTAGATTCTCTTAAATTACTTGGGATATCTACTAGGATGTGGTTTATAGTATTGTACTATGACACTTGCCTTCATAGGAATTCACTGAACTCCGGTGATAAAATGAATGTAATTCAAGGTTGTGTTTCTTGCTCAGGTGACACAATGGATTTCAGAAAATGGTGCACTTGTTAGGATCTCTGTAAAAATTACAGTCCATTGAATAGTTTGCTTTATTGGTCAGGAGAGAAATGGCATATCATTGTTTACAGAGGGAAGTAGCCACTTGCTTTTGACCAAGAAAAAGTGATTATAAACCAAAAGATGAGAAATATAATTGTGACCTGGGTGGGGGCAAGATAATTGGAAAAAAATATTTTATAAATTAAATTTTCCAAAATAATGCAAATAAGTTTAGCCAAATTATGATAAAACAATATTAATTGTATATTTTTAGCACTCCATTTAATTTGGCTCAATATTTAGAATGCTATTATCAAGCTCAAATGTTAGATTAACGTGATCAGGTAATCTTAGAAGGTTTCAAATGATAAAACTCTTTTGAAATAAGTGAGTATACTTTTAACAGATGCTTACAAAATATTTTGCCTAAATGAAAACACATTTTAGTAGTCTCCATCCCAATGTCTTTCCTGTAGATTGTATTTAGTCTAGTTTATATTAATGTAAATTTATAAAATTGATCTTTTGAGTACACTTTGAAAGAGTTATTTTCTTTTATTCCTCTATCAAAATAATAATTTCCAACATGTCAAATTTGATTATAGTTAAGTGTTTTTATCATTGTGGATTACAATAGTGCCCTCTAGTGGGCATGATGTAGCACTTTCCTTAAGATAACGCAAAACAAAACTTAGAGCACCTTCCAGAGTAGTCTTTTAGAAACACGGTAGAATATACATGGAGATGTTTATATTGTCATAACATTATTCAGGAATATCCTATTAAAGGAATAATTTGAGACCAAATCCTTCCAGTAACTAGCTGGGACTTCATTTTTAAAATGTTTAGCTTTGCTGAACAATACTTAGTATATTAAAAAAGATATAGTGGAAGATAATCATACTTATGCAAACATGTTCAGTATGTATTTTGAGATATCTTAAAGCTGAAATATATCCTTTTAATGTTATACTCTGTCATTTATTACAAACTCTTGAGACAAAAACAAAGGTACTCGATTTTTTCCATTTAGTAAAGGTAATGAATATTACCACTATAGACATCAATAATCACATCACCAATATTTTTCCTCACTGTTTTCTGCCCTGTTTAACTTTGTAAGAGTTTTTCCTGTTACCTTTTTAATTTGTAAGGGTTTTTGGTTAAATTAACAACAGTTCTTTATTCCAAAAGTACCTAATTTTTGTAGACAGATTATTTTTTTTCCCCAGGATAAAGAAATGGCAATTTTCCTCTGGTTGTGTGTATAGAACAGCTTTTAAACTTTGTCAGAGGTCAGTGTTGGTGTTGATGAAAGGAAAAGACAGTCCTTTTCTTTGTAGGGTCTACTTCTGCCTACTAGTATCCCCCAAGAGAAAGAAATTGCCAGAAATGTCCTAGAAGTATGACTGTAGGAATATAATAGAATCTTATTATAATTTGGGCTGGGTTTATATCTACTACACAGTGTTATATTTCCTAATATGTATGTAACACAAAATACTAGAATACATAAATATCTTAAGTTGGGCTGTTCCTCCACACCAGCTACAAAATAGGGTCACTGTGTTTGTCAGCCTTCTCTGGAAGTTCTTTATGGTTTTTCTAATGTTCGAGTATGATACTGGTTATTTCAAAGAAGTCTGTTCCTTGTTTGCCTTTTGCCTGTGTAAGTGTCTTTGACATTTGTGACAAATGCTTTTGAAACCTAGTATTATTTGATTCTGAGATCAAAATATAATTGCAATTTCTGTTTAGATTCTTGCTAGACCCAACACATAAAAGCATTTTAAGACTCCATACCTATGTATACCATTCCACACATATACATGTTTATGCTCATTACATATTAATATGGTAAATCTTAGAAATGAAATACAGCTATAATTATCCTTAGTTGTATACTTTTTGAAAACAATTTATTAAGGTGATTGGAAATAATATAGTTCTGTTAATGCTGACTTTTTAATTATTTATATCAGCTAGAAAAGTCATGTTCAAATTGCTTAATGAAGGGAACCAAATTCTTTGCTTTAGTGAAAATACAGTTGACTTCATGTATTAAGAAACCTTTTTAAATGTTGAAATATTGAAACCCTGTCAACAAAAGTGAAATTGCAAATAGCTTGCCATTTATCAAAGGGTTGCTGACTTATTTTGCTTCGAAAATACTATTTGATAGTCTTATAAAACCTTCTTATATTTACACTGATCAATAATCTCTCAGTCCTGAAAAGGTACTTCATGATCTCTGGTAAAATTTACATTTTTAAATATTGAAGACCAGAAAGAATAATGAAACAATGTATTTTAAATATAGTTAATACTTTTAAGCCAACTTTAAGGACTGTTCATATACCAAGTAATTAACAGTTCACAACCATATTGCATATAAACACAGGTGAATCATGAGACCTCATGTGAGCACATGGCCTTCTTTCCATCTTTTAACACATTTCAGAGAGAGAGTCTTTTTTAAATTTTTTTATTTCAGCATATTATTGGGGTACACATATTGCCCTTCAGAGATTCAAGCGTGTCCATTCCCCAGGTGGTGCCACCACACCCATTATGTGTGAATATACCCATCCCCTCCTCCCCTTCCCACCTGCCCGACGCCTGATGAATGTTATATGTGCTCTTAGGTGTTGATCAGTTAAAACGAATTTGCTGGTGAGTACATGTGGTGCTTGTTTTTCCATTCTTGGGATACTTAGTAGAATGGGTTCCAGCTCTATCCAGCATAATATAAGAGGTGCCAGATCACCATTAATTTTTTTGTGTGTGTGGCCGAGTAGAACTCCATGGTATACATATACCACATTTCATTAATACTCATGGATTGATGGCCACTTGGATTGTTTGAACATCTTTGCAATTGTGCTGCTATAAACATTCTAGGGCAGATGTCTTTTTTATAGAGTGTCTTTTGTTCTGTTGGGTAGATGCCCAGTAGTGGGATTGCTGGATCAAATGATGGTTCTACTCGTAGCTCTTTGAGGTATCTCCATATTACTTTCCACAGAGGTGGTACTAGTTTGCAGTCCCAACAGCAGTGTAAGAGTGTTCCTGTCTCTCCGCATCCACAACATTTATTGTTTTGGGAGTTCTTGATAAAGACCAGTCTCACTGGAGATAAGTAATATCTCAGTATGGTTTTGATTTGCATTTTCCTGGTGATTAGAGATGTTGAGCATGTTTTCATATGTTTGTTAGTCAGTAGTCTATCTGTTGATAACTAGAATCTATATAGAACTCAGGAAAATCAGCAAGAAAAAAAATCAAACAACCCTATCAAAAAGTGGGCAAAGGACATAAACAGAATCTTTTCAGAAGGAGACAGTCTTGTAGAATGCCTGGTAGAGTATTGCCGTTGGATGGGTTTTTATATAGTCTCCGATTAATAATGGAAAAATGAATTCTAACGTACTATGTTTCTGGAATGATTTTGAAACAGTATTTTGCCAAACTAAACTTCCTAATTTGTGTTCAGGAAAAAGGCTCTGTAAACGGGTCGGTTCTTTAATGTGTGGGTTTTAGTCAAGTTTTAGAACAGACCTCAACTTAATATTCATTAATTTTCCATTAATGCATTTAGTGGTGTGATGTGGACAGAACAGCCCGACCGTAGTGGAGCCTCTGTGCGCCTACTGTGTGCTGGTTTACACCTTTTGTACCTCCTCTCGACACATGCTGTGTGTGAGGGCTTTTGAGCTGTAATTTTCAAGATCACTTATCTCTCTCTCTCCTACCAAGAACTGTCATTTACAAATTCAGAGAGATTTTACTTCACTGACCTTGATATTCACTCCTCCTCTTCACTTCTAAGCCATCACCCTGGTCCCTGGTAGCCCCAGCGTGGGAGTGTAAAGGCCCTTAGCGGTGGTTGACCTTTGCTTGGTATCAGCGTAGCATCCGGTGCTCTGCGAACTTGAGCGAGCAGCTCTCCTGACCTCTCTGATCCTTTCAGCCTTCAGATCTGTAAAACTACGAAAATTGCGTCCACCTCCAAAGAGTTATTGTGGAGATTAGGGTTAGCGTAGCGACAGTATTTGTTTCTCCAACACTCACTACAAATTTCATAAATCTTAGTAATGTTTCTGTTCTATCAACTGCAACAACCTACTGCAAAACATTAATGAGTGACCACTATGTGTTAGGGCCAGAATGAATTGGACTGCTTGGTGGTATTCTTCAGTTCTTGGATGCTCTGTTCGGTTTTTTTCTTGTTGACTTTTTTTTCTTTTCATTTTCCTTGTTCTCTTTTCTCTGCGTGTGTAAGTTTGGATAATTTCTATTGACCTATCTTGACGTTCACTGATTCTTTCCTTAGTCTGCTGATGAGTCCATTTAAGAATTCTTCATCGATGCCATATTTTTTTTATTTCTATCATTTTGTACTTTTGTTTTTTAAAAAAATAGATTCCATTTCTCTGCTGTCATCCCATCTATTCCTGCATCTTGTCCATCTTTTTCGTGTCTTATAATTCTTAATTGAATGCTTACGCACAGGTAGAAAGAGTTAAATAGTATTTACACCTGGAAATGGGCGAGGCTTTTATGCTGTAATGCTGGCAGTGTAAGAGACCGAGTCCATCGGAAATTGAACTGGATTTGGGTTTTGTTGTTGATCCGTTGCCCGCAGTGGGCTGCTGGTACTTTGTGCTAAGGGTGGAGAGCTCGTGATGGAGGTGCTGGAAGGCCTTCTCGGTGTCCCTGCGTCACCTGGAGCCATCAGCAGGCAGTCCCAGGGTACCCGAGCTATGCGGGAAGGCTGGTCTCTCGCTCCCCACGCTAGGAGTGAGCTCCTCTTGCTAGTAATGTGGTCTCCGCCCTGTGGGCTTTCTGTGCTCTGCTCCAGCTTGTCCTGGGCAGGCACGGTGTCCCTGTGCCTCGGTGTGGGCTTTCTTCACAGCACAGAAACTTCTTTATATCGTGATTGGTCTTGGGTGAGTGAGGGTTACCTGTCCCTCCTTAGCGGTGGTTGACCTTTGCTTGGTATCAGCATAGCATCCTGTGCTCAAGGTCTCCTGTTTTTCCCTAGAGCAGAGACAGGTTCTACTTCTGCATTTCCCTAGCCATCTTGGGAGGGAGGGAGGGAGTAGTTCAAGGCTTTTATTTTATGTAAATGAATATTCTCGAAAAGTAAGTAGGGCTTCATGCCTGTCCCTATGCAGCAGCCTGTCACAAGCCTGAACCAGCAAGAGAAGCTCTTCTCGGTCTCCTGTCTTGCCCTGGACAGCAGGGGTGTCTGAATTAGGAAATAAATTTACAGGAATTTATATGTGGAAAAGAGCTCACAAGTGCAAGCTCACCTTGGCTCTGAGAATCCCAGCTGTTCCAAGCTGACATGTTAGTCCACACTTGGTCTTTAAGACTGTATCAAAATTGTAGCAGATTTCTTCTTACCTGCTTACGTGGCAGCTGCCTCTTTCCTTGTGCTTCGCCAAGGGTGAAGCTGATCCTGTCTCTCATCTCTCCTTGGAGGGGCTTGTAATGTATGAAACTTACTGTACTTGGTTGCCTTGCAACTCAGCTCTCTGATAGGTTCAAGAAAAATTACGATTCTTTTAGATTACCCAGCTTTCACTCGTTGTTAAGGTGGAAGTGACATTCTCTTGCAGCTCTCTGCATTCTGAATGGCATGGAGTAGAAGCAAAGCGAATTAAAAGGTATGATTCTTGGTCTCAAGGACTTGGTAAGATAGGAATGCACTTAAGATGGAAGAGTGTCTCTGTAAGGGAGCACGTATCAGCTGGAGCTGCGTGCTGGAGAATGAAGTGAGCAAAGGTGACAGGGAACACGTAGTCACTGGGGACTGTCCTTGGGTGTGGCAGGGCCGCTTCAGCGTCCTCCCTGCTGGCCGTGTCACACGTGCTCACCCACTCAGGGAACACCTGTAATCCCAGCACTCAGAAATTTCTGTGCCTTCTCGTTTGATCCCAGAATTTACCATTGTTTATAGTATATAATTACAATTCTATATTGTTAACATTATTAGTCTGTTGACTAGACCGACTTTTCCATTAGGAATATTACAGTTTAATATCACCTTAATTATGATCAGTATTAATGGTCATTTATGTGAGTTTTCATCTAGGATCAAAAAGTTTAAATTTGATTATGTTCATACAATGTGCAATAAGAAGTTTTTATCTATAACTTATCATATCTAATATTTTGGCATTTTTTACCCTATATTTTCTAAATGTCCTGAACAGAAGGACTGTCTTTTCCATTTCTTTGGTATATCTCACGGCACAGAAGGCAGCCGCATGCAATACAGGAGTAGACGGTGTTGCAGAGAAGAGACAGGAAGCACCGAAGGAAAGATGATACGTGGCTTCCACCTTTTTTTCAGGGAGTGTACGATGGCAGCTGCCTGCAGGTTCTCAATAAGTGTTTTGACTAAATGTCTTTCTGCTGCTCTTCATGGCTTGGACCTGCAAGTCCAGGTCTGTGCCTTGCCTCCCTCCCCTCCCCACTTTCCTGCCGGGTCTCTGGTCTCCCCAGGAATCAATTCCAGTCTTTTGCCTTCTTAGTCTGTGTCTGCCATCTAGTGATCAGAAGGGTAACTGCAAGTTTTGATGGACTCTTCACAAATGCTGTGCGTGACACAGGTTCTGTTCCACAGTGCAACGGCAGTGACCTTTCCTTTCCGTGTGCCTGCCCCGGTGGGGCCAGTACGGTGACCTCTTGTCTGCTCAGTGCCTACTAACCCTTGAGAGCCCAAGTCCAGCATCTTTCCGGGAAAGCTTCCCTTGATCTTCCAGATGGGGTCAGCTTCTGAGTATTTTCTTAGCAATTGTAGCTTAGTACAGGTTAGTTACAGTTGTAGTTGTCATGCTTGTTGTATTAATACTCAATTCATGTCTCATTTACTATGAGGATTCCTCTTCTTGGTCATCGTGCCCTGGCATGTAGCCCAGTGCCTGGCATGGGGAAGGCATTTCTTTAATCTTTGTCGAATGAATGAAATACTCTTCTGCTTCTTATATTAATTTTTTAAAGTATTTTTTCTTTGAACTATGTATTTTCTTATCAGTTGATTAATTCATTTAGTAAGTATTCAACAGAAACTACCTACTACATATATATATTCAGAAAACATTTCTTCTTATTCTGAAGAATAATTTTACATTAAAGAGTAAAATTATGACTCTTATGTTTTATTTAGCTCATTAATTAGCAAGAGAACCAGTAAGGTGTGGTACAAAGGACAATCCAAAGAACAGAAACTTAGATGATCAGGAATATTGAAATGTATACGCTAACAAATATAAAACCAAGATCCACACTATAATAATTATTACATCTCCACTGGGCAAAATTTACTTGAATCTCTATAGATACAAAAAACATAAGCCAGGTGCAGTGGCTATGCCTGTAATCCCAGCACTTTTAGCAGCCAAGGTGGGAGGATCACTTGAGTCCAGGGATTTGAGACCAGCCTGGGCAACATAGACTTCATCTCTACAAAAAACAAATTTAAAAAAAATTAGCTGGTTTGGAGGTGCACAGCTGTAGTCCCAGCTACTGGGGAGCCTGAGGCAAGAGGATCCCATGAGTCCAGGAATTCAAGGTGATAGTGAGCTGTGATCCAAGTCACTGTGCTGTAGGCTAGGTGGCAGAGTGAGATCCTATCTCTTAAAAAAAAAAAGCATTTGCATTACCATCAGTCCTCTAAAAATTAACTTCAGTCTGTATAAAGCCGTAAAATAGAGCTCATGAATTATAGACCTGCATAGTATCAGAAAATCCTGGAACAGAATGCTAGTCAACACCCAACATTCCTTTGAAATGGGCACAAAATGACTGCTGTCCTTTCAAAGTCTTTTACAATTTTCCTGACACTCTTCCTCTCTTGTGAGCATACTAATTTCAAAGATTATTTGTGATCACAAAAGGAAGGCTGTTCTCATGAGATTTGGCCTGATTATTTACACCATATTCAGTCCAGTGTTTGTATTTTATTCATCACTTTGAGGAGCTAGTAAGTATTGAGTTAAATATTATCTGATTTCCTCCCATTCTTCCTGCCCCCGTTTGTCAAGTTATAACATTAAGCCACCCGGATTGCATATTTATTTTTTAAATGTTCCTTATAGAATCCCGTTGCTCCTCTATTAATAAAACTTACTGCAGAGACTTATTTTAAACTGCTAACACCAATTTCTCTTCCTAGGCCCGCTTAAAAAGACCTCTTAAGAGCCTCGATGGTGCTCTGGACAACGAGGATGACGAGGACAGTGAACGAGCAAGCAGGTGCGTGGGGGGCTCACTGGCAGGATTTTAGGGCATTGGGGACATTTCAAAGAATGAGCCCCCGGGACTCCGGGCTTTTGCTTCCTTGCAAGGTTCATCACCACAAGGGACCAGTGCTCCTTGGAATGTCGTGGGGACATCTCGGGACGGGAAAGCAGTGAGGGGTACAGAGATACCTGGGACAGTGTCGAAGGGAAACAGAAGCCCCCAAGTTAGGCTCTGCCCCTCATGCTCAAGAGGGGAAGGTGGGATGTCAGGAGCAGTGATGAGAGTCGGCTGAAACAGACTGAATTGGGGGGTGGGGGAATTTAGTCTTTGGTGATAACAGAAGAGGAATATTTAGTACAGTGTTAATTTTAAGATAAGGGAAATAATACATGTTTAGCTTTTTAACAATTTTAAGATATATGGGGATGACAAATTGGATTTTTTCCTCTGTTAAGTATTTCTCTACATAGAGGAATGTGCATTCTCTTCTAATATAAGTGAATAAAGAAAAGAGAAACCATATAAAATATTGAAAGTGAACCTGGGCTGTAGCAAACTTTCCAAGTGTTCCATCTAATATTCCTAAAGTAATAGTCTTAATTCTGTGGGATTTGGGACTGTGTTAAAAGCCCTACTTCCAACTTCAGATTGATGAAGTATAGTACACTTTTTACATGTACTTAAAATTTCCAGTAATCAAATTGATATATACATCACTTTAAAGAATTCAATGAACCAGTTATCAATTTTGTCCTTGTTCCAATGAAACACCCCTTTGGTTTCAGAGTTCTCACTAACAATGTGAGTGGTGACCTACCACTGACACGCAGCTGCGCGGTCAGGTGTCTGCCACTGTGTGTGTTTTCAGGGTTTCTTTGGAAGACGGCGAAGAAGCTTCTGCCTATTTCTATGAAAGTGACGACTCCGTCGAAACCAGAGTGAAGACGCCGTACTCGGGCGAGATGGACTTGCTGGGAGAGATCCTGGATACCCTGAGCACACACAGCTCGGATCAGGGGAAGCTGGCAGCTGCGAGAAGCTTGGACTTTTTTAGATCCATGGATGATATTGATTACAAACCTACGGTTAGTTGATTTTTTGACTTAAAAGAAAACACTCTTGTCCTTGCTGTGATTTCCTGATCTTATACTCTTGGGGGAAGTATTTAACCTCGAAATAGTTAATCACTAAGAATTATTTCCAGTAATAAAATCCCAATATTTCCCCTTTCACTTACCTAGTTCTGGTGGTTGATGTCAGTTGAAATTCTTTGGTCAAGTAGAAATGTTTTCTTGCAGTTTAGTTTTACTGTCGTCTTCTATGGGCAAATTTTTAAAGGAAAAAAAAGTGGAACCCTTTCACATTTATTTCCTGGGTTTAAAAATATTTTTAACATAAGTATTCATTCAGGTCGTTTTTTTCCATTTTATTACTTCAAAAATGAATATTTTAAACACATTGAATTAAATGCCTTAAAAAGAGGAAACACAGAAGTCTGAGCAATGGCAACCCCGTTCTGATCGGCAGAGACTCCGGAACTTGACGTTAGTGACATGATCTCATTTGAATTTGACGGGTGACCAGTACAAGGACATGGAAGCCAGTGTCCCTCCCGGTTAACAGAGCTATTGGGGGTGTTCACTAAACCCTCAATGCTTCATTCCCTGTGGGAGGAACTTCAGGTTCCTAGCCTTGAAAGACCCTGACTGCACAGTGAGGGAAAAACATCACTAAATTACTCCTATTAACAGTTTTCTGGATGTGTTGTTCCTCCTTGCAGAATAAGTCCAACGCCCCCAGCGAGAGCAACCTGGCCCTGCTGGGCGGCGGCTCTGGCGACCAGGCCGAGTGGCACCTGGGCCAGGACGACTGCGCCCTTCACGGCCGGCACCTGCCCCCGTCCCCCCGAAAGCGGGTGTCCTCCAGTGGGCCGGCCGAGTCCCTCTTCATCCTGCAGGAGGAGAGCAGCGAGAAGCCGCCCAGTGCGGACGCGGGGAGTGGCCCTGCCGGGGCGGCGTCGGGAGTGGATTTCCACCTCGAGGCCCCTGGAGGTTCCTCGACTGATGAAGGAAAGATAGAAGAGGAGGAAACACTAAGCCAGACCTCCGACGATCCACTCTTACCCTGCCCCGGGCGGCATCCGTCAACTTTTGTTCCGTGGGAAAAAGAAGCCCAAGAGCCTCTGGCAGCCCCCGGACTGCTGCACGAGGTCGTGTCGCTGTGCCACATGGCGTCCGACTTCCAGCAGAGCCTGAACGTTTCAGAGGAAAGCACGAGTGGAAACCAAGCCTGAGTCTCACATCCCAGCTTCTGCGGAGACGTTTCAGGATTCCCTGTGATCCGAACAATAAACAGAATTATTTGTAGGAATGACACCTCTTACTACTATTTAATTTTTTTTCCATTGGGAACAAATGTTTCCCCCACTTGTTCATTTCATGGATATGTTATCCATTGATTTTTAAATACGAAGCAGATTATTCTACTGTGCTCTTTAAATCAGGTACTAGTCTGTATGTACATGTATTGAACATATGATCTCCTAGTATTTGGTGCTTACTGCCATTCATTCTATTTAAACTACGTATGCATATATAAGCCATGCACCTAACCAGTCGCTACTGCACTAACCTGGTTGAGCATGAACTGATCAAAACTAGCCTGAAACTGATGAAACTGTTAACCCACTAATTGCCTTAATCTTGAAGCTGTGCTAAGCATACTTAACATAATTTATGAAATTACACGTGAAGTCTGAAGGATGAGTTATTGGTGTTTGGAGCAATAATGACTTTCTATTCATCAAATCAAGGTCAAAATTCATTTTTTTCAAGATTAAGTATTTCTACAAAAGAGCTTTTTAATTTACTTATAAAGGTATACATTTACCTTGTATTCAGTGAAATATATGAAGTGCTGAATTATAATGTGAAGTAATGACTTGTGTTTACAGGTGAGACGCTTTAAGCATTTCCCGGTCTCTCTGTCTGCCTCTGCTGTCCAGGGATCTACCCTACGAAAGCCAAACGCAACAAACTGTCCTGGCAAAGATTTTCCTTTTTTTTTCTTCAACTAATAATTCTCTGTCAAAATGTTTCATATCATTATCTCAAATTTACCTTTTAAAAATAATTCATAGGAAAATGACAAAGATAGTGCATAGAGTTCCCACACATCACTGTTGTTTCTCTGTTATCATCACTGTGCATTAGTGTGGACATTTGTCACAACCAATGAGCCAGTATTGACGATAGTTCATACCTGGGTCACAGTCTGTTGTTCCCTGGTGGCTGTTTTCTGTCCCTAGATCCCATCCAGGGGTGCCTTAAGTTGTCCTGTTGCCTTGGGCTCCTCTTGGCGGTGGCAGCTTCTCAGACTGTCCTGGATTCTAGTGGCAGTTGAGGCCGTCAGATGCTGTGTAGGGTCCCCCTGTGGAGATTTTCTGGTACTTTCCTCAGGGTGAGACTGGGACTGTGGGTTTTGGGGAGGAGGATCACAGAGCAAAGTGCCGGGTATACCAGGTCATGTCAAAGGCACGTGCTGTCAACGTGACTGTGTGTGTTGGAGTGCCCGGTGACCCGGCTGAGTTGGGTTTCTGCACCTGAAGTTACTCTTCCTCCCTCCCTCCCTCTTCCATAAGGCAGTTTCCAGAAGGAAGTCGCTGTGATTCTCTGAGGAGCTATCCTCCCCTCCTTTAGGGCAGAGAAGCGTCTACATGAATTATTTGAAATTCTCCTGCATTGGAAATCTGTCTCTTCCTTTCAAATTCACTATAGTCTTTGGAATTCATCTGAGCGGGACTCAGGTACTGGTCACTTCATGATAGACTAGATTGACAGGTATGGTTAGGGAAAAAACAGTGATGTTATGGTTCATTTGTCATCAGTATGTTTGTTCAGCATGTCTACTGCATACACCCCCCCATCTGATTATTTTTTTAAAATTATCTTTTTGGAAAAGTTGAGAAGCCATCCAAGAAGCCCCAAAAAGACTGTATTCTAAAATATTTGCTGAAAGAATATAACTTCATTTAAAATCTTAGAAGGGGGTTTTGTTAAAAACATTACTTAAAAATATATATAGAGGTCAGTCTAAATACTTTAAAGAAAATGACCAAGTTTTTTTAAATCTACATTTCAAGATCTAAATGAATGTTTTGAGTTATTCATTCATGATTATGAAGAAAGATGAATCTTGTTTTCCTTACAAGGATAAAAATATATAAAGTAAAAAAAAAATCCTTATTTTAACACAGAAAACAAAGCTCTTGTTAAATTTTGCTTTTTATATGATCGTTACAAAATTCCAACTTACTTTACTGAAACATATAACAGAAGTAGCCCATATATCAAAAGAACTGTTTTGAAACAAGAAGGAAAAAAGGTTACTCTGGTTGTTAATCTGCTTGCCAAATAATCTTCATAATTTGTGAAAAGAATGTAAAGCAGCCTTTTAATATGAATTTGGAAATGAAGTGGGTTTTTTTTTATTTCAGAACTCACACTCTGGAGAATGAGATAACGTTGAGTAGCGTAGGCCAAATTTGAGTTTCAGTCCATTTACATAATAAATATCATGGCCTCAGAAATCTAAATTCTTTTTCTATCTTTGTCACCTCACAAGACGTTTGGCTGTAACACTGTTGTTCGAGGATATTTAGCCACTCAGATAACATGATTGTCTCAAGGTATTTTAAAGTGTTCTGTGCCTTATTTTAACATGCAAAATTTGCTGTTGTATTCCGTGTTAAAAACAAAAGCAGAAATAAACTCTCCATATTCTTCAAAAACAAAATCCAGAATACTAACTAGCAAGTATTGATAATTCAAGTCATTAAAATTTTGAGTGTTCGAAGACTTCTCTTAAATTAGACTTCCCAGTACTATGGTGGTCATAGTGAGAATGAAGTGAAATTTAGGGTGAGTTCTGAAATAAATGAAAGTGTTATCTTATTTTCTGCAATGCCCATATTTTCTACTGTAACTAAACCAAATATTTAAAAGCTCCTCTGCTGTTTGAAATTATTTTTCAAGGAAGCAATACCTGTTCTACAACAGAACTGTGTAAACTAATAAGACTTGTGGCTGTGGGACTGTAGTCTTTTATATGGCCCCAAAGCCGAGTCATGACTCTCACCCTTATCCTTCTGCCCCTAGCTGTTGCATTTTGGAGGGGACAAAGGAGTAGTGTGTAGATTAGGGGCTCTTGTTTTAAGTGGAAATGTTGCTAAGTGGTATATTTTGATAGCTACCCATTTTGGCACATCTTAGAACAGCACCAAATACAGCATGATTATTTTCTTGATTAAAAATTACTGGCTCCTTCATTTAGAAAATAGTTACTGACTTGTGTCACTCATATGCAAGGTGCAGTAACTGAGCACGAGGGGAAGTAAAATAATTGACACAGTCCTTGCTCTGAAGGAACCAATTAAAGGCAAAGGAATTGCCAATCTGTTAAAAATAGTAACAGCAGCAGCAACAGTATACTCTGCTTAGAAGTTGTTAGCCCAGGATTCTAACAGTGAAAAAAAAAGTTTATTTTTATGGCTGCTTAACTGTAAGCATACTCTAAGAATGGTACCATTTCTAACCTTATTAACTTTCTCAATTATTATGCTAAGTATAATGCTGCTAAGATATCCACTTTTAAAGGGCAGATTCAGATGCTCTGAGTGTTTTTGTTTATCTGAAAATCTACCAGATAACCAGACAGCACCCGGCTCTCTATAAGGGGATGAAGCTCCTTTCAGCGCATGTGGCCACTTCACCCAGCGTAGGAATAAAACTGAGGAGGTGGATGCACGTTGATCGGAATCCAGTTTTTACTATCTTTAATTTTGACAACAGCATTCTCTAGAAACTGCCTCTCCCTTTTAAGTTAAAACTGTCTATGGCAGTGCTGTTATTAGGGCTCTTTGTTAATATCCTATTACTAGGATCCAGGAATGATAATGAATTAGTTGTTTCTTAAATAAGGTGTAGAAGTAAACTCCTGATCAAGAGGAGAAAACTGAATATTCTCACAATCAGTAGACCTTCATTCTCTTCTAGAAAATTTGGATTTTCAGGACAAGATTTTGATGAATAAATTTTCTAATATGAATTCCATTTTGTTTGGTATGCATAAATGACCCAAACCTGAGAAGATATTTGTAAATCAGAATATTTAAGAATATAAAATGAATTCCCAAATCTAGTTTTCTCTGATCACTTCTCATTGTAAGAAATAGTTTCACAGACCCTGTGTCAGTACTGGTACGTTCTTCCCTATGTCCAGCCCAGTGATATTGTTAGTGTATGTTTCTTAAAGCTTATTTAAGAGGCAGAATGGTTTTGAGCAAACCAGTTAACCTTATGATTTGGTGAAGAAATAAAGAATTATGTACATTTAGAGGCATTTTATTTTGAAAATAATAGGATTTCGTGCAATATTTTTTCTTGCATCATTTAGTTCATACAAGTATGCACATCTGCTTTCCCGGCAGATGCCTTAAGGTCATGTTTTTCAGTATTTGCGTAAAACTGTATGTAGCAATGTTCTTTGTGATTTCAGAAAACAATGTATTTCTTTATCTTGTTGGTAGGAGAAATGTTCTTATTTAAAATGATTATGGATATTTGTTATTGTATCATAACTAACTGCCTCAGCAACAGTGAATATGCAATAAGAAAATCCTGTACCTTAGATTAGTGTTGACAGCACTGTTACTCTAAAGGAAATGTATATGGTACAAATTGCTGATTCCATGTGTGTACACTTAAGACACTCAGTTCTGCACCACACAAATCAAAATGACGTTTGTAAGCTGATGACCACACGTGTGGGTTGTGACATCCTTTGTGATGAATCTTTGCTAAGATTTATAAAGGGCATTGCCAATACTTTTTGACTGTAAATTAAGTTAATTTTTTGTATGATGTACAGTTTGTTTAACTTTAGAGCTTCTATAGATTTCTACTTTTATTGTACTTGAATGAGGCAGAAAAGCACTGTGCAAAACCTGTAGCTCTGGATGCAATACACAAACATACCAAAAAAATAAAGCAAGGTACTGAGCAGCAGTGTGAACAGAATGCTTTACATCCAGAAAGCTATGGTTTATGGGTTTGTTTTTTTTTTTCCAAGCCACATTTTGGTTAAGTGAAGTGATTGAAGATATACGATTTTCTAACCTTAAAATATTGCAGAATCACAAATGATTACCTCTTTGATATGATGAACCTGTAAGTCCATCTCTTTGTTATTGTAGTTCTCAGATTAAAGCCGTGTTGAGGCGCATTAACAAATACACCCTCTGCTTGATTATATGACATTTAGGTCGAGACAAAATGAGGAAACTGTGCATGTTAAATGCATCATATGTCAAGTTGCCATCCTTCAGGTAATGCAAGTCCCATAAGGTTATTTTTGAGAACCATTCAATAATCACATACCAAAAATGAGGTTTCTTCAATCTGTTACACATCAGTGCTTTCAGCAGTGCCTAAAACAGCAGCAAATACGAACTGCATGAGTTCTGTAACTTAAAATGCATAAAGCTTTTTTGCACAAAAGCCACAGAGGGGTTTCAAAATCAAACTTTTCCAAAGCTTATTTCTTTTGCTTTAGATGAAGAACTGTGTTTAGAAGGACTGAAATCCTGAGCTTTTTTTTTTTGCTCAGCTTGGTAGCAGATACCTATAAACACCTGCCCAGCATTGAGATTTGCTTCATTGTTCTTGCATCCTTAAGGCTACAGTAGGAATCATCTCCAAAGCTGACTACTATGGGCAAGGCATTGTGTATAAGAGTATTGCTTTGGGAATTTGAGAAATATGCAAAACTACATTTTGGATGACTATTACCCTAAGGTACCCACCCAACAATGCAGTTATGAAATAAAATTGGTCACAGTCAAACTTCACATGGTGGTGACTCTTCTTTTATAATTGAAGTTACCCCCAAGGGCCCTGCCACCTGTCTCTGAGCTCTGCACGTGCTGCGGTGGGAATTTCAGCCTCAGTTCTTACCGGCCTGCCTGCCTGAGAGGTATCTGTTGTTCTGTGCATAGCCGACAGATTTTACTTGGCTATAAAAATCATAGAAGCATTAGTTAGGATCTCACTAGTTATATAAGAGCAGGGTTATATAAGAGCAGGACCGTCCGACTCCATAGTCTATTGACCTTCATTTCGGGCTTGAGGACAAAGATGGAACACGGGTCAAGTGTGTACGAATGGTGCTTCAGGGCCCAGTGGGTCAACGTCTCATCCAAGAACTCTGATGTCTCCCCCCAGAGCACAGGTCTAATTCCTACTGAAATAAGCAGCTTTTCTCTTTGGACACGGAATTTCTGGGAATAACATGCAGAACTTTTCTTGTTTGCATAGAAGCAGCAAAAGTCTGACGACAAGAAAAAAAGGTATCATCCCTGCAGGCCTAGGGTTCAGCCATCTCTTATTGATTTTGGTTGTTAAAACTGTGCCTGCCCCCCTCACTGGGGTTATCCTTATCACCTCTCTGTGTCTCTGTGTGGGAGACATGGTCACAGCTTAACTTTATAGATGCAAAAACACAAAACCAGTTTAGATTATCCTTATGTATAATGAAAGAAAAATACCCTAGGTAGAGTTATTTATTACGTAGTGAGTCTGGGAATTTCCTTGCCTAGAACTAAAAGTGAACTACAGGACACATAAAATTCTGTATGTACGTGAAAAATATTGCATTAATAGCATAAAAATGAAATAGCGTATCATGGAAGGTTCCAACAGATGGCAAAGGGCTTTGATCCATGAGAGAAGAGAAGCAAGTAAGGCAAGTCCTGGGCTGACTGCCTGGAGCTGGTTTCTTGGGCCGCAGCACACGATCTGCCCAAATTTCTTGTGTACGGTGGCAGGGAAATTCCCACGGCAACCAGTGTCTCGTGAATGGAGCAGACGTCTCTCCCAGGTTAAAGAGAAGGCACACCCTACCTGGTCAGTCACGGGCGTGCCGTCTGGTTACACACATCCCATTTCCAGATTACTTTCCAGGGAGGCTGATGCAAATGTCAGCATTTCTGCTCACTGACCTTCTCTCCTTCCACTTCATACAAGTTCCGTACAAACCAAACTCCCAAGGTCACCAGCAAATCATGCTTTTGGTTTGGTTTGTTTTGGTCAGGCGTCCTCAAACTACGGCCCTCGGGCCACATGCGGGTGTTTTTGCCTGTTTGTTTTTCTACTCCAAAATAAGATACGTGCAGCGTGCATAGGAATTTGTTCATAGTTTTTTTAAAACTATAGTCTGGCCCATCCAACCGTCTGAGGGACAGTGAACTGGCCCCCTGTTTAATAAGTTTGAGGACCCCTGGTTTTAGTTATCTATTTAGCATGGGTGACTCTAATGCCTTTCCAGTTAGAGCGGAAGCACCACTTGTCAGCAACTTATATAATAGGGTTCGACAAGACATGCCAAAAATATTTAAAGTTATTTGCTGTGTCCCTTCTCCCTTCCCCAAAATAACTGAGGTTTGAAAACAACCAACCAACCAAACTTAAAGGCAAATCAGTTGAGAAGGTGGCAGGTGGCAAATCTGGGTATAATTTCTATGAGCTAAAATCTGGTCAGCACCCTCCTGGGTCTAGCGGATGTAGCGCGTTGTACCCAGGAGCTGTGGCTGAGACATCAGGACCCTTGTGTCAAGACTTTAACCACCTCGGTAGGAGTGTCGGCTACAGTCGACGGCCACAGATGAACCGAGCGTCGTCGACTTCAGCCGACAGCCGTGAGATGACTTTTCTAATTTTTCACGCATCAAAATAAAACTGTGAACATTTAAAAATAACATCATGAAAAGATATGTATATGTTACCTGTTCCGATTTACATCACAAGGAAAGCTGCCTGTGGAGTAAAACAAGCTTTCGGTGTTTTCAGGCTTTCCTCATCCCACGAGCGAGCGCAACGGGCTCGTGGTCCACGCGCAGCGCAGCCGCCGTGCGGGCCGTGGGCGCCGCCGTGGGCGAGGTGTCGCGGCCGGCGAGCGCCGCACCGAAGTGGTCAAGGAATACCTGGTCTCTGAAGCTGGGACCAGAAAACTCTCAGTCTCTGACCCTGAGAAATGACAAAGAACCTTGTCTGCCTGGGGTGCGGATGGAAAAATAAGCCTAGAAACAAAAAATTTTGTATGACAAAAATCAAACCAGTATTTGCTGCACGTGGTTTGTAGTATTTTTTTTTTTTTTTTTTGAGACACAGTCTCACTCTGTTGCCCGGGCTAGAGTGCCGTGGCGTCAGCCTAGCTCACAGCAACCTCCAACTCCTGGGCTCAAGCGATCCTCCTGCCTCAGCCTCCTGAGTAGCTGGGACTACAGGCATGCGCCACCACGCCCGGCTAATTTTTTCTATATATATTTTAGTTGTCCAGCTAATTTCTTTCTATTTTTAGCAGGGACGGGGTCTCGCTCTTGCTCAGGCTGGTTTCGAACTCCTGACCTTGAGCAATCCGCCCGCCTCAGCCTCCCAGAGTGCTAGGATCACAGGCGTGAGCCGCCGCGCCCGGCCTGGTTTGCAGTATTATAGTGCACATAAATTCTGTGTATGATGCACTCAGCACAGAAGTCGTGAACATAAATTACGCTAAAGCCTGGTCCACAGCAAGTGGCAACTCTGGGACTCCCATAGAAGAGAAGCACAGTCTCTCTGAGGTGTAACCCCAGACTTCAGAGCACACACGGCCACTACAGCAAACAACTCCCCCTGAAGATGCTTTTAAACAATAAATCACGTGGAGAAATTTTACTCCTCCAGAACTAAAAACATAAAGCAACTTGAGATTGATTATATGATAAACATATTCAAAGACTGAAGAAACAAACTTGTTATCTAGACAAGAGGGAATTGAAAAATACAGTTGTAGATGAGCAAGCAGTTTTCTGGGCATGCCAAGAGGAATAAAGGTACAACTCCAGATAATTGTAATTTCACTTCATGCCACATCTTCTAAGTTCCAATAGTTGTTTGTCTCAAAGAGTCTCACTCTGTTGCCCGGGCTAGAGTGCCGTGGTGTCAGCCTAGCTCACAGCAACCTCAAACCCCTGAGGGTTCACAAGAAATCCTCCTGCCTCAGCCTCCCGAGTAGCTGGGACTACAGGCACGTGCCATCATGCCCGGCTGATTTTTTTCTATATATTTTTACTTGTCCAGCTAATTCTTTCTATTTTTAGTAGAGACAGGGTCTCGCTCTTGCTCAGGCTGGTCTTGAACTAACCTTGAGCAATCCTCCCACCTCGGCCTCCTGGGCACTAGGATTACAGGTGTGAGCTACCGCGCCCGGCCAGCCCATAGCTTCTTGGTCCAATTTCTGTTGTCACAGTTACCCCATTGTTTTGTGACTGTTCACTTACCTACTCCTCCCCTAAACCCCGTCTCACAAGTAGTTCATACAGAGGTTTATTTGTGTCTATTGCTCCTAGCTGCTCTGTTAGGAATCAGAAGGGAAAAATTTTAATAAGTAAAATCACACATTTTCATGTATCTGATTTAATTTGGTTTCAACATTGCCCCTGGTGGGCAGTCCACCCTCTCAGGACTCCCTTGAGAGCACACGCCTGATTTTGCTCATCTTTGAATCTTCAGCTCTTAACACGACCTTAGGTTCACAGCAGATGCTTAATAGGTTGGTCTGGATGGAACAGAGCAGAATACCACCAGCTCAAGACAGCAGAACTCTGGAAAAACTTCTTACCTCTCTGTTTACTCTCCACGAATATGACAAACTATCTCTTTCTTTGCCAATGGCCTGCTACACGTCACATCAGAAATGCAAAACAGAAGACGGGAGGAATGGTGCTGAGTTTGCTAATGGTAAAATTAAAAGCCTGGAACTAACTCTGATGTGATCCTAGGAGTGAGAGGGAGAGAAGCTCAAGCAAAGAACCAGAAAATTCCAACGCTCCAAAGCCTGGAGGAAGTTAACTCTGCAGCGGTTTCTGCATGAATTATGAGTGCAGATGCTAGAATTAAAGCATAGGGAAGCATCACATGCACTTTTAACAGCTGCTCTAACCAAAGGATCAATATTTGTCTGGCCCCTTCCTTACTTGCTGGGTAATTTAAATGTGAAACTTTTTATCTAAGCAAAAATCTCTTTCTTTACATAATGTTGTCCCTTAATGAAGTACAGTGTTAACAATAAAGGCCGTATTTTAAAGTTTAAACTGAATAACCTATACGAGCAACTGACATTTGGTTTGTTACAGTGAGTGATTCACCCATTTATCTTAAAAATGATAATCTAGCAGGAAAGAACTTAGAGGTCACTTAAAACTTATTTAAATTATTTGATAGAATCCTGGCCACGTTTGACCCTTGGCACATTGGAAAGCGGATCATTATATCATCTTGATAAGGAGGACCCTTCGAATAATATCGTCAGCAACGTTGGAACTTCACCCTCACTGGTGTGTCTTATGTTGTCATTTATCTTGGGTGGCCTTGCTTGCAGGCTGGACAATTTTTTTTTTAACCTTTCTTATCCTCTCACATTTTAAATGTCACCACTATTTATATAACTGGCATCTCCCTTTCGTCTCTTTTCAATCCATTACCACCTCCCATCCACACAAGAACGTGCCGTTCATGGCTCTGCTGCTCTTTCCCCGGGACAGGAAAAAAAAAAAAAATCTTCCGGGATGATTAACTCCTTTCAGAAATTTCTGTGGTCTATGTTTGGTGCAATTTCCCCGCCACCACCATGTCTTCTCCCAGGTAAGATTTCAGGTGAAATGTTTGATTTCAATGAATTGCACTGTACTTGGCACCAAATGCAAGACATATTGTGATTTTTTTTTGTTCATTCTAATATCTTTTAGATTAGCAAAACACATGAAAATGCAGTAACTGAATAATTCTGCTTAGAATGAACGTGAGCAAATATTATTTGAGGTACTTGTTTTAAAATCAGATTTGTATGTTCCAGATATGTTTTTATGATTCAAAAAAACTTGCATTTTGAAAGCATTCCCACTTAGAACTGGAACCAGACAAGGTTGCCCACTATCACCACTTCTATTCAACTTAGTGCTGGAGGTCCTAGCCAGAGCAATCAGACAAGAGAGGCAAAGCAAGGGCATCCAAATGAGGGCAGAAGAGGGCAAGCTATCTCTCTTTGCTGACGATATGATGTTATATCTAGAAAACCCCAAAGATTCTGCCATGAGACTATTGGAATTGATAAATTCAGCAGTCTCAGGTAACAAAATCAATGTACAGAAATCAGTAGCATTCCTATATGCCAACAACAGTCAAAATGAGAAGTAAATCAAAGACTCAATACCCTTCACAATAGCAACAAAGAAAATAAAGCACCTGGGGATATATTTAACTAAGAAGTTAAAGACCTCTACATGGAGAACTATGAAACACTGAGGAAGGAAATAGCACAGAACATAAACAGGTGCAAAACCATACCATGTTCGTGGGTCGGCAGAATCAACATTGTTAAAATGTCTATGCCACCCAAGGTGATCCACAGATTCAATGCAATCCCTATTAAAATACCAACATCATTTTTCACAGATATAGAAAAAATATTTTATACTTCGTATGGAAACAGAGAAGACCCTGTCCCAGTATAGCAAAAGCAATCCTAGGCAAAAACAAAACAAAACAAAACGGGAGGTATCAATTTACCAGATTTCAAACTATACTATAAGGCTATAGTAATTAAATCAGCTTGGTATAAGCACAAGAACAGGGACATTGACCAGTGGAACAGAACCGGGAACCCAGATATAAAACCATCCTCATATAGCCATCTAATCTTTGACAAAGCAAACAAAAACACACACTGGGAAAAAGAATTCTTATTTAATAAATGGTGCTGGGAAAACTGGATAGCCATATGTAGAGGACCAAAACAAGATCCACACCTTTCACAAAAATCAACTCAGTGGATAACAGACTTAAACCTCAGGTGTGAAACTATAAGAATTCTAGAAGAAAACATTGGAAATACGACTCTTCTAGACATCGGCCTAGGCAAAGAATTCATGAAGACCCCAAAGACAATCACAGCAGCAACAAAAATAAATGGGACCTGATCAAATTAAAAAGCTTCTGCATAGCCAAAGAAACTATCACGAAACAAACAGACAACCCTCAGAATTGGAGAAAATTTTTGTAAGCTACACATCCGATAAAGGGGTGATAACCAGAATCTATTTGCAACTCTGGAAAATCAGCAAGAAAAAAAAATCAAACAACCCTATCCACAAGTGGGCAAAGGACATGAAGAGAAACTTCTCAAAAGACAGAATAATGGCCAACAAACATTTGAAAAAATGCTCAACATTTCTAGTCATCAGGGAAATGCAAATCAAAACCACAAAAAGGTATCACTTAACTCCACTGAGAATGTCTTTACTCCACTGAGGATTGGCTTTTATCAAAAAGTCCCAAAACCATAAATGTTGGCGTGAATGTGGAGAGATAGGAACACTCCTACACTGCTGGTGGGACTGCAAACTAGTTCAACCTCTGTGGCAAGCAATATGGAGATACCTCAAAGAGATACAAGTAGAACTACCATTTGATCCAGCAATCCCACTACACTGGGCATCTACCCAAAAGAACAAAAGACACTCTATAAAAAAAGATACCCGCACTTGAATGTTTATAGCAGCACAATTCACAATTGCAAAGTTGTGGAAACAACCCAAGTGTCCATCAATACATGAGTGGATTAATAAAATGTGGTATATGTATACCATGGAGTACTATTCAGCTATAAGAAACAACAGTGATCTAGCACCTCTGGTATTTTCCTGGATAGAGCCGGAACCCATTCTGCTAAGTGAAGTATCCCAAGAATGGAAAAACAAGCACCACACGTACTCACCAGCAAATTGGTATTAACTGATCAACATCTAAGTGCACGTATAGGAATAACATTCATCGGCCGTCGGGCAGATGGGAGGAGGAGGGGACGGGTATATACACACATGATGGGTACAGCGTGTACCATCTGGGGGATGGACACGCCTGAAGCTCTGACTTGGGGGGGGACAAGGGTGATATACGTAACCTGAACACTTGTACCTCATAATATGCTGAAATTAAAAAATAATAAATAAAACAGAAATTCATGTCATTGAGCATATACCCAAACATCTATGCATGTATTTTAATTTTAAATTATCATCGATATTCTACCACAGTTGCATGTTATGTGCATTTCAAAACATGTATTGGATATAACCAAAGGCCGTGTGGGAAATACATACACGGAAGCCCCAGTGTTTTGTCCCCAGACACCTGTCTTAGACGCACACCCTGCCGGTGTGTGCGCTTCGCTCTGGGCTCCACCGTGCGACACTGGTGCGTCAGAGAGCTGGATCTTTCAGACTAGAGAACCTGCGTCTTCCTCCCGTGTCCACACTCCTGCGTAGGAAGTGTGTTGGCCCTGCCCAGCGCCGTGCCCCGAACGACTGCTTTAGGTGTAACCGACTTGAGATGATCTGGCTACAGGATCAACTTCACGAGGAGGCTCTTCCAGTGCTCCTCGGAGTCACTTTGTCCCATGGACACTGCCACGACGTGCAAAAAAAAAAAAAAAAAAAAAAAAAAAATCCTCAAAAAAGGAGAACCACCCTCTTCAGTTTTTATTTTTTGCCACTGGATTGTTTTCTAAACCACAAGCCACTCCCGCGGCTTCCTCCGAAGACGGAAGCTCCCGGCTCGCAGCAGGCGCAGGGCCCAACCTCCGACCTGGCGACTCCGGCTCTTTCCCGCTGTCTCTGCAGACGCCCGGCCCACGCAAGCCGGAGCGTTGTTTCCAGGCAGCGAGGAGGACGGAGTGCAGGCGACAGCCTCGGGCACTTCTCCCAGGAGGCCGTGATCTCCGGAAGGTGTCTTTGCCGAGCTCGAGGCTGGAACGACGGGCACGGAGCCGTCGTCTCAAGGGCTGTCACGGCAGGACCATGACGTCCAGCCCAGCCACGGCGGACGCCCTCAGGGTGGCCACGGCAACCCCTCCACCTGGTGACATCCCAGCTGCGAATCGGGGTCTCCAGGCGTGTCAGGAGCCACTGGAGAGCGGCCGCGGTGCCCAGGGCGTGCGGGTCCCTGCCCCAGAGGGACACGGCGCCCTAGACCAGCCTCTCCAGGGCCGGGGGCGGCACGAGGCTCCACATCTCCACCCGGGAGCCCTCCCTCTCCTGCCGGCTCGGGCTGTAGCTTCCCTGCGTCGCCCGCTTGTTGGCGGCCGCCACGGCGGCGGCCACGGCCAGCAGGAGGATCAGGAGGAGCGAGACCAGGGTCAGCGAGCCGGTGGCTGTGAGGACGTCGTCCGGGAGCAGGTGGCCGGCCAGCTGCGGGGTGGAAACGGTCGTCACGTGAATTCCGAGCAGAGCCAGCGCTGCAGACAGCGGGGCTGCCCTGGGAGGACGTGCGGGCGCAGCGAAAGCCGCCGCGGCCCGCGCTGTGGAAAGACCAAGGTGTCCGCGGGAGTCCTGCTCTCTTATTCCCAGATCACCTGAAAATGGCCACCTGTCTGGCATCTAAGATCTACGTGCAGGAAACGTGGCGTGAAATAAATGCCTCCCGTGTTCACTCAGTGTCTTCCCCCGAGGGCCCGAGACCACGCGTGTGTCATGGAGGGCAAGAGACAAACCCGCTCGCCTATTTGTGAGATCGTTCTAGGCCTACAGGACTGTGTTGTTCACAGTCTCTGTGCTCCCTTGCCAGAAAGTTCCGACTGGGGACAGAAGAAATGGCTGTTCCTCAGCCTTTGGGGGGAAAGGAAGCAAATTAAGTTAGTTGAGTCTCGGGGAAAGATCCTGAGACAGAGGAAGGACTGTCACGCCCTGGTCTGGAAGGCGGTTTCCGCAGTAATACCGTGTTTCCCCGAAAATAAGATCTACCCGTAAAATGAGCCCCGGCGGGATTTCTAAGCATTTGCGCAATAGAAGCCCCACCCCGAAAGTCAGCCCTAGTGACGGGCGTGGCTGCGCAGCGCGTCTGCACAACCCGTGCATTTTGTCAAGGAGCGGTCAAGAACACGAGCAGCCCTTCTCATCTGCCCCGTGGTGACAGCGACTGTCCCAGAGGTGACCGGAAAGGTGCGGGCAGCCCCACCAACAACGCCGGCTCCCCCATCAGGTCCCGGCCATCCTGTGCGTGCTGCAAGCTGAGGCTTTGAGGGGAAAATAACACGTCCCCTGAAAATAAGCCCTAGGGTGGCTTCTTGAGTAAAAATACAAGAGCCTGTCTTGCTTTCGGGGAAACGCGGTACCTGGGATTTGGATTCAATGTGACAATCCAACCCAAGCAGCGGGCAAGGGAAAGCTGCAGGAGGAGCCTGGCAGGAGCTGGGTCCTGGGCTCCCAGGCATTACTCGCACGCAAGAGTTTGCTTCATGCTGGGCCCAGTGTGTTTGCACAGCACTTTTTTTTTTTTTTTTTAAGCAAACTTGGACTCTATAAGTTCTGCGATGGGCAACACGAAATGGTGACTGAGTTGCACAGAAATATTAATAGGGAGCAGTCGCTATTTAAAGTTTTTAGCTCTTTTTCCCCCAAAAGAGCTGTTTCTTTCAGAGCAAAAACAGGAGCAAACGATTTTAGCTTCTCGCTGACCGTTCCCTGTGTCACCAAACCGACCTGCTCTGACAAATGAAATCCTTGCTTGTTCTAACAGCCCGGGGAGTTTTAACATCTTTGTTATCCTCAGTCTTTGTTGTTGTTGTTGTTGTTCCCTGCGCCTTGGTTTAAGTTATTGCACAACTAATATAATACCGTGCTGTCCTTACAGTGTTGTCTGGGACCTACTCACTAGGAGCCTTGCTCGGTGTAGCTCCTTAGTGTGTCTATTCGTTCAGCGACCGAATACTGACCTGTCACCATGGGCACTTGCTGAGCTAAGAAATGACAATACGAAGGTCAAACTTTGGAATCTGGCGCTCAGGCTCTGGGGATAGGAGAGGAGGAGGAAGAGGAGGAGACACAGACCCATGCAGACAGATCTACGAATATATCACAGGACATTGTAAAGATGTGTTACCGTAGTGGGTGTCACAGATTTATTGCACTGGGTTGTAGGTGGGATAAGATTGGAATGAGGCATGTGCTTGTGCTTTAAAGGATCAGTCGACATTCAGGTATTCGAAGGAGGAAATTCCATTTGGATGAGACAATTTGAGATTAAAAAAAAAAATAGGCAAGAGGATATAAAGTCTTTAGAATTTGGGGAAACAGTCAGGAACCTAGTGTGACCAAATACATTGTGCGTGAGTGTGTATATTGGGGAAGGACTGAAAGAGTTGGTGAGAGGTAAAACTATAAAGGAGATGACTCTTGTCAAGAAACTGGAAAGCCACAAACCGAGACCCTGTGCAGCGGTCAGTGGGAGCCACTGAAGATGTTTAAGCAGGAGCATGACCTGACGAGATCTAGTACCAGGGAAGACGACGGGAGAGAGAGTGAAGACGTGGAAGAAACTCGAGGCAGAAAAAAAGGGGAGTTTGTTAGTCATGCTAAGACATGACCTGGGTCTGAATTTAGCCGGGGAGTGAGAACGGAAGGCAAAGAACAGTTGAGGGAGATTTCCGAGGTGGAGTTAGCATCGCTTACGCCAGACCGCGCGGGGCTGGGAGGAGCAAAGATAGTGAGGACGCCGTATTAGGCGACCAGGCGGACCGGGGCGTCCTTAATTGGAGTTGGGTGCATCTCAAACAAAACATAACAAAACAGAAAAACCGTGGCCGTGCTGAGGGTTATAAAGACGGCTCCTGGAAAACGCAGCGGTGGCGTGAATGACCTGCAGCCCTCCCTGGAATTCAGTCACGTGTGTGTCAGTCGCGTAGAAACGTGCGGGGACACTTTGCACCGGGAAGTTAGAAGGTTTGCACGTGACAGTTGGTTACAGGTTCTAGTCCAGCCTCAACACGCGAGTCTCCGAAACCAGGCGTGCGTGTGCACTCCGTGTTCCGTGTCATGTGAGTTATCGAGGGAGACCATCACGTATGACTATGAGAATGAGCGATTAATGGAAAAGTCACTTTAAATATATTGTTTCTTAAAATGCTAGTTAGAATGTCTTCCATCTGCTCATCTGGAGCAAAACGAAGACGTCTCTTTCGTGCTAGTTCCTGCCAATTGTTTTTTCTTCAAATGGGAGAGGAATACGCCACGTCTAAGGCTCCAGGGCGCAGTTCTTGCGAATCCCCGACGTAACAAGTAGGTCCTCGGTGGGGTGGACGGTGACACCTGCCCACACAGACCCGAGCCCTTGACCTGTGTCTCATCGGCGGATCGCTGCAAAGGGCCGTTTCCATGGCAACATTGAACATGTGCCAAGACTCCGTCCCTAAAATTAATACCGCTCCAGCAGCCGATCCTCAGCCACGGACACACCGTCCACTCCGCAGTTATAAGCGGGGGAAATAAGGCGGTGAAAAGCCCAAAGAGGGGACATGGGAGGTGGCCTGTCACACGGAGGGTGCCGGAGTTCCAGCTCGGGTGTAAACGGTCAGACTCTTTCAGACGTCAGCCCGAGCGTGGAGTGTTTCGTCTCGTAAGAAAGACTTCGACTTCCGTTAGGGGAAGAGCTCAGTTGCACGGACATTTGCGACACGCCGAGACCTTGGTCATTTATTCTTGCATTCGATAAATAATTATCGCACACGTGGCTTGTGTGTGAGCACAACGCCAGCTAGAAATGCAGCCATTTGCCAGACCGTCCCTGCCCTGCCCGTCTGGGCCCTGGGTCCACCAGAGAAGCCAGCGTCAGGCATCAGCCCTGGTAAGTCACAGCCCCTTTCCTGCTTAGGACGCCGGGTCTTAGGCCGAAGTCTAGATACAGCTAGAAGTTTGGAGGCCCTGCTTTTATATTTCTCTCTCTGGGAGCAGGTGGCGTAAGTGCTATTGTTTTCCTTGAAACACAGGCCTTAGGAATCAAAATCATCTCTCTCTCTCTCTCTGTCTCACACAAGAACGGACCAAATCCCAGCAGCCCAAACTCAAGATTTCATTGTTGCAAATGTATTGTTGAAAGATGGCAGTTAACCACATCTTCTGACCCTGTGTCGGGGGTTTGCAGATGTTCTACACACAGAAACCACTCTCCTCCTCCTAATAGCCCAACAAGGCAGGTGCTATTGTTTCCTGTCACCTTCCTGGGGAGACCGTCCTCGCCCGTCCTGTTTAACGGCAATCGGCTTTCATTCTCTCAAGCGCGTGGCCCTGCGGACGTCTGCCTGGCTTAGGA
Organism: Microcebus murinus; assembly: GCF_040939455.1. Lineage (NCBI taxonomy): Eukaryota > Metazoa > Chordata > Mammalia > Primates > Cheirogaleidae > Microcebus > Microcebus murinus. The sequence continues at coordinate 34,516,721 of NC_134126.1, forward strand.
GCCCCCCCCCGCCCGCCCCCATAGTGGAAGCTCCGTTAGGGTCCACGCTTGTCCCCCTCATCCCAGAGTTGGACCTGCGACCACGGCCGCCTGGCAGGAGGAGTTAAAAGTTAAAGAGCTCGTCTCCCGGCACAGAACAAGCTATTGACTCTATCAACACAGAGCCGCTTCCTCTCGGGACGTTCGCCTAATGAAAACCTCAGCAACACCACGTGAACAGAGGCAAAAATAAAGACCGTATGATGATCTTCTCGATAGATGCAGAAAAAGTATTTGAGAAAATTCAACACCCTTTTAATGATAAGAACGCTTAACAAAATAGGCATAGACGGGGCTTACCTAAAAATGACACAAGCCATATGTGACAAACCCACAGCCCATGTCATACTGAATGGGGAAGAACTGAAAGCATTCCCACTTAGAACTGGAACCAGGCAAGGCTGCCCACTGTCTCCACTTCTCTTCAACATAGTGCTGGAAGTCCTGGCTACAGCAATCAGACAAGAGAGCGGAATTAAGGGCGAACAAATGAGGGCAGAAGAGATCAAACTCTCACTTTTTGCTGATATGATATCATATATAGAAAAATCCAAGGATTCAACCAAGATACTCCTAGAATGGATAAATGAATTCAGTAAAGTCTCAGGATGCAAAATCAATACACACAAATCAGAGGCATTCATATATGCCAACAACAGTCAAAGTGAGAACCAAATCAAAGACTCAATTCTCTTCACAATAGCAACAAAGAAAGTACCTGGGGATATAGTTACCTAAGGAGGTAAAGAACTCTACAGGGAGAACTATGAAACTCTGAGGAAGGAAATAGCAGAAAATGTAAACAGGTGGGAAATCATACCTTGCTTGTGGGTTGGCAGAATCAACATTGTTAAAATGTCTATTTTTAGATTAGATCACTACCCAAAGTGATCTACAGAGTCAATGCAACCCCTATTAAAATACCAACATCATTTTTCACAGATATAGAAAAAATAATTTTACACTTCGTATGGAACCAGAGAAGACCCTGTATAGAAAAAGCAATCCTAGGCAATAAAAACAAAATGGTAGGTATCAATTTACCAGACTTCAAACTATACTACAAGGTTATACTAATTAAAACAGCTTGGACTGGCACAAGAACAGGGACATAGACCAGTGGAACAGAACGGAGAACCCAGATATAAAACCATCCTCATATAGTCATCTAATCTTTGACAAAGCAGACAAAAACATACACTGGGGAAAAAAATCCTTATTCAATGAATGGTGCTGGGAAAAGTGGATAGACACATTAGAAGACTGAAACAGGATCCACACCTTTCACCTCTCACAAAAATCAACTCACACTGGGTATCAGACTTCAACCTAAGGTGTGAAACTATTAGAATTCTAGAGGAAAACATTGGAAATACTCTTCTAGACATTGGTCTAGGCAAATAATTTATGAAGAAGACCCCAAAGGCAATCACAGCAGCAACAAAAATAAATAAATGAGACCTGATCAAATTAAAAAGCTTCTGCTCAGCCAAAGAAACTGTCACAAGAGCAAACAGACAACCTACAGAATGTGAGAATATTTTCATAAGCTACACATCCGATAAAGGGCTGGTAACCAGAATCTATTTGCAACTCTGGAAAATCAGCAAGAAAAAAAAAAAAAAATCAAACAACCCTATCAAAAACTGGGCAAAGGACACGAACAGAAGTTTTCCAAAAGAAGACAGAATAATGGCCAACAAACATGAAAAAATGCTCAACATCTCTAATCATCAGGGAAATGCAAATCAAACCCACAATGAGATATCACTTATCTCCAGTAAGAATGGCCTTTATTAACAAGTCCCAAAACAATAAATGTTGGCGTGGATGTGGAGAGATAGGAACACTCCTACACTGCTGGTGGGACTGCAAACTAGTTCAATCTCTGTGGAAAGCAATATGGAGATATACCTTAAAGCAATACAAGTAGATCTACCATTTGATCCAGCAATCCCATTACTGGGCATCTACCCAAAAGAAAAAAAGACATTCTATAATAAAGACACCTGCACTCGAACGTTTATAGCAGCACAATTCACAATTGCAAAGATATGGAAACAACCCAGGTACCCCTCATTTCATGAGTGGATTAATAAATTGTGGTATATGTACACCATGGAGTACTATTCAGCTATAAGAAACAATGGTTATAAAGCACCTCTTGTATTTTTCTGGATAGAGCTGGAACCCATTCTACTAAGTGAAGTATCCCAAGAATGGAAAAACAAGCACCACATGTACTCACCATCAAATTGGTTTCACTGATCAACACTTAAGTGAACATATAGGAATAACACTTTTCGGTTATCAGGCAGGTGGGAGGGGGAGGAGGGGCGGGTATATACACACATAATGAGTGCGATGTGCACCATCTGGGGGATGGACACGCTTGAAGCTCTGACCAAAGGGGGAAGGGGGGCAACGGCAATATATGTAACTAAACATTTGTACCCCCATTAATATGCTGAAATAAAAAAATAAAAGAATATGTACATAGAAGCTGAGCATCTCAGATCTGAAAATCATCTGAAATGTCCCAAATGTCCCAAAATCCAAAACTTTTTGAGCATGAGCACTCAAAGGAAATGCTCAATGGAACGTCTTGGTTTTTGGATTTTCATATTAGGGATGCTCAGCTGGTAAGTATAATGCAAAGATTCCAAAATCCAAAACACTTCTGGTTCCAGCCACTTCAGATAAGGGATATTCAGCCTGTACTTTCCCAGCTTATATAGACTTTAAAAATCACCTCACAGCCCTCTTTTTCCATATTGCTAACCAAATTGTTTTATCTTTATATTTCAAGAGCTTCCATTCCTGTAATCATTCAAATTTTGGTTTTTTTGAGACAGAGTCTCACTCTGTTACCCCGGCTAGAGTGCCATGGCATCAGCCTAGCTCACAGCAACCTCAAACTCCTGGGCTCAAGCAATCCTCCTGCCTCAGCCTCCCGAGTGGCTGGGACTACAGGCATGCACCACCATGTCCGGCTCATTTTTTCTATGTATTTTTAGCTGTTGGAGTAATTTCCTTTCTATTTTTAGTAGAGACGGGGATCTCACTCTTGCTCAAACTGGTTCCGAACTTCTGACCTCAAAGAATCCTCCTGCCTCGGCCTCCCAGAGTGCTAGGATTATAGGCGTGAGCCACCGCGCCCGGCCTCCAATGGTCTTTATACTTACATGGCTTTATAAATCCCACCTCCTCTCATGTTCCAGGAAAGGTATGATTTTTTTTTTTTAAAACCTGGGTGGGATGATTTGCTTTGTTATCTTTCTGACACATTCTTTTTTTCTCTCTTTCCATCACCCTTTTTTCCATATATATATATATATGTATGTATATATATATATATTGGCATATTATGAGGGTACAGATTTTAAGGTTTCAATAAATGCCCATTCCCCCCTCCCCCCATCTTTCTGACACTTTCAAGCAATTTTTTCATCTTTTTAGCCACAACAGCTTATAATCATCCTTGTACACGGTCAGTTCAGAGCAAATGCTCTCGTGAAGATTATAAGCTTGTCCACCATTCAAAACAAACCTCAGCGGGGGTCTGGCAGAGGGAGGAAGCGGGCTGCTCTCCGGCTCTCCCTGCAGGGCAGGTGCGGGATCGGGGCTAACAGGGACGAGGCCGGGCGGGAACCACAGGACCCAGGGGCTGAGTGGGCATGAGGGCAGCTGAGTAGATGCCCTTCTCTTTTTAGAAATTAATCACAAACAATCTGCCTGTTTCTACCTTTTCCTGCCCCTCATATCCAGGATGGAAACAGCACCGAGTGACACAACCAGGGGCTGCTCGTGAGGATTAAAAAATAAAGACAAAGAAATCATCAGCAGCAGCAGCTGTAATTTCCCACAAGCGTGTTACCCTTTTCGTCTGTGTTAGGTGAACTGTTTTCGTCTCAGAAAAGCTGGGCGGGCACTCGTGCTCGCTCTCTCCTTCTCTTTCTTCCTTTATTTTACGTTAGAAAGCAGGGGATGCTAACTGAGGACTCGGAGGGCGCAAACCCTACAGCACCGTGGGCTGCGCACGCGGTTTCGATCCAGATTCCTTCCCTCCCTGTCACTCAGCGCCCGGCCCGCTCATCGCCGGCCCCCTGCCTCGCCCACTTGGGGATGTCACTCTCCTGCACCCCACGGTCCCGGCCCTGGCCTCAGTCCGAGCTGTCTCTTACCTGAGGGGTTAAACCACCCCCAGACACTTTGTTCCCCCAGAATCTACATCCCCTGTCCAGCCAGCCCTATGGGGAAAAAACAAACCTGACTTATCTGACTCAGAAGCCCACGGAAAACAGCATCAAACCTGACCCTGCCAGACACAGAGTGCCAATGTTTGAGCCGATGCCCTTTATCCGTGAGTCCCCATGTCCTCACGAGGGGGGTCCTTGTCTGCTGCACCCTGTGTCCCTGCAGCCCTCTTCACCTGCCACTTGTCACACAGGGACCATCAGCTCCCACCAAGCCACTTGTCCACCCCGAAACGTGCCATGTCTTCAATCGCATCTCTCTCTTCCTTTTAGAAAACCTCCCGAACCTCCTCTGCGCGTTGCAAGCCCTCCCCGGGGAAGCCCGTGGCTCTGCTCTCCCGTCTCCTTGCGACATCGGCAATGGCAGCCTGTGAGGGGAGCTGTAGCTGGGCCCGCGTGGTGTGGCGTGTGGCGTGTGCCTGTGGATGTCTCGCTCCGGCTCGTGGGGTACCAAGCCAGATTCTACCCCTTCCCGCACGACTGCAAGGGAGGAGTGTGTGTTTACTCTGGAACCTTCCAATAATGTAAAACGCAGAGCTTTGCACAAAGCGGCTGATCCATTCTCATCGACTCACATGTTTGTAATGCTCATTGCTCCGTTTAACGCACTGTTAAATCCTTAACAGTCAGAAGAGTTCGGTATAGCCCAGAAAGCTTACTGGTTGGTGGTCAAATTCATTCACTCATTTACTTATGCATTCATTCATTCACTCAACACCATTTCACTGAATGCCTTCAAAGATTCAGACAGCATATTAGGTCCTGGAGATACACTATAAAAGTCATAGCCTGGCCGGGCGCGGCGGCTCACGCCTGTAATCCCAGCACTCTGGGAGGCCAAGGAGGGCAGGTTGCTCGAGGTCAGGAGTTTGAGACCAGCCTGAGCAAGAGCAAGACTCCGTCTCTACTATAAATAGAAAGAAATTAATTGGCCAACTAATATATATAGAAAAAATTAGCCGGGCATGGTGGCGCATGCCTGTAGTCCCAGCTACTCGGGAGGCTGAGGCAGGAGGATTGCTTGAGCCCAGGAGTTGGAGGTTGCTGTGAGCGAGGCTGACGCCACAGCACTCACTCTAGCCTGGGCAACAAAGCGAGACTCTTACTCAAAAAAAAAAAAAAAAAAAAAAAAAAAAAGAAAAAGTCATAGCCATTGTCTTTTTTTTTTTTTTTTAAACAAATTCACTTTTTAGCAGTGTTACGATGAGGTGAGTGTGAAGGAAAGACGCAGAAAGGAAGGTGGGACTCACGGCAGCTCGTACGTTTCTCAGGGGAAGCTGCTGGGGAATGAGGGAAAGAAAAGCGTTTCAGGCAGAAGGGCACACCGTGAGCCAGTTGCTTTAAGGAAGACAAGAAGCACGCCCGCCATGCCGAGACATTTCCCGCTTGCCACGGAAGCTTCACGGAGGGCAAGTCCTTAGGGACGGCCGCTGCTGGAGACGTAGGATGGGGTGGCAGCTCGTTTGCTAGAAGGTGTTTACCTGGGAATGAAAACCTTTAGCCACTGCCCTTTAGATCTCCCCTCCCTCGGGGAAGCAGAAGCCAGAGGTGCCTGAGCAGTGTCCCTTGTCCTCATGGATGGTTCTTTGCTGGCCCGTGTGACCTATTCCAGTTATTCAAAACCACAGTAACTTCATTTAGTTCCCTTTCTACGTATGTGCCAAGAGTCCTCTACCAGCCTGCATTCTGTCATGCAGAAAAGGATTTGAGTTTCTGCACATCCTATCCCTGCCATCCTGTATAGATTTTAGGAGGTGATTGATAAATATGCCCATTGATTCGATACATAATTTCAAAAGCACGAGGATATACAGTGGCAGACAAAGAACAGGGATCGTTTGAGGTTAAATGAGATACTAAGAAGGCAGGACAACTGACAACTAACTGCAGTTGGATTTTATCCTGGATTAAAAAAATAATTTATAAAGGACATCATTAGGACAGGTGGAGGAATCTGAATAGAGATAGTTCAGGGGATGTTTCATTTCTTGACTGTAAAACCAGCATTGTGGTTGTAGAAGGAAGACCTGTTTGTTAGGAGATACTTGCTGAAATATTTAATGGTAAGTCGCTGTGATGCCTGCAACTTACTTTCTAATGATTCAGCAAAAAACAACAAAAACCCCCATGTATATAGATAGTGGTAAAACAGAGGTAGCAAAACATTGTGTTAAAAGGTGGTGAATCTGGGTGAAGGATATACATGTGTTCATTGTATATTTTTTTCTGATTCTCTTTAGGTTTGCTTTTTTTTTTTTTTTTTTACAAAAAATAAGGTTGGAAAAATATTTTAAAAATTTTTGAGGAAGGAAATAGAAAACATAAACAAGTGGAAAACCATACTGCGCTTGTGGGTTGGCAGAATCAACATTCTTAAAACGTCTATACTACCCAAAGTTATCTATAGACTCAATGCAAATACTATCATTAAAATACCATCATTTTTCACAGATATAAAAAAATAATTTTATACTTTCTATGGAACCAGAGAAGACCTTGTATAGTAAAAGCAATCCTAGGCAATAAAAACAAAACAGGAGGTATCAATTTACCAGACTTCAAACTATACTATAAGGCTATAGTAATTAAAACACTTTTGTACTAGCACAAGAACAGGGACATTGACCAGTGGAACAGAACAGAGAACCCAGATATAAAACCATCCTCATATAGTCATCTAATCTTTGACAAAGCAAACAAAAACATATACTGGAGAAAAGAATCCTTATTCAATAAATGGTGCTGGGAAAACTGGGTAGCCACGTGTAGAAGACTGAAACAGGATCCACACCTTTCACCACTCAAAAAAAATCAACTCACACTGGGTATCAGACTTCAACCTAAGGTGTGAAACTATTAGAATTCTAGAGGAAAACATTGGAAATACTCTTCTAGACATTGGTCTAGGCAAATAATTTATGAAGAAGACCCCAAAGGCAATCACAGCAGCAACAAAAATAAATAAATGGGACCTGATCAAATTAAAAAGCTTCTACATAGCCAAAGAAACTATCATAAGAGCAAACAGACAACCTACAGAATGGGAGAAAATTTTCACAAGCTACACATCTGATAAAAGGCTGATAACCAGAATCTATTTAGAACTAAGAAAATCAGCAAGAAAAAAAAAAAAAATCAAACAACCCTATCCAAAAGTGGCCAAAGAACATGAACAGAAACTTTTCAAAAGAAGACAGAAGAATGGCCAACAAACATATGAAAAGATGCTCAACATCTCTAATCATCAGGGAAATGAAAATCAAAACCACAATGAGATATCACTTATCTCCAGTGAGAATGGCCTTTATCAAAAAGTCCCAAAACAGGCCGGGCGCGGTGGCTCACGCCTGTAATCCTAGCACTCTGGGAGGCCGAGGCGGGCGGATTGCTCAAGGTCAGGAGTTCAAAACCAGCCTGAGCGAGACCCCGTCTCTACCATAAAAATAGAAAGAAATTAATTGGCCAACTAATATATATATATATAAAAATCAGCTGGGCATGGTGGCTTGTGCCTGTAGTCCCAGCTACTCGGGAGGCTGAGGCAGGAGGATCGCTTGAGCCCAGGAGTTTGAGGTTGCTGTGAGCTAGGCTGACGCCACGGCACTCACTCTAGCCTAGGCAAGAAAGCGAGACTCTGTCTCAAAAAAAAAAAAAAAGAATTAAAAAATTAAAAAAAAAAAGTCCCAAAACAATAAATACTAGCTTGGGTGCACAGAGATAGAACACTCCTACACTGCTGGTGGGACTGCAAACTAGTGCAACCTCTATGGAAAGCAATATGGAGATATCTTAAAGCGATACAAGTGATTCTACCATTTGATCCAGCAATCACACTATTGGGCATCTACCCAAAAGATCAAGTGACACTCAACAAAAAACACACCCTCACTCGAATGTTTATAGCAGCACAATTCACAATTGCAAAGCTGTGGAAACAACCTAAGTACAAATCAATACATGAATGAATTAATAAAATGTGTGATATGTATACAATGGAGTACTATTCAGCTATAAGAAAACGGTGATAGAGTACCTCTTGTGTTTTCCTGGCTAGAGCTGGAGCCCATTCTACTAAGTGAAGTATACCAAGAATGGAAAAACAAGCACCACATGTACTTACCAGCAAATTGGTATTAACTGATCAACACCTAAGTGCACAAACAGGAATAACATCTATTGGGCATATGGGAGGGGGAGGAGGGGATGGGTATATACACCCATAATGAGTGCGGTGTGCACCACCTGGGGGATGGACACGCTTGAGGCTCTGACTTCAGTGGGGCGGGGAAGGCAACACAGGTAACCCACACATTTGTACCCCCATAATATGCTGAAATGAAAAAAAATAATTTTTATATTGGAAATAGTTCCTCCAACCCCCAAATGTGCAGATCTTGCTTCTTCCGTTATCCCTTCCCTGGCTGGTCCAGACCTTGCCGATTCCTCTCTGCTCCTCATTTTCATTGCACAACAACTCCCATCATTAGTCTCCTCTCTCCTCCTAGACCCTAAGATACGGATCATGTCACATGTTGGTCCCTCACCTACCCGGCTCTGATCCCGCCCCTGCCCCGCACGGAATCAGGGACAAGGTGGTGAGGGACTTTATGATCTGTCGGCATTACCCTTCTTAACCTGAAAGCCACGTGGTCGGTGGCTCTTTTCTCACTCAGGTTTCTTTCTTCTTCCCAACTTCCCTCAGCTGGCTGGGAGCTGCTGAGAATTCATTCTCACATTATGCAGGAAAAAGGTGCCCGAATCTCTGACATCCTCCTGGCTTATCACATATCCCTTCGGCAAACCTAATCTGGTCTGGGTCATCTCGTTTATTGCCCCCAAATCAAAACCAGTTGCCGAAGTAATGAAGGGCTCTTGGTTTGCGTTCGACTTAATCCGTGTCCGGGGAGCCTTAGGAGCATATAAGGATAATTTGACCAGCAAAAGGAAAGCCATAAAAATGATCAAAAAGCCAACAGATATGCTGAGAACACCACGCTCATTTCGCTGAGGATTTATGGCCGACTTATCAGAAAATTACTTGGTCCAAGTCTACATTCAAATAAGTCCCTCAGTAATTCAGCAAAGCTTCCAGCCCCTGAAAGGAAAAAAAGAAAAGCCTCCCATAATGAGATACCCTAGCCACCCCTAACTTGCAGCACATGTAGTTTAATTCTCAGCAGTTGTGAGGCTGCAGTAAATCCAGTTTTGAATCCCTAGTCCTGCTTACACCTCAGACCTGCGTTAAATTACCGGAGCCCGAATTGCACCAGAGCAGAGTTCACTGGCCCGCCCCTTTGACATACCGTGTTTCCCCGAAAATACGACCTACCCATAAAATAAGCCCCAGCAGGATTTCTGAGCATGTGCACAACAGAAGCCCCACCCTGAATATCAGCCCTAGTGACGGGCGTGGCTGCGCAGCGCATCTGCACAACCCGTGCGTGTCATCGCGGAGCGGGAAAGACGGCGAGCAGCCCTTCTCACCTGCCCCACCGTGACAGCTGCTACCCCAGAGGTGACCGGAAAGGTGCGGGCAGCCCCACCAACGAGGTCGGCTCCCACTGTCGGGTCCCGGCCATCCTGTGCGTGCTGCAAGCTGAGGCTTTGGGGGGGAAAACAACACATCCCCTGAAAATAAGCCCTAGGGTGGCTTCTTGAGGAAAATAAATAGAAAACCCTCTTATTTTCAGGGAAACACGGTACCTGCCTGTTTATTCATCAAACCGGGCTCAAATGTCGGATATGCCCCAGGTGGTACCAGTCCCGGCTCCACAGGGTCCCAGCTCAAGTGGATCCGAAATCACCCGACTCTGCCACGCCGTGGTGGCGGCTTTGCCCCAGACCCGACTCTGGGGGTTGCATTTTATTGACCAGACTCCAACTGGCTTCCCCGCGTGAAGGTGACAAAGTGTGGCGTTGAGAAACCCAGGTGAAATATATTACTTTAACTTCGACAGCCTGTCATGGAAGTCCTTGTTTATATAATCTATTGTGCCATTTACTCTATTCTTATTTTAAAAAGCAAACACAGACATAAAAACCCTTTCTTTGAGGGTTTCCTTGATGGATGTCTATACCCTGCCCCTTCCCTTAAATAATCTCAGAAGTTGCCATTTTTGTTGTCACTGTCGGTTCACATCAAATTATCAGACTTTCAGTTCAAACTCTGCCTAGTGGAAGATAAAAGACGCATATAACGCTTTAATGGGAAGCTTTTCACGGCTCAGCCTTCCCTCCCTCTCCAGAATAGTCTGATGCGTGTTATGTCTGAACACAGAAGGATCCTGCAAAGCTGAGAGGCTGGTCAGGTCCCAGGTGAACATTATCGACACCCGCGAGCTTGCAGCAACTTACAACACGGAGCTGACACCCAGCAAACTCACATGGAAACTTCCATATCCTGAGGATTTGATGAAATAGTATTTAGTCTTAAAACCAAAGAGTTCTTTCAGAAGCCATTTGTTAAAAGTCTGTAGGTTTTAAAGTTAGCAGGATTAAAAAAAAAGAAAAAAAGCCCACAAAAATCCTATGTTTGACTTTACTAAACAGTGCACCCATAAATGCCCAAAAACACAACTGGGGGGAAGGACATGCTTACATTAGCATCAAAGAATCTCAAGCACTCCTCCTTGGAAGCAACAAAAATAAAGTCTAACAGCATTTTCCTATCAGTTTAAAAATACAGCTGAACTAAAATTGCTCTATCTCTATGTATAGATTTAGCACAGAATTTAATAACCTGTTATAAAATCAGATCAGACACTATAGCTGAAATGGTTATTTTATACTTTTGAAAATCTAATTCTGTGTGATCTTCAGCACACAGAGTAATCATGATATTTACATCAATATCTTCTTTTGAAATAACAGATTAAGAGACCTTTGCCCAAGAAAATGCAGGAAGTAGAATTACCACAACCTTTGTTCCTTTCAAAGGACAAATTACGAAGACTCCTTTTTTTTTTGGCCACTGATTAATTTTTAGTGGCCGTTTTAATAAAATGAAGATCGGATTCTCCGTTTCCTGCCCTGCTCAGAGCCCTATTTGAGAAGAAAGGAGCTAGCCCAGCTAACGTGATTGATTGTTACATTTCTATAATTTGCTATTAACCTAACGGTTTTAACATAAAACATAGAAAGGGTTTTTTCCTGAATAATCTTTGTCTCATATTCTGTGTCATATTGCCATGCGAATTATTTACATCCGTTTTTTTTCTGAACGTTGAAGTAATTTGCTAAAAAACAATATTCCCCGTGCTGACTTAAATAATCTGGAACACGGGGATGTTTTATTTTCTCAACTCCCAAGGAGACTTGGAATTGAGATTCTAACCCTAAACCGAGCCTCTCCGATTTCGTGGAGCAGCAGAACTCCCTCTCCTCTTTCCTGTACCCTCAGACTAACACTCCCTCTGCCCCCTTTTTTTTTAAAAAAACAAAAAACATGAACAACAACAAAAAAACCGCATTTCCCTGGGGTCTATAACTTCTCTATTCCAACGCCGTCTAGATGGCTTGTCCTCGGGGACACGGCTGTGTCAGAGGCCTCGGGAAGAAGGAAACCACGGTCAGTCCCCAGGCCCGAGAGATCCTCCCCGGCCCAGTTTGCGGGGACGGGCGCCAACTCTGCACACGAGCTCGGGCCGTGTTCTCCCCGCGGTCACCCTGCCTGCGCGGCGCAGAGCGAGCCCCGGCCCGGTGCGGCAGCGCGGCGCGGAGCCGCCTCTACGTTCCACCGCAGCGCGGGGTGGAAAAGGAGCCATCTGCTGCGATTCAGCGACACGAACGACACCGAGCTACAAGCTCCACGAGAGAGGAGGAGCCCCGGCTCAGCCTGGCACAGCCCGAAGACTCCTCTTCGGGAGGAAGGCCTGGGCAGAGACCGCAGTGACATAAAAAGGCGTTTTTACTCTCAAGCCGTCCTTAGACCTGGGTCTTCTACCAGACGACTTTACCGTTCTCTTTTCCTAAACTCTGTTTGCTGCTAATGATTTAGGGCTCTTTCGCTGGTTTCAGGAACCCGGAATAAATACGTTGTTCCTACTGCAAAGATGATGACTAGACCTTTGATTATTTGTGCATTCTAGGCAGGCAACTAATTAATCCTTGTGATATCCGGTTTTCTACGATGGGCCCATAAAATACACCGGAACTGAAAGGCGGAACCTACAGGAGAAGTGATTACAAGATGAGGATTCAATACGTTCCTGGCATTTACGTGCCATCTCATTTTAATTTTCACAACGATCTAATGATAATAGGGAGCATTGCCATTATTAAAAAAAAAAAAAAAAGATTTAAGCAATTTGTCCCAAGTCACATGGCTAGCAAACAGGCTTAGAATCCACATGGTCGGAGCATGTTCAATTGTGCTCAGCTGCAACCTGAGGCGGAGCAGAGACGTTAACAGGTGTAACCCATAATCTCCCCTGTAATTTCAACGGTGTCACCCTGGGCTGGCATACTGACACACAGGAAGAAAAAACAACACAAAATAACATTGTGACTCAAGTCTCTTACTATGGGACAGAGCTGATATAACCCGCCATGCGTCCCTGCTCATTTGATTGTTTAGGGCTTTGCTTAGGAGAGCAAGCTTCACTGAAGCGGGCTGACGGGTGGAAGGGGTTTTTGAGCTCTAGGGAGGTGCCTGGCACATAGTAGGTGCCTCGCAAGTAGCTGTCTCTGCAAACCACGTCTGCACAGTCCTTGAAAATTTCAGCAGGAGAACAAAGAAAAGGACCCGCGATACACACCCGCTCAGTCCTGTGCTTGTAACACCCCAGCCTGTCTATCAAGAACGAAAACAACTAAACAATGCAGAAAATCTCCAGGGTTGCGGCTTGCAGGAAACAGCCACGCGCTACCCTCCAGTTTTGACACGATGTTACCAGGCGATGATTAAGGAGGTAGCTGTTTCCATGCTTCGCAGTGTCAAAAAAAACAAAGTATCAAGCCAGCAACTCCCCGTTTTAGGGGCAGCACTAAGATTGCAGCCATGTACTGCTTCCAACTGTAAATATCAAGGAAAGAAAGAGATCTTCATTGGCTACAGGCTGCCTGAGCTCAGCATATATTAACAACACGACACTCTGGCATTATTTGCTGAGATGCAGATAATTGTACTTCTTGTTAACAAGTTTCCATTTTTTTTTTTTTTTTTTTACCCCATCAGCAGGTTCTTGAATCAATGCCTAGATTAGGTTTGACTAACGTCAGCACAATCTGACTTTGATGAAAAGTTTGAGATTTATACATCATTAAAAAATGATACTTCCATTTTCTAACATTCCAGTAAAGGTAGCTAATCCTTTTGAATGCCATAGCATTCGTACCTGTTCCCCAAAACTCATCAGTCCCTTTGCCTCTGACTGACTAACGGGACCCATGATATATTTAGGACAGAGGGGAACATTTCACCCATTGCCAAGAGGATTTAAGGTTTCCCTGAGTGTGGAACTGTAGAGGTGTTTTTAATACTCCTTTTGAGACATTAAGTTTCAAAACCATTACATAGGAGCTCATATTTTCTTGTAGATGTAATGTTAAAAAAAAAAGAAAAGATGACCTGAAAATAATTTATGTGAAAACACACACACACAAATTTCTTTATATGTAAGGTTAAATATTATTTATAGTGCTTGAATTCAATAAATGCCAGATGATGAGGATGGTGATATAGGAATCCTTAAAATGAAAAAGGTGTTTCGTTGCAAAGGCACATGACTGCCTGTAAAAAGCCTATTGCAAAAAGGGTATACCCTACATCACCATGGACAAAATCAAGGAAGACAGCGCTACACGAATATAAAACCTGGAAAGTCAAACTTCTTTTACTTACAAAAACACACTTCTGAATCTATGATGCAAACATTCTAATTGGCATGTTCCCGGCCACAGACTCCTACAACTCGTGGCATGTCTCAATGTGGGGTTTCGAGACCCGTGCGTCTCTATATTTTGCAAAGCTCTATTCAAACAACTCACCGTCTTTTTCCTCTCTGCCCCACCGACTGCGGAGTTCACGGCGGCGTCCTGCAGTCGCTCACGTCTTTTGAACCGAACGGACCGATCAGCTGCCCCGTGAAACAAGTGCGGCCCCCCGTGGGTATAAACGACGAGCAGGGGCCAATCCATCCAGGTGCAACCTGTTGCCTCTGCCAGGTGGAGGGGAAGGTTCTGGACTCTTAACCGAGAGGACCTAGTGGAAACTCCTGATCACGATTGTATTCCGTGATCGCCGGAATGAGCGAACCGGTGCACACATCCTTAAAAGGAAGCCGGCCCAGGGACGGTGGGCTTGCTGTGGACACCCCCCCCCCTCTCACCGTGCGCGCTGACACAAGCTGCAGCCTCCTCTTCCCTCACAGAAGGTTCGATTTGAAGAGGCGACTGCTCGAACGCTCTCACTCACGCACAGGTGCGTCGCCTGCGTGGTTCTCAGGCTCCAGCTCAGGCTCTCTTTACAAAGGGGCACAGCTTCTGCCTCAGTTTCTGCCACACACATACCCCCCCGCCACGGCGGGCATCTGTGAAACGCCCCGTTTCTGTTCCAAGGCAGAAGACAAACCACGCACAGAAGCGACGCCTCCTCAGCTCACCTCGCAAGGCCGGTTCACTCAAAGTCCTTACTGAGGGTTCTGCAAATAAACCTTTAAGTGGAGACGCTTGCACGGGTTTCTATAACTTGAGAGCCTTTGCTGCGGTGATTAAGTGGCGGCCAGCCACGCCAGCCAAACACACACCACGGTTAACCTCGGGAAGCTGCTAATTAGGATCGTTTACAAACCGCCCCGCTGCGGGTAGTCTTTTTAGCATCCATAGGACTCGATGGCAAAAAATATACCACAGAGCAACTTTTACAATCCCTTTCCCATTGACGGGGTTCATTCTCCCCCTGGAATTGTCCCTCAAAAAATTCCAGAGTTACCCCGGACACAGTTGATCTCCCCCCTCCGAAAAACGTGTTAGCTTTTGTTAACTGCATGTAACAGCATCTGTTTTAAAATATGCTCATTTTACAATTAAAAGAATGTTAACATTTCTAGAACCTTCTGCTAGGACGGCCTGCCTCGAAACAGTCTCTGAAGTGGTGTATTGTGCAAGTTAGGAAATGGAAACTCAGGATTAGATACTGGAAAAGAAAGCGAGCATCTGATGCTAGACCAACTGTGTGAGCCTCAGGAAATCACCTAACGTCTTCGGACCTTAGTGTTCGCGTGGATTAAGTGGAAATAAGAGAAGCCCTGGGGGTTGGGAGGAAACGAGGTGTTGCACGTTGAGCACTTGCCATCAGGGTGGCTTGGTATCAGAGAAGGCTCAAGTTGGGCAGAAAGAGGCACGTGGTCACCTAACACAGGGTTTCTCGTGCCCTGGGCTGTCAGCCCCCTCAGGCAGGTAAGGGTCTGCTTTCATGACCACCTGGCTTCCTCAGCTCCGAAAGTAGATCACACTAATCACAGAAACGTTCACACCACCCACTGCTCAGGATAAGGCACATTTAAAAAAAAAAAAATTTTTTTTTTGAGACAGAGTCTCACTCTGTTGCCCAGGTTGGAGTGAGTGCTGTGGCGTCAGCCTAGCTCACAGCAACCTCACACTCCTGGGGTCAGGCGATCCTCCTGCCTCAGCCTCCCGAGTAGCTGGGACTACAGGCATGCGCCACCATGCCTGGATGATTTTTTCTGTATATTTTTAGTTGTCCAGCTAATTTCTGTCTATTTTTAGTAGAGACGGGGTCTCGCTCTTGCTCAGGCTGGTTTCAAACTCCTGAACTCAAGTGATCCTCCTGCCTCGGCCTCCCAGAGTGCTGGGATGACAGGCGTGAGCCACCGCGCCCGGCTAGTATAAGGCACATTTTGTATTTATCTTCACAATTGGGACATTTTCTGAAGTGTAGTTTCTTAATTTTATGTACTTTAAGATGATGAATACTATCAGTCTGCTGCCCCAGAGACTTTTCTTCTTTTTTTTAGTGGTGCTGATCCAGGGAGTTTGCTCAATTTTTAGTGAAGGAAACCTTAATCTGATCATACCCAAACCTCCCCAGACCAAAACGCATCTCCGGTCCTTTGAGAGAAACAGGAGAGGATCACAGGCCTGAAAATCCTCAATTAAAATAGTCAATTAAGAACTTTAGAAAGATTCAAATGAAGTTTTTTTTTAAAAAAGGGCTTAAAGCAAGACTTAGTAACAAAACCATGCCTAGAGAAAACTTTTAATTAGCATTGGGCTAAAGAATATGTGCATTTAACAAGCTGCTTAAAAACCCAAACTCCAAAAAAAAAACAAAAAACCTGCTCAAGAAAAACTCTGTCTGTACAGCAAGATAAAAGAATTCTGGAATTTTGCACTGGTTTGTATTGACTTGAGTTCCAAAATGAAAGGGTAGGTGTAAGAATGTCATTAGGGACTTTTTATTGATATTCACACTATTATGAAAGAAAGATGCTAACATTTTGGCAGGAAGTCTTGCTACCAACTGAATGTCTACATCCCCCGCCCCCAAATCTGTACCTTGAAACCTGCTACTGTGTTTCCCCGAAAATAAAACCTACCCATAAAATAAGCCCCAGCAGGATTTCTGAGCATGTGCGCAATAGAAGCCCCACCCCGAAATAAGCCCTAGTGACGGGCGTGGCTGCGCAGCGCGTCTGCACAACCCATGCATGTCGTCGTGGAGCGGGAAAGAAGACGAGCAGCCCTTCTCATCTGCCCCATGAGAGCTCTATTGCTCGACAGGAGAGATTGGGGCCAGTGGTTCTAAAGGAAATAGAGTCGCAAGACATTCAGGATGGGATTCGGGGTTTGGAGAGTTATAATGATCCAGAAGAAGACGACTTAACTGTATTTGAATAAATGTAGATGGTTGTACCGTGCTTAAAAAAATAACACATCCCCTGAAAATAAGCCCTATGGTGTCTTCTTGAGGGAAAATAAATATGAGACCCTGTCTTATTTTCGGGGAAACACGGTAATCACCACCGTGACGGTGTTAGGAGACGGGACCTTTGGCAGGTGATTGCCCTCATGACCATAAGAGAGTGGTGAGCTCATGAAAGAGGCCCCAGGTGTGCTCACCATCAAATTGGCACTAACGGATCAACACTGAGGTGCCCACGTGGTAGTGGCACTCACTGGGTGCCGGCCAGGTGGGGGTGGCCGGAGGTCAACCCACAGCTAAGGGAGGCGGGGCGCCCTGTGTGGGGAGGGGCACGCTTGCAGCCCCCTGGCTTGGGCGAGGTAAGTGCATCACATGTAACCAAAATGTAGCCCCATAATATCCTGAATTAAAAAAATAAATGAATAAAAAAAAAAAATAAAAGAGGCCCCAGAGAACTGTCTTGCTCCTTCCATCATGTGGACACAAAGAGAGGACACACCATCTATGAACCAGGAAACAGACCCTCACCAGACACCAAATCTGCAAGCATCTTGATTTTTCATTTTTTTTTTTTTTTTAGAGGTAGGGTCTTGCTATGATGCCCAGGCTGGTCTCGAACTCCTGGCCTCAAGGGATCCTCCTGCCTCAGCCCCCTGAATAGCTGGGACTACAGGAATGAGCCACCCCGCCCGACTTCCTTGATCTTGAACTTCCCAGCCTTCAGAGCTGTGGGAGATAGATTTCTGTCTAAGCAGTGTGTGGCATTTTGTTACAGCAGCCCAGACAGATGAAGTCAGGCCCCTTCTAGTCAGAACGTTAGTGGGAGCCACACAGTCACAATTTGCAGGAAGTGGGTTAGAAGAAAACATGGCACAGACCAGAAGTATTAAAACGATTCTTCCTTCTCTGGCTTCACAGACGCTTGGGAGATTTCATCCATAATCTAGACTTTCCCTTAATTTATCCACTTTTACAGCCCCTGATTTCACGGATTCTTTGCCTCTTCCAGGTAGAGACGAGACAGGCCTGATCTACTCTCTGTTTTTCATCCCACCTAAACTTTTTCCCCACTCTCACGTCTTGTGACATTATTTTTGATCTCTGGAATTCTCTCCCATACTCCGTCCCATAAATAATCTTTCTCACATTCCAGGGCCTCGTTTATCCTCCGTGAAAACTCTCCCTCTGACGATAGCTCGTAGTGATCAAACTTCTGTGAATTCATGCTGCCTTTTTTTTTTTTTAACTCAGTAACATAAATTAGGGGTTCATTATTTTCAGTATGTCTTGGCAGTCTCTTTTTTCCCTCTACAACTCGATTACCGTTTCCTGGACATGATTGCCACAGGGATTACCCGCTGTGATTCACCGACTCCCTGCCCTCCTCCGCCCTACGTCCTGCCCAAATGGCCGTGTGGCTGGAACCGCTGATCTGAGAAGAGGCCGCGCCCTCCTGAGAAGAGGCCGCGCCCTCCCGGTCGCAGGGATTTGCGGAGCTCTCGGCTCGGCCGGGGGACTTAGGAAAGGACGGAACATTGCACTTCCTGCCTGGAAGCCCAGGAGGTCGCTGACCCCGCGGGGAGCAGTCATGGCAGATGGAGGTGGCTTATCACGGGCAGGATGGATTGGCAACGAGGAGGTGGGAGTGCACATCGCAAACTGAGTTTGCAAAGCAGAGAACATATGGAAAAGTTTTTGTAAGGATTTTCCGACAACTAGATTTGTAGAAAATGATAAACTTTGGTTGTTGTTGTTGTTTTTTTTTTAACGTCCCTTTTAGGGCAAATGCAGAAATCTCCATCCCTGTCCCCTAACTCCTGTGGCTTCTGTGGGGCTCCTTGTGCTTGTGAACTTCTTCTAGCACTTTCCTAAATCATCCTCTTCTTCCGGCACCGCTTGTTTTTCCTTTCCACATTTTCCTCTCTCTTTGCTCTGGGACTCTTCCGAAATCTGTCTCGATGTTGCTGATTATCTTTTTGGGCTGGCATCTGCCGTTTCCTTCCTTCTTTTGCATCTACACAAGCCTTGCTCGGTGATCCCTGAGGAAGGTTACGTCCCTCATGGTCGATTCCCGGGCTTTCCTTGCTCTGCCCTCGCAAATATAAAAATGTGGTTGTACCAAGGAGAACTAATGACCAGCCACAGCAAGGGATAGTAACAAACACAACGTGGCACTTACACTATTAATGAAAGCAGGAGCACTCTGAGCTCTCTTTGCTGACAGGCACACGGCTTTGAGAATTAATTTCTCCCGTGAAAAACAATTTAAATTTATACTTTGGTAGCAAAATCAAAACAAAACAAAAAAGCACGTCAAGGGAAAATGGGCTTCTAGTTTTGCTGAGAAAGTTCCTGCCCATTCTTTAAGACCTGGATCAAGTATCTTCCACATGCATTTTTTTTTCTCCTACCTTCTCCATCCCTGGAAATGTTATATTTTCTTCTTCTGGGCACACGGCATACCGTTCTTTCATCCATTCCTTTATTCCTCTGGCAACTACTGAGGCACTACGCCGCCAGCCATGACGGCCAGGCCCTGAAGTCACAAAGATAAAAAGACAAGTTCTCGTGTCTTCTGTAGCTCACAGGACGGGGGACAAGCAGGCGAATGAGGTGTTCACAGGGGTGCTGGCTGGCATTGGTGCACCTGCTGCAGAGCCTGAGAGCTGGTGCCGCGCCTTCCGGATTGGACAGCCTTGGACAAGGCACCCGCCCGCTCTCTGACCGTGTGTGCTCATCAGTAAAATGGGGAAAACAATATCACCTAACTCTCGGGACTTTCGTGAATGATAAATACAATAATACTCCCAACCACCTTAGCATAGCTTCTGGCTCAGAGTAAGCGCCTCACAAATATTAGCCAGTATTTAATTAGTATTAGCATAAAATGCTGTGATACAGGTGTGTTTAGGGTTTTACGGGGACAAGACTCTGCAAATGCTGATTGGGGAGTTGGGAAAAGGAGCAAGGGAAGTCTTGACTGGAAAGTTTTGAGGACGAACACACTTGGCGAGGCAAAGAAGAATGAAACGAGGATTTTAGGCTCCAAGAATGATGAGGGACACATCCTTTAAAACGTCTTTTCAACGTTGCAACGACAGTCATCAGCTCTTGCTGGCTTCAGAGCAGGCATCCTCAAACTTCGGCCTGAGGGCCACATGCCGCCCGCCGGGGACATTTATCCGGCCCGCCGGGCGTTTTTGCCACCGCTGCCTGTCCTGCTTAGCAGCCGACTCGTCCCGGGCCCACAGTGCGCACTCCAATGGTCTGAGGGACAGTGACCTGGCCCCCTGTTTAAAAAGTGTGAGGGCCCCTGCTTTAGAGCAAGTAGATTAAAAGGATGCAGATTTGAACAGCCCAAACACACTTACCTCACTTTGGAGAGAAATTACACTCCTCCCCGCGAAAGTCGAGGAACCCCGTCCATCCTGATAGAACGTAAAGCTCTTCTGAACGCAAAGGGACTCCAGCCTGCACGGCCACAGCGAGACTGTCCACGCGATTATCTCTGGTGAGGACCTATGTCTTTACGGATCTAACCTTCCTCTGAGATGGGTTCATGAAATAACTAATTTGTATCAAACTCCGATTCAGCATACATGACACCGTTTCTGTGCACTTGGGTCTTGGAAACGTCCCCCTAACGGAGAGTGTGGCTTATTTATCCCAAAGACGCAACCACCAACGGAGGGGATACCACTGACCAAGCCTGGCCTCCTGCATCCTGCAAATTTGGGAGGGAAAACGGAGCACTTTTCTGCAGTTGGTACACACTATAATTTTCGTCTTAATGTCAGTAACTATGGGGCAAGCTGAATAAACACACACACACACACACTAATTATTCTCAAAGTTAGATATGTGCTGCAATCTTGAGAAATTTTATACGTACAAAGTGCATTAGTTGTGCTTCATCAGCAAATGCTTAGAGATAGTGAGGTCCATGTATTTCTCTCAATCAGTGCGTGGGTATTCTCTACAATGTTTCTGACACATGGTCACTTAGATTCTCTTCGAATGCTTCCAGGGATGGGAGCTTAGTTTGGTGTGATCAATCATTACATTATTGAATCTTTTTTTTTTTTGAGGCAGAGTCTCACTCTATTGCCCAGGCTAGAGTGCCGTGGCGTCAGCCTAGCTCACAGCAACCTCACACTCCTGGGCTCAAGTAATTCTTATGCCTTAGCCTCCCAAGTAGCTGGGACTACAGGCATGCACCACCATGCCCGGCTAATTTTTTTTTTTATATATATATTTTTAGTTGGCCAATTAATTTCTTTCTATTTTTATTAGAGACGGGGTCTCGCTCTTGCTCAGGCTGGTCTCGAACTCCTGACCTTGAGCGATCCTCCTGCCTCAGCCTCCCAGAGTGCTAGGATTACAGGTGTGAGCCACCACGCCCGGCCTATTGAATCTTTCTAAGGTTAACTTGCTTCCCCTTATGTTCACTTGAAATCTTCTTCCTATAAATTCTAACCCGTTGTCTTATTCCCACTGTCTGTGTTAATATAGAAAAAAACCACAACTTTTCCATTCTCATGATAAACATTCAAATATGTGAAGGCAGTTTCATGTTTTCCCTAAGTCTTCTCTGTCTAGACAAAACATCCCTTTATCCTTACAGTGTTTCTAAAATGCCTTTCTCTAGCCCGGGCAGCTGTCAAGGTTTCCCTTAGAACGTGGTGCCCAGAGGCAAAACCTGTTCTCCTGGTCAGTGCAGAAGTCAACAGAAAAACCACGAAAGTGTGCAAATATTTTTGTGTTTTAAATTATTAATAGAAGGCTTATGTATTCCTTTTTACATTTAGACTTACTTTTGGCTGCCAGTATAAGTTACAAGTGCTTTATAAAGTCAAAAGCAATATATCAACATTAATTTTTGTACCTTGAGTTATGAAATGTAAAGAAAATCTTGATCATTTGAAAAACATTAATTTCCTAAATACTAATTTATGTAATTATGGAATGTGGTGGTAATTTTTTATTATACCACAAATAAAAGCAAAATAGCTTTTTAAAAAATAAAATAAATAAATAAAAAACCACGTCCCTGTTCTGGGACCACATACCCAGGTTGATATAATCTAAGACTACCTACTTAAAGTGACAGTTTCCACTTCTGATAATAACAAAATAGCTCCCATCAGACCACCTCTTTGGCAGATAACAGCAATAAAATCTGGATAGAATAGCAAAAACAATAATCTAAGGACGCTGGTGAGTAACCAAAAGTATGCATCAAACTGCAGGGGAATTGAGCTTAGAAGATTGAAGGGCACTGGGTCATTTTCATTGTTATTTTTTTTTTTCCTTTTTTTTTTTTTTCTGAGTGCTGTCCCTGATCAACACCACGTTGTTTAACTAAAACTAGGAGAGAGATTTCCAATCTTACAGGCTTGAAGGACCAGAGAAGAGTTAGGATTCCCTGTCGTAGCCGGAAGGTAAAGGGAACATTCTGGGAAGTGGAAAGAGAGACAGAGAGGGTGCCTCAAGCTCGGAAAATGATTTCTGTTCAGATCTCTGGCTGACGCCTGACGTAGAAACACAGAGAGCAGGCTCAGCCGCAGATAAAATAACCGGGAGATCTCAGCTGTGGCACACCACAGACGGCACCACTGTAGACCTGAGCGCTTGACTTGGCTAGCCGACCGCCTGCTAAATCCAACAGACAACACTTCTGTGAGGAAAATAACAGCCTCTACAACATATAACACACGACGCCCAGGATGCAATCCAAAATTACTAGATTAAAAAAATAAACAGAACAATGAAACACACACGCAAGAGGAAATTTGATTAATGGAGACCAATCACAAGATGACCCAGGTGTTGGAATTAGCAAAGATTTCAAAGCAGCCGACACAACCAAAGGAAAATAAAAACGCAGACTGACATACCCACTGCTCTTTCGACATTGCTATGCCAGACCTGTAGCCAGGCGTCCTCAAACTTTTTAAACAGGGGGCCAGTTCACTGTCCCTCACCACCGTTGGATGGCCGGACTATGGTTTTAAAAAAACTATGAACAAATTCCTGTGCACACTGCACATATCTTATTTTGAAGTAAAAAAACAAATGGGCAAAAACACCTGCATGTGGCCCGCAGGTCGTAGTTTGAGGACGCCTGCCTTTAGCAATCAATTCTTACTTGTATTATCAAATATCCTGCATTTTCTCACGCAGCTACAAGCGTATCATGATAAATTTCATTCTAGGTAGATTAAACGTTTATCCTTATTATCATAAAAATATTGAAATAAGAAAGTAATTTCTTCTCAAGATGCCCATGTTACTGCTGCAGATAATTCTTTTACGAACATTTGTAAAGCTACGTCAGCAGTGTTAGACAGCCCCTGCCTCTGTTGAGTTTATTATGGAATGCTGTTTTTGTTCATGTGCACAGATCATTCGATGACCGAATAATAAGCACGAGAAAAGAAGCACAAAGTAGCAAGGAAGTGCAGGAATGAAACATTAAGCTTTTTCTGGGGCAGAGAAACGATGGACTGAGACTGGATCTGGGACGTGAGGAAGGCCAGGAGTTTGCCGGGCGGAGAAGAGGGAACCTCGAGCCAGCTGGGAGGAGCAGAGAGCAAGGGAAGAGCCGTGACAAGCCGTGGACGGGCCAAGGGTACGTACAAAGTCCCACGTGGCTGCAGAGTGGGGTTTGCGGGGGGACAGCCGAGGGATGAGGCTGGAGAGAGAATGCCCACCCTATTCACGAAGAGCTCACACCAAAACAGGACGTGGAGACCAAAACAGGATGTCTGAGTCACGGCTGTGTGCCAGGACTTAGTACCACACACCGTAGTTACG
This sequence comes from Microcebus murinus, assembly GCF_040939455.1. Classification (NCBI taxonomy): domain Eukaryota; kingdom Metazoa; phylum Chordata; class Mammalia; order Primates; family Cheirogaleidae; genus Microcebus; species Microcebus murinus. The sequence continues at coordinate 34,540,715 of NC_134126.1, forward strand.
TGTTAAACATTTGTTGAATAAATCAAAAAACGTAGAGCTGTGTCGGTGAGATTGGCAGTTGAAAAGCACAGATGTCTTTCCTTCACTGATTTCCTAAGTCACTAAACCCAGATTTCATGTGTGTGTTGTGTGTCTATGTGTGTGTGGTGTGTGTGTCTATGTGTGTGTGTCTGTGTGTGTGTTGTGTGTCTATGTGTGTGTGGTGTGTGTGTCTATGTGTGTGTGTCTGTGTGTGTGTTGTGTGTCTATGTGTGTGTGGTGTGTGTGTCTATGTGTGTGTGTCTGTGTGTGTCTATGTGTGTGGTGTGTGTGTCTATGTGTGTGTGTGTCTACGTGTGTATGTCTGTGTATGTGGTGTGTGTCTATGTGTGTGTGTCTATGTATGTGGTGTGTGTCTATGTGTGTGTGTGTGTCTATGTGTGTGTCTATGTGTGTGTATGTGTCTATGTGTGTGGTGTGTGTATCTGTATGTATGTGTGTGGTGTGTCTGTGTGTGTGTGTCTATGTGTGTGGTGTGTGTGTCTGTGTGTGTGTCTGTGTGTGTGTCTATGTGTGTGGTGTGTGTGTCTGTGTATGTGTCTATGTGTGTGGTGTGTGTGTCTGTGTGTGTGTGTATGTGTGTGGTGTGTGTGTGTATGTGTGTGGTGTGTGTGTCTGTGTGTGTGTTTATGTGTGTGTGTGTCTGTGTGTGGTGTGTGTGTTTGTGTGTGTGTATGTGTGTGTCTGTGTGTGTGTTTATGTGTGTGTGTGTGTGTCTGTGTGTGATGTGTGTGTCTGTGTGTGTGTATGTGTGTGGTGTGTGTGTGTATATGTGTGGTGTGTGTGTCTGTGTATGTGTGTGGTGTGTGTGTCTATGTATGTGGTGCGTGCCTGTATGCATGTGTGCGTGTCCAGCTGGTGGACATTCTACTGTGCAAGACACAGTCCAGGCAAACGAAGGCACGTACGTCAGAGGATGAGAAACAGAAGATACAGAAACAAAGGTTTTATTTTTCTGTGCAAACATGTAAGAGCCACAGTCACACACAGGGCAGTTGAAAATACAGAAGAACAAAGAGAGAGGGGACAGCTTTCTAAGTCAGATATCGAGTGACAGCAAGACATTTGGAAGACTGAGAAGCGGTTGACAACTACAGTGACAGCACACAGAGGAGGACTGTGAGTGGCTGTTTCTTACATATGTTTGGTGAGGGACATCTTACATCTGGAACGACCTTCACCAAAGAACGGGCATGTCTAGGAGGGCAGTAAAGGTGAAAACTACACACAGGGTCTTTGGCGATAATCTATTTTTTGCTTATCGAGAATACTCGTGAATGCAAGTATTGATGGGGAGGTTTTCTCCAAGATTCTCGCCACAAAATCTAACTTTGGGACGGATCATCGGAAGCAGCAGTCTTGGAAGTGAGGGAAATGGGTGAGTATAAAAGGAAGTTCAAGGTGAGTCGCTCCCAGGTTGAAATGACTGCCCATCATCCTCCAAAGTATGAGTTTGCTACGTAAAATCTCCTATTACTGTTGCAACATAAAATGGGATACATTTCCTTTGCCTTTGTAGTATTCTGTTTTAGCTTTGTTTGTTTGAATGGTATATTTAAATTTACCTTGGTCATTTCCACAGAAAAAACAACTTTCTTAAAACAATCGGTGTTCAATGAGCATTGGATATCGTCCAATGAATAGATCATCCTCACATTTTCAAACCAGGGCAGCTCCTACAGACATTGACAAAATGACACTGGCAGGCTGTTGTTATTCTAGTTGCTTTCTGAATTAATTCATAAGATCAAACTATCTTCATTTTAAATGAATATAAATAAAGCCTCCTTTGGAAGGATATGTCCATACGAAGATATTTAGCGTAAATGATAACATGTCAGTAGAAACCATAAAAACATTAGCAAATAGCCTTTTTCTTCTTACTATTTTATAATCTCTATAATCTTTATAATTAAGAATATATTAATTTTTGTATCTCATTAATTTACTTTATGTAGCCATCATTCCAGACATACATTTCTTTTGAAAAATTATAATGCCAAAGATATTTTTATCATAATAGGTACTATGTTTTTATGGTTTTTTTTTTTTCCAGAAAGATACTTGAAGAGTATAAATTTGCTTGCCGATTTCAGATCAACATGCCTCTAGGAAAACTCAAGTTTTGTAATATATACCTTTTTGGTGTGTGCAGAAACTACAGTCCTTATTTTCATTAAATATTCTGAAAGCAACTGAAATCAGTCCAATAGAGAACTCAACAAGCTCACAAATTCATAAGCAATTAACAAAAAATTTTTTCTATTTGTGAAAGGGAAAATATCACAGGAAAAGAAAGAGAAAAAAGATTATCACTTTGTTGCAACAGGGTAGTTTTATGGAATCAAAAATTATCTTGGTGAGGAATGATCTGAGTATTGATACCAGATAATTCTCTTTCTACATCTTTAGGGATGATTTGATGTGGTTCCCTGCCTTCTCTTTACATATTTATCACGCATCAGAGAACTGGCAACAGTTCATTTAAATAGCTTTGTATGAAAACATAAATGAATATGCTCAGTAAGCTTAATCAGGAACTTTCAGATTTTCATGCCATGAATAACAGATGAGAATGGAAGAACATAAATGAAAATAGAATCGTGGTGATTGAGGGCAACTTACAATATGAACCGACTTACGTACACGGAATGGAGTGGGAAGAGAATGGCTCCTAACTGCAGACGGTCATTCAAATATAGAAGGTGTTAAGGATTATAATATACCTGTACCAAATACCCTCAAAAATGAGGTATTTCTGATTATGCAAAGAAAATATTTTTTTTCATATTTAAAACTAGGGAGGGAAAATATTTTATATGCACATGAAGTGCTTGTGATATGCTTATACGAGGTCTTGAATTTATTCTAATTTTCAAGATGGTTTCTCCCCCCCTTTTTTTTCAGAGATCTGAAATGAGTCAAGGAATTTCTTCTTTCTTTGTTTCTTTGTTTCTCTCTCTTTCTCTCTCTCTCTCCCTTTCTCCCTTTCTCTCTCTCTCTCTCTCTCTTTCTTTCTTTTTTTAGACAGAGTCTCACTTTGCTGCCCAGGCTAGAGTGCCGTGGCGTCAGCCTAGCTCACAGCAAACCTCAAACTCCTGGGCTCAAGCGATCCTCCTGCCTCAGCCTCCCGAGTAGCTGGGACTACAGGCGCGCACCACCATGCCCGGCTAATTTTTTCTATACAATTTTAGTTGGCCAATTAACTTCTTTCTATTTGTTCAGTAGAGACGGGGTCTCGCTCTTGCTCAGGCTGGTCTTGAACTCCTGGCCTCGAGCGATCCTCCCGCCTCGGCCCCCTGAGTAGCTGGGACTACAGGCGTGAGCCACCGCATTTGGCTAATATTTTCTATATATTTTTAGTTGTGCAGCCAATTTCTTTCTATTTTTTTTTTTTAGTAGAGATGGGGTGGGGGGGTGTCTCGCTCTTGCTCAAGCTGGCCTCGAAGGAACTCCTGGCCTCGAGTGATCCTCCCGCCTCGGCCTCCCAGGGTGCTGGGGTGACAGCCACTAGCTGCCGCGCCCTGCCCATTGAAGGCATTTCTGGAAAGCCCGTGGGGGCTCTGCCGTCGGGGGGTGCCCAGGGCCGCGCTAATACTCCTGCTCGCCCCACTCGACCACGGGCTGGTCGCTCATGCGCAGCAGGAGGTAGGAGAGCAGCTGGAAGAGGTTCTGCCAGAGCAGGAGGGAGACATAGAAGGACAGGCCGCTCACGTCCAGCTCGCAGCGCTCGCCCGCGAAGGCCGCCCCGCACAGGCACTGGAAGCGGCCGCGCAGGTCCCGGCACCGGCCGCCGTGGAGGCAGGGGCCCGAGGCGCACTCGTCCACGTCCTCCTCGCACCTGGAAGGCAAGCAGAGGGGCAGACAGCCGGGGCCCCGCCGGGTAAGTCGGCTGCAAAACAGGGAAAGGAAAAAACAACAACACAGAACCCTAACCCTCAGCCTCTGCCCGCTCCCACACAGTCTCTCTGGGCTCCACGACGCGGGAGACGTCCCTTACAACTCCCGTAGCCGGCTTTGGTTTTAGCGGAGACGGTTTGCAGTTTCTGATTCTCGTTAGAACGAGAAAACGTGCAGATACCGTGTTTCCCTGAAAAATAAGACGGGGTCTTATATTTATTCTTCCTCAAGAAGACAACCCAGGGCTTATTTTCAGGGGATGTGTCATTTTTTTTTTTTTTTTTAAAGCACGGTACAACCGTCTACATTTAAATTCAAATAGAGTGAAGTCGTCTTCTTCTGGAACATCATCATCACTCTCCAAACCCCGAATCCCATCCTGAATGTCTTGCGACTCTATTTCCTTTAGAACCACTGGCCCGAGTCTCTCCTGTGGAGCCACAGAGCTCTCCTGGGGCAGATGGGAAGGGCTGCTCGGCTTCTTTCCCGCTCCGCGACGACATGCACGGGTTGTGCAGATGCGCTGCGTAGCCACGCCCGTCACTAGGGCTGATTTTTGGGGTAGGGCTTCTATTGTGCACATGCTTAGAAATCCTGCTAGGGCTTATTTTATGGGTGGGTCTTATTTTCGGGGAAACACGGCATTTAGAAACCAAAAGGAAACTGGGCCGTGCATGGGCCAATCTCTCCCTCAAGAGCATCAATGGGGTTGCCACTTCACCCTGACGCTCGGTTCATGAGGGGCCCACTGGGGTCACGAGGGTGAGGCTGCATTTTGCCAACCGGGAGTCTGCAGAGCAAACCCGCATTCAGGCTGTCTGGACTCTGATGCAGCAGTTCCCTCCGGCTGAGGGGAAAAATTTACCAAAGATAGATTAAAAAAAAAAAAAAGGTTTATTTTGGGAGATTCTGAATTATTTTCTTTGAAATGCCCCCTCCCTTTTTTATTAGCAAAAGTAAATACTTCGAACATTTTCCTTGCTAATAAATGTGTTTCCATAGCCAACCATAATTCCTGAATGTTGGTAGAATGACGTTCAAAAAAGCCAAATTTTGCAAAGCAAGAAGACATCCATTCTAAGGTAAATTGAAGGTTTTCCTTTCCCTGGGACGCTGTCATTTTTTTTTTTTTTTTTGCCTAATTTCCCACCAAGCACTTCTTTGTCTGTGTAGTCATTGATTCATCCCCCAATCCTTCATTCAGTTACTCAGTCGATATTTATTTAACACTTACTATATGCCAAGTACTCTGCTAAGATCTTGGGCTAGAGCACTTACTGTTTTACTTCGGGAAATTCATACAAAAATCTTAGTTTCGGGACTCTCTGCAGTGCAGCTTAGGATGTTGAAAAGTTTGATATAAATGACTTTTTTTTTTTTTTTATTTCCCCCTTTTTCTTTCCTTTACCTCCCAAACGGTAAGACTGGCCTGTCTTGAGTCAGAGACTCGTGGCCAGGCGCAGAATGAAAGGGGGTGAGGTGGCGAGCACGGCCAGCCCAAGGCATAAAGGAAAACAAAGATCCCTTCCAAGAAAAACAGCTCCTTATCCCGCGGGATGCCGAGCATAGCTGAGACATTCTGTTTTTCCTTTTTTGGCTCATGCTTCTGGGTTGGAACAGACTCCTGTGATTAGGTCGGAGCGGGACTTGAGGATCCCCGACGCCTGCCAAGCACTCTGTCCTGGGTGGGCCGAGCGTTCGCGCCATCTATCACCCCAAACCTGCCGGGACGACACCAGAAAGTTGGAGGTTTCTGCGAGGCCGGGGGGAAGCCAACTTATTGGAGGATAAATATCTTCAGTGTCCTCAGGCGTTGTGGAAGGCACATCTTCCTGGGCTGTGGGAGATTGCCCACTGTTTTCTAGTCTTCCTCTAGCTAGCTGCCCTTTTTTTTTTTTTGCTTTCTTACCTATTTTTTCTTCTGAACTAAACAGGGAACAACACACACACACGTGCATTATAAGCATCATTGGAGCTTTCATGATTCATCCAATTAATGGATGCAAAGTAAAAATAAATCCATTAGCAGTTAGCGAAGGAACAGAATGGTGGCTGAGGTTAAGGACTTCGTGAGAACAGAACCTATTGAACACGGGTTCACCGTTTGAGAGATAATTTTGCCTCAGAGACGTTTATCCAGATGAAAGGTTTACTGGGAAAGGGGAGTAAAAAGTCTGAGCTTTCTTTCCTTTCCACGTTTCAAATCAATCATTTGAATTTAAGTGCCAAATATAGATTTTTTTTTTAAGCAAATACAGAGGAAAGGGAAACATTTGTTGTAAATAGAGACAATGTGTGAGTAGCAGAGAAAAATCCTGCAAGGCTTTGGAAGAGCTGTAGGCAGTGTGCCATGAAGCGGAAACTGTGGCCATCAGCCAGGAAGTTACCAGCCCCTAAAGATAGTTAAGGAGTTGTTCAAAATGTAGGACAAAAAACAAAATGGCAATATTTTAAAGATACACAGAATTGGAGGCCAACCGAACGGTTTCAGAGTGAGTAAGTTGCATGACAGAAATCGGTGCGGTGGAAAGCAGCATGTGACTTGGACCTGCTCCTTCCTTCCGCTTGGGCTGCCTGCGCCACTTAGCGCCCAGCGTGGAGGGCAGGCCGCAAAAGGAAGGATTAGACTGGCCATTGAACGGAAGAAGGGTAAAGGGCAAGCATACCCCAGGTTCCCTGCTGTTTTGTAAAACTGGCAAAAAAAAAAAAAAATCTGTATATATGTGTGATACCAAAAGAGCCAGCTGAAAAATAGAAAATTCAAATTAATCCTAAGTGTAATCATTGTCATGGAGCACATGCTTTTACTAATTACCCTTATGGGGAATTTAATTCAGTCAAAATCTCTTTGTCAAATGTGTTTGATTTTAATTTATTTAATTCGTTCAAGGTAGAAAGCCTGGTCAGATATCACTGTATCTTACCCTGGGTGGTATAGGAGACAGAGGAGCACTTTTTCCACTTTTAAAAAATTACGGTGAGCAAGGAATTATTCACACAGTGTGGCCGGCACATGGAACAGATGAGCAGAGGCCTTGAAGGCAGCTCAGCCTTACTGCATGCAGCCTTACTGTTCCTTCGGATCGGAACCTCGCCTGTCGCTTCTCAGCCTCAGTTTACCCACAGGCAGAGCGAACACCGTAAAACCTTCCTTGCAGGGCTATGAGGGTCAGGGATGGCGTTTGTAAGGTGCATGGCATAGAGCTCAACAAACGGTTGACTGCTTATCATCTGTCTATATAACGCCCGTATTCAGCAGAGCCCTGGTTTGCAACTGTTTTCGGAACCGAGGTCCCTCTGAGAATCTGATATAAAAGCCATGGAGCATGCAGCCCTTCTACCCTCGCCCCCACCCCTGGCCAGTCAAGGACATATCCGAAACGTGCCACATTTTCAGCAGGTCACAGGTCACCTGAAGCCATCGACCAACTCCGTCGTAATAATTCCTGCGCTGGTTGAAGGGGAGTCTCCTCTGGGAAAGGCAGACTCACCTGGATCGGGTGCATGCACTTTCTGGGTTGTGGGCAGTTCTGTGGGGCCGTTCTTTCAGGTGCGTTTTATTCTACTTCAACAGCCAGCATATTGGCATCATGTGTTAGAGTTAGTGGGGGGAGGGGAAAAAAACCCTGAATTTTTCTTGTAAGCACAGAAGTACTTACAAGAAAGAAAAATAGCACATTTTGCATTTTTAAAAATCATATTTTCCCATTTGCAGTCTTGGCTGATAAAATGTTCTCTCCTTTGACCTAAAGGGTAATTTTTCTTCTTCTTTTATTGCTTGGCTCTGTCTGGACCCATATTTCAGCACAGATTTTCCTATGGGAACCGAGATGAAAAGTTGGAGGGAAAAACGAACTTCGAGCACTCCCACCGTTCTTGAGCCCGGAATTCTCTTCCAGGAAGCCCTCACGTGACTCACCGCTCCCCGGCGAAGCCTTCCCCGCACAGGCAAGCGGGCCCGGCCGGCAGCTCCGTGCAGTTGCCCCCGTTGTAGCACGTGAGGTTTCTCTGCTCGTTCCCACAGACTGTCGCGGGCAATCTGCTCTGCCTGGAGAGATAAGAGCAGCAGTCACAGCTGTTCATCACGTTCATTTCATTCAGGAAAAAAAAAATTTCCGATAAACTCGTATGCGTTAGTCCCTGCCAAACTAATCAAGCACTCGGGCTGGAGGGGCTGCACATGCTGAATTGTGCTGTATTCTTAAAAGCATCCCTTTCTCCAGCAAAAACCTCCTGCCAGAGGGTCCCGAGACAAGCACGGGCTATAGATCTTCCGTTTCTACGCAGTTTTCATTTCTGAGACAAGATCTATGCCACCAGGCGGCAATAAATTCAGGGGCTGGAAAAGAACTCTTGCTATAACCGGATTTGCCGCTGCTTTGCGAATAAATCAAGCAAGGCCATAGGAAAATCGCATCTCTGTAAAGGCCAGCGGAGCAAGGCCAGCACTCTGGTACCCAAGCACTCATGTGATTTCTCCACTGGCTTTCGGAGCTGAACTCCGGTTGCCCTGCCAGGGCTTGCTGCTCCCTGTCTAGTAAATCACAACCGCACAGAACGCGAGCCAAATGCTGTCCGGGAGGTTTGTGTGTAGCACTGGACGGTGACTGCGTGTGAGTTCGGAGAGTGGCTGTCTTACATAGCAACAGAGCTGTACGTGTTGCAGAGTCCTTGCAGAAGGAAACGAATTGTTAGCAGATCAGCAGAGCTTATTTGCAAGACAAACTCCACTGGTTTGGAGGCACCCACTTTTGAAACGATTTGAACGGTGTTGCTCAGGCTCTCTGGCACACCGTATAGGTGCCTGACATCTGATACCTAGTAGACGTCCAGGAAGTGTAAACATGAATCGAATTCTGTCCTGTGGCGTGTGCTGCGGCTAATTTAGAGAAACGGACTGCAGGATGCTAAGTGTGTCTCTTCCCACAAGAGCTAATCAATGCTACTTTTAAAAAAGAAGATATCATAAGGACTTTTCAAAAGAGCCAAAAATGTCAACCAGCTTTGAAAGGCGTCGATTAGCAATGCAAATATCGAGCTTCCCTATACGTCTTAGGTTTAATAAACAATTCCTGCATCTCATTAGAAGGTGCTTTTGAGAACTTGAGTCTTTGAGAACTTGACTTTGATGAATTAGGAAGGAAAAAAAAAAAATTGGGGAGCTAGTTGCTAGGGCCTATATGTTTCTTTTGCTCATCAAGAGTCACTGTGGAATACTACTGATCTTGATCCTGAATTTCTCTTGCTTTTATATAAGCAGATTATCCATTGGCAAAGGAGTTGGCTAACTCATGGGAAATAATACCTCACAGGAATGTCAACACTTGGCGCCTGTCACTGTGTCTTGCCTTCATAGGCTCTGAGCTACAATAAACGTTACGGAGAGATACAAAACTTCTTTTGGGTGCGGCTAAATGTTATGTCTGCTAGGAGATTCATGCAACTAAGGTGCCACCTCTGAATCAGTGTACTGTCTACAGGCCAACCCACTCCAGGTGTTCTTGCCAAAGTCCTGGAATGCATTACTTGTTAATAATAACCCTCTCACCTCCCCATAATGACTCAGTTATTTAGTAAGTTTAAAGCAGTGTAAGTTGTAAAAACAATAACGACTTCTACTTACATGGAAATATTGAAGCAATGTGACTTAGAAGGAAAATATTTTTCTTATCTCTGTTTATATAACATGAAATGGAGGTGGTTACCAGAATTAAAACACTGCTTTTGCAGTTTTAGGGAAAAACTGGGAAATACTTTGAAATGGGTAAGAGATGACTGGGTATTCTTTCAGTGGAATGCTAGGACCCGCTAAGGATGCCTGATTTTGTAGTGATGTGTGCTTTAGATTTTCTTTACCTAAGCTATAGAAGAATCCTGTAAGTTTTAGAAAATGATATTAATATGTATGAACCTTGTTTGCATCAAAATGCAAATGAATTTGTAATGAGCAACACAGTTGATTGTCAGATTACAGAAAAGATGATTTCAAACATCAATTTTCATTGCCTTATAGGATAGTAAGCAGTTTTGCATTTATTTGTAAACTCATTTCCTTGTTCTTATGTAAATATAAATAGACCTCTCTCTCTCTCTATATATATATATGTATATATATATATATTCTTTAGATTGTCTTTTGACCAGGTTTTTATATAAGTTCCCTCATTAAATCACAATAAAATTATCAAAGCATTTTCACTTTATATTTGTCTGGGAGTCATATTTCACATTTTTGAAATTACACTTGACCTTGAACAGCACATGTTTGAATGGCAGAGGTCCACTCACACAGAGTTTCTTCTGCTTCAGCCAGCCCTGAGCCACCAAGATCAAGCCCTCCTCTTCCTCCTCCTCTTCCTCTTCCTCAGGCTACTCAATGTCAAGACAAGAATGAAGACCTCTACAATGATCCACTTCCACTTAATAAATAGTAGACATATTTTCTCTTCCTTACCATTTTCTTAATTGCATTTTCTTTTCTCTAGCTTACTTTATCGTAACACATACCCGAAGCATGCATTAATTGACTGTTGATGTTATTGCTAAGGCTTTTGGTCAACAGTAGGCTATTGTTTGTTTTTTTGTTTTTTTTTTGAGACAGAGTCTCGCTTTGTTGCCCAGGCTAGAGTGAGTGCCGTGGCGTCAGCCTAGCTCACAGCAACCTCAAACTCCTGGGCTCAAGCGATCCTCCTGCCTCAGCCTCCCGAGTAGCTGGGACTACAGGCATGCGCCACCATGCCCGGCTAAGTTTTTTCTATATATATTAGTTGGCCAATTAATTTATTTCTATTTATATTAGAGACGGGGTCTCGCTCTGGCTCAGGCTGGTTTCGAACTCCTGACCTGGAGCAATCCGCCCACCTCGACCTCTCAGAGTGCTAGGATTACAGGCGTGAGCCACCACGCCCGGCCAACAGTAGGGGCTATTAATGATTGTTTTGGGGGAGACAAAGCTATAAGTGGGTTTTCGACTGCACGGGGGTAGGCACTCCTAACCCTGGAGTAGTTCAAGGGTCTGCTGTGTCCTGTAACATAGTCTCGTCAGGATTTTAACATTTACCTGCATGAAGTGACCCAGGGCATTATTTTAGCAGTAAGAGTCATGCCTTCCCTGACAGCACTCAAATTCAACTTCTGTATGTATTGTAAATGTACCTGTTTCCTGAGGCCTTAAAGCCGTCAGACCCTGGGGCTGCAGGTGATGAGAGACACTCTAACACAGACGGCCGAGAAAACACTTTGCTTAAAAGTCTGGTGGAAACACCACCGTTCCCACTTGTGGAACACCCCAGCCAGTGAGACCCTGTCCTGGCGTGAGCAGATCACGGTACAAGTGACCAACCAGTGCCGGGCCTGTCCAGCACGGCACACGTGCGTACATCGAAGAGAGAACTTTCTGGTCCGACAAGAAAAACCCATGCAGAGAGCTCAGCTCCAAAGACCACCCTTCACGAGGACGTTAACGCTCACCTGCAAAACCTTCCTGTAAAATTTCCAGGACAGAGGCAAGCATAGCCGTGAATGCCACTGAGGCAGGTGGCCCCGTTGGCACACTGGTGGCGCTGGCAGTGGTCTGTTTCCACCTCGCAGTTCGCCCCGGCGTAGCCCGGCTCACATCTGCAGAGGTAGGCCGCCGCGGCGCCCGCGGCGGAGCAGTTGCCATGGATACAGGGGTTTGGAAAGCACCCGTCCAGGCGGAGCTCGCAGCGTGCCCCGGACCACCCCAGGGGGCAGGAGCAGTGATAGGAGCTGTAGGCGTCTTCGCAGTCCCCCCCGTGCAAACAGGGGCTGGAGCTGCAGGCATTCAGCCGCAGACACCCCGTCGCCACGGAACGGGCGGAGACCCTGAGAAACTGCTCTTCCTGGGGTCTACTGGCGGAACCACGAGCGTCTCCAAAGTACGGGAGGTGGATGCCTCCGATTTCTATCGTGCCGAGGCACCCCTCCAGGCCCCCCGTGGTGTTGCCAGTGGCCCGGTCGCCCACGTGGATGTCTGTGTCGTCCTTCAGAAAGGCGAGGCTTCCAGCCGCAACCGCGCTGGCCACGGGCGGTGCCCGGCTGTCCACCTCCATCCGCCACCCGGAGGCCTGGGCCAGCGGGTCTGCCATGGCAAACGTCACCTCGTGCCACGTGCCGTCGCTCACCGGCTGCGGGCTCGCCAGGCGCAGCACGTAGAAGCTGTTGCCGCTTTGCAGCTGAAAGAATAACCTGGAATCCCGAATGCTGATATCGAGAAACTCGGGCTCTCTTTCTGCGTGCAGTATTATGGCGTTCTCGTCCCTTGTCCTGAAGCCAAATGTGATGTTGGTGAGTTCTCTGGTGATGTTCCCGTTGCTCCTGAACACGACTGCACCGCTTTGCCCGTGGAAGACGGCATTCGCAACGCCTAAAGACAGAAGGCAGTGCTGATCAGCAACTTCGTTAAATCCATAGTTTGCTTAAATGCCTTTATTAACAGTAATGACCATCATGTTAATGACATCACATTTTGACTGAGACATGCCAGGTACTGTGACAGTTGCTTTCATACCATTCCTAATATAGGACTCCTCAAGACAGGTCTTATTATTGCCATTATCCCTCTTTTACGAAAGGAGAATTTGAGGCTCACGGAAGTTATTTGTTCACGGTCATGTAATTAATAGATAATAAAGGCAGAATGTCAAACCTGGATGGTCTGACACCAAAACCCAAACCACACGTTGGTTTTCCGTTGAAGTCCTAATAATGCATGCCGATTTTTATTTCGCATTTGCTCCCACAAACAAAGCATGCATACGTTGTCCATTTTATACGTAAAGAAATTGAGCACAAAGAAATTACACATCTAGCTACGGTGACAGACCAAATTGACAATGGAGTCTGGTTTCTGATTAAGCCAATCAGCAGGCAGATAAAAACAGTATTCCAAATTACTGACCTACTTGCCTGGCAAAACACCAAAATTACGTGCCAAGCTACCAGCTCTGCACTCTACCCAAGGACTTTCACATGGCTGGGAGGAAATATGTAATCGCGTCCACTGCTTCGCTCTATGCCCGTATATTACATGGGAGCAGGAACTGCTGGGCAATCTTATTGCATCTCTCTATTAGAAATATTCTTTCCGTTCTGCAAGGTCATTAGCTCACAGCTTGTTCTGTCTCTTAGAATATCTGATACTATCTCAGCGTATTATCTACAGTGATACTTTCTTGAGAAAACAGGAGAAACAGTGACTGTTCCTGCTTTCCACCAGATCTGGAAAACTAACGGTGTCTGGACGCTCTCTGCCCTCCGTCCGGTTACAACGGATGCGCTGACTGTCCCTACTCCCATCCTAGACCAACCTTCTAGTGGTGCGCCGGAGCCCTTCCACGCCCACCTTTTCGAGGCGTGATCCCTACAGACAGCCTCGTTCTGTGCTGCGTCTCCATTTCCCCTTCCTTTTCGTTGTTTCTCATCAGTATGTGCAACTAGGCTGTAACTGTTTCTCGATCTTAGAAAGTAAAAACAGGCACAAGACCCAGAAACACTACCCTGGCATCCCCCACCCTGCTGCTTTCTTATTTCCTTATTCGCTTTGCCAGCGGAACTTCTCCCGGTCATTTCATGTCCTCATCGTCTCCACTTTCTCACGTCCCAGTTTCTCTTTCACCCACGCCACTCCAGCTTTCGTCCCGACCACTTCGCCGAGACCACTGTCGCCAAGGTTACAAGGAACGATGTCACCTTACTCAATCCAGGGGCCAATTCTCTTTTCTCCTCGCATTCTGCTTTTCGGTAGCGACTGACCTTAACCACCTGGTCATGACCTCGCTTGTCAGGCACGACACCCAACCCTCGCCATCTTTCAAACGGACGGACCAATCCTTCTCGGCGTCCCTGGTTCCATCGCCATGCAGACCAACACTCAACCGCTCCTCAACCCAGGCCCGCGTTGGCCACCACCACATCTAGAGAGAAACCCTAGATTCTAAACACCCACAAGCGTGGTAAGTGATATCAAGAAATATGAAGCTGGGCCGGGCGCGGTGGCTCACACCTGTAATCCTAGCACTCTGGGAGGCCGAGGCGAGAGGATCGCTTGAGGTCAGGAGTTCGAGACCAGCCTGAGCAAGAGCGAGACCCTGTCTCTACCAAAAATAGAAAGAAGTTAATTGGCCAACTAAAAATATACAGAAAAATTCCATGACTGTGGCTCCTTGAGGGCTGGGTCCTGAAAAAATATATATATATACAGAAAAAATTAGCTGGGCGTGGTGACACATGCCTGTAGTCCCAGCTACTTGGGAGGCTGAAGCAGGAAGATCACTTGAGCCCAGGAGATTGAGGTTGCTGTGAGCTAGGCTGACGCCATGGCACTCACTCTAGCCTGGGCAACAGAGTGAGACTCTGTCTCAAAAATAAATAAATAAAAAATAAAAACAAAAAAAATGTGTGTGTATGTGTGTGTATATATATATACATATATATATATATAATATGGTTAATATGTGGATATGTTGCAATTGTGGATATAGGATAGTATGCAAATTGCTAACACTTGGGGAAGTGTGTTCTGCAGAGCAGAAGATGGGCGGGAAGGCATTCATATTGAAGGCAATTCCCATAATGCATTTGACTGCCTACACAGGAGATTATATAATCATCACAAAAATATCTACAAAATGGATATTGTTATCTCTCTTTTACAGGTGAGGAAGCTTCAGATCAGAGAGCTCACCTGAATTTCCTGAGACCTCACGGTTAATAAATGACAGTGTGCTCACAGGAGCACATTTGCTCTGTATTCTCAGTAGAGAGGAAAAGAAGGTCAAATATGATGATCCCCAGCTAATTATTTCTTGAGAAGTCAGCTCTCAGTGATCACACATCTAGCTGTGGTGCCGCTGTGGCCTGCATGTGCCACGCAGACACCCTCAGGGCAGGTGAGACAAGAGGTCCGAGGGGTCCGTCATTCTGCCCATCTCAGGCGCGTGAGCCTGCTCAGCAGGGGAACAGCCCAGATTCGTCTGGTGAACTGGCTGTGTCTGTGTGCTTTTTCTGCGATTCCTCCTGGGACAAATAAGATGCCCCAGCTTAGTCGAGGGGTGCTGGGTTTGAACTGCACCTACATTCGAATCCTCGAGGCACCGGCTGGCACTGGGCTCCGGGAGGGCAGGGGCTGAGCTCGCACCACCGAGCCTCCTCGCACGTCTTCCCGGCGGCGTGCGCGGGGCAGGAGCACGAGAAGTCGTCCCACAGGGAACGGCAGGCGCCTCCGTTGTGGCAGGGCTTGGACTGAGCGGAAAAGAAATGGAAGGCAACTAAATACGAAAATGGTGAAGCTGAGAACACATACCGCGTTTCCCCGAAAATAAGACAGGGTCTTATATTTATTTTTCCTCAAAAAGACACCCTAGGGCTTATTTTCAGGGGATGTGTTACTTTTTTTTAAGTACAGCACTGCTATCTACATTTATTCAAATACAGTGAAGTCGTCTTCTGGAACATCATCATAACTCTCCAAACCCCGAATTCCATCCTGAATTTCTTGCAACTCTATTTCCTTTAGAACCATCGGCCCCAATCTCTCATGTCGAGCAACAGAGCTCTCACGGGGCAGATGGGAAGGGCTGCTCATGTTCTTTCCCGCTCCGCGACGACATGCACGGGTTGTGCAGACGCGCTGCGCAGCCACACCCGTCACTAGGGCTGATTTTCGGGGTGGGGCTTCTCTTGCGCAAATGCTCAGAAATCCTGCTGGGGCTTATTTTATTGGGAGGTCTTATTTTGGGGGAAACACGGTACCTGTTATTTTGAAACACTAATTTCCCTGTATACTTACACTTTAAACTTTTAAAAACCACTGTTTATTAAACAGCATGAAACTGACTACTCCCATTGCAAACTCCTCTCTCAAAGAGAGTGAGGGAGAGAGGGAAAGAGGAGAAGGAGACAAAAAATATGTAAAATTGATCAATAATACAAGGAGGATTTTTAAAAGTATAACCATACTCTCTGTGATTTACAAATCACCAGCTACTTTTTCACATGCACTCATGATCATTTTAGGTAGAAGCTGTTAAGTGTTTATTATACACATGAGGAAACTGAGGCCTCTATAGTTTCCCAAGATCTTATAAATGGGTGAAATAATGAAACTTGGTACTTAGATCCTCTGGGTCCCAATTTGGTGAACGCCCCAACCCGCCTCCACCCCCCACTGGTCATTCTACCTCTGAATCAGAGACATGCTGTTATGGGAGATCTCACAAGATAACTCACAAAGTATTCAAAATAAAAGTATTTAAAAAGAGCTTTATTAGAGCTTGGACTGTATTTGTTCCTAATTCACCATTAACATGTGACTTGGGCTAGTGACACGACCTTTCTAACCTTCAGTTTCTTTATCTGTAAATAACATCAATTGGGACCACAACGCCTGCTCTATGTAGTTAGTAGTCCTTCAGCAGAATTAAATGGATTAATTCATGCGGAAATAGTGCCGGATACATTGTAAGTATTCCTATAATAATGTTACAACAATTCATTTGTTTTGCGTTTAGAACCAAACTTAATGCATGAAAATGGTTGGAGACACACATATAAATATGTTTCTTTCTTTTCCTTCTGGGAGGTCATGCAGGGTTGACAATTTCTTATATTTAAGCAGCTCTTAGAGGAGCACACAAAACATGTAAGATAAAAGCATGGGCTCTGAGAAATTACATTTCAGAAGATTTAAAACCCAACTACCAAAAGGAAGTTACCTCTCAGGTTTTCTTTCCTTGTTAACTTAATCAGAGATCAAAACAATAGTAGCTGGACATTTAAGATAAAGTTAATGGCATCTTCCTAAAAACGTTAATTATGTTAAACCTCCGGGATGTCATTAAGAATTTAGGAATGAAGATGCTATTATTGTTAAGTAATCTGATTGTCGTGAGCTAGGAGAGCCCTGTAGCTGGAGTTACTTTGATTGCTTAAACAGACCATGATACCAGTAAGATGAAGGTCGTGTTTCTGTGGCTCGCTGTAAACTGCCCAGTCTTGCTGGGGAAAACACACAGGAAGCTGTATTCTGTGTCTGAAGGCTCAGTGGCATTGTCTTCACGGACCAGGAATGGTTTTAACGAATTGTTCTATTCAATAAAACAGAAGTTTAGCATATGATAGGTGCACTGTTGGTACGAACACTCCTACCTTACACATGTCGTCTCCAGGGCAGCCTTGGGTCACGTTGACGAGAACAGGGTTGAGAGATGCATCATTATCTGTTGAATTGGGGAAGAATTCCAGGTTCTGACTGTTCAGTCTTACATCTTGGATACAGCCTTTGAAAAACCCGCCGTTGAGCTGGGTCTCTTGCCTGTCAGGCAGGCCACCCAGGTAGACCACATCTCCCCTTTGGATCTTCCAGGCGGGAGCAGCAATAAATCCCAGGCTTTGCGAGGACTGATAGAGCTCAATTTTGCCTGGCTCGATTCCCAGAGACACCGAGTGGACATGTCCGTCACTGATGGCAAACTTCCCGGCCAACCCGGGGGAGCCTGGAGCCAGCATGGCCAGCCTTCCGTGCTCTATCCAGACGCGGACCTGTCGCCGGGCGCCGCTCTGCAAAGCCAGAAGCAGGCCCGACGGCCGGCGCGTGCGGACGAGCATGGAAAAGCTGACGTTCTCCATGTTGCTTTCCTCAAGCGGGAAGGCAGCGTACCCCGTGGAGCCCTCGTGGCCGAATCTGCCCGCGACGTGCTCTTCCGTGGCAACATAGAGGAGGAGGAGGAAAAAAAAAAGAAACATCTTGAGACTCTGAAGTAAGAAGGGAACAGAAGATGAATATTTTGTATACACATGTGAAAATTTTGCACACACACACACACAGTTGTACATACTTTCTAAACTTCAAGGCAGGCTTATTCTATAGAGCAGGGGTCCTCAAACTTTTCAAACAGGGGGGCCAGTTCTCTGTCCCTCAGACCGTTGGAGGGCCGGACCATAGTTTAAAAAAAAAAAAAAACTATGAACAAATTCCTATGCACACTGCACATATCTTGCCTTGAAGTTAAAAAACAAGCGGGCAAAAGCACCCGCGTGTGGCCCGCGGGCCGTAGTTTGAGGACGCCTGCTATACAGTAATGATTTGGCCCCATTTTCTGATCTTCCGAGTACATCCCTCAAATAACTACATTTTGGTTTATAATTTAGAGAAGAGTCCCAGTGATTAAAAAAGAGACAAAGAAGACCTCTGCACTGATGAACTGAAGAACCTCCCCTTCTCGGCCCCCAAATGCCGGGGCCTAACGGTGGAACGTCAGTGCTCTAACTTGGTGGAAGGAATTTCAGGGCAAAGCACTTCACCTAACATCTGTAAGCAGACGGTTCAGGCAGTCGTAACCTCTGCAATTTGAAGGCATGCTGAAACAAACCTGTCATTAAACTTGATTTACTCTTTGCAAAGAACAGAAATCAAGAATTAGATGATCATATCCTCTTTGGGTATAATTTTTTCCTACGTATTTTTAGTTGGCCAATTAATTTCTTTCTATTTATAGTAGAGACGGGGTCTCGCTCATACTCAGGCTGGTCTCTAACTCCTGACCTTGAGCGATCCACCCACCTTAGCCTCCCAGAGTGCTAGGATTACAGGTGTGAGCCACCGTGCACGGCCTAGATGATTTTTTTTTTTAAAGATCAACTTTAGAATATTGGAAATGCCTCTGTCTTTTGTGTTTGCTCATCCAGCTCGATCCTCTGTCCAGTCTGATTGGTCATTGCGATGTGTCCCATGGTTGGGAAGCATTGAGCCAAAATCATGAATTGGGTCAAGTCTGCCTTTGTGCTTTAGTATGTCTCCTCCCTACGGAATATACACGTACGATGGCAGGAAGACTTCACCCTCCCATTGCTGCTTTGAAGCATCATTTGTAATGGGAACAAATTCTCCAGAAACATTCTGAGGTGTTACGAAAAAACATATAATTTCCCTTAAATTTTATACCAAGAATTTTCAGAAAGAAAAAAATTTTACAGAACTCCCTCCCTATAATCTTTTGAAGCCAAACATTTTCATGAGCAGTTTCGAATTGTGTAGGGGGAAAGAAGCTGAGAGAAAGCAGAGGGAAGGGTCACCCATTCAGGACCTTGGCTTAAAAAGTTCATGATTTTCCAAGTTGGAAAAAAATAAACTAAAGAAAAAAACCAGAGCCCACTGCCCTGGCATCGCCTGAACCTATTCACCAGGACAGTTCAGCCTCACCGAGGCCAGTATTGACCTCACGGGTCACTGCGCCCGGAAGCCGGTCAAAATGAGCCGGCATCTGTTTGTTATTTTGTATATGTAGTAAAAATATTGCCTCAGGTCAATTAAATTTTTCTTCAAAAAGTGAACATGGCCTGAGCATGATTTCCCCCTTTTCTCCTTTTAAAAAAAACCACAACACAACTTGCCATTCCATGTAAAATATTACATGGAGCTAGGAGATGCCATACCTCATCCTCAAACAGGTCCCTGATTTGTAACGAATACTGTGGTCGGGAGGAAACCCCTGAGTAGTTTCTAATAATTCTTAGCCATTTGAACAAGGCGTAGGGTATAGGCCGAGACTGGTTTTAATTTTGCTTCATATAAAGCAGGGAAGAGTATTTACCAGATGTTGTCCCCCTTCAAGGGACTCTCAAGTCTTGGGGCAAATTACAGCTGCACTTCAAAGCAGTCTGTTACAATTACCTCTCTGACTTTTTTAATGCATGATAATAATAATAATAAAAAGAAACAGGTATGTATTGATCACCATCAACAGCAATCCTTGGAACCACGTTGGAAGTTAAGGATTTTGAAATACTTTTCAAACGGTGATTTGCTAGAGAAACTTGATCAATTCGTTTACGGCATCTACCAAGTTTTACTGCTGTTACTTCCACGTTTCCTTCCTTTCTTTATTTTTTTCCCCCTTTAAGATGCCTAAGTAGACTATCTGTTTTCTCCAAAGCCACCCTAGGAAACATGCCTTTGAATAAAACTGGCGTTTTCATAAAAGCGCTAAATTTAAGTAGGACTTTGGAGCAAGTGTGAATTGCCTAGAAAAGAGAGCAAGGGAGTGAACATTTACCGAGAATTTACAGTGCGCAGATATCTTGCTCGTACGTGGTGGCATCGACAAGTTTGGTGTCTAAAAGTCCTTTTTTTGTTCCCCCCAAAAGAATTCTCTTTCAGCTCAGATTTAGGACACATTTCTGATGTGCAACCAACGGTTACATTGTAAGGGCGTTTTGCAAACGTCAAGGCGAAAACGCGTTTGGAAAGGAGCTCTCTGCTTATTGTTTCACCTCTCTGTAGAAGCGAAACTCTGCTGCCAGAGGCATCATCCACTCGGAATCAGTGAGCGCACATCACCGCCCTCTTCCTTTCTGTCTCCTCCCGTCCCGGGCACCCGGCACACAAGCCCTGCAGGACCTCAGCGCGGGCAGAGGCAGCCCCGGCCGTTTCCGCGGCGACCGCCCCGCTGCTCTGGGGATGGCACTGCAGGTCCCCGCACCTACCTGCCAGGCAGCCGGGGCCGGCGTGGGGCGGGTCGCAGTCACACAGGCGGCCCGGCTCCAGGTGGGCGCAGTGGCCCCTGCCCCCGCAAGGCTGGCCGTGGCACGGTCCCCTCCTGGCACAGCCTGCCCCGACGTTCAGCGACCAGCCGGGCGACACGCTCTCCAGGGTGACGCGATGCCCGTCGATGGTGACGTCTTGGAGGCAGCCCTCGAACGGAGGTGCGGGTGGCACATCGTCCGCGCCAAGCAGAGCAACGCCGAGGCTAGCCATCCCCGCGGGAAAACCACCCAGAAAGGAGCTCCGGAACGCACAGGTCACCTGGCCGCCTGCGAACGGAGAAGGGGCCTGGGCGACGCAGCCCTCCTCACAGGCGCCGCCGGTCAGGCTCAGGGTCACCGTCTCTGCAAACGCCACCTCCACGGCGTGCCACTCCCCGTCGCTGGTGTCCCGGGGGACGGACAGGAGCACGCCCGGCCCGTCCCGGACCCGGGCCGACAGGTGCAGGCGGCCACCCAGCAGCTCCAGCTTCACGGACGCGTCCCCGTCGCCCCGGAAAAGCAGGAGTGTGTCTGGCCGGTCCGTCTGGAAGCGCAGGGCCACGTGGCACGCCTGGCCCCGGGCGGGGGCCGCCGCAGGGCCGCTGGCCACCCGCAGGAAGCCATGGCCCGAGAAGGCCAGCGTGGTGACGGCTTCGCACACGGGCCCGGCGTGGCCGGGTGGGCACAGGCAGCGGAACCCGTGCCGGCCGTCGCGCAGGTGGGGCACGCACGTCCCCTGGTGCAGACACGGGTGGTGGGCGCAGCCCAGGAGCACGTCGGAGCAGTCCCTCCCTCCGTAGAACGTTCCGGAAGGGCCGTCCAAGGGGCAGCGGCAGGTGTAGCCCCCGGGCAGGTTCTCACAGGTGCCCCCGTTCCGGCAAGGGTGTGAGGAGCATTCGTCGATGTCTTCTTCGCAGTGGATTCCTGGGAAATGACAAAAAAATATATATATAGGTGAAAGTTACACACATTCAAACCAGACACAGGGGTTTCGCGGAATTCCCGCCTATAATCTTGCGGAAGTGCGGAGCCCGCCCAGGCCACAGCCGGGATGCAGGGAACCGCATCGGTTACTCAGGAAACCAAGATCGGTTACGCCGCCCCACAAACGCCGCGAAGACAAACCCGCAGTCACGGCAGCCTTTGAATTCTGCCTCCAGAAACAGATAATTTGCCAAATTCAGTCTTTTACTCCAGCTACTGTTGCCAAACACGCGAGACAGTGAATGCCATGAAAATGAAAACGGTTGCCACTAGTGAGGCTGGGCACAAAACGATGCATCTGGGGACTCAGTTTCCCTGATACCGTTCTCCTGTCCCGGGAGGCAGACTTCACTCCGTCCTGTTTGGAAACAGCGATTTGGCCTCCTGTCTTCTCCGCACCTCCCCGTAGCTCCTGGGACCGAAGTTTGCCGGATACACAGACAGTCTGGAAACTCCCACCAGGGAGGATTTCTCAATATGCTTCACCAGGAAAGGTTTTCCTTGCTTCTGGGTAGAGTCCCCAGACTTTTCTGCTCACTCCTGCATAAGAGTGCCATGATCACTTTTAGAAAACCCACAGTAGGCCGGGTGCGGTGGCTCACACCTATAATCCTAGCACTCTGGGAGGTCGAGGCAGGAGGATCGCTCAAGCTCAGGAGTTCAAGACCAGCCTGAGCAAGAGCGAGACCCCGTCTCTACTATAAATAGACCTCGGGGTGCGTGCACCTTGACCTGGAGTCAGAGGGGACCTCAGGGTGCATGCACCTTGACCTGCAGTCAGAGGGGACCTCAGGGTGCATGCACCTTGACCTGCCATCGGAGGGGGCACATTCACTCTGCAGCTCAGCATCAATTCTTTCACCCTCCGTCCTGCCGCCTCAGGTCAAGAGTCAGCCTTTCATCTGCAGAGTCCTCAGGCAGGTGGAGAATCTAGTCTGAGCTGCCCATTCCTCCCCACCCCCAAGTGTGGGTGACACTGGGGGTTCTTTGAGCTCCTCTCACTCTGCCTGGGAGCTCCGAGAACAGCTTCCAACCCTAAATCCCACGGGAAGGGGCACAGCGGCGAGTCTCTTCATAGGACAATGCCCTCGAATTGCCTCTCGAGAACTGTCACCAACCCTGGAAATGAAGAGAAGCCTGAGAGGCCCATGCAGTTTGACGTTCTGCATGTTGGTCCCTCTCATAATTCCCAGTGGTAACTGGCAGCGACCACACTGCGACCCCCTAGCTGAGACTTCAATGCGCCGTCCCCTCACATCTGCAGAGCGCCCGTTCCGAGACCGACTCCCAGAGCGAGCTGCAGAAGATACCAAGCAGAAGACGCCGACCTGGCCTCAGCAGGTCGGCCGTATAGTGAAATGACAAAACGCACACTTATGGAAACACATTGTCCGCGGTGGCTCACGCCTCTAATCCTAGCACTCTGGGAGGCCGAGGTGGGAGGATCGCTCAAGGTCAGGAGTTCGAAACCAGCCTGAGCTAGTGTGAGACCCTGTATCTACTATAAATAGAAAGAAATTAATTGGCCAACTAATATATATAGAAAAAAATCAGCTGGGCATGGTGGTGCATGCCTGTAGTCCCAGCTACTCGGGAGGCTGAGGCAGGAGGATCGCTTGAGCCCAGGAGTTTGAGGTTGCTGTGAGCGAGGCTGACGCCACGGCATTCACTCTAGCCTGGGCAACAGAGTGAGACTCTGTCTCAAAAAATCAATTGTCCAGGGCAGGTTCCCAGTGGATGTGGATAACAAGTGAGAATCTAAGCGCAGGCAACGTGAGAGCATGTTTGGAGACGTTTTAGGGAAAAGGCTTTGAATGGTAAATAACACTAAATCTTTAGATGTGAAAACTATGAATTAAGTCAAACAAGCAGATACTGACTGTGTATCTGCAAGTCACAGTCAATATCTGTGACTTGCAGATACTGTGCAAGATGTGGTGGGTAGCATGGCATATTAACTAGTCCCTGCCCTCAGTGAGTTTAATAGAAAAGTAAGACAAATTTGTGAAAAAGCAGACGATAGTGAAAGTCAAGATAACACTGAAGAGACACCACTAGGCAGCATATAAAGTATTCTGAGTTAATTGTATCGTCAATAGCTGCTGCAGAACCTGGAGAAAAGTATCTCTTGAGGCTGGGCTGGGAAGGTTTCCATGGAGCTGGGACTTAATATACAATTGCAAGTACCAATCAGATTAACAAAGTCGTCATTGTATGTGAAAGTGAGCGAATAAGCAAAATACTCCTCAACAATGAGTTTGCCAATCCGATCAGCACGGAGGATTCATGTAGAAAAACCAACTCAGAAAGGTTATATTTGGTTAGCCAGACTGGAGAAGGTCTGGGAACTCAAGATTTTTATTGTTTTCTTTTATTTTTACTCATTTACTGATTAATTGTCTGGCAGTGGCTAATCACAGGTAACTGTTGAACAGAAGACCCACATGGTCTCTCCTGAGGACCCATTTCCCAGGGAAATGTAACACGGAACGAAGTGAGAAGAAACTAAAGACAGGAAGACCAGCCAGGCAGCTACTAAGACTACTGTGGTCTGAAATTGGATGTTTATTTCTTCAAAATGTACAGGACTCTTTCATTTCTCCCTGATGAGCACATAAGTGCAGATGGTAGTTAGTGTCTTCTTGACTGTTGCTGACTGTATTTTTTCTGATAATTGCTAATGTTTCTGAATTTGATCTTTCATAAAATAGCTACCAATAATTTGATTATGTATTTCCTTTAAATATAAACAGAGAAACTAGTTTTAAATTTTTATCATCTTTTAACAAAAAAAGAAAAATAGAGAGGAGAGAAAGCCTGCATTAGGGTTAATGGTCTGAAGAACAATAAAAAGAACTAGGTATGAAAAGGAGAATGACAAATAGTGATTTATGCCTTTACCTCATTTAAAATCAATTCTATTGACATCTGCAATGTAAAATAAGGTCAGACGTAGTCATTTGATGAACCCAGAAAACTAAAAGTGGGAAAAAGATCAAAATTTCTTTTATTGGTTATTTGACTAGCTGGGCAAAGAACAATATCTGCTGTCAATCAAGATAAAAAGATTAGGCGATATTTATGGGATTATCTGGGCCATTCAGTCTTCTTAATTGGGTATTTTAGTTAACTATGAATTGATTGTTTATGTCCAGATATTTATAGTATGGGGTGGATTACTTGAAGCTTATTGTTATTCTATGTGAGGTCCATTCATTTAATTAATTAAAAGCTGTCATTTCATTTTATTTTTCTAAAATTCTTTTAGTTTAGCATTTGACTCTATAATAATACTGTATTTTAAAAATAATCATAACAGGAAAAATTTCTACTATCTAGTATATCTCTTATTTTCATCAGAATAAATTAAATTAATGGATAAAAAAGATATCGGCTTTAGGTTTAATATACATATAATTGGATATGGAGATGATTTTGCCATAATTCTCACTTCCTTGAAAGTCATGGTTAATGAAATAGCCAGTAGAAAGTTACCTCTACAAAGACTTATACACAAATAAGTTCTAGCTTGATCTGTTTTAACTGACCTAAACTTTTTCTATTTTAATAGATAGAAATCCAAGAAGACATTATGTAAGACCAAGGGTTCCATGCGTAAGTACATCCACTTTTCCCTACCCGAGAAAGTTCTGATTTTCATTGGATAGTAATATCTGTCATAGCATTAAACATTGGTTGCTAAATACACATCTCAAAAACTCTAATGATGGTACAAATTAGCTTACATAAGTAATAAGGAAAGAGGGAGTTACCTATGAGCATGGCCACGAATATCTGAAAACCATGTGTCCTGGCGCCAAACATTTTCTGTAGAAGAGTAAGATCCCTCCAAACACCTAGTAGGTCAACAGAATGCGTTTCTGATTATGTTGTACCATTTCCGAAGCTGTGGGCTTGTTCTTCAATGTCACCTTCTTCCTTTCAGGTAGAGAGTACGGGGAGCCAGTTTGGACTCATTTCCCCCAAGCTGGATCAGCAGGGCTTAGGGTAAGACTCATCTGTGCTGCTGACCAGGCAGGCCTGTTGTATTCTTAGATCCCTCCCTGCTTAACCCATGTGCCTCCTCCCAAGTCACGCTAACGGACGTTCACGCTATTGTCATGGGATCCCAACACAGACTGGCATTCTGGGCAACTTCTATTACAGAAAACTAGGATTTGCTTTGATTTTTCTCCCCTACAATGGAAATGCTGTTTTTTTGTTTTGGTTTTCATTTTTTTTTCTTTCTGTTTTGCTTTTGAAATGTGGTTATGAAATAAATATAAGGCAACTTCAAACCTATTAGATATCTATGCACGGAATGGAAAGGAGAGTATAATTAAGAAAAAAGAAAAAGGAGCAGGGGCTTTTATCCATTGAGATTGAGGCAAGAGTTCCTTGCCTGGTGCTCTCAGACTTAAATCCTACCCCGTATGAAAAAATAACTATGCTCTAGTTTTAGATCCGACGGCATTTGATTTTGTACAACAGAATCATTTGAATGTGTGAGGTGCTTGAGATATACTTAGAGTAAGTGGTACTCGACGGGTTTTTTTTTGAACATCTTTTGAAAAGGGGGAACCTCATGATCTGTAGAGGTCTCATGAGGCAGTGCAGGCTGGGAGGTCACTAAGCCCTCCCCAACTCTTGCAGCGCCTAAAATTCCTACCGCTAGAGCAATTTCCCTAGGTTGAGACCTTGTCTCTCAGAAGCCTCAGAAGAGATACGAATGTTACCTGAGAGGGGAGCAACTGCACCCCGGGGCAGGTGTTAGCGCCCTCTCACAGAGCAGTATGAGAACTTGAACACCTGCAAGCAACCGAGGTCAGACTGAAGGAAGAAGTCAATCCACAGGACTAGGTGGTGAGGGGGAATATGAGAGGCACCATATCCAGAGCCCCGATCAATGGATCAGCGTGGAGAGAAGTTTCTAGCAGTCCCCAGGGAGCCAGAGTAATGAAGCAGAGTAAACACGGACTAGGACTCAGACTAGCAGTCCCCAGCTTTGATACGAGGCTGTGACAACTTGGGCAAATTGGCTAATTTCTATGTCTATAAAGCGAACATAATACAAAGGCTAGTGAACAACTATTTTTGTTCTGACGAAATGAGATAACTATAAATGCTCCGCGCATACCAGTCCTTCAGAGTAGTTTCAGTGACTTTTGTGGGCTGCATAAGTGAACTCTTGGACACAGATTACTCGGATAAAAATATAGAAGGCATTCCGGCGGGCGCGGTGGCTCACACCTGTAATCCTAGCACTCTGGGAGGCCCAGGCGGGAGGATTGTTCAAGGTCAGGAGTTCGAGACCAGCCTGAGCAAGAGCAAGACCCTGTCTCTACTAAAAATAGAAAGAAATTAATTGGCCAACTAAAAATATATATGGAAAAAATTAGCCAGGCAAGGTGGCACATGCCTGTGGTCCCAGCTACTCGGGAGGCTGAGGCAGGAGGATTGCTTGAGCCCAGGAGTTGGAGGTTGCTATGAGCTAGGCTGACGCCACGGCACTCTAGCCCGGTCAAGAGAGTACGACTCTGTCTTAAAAAAAAAATATATATATATATTAAAAAATATAAAAAATATATAAAACATATATATTTATATATAATAAATATAAAAATATATAATATATAAAATATATATATAAATATATGGCATTCTTATCAAATTGATGTGAGCC
Source organism: Microcebus murinus (assembly GCF_040939455.1). Lineage (NCBI taxonomy): Eukaryota > Metazoa > Chordata > Mammalia > Primates > Cheirogaleidae > Microcebus > Microcebus murinus. The sequence continues at coordinate 34,567,863 of NC_134126.1, forward strand.
TGTAGAAGGCCATGACTACTGTGAAGCAGAAATACAGTTGCTGACCTGGTAGTCATTCCCCAACACGCCTTCCCACTTCCCTACAGGTAGAACACGCCTCCCACCATGAAAAACGCAGGTGACGAACATATTCAGATGCTGACACTCAACCAGGTGGTGGTTGGTACCCAGTTTGCCTAACTCCTGTGATGAGACCTTTTGTTTCTCTATAATACGCTGCCTTCAAGGAAAATAATATGATGATCTGGCATAAAATGATATAAAAAAGCACAGCAGTGTGGAGATAATTGAAAATATGTGCAAAATCAATAAGCAGCATAGGACAATCATCAATAACAGAAGTTATCAATAAGATAAACTGTGTGCAATATTTTTTAACCAGAAATACAATAAAATGATATAATATACTTCTGAAATATTTTAATGTGAAATGATTAAAATAAAACAATTTTTCCTACTACAAGAATTATAAAAATGTATTAATGTCAAAAGCTCTTTTATCTGGGGCACCTCCAAACTTAATGATTTCAGAAAAGCGTGGTGTTACTTTTGGTAATTTATTTTATTTTGTATATTAAGATTGTGAATACGCACAGCATAAAGCATGGGATTGTTTCTTCAGGATCCATTCTTTTGCTCTACTTTATTATTATTATTATTATTGGTGTTTGGTTTTTTTTTTTTTTTTGAGACAGAGTCTCACTCTGTTGCCGGGCTACACTGCTATGGCGTCAGCCTAGCTCACAGCAACCTCAAAATTCTGGGCTCAAGCGATCCTCCTGCCTCAGCCTCCCGAGTAGCTGGGACTACAGGCACGCACCACCATACCTGGCTAATTATATATATATATATATATATATATATATATATATATATATATATATTTAGGTGTCCAGCTAATTTCTTTCTATTTTTTCTTTTCTTTTTTTTTTTAGTAGAGACAGGGTCTCACTCTTGCTCAGGCTGGTATGAAACTCCTGAGCTCAAACGATCCTCCTGCCTCAGCCTCCCAGAGTGCTAGTATTACAGGCGTGAGCCACCGAGCCTGGCCTCTACTTTATTATTACACGATTATAAAGGTACGATGCAAGACATGCATGGGCACACTCTCCAGACCTGATATTTGTTCAGAAACATTTGGTAGCTCAGGTAAAAAATACAGAGCCCGGAGGAAGACCTGATTTGGACTATTGTGCGAAAAGTATTCTGAGATCTTCAAACGACAGACAAAATAGCTGCAAAAAGCTGTGCATTTCAGCTCCACATTTCGCTCGATTTTGCACTTCAAAAGTCGCACTTTTGAAGCCCAGTAGATACAGGTAAGTGATTTTCAGCTATTTTACAGACTAATAACTACAGTGTTGCACATGCTCAACTGTTGTTGACTTCACTTTGAAAAGTAATTTCAGAGAAACTCAACCCACTTCAACCAGAACCATCCTAATTGGCTTTGATCAGTAAATCATCAGAAACCTGCTGTTGCTCAGTCCTTTTTTTCCTTCTTCTTGTCAAAAGTGAGTGATTAAACACTCAAGTTACCGTGAATTACAAAAACCTGCTTTGTATCGGGTTGGATGTGTCGCTAAGCTAAGTAATGTTTGCTTTCTTTCTGCTGTGGTAAGAATCGACTTAATGTTCTTTAGTAGAGCTGTTTGACATGTCTCACAAATTTATTAATATTTTTGTTCTGTACAGCTATGGAAATGTCAAAGGCCAAGTATATTATTGACCTGGTAAGACCTGACATCCCAGGCCCCCTAAAATCTGGCTCTTATTTATCTTCCAGGATGACTTTCCATTGCCCATTACATAAATGGTTGTATTAAAACATATTTTTAGTAGAATAAAAATTAAAACACATCCAAAACTTTCTCTCTCCCTCTCTCTCTCTCTCTCCCTCTCTCCACTTATTCAAAACCCCAATTTTCTTTCAGCTCAGCTACTACTGACCCATACTGAAATGCCTTCCCTTAATAACTCTTACTCATGTTTGTTCTTAAACATCTGGGGCTTACACATACAAAACCCAGCATGCAGGACGTTGTGTGGCTATTTATTGTTTAATGTTTGTGATTTACTTTCCTTAACTGTGTTGTCAGACTTACCAGTGTGAGTTTCTTTTTCTATGTTTGCTTCCTAGCGTGCTGTATTAGATAACACAGCATATGGTCCTATACAATAATACAGTGTTTGGTGTATATCTTGACAGAATGTTTGCGATGCCATCATCAATTCCATAAATTAAAACAAACATGCATTCCTTCTTTGCTCATGCATAAAGAATCTAATGTATGGGAAGACAAATCTAGTCTTTATTCAGCACAAATGTTGCATACCTGGTACTCACAGATGCCTTTGTGAGTATACATTACGGGTCTATAAATTATTTGAAAGTATATGCAATATTTTGTGATTTATTGTTTTTGCATTTTCTGGGGAGACAATTTATAGCATTAGCTCTTTAAAATTTAATATCGTAAGAACCCCTTATTGGGGTGGGGGTGGTTAAAAATGATGACTCTTAGGACACATTCCTAGAAATTCTGACCCTGTGGATCTAGATTGGGCCTAGATATCTGCATTTTTTTTTGACATCTGCATTTTTATAAGCACGCTAGGCAATTCCGATACTGGTGCTCCTTAGACCTGGTCTAAAACTTCAACAAATTTTCAAAGGAGTATTTGATCCAAAAGAGCTCTAAGAAGCTCTGATTGAAGGAAATAAAATTCTTCCAGATATATGAATTGTATCTACCCTTGTAAATATGCCAAATCAGGACAGCTGGCTTTGGGTTGGCATTCAAACTGTCCCTAACCAATAGAAATGACTTTTAGAACAAACAGATTAGCTGACAGAGGTTTCTTGTTAAAAGACTAGAACTACTTCACTAAAACATTTCTTTAAAATTTCTATTAATATTTGGCCAAAACCTGAGGTCCTAACATATTGTGTATCACAACTTAGCTGCCAACTAAATGAGTAGATTTCTTTATCGCCTTCATAAAATAAAAATAATGTGTTAAATATGCAACAAGGAATTTCCCTACACCTTTTTTATTTTTTTTATTTTTGAGACAGAGTGTCGCTCTGTTGCCCAGGCTAGAGTGCGGTGGCGTCAGCCTAGCTCACAGCAACCTCAAACTCCTGGGCTCAAGCGATCCTCCTGCCTCAGCCTCCCGAGTAGCTGGGACTATAGGCATGCACCACTGTGCCTGGCTACTATTTTGTTTCTGTTTTTAGTTGCCCGGCTAATTTTTTTTCTATTTAAGTAGAGATGAGGGTCTCCCCTTTGCTCAGGCTGGTCTCGAACTCCTGACCTCAGGCTCGTAGCATCTCTTTACCTAGTCTCTGGACCATCAGAAACATCCTACTATTTTACACAAGGAGTTGTTTGGCATCAGTTAAAGAACAGCAAGTTCACACAAGCTGTGTGTGCAGAACCCGGGCATGGGCACCAGCGAAGACAGGGTATTGAGTGGAGCATACTTAATGCTCTCCAGGGAGGGCTGGACAGAGAGATCAGGTGTTCCTCAAAGATTTTTTTTTAAAAAAATGGGGGAGAACGGGTGGCAGCAAATATAGAATCACAACTTAAGTTATTTTAATATGGTATTTCTTTCATGTTCCAAGGTGGGACTTTATTTCCAGGTAATCTTCTCTGTTTGTTTCACACGTCTGTAGTGCCTGTAATGCAATATTCTAAGCAACTCACCCGAGCAGTGGACATCCACATGTAACTTTTGACTCCCCAAAACGTAACCACTAATAGTCTGCTGTCGACTGGAAGCCTCACCATTAACATAAACAGTTGATTGACACACGTGCTATATGTTCTATGTATCATATACTATATTCTTGTGACAGAGAGGATGGCTTCAAAAATGGCAAAAATATTTTCTGTCTCTTTAAACATCTTCCACTCCTCTCTGAGAACTAAAACCTGCATCCTGCCTCAGGCCCGTGGTTGGGAGGGGCAGGGTAATATCCTTTTATTCTTTGTGCTGCAGGAGTTGGCTCAGCCCAACCTGGCAGGGGGAGGTCCCGGGTGTGGAGGTCATGGGGTTGTCTTCAGCAGAGACGGGACAATTAGAATCATCAACTGGGCCAGGCGCGGTGGCTCACGCCTGTAATCCTAGCACTCTGGGAGGCCGAGGCGGGCAGATCGCTCAAGGTCAGGAGTTCAAAACCAGCCTGAGCAAGAGCAAGGCCCCGTCCTACTAAAAATAGAAAGTAATTAGTTGGCAAACTAAAACTATATAGAAAAAATTAGCCAAGCATGGTAGCATATACCTGTAGTCCCAGCTACTTGGGAGGCTGAGGCAGGAGGATCGCTTGAGCCCAGGAGTTTGAGGTGAGCTAGGCTGACACCACGGTACTGTAGCCCGGGCAACAGAGTGAGACTTTGTCCCCCCCCCCCAAAAAAAAAAAAAAGAATCACCAACTGCAGTTGAACAGCAATTGCCTGAAGCTGAGAACCCCTCGCCCCCATAAAAGCTCTGTGTTTCTGCTTATTGTTAGGACGATGGCATATTTCAGACAGTGGCCTCCATGCTCCTGTTTTGGTGGCAAAGTAATAAACTTCTCTTTCCTTCTCCTCAAACCACTTGTGCTCGTTCTTCCCATGAGGCCCCGAGGACAAGTGTCAAGCTTTCGGTAACCTTCCGACAATCAAGTAAGCCAGAGGAAACAAAATGTCATTGAGAAAATAATAAGAAAGAGAAAAAATATTTTCTATTCATTCAGTGAAAGTGGGTCATCGCTTGTTGTCTTCACACTGAGAAGGGGAGGAAGAAGAGGAGGGATTGGTCCTGCTGTCTCGGAGTGGCACAGGCAGGATAAAATGGGTGTACAAGTGGAACCATGCACTTCACACCATGTTGTCCAAGGGTCAACTGTATACAATGCCACCCACAACATCATAAATATTGATATTATGGAAATTTTAAGTATGCCTCAGCACTATTTATATACAGTGAGACTTTAAAATTGGTCTTGAGATCATTATTCTAGTTTTTGGGGAAAAAAATGCAGAAGCACCTTATGTGACTATGCATTCAACATATCTTTTATTCTGTTTTCTCAGTGCTTACCGAAATGCATTTTATAAAGCCAAGCAGTTTGGGAAAACTAGAATAAAAGAACAGACGAATGTGACTTAATCTTCATAAAAATTTAATTCTTGCTGATGGAAGTAGAGTTCACAATGGGCAACGATTGCAATAATGTGTACATTTTAAATTGCTTTGGGTGAAAGAAACATGAGCTGTAGTATTAGGTTGAACTATTGGGGCAATACTTTTTTTTGGCAGGAGTTTGATCATTCAAATCCTATAAATCCTTAGTCCTTTTCTAGTAAAATAATAGTATTTTTCCCCGTCGGCTTCACCTCTTAAATAATGACGTTTTTATCCTTTGAAAAAAGGACTCCTTTTCAAGCAATTACTAGTGCTGAGAGTGCTTGGCATGTTCACTTAGGTTTGCAAAGGAAGACTGGAAACAGTCTCGCTGTTATATTTAACTGCAAGTCTTAGCTACTGAGCAACTCTAGCCAGCCTTCCTCCTGTTACGTTGTAGCTGGGCTCTACTGATCCTTATTTGTGGATTTTCCATCCAGCACGCAGTGTAGACTGAGGTCCTGAAGCCATTAACTTAGCAGCAGCAAACCTGACTCTAAGAAACCCTAGTTCATGTAGTCTCCATCACTGCTTCTAGAAAGGAAGACAAACCCCTCAACAAGCAATCCTATTTTTCCATCTTATGTTCATTCCTGTGCCTCTTTTGCATGTGTTTTTTGATTCTAATCGATTTTTTTGTCTCTATTTTTAACTCTATAAAAAAATACCGTTTAATCTGACTTACGGCTCTAAGTACATTTATGTTTTAAAAGAGATACCCAGTCCGATTATCTACTGCAAATTCGGATCCTACACAGTATATGCATTTACACATACATATATTCCCTGGGAAACAGTAAGTACCTTTTCTGTGGACGTTACTTCATCAAGTGCCGGGTTTAAAAGCTGCCTGCGTTTGTAACCCGATCCCTGCTTGGCTACTGCTGAGGCAGGTCCAGACAATGAACTCCCCAAATCTGCACTTGCCCTTTCTCCTTTCGAATAGGGCTAAATTTCCTGGTCCGCTGAAGAGCTGGTGAATTTTGCACATCTTACATTTGATCCATAGTATTTTTAAAGTTATATTTTATTAGTAGTAAAAGTGCTCTGTAGTCACACTGAGTCATTTAAGCGATGCGTCAGAACTCCAGAGTTTGTGAAAACAGTAGTTTCATTAAAAAAAAACAACAACAACAACAATTCATCCTGATTACTTTTCCCCTTTTAGTTCCTTGGGTCCCTTCTTGGGATTCTACAATATTGCCAGCAGAGTTTGGAAAGTGAATACCCAGTCTTGGTACCAGGAGAAATACTTATTAAAACCTGGCTAAACATAGCTTAATAATTCCAAATATCAGTGTAACAATGCATTTGTTTCCATTTGAACTCTTTTCTAAAAAAATTAGGTAGACTTTTAAAAATCCTGCCAATCCCTAAATTGGTATCAGTTATTTTTATATTGTGCTTAAGCATACATTATTCTGTATATTCTCTGAGCAATCTATTTCTTTACTACTCAGAGTATGTTCAACTAAAAAGGGTCGAAATATAAAAATTATGGAAACAGCCGGGCGCGGTGGCTCACGCCTGTAATCCTAGCACTCTGGGAGGCCAAGGCGGGCGGATTGCTCGAGGTCAGGAGTTTGAGACCAGCCTGAGCAAGAGCGAGACCCCGTCTCTACTATAAATAGAAAGAAATTAATTGGCCAAATAACATATATATAAAAAAAACTAGCCGGGCATGGTGGCACATGCCTGTAGTCCCAGCTACTTGGGAGGCTGAGGCAGGAGGATCCCTTGAGCCCAGGAGTTTGAGGTTGCTGTGAGCTAGGCTGATGCCGCGGCACTCACTCTAGCCTGGGCAACAAAGGGAGACTCTGTCTCAAAAAAAAAAAAAAAAAAAATTATGGAAACAAATGATCTGAGTTATCGTCACAGCATCTGCTCTATCCCCAGCAACCCTTTCTCCAGCTGTCTGTAATTACGATCCTGTTGTCCTGGAGGTTTTCTCACCCAGCTGTGCAGACTTTGAGGCCTTAGCTAGACCAAGATATTTTCAGCACTTTTTCTCACTTTCAAGTGGGAAATCATGTGTGTGAGTGTGTGTACTGTGTGTGATAACACATATATGTTATATGTGTGTGTTGGTTTCCTTGCCTTGTCACCAGAGTGAAAAATCAGGAGCTCAGGCTTGGAGGAAGAGGAAGGACAGGAAGGACTTAGGTGCGTGTGATAAGGACCTCTAATTGCATGTGATGAGACGATACCAGGATTCCTTTTCTTTTTTCTTCGAGACAGAGTCTCACTCTGTTGCCCAGGCTAGAGTGAGTGCCGTGGCGTCAGCCTAGCTCACAGCAACCTCCAACTCCTGGGCTCAAGCGATCCTTCTGCCTCAGCCTCCCGGGTAGCTGGGACTACAGGCATACACCAGCTAATGCCCGGCTAATTTTTAATATATATTTTTAGGTGTCCAGCTAATTTCTTTCTATTTTTTAGTAGAGACGGGGTCTCGCTCTTGCTCAGGCTGGTTTCAAACTCGTGACCTTGAGCGATCCTCCTGCCTCGGCCTCCCAGAGTGCCAGGATTACAGGCGTGAGCCACCGCGCCCGGCCACTACCAGAATTCTTAGGTTCCCCCTTCCCCAGGATTCAGGCAGGCACTACCTGACACCAACTCCTGTGCCACTTGTAAGCCCTCTGCTGGCCTCATCCGCAATTTCTCAGTTTCTTGGATACATTTCCCAGAATAAAACCCACCTTTGCACGGGAACCGTCAAGTTTCAGCGGCAAACTCTACAAGGAGATCCACTCTCACACTCAGACCTTCACTCTCTCGGATACTGGCTCCATCCTAGACTTGAACTTGCGTTGTCGCCTGGTACGTATTACCGAGGGAGAGTCTATTGCTTCCTCCTCACATTTTTTTTTTTGTTTGTTTGTTTGAATTCGTGTTTGTTCTACCCACAGTCTGACTCACCGATGGCTCTTAGAAAGCCTTTTAGTTATGGCAACACACTACTGAGACCCGGGTAAGCTCAACTCCAGTAAACAAGAAGTCAGCCACTTGGAAGTCTGTGAAACCCAAGAGTGGAATTTATTATAAAGTTTCGGGATGCGACTATCAAAAGCAAAGGTGCCTGCCAGTCTGTGGAGTTATGGATGGCGTTCGCTTTGCTTGTTATCAGCAAACTACAAGGCAACTACAAACATTTTTTTTCCATTTGAACTTCTTCTGATGTAATCATCTTCCATTACAGTGACAACTTCACAGCAGAAACTTGGTTTGCTTTCTTCACACTCTTCAAAATGATACCATTAAACAACTCTTCTGAAGGGATCAGAAGAAACCACAAGAAATTTATGAGGCTCCGTCTAGCTGTAGACCCCTCGCCCCTCAATCAAAGTGGGTTGAAATTAGCCTGTGGGATCGATAGTTATTATAGGAGGCGGACAGGCCAACAAGGCAAGTGATCTTATACGGTTTCTTTCCTGAGGCTACCACACTAAAAACAAATTTGTTTTCACTCCAACAACCGCTTAAGGGAATTCCAGGGGTGTTCGCTGTTTGATGAATGCCACTGTTGAGGAAGATTGGGAATGCTTCTGACATGCCATAAAAGGAATTGTGTTTTTGGTCTCCGGGTGAATTCTCTTGCTTGTCCTAATTGCGATCCGCACGTGCTTCTCTGTGCTGTAACCTGTGAAATGGTTTCTGCCTGCAACCCTTGCTTGGGGAAATAGTTTCCTGAGAAAGTATTTCAAAAATTCTTAGAATTTTAAAAAATCTTTGCCCCAGAATATATGAATCTGCAATGGATAAGAGACTAAGGTTTATATAACCTTATTACCAAGGCCTGCTATTGTATATTCTTAAAAGCCTCAGGCTAGAAAATGACAGTTTTAACAGGACATATCTCTACCTAAACAGAGATCAATCACCAAGAATCAAGTAGAGACCCCTGGATTATCGTTTCCACGGGAGGAAAAAAGGGAATTAAAAATATTTTGATTTGCTATTTTCTTACATACAAATTACAAAGGTTCACGTCCTTAATTTAAAAATTTCTGAGGCAGGGCGTGGTGGCTCACATCTGTGTTCCCAGCACTTTGGGAGGCTGAGATGGGAGGATCACTTGAGGCCAGGAGTTTGAGATCAGCCTGGGCAACATAGCGAGACCCCGCCTCTATATAAAATTTTTTAAAAATTAGCCAAGCATGGTGGTGTGTGCCTTTAGTCCCAGCTACTCAGGAGTCTGAGGCAGGAGCGTTGCTTAAGCCCAGGAATTTGAGATCACAGTGAGCTATGATCATGCCACTGCACTCCAGTCTGTGGGCCAGAGCTAGACCTGCCTCAAAAAAAAAAAAAAAAAGAGTACAGCAAAAATGTTTGTTGTCTCTTTGGCCATGTGTCTCCTCTAAGCACAGGAGTATTTAATTATTATAACTACAGCTGAATTTCTTTCTTTCTCATTTGTTATTTAAGGCACACAAATGTGTTTATTATGTAGTGACTCAATAACAAAACAAAACTTTAACGGGTATATTTCCCCCACCTCTTCTCTGGGCTCTTCTCCCTACCCTCCTCCAGGAAGCAGATGCTAACACTGTCCCTTCTAAAGATCTCACTTCCTATCTGCAATATCTCTCTTCCCTTTCTTGATATAGGTTGATACTCATGGCTACAGAAAATAAATCTGCAGATATAACTATGGAATCGCCTTTTATAATAATTATAAAATCAATGACAAATGAGTAAGTTACTAGACTAGTAAAACAAGGAAAATGTTCATTCTGATTTTTTTTTTTTTTTTTTTGAGACAGTCTCACTCTGTTGCCCAGGCTAGAGTGAGTGCCGTGGTGTCATCCTAGCTCACAGCAACCTCAAACTCCTGGGCTCCCGCCTCAGCCTCCCGAGTAGCTGGGACTACAGGCATGTGCCACCATGCCCGGCTAATTTTTTCTATATATATATATTTTAGTTGTCCAGTTAATTTCTTTCTCTATTTATAGTAGAGACCGGGTCTCGCTCTTGCTCAGGCTGGCCTCGAACTTCTGACCTCAAGCAATCCTCCCACCTCAGCCTCCCAGAGTGCTAGGATTACAGATGTGAGCCACCGTGCCCGGCTCATTCTGATTTTCTTAAGAGAGCTTAATATTAATATATCCCTAAAAAAAAAAAAGTTTAAACAGAGAATTCAGTAACACTCAACGTAGCAGACTGCTTATTTTCCCTCCTATTTATTCACCCCTTCTTTCATTGTGTGATAGAACTTCCTGAGCTAACCAGGAGCATGTGATAGCCATATAAAGACTGTCAATATAATTCTCCCTTGCAGCTGGTTTTGACCATGTGATTAAATTCTGAGAAATAGAGTATGTGGAAAAATAAAGTCATACAACTTTCAGATCATGCCTTTTTTTTTATATCAAAGTTCTATGAGAGGTGAATTCAGGTGAGTGCTGTTTGCTTTGCACACTAAGACTCTTTTCCTATAGTCTGCAATAAGCTGACTGGAGGGTTGGTAATTGAGGCCTCAAAGGTCTGGGAAAAAACCGACAGTTTTGAAACCCTAAGGAGCATGAAAAGAAATGCAAAGATAGTGAATAATAACAGACATTTACAAAGCCCTTACTGGGTACCCCAAGTGTTCTAGGAGCGCTACATTTATCACATCGTTCGATCCTTTGTCATTAGGTCCATTATGAGCACGCGGCAAGTAAATATCTGTTCTTGGTTACACAGCAGGAATGTAGCAAGGGCCGGTTTCTGAGCCCAGGTGACCACATTCCAGACCCCAGGCTCTCAAAACACCCTCTGACCGCAGAGGGTATGAAAATAGACACGCGAATGTCAGAACGCATCCCTGTACACATTGCTCTAGAAGCATGAAGATCAACAACCTTGCTGGAGAGTAGGCGGTCCCTCTTAGAGAAGTTTCAAGATAATTGAATCTAACTCAATTACAATTTCAAGTCCTGAGACTTTAAAAAAAAAAGAAAACATTTCTGATTTTATTAACACCTTTAACAAGAAAAGCTCTAAACTCATCTTTGTCTTCTTTGGGGCATTAAAAAAGAGATGCTTAAATGTTAACTATTGTTTTTCATCCCCAAAGTGATCATTACGAATATCGGTTCACAGGGGTTCCTGAGGTGTTCGGCACGCCTGCCACTGCGTCCGAGCAGCCTTTTCCAATCCAGGAGAATTACAGATCGCCTTAAATTTGCAATAGTGATAATAACAACGGCATATTTATAATAGTATGATCATATATATTCTAGCATATTATTATTGTTATTAACGGTAACCTGTTGAGCTTGGCTTTCTGAAGAGTTGGGGTGATATGGGGAGAAGGACTTTGGAGGAAGGAGAGAAGTCTGACCACTTGCTCCCCGATCCACAGTTTAGGGTCCTGCATCAGAGACACACACCTTCTTGATAGAATATAAAAGAGAAAACCAAACAGCAGCTTTGTATCTACATCTAAAACAAAGCATTGTTTTTTTAGGGGAAAGCAATTTTCAACTGCTTTTTTTTAAAAAAATTACAATTTGGGAATCGGTAACGCACTTTCCCCAAAGGAAAATGCACAATCAATCGTGCGACTAATCGGCAATAGCGGGTTTGTCTGGGGGCTAGAAGTCGCGGTTCGGGTGCAGGTGGGGGCCGGGGGGAGGCGATGGCTGCATTTCAGAGGAAAATTCCCTTTTCAGAAACAAGTTACCTGAATTAATGAGCTTAGCCGACTCGCTGACTAAATCATATTCCTTTCCTCCCTGGAAACTCCTCAGATAGAAAAACCCTTCAAAGCTTTCTGCTGATCCTCTGAAGTGCAGAGCAAGCCTCGTTTTATTAACAGCCTTTCTACCTTTAATGAAGGAGATTAGCTTTCCTTTTGCTTTTTTTTGTGTTTTTTTTTTTTTTTCTATTTCAGAATCTTTAACAGAGAGAACAGACAACTGACAGAGAACAGGTGGCACACGAGTCTTTCCGTAGCAGTCGCTGCTGCCCACGGGGCAAGCGAGCACTATAAATATGCAAATGTGGCCATGCCTGTCCTTACCATCCACAAACGCTAAACAATTAAGTGCGAAATGCTCTGGGGAATAACCGAGGCAAAACTGCTTTTAGGGGCTGCGCTGCGGTGAAATGCAGTCGGCTCTCCTTCGGCCGTTTTGTGGTCCATGCTGAGGGCGCCACAGGAAGGAAGCTACAGAAGGCCTGTGGGACTCATCGGCGTTCATTAACTTCCAGCAAAGGCCGCACCTGCAGGACGTAGAAAGTGCGTGGAAGACCCAGCTCCCGTCTCCAGATGATGCTCGAGGGTCGGAACCGAAATGCCTGCGGACACAGGTGACGTCTGGAGGGCCAGCGTGGCTTTGGTTCCAGCCACCGATGCCAGATCGGGAAGCGGGTCCGTGTTATCAGGCGGGACCGCGGGTCTAGGCCTCTGGACCGCTCTTTGCAGGTGACAGCATGGCCCACCTGGGAGTGCCTGGAACCTGGTCGTCCAAGTTCAGGTCCTCGCTTTGCCACCTGACCCTGGGTGACCCTGAAAAATAAGCTATGGAACCTCTCTATGCCTTAGTTTCCCCATTTGTGAAACTTGGATGATGAGGATAATGGTACTTTGGAGGATTTTTTTTTTTTAAAAGGTCAAATGTTAAAACAGAGTCTGGCACAGAGAGTACTTAATTAATGGAAGCCGCCCGTTATTATCATTTAAGGGAAGCCAGAAGTCCAGGTTCGTATTCTAAATCTTCTTTCAAATGTATTGGTAACTTACTTTTGTCCTAAAAATTATTGAGTCTGCTTAGTAAATCACACCCCAGGGCTCTCAGTTTGTGGCTTCTGCATTAGGCTCATTGGAGTCTGTTAAAAAGCTCTTGCAACTTTCCACACGTTTAAAGGCTCGGTAGCCATCATTCAGAGTCACTTACTTGCGTACACAGTCTCTCTACTTGCCCAAAGGACTTTTGGTAGCTTGCACTAAGAGGCATAGTTTCAATTGAACTGGTAGTCAGTAAAATGAAATAAAAAATACAAGAGCCATATAATAAAGACGCATCAAGAGGAGAGAAAATATCCCAGAAAAACCAAAGCTCAGGAAACCTACTGACATCGAGGAGAAAAATAAATAAATAAATAAACTCTGAGTTTCCTGGCGGTCAAGACAAAAAGAGAAATACTGTCACGAGTTTGTTCTGGTCACATTGCTCAACAGAAGGAAACAGAATATCGGATTGTCCAAAGAGATCTCTTTCCACTTTTAACTCTAAAATTCCTCAGAAGAGTCTTTGTAAAAGGGACACCTGAAAATTTAATAAAGAATATCTTAAGCAGCAGTTGTATTGAAAAAGCAGAGAAGTTCTGCGTGTCGCAGCTCCTCAATCCATCCTTCCGGACCAACTCCCGGCTCACTTAACTCACAGTCCCTGAAACACATTTGCAAGCGGCAGAGATTGGAGACGGTGGTGGGTCCAGGGGCACCATTTTTAAGGTTATTGACAGGTCAGAGATGAAGCTCAGAAAATTTCCAGGGATGAATTGTCAGTATGATCCTTCTTTTAGTTTCCCCAAACATCAATAATTTCAGTTTGAGTTCCCATGGAAACCCTGTGGCTATTATGGATACCTTATCTGTTGACCAAAAGATCCCACAAGAGGGGGGTGAGTGGGGGTGGGGGATGGGTGAGCGGGAGAGAGTGGGAGAACCCCACGGAAGGGCCAGGAATCCTCAGAATGTGACTTCGGACCCATTCAAGTCCTTGAGAGATTCTACAACAGAGGTCTAGGATCTTGCACCAGAAACAGAGGACAAGTAATTTTAGCCTCAAATTTCTGAAGGGGGTTCCCGATTTTGTACGTCTGTTATAGAAGGACCTTAACCTAATCCCCGCAGAATGGCTGATGGCAGCAGGCCTGCTTCCTGCGAGGTTGGGCTTTGGAAAGAGCCGCAAACAGAGCCCTGAGAACGGGTTCTTGTGCGTGAGCTGTCCTCGTTTCTCTCCCGCTGTAGAACGTGAATCGCACAAGCACAAGGATCACTGTGTGTCCGATATTTTCTGTGCACGTGAAAATGCCTGGTACAGAGCCTGCTCTTAATAAATACTTGACCAGAATGTTTTGTTACCGTTCATCCGGATACACACGTGCGTCTTATTTTTTTTTTAAGACAGTTTTGGTTTTGGCATATTTTCTGCTTTGCAGCTTCCGCTGGATACAATGGACAAACAGATTCATCGGATACTTAAACCGGGCTACTTCAAACATAGACATTTCTTTGGAAAATGTCTCGCCATCTTTGAATCATCTCTGTAGTGTCTTTTCTGAGATCTCCTTTCTTATTCTGATAGATACATAAATCACTGAACGAATTAGCAAATTAAAATGCCCATGGATATTGTTAAAAGCATCAAGATTTTCTGACTGATCTGTTCACCGATCACGTATCTCACGGGTTGCCAAGTCGGGGCGGGGGTGAGGTGTGGTGTCGGGTTTTGGAAATACTTATACTGGGCTTTCCGGGCATTTTGAACACACGAACTCGCTTATTCCGTTTACAACCCCCCTGTAAGTTAGTGGCCGTTTTTGTCCGTACTTTGCGGATGGAGAGACGGAGGGACGCAGGGAATAATTTGCGTTCACCCCGAGAAGCCTGGCTGGGCGGCCCAGGATCCCAGTCCCCGCCGCGATCTCACTCCAGGCCGCCGAGGAAGGACCGGCCAGCCCCGGGCCGGTGCACCGCGAGTGTCTGAAAGTCCCGCGGCCTCGTGGCCCAGGGAGGAGAGGCCACTTGGAAGGCGGCAAGCGAGTCTGCAGGGAAGAGCTTACTCCCCACCACCCGCAAATTATCCGGCCCCTGCACAGTAAAGAGCAATAAAGAGCGCAGGGCGTTAAGGAGCTCGGCTAATCTCCGAGGTTGGTATGCAGCAGCTCTGCCAGTCGGGGCGCGCGTTTCTAAAACTTTTCACGCTCCTTAGGTGGCAGTGGAAGGTGTCCGCGTTCGCTTGAGACCGCAGCCCTGCTCCCTGTCGCAGCAAGTCACGCCGCCGGCCGACAGGTGGAAGGCTGGCCTCTCGCGTGTCCTCAGTCATTCCCGACAGGTTTTCTTGGTTTCACCGAATTAAACGCACACGTTACAGCTGGAGAATTCACTGCCAAGAGCAGAGAGGACCGCGTTCGTTGAGGAGACGCTCTTAGTTACACACACACACATGCACGGAAGTGATGCCTGGATTCTTCGCAGAGAAAACCTTTGTGAGGAACTAAAGAAAACAATTACTGATTCCGTGCAACCGAAACCGGAATCCTGCACGTGATTGTTATGTCAGCGTGCTTATTATGACCGAAATCTCCCCGCAGAATGTGGAGTCCATGGGCATGTTCTTTGGCAGACAATCTGAGTGACTCAAGTACAGTCCCAGTCTAGCCTCCTTTTATTTCTCTATTACAGCGTATTTCTTAAACCCACGGAAAAATTCTCTCAACATCCCAGTGCACGACGTCTGAATTGGCTAAAATATCAGCAGGAGGAGGAGGAGAGCGAACTGGAATGAGGGGCTCATTTCACAGGAGCCGGCCACAGGCCCTAGAGAGGTGCTGCTCAAATGAACACTCATCACAAGCACGGTATTAATTAATGACTTCTCAGGATCTAAGAGTAATAATTCCAATGGGAACGGTTGTCAGATGAGATATTGGGGTCGTGGAAGGAAACACATCCTTCACTAGAAACAGGGACAAGCCAAGGAACCTCTTTCCCTTTCCTACTGCCATTTTTTTTTTTTTTTTTTGAGACAGAGTCTCACTCTGTTGCCCAGGCTGGAGTGCCGTGGCGTCAGCCTAGCTCACAGCAACCTCCAACTCCTGAGCTCAAGCCATCCTCCTGCCTCAGCCTCCCGAGTAGCTGGGACTACAGGCATGCACCACCATGCCCGGCTAATTTTTTCTATATATATTTTAGTTGTCCAGCTAATTTCTTTTTATTTTTAGCAGGGACAGGGTCTCGCTCTTGCTCAGGCTGGTCTCGAACTCCTGACCTTGAGCGATCCTCCCACCTCGGCCTCCCAGAGCGCTAGGATTCCAGGCGTGAGCCACCGCGCCCGGCCTTCCCACTGCTTTTAGGGGTGTGCTTTTTGTGCTGAAACGTCCTCACCAGCAAGGACAGCTCAACCAGGGAGACGCTCCAGATGGACTTGGGCTGGCTCCCGGGCCTTGTCCGTCCTGCTGGGCTGATTTGTGCAGCTTGGCACCGGGATCTGCCCAGACAGGGTGGATCAAAGCACGCAAGAGCCGACTATGAGAATTCAAAGGCAAAAAAAAAAAAAAAGGCTTCAGACGATCTGAAAAGCATCTTGGCGTAAAGCTTCCTGGTGTTTTAATTTCTTGTAACATTTCACCTTTGGGGGCTTCACAAAACTTGACTACAGTCGAAGTTAAGTGCTCAGCTGGGGGCTAGCGTCTGTCGCTTTTCCTAATGCATGTACTACGGGAAATGCTCAAGAAATTGGATTACCTTATTTGGATTTTCTTACCTATTTGTCTAAAGCTGCTCACATCTTTGCACTGGAACAAATTCACTGAGCTTCCTCCTGCTTCTGTGGGAAAATGAGAGATACAGGGACGCCCTGAGCTACCAGATAAGTCTAGCTATTCTTGAGTGAATGACCACAGCTGGACGCTGCTCCAGGCAGTGTTGTTAGGAAAGGGGGTTAAGACAAGAAATATAGGCCCTTGTTAAAATTTCAAGGGCGATGGAGACAGGCAAAATATAATGAATGGTGTTGGAGTTCAGCCAGGTCAGTGGTGTTAAAACTCACTGAAAGAAACAGATAAATTCGAGGCCCTGCTCTCTGTTTAACCTCCCACCCCCCAAAAACGACTCTCTCTGCCAAAACTTTTGATGCTATTCCAGAGTGTTGTCTCGGAAGGTGACTGGGAAGGAATGCTGCCCCGAATCTGATCACCTTTGGCTCTGAGGAGCCCAGGTGTCAGGTAGAAATCAGACCATTTTTTATCTTTAGTTGCTTTTTTCCCCCCTGTTTATTAAATCACTGAAGCAATTAAAAACATTTGAAATCGCAGAACGAGATGATCACACAAGGCAGAATAACAAAGAAACAAACGTTTTGTGAAAAAGTGCACGAAGATGAAATCTTAATCCTGTTGTTGAATCTGGGGCGCATGGCTGCAAAGATTTTGTTTTTGTCGCCATCTAAACCTAACGCTTTTGTGCTAAAATAAACCTATGTTAGCATTAATAGGAAGAGACATCGTCATTTCACCATTTGCCAACGTTCATCCAGGGTAGAGAACAGGATTGAATATAAATCTTCCATCTTATGAAATTGACTATAAATTTTCCCTTCAGACTTCGCTGATAGAATCCTTCACTGATATCCTGAGAAGGGTGAGTTTTGAAGAAAGCTTATTGTAGAAGGAAGTAGACATACTGCAGCGTATCTGTGACGCTTACAAAATGTTTCCTCAGACCTCCTTCCTTGCTGGGGCCAAACTACCAGGGCAGGAAAATGAGCCTGAAATTTGCACCGCTGCAACCCAGAGGCACCAAAAGTGCCTCTTTTGTCAGGAAGTGTTGATAGAGTTTTGGAATTTGAGAATCCTTCCTGTGATGGATGTATCCAGAACCATTATAACTGAGAGAAAGAGAAAGCAAGAGTGAGCAAGAAAAAGATTAAAAAAAAAATAGAGAAAAATGGAGTAAATCAGGTTGATCAATATCTACAAAACAGCAATATGACTACCTGGAGACATTCGATTATAAATACATCTTGATCTAAACTGTGAATTCGATTTAAAGAAAAATTAGCTTCTTGGGGAGAAAGAAAATTCTGCTTGATTGAATTTGGAAAATCTCAAACAGTTGCTCAGCACCTGCGTCATTAGATGATCGCAGGAACTTGGAAAGCGTTGATAGTTTTGCATGTGCCAAAAAGGGCTTATTCATATATAGCCTTATTCTTCCTATCCTCCTGCTTTTTAAAACTCTATAGGAGATAAATGTGGAAGTCAAATTGGAAAAAACAACCAGACAACATTGCATGTCAACAAAACCTTGAGGCTCCGTCTTGAGAAGCCAACTCAGCAAGGACGGCTCTACTAAAACATCTAACTGGTAAAATTACTTTCATCATAAAACAATGAATGAAAAATACATACATGACTCAAAGACAGTGCCAGAGGAGAACAGCACAGAGCTGGACCAACTTGGCTCTATTACCCAAATGATGCTAATCACATTCCCAGTAATAACTCCTGCAGATTTGGCAAGACCCGTTAAAAAAAGAAGTCATGAAATCATAAAAGAGGGTTCCATAAAACTTTAAAGAATTTCGTTTTTAACAAAAGACTCTGTCACAAAAATGCAAGCTCTTATTTTTGAGTTTTTCTTTGTAAACTTTTAAACTCTTGATGGGAAGAAAGTGGAGCTGAGGAACTTGAAGATAAGGCATTAGACGCTCCTAAAAATTGAAGATCAATCAGAAGTAAGGAGAACACATTTTTCAAATTATAATACGTCAACTAGCATGGAAAACTTAATTCATCAAAATTGGCACAGACTATAAATCGGAGCAAGAATTCCAAACCTCAACTAATTGCATCTGGTTTAGAAGAATGAAAGAATCTTCCTAAGGCTTATGAAACTTTTTAGCTGCCCAGGGGAAAACTTTACCTGATATGTGTGAGTTGATGATCAATACTTGCCACTGAGAGCCCTGAGATTTCACTAAAGCTTCAACGGAGTGATTTTAGCCTTTTTTATATTCAACATATAACATGTTCGCCCGTGATGAGCCGGGCACTGGGCCAGGTTCCGGAGATGCTTAGTCAACTTGGAGGCGCAAAGTCTCCTTCGTGGTGGGCAGTTCTAGTCAAGGCTGAGAGAGGGGAGCTAAAAAAGAGACAGACGTGTGTGTGTGTGTGTGTATGTGTGTGTATGTGTGTGTGTGTATGTGTGTGCGTGTCTGCAACTCCTTGCCGAGAATGCCAGAAAGGCAAGGCCCCGACTGCTCTCTGCCCAGCCATTCTGGAGGGCTGGTTTTGCAGCAAGCAAACCTGAGGGATGAAGTAATGTCTTCCTCTGGGATGAGGAGCAGGCTTCTTACTGCTCCCCGTAAAAACAGCAAATCCCACAACTCAGTGTTGGTGGCACAAATCTGCCTGCGCAGTTCCCATCTGGGCCCACGCTGTTCCCCTCTGGGAGTTGGGTGCGAGAGCTATCGACATAAACATGAGGCTCGAGCTGCTTGCCGTGCCTTTTTATCCTGACCCGAAGGTTTTTTTTGTTTGTTTGTTTTTGAGACACAGTCTCGCTCTGTTGCCCGGGCTAGAGTGCCGTGGCGTCAGCCTAGCTCACAGCAACCTCCAACTCCTGGGCTCAAGCAATCCTCCTGCCTCAGCCTCCCAAGTAGCTGGGACTACAGACATGAGCCACCATGCCTGGCTAATTTTTTCTCTATAGATTTTTAGTTGGCCAATTAATTTCTTTCTATTTTTAGTAGAGACGGGGTCTTGCTCTTGCTCAGGCTGGTATCAAACTCCTGACCTAGAGCAATCCGCCCGCCTTGGCCTCCCAGATTGCCAGGATCACAGGCGTGAGCCACCGCGCCCGGCCAACGCCAAGGTTTGGTTCCTTTCACCGGCATCCGCAAACCTTCACACGATAACTCATGAGCTTGTAGAAAGAATGAGATCAGATCTCAGAGCTGGCGATACTTCTGGTGGAGGGAAGACGAGGTTGTCCTTTTCCCTGAGTAGAAGTTTAAAACTTGATGATCCACTCAGATGACAAAGAGGGGGGAGGTGCTGGCAGTTGGAAGAAAGGAAAGATATAAAAACGTCATCTCTGGAAGAGGGGTTCTGAAAGGTTGTTGTGTGATGCTAAAGTCCCCCTTGAGATTTAGGGCCAGAAATGTAAAAACGGCGCTCATCGGTTTGGGCTACGACTTGTGATTTCGTTCTCCGGCCACATTGGAATTGTGTGTGGGTGCAGAGAAGGTGGATGGTTCCATTGAACCATAAGTGTTCTTTTTCAGTGCAACGGAGAGAGACAGAATCCAGGGAGGATTCTGAGGCCAGAGGCCGGGGAAAGTTACAGGGCTGGACCCTGGAACCTTAGCTGAGACGGGAGGCATGTGAGAGGCAAGGAGTAAGGAAAATGGTGAAGACAATAGCCTGGGAGCAACGAGGAGAACACATTGGAGTAGACACAAGCGCACCGGGGAAAAAAATCGAGGCTCTGGTCAGGGAACAGCATGATTTAAAGTGGGGGTTCTAGGGAGGTGACCGGAGATGACAAGGTTTCGGTTGTGACCAAAGACGTGGGCAGAGGTCGTGGAGCGGTGATCGCCGTTGTCGGAAATTATGAGATCAAATGACAGGGACACACAGTGGCCTGCGTAGACTGTCTACATGGGTGTCGCCGCCTCGCGATGATGACAAGCGGAAGAGATTAGATAGTCGGAGACTGAAGGGAAGGTGCCAGGAGGCAGAAAGAGCATGGCAATAAAGAGAGGCCACGGGCAGCCTCGTCCAAGCACGTGTGCCACAAAATGAGCCGGGGGGGTTGAATGAAGACGGAGAAGGAATGGCCTGCACGCAGCCACGAGGTGAAAAGGGCATTTGACTCTTGAAAAGGGGCAGGGAAACACGGGGTCTCTGAAGGATAAAAGATGCCGCCATTTGAGGGGAGCGCATAAGAAACAGCGTTCCGAGAAACACAGCGAGGTCTCAGCTTAAGCAAGGAGGCGAAGGAAACGTTCAGAGAAGAAGCGGAGGACATCGGCGACCGCCTGGGTGTGTGACCGACTGTGGGATCTTCAGTGTGTAGTGGGAGGTTCAGAAACGGGCGGAAAACGGCACAAAACTAGGGAACGTGCAGATCATTCTGGGATGGGAGACCAGGGCTTGTGCGGGGACCGGGGGAGCCAGGACGTCTGGGGGTGACTGAGGGAAGCAAGTCAGAGCGGGCCGGTCCTGATCGACTCTAGGGCAAGTCACAGTCAATTTGGGTTATAGCCTCTTCGGAAATTGTTGCTTGAGCAGGGGCAAGGGGGTGGGCGAGGAGGAGAGATAGGGGCGGATTTGGCAAGAGCAGGCACAACGAAACCTCTTTTGGGAAAGAGATTTCCAGCCCTTCAGTAAGGTAACGGGTTGGTGTAAGGTTTGGGATACCTCCCTCTGGACTGGGACTTGGGGTGCTCAGAGTGAAGCTCCAGATGACCGTGCATGTCGTGCGTGGTTGGAGAGGGCCACTGACGTTGTTCTTCCTGATTATTAGCATGTTTGAAGAAAACTTTGGGGGACCGTGGGCAGCTGGAGAAAGACGCGGGTTTGCGGCGTGGTCTGCCGTGAGCACAGTCCCCGGTTTCCTCAACCTCTTCTCTGCACGTCGCCTTCAACTTCTTGCTCTAACAAACACCTGGCTCTTTTAAAACAGGGGCGGCCCATATGGCAGAACCCCGGTATGAAAATCTACCGTTCGGGTCTTCTAAGTGGCGAGGATAGCATATTGGTTTTATTCTTTTTGTTTGTTTGTTTCAGAAAACTAATTTTTTTTTCCTAATACTCGCTGGCCATCATTCTTAATTATTTCAGGGAGTGTAGTAAAATCGAAAGTAACACAAGCAGCAAGAGTTATACGCTCTACGAATAGTTTTGGTTGTAGACATTGACATGCCTAGCAAAGGCAAAGGTAAATGAATTAGATGAATCTATTGAAAAAATAAACATTTAGTAAATAAGGATTGAAGCACAGTTTATCTTTCAGAGTTACAGTTTTTATAGGCATATCAAATACCAGAGCCATTTAAGGTTTATGGTCTCAAACTTGAAACTGTAAGTAAGAAAAAAAATGCATCTGTAAGAACAAGGAGCCTAAAACGTGAAGTTAGCACGTGAGGACATCCTACCGAAAGTTTCTCTTTAGGCAGGATATACTGACGGTCCCACACGCCCCACTCCTTCCTGAAGCTTTGAGTGATACGTGCTTGGCCTTACGTGGCTATTTTAGTTGGATTTAAGTCAAGCGACGGGGTTTAATTCTTAAGGAAAAGTGAGCACTTCATTTTCGGCAATATTGTGCTCGAAGCGGACGAACCTGAGAGCCAGAGCCTCGCGATCGTCACTGCCAGGTGGCTCTCATCGGGGTGTTTACTGCTGGGAGACCGCGATTTCTGCCCGAAGTCTGAAGCCAGGGCTTCACGCGCCCCCTGCCGCGGAGCGGACAAATCCCAAACTAGAGGCAACGACGCCGCCTTCCAGACCAGAGGCTTGAATCGGTGCTAATTGGAGTCGGTGGGCGAAAGTCAGAACTGAAAACTGGACTTGGCTTACGGGACAGTTTGGGAACTTGTTCAAGGTATCGCCATGGCTGTATTTGGATGAGCAGAGATGAAATGTCCACATGAAAAACACGAGTTTCACGATGGCTTTCCGTGCATCTTGGTGGGTTAGAACAGGATGGTCCGAGGGTGAGCACAAAGGCCATGAGATCTTTTTTTTTTTTTTTTTTAATTTTCGGTAGTGACATGTTCGCTTGTATTAAAAAATGCTAACATAGCAAGTTGTTTTGCGGCTTATCACTTCCACCACATTCTATCTGCGTAAACAGCATAGCTAGCTCTTGAGTTATGCGTATGATTATGCCTTTTTGTGTCTCCACTCCATGCCAGTTATCATATCGTCCTACACTTTTGTGCGTCTTTTTTCTCCCTCCCTTTCAGTTTCCCTTGGGAAGACACCGTGTATCTTCACCGCTATGTCCCTAGACCCGAGCCCGGCGCGCTGAACTAGAAACCAAAGCACAACAGGAGGAAGCAGCCAACATTCCTCTGGCAGCGGTCAAGGGTGGCCACACGAAACGAAGATAATTTACTGATGTTGGAATGAACCTAACAGTGTTAGTCCACAAAAGCCCTTCTCCAGCTTGGCTGTAGTTAGCCTCCCATGGAAATGAAGTGGGTGTGTGGTTTAAGCAAAGGTGGGGACCTTTAATTTAGATCACTCGAGTGCTCTGTTCTCATTGTAACGTGAGGGTCGCAACTATGGGCACAAATAGCTACGACAACACGTGAGGCTGGTCTCGAACTCCAGACCTCAACTGATCCTCCGGCCTCAACCTCCCAGAGTGCTGGGATTACAGGCGCGAGCCACCTCGCCCGGCTCATTTAAGTGTTTTTTAAAAATGTGGCATAGGGACTTCCAGTGAGCACAGGTGGTGCAGACTTCTCTCTCCCTGCCCCTCCACACCGAGCACAACCGCCAACTAGGCGCAACAACCAGAGAGAGAACTGTGAACGGTGGAAGAAGGTGGTGAACCGGGCGAGGCCTTGGACTGAGGGAATGACAAAGCGTCAGGGCTTCTTACGACTCCTAGCACATCAGCGGAATGTCCCCAGTCTCGCTGTTTCCTGGGCCCCGGTCAGTAGTAACAGAAGCAGCAGCAGCAGCCCAGGTGGGCTCGTTCTTTCTGCGGATTGCATGGGAGCCCCCTCCCCCAGGACATCAGGTGTGCCCAGAAGAACCGCGGCGAGGGGGACTAGCCAGCCCTGCTGATGAAAAGCAGCGAGAGAAAGAGAGAGAGAGAGAGAGAGAGAGAGAGAGAGAGAGAGCTGTCCTGCTCTGCTGCGGGGCCTTCCCCACCACCGGGCTCACCTAGAGACACGTGCCAAGGCGGCCGCGGCACAGGGAGTCATGTCACGACAGTGGGCTGGTGTGTGACGTGTGTCCCTTCCTTAGCAGACTGTGCGCTTCCGTCAGGAGAGACCCTGTGGCTGGAGGATCCGCAGAGGGGCCCCGCACCCATCAGCCTGAGCCACACTCTGCACCCCCAGTGGCAGGGAGCAGCCACCGCAGGACACCCCGAAAGGAGCCTCCTCGCCCCCAGGGGTCTGGGACTCCCCTCCCGGGGCAGGCCCGGCCTGAGGAAACACCTTCCACCCACCCGGGAATCGTCAGCAGACACCCGAGGGAGCCCCAGGGGTACGAGATAAACGAAGATTGCCAAAATAACACTGCGAAGACTCTCAAAATCAACAGAGCGTTGCTGCACCCACAATCCACGTGACGTAGGCCAGGACCTGTTTTCCGAACCTAAGAAGGTGATCGAATGATAAATTCAAAAATTCAAAACAATGCTTGAGGTCTCCTAACATGGTATCCAAAACGTTCAGCGTGCGATCGCCCGTCAGCAAAAGAACCAGGAAAACCACAGCCTGGATGAGAAACGGAAGTACCTGGTGCCCATCCTTAGAAGAATCAGATGTTGGAATTATCTGGCGAGAATTTTAAAGTTGCCATCATAAAAGCGATTCAATAAGCAAATTACAAATTCTCTTGAGATTAAAGAAAGACAGAAAATGTCGGCAAAAAGACTGTCATTTAAAAGAAGAAAATGGAAATTATAGAATTGAAAAATAGACAATAGGAAAAATAAACTCCCTGTCCGGTTCGATAACAGAGAGGAGATGAAAGCGGATAGAGCTGGTGAGGACAGATCAATACAATTTGCCCAATTTGAGGAACAGAGAGAAAATAGGAAAAAGAAAATCAAAACAAACAAAAAAGCCTCAGGGGCCCATGAAAAAAAAGAGCAAAAGACCCAAAGTTCGTATGCTCCGAGTCCCAGAAGTGAGAAGAGAGAGAATGGGACTGAAAGACTATATGAAGAAAAACTGGTTCAAAATTCCCCAAATTGGGTCAAAGACATCCATCCACAGATATGAAAAGCTGAGTAAATCTCAAGTAGGATAAACCCAAATGAGCGGACATCGAGGCACATTACAAACGAGCTTCTGAAAACTACAGAGAAAAAAAAAACCACTGAAAGCAGCCAGGGAGAAATGGTGCATAATTAGTGCAGCTGCTGTGGAGAGCAACACGCAAGCTCCCCACAAAACTAAGCACAGAGCTACCACACGATCCGGCGATCCCACCGCAGGGTCTGTGTCCGGAAGAAAGGATGTCAGTACACCGTGCAGACGTCTCACTCCTGCTCCCTGCAGCACTGTGCACGGCAGTCAGGACATCGAATCTGCCCGAGTGTCTGCCGGTGGATTAACGGACAAAGGAAATGCAGTATATGTACACGGTGGAATATTGTCCAGCTATAAAGAAGAATGGAATGCTGTCGTTCACAGCGGCATGGATGGGACTGGAGGACATTATGTCATGAGGAATAAGCCAGGCACAAAAAGATAGGTAGTGCATGCTCTCTCCTGGAGACAGGGACCAGGATTATGGTGACCAGAGCCTGGAAGGGGAGTGGGGAGGGGGGTAACTAGGTTAGCGGGTGTAGAATTGCAGCTAGACTGGACGAATAAGATCTAGCAGTTGGTAGCATTCATACAATAGGGCAGGGGCCCTCAAACTTTTTAAATGGGGCCAGTTCACTGTCCCTCAGACCGTTGGAGAGTGCGCACCGTGGGCCCGGGACGGGTCGGCTGCTAAGCAGGACAGGCAGTGGCAGCAAAAACACCCGGAGGGCTTGATAAATGTCCTCGGCGGACGGACGGCATGTGGCCCTCGGGCCGTAGTTTGAGGACGCCTGCAATAGGGTGACTATAGTTAACAATGATTTTAAAATCGTGTATTTTAAAATATCTGAAAGAATGGAATTGGAATGGCCCTGACACAAAGAAATGATAAATGCTTGACGTGATGGACAATCCAATTACCCTGATTTGATGCCGGTATAAAATACCTCATATACCCCATAAATATGCCCAACAATTGTGTATCCATAATAATTAAAAATAAAAAAAAATATTTAAAAAGACATGGAGAAACATTTTGCTGAAGGAAAAAAAACACAGATGTCAAATAGTTCCATGGAAAGACGTCACAATGAACAGGGCACTGCCTCACAAACCCTGAGAGCCTTCAGAACACGAAGCAGACGCAAACACGAAGCAGACGCAAACACGACTGTTCATTGGAAAACATACGTGCAAGTGTCCTTTGGGTTTTAGGAGTAAGAAAGTTGTTTAAAAAAAGATAGAGTAATTTAACTTTGATATATGGAACGACGTTAGCTATAGAACCCTTGAGGAAGATCACTTAAAACTCGTTGCCAGTGTAAGTGTAAATACATAGAATAACATTTTTAAAGAAAATTTGAATATTATAAAATTCAACATCATGATCAATTTTAACCACGTAAAAATCACAACATTTTCTGTTTATAAGGTTCGAGAGGCACTCTAAGTCCCAGCATAACGTATAAAAATACTTCCCCTTACATCCCTATTGCATCCCTATTTTTGACATCACCCTCGAGAACTGAGGGATGTTGTGTGCGGAACGAGGTATTTTTCACGCCCACCAGGGGGACCCTCTGCACCATCGCAAGGGAGTTCTCTCCGCACAGGTCTGGCTGCCTGTGCACCTGCTGGTGGTCAGGTGCGTGGTCTGCCACCACATGCCAGAAAGCCCAGTCATTTCCCGCCTTCCCGGCCTTACCTGTGAATCCAGGTGGGCAGGTGCAGACGTAGCCCGGGGCTCCGGGGTGGCGGAATGAGGGAGGCAGCCCCGCAAGGCGCCCAAACGGCTCCAGCTCCACGCACTGCCCCCCGGCCTGGCAGGGGCTGCTCGCGCACTGGTGCACGTGGCTCTCACACTGGGCGCCGGCGTACCCTGCAGGAGGAACGTCCGGAGACGCTGAGTCAAACCTGCTGCACCTGGAGAGCCTGTGCCTGGCAGGCAGAGGACAGGCGGCCGCGCTGGCGTCCTTGTGCGGCTCCCAAGGAACCAGCAGGGGCAATCTGGGAGGAGGAGACTTACCTGGACGTGAATAGCAGGAGTCATGACATCACTTGCATAATCTTGACCAAAAAAATTGTTTAGAAGGATTTGACTCAAGAGGGTTGAATTAAAACGGGATGGCAGGGCCGGGCGCGGTGGCTCACGCCTGTAATCCTAGCACTCTGGGAGGCCACGGCGGGAGGATCGCTTGAGGTCAGGAGTTCCAAACAAGCCTGAGCAAGAGCGAGAGACCCCCGTCTCTACTAAAAAATAGAAAGAAATTAATTGGACAACTAAAAATATATAGAAAAAAATCAGCCGGGCATGGTGGCACATGCCTGTGGTCCCAGCTACTCGGGAGGCTGAGGCAGGAGGATCGCTTGAGCCCAGGAGTTTGAGGTTGCTGTGAGCTAAGCTGATGTCACGGCACTCACTCTAGCCTGGGCAACACAGTGAGACTCTGTCTCAAAAAAAAAAAAAAATGGGATGTCAGGATAACCTGGATTCAATCTAATGCAAGACGCCCATTTTGCAAATATTCCACACCTGTGAATTTTTATTGAGAAAAAAATGGAAATATTTTCCAAGAGAAGAGCTGAAAAATCAGCAAGTATCCTCATAGCCAAGCCTAAATTCTTCTTTCAAAACTCAGAGTAGGCCGGGTGCGGTGGCTCACACCTGTAGTCCTAGCTCTCTGGGAGGCCAAGGTGGGCGGATCGTTTGAGCTCAGGAGTTCGAAACCAACCTGAGCAAGAGCAAGACCCCGTCTCTACTATAAATAGAAAGAAATTAATTGGCCAACTAATATGTATAGAAAAAATTAGCTGGGCATGGTGGCGCATGCCTGTAGTCCCAGTTACTCGGGAGGCTGAGGCAGAAGGATTGCTTGAGCCCAGGAGTTTGAGGTTGCTGTGAGCTAGGCTGATGCCACAGCACTCCCTCTAGCCTGGGCAACAAAGTGAGACTCTGTCTCAAAAAAAAAAAACAAAAAAAGAAAACTCAGAGTAAAGGTAAATGGTTATTTCCTAACACTTGAGGAAACATAATAGTAGATTATTTCATATCTGCATGGACTTAGCCGGATCGTTTTATTTATTAAGGCCAGGAATGAAAACAGTAAAATATAATTTATCACTTTATAAAAAAATTAAAATATTAAATATAAATGAAAGTTGCCTAGTCAAACTGGTTCCTTTTTGTTTTTATACACATGTGCAACTATAAAAAAGTATAGTTTTATTGTACGTGTGTGTAACATAACTGGAATTGTACTATATGCATCCTTCAACAACTTGCTCCATTCACTTCCTTGCCCTATCTATCCATGTTAGTAACAGAGATCTAAGTCATAGTTTTTAACTACTCCCAAGTATTCCGGAATGTGGATGTTCCATAGTTTAACCATTCTCTTATTTGGATTTATGTACATTTTTGCTATTACAATGTTGCAATGAATATCATTATAAATGACTACATATGTAAGTGTTTGAGTATAACCGTAGGGTTTGTGCCCAGAAGTAGAATTTCTGGGTTATAGGTTAAATACATTTTTTATTTTAATAGACTGGCAAACACCTCTAAGGTACCTGTACCATTCGCATAGTACCAAGAGTGGATGAGTGTGAATGTTGCCCCAAGCCCTTGCCAAGTATTTGCTGTCATCAAATATAAAATTTCTCACCAGTTGGTTTGCACTTCCGTTTTGGTTTACATTTTCCCTGAGTTACTATTGAGCTTAACATTTTGGGGATGTTTTTTGGCCATTGCATATCTCTTTCCTGTCTTATCATGAGACTTTTTCTTATTGATTTATAAGAGTATTTGTCTGTTGTATAGAGTGCTAGCCCCAAAATGTAATTTTAGTAGGACATGACATAATGCTGATGGATAATAGGATAACGTCAGCTATTTTGTGAGATGGCAAGAGAGATGTATGCTCCTTTCTAAAGGAACACAACACTTTGGGAGGCCAAGGCAGGAGGATTGATTTAGGCCAGGAGTTCGAGACCAGCCTGGACAACATAGTGAGATCTCGTTTTTTTACAAAAAGAAAAAAAAATTTTTTTTTAAATTAGCCAGGCATGGTGGCATGTGCTGTAGTCCCAGCTGCTCAGGAGGCTGAGGCAGGAGGTTTGCTTGAGCCCAGGAGCTTGAGGTTGCTGTGAGTTACCATGATGCCACTGTACTGTAGCCTGGGTAACAGAGTGAGACCCTGTCTCATTCATTCATTCATTCATAAATAAATAAAATCATTCAATGGCTTCCCGTTTCCCATAGGATAAAATCCAAACTCCATGCATGATCTATCTCAATATTCCTACCATACCCCATTCTCTCTCTAACTCCTCATAATGCTATTCTCTCTTCTAGAAAACTCTTCTCCAAGCATTTGCTTTGCTAACTGACTCAGTTTCAGACTCTACCTTGTGTTACTTTCCCTTATGACAGATCGAAATGAGATCCCCTTTTTTTCTCTCCTGCCACCCAAGTATTTTCTTTCATTGCTCTTAGGATAACTTTTTATCGTGCATTTATTGTGTGTATAGCTGCCTCCCTCCGCAGATGGCAAACTCCACGAAAACAGGGACCGAGTTTGTTTTATTCTCTGCTCCAGGGCTGAGCGGTAGGTAAGCAGTCAGCCTTCAATCAATAGTATCCCCCAGCGGTTGAACCTAACAATTCAGGTTATAATCCTCATTTAGCCCATACACCAGAAAATTGACTTTTAATAAGCCAATGATGAGAGTATAATGTGGTTGCTCATTTTGTGATTTTAATAAAACCCAAATGAGTTCATGTGTCAAATCATAACCGCGGCGTAAGTTCTGTTGCTCAATAGTATGATGTATTTGTTACGTATGACCTATGACCCTTGGGCCTTTCTCAGCCACCTGAAGAAGAAACTTATACTCGAAAAGAAAAAAAGAAGAAGAAGAAGAAGAAGAAAAGAAACTAAAAGAACATTCTGGATTGGGGATCCCACAATCCTTTGTAGTCGACCCCTGCAAAGAAAGAACCCTGTAGCCTCCTAAACTTGAACGTCTAATTCTTAAGTACTATTACTTCATACTTAAGGGTATATGGATACATTAGCAGTATTCACAACAAGATTTTATAAATTGTTATTTGTTGTGAGACAGCAGACTTCCTGAAGAAAGCTTGGACTATTTTCAATTTTCTTCCCGCTCTAAGACCCAAGGCTCAGACATAAGCCGGGTTCGGAAGTGATTTAGAAGCATCATAAATCCTGCTTTGCTTTTCCGGCTCGCGCATTCTCTCATTCCAATCATGGACATCGGGAAGGTTCTGATTTATAGTCTTGCCAGTCCTGTCTCCACCCGTCCCCCCACCCCAAGGCCCTGAGGGGGTTTTATTTGCTGTTCTCTGTTATTAACCATGCATGTAAATAGATTCCTTCAGTCCAGGCTACATACAAGATAGCTTTAACAAGTTTTTCTATAAAACTCTGTGCAAAGAAACAATGTGTAACTGAACCAAGTCCCCGGGTTTCTTATAGGATGTTCGTTTGTTTTTAGCAAATCCCATCATATCTGGGCATCAGGAAAACTTTTAAGGTAACTGACACTTCTTGCAATTAATTGATTACTTTTGACATGAGGACCCTGGGCAGCTGTAGTGGTGGATTCTTGCCCCATTGTGTTCTGTGGCTGTGGTTTCATGACCCAAAAGAATGCTCTCCTTTTCTTCGGTATAGCGTAGTTTGCAGCATTAAATCACCTTTATACACAACGGTGAGAATAGGGTATGAAAATATCTTGAATTTTCTTTCTAGGCAAAACCACCATCCATTCAGTGACCAAGACAGAGAGCCCAGAGGCAGAACTGTCCTAAATCTGTGCCCCTTTCCTCCTCCACCTCATTTCCACACCTCCCACCTGACTCTCACCATCACCCACCTCCTCCTCCACACCCCGACCACTCTCGTCTTGGTTCCGACAAACGGGCTCATCTCTTGCTGACACGACTGCAGAATCCTCTCCCTGGATCCCCTGCCTTTGGTTTGATTCCCCTCAATCATCTTCTACTAAGCCAGAGAGATCTTTTTTTTTTTTGAGACAGAGTCTCACTCTGTTGCCCAGGCTAGAGTGAGTGCTGTGGCGTCAGCCTAGCTCACAGCAACCTCAGACTCCTGGGCTCAAGCGATCCTCCTGTCTCAGCCTCCCGAGTAGCTGGGACTACAGGCATGCGCCACCATGCCCGGCTGATTTTTCCTATGTATTTTTAGTTGGCCAATTAATTTCTTTCTAGTTTTAGTAGAAACAGGGTCTTGCTCTTTTTTTTTTTTTTTTTTTTTATTTTCTGGTGAAACCTTCAGTCCAAAGGGTCTCGCTCTTGTTCAAGCTGGTCTCGAACTCCTGAGCTTGAGCGATCCTCCCTCCTCGGCCTCCCAGAGTGCTAGGATGACAGGCGTGAGCCACCATGCCGGGCCCAGGGAGATCTTCTTAAATCAAGTCAGATTCTGTCACTTCTCTTCCCGCAGTTTGCAGGGCAGACGCGTCTGTCTGTGGTCTGGCTTCAGCCTTGCTGCCCAGCCCCATCTCTCCACCCTCAGCCCGACAGAGTCCGGCATTTTGGGACAGTCACTCAGAGTCCCATAGCTGGACATGACCTTTTCTACGTGTGCCTGCTGCCCCATCCCCCCCCCCTGCCTCAGTAAGCATGGGTGACCTCATGCCACCTGCAGGGCCCAGGACGGTCGGCCTCCGAATTTCAATCTCCACTTCACACGTACTGAGTGCTTACTATGCTCCAGGCTGAGCTAGGGCCTTTAGGTGCGTTACTAGATCTATCTCCAAAACAACTCTATAAGGCAGATATCATAAATGAGGAAAAGGAGACTGAGGCTCAGGGCAGTAAAGTCACTTTTCCGAAACCACAGAGCCAGTGAGTGGGTTTCTGGAACACGCTCTGCCATCGTCCGGGTTTTCTGAAATGTGATCAAGCCCTCTATGCCCTTCTTCTCCTCTTATTCCTTTTTACGGAATTTATTATAGCTTCTTTTCTTTTTTTTTTTTTTTTTTTGTGACAGAGTCTCACTCTGTTGCCCAGGCTAGAGTGAGTGTTGTGGCATCAGCCTAGCTCACAGCAACCTCAAACTCCTGGGCTCAAGCAATCCTCCTGCCTCAGCCTCCCGAGTAGCTGGGACTACAGGCATGTGCCAACATGCCCAGCTAATTTTTTCTATATATATTAGTTGGCCAATTAATTTCTTTGTATTTATAGTAGAGACAGGGTCTAGCTCTTGCTCAGGCTGGTTTCAAACTCCTGACCTCGAGCAATCCACCCACTTCGGCCTCCCAGAGTGCTAGGATCACAGGCGTGAGCCACCTCCCCCAGCCTATTATAGCTTCTTATTGCACCAAAAAAATGGTGCTGTGTATTGATACCTTTCGACACATCTCCCTGCTAGAATTTAAGCTCCTGGACAAAGGGACTGTCCCTTTTTGATTCCCAGACTCCTAATGCATACAGTTGGTGCTGAAATCCACGTGGCTTGAAGGACTGAATCACGAATGGGTGGAACATACACTGGGTGGGGTTTTTTTTTTTTTTTTTTTTTGGCTTAACTTCATTTACATTGCAACACCTAGAATATTCCTACTTCTGGGATATCACCCTACCCTCTCCACAGACACCCCGTTACCACATTCATGTCATTTCGGTCCTGACGCTTCCTGCAGACAGCAAAGCGTGGAGGACGACTGACTGAATCGTAAGAGAAATTGCGAGCAGTTTAGCATCGTTTCGTGCGTTTCTATACTTTCCTGGTATCTACGAGAACATCGTGGAGGACAAGAAAGCATCTTCCAGCGAATGTCCCTTCATGAAGACCACGCTGAATTTCATCTTTCCATTGATTTTTTTTTCCTTCCTCTCTGTCTCCTCCAGAGGGTTTCGATCATTAGGCGCTAGCCAGGTCCTCTACTTTGGATAATACGCGGCATAGAAGTAAGCCCGTGTGGGGGCACGGAAGAACGCACTAAATTAAACGACGATCGTTAGAAGAAGGAATTGGTTTCAAACACGGAACAAGAAGTTCTAGTTTTAGCTGCTATATATAAGCAGAACGTTTCTAGTCTCAGCAAAAAAAACCAAATTGCAGGAAGATATTTTCTTACTTACCAGGCAAGCAGTGACAAGTGTAGTTGTCACCACTGTCCTCACATGTGGCATTGTTGTGACAGGGCTCTGACCAGCAAGGAGGCGCCAGGGTCTCACAGTGGGTTCCCGTGTACCCACTGCCCGAGCAGTCGCAGCTGTACCTGGAGAGCAAGCGAGATTTTCACGTCAGCCCCTGGTCATCGTGAGATCGGGTGTCTTTATACCGTCTCTTCCTCTGTCCGTCACCCCGAGACCCCCCGTACAATTGTAACACCTCAAAAACCCGGAGGAATCATCTCTGTAGGACTGAACACATGACGTGTTTCCATACTGAGGCCTCATCATCACCTTCTAAAAATTTGACAGTACAGAGCTTCATGCAGATGTATTTGAAAACCACAATTACTTACTTTAGGCCAGGGGTCCTCAAACTTTTTAGACAGGGGGCTAGTTCGCTGTCCCTCAGACCATTGGAGGGCCAGACTATAGTTTTTTTAAAAAAAAAAACTATGAACAAATTTCTATGCACGCTGCACATATCTTATTTTGTTTATTTTTTTTTTTTTTTTGAGACAGAGTCTCACTTGTTGCCAAGGCTAGAGTGAGTGCCGTGGCGTCAGCCTCGCTCACAGCAACCTCAAACTCCTGGGCTCAAGTGATCCTCCTGCCTCAGCCTCCCGAGTAGCTGGGACTATAGGCATGCACCACCATGCCCGGCTAATTTTTTCTATATATATATATTAGTTGGCCAATTAATTTCTTTCTATTTATAGTAGAGACGAGGTCTCGCTCTTGGCTCAGGCTGGTTTCAAACTCCTGACCTTGAGCAATCCACCCGTCTCGGCCTCCCAGAGAGCTAGGATTACAGGCGTGAGCCACCGCGCCCGGCCTTCATACCTTATTTTGAAGTAAAAAAACAAACGGGCAAAAACACCCACATATGGCCCTTGGGCCGTAGTTTGAGGACGCCTGCTGTATAGGC
Organism: Microcebus murinus; assembly: GCF_040939455.1. Taxonomy (NCBI): domain Eukaryota; kingdom Metazoa; phylum Chordata; class Mammalia; order Primates; family Cheirogaleidae; genus Microcebus; species Microcebus murinus. The sequence goes on from NC_134126.1 coordinate 34,601,848, forward strand.
TCTTTGTCTATGAATTGAAGACCATACTACCTACATCACAAGGGTTATTTTGATAATTAAGTAGGCATATAAAGAATAGACACAGTATCTGCGGGTACTAAATAAATCGCTACTAAGTAGTACTAAATAACATTGTTGATATTTTTAAGGCGAGGGAGAATGATTTACACCCTCATGGTACTCTTGTCTATAGAGAGCCCGTTAATAAGGGCCCTTAAGAAACGTGAAACAATAAATTATGGAAAACTCAGAAAACCACCTAGTTAGATAAATCGTGACTTATGATGTTCTCTTATTTTTAGATTACAAGAATATTTTAGTCTTGCTATTTCTAATCCTTCATCGATCAAGTGGAATTATCTGACGGCTCCAAAATACAAACATGAGTTGGTAACTTTATTAAGAGGGGGGTTTTAAATTAGGAGGGATCTCCTCGAGGATTTAGTGTTGTAATAAATGCACCTGAGCACTCAGCTTACATTAAATGAGGGTTTGGGGACGAGGGTACGTATGAGTTTGTAAAGCACTTAGAGTCCTGTTCACCAAGGCTGTGTGTATATTTACCACCAAACAAAGACACTAGGCCTTTACTAAGGAAACTGAAATAGCAAATGTTACAACTGATTGCAAATTTTTATATGTACTGCTAGTTAGAAATCTTCTATTCACTGTTATGTTTGTTTAATTATAAATAAAAAAATCTACTACACGTACGACATCAGAGACCAGAACCCTACTACACTCAAGGTCCTTGGCCGGCTGGCTAGGGAACCTCCGTTTATATAGAATTAGAAACTCCATTTTCACAATTTTTTTGGGTCTGCAAGAAACTTCTTTCTGGCTTCCTCATATACCTTCTAGCAAATGTGTTAAGTTTTTTGTGAGAAAATAAAGTCCGAGCATATCGGTTGACTTCGTGATTATCTTCTAAAAATTTGGGTAATAACAGAGATCAAATGGTAAAATAGAGATGGTGTTCAGGACATAACTCAAGGGGGGAGAGTAAATGTGGGCTAAGTTTCAGCCTTGTTTGGTTTGCAATTCCACAAGAATCAAAAGCTGTGTGTCATTTCTGTCCTGGTGCTCTCTGGGAGACAGCCAAGCGTGGAGAGGGAGCCTCCTCCTTTTCCATGGTGGATCTTGTGTAGAACCCTCCATCCTGGTCTACCTTTGGGTTGTCCAGTTACCTGTCTCCAGGGCTGTGGGTTTGTGCCACCAGAGCCTTACTTGGGTACAGCAAAAAGTCAGAGACAGGACACGGAATGTGACTAAAAGTTATGTTTTACATTCTATAAAAGAAGTGCACAACCCCATTGCCCTATTGAAAATTCTACTATTAAATTTCTCGTTGGATGTATTCGCAACACACATGCCTTTTATTGCTCTCCTTTTGACTCTAGTTCGCTTTGAAATTAGATTTGGGATAAATTCTGTCTTATTCACTACATAAAGGGAAACCGGATTCTCGTCCTCCTTTTGCAGATGATTAACTGTGTGAACTTGAGGGAGTTTTCTAACTTTGCTGAACTTTAGACTTTTCGTTGTAATATGTAAACATTAATGCTCATCTTGCCTTTCACTGAGCTGTTGAAGGATCAAACAAGACAATTTTAAGCGCCAATGCTGTTAAAAATTGTTATGCATTTGGTAAGTCGGTAGTTATCCTAGAAAGTTCTTTGTAAAATATTTTATGTGAACTCAATTATCGTTACATAAATTTATTATATTCATCATACTAAGGTGTAATTTATTGTTGTTATTTTTCGCCTGAAAGCCAATGATAGACTTGGATCTGGAGCAGAATCACTTGGCTACCTCTCACCGTGATGCTTTCTCAAAAGTATTCTCCCAATTAATTCCACAAACACCTGGAAATTCAAGACATACATAATTTATTATGTATGTCTTGCCCTTTCCTACACTTTATACAAAATTTCTAAAGGGTTTATTTTTGCCACTTGATTTATGTCCTTGTCATCGTAAAGATAACGACCTTATATTCACATGGAGAATGATCTCCAGCTTTGTTTTTGTGCTTCCCTTGGCTACAGCACTTTTATTTCGCGGAATCGAAGACTTGGTACTTTTCTGTACTATAAGCAGCTCTAAACGAATGGCTTAGAAACCCGTCCCTTTGGGGACAGAAGATGGATTTTTTTTAGTAAGATCCGAACGTCACAACTTTCCATCATTTGAAGCGTAAAGTAATGTGAAAATGTTAAACTGCGGATGTGAGGTCTCGGAACTCACCAGGGAGGTGCGTCAGTTTCAGTGTCGGACGTAGGAGGAAACCCACCTGTTCCCTGCGTCCACACATAGCCCTCCGTGCAGACACGGCCGACTGGCGCACTGGCCCACGTCCAGCTCGCAGCGAGCCCCCAGGAATCCCGGGGCGCAGGCACAGACGTAAGCCCCCACAGCGTCCCGACACGTGGCGCCGTTTAAACAGGGCTGGGACCAACATTCGCCAATCTCCAATTCACAGTTTACGCCTTTCGGAAAAAGTCAGCACAGAGACACAGAGAAAGTTTTAGTGGAGTGTTAACACTGCCAATATTTGGCTATTTGACGACGCTTTTAGGCACCAAAGCACTAGTCAAATGGCATGCCACCCAAAATAACTCTCCTCCGTCACGGTAATCGATTTTCACGTTGGGTGTGCTTGCGGGGAGCTGGGCAGAGCCCAGCGGCTGTTGCTTGCAAAGAATTATTGCGCACAGCAGCTTGCGGCTTTTTGGTCTTCGGAAACAAACAAACAAACAAGTCAGTTTGGGAACAAATTTATTGTGAGCTGTACTTTTGTTGGAAGCCTCAAACGGGCTGGCCAATGTTTTTACATTGTTTTTAAACACTTAGTTTAATCAGGCAGCAAATCGAATGGTGGGTGGAAGCTCAGAGTCCAAAGCCAGACAGCTCAGGCTGGGTCCTGGCACAGACACTCATTAGCTGTGTGGCCTGGGGCAAGTTTCTTAACCTTGCCAAAATTCAGCTTCCTCACCTGAAGAATGAGAATAATAGTTGCAATTACCTTATAAGGTCATCACTATAATTAAATGTGTTCTAAAGTGCTTATACATTATAACAGTACTTACAATAGTACTTGATACATTTAAGTAACTGCTACAGAAAAAAATAGCACTTGTTTTTCCACAAAAATCTATTGTAAAAATGTGGTGTGTGATTATTTACCTAAGTGCCCCTTTTGCATAGCAGACGTTTTCAAGTTTTCTGTTTGTGTTACAAAATACTACTTTTAAATATAAAATCAGTTTGTGACAAACTTATGGCAACATGAGAAGCTACTTCATTTTAAGGTACTGCTACATGAAAAAAAAAATCTATGCTTATCTTCCCAAAAATAGTAGGTGAAGATTATTTGCTAAGCAAAATAAGTTTCGGATTTATAAAAGTTGTAGTCATATTGGGAGAACAAACTAGTCTACCAAATCTGGCGAAATAGTATCTGATATACGGTAATAAAATTTGTAAACTGGTCTTAAGAGACAGAAAAGGAGAAATATCTATACTTACTCATCTTTATTTCTGTGTCTATATCCAAGAATAATAAATTATGCACTATTAATAAAATGATATTGAGGGATTTTCAAATAATTCAGAAGCCGTTAGTAGTTTGATTGATTTTGTACCCTTTTTTCTGATAGAAGATGCAGTAGGATATTCTAACACCATCTCTTATTTACAACTGTTACTAGAGTCCGCAAAGATCCAACTTAACAGGGATGCCAGCATATTAAATGTGATTGTTTTTGAAAAGAAAAAGAACTTAAAAATTTTAATTTATACCAATAAAAATGGAAATTTGTACAATAGCACCTGTTTCTAGATAAATGGATTGCTCTTTTAGGCTTGGCTACTTCTTTCCCAGTCTGTGAACGAGGTTTTCTACATCTGTGTTATTTGGCTTCAACGAATTCAAAGAAAAGAGCCCGAAACTGGCCAGCGCAACCAGACCCGGGTTCTCATTCTCTTTGTGACCGTCTCTCTTTTCAGCAATGTTCACAGATCTTTACTTCTTCTGTGTAAAATGAGATAACAATAGATACCTGTTTTTATTTTCAAGAGTGTATGAAAAACAGAAGTGAATAATTCTTTAAATAATTTACCTACAATCATCTTTAATATAGATATTTACTGACACCACCATGTGCTAGTACTCAGTAAATTATAAGATGCCAAATTAATGCCCCTAAGACGACACTGTTTGGTCCTGACTGTAGGCAGAGTGAAGTGCATTCACCCAGGAAAGTTTAGTCAGCGTGGATGCCCATGGTGATTCCTGTGTGGAGGAAAACCAGCATCTACTGACCGCCTACTGTCTACACTGGCAGACCACAGGGATTTCACCTGCATTCCTTTATTTCGTTCCGCACGCTTAAGGCACAGATAAAGTGAGACTCAAAGATCCTCACTGCCTTGCGTGTGTTCCCCAGGTAGCGAATGACAACATTTCTGCAATTCCTGTCTCGAGTGCGGCTCTGCCAACGCCTTTGCATCTCAGACACTGGATTACGTCATCTGATGTTTTAGCCAGGAAGTATTCACATATAAAGCCAAACCAGCGGTTTAGAACTTGTTGATGCTTTCCTAAGTCTTATCTTTCATCATTACAATAAAATCCATATGTTCACCTGCTATAAGCCCAGGTTACTTTTCCTAATATATAAGAAATACATTGTAAATAAAACTGTTATTTTAAATCTGCAGCTCCATGTATGGATTGCCGTTTACATATTTCGGCATTAAAGTGATCCTGACGCCTGTGCAAGAATGTGCTTCAACAGCTTAAATACAATTGCGATTCAAACAAGTATTGCTTTAGGGTCATTTATTTGTATTAGTCTTAATATCGCTTCCCAATATGATTTTTATTGTAGAGTATCGCTGTTACAAATATAGACTGCATAGACTTAGCTGGGCCTCAACAAATATAGACAAAATGATTTGGTCTGCATTGGCCTGCACTTTGCCAAAAAAGAAGAAAAGTGCTAAGTCCAGCCAGTCATCCAGATATTTTTCTATTTCCAGATACTTGGCTTCACAGGTAAAACATGTATCTGCCTCAGAAGCTGCTCCCTGTGCTCTCAATATTCCCTTTAGCATAAATGAATATATTATATTGCACTACAGTTACTTACTTGTCCATTTTACCTACAAAAGGGTGGGCTCTTTGAGGTCAAATTCTTTGTCTCTTAACAACAACATTTGTAGCATTTAACACATTTTCTTAAACATTGGAAATGCTCAAGGAATTTTCTTTTTTTAGAAACAACATCTTGCTCTGTCACCTAGGCTGGAGTTGCAGTGGTAGCATCACAGAGCTATGATACCTGCAGCCTCGAACTCAAACTCCTGGGCTCAAGTCATCCTCCCGCCTCGCCCTCCTGAGTACCTGGGACTACAGGCACGCTGCCACACCCAGATAATTTTTTAAAAACATTTTTTATAGAGATGGGGTCTCACTATGTTGCTCAGGCTGGTCTCTAACCCCTGGGCTGAAATGATCCTCCCAGCACGGCCTCCCAAAGTGCTGGGATTACAGACTTGAGCCTCTGTGCCCGGCCCATCTCAACGAATTTCAAATGAGCGAAAGATCGAGTCACAGCTATGGCATATTCTGCCACGTCTCAGGGAACAGGAGCTGGTTTGCCAACACAGAGCTTCCCAGGGCTTCTGCAAGCCCGGGCACACTCTAAACCAAGAGTCATAAAGTTAAATTTGTGGCTTTGGCAAATGTATAATAGATTATGGTTCCTGAATGGTTGTGCCCCGAACTTCTAACTAGCATTTAGAGATTTTGTGCTTCAATACACATCCCTGAGCAATCAGATGAATGTTGACATTCTGTTCCATGAGATACTGCACATTATGTGCTATCAGCGTGGAGCAGGTCTCGTTCCTGACGCCGTCCTTGTCACTCATGACATGGGACAGAGAGGGAACCATACCTGGGGCGTGGCACTGATAACCGGCTCTGGACACCTTCCTCATTATCTGCAGAGCCCATGCTTCGAAAACAATTGCACTCTAGCTTCGGGATCTCATCCTAAATTTCAGATTATTTTAACCCATTATATTTGATACCTAACAGGGCTGTATGCATAATATTTTTCTTTTAAGTAAGAATGATGTGTGCAGTTCTCTATGTTAATGACAACAGTCATCGGCGCAAGTCTGCAACACAAGTATCAGTGCGGAGAGCAACTGTGGCGTTCAGTTTCGCTGCAGCGATAGACTGACAGCAAGTTCTCCCCCAGATCATAGTCACCGTCTTTTCAACATCCCAGAGCAACCAGGAGAGGCTGGATGACCTCCTGCTCTGATTCACAGGATCAAGCAAGTATAATAATGTTTAGCGAGATGTTATGAAAAATGAAGGGTGGATTTGTTATTATTATTATTTTCAGTGGGAATATCTTTGGAGGTTCAGCCAGTAAGATTTCTGGCTTGTGGATTTAGACACACTTTTCTTAAGGATCCTGAAAAACAACAAAATCCTTTTTAAAATCATTGACATAAAGTAGACTTTACAAGGCCAGGATTCTGTCTCTAAAAAGCACTGCTAAATTTTGTCAGTTCTAAGACTCCTCTTGTCTTCTTGACTTTTTCAACTGGAGCGAGGAAGCTCTTCACAATCAACAGTGTCTTAGTCTTGTGTTGTGTTTTAGCTGAATCATTTTTCTTTCTTTCTTTTTTAATTTTTTTTTTGAGACAGAGTCTTGCTTTGTTGCCCAGGCTAGAGTGAGTGCCGTGGCGTCAGCCTAGCTCACAGCAACCTCAAACTCCTGGGCTCAAGCAATCCTCCTGCCTCAGCCTCCCGAGTAGCTGGGACTACAGGCATGCACCACCATGCCCGGCTAATTTTTTCTATATATATTAGTTTGCCAATTAATTTCTTTCTATTTATAGTAGAGACGGGGTCTCGCTCTTGCTCAGGCTGGTTTCGAACTCCTGACCTGGAGCGATCCGCCTGCCTCGGCCTCCCAGAGTGCTGGGATTACAGGTGTGAGCCACCGCGCCCGGCCGATTTTTCTTTATTGATGATATATGACATTTATGTAAAACCAATTATGTGTTAACTCTGATGAAATACAAAAACCGATTTATTCTTTTACCATATTTACAGGTATTGTGAATACTTCGTCATTTTATCATTATTTTATTTAACTAACCTCACTATCTGTCATTATTTTGTTGTTACGACTAATTATAATGCTTTTTGTTTCTGCAGGTTTTGCTTTCGCTGGGAGACAAAGCTGGTTTCAATATCAAACATGTTTTTTGCTGGTTTCCTTAATCCTTGCCATGTTGCGTCCTCTTCCTGACTGCTGTTACTATCAGTGAAAGTTTGAGAATGTTCTTGGCACTTTCCAGAACATTCCAGAATATTCATGGAGGCTGAAACTGGCTCTAGGAAGAGAAGGGACAGTTCCTCTTTGCCAGCCTTGGGGACAGAGCGTGGAGAGGGAATTCTCGCACTTCCTGTATCTAATGACGCTTCCGAGACTAGAGTCTGTTTGGAGAACTCTATGCGAACACGTCCTTCATGCCTCCTCTCCAGCCATTTTTCTCTAAATTCATCTCTATGTCATTCCTTCCACTTTACTCTCATTATAAATGTCATAACATCTACCATGTCATTGGACTGTAAAATAGTATTTTCCAATGTCAATAGGCATGGCTTTTTTAATCTAATGACTCTATTTTGTATGTTCATTCATATGCACATTTTTTAAAAAAACAATTATGAAAATAGTAAGATATTTAAGGGCCGTCCGGAAAGTATCCAGCCACGGATACGACGGATACATGGATACAATGGCTGGACACTTTCCAGACAGCCGTTGTATATCAAATATCTATCAAGTGTAAGAAGTCAGAGTAATCTATTTCAGGGTCTCGAAGGTGCTATGTTTGAAAAACACGGCACTTTTATGAATAGTTTATGCCTTTCTTAGTTTTGTAAGTATCTTGGGAGGATTATAGGAAATTTACAATATTTTTATTTTATGTTAAGTATGTTAATATCATATATTTCATGCTTCCATAATTATAATGTTTTAGACATAGCAAATTACTCCTGTGTTTCTCTTCATTAGGGTAATTGTTATTCCTAAATATTTAAAAATGTTAAAATATTAATAACTTTTTAAATCTTTTTATTTTATGATATAACAGTCTTAGAAATTGAATTTTTGGCTAGCTGTGTTATAAGACTCCAGTTTAAACTCTAAAGTGGAGCAGAGAGTTTGACATTCAATCTATTTCTGAGTCTGGTTCTGACAATACTCAAAAAAAAAAAAAGCGAGTCAAGTCTAAGAAAATGATACCTATAAAAAATGTAGATAAACATAGTTTAAACAGCATTGGCACTGGTAGCTATGCTTTAAGATGTAGAAATGTTGACAATTAGCACTCTCAAAGCCTAAATCGTTTATGGAAAAATTTTTACTAGATCCTTTCATTCTCACTATGACCAAGAGTTAGGTGGTCCCCTCATGCCTCTGTCAGAATGAGGAAGTGGAGGCTCAGAACTGTTGCTATTTGTCAAAACCAAACCACCGGAAAACATCAACGCCTCGGCTGGAATCCTTGTCATCTCCTTCCAAATTCCATAGCCCCTGCATCTGTCCCGCGTGTTACTGTATATCTGCAGCTCACCCGCTTCGAATTCAGCCCTGCACTCGAATTCTGCTGGTAACTGGACGGGCGTTAAGGGAAATAGCGGTAGCAAGACAGAAAAAAAGCCGCTTTTCTGGTTCACAGACGGCACCTTCCTTCCCTGTCCTCACATGGCGGCAGGGGTGGGGGGTCCCTCTTGCACCTCTTTTATAAGGGCTCCTATCCCATTCACGGGGGATCCCCATGACCTCATCAGCCCCCAAAGGCCCCACCTCCTAACACCACCTTGGGGGTCAGGATTTCAACACGTGAAGTTTGGGGAGACACAAACGTTCAGACCGTAACGACCCCTTTGCAAAACGTCTGTGAGATCCTTCTCCCTTGACATTCAACATGTTATTATTCAAATGATAATAACAAAAACAAATGTATCCAGAGGACAGAAGTTTCAATCCTACATCCTGAAAGAGGTGTATTTTTGCCCTACTCATAAGCTATTGTTTTCTACGAAACATTTCCTGACTCCAAGAAACACCACCAGCTCCTCTCTTGTGCTTCCTCACTCTCCGTTCACAGACGGATTGTAATTTTTGTTAGCTCTCCTGCTTGCTGAATAAACTGTGCACGTTTTGTCTGGGGCAAACTCTGTCTTGGTCACCTTTGTGTCTCCAAGCTCCGGCACAGTGGCCGGCGCGTTGCAAGGATAAATATCTGCTGAATGAATAACATTCGTTATTTCGTGTACTCGTTCAACAAACCTTTGCCAAAAGCCAGAAACTCCATTTCTTCGCAACAAGCATTCCAAACGGCTCTCGTTCTGAGCAAAAGCCTGATCATGTGTTGAATTTTCTTCATAGGACACTACAAAATGATCGATTTTATGATGAAGAGCATATAAAAATAACCTCTTTCCTTTGATAAAGTGATAACATCGTTTCTCTTGAAATAAGCTTATATTTTGTAACACATGATAGTTTTATTTCCCCCCAATTATTTCCCATTAGCATTAAATTGTCCATATGATTTGCCATAGATGGCTTCAAAGGGATTTGGTTGATCAAAACATATTTGGAAAAGAGAAAAGATCAAGTCCAAATTCAAATCTCCATATCGACTAGGATTTAAATTGTGCTCTTTATAAATGCCACTGTAATGGCACTGTTGGCTACATCGTACCTCTTAGACTTGTGCATCAGAGTGGAGGACTATTGGAGAAGGCTCAAGAAGAACATGAAATATTATTAAAAGGAAAAGAAGGTCTTGATAGGAAATTTTAAATGAGTAACCATCATGTAACCTAGATAGGTGGAATAAGTTTGAGTTGTACCTATGAAAGACACTGCATGATAACATGGCTATATAAACTACTAAGGAAGACTGCATTCTTTCTAGAAATGTTCTAACGCATGGACCCATTCTGAAGAACACACGCTTTTGCTTTGTTCGCATGATCCATGATCCTTCTGTGTTAATTTCTATCTTAAATGTTAAGAAGGGGGCAAAGTGTTATTGTTAAAACTTGATACTTTTCTCTCATTCCCCCCTTATCAAAATAGTCCATTTGCTTGGATTATTGTATCAATCCCCATTGGACATTCTAATTCTACCCTCATCACCCGCTTCCGTGTATTTTCAACATAACAAGCAGAGCGATCTTGCTAAAATGTACGTCCAATCATCTCAGTCCTCTGCTCAAATGGCGCCAATAACTTCCCATCTCACTTAGAGTGAAAGCCAAAGTCTTCACAATGACCTACTATATATTTTATCTACTACTTACTGATTTTACACACATCTATATCCTTCCTTTAGAAATAAGAGATTTTTCATCACTTTTTTGCTCTTGTATTAACAGAACGTAGAATAAAGTCTGATCCATTGAAGTCACTAAACAATATACGTGTTGAATAAATTAATGACTGATGAATCTACGTTTTTTTGTTTTGTTTTTTTTCCTATATCACATATCTTAACCCATGCTGTACTGCTATAGCAGAATTCCTGAGAATGGGCAATTCATAAAGACCGGAAATTTATTTCTCACAGTTCTGGAAACCCAGAAGTCTAAGATCAAGGTGCAGACAGGCTTGGTGTCTGGTGAGGGACCCACTTCCAGGACAGCACCGTGAAGGCCGCATCCTTCAGAGGGTGGGACCGCTGCTTCTCACCTGGCGTGAGCCGGAGGAGGTGACCCCCCTCCCCAAAGCCTGTCTCACCGTGGCCTTGATCCACTCACGAGAGAGTCACCCCATGCCCTAAAAAACATCTCCCATGAGGCCATGCAACCTCCCAGCACTGCTGCATTGGTGACTCAGTTTCCAACAGGTGAGTCTGGGAGAGGACAGCTGTTCAGATACAGCATCGTGTGTCTAGAACTGTCGCCAGCAATCGGCGCTTTATGTAAAAGCCCACATTTTATTGACTTCCGATTCCTGGTCTCACAGACTTTGGGAAATAAGAGCCAAAGGTGTCACGTGAAAGTCCATGTAACTGTCCACGTCCCTGGTGTCTCCAAGCTGTCCCCCGGGCCAGCAGCGGAGCGCCACGCGGGAACTTCTTGTACCTGCACATTCTCAGGCCCCACCCAGATCTAGTGAATCAGATATATTAATGATGAGCCCCCAGGGCAATCTGATGGACACTACAGTTTGAGATCCACTAATTTACCCCGTAAGTTTGCTAAATTAGAAATGACAAGGCCGGGCGAGATGGCTCACGCCTGTGATCCCAGCACTCTGGGAGGCCGACGCAGGAGGATCGCTCAAGGTCAGGAGTTCGAGACCAGCATGAGCAAGAGTGAGACCCCCGTCTCTACTAAAAATAGAAAGAAATTAATTGGCCAACTAAAAATATATAGAAAATATTATCTGGACATGGTGGCACATGCCTGTAGTCCCAGCTACTTGGGAGCCCGGGAGTCGGAGGTTGCTGTGAGCTAGGCTGACGCCACGGCACTCACTCTAGCCTGGGCAACAGAGTGAGACTCTGTCTCAAAAAAAAAGAATTGACAGTTCAGCTTTTTAATGCATACTTTTTTTTCATGCCAGAATTTCAAGTTTTTTGGGAGTAAAATACATTTGAAAATATTCTGACCGTGGTGAATGCTCCATGAGTCTTGTTCTTCATGACTCTATACCTGCCCTCACCTTTCCTGCCCACGGCCATCCTACCAGGCCAGCTCCTGATATCTCACAGGCAGGTTACCACACTAGCCTTCTAACTAGTCTTCATGCACTAACTAGTCTTTTAACCACTCTCCATGTGCTAACACATTTTCTTGAATATAGAATACATTTTCTTAACATATTTTTTGTTTCTGAAATAAAGACTCACCTTATAATTGAAGAGCAAATTTCATGTAGTGTATTTTCTAATTTCCCAAAAGATTATCTTTATGCCAAGGATCTATCTTATAATAGAGGAAGTAAGATATTTTCCTGCACCAATTTGTTTCATCGTACATTGAATTGCCCTATCCCTGCCCTTGCACAGCCCTATTTTCTCATACTGCCAGGCATCTTAGTGCGAAAAATGTGAAAATTAATCAATCTAATGTTAAGGAAGACCTCGGTTACAGAATGATTCACTGCGTAAATGTGACCTAAAAGCAGTCACGTGCTCAGAGTTAATAGTCTTTTCGTTTAAAAAGAAAAGTTTGCAGCTGCTCACTTTCTGCGCCAGTTGGAGTTTTTGCTTACGCCCAGCAGATTCTCGCCAGCATCTTCGGCGGCTCCCCGAGCCGGTTCCTGGGGCCCATGAATCACTGCTCGGGAAGCACCAGGCAGCACACGGAGAACTCACGCGGTGTGAACCCCTGCCCGCACCGCAGCTCTTTCCCCGTCTCCTTCTCTGTCTTCTAAAATTTATTGCCGCCTCTTACTTTGCTGCTGCTCAAAGGAACACAGGTTGGTTCCTGCAAGCCACGTTTTTTACGATCACCCTAAATTTGGACGCAGCGCACAGCAGCTGGGTCATTGTAATACGGTTCCCAGGATCCACCAGGAGGTGCGGGTTGAGTCAGCGCACCCCGGCACACCCGCGCCGATCGCTCGCCGGTCCTTTTCTTCTCAACTTTGCCTTTTCCCTTGGTTCTAGCGACCTTCTTCGGGGGTTCTCGCTAATCTGCCTGAACTGCCACAAAAAATGGTACTCACAGGATAGCAACGAAGCAAACCAACCTCCCTGTGTGTCTATGTGACAGTATAGTGCAAGAAAAGTTTCCAAATTAAGCTCACATAAACTGAATTTTTGGCTCCCAGCTCTAGCTGTACATCGGGACCATCAATTAAACGTGACCCTCTGGAGGTAGGGTACGGCCACCTCTGTCTCAAATCTCCCCGGGGCAATTGCTAATGAGAACCACTGATGAGCTACCGGCACACGGGCGATTCTGCTTGTGAGCGAGCCCACAATCGCATTTTTGTACCCGAACTAATCCCAACCAGCTAATGACAGACCCAATTCTTACTGCCGCACGAGCCTCTCGTTTGAATTCTGTTTGCAAGCAAGCTGTATATATGCCGTCGGAAATATAAGCTGAAATAATGAAATTTAGCTGATTTCTTGGAAAACAAGGAAAGAATATAGTCAAGAAGGGAATAGCATCGTTACATCAGGGATTGGCAAGGAAAGCACCCGCGTGGTGGACTTCCAGTGTTACAGTGAGAGAGGGGTGCTCACGCTCACTGGGATACTTATTACAGGACGCACAGCATAAATGCGTTCATTCGTCGTGGGGTGAAGCGCCTTACAGATGGAACTTGACTACATTGCACACTGGGAATACACCCTTGACATCCTTCATGCCTTAGACCCCTGAAAGGATTCATTAAAATCCAATTAAATTGGAATGCAAAAGAAATGCACGCATTACAAAACATGATTTTTCAAGCCCTGTTTTTGCAATTATAAAACTATTACGGAACACCGCAGTTAAAAAGGCCGAAACGTTAATTCGGTCTCAGATCTGTTCCTTTTCATCATCTTTCACAGCATTAAAATAGCAGCAAGAAATAGACGATGCTAACTTCATGAACGGTAGTGAGTTTTTTTAAGTGATCGCTCTAAACAAAAGCAATCCAAAACCGGGCCCACAACAACTTATTTCTTATTTTCACTCAAAAAAATTCTTAAAAAATTGAAATTTAATTGCTATCACTCTAATGAAAAGAAAATTGGCACAATAGTAGGGCATATAAACAAGGAGGTTTTCATGTATAATATTTTATCAGCTCCTTTAATATTACCCATAACTTTTAGTATCGTATCGGCAATTAAGATGCACTCGATAAAATAATTTTCCACTGACACAAGCATTCTCCCATCATAAAGTATATATGAGGTAATAGACAAGGTAAACTCCAGTTTAATATCTATTTATCTCAGTTTCATGACCGGGAGTACACCAAGAAATACACGAAAGAATTTAAAGACTTAGAATAATTCAGTAACATAGATCGTGTGGCATAGGTCTACTTTAGAAGAATTATTTATTTTATTTTATTTTTTGAGACAGAGTCTCACTCTGTTGCCCAGGCTAGAGTGAGTGCCGTGGCGTCAGCCTAGCTCACGGCAACCTCAGACTCCTGGGCTCAAGCGATCCTCCTGCCTCAGCCTCCCGAGGAGCTGGGACTACAAACTCAAGCCATGATGCCCGGCTATTTTTTTTCTATATATTTTTAGTTGTCCAGCTAATTTCTTTCTATTTTTAGTAGAGACGGGGTCTCCCTCTTGCTCAGGCTGGTCTTGGACTCCTGAGCTCAAACGATCCTTCTGCCTCAACCTCCTAGAGTGCTGGGATTACAGGCGTGAGCCACCTCGCCCGGCCCTATTTTAGAAGAATTATTTCAAAGGCAATGCCCAGAGCAACTTGGAACAGGTAGAGGCTGGAAGTGGACAGTCTGGGAGGCTGTCTATATTACACGTGACAGAGGAGGAGGACATGAGCCAGGACACAGGATGGATGAACCCAATTCGGAACACATCTTAGATGTCAAAACAGGAGATTTTGAAGACTGACTGTAGGTAAGTAAGGGATGAGGGACAGGGAGCAAATTTCATTTCGGAGCAACTAAGGATACGTCTATTTTGTAAAAGAGATATTTCCAGAATATGGACTAGCAAAATGATACTGGAGGCTTCTGATGCAGATGTTGAAGAGGAATGTTTTCCAGATAGTTGTGTTGCTTCGTGCTCTTGCAAAAAAGAATGAGAAAAGGAAGAAGTGAGTGTGAAAGGGTTGGGAGAGGAAGGCAAGTCCAAAGGCAGAAACACAGGCGGCTGCGAAGGTGACGAGAGCTAAGGGAACAAGCGGCATCAAAATGCGAGTGATGCCTTGGAGGTGTGAGTGCTGAGCCGAGGTCGGAAAGAAGGAGTGCGGGTGAGCACAGACCAGCAGCTGCCCCTCACAAGCAGGTGGAAGCCCAGAGAGTAAAGCAGAGCAAGGTGGTCATTGTGAAGAACTGACTGAATGAATTAACCGTGATTCAGGACGGTGGGAGGATCAGGACTGAGTGAGGTGACGTATGTGACTTGGTAACCAGTTGTCAACTTGTTACTTTTTTTTTTGAGACAGAGTCTCACTCTGTTGCCCAGGCTAGAGTGAGTGCTGTGGCATCAGCCTAGCTCACAGCAACCTCAAACTCCTGGGCTCAACCGATCCTCCTGCCTCAGCCTCCTGAGTAGCTGGGACTACAGGCATGCACCACCATGCCTGGCTGATTTTTTCTATATATTTTTAGTTGGCCAATTAATTTCTTTCTGTTTTTAGTAGAGATGGGGGTCTTGCACTTGCTCAGGCTGGTCTCCAACTCCTGATCTTGAGCGATCCTCCCACCTCGGCCTCCCAGAGTGCTAGGATTAGAGGCGTGAGCCACCGCGCCCGGCCCAACTTGTCACTCTTAATAAAATTATATCAACAGAAACATTATGATAAGGAAATACATAGGAGGTTCTATTATTTGTTCTTTCCAAGAGATGAAACAATAACTGGCTTCCTTCTTAATAAAATGATGGTTTATCTGATGACCATGCTTGGTCAGCTCCCTGTCACTGGTTTGATGATCACATTTCAGCTTTAGAACCCACCAGCTCCCAGCAGTCCACAATGTCGAGTTTTGGGCATTACAAAGACCTGAGCTACAATGAAAGGATTATGCACCCACGAGGAAAGCTGGCTGTCCCACCTGGAAGGCCAGGACCCTTGGGGGCCGCTAACGCTAGATGGAATCTCAGCTCTAAATCATGCAGATCTCCATGTGAAACAGTGGCAGTCCACAGCTATTCAGAGTTCAGTGGATTCTGTCGATTTCTACCAGCTTTGGAAGTTTTCCATATCGCAATTAATTATTGTCAAGCACTTGGCCATTTTCACAAATGATTGGAAGGGACATAAACACGTCACCTCTGCTTCTGCCATATTTAAGAAAGAGGAAGCTACAGAAAGAAATTAGCTGGACAACTAAAAAGTGTGTGTGTGTATATATATATATATATATTAGCTGGGCATGGTGGCTCACACCTGTAGTCCCAGCTACTCAGGAGGCTGAGGCAGAAGGATCACTTGAGGTCAGGAGTTCGAGACTAGCCTGAGCAAGAGTGAGACGCCATCTCTACTAAAAAATAGAAAGAAATTAGCTGGACAACTAAAAAGTATATATATATATATATATATATATATATCTCAGCTGAGCATGATGGCGCATGCCTGTAGTCCCAGCTACTCGGGAGGCTGAGACAGGAGGATTGCTTGAGCCCAAGAGTTTGAGGTTGCTGTGAGCTAGGCTGACACCACAGCACTCTAGCCCGGGCAATAGAGTAAGACTCTGACTCAAAAAAAGAAAAGAAAAAGAAAAGAAAAAGGAAAGAAAGAAAGAAAGAAAGAAAGAAAGAAAGAAAGAAAGAAAGAAAGAAAGAAAGAAAGAAAGAAAGAAAGAAAGAAAGAAGGAGAGGGAGGGAGGGAGGGAGGGAGGGAGGGAGGGAGGGAGGGAGGGAGGGAGGAAGGAAGGAAGGAAGGAAGGAAGGAAGGAAGGAAGGAAGGAAGGAAGGAAGGAAGGAAGGACCGACCGAGGAAGCTGGTCTCACAGCAGGCCCTGGGAGGCGGCCCCACTCACCGGAATACCGGGGGGCACAGAGGCAGGTGTACCTCCCTACCCCGTTGACGCAGGTGGCCTGGTTCCGGCAGGGCTCCGAGGCGCACTCGTCCACCTCGCGGTCGCAGTGCCGGCCTTGGTACCCGGGCACGCAGAAGCAGGCGTAGCCTCCAATGCCGTCCTGGCACACGGCCCCGTGGTGGCACGGGCTGGAGGCACACTCGTCCACGTCCACTTCGCAGAACCTTCCGGCATACCCGGCAGGGCAGACGCAGACGGGGGGAGCGGGGTCCTGGCGGCAGACGCCCCCGTGCTGGCAGGAGCTCGGGCCACAGGGCCCGGCGGCCTCACAGGTGACCCCAGGGGGACACTGGCACAGGAAGCCCCGCTCTCCCGGGGCGTTCACGCACGTGGCGTTCCCGCCGCAGGGGTGCGAGAGACAAGGGTCCTCCGTGCGGTCGCAGCCTCTGTCCCCATCGCCGGCCTCGTCTGAACAACGGCAGTCCCTGTCCTTTGAGAGGCCCCTGCACGTAGAGTTGCTTTGGCAAGAACGTGAGATGCACCTGGTGTCGTTTCTATGGCAAAAGGAATCTACAAAAAAGTAAAAAGAAAAAAAAAATCAAGATTAAAGTTGCGAATGGTTGAGGATGATGTCAGAGAACTTGTTTCCTTCGGACCCTTGGGCCGCCTCAGACAAACTCGCTAATGGGAGACACGGTGGGTCCAGCTCCGACGCAGCGTTGTCATTTCCCGTTTGTCAGAGCTTTTCGTGCGGTTGTTAGAAGCAAACCGGTTTGCTGGTTTGAGATTTTTTTCCTCCTCCTCCACATTCCCTTTCTTGGGGGTGAGTGGAGCTGAGGACTGGGGCGAATTGAAGCAGCTGTTACACTTCCCTACGTACACAGAATTCTGAAATTCATGTTCTCTCCTGGAAGAGTTTGGGGAATCCTGGGTGATGAGTTACAAAGCTAGTTCTGAACAAGTTGTCTCGCTGCAACTAATATTGAAATAAATACCGTAACTGGGTTTATGACTGCCTCATCACAACACGATTTCATGCTCTAAACAAAAAGCCAAAGAA
This sequence comes from Microcebus murinus, assembly GCF_040939455.1. NCBI lineage: Eukaryota > Metazoa > Chordata > Mammalia > Primates > Cheirogaleidae > Microcebus > Microcebus murinus. Next base: position 34,619,659 of record NC_134126.1, read on the forward strand.
ATTTAAAGAAAAGAAAAAATAATAAAATTCTGACTATTTACTGAAGATCCACTCTCTGTACTAAGCATTCTAGGGTATTTCACATATGTTATTTCTTTTTTCTTTTGAGACAGAGTCTCGCTTTGTTGCCCAGGCTAGAGTGAGTGCCGTGGCGTCAGCCTAGCTCACAGCAACCTCAAACTCCTGGGCTCAAGCGATCCTCCTGCCTCAGCCTCCCGAGTAGCTGGGACTACAGGCATGTGCTACCATGCCCGGCTAATTTCTTTCTATTTTTAGTAGAGACGGGGTCTCCCTCTTGCTCAGGCTGGTCTCAAACTCATGAGCTCAAAGGATCCTCCCGCCTCAGCCTCCCAGAGTGTTAGGATTACAGGCGTGAGCCACGGCGCCTGGCCCACTTATATTATTTCTTATCCTCACAGAAACACAACATAATTGTGTACATTTTGCAGCTGACAGATTAAGTCCCTGCAGGAAAATTGATGTAGTAAAATTTGCAAACTTTCATCTTCCTGAAAATCATCTCTGTTCTAGGAATAGATTTTTAAAATTCTAATTGGAATAATAACCTTCAGGAAAGCAATAATTCTATAATTCCCCCCCCCCAAGTTCACTGGATACTTGCATGTGTGTAAATTCTCACTGAATATACACACGTTATGGTCACAACATTTCTATTTTCGTAATCGTATACATTGAGAAGCTTTATGATTTGGCAACTCAATGTACCAGTCCACAAAACACTTTCTTTTCATGTGGATTCATCTAATACATTATTCCCTTATTTTTACTTCGTTTCTCAAAACATTGCTCACAAACATCATAGCAGATAATAGTACAGGCCTATAATAAAAAGGTTATAAAACACAGAGTTTGCTCTTAAATCATGAGACACAAATCAGCCCTTCACAATACCATGGACAAACTCCTTATGGTAAAGCACTCTTTCCCTCCATTTCCTCTTTCCCTCTCTCTCTCTCACTCTCTCTCTGTATATCCCATATATATCATACATACATATGTAGATGATACTCAATTTAAGATGGTTCAATTTTCAATTTTTCAATTTTACAACTGTACCCATACAACCATTTTGTTTTGCACTTTTAGCACAGTATTCGATAAATTACATGAGACATGCAACACTTTATTATAAAACAGGCTTTGTATCAGATGATTTTGCCCAACTGTAGGCTAATGTAAGTGTTTTGAGTCCTTTTAAGGTATTTTTTAGGCTAAGCTGTGAGGTTTGGTAGGTTAAGTGTCTTGAACAAATTTTACACTTAGGATATTTTCCACTTGCCATGGGTTTATCAGGATGTAATCCCATAGCAAGTAAAGGAACACCTGTGTGCGTATCCCGTTGGTTCTGTTACCCTGGAGGACCTCAACTAATGCAGATTTTGGTGCTGAGTTGTAGAGGACAGAATTTTACGAATGAGTTTTCTGAATCGGTGCTGGGGTTTCTGGAATTGGCTTCCCGATTGGATTAGACTTAGAGACGCCGCTGACTCTACTGCCAATAGTGAAGACAGCACTAACAGTCCATGGTGTGACCTGGTAATAGAGACACACAAAGCATCTACAGTGCGTTCATCTGGTCAACCATGATCACCAGGAAGCCGGAGATCATGCATTTGATCCTCCAGAACATGTTTGGAAAGCTAACAAATGGAACGACATTGTCCGATCATTTTAACCACACCCGCTCGCTGTGCCTGCTCCGGGGTGACCTGTGTCATTGGTGCCGTCTGCTACACAGGTCTGTGGTGTGCCCACAGGTGAGATGCTAACTGGCCCCGTGGGAGGGCAGCCCGTGACGTGGGCGTCATTAACTGATGCTACCGCAGAGCTGACCGCACTGAACAACCGGACAATCACGCGTCAAAGTGAAAGTTCTATTTTTCAGACATGTAAATGAACTGCAGTTTATGGCATTATTAAAACTAACTGACTAAATAACCATAAATAAAAACAGACTGTGGTCAGACCCATGATGGGAATGTCATGAGGCAAGGATGATGATTATTCCAATTTTTGTAGCCATAATTGAAAAACACGTGATACGTGATTACACCTGGCACGTTGCATGCGTCTTTAGTGAACAATACAGCACTTTTCACAGTGACGACACCTTTAGAATAAGACTTAGACACACTCATAAAAAAAAACAACAAAAAAACACAACCTTATGGATTATTTAAAATTGCAATTGGAATTTAGTTCCTAGAGAAATGACCATAGAGAGATTTTTTCCCCCCAGCTTTCATAGGAGACTTATAGACTTTTACTGGCCGTGGAGGGGAATTGATATTTTCAGACCAATTTATTTAAGCTGCAAAATTGTTTCCTTGTAGTAAAGTTCGCCATCTACTGGCTGCCGTAAGAAGTTCTGCAATAGCAGGTGTCAGACTTTTTCTTTTTGCTCTTATTCTTTCTTTTTCTTTCTTTCTTTCTTTCTTTCTTTCTTTCTTTCTTTCTTTCTTTCTTTCTTTCTTTCTTTCTTTCTTTCTTTCTTTCTTTCTTTCTTTCTTTCTTTCTTTCTTTCTTTCTTTCTTTCTTTCTTTCTTTTCTTCTTTCTGTCTTTCCTTCTTTCTCTCTCTCTTCTTTCTTTCTTCTCTCTCTTCTTTCTCTCTCTTTCTTCTTTCTTTCTTTCTTTCTTTCTTTCTTTCTTTCTTTCTTTCTTTCTTTCTTTCTTTCTTTCTTTCTTTCTTTCTTTCTTTCTTTCTTTCTTTCTTTCTTTCTTTCTCTTTCTTTTCTTTCTTTTCTCTCTCTAAGAGCAGAACTCCTTTAAGAAAAATGTCACGAGTCACCCCAAACGCTCCCCATGTACTCCCACCAGTGGATACGAAGTTCTCTGGGCTCCTGGCTCTGGGGCTTGTGTTTTTCTGGGTTCCTCCCTAAAGTATGGGGAGACGGGCAAGGACTTGGGGACATCTCTCATAGAGGTGGGAGAAAATATGCCGGCTGTGGTGTGGAGCAATTTGTTTTTTCAGTATGTGTCACTGTCTTTATGTGAAAAATGGAGTCATTTTTTTTAAACACACAAAGGAAAAGCTCTCGCTATGTTAATTCTATCTTTAATATATGTTCAACCTAAATGTGTTTTACCTAAATAAAAATGAAAGAGGAACAGAGGAACTGTGAACATAAAACTTGATATTCCCAACAACATCTAATGAAGGGTTTCTTATATTCTTTTATATAAAAAATCTTTTCATAAAGATTATTTAATACACATTTTCTAACGAAATGCAGTTAGAATGAAATGGAAATTATAAACAATGTTATTGGAGATAGAAATGTCAAAATTTTCCTGGTCTAAGAATTTCAGTTGATGAGAATAAAGTGGTTTGTTGAATTCTCTTTAGCTTGATCATTTTCTGCAGAGAATGACATTTAATTCCAGGGTTGGAGTTGGAGGAAGGTGGCATGGGAGACCCATGTCTTTATTCAGGACATAGAGGAAATGACTTGAACGTGGTAGGTAGTCAATAGAAATTTGTTGAATAATGAATGAATGAGCAGGCAAACCTGAATCCTCATTTAAGCCTTGCTGTGAAATTCTTACTGTGGACTTTTTTGATAAAATCAAGAAGAACAAATCATGGGTTAAACCACTTACTTTGATGTACAGTGTGGTAGAATCCACACGGAGTTAAAATAAGATGCAGATAGGCTCTTTCTGACCATTCCTTTCCTTTGCATTTCTAAAACTAGGCATTTACAATCTGATGTGTTGTTATTTTCTGTGTATAGGGTCTTAAATACTAAATGGAGGCCAACTTAATATAATGGGAAGAGTACCGTTTCATGGTCAGAGATTTGAATTTTGGTTCTGCTATTCACCATCTCTGTGACTTTGGGGAGACCATTTGTCACTGGGCCTCAGTTTCCCGATTTCTGAAGAGGGTGATACGTACAGTAGCCGTACGCACAGAAGGGGAGAGCATGGCCTTGGAGCCTGGGTGTAGATTCTGGCTCTGCCACTTGCTAACTCCGTGTGTTCTATCACAATTGACACCTCTGCGCTCAGTTTCCATCTTTGTAGAAATGACACCTGCCCTAGAGAGTCGCTGTGAAGTTAAATGAATGAACATGAAATTCCTGGCAGGACTGGCACAGAGAGAGCCTTCATTGTTGGCGATGGTGTCGTCATTACCATTAGGAGTAAAAGATACATAAATTTCATTGTGAAAATCAGGGATAAAGGAGTTTTTAAAATCAATATCATCTGCCTTTTCTTTCCATGCAGGGTCCAAAGCATGTATATCTTGCCACCTTCTATTGACTGGCAAAGTACCACGAACATAGCTGGTGCGTGGTAAATGCATGCTTAAAAAATGAATACATTCAAGAAAAAGGAGACCATATGATATTGGAAGGAGAGTTTTGAGGCTTGGGGTTTTTTAAGAGGTATGAATACAAGTTTGTCATCAGCACACATTCCCTGAGAATCATACTTCAAAATCCAGGTTAAATGCCCAATATCATCAACTTAATATTCACCATAGTTAACTCACGTGCAAACTCTCTGAAACACAGTTTTCTTACTCCAGTTGAGAGAAGATTGTTCGTGTCCAAAGCTCATCAGTGTCACCTGTAACTCAATATCCCTATTCAACTACCATCTCCTCTTTAGAGGGTCCATGGCCTGAGAAACTTTTCTATGAACACATATTTTAAGTCCCCTGTATATGACAGGCATTTTGCTGGGTGCTTTTGTGCGCAGTTTCTGGTCATGAGCATCGTCACAGATGAAATCGGGAGGCTGCGGAAACAAAGACTTCTTTTTCTCTCAAAGCTTCTCCATGAGAATAAAGCCTCTGGGTCCTCCTCTGCAAAGCCCATGCACTCAAGCACGGGATCCGGCTTGGATCAGGTCTCCGGATCTAGGGTTAGGGTGGCAGACCAAGTGCTTTGCCGTTGGCTGCAGTCACCCACCCTTAGCTCAGAGAAGATGACCTGCCCTTTGTCATCCTTAGAACACGACTAAATAATGTACATCGTGAAGGTCACTTTTACTAAATGTCAATCACCAAAAATTCTAATGAGGGTCTAATTAGGTTCCTCTGACATTAAATTCATTTAAAGCTAATCAGGCCTGAATCCACTGACCTTATTATAATCCATGTATATTTTAATAATGACAGGCTTCTAAACGACCCCTTTTACTTATGGAAGAGACGTTCGTGTTGTTAGCTCCTTTGCCACTAGGAAATTGAAATTCTCACAATGAAGCTAAAAATGTTCTGAACAAAAAGAAAAGTAAAAGTTTTTTACCACTCCAAAAAGCCATGTTTTTTTTTTAAAACTGATCAATGATTTTACAGATACAGTTTCAACATCAATTATAAAACAATGGCTCTGAAAATTTTAGCTACACAGCACTTTTGTCCTAAAAAGAGATTTGAAAGTTTTAATATTTTCAATTAGATTCTTATCAGTGTGCTAAGTATACCACACACAATGAAGGTTAAAGGAAAAAATAAGCAACATAGAATAAATGAAAGCAGCCCTTCAACCTCCAGCCCATTCCACTGTATACCAAAATAGTATGGGCAATCCATACAAGAATGAAAAAATTAGAATAATCTAATGTTGCAACTTTATTATTGGTATTATACAAATGTCTCTAATATTTTGGCTCCTTGCCTAACCCTTGTGTTTCATTTAACCCCTACAGAAAAATTGTGGGGTTGGAGGCATCATGCCCACTTTATAAACATGAAATTGAGGTTCAGGAATGTCAAAGAACTTTCCCCGGGTTGTGCAGCTAATACATGGTAGATCAGGATGTCAAGAAGACTTCGAAACATTTATTTGAAAAAATCCAAAGGAATAGGAAGAAGGAATCACACCTAAAAAGAAACACCTAAAAGACGATCCGGATCAGCCTTGCCAGACACCCACTGAGGATCCGGTCAAACTGCAGATTCAGGAGGGCGGGGCTGCAGGTTGGCATCTACAGCAAGCTCCAGGTGATGCTGATGGCCGCCCCACAGACCACACCTAAACCACAGCGTCTACACCAGCGCCGTCTGATAGACGGATTCTACGAGCTGCGTCTGTAACGCTAAGTTTCTAGCAGCCACGTTAAAAAGAAAAAACAAATAGGCAAAGTTAATTTTAACATATTTTAATAGCCCAGTATATATATATAAAAACATTAATTACCATTTCCATATATAATCAGTATAAAGAATTATTAATGAGATAGTTACACTGTTTTCATTTCAGGCCTCGGAGATGCCGGGTGGGTGCGTTTTAGACTCCCAGCACACTTAATTCCATCTAGTCCCATTTCGAGTGCCCAAAAGCCACACGGGACTAGCGGCCGCTACCTTGAACAGGGTAGCTCTGGACAGTTTCTCCTATTTTTGGTCTAGAGAAGTAACGTGTGGTAAGACATTAGTGCCCTAGAATCTAAATTATCTTCTATTATGGCATTCTTGCAGCAGTAGCCATGAATGAAGACGTCTAACGTGCTTTCTGTGTGTCGGATTACGATGCATGTTCAAACTGTGCACGTCCCGAGAAGCCCAGTGCAAGGTGCACTTCTTCCAGGAATCTCTCCCATATTTTTGCACGCTTGACTCCTGGCCTGAGCAACCATAGAACTTACCATTGTTAAGGCACAAGTTAACCCTTATCTAGATATTTCCTAAATTGTTCTTTATTGCATAGATAAAGACTTGTTCTTACAATAAGCAAATAAGCTCTTAAAGTTCAGGAACTCTATAATACGAGCTGCTCCCGTCTGCCCGTGTGCATGTTCTCTCTGTGCTCAGGTGTCGACTGTTTGCTTTGCTGATGAATTCGCTTGCTTACTCTGTGCCTCACTGCACATCCGCAGAGGGAATGACTGGCTTCTGTTGGATCCCTCTACGTTGTGAGCCCAATTTGGGGAAAAATCAGGTTACTGTGGTTACCGGGTAACTGGGAAGCCATCGTGAATATAGTTCATTTTCTTTTTATTCGGCTAAGTCTCATGGCACTGAGCACAGCGACCACGATGCCGTTGTGCCTTTTTGGTCTGGATAAGATTGCGAAGAGCTCACGAGCGGCTCCCTGCCCGGCGTGTTCCGGCACATTCTGCCCTGAGCAGGCCCTCGGTGCACACAGACAAGCCCCAGCTCATCATCCCGGCCCCGCGGAGATTCCCCACGTGGAGAATGGGCCTCGATCTCCCGGGGACACACTCTACCCGGGAAGGCCACGGCGAGTGAACACGGGATGGATTCTGAGGCTCCGCGGCCGAGCATGAAACACCAGGGAAATAGCAATATTGCAGCTCTGTTTGAGATCACAGAGACACACACACACACACGTTTGCTGACGTCCTTCTGAGAGTTGAAAGGGAATAGCTCGTATTTTGGATTGGCAGCTTAACTGACTAGAAGAGAATAAAAGTGTAAAGATCGCTCTATTGCAGGAAAGGCATGCGATATCAAACCTTAGATTAAATCACTCTTGCCCGAGCGTGGCCACAATACTCTCCTTTAGGGGCCCATGGCTATGCCTTTGTGCTGAGAACGCTTTGGGGGTTAGTAGGGAATGAAGAATGAAGTCAAGCGAATAGTTCATTAATTTCAAATCAATAACTTTAACAAGTTAATCAATGTTTTGTTTAATAACATAAAGTGCTTTACTTGATATATCTTTTTAAAACTAAAGCCCATATTGTTTGCGTCACTGTATACACTTCCAGTATACATCATAGAGTGGATCAACAATAATTCACTACTGGCCAGGCGCGGTGGCTCACGCCTGTAACCCTAGCACTCTGGGAGGCTGAGGCAGGTGGATCGCTCAACGTCAGGAGTTCGAAACTAGCCTGAGCAGGAGCGAGACCCTGTCTCTACTAAAAATAGAAAGAAATTAATTGGCCAACTAAAAATATATATAGAAAAAATTAGCCGGGCATGGTGGCACATGCCTGTGGTCCCAGCTACTCGGGAGGCTGAGGCAGGAGGATCGCTTGAGCCCAAGAGTTTGAGGTTGCTGTGAGCTAGGCTGACACCATGGCACTACCCCTGGCCACAAAGTGAGACTCTGTCTCAAAAATAAATACATAAATAAAAAATAATAAAAATAATTCCCTATTGATCTGAACCAAGCAAGTTAATCCTCGTCTCCCTAAAGTTAAGTATTTGGCTAAACTCAAACCTTCCATCTTTCTTTCACTTGAAAAATTATATCCAGACCGCCGCAGTCTACTCTTGTACCATGTGCCTATCGTAGGTTCTCCTTGATCTTTCACTTATTGGGGCTCTTGATTAACACTTATCTCTGACATGGGGGCTTTTGGGGTTTTTTTTTTTTCTGTGTCACTTTTCACTACACTAAAACCTAATAAATTCAGGAAACTTTTACTAAAATTCCTCTTATAATGCTGAATGAATTATAAATCAAATAGGGACCACGCCTAATTGAGAGCACATTGAACAGCACAAAGAAGGATGGGTATTCAGTCTCCACTGGTTGGCGTAGGAAAAGCGCCCCCACCAGGCAGCCCAGCAGGTGTAATAACAGTGGTGGGAAGTTTCACCGTTAGTGAAGAGCCTTTGGGTGATCTACGAGAAAGTTAATAGACTTTATAATCAGGACTATTTGCTGTTTTCCACAATTGCGTTGAATACTATGAGATCTACCGCTTTAAGATCATTTCGGTTGCATGTGCAGAAATAGAGGAGGGATGCTATCAATTATTTCCAGAAGTGCAGGAGCCTAAGATCCTATCAGCTAAAGCAGGGTCCTTATAGGATAATTCACCATTTAATCTTTACAAAAATAAAAGCCATATTTAAAGACCTTCTCTTCAAATAAAACCAAGTCATATTTATCCTCCAAGAAGATGCTAATCCTATGGTACAAAAGGGGTTAAGAGACCTTAAAGAATCCATGTACCGCGGGTCCATTGCTACAGCACCCCTTCAGTTGTTATAGAAACCACTTGCAGCTGAAAATCTCCCATCACGATTATTGCTATAGTAACCACCAAAAGACAAGAAGCCGGTTTTTCATACATTTGCCATCGTCCCCTGCTCCCCAGGATAGCTTTTCTTCTAAATTCTCCTATGTTGCTGGAGACATGGGGGGGGGGGGAAGAGTAAATAAATTTGATGGGGAAGAAGGAAAGAAAAAGAGAGAGAAATAAGGACACCTTATAAACAATAAACTGATCATAAATATTTTGTTTACACTTTACAGTGAAAAGAAATTAGACAAACCAGCATTTAAATTGGTGACCAAATCTCTTTATTTCCATCTGTTCGGACTCAAAGTGAGCATTAAAAAATTAGATGTAAAAACATTCTCATATATTTAAAGGCAACATTGGACATTTCAGAGAATTTCCCAATAATTTGCCTTTGTCTAATATTATCTCTTCTGCTACAAATCAAAGTAAGTATATAAGGTGATTTTCTTATAATAGTTTATTATAGGATATTATCAGGTTCTAATACAGTAACGTGCTTAAAAAGTCAATTTTTGATAACTATAATCCAATTAATCTCTTTCCCAAAGCATGCATTTATTTCTTATATTTATTTAAATGTTTTTCAAATTCATAATTGACACATAATAATGATACATATATATGGTATACAATATGATGTTTTGGTACACATATATATACCTTAATGATCAAACCAGAGTAATTAGCATATCCATTGCCTTAAACACTTATCATTTCCTTGTGATGGGAACATTCAAACATCTTTTAGCTATTTTGAAATATACAATACATTGTTGTTAGCTCTAGCCATTCTACTACGCAACAGAACCCCAGAAAGTATTCCTCCTGTCTAACGTAACTTTGTACACATCGACCAAGCTCTCCCTATGCGTTCTCCATCCTTTGTGTAACCACTACTCCAATTCCTACTTCCATGGCATTTTTTTTTTTTTTTTTTTTTTTTTTTGAGATAGTCTCACTGTGTTGCCCAGGCTGGAGTGCAGTCATGGGACTGTAGCTCACTGCATCCTCTAACTCCTGGGCTCAAGCAATCCTCCTGCCTCAGCCTCCTGAGTATCTGGGATTATAGTTATGCACCACCACACCCGGCTAAATGAGAACAACTTTTTAGATTCTACATATGATCATGCAGTATCTGTCTTTCTGTGCCTGGCTTATTTCGCTTAATATAGTGTCCTCCAGGTTCAGTCATATTGTCCCAAATGGCAGGATTTCATTCTGTCTTACGTCTGAATCATGTTTCCTTGTAAACACATTGCACATTTTTTTTTTTTTTTTGAGACAGAGTCTTGCTTGTTGCCCAGGCTAGAGTGAGTGACGTGGCGTCAGCCTAGCTCACAGCAACCTCAAACTCCGGGGCTCAAGTGATCCTGCTGCCTCAGCCTCTCGAGTAGCTGGGACCACAGGCATGCGCCACCATGCCCGGTTAATTTTTTCTATATGTATTAGTTGGCCAATTAATTTCTTTCTATTTATAGTAGAGACGGGGTCTCGCTCTTGCTCAGGCTGGTTTCGAACTCCTGACCTCGAGCAATCCGCCCGCCTCGGCCTCCCAGAGAGCTAGGATTACAGGCGTGAGCCACCGCGCCCGGCCTGCACATTTTCTTTATCCACTCATTCACTGATAGACATTTAGATGGATTCTGTATCTTGGTTATTGTGAAGGGTGCTGCAACAAACATAGTGCAGATGTCTGTTTGACACAATGATGTCACTTCCTTTGAATATATTCACAATAGTGAGATTGCTGGATAATGTAATAGTTCTATTTTTAATTTTTGAGGGACCTCCCAACTGTCTTCCATAATGGCTGTACTAATAGATATTCCCACCAGTAGAATGAAAGGTTTCCCTTTTCTCCACCTCCCCATCAACACTTGTTATTTTTGATTTTTTGATAGTAGATATTCTGCCTGGAGCGAGATGATCTCTCATTGCACTTGTGATTTGCATTCCCCTGATGATTTGTGATGTTGAACATCTTTTTCAGATACCTGTTAGCCAGTTGCATGTCTTCTTTAGGGAAATGCCCATTTGAGCCTTTTGCTTTATTTTGTTATTATTAAATTGTTTGAGTTTCCTATATTTTTTTTAGCTATTAAGCCTTTATCAGGTGTATAGTTTGCCTCTTTACTCTTAAATGTTTCCTTTGCTGTGCAGGAGCTTTTTGGTTTGATGTAATATTTGCTTTGGTTGCTCGTGCTTTGAGGTTGCACTGAATCTATAGACCCCTTTGTGTCATATGGACATGTTAATACAATTATTACAAACACAAGATATTTGTGTCTTCTTAGATTTCTCCCATCAATGTTTTATAATTGTTACTGTAAAGATATTTCACCTTCTTAGCTAAATTTATTCCTAGCTATTTTTTTTTGTAGCTACTATAAATGGCATTGCTTTTGTGATTTCCTTTTCAGATAATTCACAAGTGATGCATAGAAATGCTAGTGATTTTGTATCGTGCAACTTTACTGAATTCGTTTATTAGTTTTAATAGTTTTTGGTGAAGTCACTGGGGTTTTCTATATATAAAATTGTGTCATCTACAAACAGGGACAATTTACTTCAATCAACATTAAAATCAAAATTTGGCACTATTTTGTACAAAAATGGCCTGTATGTACAATGGAAATCAAGCAGGTGGGAGTGGGGAGGAGGGGACAGGTGAAATCCTACCCAACAGGTACGATGTGCACCGTCTGGATGATGGGCACACCTATCACTTTGTCTCAAGCAATACAAAAGCAATTCACCTAACTAAAATACCTGTACCCCTGTAATATTCTGAAATTTTAAAAATGGCCTATATAAATTAAACCAAACATACTTTCTCTTTATTTTCTCGCCTCAGACTTCATTCCTTCATATTGACCTGCCTTCTGTGTTAATAACAAGCAAATTTGTTAGCTGGATTTTATGTTTTTTAGTTTTTACGTTCTAGCAGACACATATATTAATCTGACTTTGAAATAGTTTAAAATTAGAGTTTTTGAACCAAAAACTCATGTGATGGGAAGATAATGCAACGATGATAATGGGCAACGATGTCTAAAACCCCTGTCGCTCCAGTGAAGATCTTAAGATATTTTTGGGGGTTTTCTTAATAAATCAAAACCTGTAGCAATGATGCATTAGCTAAGAAAAGTGTGTTGCCAATCAAATACATGAAGTCAAGATAAACATTATACACTGCTATTGACCTCAGTTCACCTCTAAGATTATCCTTTTAGAACGTCTAATGTAAGAAACAATTGCTATTTTCTAAACATTTTATTTGAAAAGGAATAGCTTAGATTATTCAAATAAGTGTTGGCCATTTTCAGGATACCCAGAGTACAACCAAAACAAAAAATAAAAATTCATGTAACTGATCATTCAAACAAGAGTAAGGCACTTAGAACAAATCGAACAACTCAACTCACTACACCGTAAGGTTTTTTTTTTTTTTTTAATTAAAAACATTTTTTAGAAAAATCTAAGAAAATATATGAAGTTGATGCAAATGCTTCTTTGCTTCAGCTGGTTGTCTTTGGGTATTTGTATTCATGAAGCGTCATTTCGCTCTCGGAGGGTCTACATGAATGGGAAAATTAAATGTTGTTTCTGACACTTTTCTCCACACGTGTGGATTTCTGTAAGTCTCAGCACTTTCACTTTCCATCTGTTTATCTTAGCTTTACGAAGGCACGGCTTTGGAGCTGAGAGAAATAAATTCTCTGCGATTCTGCCTTGGGCTGCACTGTGTTGACATAGTATTTACAGTCTACTCCAAGCTTTTTCCAAAGTGGTTATAATAAAATAACCAATAGTGTACACGTGTAAGATAGCACTTGACGCAAAGACGCATGGGGAATGTTTGATGCCTTTTTGTGTGTGATCGGAAACTAGTCGGGCCATTTTGACTGAGTTGACTAGTTGTCCAATGCTTTCCTGCCATTACTCAAACCAACTGAAATGATGGCACTCTCCACGGCTGTAGACAGTGCACACACCCTTTTTATCTAGCATCAGATCACATCTTTCTCACACTAAATACATAGTGTAACCAATTCGCATTTTCGGTTCATTAAGCTCCTGCGAAGTGTCTAGTAACCTTAAAGGGCAGCTGCCTTTCACCACCTCCACCCTGGACAACACAGGGTAGCTGGCACCTGACTTAAAGTGCAACCTGACAAAACCCTGGGGATGCTCATGCATTTGATACGTTAAAGAGAACGAAACTTTGCTGATTGCTTCTGCTGTCAGCGGCCAGAACCAAAGCTGGTACCTCCTTTTCGTCACCCCCAGGGCCTGGCGTGCCTTTGGCATGCATTATTTTGTCAATCAACATTCATTAAACTCACCGAATGGCACAAATTAACCCATTTAACCCTTCAAAAAAGCTGTAAACCAGCTTTTGCCATCCTCATTCACAGCTGTGAAAATTGACGACTGGGGAAGTAGTTCGTTTAAGGTTCCAGTTGCTTAAAAACAGGTCTGAAACTTGAATCCTGCAGAGCTGACTCTAGGTCTAAAGCTTTCACGACTCAGTTACTGAGCTCTATGAAAACTTTTGCATACGCTATTATCTGTAAAATTCAAGGCAAACACAAAGTGCTTAATAAATATCAGGCTTTTGGTTTTTTTTTTTTTTTTTTCTTTTTTCTTGCTGTTGTTGCTGTTGTTATTTGCCTTTTGCCCCCAGGAACCACTTGGATTCAAAAGAAATTTGAACAGGACAAACAAAATTAAGGCAAAGAGATCCAAGTTTTCGCACAATATTCATTTTCACGGTAAGAGGGGAAAGAAGGTCAGCCTACACAAAACAAGTTTCTTTTTTCGGTGTGCTGCTAAGAAACACAACGGAAGCGCGACGTGACTGGAATACAGATGGTCCCTGAGCTGTAACGGCCAATTGCATTTGTCCTGCCGCAGAGACGAGCACCTGTGGGCTTTTGTTCGCAGTGAAAATGTCCGTAGATGGCAGGAAAGCAAAGCCTGCTCGACTCTGCGTGTTTACATCATGCCTTTCTGTGTGATTTCCCTTTTGGTGCAAGCGAATTTTCACCAAAGGGCCAGTTTCTCTTGCTTCTTTGATCTTTGTCTCTTGGGGTTTCTGTTCCTGGGTCTTGCTCTCAGCACAGAACTCTCTTCTCAGCGCCGGGTGCTCCACACAACCCTCCACTAAAACCCTCATTTGCCGCCCACTGGCTGGGCCAGCCTCTCGGCCTCTGAATATAGATTCCTTCTCTCAGCGTAGGGCCTTCCCCTGCCTGGTCCGTCTGTACTGTCCACCGGTGGTAGGCCTTCCTTCCAGACCATACTGTGAATAGAAAGCCCAAAATCTGGCTTAGGAAATCCGCCTCTGTCACCAAGACGATTCTCATTCCTGACACTTCAAATATGTTCTCTTTGTTTTTCTCCTAATTTCTTTTGACTATTGGCTGGAAAATTATTTTTCACAACTCTTCTCCTTTGACCCGTTAATTTGACTCAGACAACCTGGGACCTACCCATGCTCCTACATTTAAGGCTTTACAGCTTGCTGTCCGGCATTGGCATCTCCCGTTTGAGTGTCCGGAGGCTGCTGGCCGGCTGCTTCCCCGGGAGAACATGGCCCCGTGTGCTCATCCTGCCGTCTCCCTGCACCGACTCTCTTGCTCGCGTTCCCTGGTGCTGTTCGTTTTAAGATGCTCTTCACTCATATTAGGAACGGATGTTGTAGTTCCTTTCCACCCCTAACCATCTTTGGTTTCCCTCCCATTAATGTAGTTACAAGGGTGTTCCCAGAATCGAGCCAGATAAAGTTGGGAGCTTGTACACGGTTCTCACTTTTTCAGCTTGTTTTGTTTTGTTTTTGGAAATTGGATCGTAAATATCAGTTTCTAAAGTGAGTAATTCATCACCCGCATTGTGCAGCTCTTTCTGTACCCCATTCTGTAAAGTAGAAACCTTGCCATCTGGAGAAACACCCACAGTGATGGAAGGTATTTGAATCTTTTAAGTTCAAGAAGAACGCTAAGTCCTCACAGGCAGTTAATACTGATTATCAAAGACGTTGAGGAGGTGATTGGAAAATCTAGTAGGTATTCAGGTGCTATAATAGCTAATCCAAGATAAAAGTTGTAAAAACATCCTGGTGAAAATCTGTAGGTTATTAGCAGTTACCCAGGGAATTATTATTTCTCTCCTCTCTGTCTCTCTCTGTCTCTCCCCGCAGGTTTGAACTGCATAGGTTCACTTATATGTGGATTTTTTTCCTAATAAATACAGTTGGCCCTCTGTA
This sequence comes from Microcebus murinus, assembly GCF_040939455.1. Lineage (NCBI taxonomy): Eukaryota > Metazoa > Chordata > Mammalia > Primates > Cheirogaleidae > Microcebus > Microcebus murinus. The sequence goes on from NC_134126.1 coordinate 34,634,907, forward strand.
CGGGAGGGTTCCACACCTGCAACCAAAGGCAGGTGGAAAATGCAGCATTCAGAGGATGCAAAACCCAGACATGGAGGGCTGACTTTTCATTATCTGGGTTCTGCAGGGGGACTTGAGTATGTGCTGGGGTCTTGGGACCAATTCCTCACAGATACTGAGGGATATATATTTAATATATTTAAATACATTTAAAAATATTTAAATATTTATATATACTTTATATATGTATATATATTTATATATAATATATATTTATATATATATAAATTTCATCATTATCCTAACCCAAAAAATCCCCTTAGAAAATATAATTAATCACATATTCTTAAATCGACTTCAGATATTCTAATTCATTGTATTATTACACAAAATATTCTTTCAAACACACATGGACACTCCTTATTTTTAAATAGCTGTCTCAAGATCTGTCCTTGTGCCTTAATTACAGGCCGTTGATTCATTAACAATCAGGTCCATACACTTGACTCCCATATACTCTACACCAACCAGGATAATTATTGGCTAGTATTAAAATTACATTAGGAGGCTGGGCACGGTGGCTCATGCCTGTAATCCCAGCACTCTGGGAGGCCGAGGTGGGAGGATCGTTTGAGATCAGGAGTTCGAGATCAGCCTGAGCCAGAGTGAGACTCCATCTCTACTAAAAAAAAAAAAAAAAATAGAAAGAAATTGGCTGGACAACTAAAAATGCATATAGAAAAAATTAGCTGGGCGTGGTGTCGCATGTCTGTAGTCCCAGCTACTTGGGAGGCTGAGGCAGGAGGATTGCTTGAGCCCAGGAGTTTGAGGTTGCTGTGAGCTAGACTGACGCCACGGCACTCTAGCCTGGGCAACAGAGTGAGACTATGTCTCAAAAAAAAAAAAAATTACATTACAAATAGATTCTACATAGAGAGAAACTGATATTTAAGAAATTACCATAAAAACGTTAGAAACCACATAAGGAAAGTGCCCCTGTGATTTAGAGCACAAAGCGAGCTTAGACATCAGGGTTCAGAGCAGGACACAAAAACCCACTCAAGACATTTTAAGCAGAAATGGCTTTAATTTTGAGAATTAGATGCAAACATCACTGGGACGGCTGGAAGAGAGGGCTCCAAATGGGCTTTTAGGAATGACTGCCGGAACACTCCACACTAACTCCGAGGCTGCTGCTGGAGTTGCTGGGGACCAGACACAAGGCCACAGCCAAGACCCAGGGATGAGGGCCTGTCTGTCCCTGCCACCATCGTCACGGTCCCTGGACAGTCCCAAAGCAGGGGGACAAACACTGGCATGTGGAAGGGCCACTGCCTTTGCCACAGCCTGCTCCTGACACCCAGTGGCTGGACAGGGGACAGGGAACAGGGGACAGGGGACAGAGGATGGGGGACAGGGGACAGGGGACGGGGGACAGGGGACAGGGAACAGGGGATGGGGACAGGGGACAGGGGACGGGGGACAGGGGACAGGGGACGGGAACAGGGGATGGGGACAGGGAACAGGGGATGGGGACAGGGGACAGGGGACGGGGACAGGGGATGGGGGATGGGGACAGAGGACAGGGGACGGGGACAGGGGACAGGGGACGGGGGACAGGGGATGGGGACAGGGGACAGGGGACGGGGGACAGGGGACAGGGGACAGGGACAGGGGACAGGGGACAGGGGATGGGGGACAGGGGACAGGGGACAGCTGACAGGAGATGGAGGACAGGGGACGAGGGACAGGGGACGGGGGACAGGGGAATGCTGCCGCCAAACCTGCCTGTCATCACCCTGCGTAGACACAACCCAAAGGAGGACAAAGGTCTCCACGTTACTTCTGCCTGTCAAGTGTTTTAAATTTGTGAAACCTAGTTTATACCGTGTTTCCGGGAAAATAAGACCTACCCATAAAATAAGCCCTAGCAGGATTTCTGAGCATTTGTGCAATATCAGCTCTACCCCGAAAATAAGCCCTAGTGACGGGCGTGGCTGCACAGCACATCTGCACAACCCATGCATTTCATCGTGGAGCAGGAAAGAAGACGAGCAGCCCTTCTCATCTGCCCCATCATGACAGCTACTGTCCCAGAGGTGACCGGAAAGGTGCGGGCAGCCCCACCAACAAGGTCGGCTCCCCCTGTCAGGTCCCGGCCATCCTGTGTGGGCTGCAAGTTGAGGCTTTGAGGGGAAAAATAACACATCCCCTGAAAATAAGCCCTAGGGTGTCTTCTCAAGGAAATATAAATATAAGACCCTGTCTTATTTTCGGGGAAACCGGTATGTAGAACCCTAGCATGAGAAACTGAGAAATGTAGATGTTCACTTTCCGGCATGTTCAGTCCAGAGAGGAACACAGAGGGAGGGCAGGGTGAAGGCTGAGCAGGTGGGTCCACAGAACCCACCTCAGAGACGTCGAGACAAATCTCTCTACCTTACAGATGCCGCACATGAAAATCACAGAGATTAAGTGGGGACACGCCAGCACCCACACACGAATCTGTTTCTACTAACACGGGTGTTCTATGTGCCACTCCTCACTGCCACTTACAGACAGTCCCTCCCAAATGGGGTAAAACAATTAATGTCATTCAAAATCAAAATCGATACATTTTCAAATGTGATCATTAGAAAAGCAAATGTCAGATTGAATTGGTTTATGTTGAAAAATTAGACATTAAAAGGCATATTACATTCAGTTTTTGAGAGATGTGCTTTGAGGATCTTAGGAAAGGGTCATTTGTTAGTGCTCATGATGATCTAGAATTACCTAACACTTCCTGATCCACAGGTAGGGTGATCACACATCGATCGACACACAGCTTCTTGTATTTCGCAAAGGCTTACGGAAGATTTGCTGAAAGATCTTTTGAGTGCTGCCTTTCCATTTTTTCTAAAACACAATCCCTAATTTTAAATGTTATGTTTTGAACAGTGTTTTTCCCAAGCATATAATATTCTCTTCTAATGCTACGATAAAAAAAATAAGTTTAGCTTCTAGAAAAAGTCAAAATAGACACGGGAAATCTACAGAAGCTTCTTTAGGTTTTTATCTAAGCATGGCATAAATTAAAAGATCTGAATTTTTGTTAGGTTCTGTCATCAATTTAGTGAGGACAGGTCACTTATGTTCTCGGGGTCTGAATTTCATGACCTTCAACGCCAGGATGATAATATCTACCTGAGGTACCATTTGATAGAGGTGTCAGGGAGAATGAAGCTAGATGATAGGTAATTCCAAACAATGTCAAAAGCTATATAAAAATATAAGATGGCACTATTGCTATTTTATATTCTACTTCTAGTAGTAATAAAACTCTTTTATTTCAGAGTAAAAATAAACAGAAAAAAATGAACACAGCCTTTTTTCCTTAGGAATAACTGGACTATTCATGCGGATCTGGGGCTCATTCTAGCGAATAACCGATAATGGAAAAGTGGGATGTTAGAGACCAAGTTAATGACACACAAAATGCTCGTACTTAGTGCAGCTTCATTAATGATGAGAAATTTAGGAAATGCGTGTGGTGTGCAGATGCCTTAGGAAGGTTTCTTAAAATATTAAGAACTTGTATCTTCTTACTTCCCTTCAGTGGTGTGAATGGATATTTATCTTCACTGATGTGTTTGGTTTCTCTAATTTTAATTTGATGTGGTTTCTAACACCGACTTCAGGATCTAAGGCAAGGCAGTTTTTGATAGAAATCCATCGATCTAATTGGATACTATAAGTAGAAATTAAAATTTACTATGACTATGTTCCAGGTAGAGTTTGGCTCTGTTCTAACTGACCATTATGATGTCAATTAAGTTTTATTAAGGAAAAGCATGGTGTAAGTATCATCATTATTCCCATTTTATAGGTGAAGAAGCTGAGGCTTGCGAAGGCAATTGTCTAAAGTCAAACATCTGGAAGGTAGAGGAGGGGGGATCCAAGCCCAGCAGTCTCCTTGTCAAGCCCCCGACTTTCCCTCCTATGAGAAAAGTGTTTCTTGTGACTACAGCCATGAACAGTATTTATGCCTCCATTCCCCAGATGGAAAAACAGCCTGAGAGTGATTAAACACTCTGTCTTTTGTAGTTTGGACAGTTCCAGAGCTCAGATCTCCAGTCTGGAGCTCGTACTTTTGCAGCTTTCTTCTGCCCATAAAATATATCAATGAAGGCGTTAAGTCCTGTCCTATCTGAAAAGGAGAAGTCTCAGAAGAGTTGGGGCGTACCTCCTCAGACCACAGGCAGAGCCCACAGGAGCCCCTCCCGGCCCCGTGGAGCCGTGGTTCACGGTGAGCCCGGCTCGGGTCCCGGTGAAGACAGAACACTCTGTGAGGATCATCCCAGGCATGTCAGGTCTCAGGCTAGAAACAAGATTAGATCCTCAGCCATATGTTGCACTTAGGAGAAAATCTGAGTCGCAGTCTTGTACAGCCTGAAGAATATCTCCATGAACCAATCTTTTTTTTTTTGAGACAGAGCTGGAGTGCCGTGGCGTCAGCTCTTAATATATTTTATATTTTTCTTTTATTTTTAAAATGAATGCATTTAAAATACCAAAGAGTAAAATACGTTTCAATGAAATAATCCTCCCAGACTGACCGGCACAGTGACAACATTAGTAAGCCATAAGGGCTAACTTGACAGCTGCTGCACTCATGATTTAGTTCTAACTTCCCCCGCCTGACTGGCACCGCTAGTGCACCGGGCTTGCTGGACAGCGTTTTTGGTGGTACGCCAGTCTCTTATCAGCTTTTGACAGTGGTGCACTGTGTTTCTGTTTGAAGCGGAATTTGTGAAGATTTGCATAGTTCGACAGTATTTTCTAATTCTGTCTGCTTAACAGCCCATCACGTCAAAGAAGACCAAGAGAATGCAGGAGGAAGCAAACATATTTTTCAATGAGGATTGAGAACTGTAATGTTATCTTGTTCCTGCTAAAGATAAGATGATTTGCTTGCTTCGTGATACTGCAGTATCAACATTAAAGAAATTCAATGCTCATCAGCATTATAACACTCATAAGGACCACAGATATTTTAAATTAGAGGGAGAGGCATGAAACATTGTATTGCAGAAATTAAAAGATGAAAAGCAGAAGCAAAGACTATTCATTCAAGGAGCAATAAGACCTGGAAATAATGCCACTGATGCAACTTATAAAGTATCTCATATACTGGGGGGGGGGGGGGAAGGGAAGCCATTCAGTGATGTAGAAATTGTGAAAGAGTTCAGTGTAGGAAGTTGTAGGACCTTAGACCCTGATAACATTTGGAAGTAAAAACAACTGCCTCTTTCAAGGAGAACCATAACTGACTGGCAGCATGAATTAGCCTTCAACTTAAGAGAACAACTTCATGCAATACTTCAAATAGAAAATACATATCATTCCATCGCTTTGGATGAACCAACTGACACTACGGACTCAGTGCTGACTTCATTCAGGTCATAACAGAAGATTTTCTTTGCTACAAAGGGTTACTTGCTTTGGCCACTCTTGGGGACAGAACATGGGGAATAGATATCTTCAGCAACTTGCAAGATAAATGCTGTGAAGTTGGACTGCATTTGGTAAATTTAGTGAGTGTAAGCGCAGATGGTGCACCTGCCATGCATGACAGGAAAACATGAAGGGTTTATTGCACAGACAAAAAAATAAGAGCCATGTCAGTGATTTCTTCATAAAATCATAGAGCTGAAGGATGCATTTAGAGGTCATCGAAGGTACCCAGTTGTCTTCAGGCATTAATGACATAAAATAGTACTGCAAATTAAATCTAAGAAAACTTTATTATAGTCTGTGAAAATGTGCTTCAAAATCTGCAGGCCCATTAGTAATTAGGATATTTTGGACAGAAAAGCTGCAAACCTGTTACTTCGTTATTACAGAGAAGTTGCAAACAATAATTATTAAACATTTAGTTTTCTAAGATCTGTATTTGTTAAGAACTATGAGGTTATTCAGTGGGAATAACAAGAGGGCTTAGTTTAACCCTACCGTGTTTCCTCCAAAATAAGACCTACCCATAAAATAAGCCCCAGCAGGATTTCTAAGCATTGGCCCAATAGAAGCCCTACCCCAAAAATAAGCCCTAGTGACGGGCGTGGCTGCGCAGCGCATCTGCACAACCCATGCGTGTCGTCGCGGAGCGGGAAAGAAGACGAGCAGCCCTTCCCATCTGCCCCGTGAGAGCTCTATGGCTCGACATAAGAGATCGGGGCCAGTGGTTCTAAAGGAAATAGAGTCGCAAGAAATTCAGGATGGAATTCGGGGTTTGGAGAGTGATGATGATGTTCCAGAAGAAGACGACTTAACTACGTTTGAATAAATGTAGATTGTTGTACTGTACTTAAAAAAAATAACACATCCCCTGAAAATAAGCCCTAGGGTGTCTTCTTGAGGAAAAATAAATATAAGACCCTGTCTTACTTTTGGGGAAACACGGTAGCTTTTACTTACTTTGTTAAATGGGTCCAATCACTTACTTTCTATAAGAACAATTGTATCTTTTGCAAATAGATAACAGGTAACTTGTTTTATAAGGTTTATAAGACTCAGGGACTACGGATACACGATTCCGAGCATTCGGTCCTTAATAAATGAAGTCGTTGTTCTTGCTGTGGGGAAAGGACTTTGCCCTTTAAAGGAAGCCTTCTCCCTGTTATCTGGAAACAAGCTACAGGTCTGATGCCACAAATGGAAAAGAAAAATATCTTTTTTTTTTTTTTTTTTTTTAAGCTCTGCCCAGTTCTGGAGCATCAAACCCCAGCTTTTCCCTCCTGCAAAGACCACGAATGCGCTGAGAAGCTGGAATCCCACTGAGCCACAGTGGGCGGGGGACAGGTCTACACTGTCTCAAGTAAAACCTGCGTCAGAGCGAACGTGATGGCCTCACGGCGCTGGGTGAGAGACCGTGGGACACACACGGCCAGGGAAATTTAAAAGAGAGTGAGATTAAAAAGAGAGACAGAGAGAGATCGATCCTTCTCAAATTTGGAAAATAACCAAAATGAAATCAACTGGTAATTGTTGAAAATCAAGATTTATGGGCCGGGCGCGGTGGCTCACGCCTGTAATCCTAGCTCTCTGGGAGGCCGAGGCAGGCTGATTGCTCGAGGTCAGGAGTTCGAAACCAGCCTAAGCAAGAGTGAGACCCCCGTCTCTACTATAAACAGAAAGAAATTTAATTGGCTAACTAATATATATATATAAAAAAAAATTAGCCGGGCATGGTGGTGCGTGCCTGTAGTCCCAGCTACTTGGGAGGCTGAGGCAGGAGGATATAAGATGTGCTATATCACCGTTGAAACTGGTATTTTTCTAATATAAGTTTTCAGTATCTAAAAACAATAAATATTTGCTTAAAATGTTTGCCTATATATAGCTACTTTGGTTACCAGCTCTGTGACTTAAAATGTATTGTCTGAATATCTAAATTATTTTAAAATAAAATTTATTATAATATAAATGATATTGCTTTATGTTTTTGTTAAAGTTATTTTTCCTACTTATAGAAAATGTAGAACCGATAGCAAGATTAAAGAAAACCATGGCAATCCTATGCAGTCCCAATGCCCAGTGATAATTGCTATCAAATTTCTAGGATATACCTAAAAGAGCTAAAAGTTGAACTATCATTTGATCCAGCAATCCCATTACTGGGCATCTACCCAAAGGGGAAAAAATAAAACATTCTATAAAACAGACATCTGCACTCAAATGTTTATAGCAGCCCAATTCACAATTGCAAAGATGTGGAAAAAACCCAAGTGTCCATCAATGCACGAGTAGATTAATAAAATGTACATGTATACCATGGAGTTCTACTCAGCCACGAAAAATACTGGTGAACTAGCACCTCTTGTATTTTCCTGGATAGAGCTGGAACTCATTCTACTAAGTGAAGTATCCCAAGAATGGAAAAACAATCACCACATGTACTCACCAGCAAATTGGAGTTAACTGATCAACCCTTATGTGCACATATAGGAATAACATTCATCGGGTATTGGGCAGATGGAGGGGGGTGGAGGGGATGGGTATATACACACATAACGGGTGTGATGTATATCATCTGGGGGATGGACACACTTGAAGCTCTGACTCGGGTGGGGCAAAGGCAATATATGTAACCTAAACGTTTGTATCCCCACAATATGCTGAAATAAAAAAAAAAAGTAAACTAAAACCAACAGTAAACCCATTAAAAATTTCTAGGATATTTTCCTCTAGAATTTTTCTTTTGCTGTCTATACATATTTTTTTTTACACCACAAATTGCATACTGTATTATTACATACAATTGGACACCCTAGTGTGGTTTTTTTCACTTCATTTTTGGGAGGGACAGAAATAAACTTGAGTAAGTGTTGACATTCTTTCCTCGTTACTTGCCCACTAGAACACATTTGCTTTGTTTGCTCATCTGCCCTGCACCTCCCCTAACCTATATAAAAATGTTGTCCTTGCCAGCTTTGTTCCGGGCTATTGTGATGCAGAATCAAGATAATTGGAAAGAAGGAAATGGAATTTGGGAATCTAGGACAGGAGACTTATATAAGAAAGAGTAAACATTCATTTCTAAGAGGGGGGAAAAGGGAGAATCTATAAGGACTTTGAGAGGATCTGTGGAGAGGCCAAGAGACTGGACTTCAGGAGGTGATGAGAGGTACTGAGAACATAAAAATGGAGAGCGCGTATTTTGCAAGCTTTCCTGTGCATTATATTCTGTGTTGTGTGTGTGTGTGTGTTTAAAGAGACCACAGGAAATATTTAAATTGCTTTGATTTACTTTCGATTACTGGCTTGTGTTTATTTCTTTGAATGTAACTCTAGATAATGGAACATACAGCTACCCAATTTCTGTCTCACACATTTTCTTTGTGCAAACGTGGTTGATAATATTAAGGTTACTTCTAATTTTTCACTACTATACATAATGTTATGGCTACCTTTACATGTTATTTTTTACCCTCATTTTCAACTATTTCTCCCCGGAGAGTGACTGGGCCAGTGGGCAAAAACATTCATATTCCAGCCTCTGATCCATAGGTTAAAATTATTTCATAGAACTTCTTTCTAGATTTTTTTGTGTGTGTGTTCCCTCACCCTATTCTAAGAAGTAATCCATAGGATGTTACTGAATTAGTGAGTAAGGACCCAACTCTTTATCTTCTGATTGGGTTTCTCCTTTGAACTTCAGAAGGGCACCTCCAACTGCCTGCTAGATAGCTTCACCTGAATGTCCCACTGATATTTCAAAATAAACAGGTTTACATTAAAGGACTCATTCGAGGCTGGGGCGCGGCGGCTCACGCCTGTAATCGTAGCACTCTGGGAGGCCGAGGTGAGCGGATTGCTCGAGGTCAGGAGTTCAAAACCAGCCTGAGCAAGAGCAAGATCCCCGTCTCTACTATAAAAAATAGAAAGAAATTAATTGGCCAACTAATATATATATATATATATATATATATATATATATATATATATATATATATAAAAAATTAGTCGGGCATGGTGGCGGCATGCCTGTAGTCCCAGCTACTCGGGAGGCTGAGGCGGGAGGATCGCTTGAGCCCAGGAGTTTGAGGTTGCTGTGAGCTAGGCTGACGCCACGGCACTCACTCTAGCCTGGGCAACAGAGTGAGACTCTGTCTCAAAAAATAATAAATAAATAAATAAAAATAAAAAATAAAGGACTCATTCGACATTCTTCCCTGCATTTACTATTTTGGATTACATCATACCGTTATTTAAGATGAGGAGCCTGGAAATAGTTCTTTACTATACTCCCTCTCCCTCACCATGTCCCATCAAACACTAATTTCCCCCCTAAATACTCCGAGCCCACTCCTGCTGCATCCTTACCGTGGCGGCACTGTCGACGCCAGTCTCTCCACCCACAGCCTTGCCCCTCCTGAATCCGTCCTCATGTGGCCAGGTCTGAGCATCTCCGGGTCCCTACCTCACGCCCTTCAGCGGCCTTCCGTCCTTCTCAGCGGCACTTACCAACCTGAGTGCGGAGGGTGGGTTAACAGGTGCCAGAGCTGCAGGGCCCACACCAGGCGGTCACCTCTGGTTGCCACCAGTCCTGGCTACAGGAACAGGTGTATGTGCATGCGTTATCCTCTCTCTATGGGGCGTGATGTGCAAACATTTGGAAAACTCTGACCATGAGATAACTCTAGTATAAGATACCTTACTAGAGCACTTAAAGCATTTTTTAATGTGGATGCTGCCCACACCCCTCATCTTATGTCACGTCCCACTATCCATTATGTTATGGACAGATCTCAAACGCACTACGCCCTTGGTCGCTTCTCACCTTTTTCTTACCCGTTGCTCCCCTCCTTTCCCCCTTCCTCCCCCGCATCAGTCTTCCCAACACTTTGAGAACCGATGATCCACCACCTCCCACTTTGCTAACCTGAGGATCAGCTTCTTTAAGTCTTGCCTGTCAATGACGTGCATGAGGATTACACGAGACTTGGTTTTTTAGAAACTGATCCCTGGGTCCCATCGAGGAATACTTAAATGACAACACCTGGAGTTGGAACCCGAGACCCATCACTTCAATGAATCCCCATCTGTTTGCTTTACCCATTCGATGTTGTAACCCATTGCTATAAACACAACCTCACTGATGTACTTCACAAAATAATGATTGCATATTAACATATTACATATGAGAAGCATATTGAGTTAAATAAGACATATTTAATTCTTCATAAATATGAACTCACTAGCTTTGAACGATGAACAATGAAATATCTTTCAGGAAAAGAACGTAATAAAAACTTCCCTTCACCTAAAAAATAAATTTATATTGGTGGCAGTGACAACAGCTGACCTTAAGAATTAATGAAATATATCTTTGTGACAATCTGTAATCTAAGACATTCCAGTGTGCATGACTACCTATTAGAGTAAAAAACTGCCTTAGAGAAATGTGCTTGCTAGCATACGTGTTTGGTATGATATCTGGATTTTTAAAAGCCAGTTCATACCCAACGCTCATGGGTCTCTGAAATTCTATCAGTCACACAACAAATTCCCTTTGAGGGTATACAGTGTGTTGATATTTGAAATCATACTTGTAGCACATGCAGCTGGTGATGAATACATGATAAATAATCTGTAATACTCTTATTTCTTATGGTTTGAGCAATAGATCATTATTCACAGGTGGAAAGTATTTACAAGCTTGATTGATGATCTATTCTCCGCATCTCTCGCCCTTGATTATGTTCTCTGATTTACAGTTGCCAATTATATTTACATTAATGTTTCCCTTCATAAAGCCAAAACTCGGGATGCAGAATTCTCATGCTGTATCTATCTAAAAGGCTATTTAATTCATGGTGACCAAAAGCCTTAAATTGTCCAATTTACCAAGGTTAGAAGGTCTTATGAATAATGAAATTGGTATTTCCAAATCCTGGCTGTGTGATATGGCTGTGTAAAAACTACTCTCATTAAAATTAAAAACTTTAGCTGTCTGAATCAAGTACTTAGTGGCTTTACTTGCACTCTAAGGCTTGGATTTCTCTGCAAAATTGAAATAATAGCATCTTCATCACAAGCTTTGAATTAGATGAGACAAACTGTGTAAAAACACTCAGCTTAATGTCTGACACAGAGAAAATGGATAATGAAGTTAGTTGTATCTGACAGGCAAGGAAAGCATGAAGCAGAGACTCCTCTAATTAAAAAAAAATGGAGATATATTGTCTCCCAAAACAAGGAATATGAGAATACAAAAGTAGGGGGTTGACTTTGAGTCCCTCAGGATGGACGCAGTTGCATCTCTTCTCACTCCTCCAAGCCTGGGGAAAAACTAAGTTTATGCAAGCTTAGCCTTAGCTCCACAGCTATTCTGAACCTAAGGCCATTTTTACAACTAGTCTGCTGAACAGAAAGAACTAAAAAGCACACACATTCCCTGTTTTAAGTGCTCCACAGAAGAATTGTAAAAACAAAGCCGGAAAACAAAAGAAATTAGATATAATGAGGTTACTGAAGAGGAGAAAATTTCTATCTATTTCCATAATTTTTAAGTTTATAAATAGAGAAATTAATTTTTCAATTATTTAATGATTACTAACTTTAGGAGAAAGTATAGAAATAGCACCAGTACTATAAAGGGCAGATTGAAGAGTCTTCTCTTGAGGATCTTAGTCCATAAAACAGCTCCTTGTAAATAGCGTGTTTAATGCAATTTTCAGGCATTGATACCTAAAATGTAAAACTTCACACTTAATTTCTCTTTTCTTTCCTGACCCAGCCTCTGATACAGGTAGTATATGATACACGAAATAAGAGTGGAGAGAAACAGGAATTTCTGATCTACAAACCGGATACACTATTTCCCAAATATAACCTCAAAGCATGACAAATATTATCAGGGCTAACGATTTCAAAGCAAGCTTGATCGTATGTCTTTTTGGAAAATATTTCTCCATATTGCCCGACTGGTTTGCTTTTTCAGAATAAAATTTCTACCTCCATCTGTGTTTGAAAAGAATACTCAGATCAATGCACAGACTTCCGACAATACTTTTAAAGTATGGTTATTCCCTTAGGAAACAATGTGCGAACAGCCTTTACACACGTGTCCACCTGACTAGCAAGTACATGCCTGGAGAACCGTGCTCTTTGCTCACATTAACCTCTTAATAAATAGTTGCTGAAGTAAAAATTGTCAATGTCTTAAATTTCTAATATTTACCTTTAATGGTTATTGAAATAAATTGCCCCCTGGAAGTTAGAAACAAGGGGAAAGATGGAGTATAGCACACTATTTTTCCTGATTATTTTCCGCCAATATATTTCCCTGGACCAATGACATCCGGCCTAGCCACGTGACCTGCTTTGGTCAATGAAATGTGACCCACGGTGACCCGGTCACAGCTGAGCTCAAGCTTTGAGAGCCATTGCCCAGTTCTCCATCACTCTTCTCCCAGCCACGAAAACAGCGTCCTTTAAAAAGGTATCATCCCTTCAGCCTTGTCCCAAAATGAATGTCTGAAAGTCTGTCTGGGTTGCCATGACAGACACCATGGACTGAGCGGCTTGTGAATAAGAGAGATTTATTTTTTACAGCTCTGGAGGCTGGAAAGTCCTAGATCAAAGTCCCAGAAGATCCGGTGTCTGACGAGGGCCACGTCCTGGTTGATAGACAGGTACCGTCCTCTCCCTGGGGCCTCACACGGATTTCTTGAAGGTCCCTTTTAGAAAGGCACCAACCCCACTTACGAGGGCAAAGCCCTTATGACCCCATCGCCCACCAAAGGCCCCACCTCCTGGCATCATCACACTGGGGATTGGGGTCCCAACACATGCATCGTTGCAGGGTGGCACAAACATCCATCGCTAGCAATGAAAAGGACAAATGAGATAGAGCCGTAGCCAACCGGCACTCAATCTACAGTGCGGGCAAGCTATAAGCCTTGCTGTTTTATCAATAACGCTACGATGCTGGGCTTGTTTGCAGTTGCAGTATGACCTGGTGAGAGCTGGCTTGGACCCAGTGAGGTCACTGAGAACACTCTTCGCTTATCAATGTCTATGATTGGATCGCTTAAGAATAATCGTGAAATCATAAAATGTAGACCCTGGTGGAAACTTGGTAATTTTTATATCATCTAACTTCTTTATTTCACAAGTGAGAAATTATAGACCTAGAGAGTTTCAATGATGCATTTATTGGACACACAAATAACTGTGGGCCAGACCTGGAATCTGGGTTTGCTGACCCTACTTATTTAAAAATTGATGCTGGATATAAATATTTATTCTTCGACTGTATTAAAAGAAAGGGTAATGGACAGCTAAAATTACAGATAGAAATTAAATTGTCATAACACATTACCCATTACCCGTGTGTAAAAAAGTTATTGCTGCAAACCCACAGCTGGCTTCTTCAATGGTGACACTGATGTGCTACGAGCTAATTTTCCGTTTTCTCTCCTCGTGTTTAAAACTACAAGTTTGAGACCATCCTACTAGACACGATTACGTGCAGCACAGAGCTGGTCTCTGTGCAAAGCAAACTGAATTGTGTTGAGGCCGAACCATAAACTCAGCCTCATTAGCACCCTGCTCGCACCAATTCTCCTACAATACACATGTCTCAAAGGTCCAGAGAATTTGGAATGGAGAGAAAAGAATCATCCATCTGGGAATTATTGGGACAGTTACGTGGAGAACCAACAAGACTACAGAACACGGTTTATCTAGGTTATGTATCAGCAATTTCTGCCTTGGCAGATTTTAGTCCTAAGAGTGGAATAAGATAAGAGTTGAAATTGTAAACATTTTGAATTTGGAGAAGTCTCAAAGGTGTCATAGATATGTGATTATCTAGGACTAACTTTGTTTCTAAAATCCCACCACTCTCAAACTCTAATTTATGGTGTTTGCCGAAATCTATGACTAGAATAGTCATACCCAACCCCCAGCAGCAGACCAGACACCCATCTGTGGCTCCTTAGGGACCCGGCAGCAGAGCTCCTACCCCCGTCTGGGGAAAAATCGTTTTCCATGAAACCTGTTCCTGGTGCCCAAAAGGTTGGGGACCGCCACACTACTGCATTGTCAGAGCCTGGAACAGCGTCAGACACGTAGACTTATGGCCCTCAATAAATACTGTGTTTCCCCAAAATAAGACCTACCCATAAAATAAGCCCTAGAAGGATTTCTAAGCATTTGCGCAATAGAAGCCCTACCCCGAAAATAAGACCTAGCGAGGGTGTGGCTGCGCAGCGCATCTGCACAACCCATGCGTGTCGTCGCGGAGCGGGAAAGAGACGAGCAGCCCTTCTCACCTGCCCGTGAGAGCTCTAGTGCTCGACAGGAGAGATTGGGGCCAGTGGTTCTAAAGAAAATAGAGTCACAAGACATTCAGGATGGAATTCGGGGTTTGGAGAGTTATGATGATGTTCCAGAAGAAGACGACTTAACTATATTTGAATAAATGTAGATTGCTGTACCATATTTTAAAAAAATAACACATCCCCTGAAAATAAGCCCGAGGGTGTCTTCTTGAGGATGAATAAATATAAGACCCTGTCTTATTTTCCAGGAAACACAGTATTTGTTGTATAAATGAGTAAATGAAGAAATGAGTGAATAAATGTTAAACTTTTAATATTTATTAATTATCCTATCTTGGACTGGGGATAACTAGCCTTACTCCATTTCCCTCTAAAACCAATAAACTTTCTGCTCCTTCCTCAAATTTTACTGTGTGGCAGAAACATAAAAGGAAAGTAAAGGATGGCATTATAGTAATAAACACAGCAATCAATACATGCACAACAAAGACACTTATAATCAGTGTTTTGGATCACTAATGAAAGACATCATAATCTTTTGGTAACCCAAGTAAATGAATGTAGTTTATGGGGAAAAAAAAAGTAGGTTAAAGAATTGGACATTCATATAAGAAAGAGAGCTATTTGTCCTAAGAAAATATGAAAACACATTTATTCCATTTCTACTGCCACCCTGTATATTAATCAGATTCTAAATTAATTTCATATGGCAAATTTAGGTAAAAAAAAATTTCTGAGCACTTAATTCGAATCGAGCATGTGGAGAGTGAGGACAGTGTAAAGAAGGGAGAAAAATAAGAGAAAAACATGGGCACATTGTTCAGTATAATCTTTCTTATGTCACATGTTAATGCATGGACACTCATAGCACATCTCGTGATGTGACTCATCTATTTGTTGAGCCCTGGCTATGCTTTTAAAAATACCATTATAATCCAATTTGCATACAAGGTTAATTTTGCCCAATAAAAGTGGTATTAAACAAGTAGTTTTAGTATACTTCTTATTTTTTTATTTTATTTTTTTTTTTTGAGACAGAGTCTCACTCTGTTGCCTGGGCTACAGTGCCGTGGCGTCAGCCTAGCTCACAGCAACCTCAAACACCTGGGCTCAAGTGAGTCTCCTGCCTCAGCCTCTTCCGGAGTAGCTGGGACTACAGGTACATGCCATCATGCCCGGCTAATTTTCTCTCCATATAATTTTTAGTTGGCCAATTAATTTCTTTCTACTTTTAGTAGAGACGGGGTCTCGCTCTTGCTCAGAGCTGGTTTTGAACTCCTGACCTTGAGCGATCTTCCGGCCGCTGCCTCCTAGAGTGCTAGGGTGACAGGCGTGATCCACCGCGCCCGGCCAAGTCATTTTAGTATATATCAGAGTTCTGTTCATAATAGATTTTACAGGTTGAATTGTACCCCGAAGATGTGTCAAAGTCCTAACGCTCAGTACTGGAGAACGGGACCTTATTTGCGAATAGGGTCTTTGCAGATGCGATCGAGTGAAGGTGAGGTCATTAGGGTGAACCCTGCTTCAATATCACGGATGTCCTTACCAGAAGAGTAGGTGAGAGACAGACAGATGAGTGAGAACACACGTGATGGCAGGGGCAGAGACTGGAGTGAGAGAGTGCAAGCCAAGGGACTGAAGGCCTCCACCAGAGGCTGGGAAAAGGCAAGGAAGGAGTCCAAGTAGAGTCTCAGAGACAACAAGGCCCTTTCACCTTTTGGTTTCAGACAACGGGCCTCCAGAACCATGAGAGAATAAACTTTGTTGTTTGAAGCCACCCAGTTTGTAGTACTGTGTTCTAGCAGCCCTAGGAGACTAATGTAATAACTCCAAAGTGGAGGCAGCCAAGAATGTGTCCTTCAACAGGTGAATGACACACACACTGTAGTACATCCATGCAATGGAATATTAGTCAGTGTCAAGAAAAAAAGAGCTGGGCCGGCCGAGGTGGCTCACGCCTGTCATCCTAGCAGTCTGGGAGGCAGAGGCAGGTGGATTGCTCGAGGTCAGGAGTTCAAAACCAGCCTGAGCAAGAGCGAGACCCTGTCTCTACTATAAATAGAAAGAAATTAATTGGCTAACTAATACATATAGAAAAAATTAGCCGGGCATGGTGGCGCATGCCTGTAGTTTTAAACAGAGAGCTTGTTACACTGTAAGTTCCTAAGATCCTCTCCAGATACACTAAATATCTGAGGCTAGACTTGAGAGGCTGCTGCTTAAACAAACATGCCAGCTCTCTGATGCAAATGAAGTTCGAGATATACCGGTATAGTGATGGTCTTGATTTCCTCTTTTGTAAAAGGTGGGTGATTATAATAGTATCTGTCTGATAGGATTATTGCAAGAATTAAATTGAATATAGCATATATCAAATGCTTAATACAACATTAGCCATTTTTACTATTAGATACTGTTTTATTCCTTTGGCTGGAACATAGGATTTATATCAAGAGTATTATGTGCTAAGAGTTGGAAATGAAGGCTGACGCAAGATTGCTGAGAGTTTTAAGATCAGGCAAAAAAAAAAAAGTCTAAACCGTGTGTTTTTACTAAAAAGACAATATTGTCACACCGTGCCAGCAAATACATTGACAGAGAAAAAATGTCTGTCTGCTTTAAAATTGAAGAAAATGAAGCTTCAAAGTTTCTTTTTTAAACTAATAAAAAATATTATGCTGGGGAAGAAATCAAACAATTACAAAGCACACGAATGCATAAATAAATATCAATAAATTGATAGACTGTATCAATAAAATCCCCCACTCAAAGATAGAGAACACAAATGATGTGTATATAATTACCAGTTCATAGTTGTTATATCCCTAACAAAAAGAGATGCATGCTTTAGAGGTTACATGTCCATTTCCTTTAAAGCAGCCTGCTGCAAACATGTTGCATCGAAATGACAAATCTTTGCTACAAAATGAACCATAAACTCACTTCCCTTTCCACTTTCTAGTCTTCCCTCTTTTCCCTTTCTTCTCCCCACATGCACATCTCAACACAGCACTTCTCTTCCCCTGCTTTCCATCGAGTGGGGCACACTTTAAGTTTCAAAGAGGGGGAATGACTGTTTCAATAAGGACTCTTTAACAAATATAGCACTCAAAAAATCATCTCTGTGTGTGTGTGCGCGCGCACACACATGAGTGTTGCAATCAGGTGTCTTACGATTCATTTGTTTAAAGTTCGACTTCTCTGTACTTGCGTTCAGCTACCTGGCCACAGCATCTACCTGCAGCTGCGCCCAATCTCCGAGACGTGCTCGGCTGTGAACTGCGCAGGTAACACGCTCGCTGGGGCAGCCACAGGTGACCCAGATCGCACCACGCTGCGCACTGACGCCAAGTGGTCTCGTGCAGCCGCGGCTGCTCTGTGCTCTGCCTTATTGATATTCAGATTCAACGGACGCAAATCACACACGGCCCCTTGGACAAGCACGCGCTCTCCCTGTCTTCGCTTCGAGCGTGTTCGGTGGCTGCCAGTCTCCATAAACACACAGCTGGGGCCACTTGGTCTCCTCTGATTTTCCACGCTGCCGCAGAACTGGCAAGATTGCCCCGGAAACACTGCCCTTGTTTCTATCTGGGGAAGTTTATGGAAAATAGGATCTTCATTTGTAAAACCGAAGCACACAGAATAGCCCATTTCTCTGGTGAAAGAAATACTTTGAACCATTCGTTATTCTTTGGAAAGCACTGTGACTACCCCCCTGATCATGAGAGCAAATGTTGCAATATGGTGCTCTTGAAAAGCGGAGGTAAGTATGTGGGAATAAAAGGCAACAGAACTTACAGATAAAGGATAGCAATTATAAAATTCCAGATCTATGTTGTAAAAGTGCAAACACAACAAGATATCTTCTTTTCTAGGCGACTATTTTGCTCTCCTGTTCCCCCACCACTTTGAAAGGTCAAGGAAAACAACATTTTCTGGACCTAAATACCTACTAGAAATCACAGAATCACAAAACCGACTGTTCCCATTGACTGGTATTGCTGATTTCTTCAACACAGGATGCTCGCTCACACCCAACACATAAATCAATAAATAAAAAAAACTTTTTTTTTCTTAGTATTTAGTGTTTTGGAGAGCGTGCCACAGTATGAACTATTTGCAAGAAATATAATAATATAATAAGCGAGAAATAAGCCAGGAAGAAGTCCCAAAAGCTCGATAAATGGGAAAGACTTACTTTTTATGGAGATGAGCACGGAGCAACTGAGGCAGGAGATGAGAAGGTAGTTGATTTTCCTAAGCGCCATGGTCTTACGTGGACAGCATCCGCTGGCGTGCCGCAGGTGGTCTGGTCCAGGCTGGCTCCGAGCCCCGAGTGTCTCAGGAAGGAGCCGGAGCCCCAGAACCCGCAGGTGCCATCTCTGCCCAGATCACACGGAAAACCCAGGCTTAGAGCTTCTCTCCGCATCTGACTCACACAGGAGGATGGGGTGAGTCTTCAAACCTGGGACAGAGTTTTTTCAGGCTGGACTGGATTCATCCCCCACCTCAAGCCTTTAGTTTTCTTCTGCTAATAACAGCGCCTCCCCAAAAGGGCTCCCAGTAGGTGGATGTCTCCAATTGCTGCTAACAGAGGAATTAATTTCTGACAACTGACCTGGCTCACAATTGTCACCATCTGGCAACCCTGAAGGGACGCCCTATACTCCTGTGTATCGACCTTCGTCTTAAGAGCACAGTTCACAGACAAGTAAATTTTTCTGTTCATAAACCCGACTCTTCCTTCACAGCTCATATGTCTGTGGTTGGTAAATGAAGCCAAGAGAGAAGAAAAATTAACCTGTCACATAAAATGGACAGAGTTCTGGAAATGATTTAGGGGTAGTTTTTTGTCCATAAACTCATAGCTCATTTTATACCCTGATCTTAATATTACATCTTCTATGATTTCTTGAAGTTTTGTTTTACCATAATTAATAAATACAAACATGCTTGCTTATTTTTACAATATATTTATTTTAAATACTACGATACAGTCCCTCCGATTAAACTGTTCAAGCTCTTAAAATTGTACTCTTCTTGAAAACATGTGTTAGTTAAAATCAGCATGCCTTATTCTCTGATAGGTGTTAGTACTAGTACACAGTCTTTTCCCACTGTTAAAACTGATCACTTAAAACACTTAAAATACTATATATATATAACTGGTTTTGCATAAAGCTCTGTCATATTTTTAACTCTGTATCACATATTTTGAAGTCTTTTTTCCTGCCCATATATCTGAATGGGGTCTTATACTTTGATACTTAGCTTAATATTTTTTACTAACGTTATTCTCTGACCTACTCGCAAGGGATTTTACTTGCTGAAGTGGAGTTTATCCATTTAAAATTAGTTATTTTTTACAGAATTCGTGATAATTATTACTTTTGAAGATTTGTTTCCCTATTATGCAAATAATTTAACTTGGGTGATTTAACAATTATAGTAAATAATTTCAGATTGCAGGAGCAAACTGTGGATGGCTAGGTCCAGTGTGAGGTATATTAATGGCTTTAGGCATTAACCTAGTTCAAGTTCTGGTAACTATAAAGATCTGGTAACTATAAAGATTTGATCTTATTGAAAAGTGGATGAAAAACTGAGAACAACGGTGGTAATCTATACCGCAAAAGAGACATGTTTATCCAGAGAGACAGGAGTGTAAGGTGCTTGTAGACATTGATCACAACCTGCTGTCTTAGCCACAAACATTCCCAGGATCACTCAGACTCAAAGTAGCCCATACACAGGGGAAGATCATACAACCTGTTCCCCAGCATTAAAATTCACCAGATACTTTTACTAATTCTACTCTTGATGAATTTTTGTCCGCTGTATATACTGTGAGAGTATTAGCTCGCTTCCCTCATCTGAGTTAATCTTCCAGAATTTAGGTCCTGATTTCCCACCTGTTCCTTACTACAATTTTTGTCTTCTCTGATCAAGCCATATTGCCAAATTATATCTCTCACACTACTAGTTTTATTCTAACTAGAAAAATCTTATAATGCTCTTTCTCAAATCTCCTAACCACTTCAGCATGCCAGCAGATAAGACCTCATTCTCAGACCATTCACCTTTCTTCAACACCGTATACACACCATTCAAAATGAATAGGCTTGGCCGGCGCGGTGGCTCATGCCTGTAATCCTAGCACTCTGGGAGGCTGAGGTGGGAGGATTGCGTGAGCTCAGGAGTTCGAGACCAGCCTGAGCAGGAGCGAGACTCTGTATCTACTATAAATAGAAATAAATTAGCCAAAACAACTAAAAATAGAAAAAATTGGCCCCGCATGGTGGTGCGTGCCTTGTAGTCCCAGCTACTCGGGAGGCTCAGGCAAGAGGCTCGCTTGAGCCCAGGAGTCTGAGGTTGCTGTGAGCTAGGCTGATGCCACGGCACTCTAGCCCGGGCAACAGAGTGAGACTCTGTCTCAAAGTAAATAAATAAACAAATAAAATGAATAGGCTTGTATCAACCTTTCTTAATTTGAAAATTCCATGTTCCATGTAGAAGATTATTCATGATTTTATTGTAGTTATAAATGTTTAGAAAACCTCATATGTTCATCAAAAGGGGGCTGGTTAAAATGCAGTCTGAATATTTAATAGTATACTAAGCAGCTTTTAAGCAAAAAAAAAAAAAAAAGATAAAAAGTTCTTTAGGTATTTGCCCATAAAATCTCCAAAGAATATTGTGAAAAGATGGTATGAAAGTTATATATATATATAGTATGTGTGCAATATTTATGTTACAAAAAGAAGGGATTATAATTAAATATGTCCAAATTAAATATATCCATTTACATATGCATAAACTATCATTATAAGAAATTTTTTAAAAATCCAATATCTTTATTTCCCTGTGGCAAGAACACTGGGAGAGAGGGATGAGTTAGATATTTTTTATAATACGCATTTTTATACTTACTTTTTTAATTTTGAAATTTATAACTATAGTATTTATTTAAAAATTAAATGCAGGTAAAGTTTCATGATCTAGTTTGAAAAGTGTTTATTCTGCATCCTTTAATCACATTTTGTTTTAAAAACCTTTTTGTTTTAATTGTGTATCAGAGTGTAATCGTTGTGAAGATGTTTTAATCAATAGTGAGGATGCAAATTCAGGTTAGAGTTCGCCTGCTTGGAGGGGGTCTAAAAAGTTGGCAGTTACATAGACAATGCTAACTGCATCGTAATTTAATCATTATCTGATTTATTGCCCATTTATTCTAACATCAATTTCAGAAACATTAAAATGTGAAATAATAAATTTTATTATTATAATAAACAGAGTTTTTAAGGCCAAGCCCAAGTCTCAGCTCCAGTAGACTTTCCCCGTCTCAGAGAGCTTCCCTGTAGGTGTTTTTCTGTATAATATTTGAAGAATTTACTACACAATTTGGAGTTTGGTTACAATAATCATTTACCTACGACTTGTCCCAACCCTGTGTGTGTGGTAGGCAGTATCTTCCTGTTTTACAGATGAGTAACTGAGGCCTCGTACCTAGTTCCGCAATCACAAGGACTCAAAATCCCCAGGTTTGTCTGACTGCAGAGGCGAGCGCTTCCACTCAGTTGTGTTTTGTTTTGTACAATTTCTAATTATTTAGTTTGCTAATGTAACAACAAATTAGCAGTCAGTCCTTCGCACATGGAAACGCTGTGTTTAGTTTCGGCCATCACAGCACCAAGCCCAATGCTTGGAACTTTATAAAATTCTTTCAGATGATGAGGGTGTATTCTGTTGAAAATTGTGACATTTGGGAAAAGAGCCATTAAATATATGTTTATAACTGAAATGTGAAAATGCCCTTCCAGAGATGAAAGACGCAATTTTGATTGATATTAATACAGTGATATTTTCGGTGTCACAATATTTAGAAGTGGAAGTATTTACAAGAGTTGACAACATTTATAATTCCTAAATTGTCAATATGAGCGTCTGCTCCTCTGCTTGTAGATTGGATATTGACAAGGGCACTTATTCATGATCAATTAGATCATGCAAGGTGCAGATTCGTGAGGTTGGGTGTTGTTCCAAGATTCCAAAGTTTAAACTTTCTTTAACATGCAAAATTCCCCTGAGCATTTTTCATTTTACAGACCAAACAAACTGGCTCAGATAAGATGCTAGCTGTTCTCTGGGGAGCTCCGGAAAGCAATGGCGTGTGATACAGCTCTGCTCATTTTTGATGAATTCCTCCATGAAGAACATGTTTTCTCCGCCTGGCCCGTGGCTGGTACCACCAGGGAGCAATTCCACTGTCACTGATGAATGCTAGCTGGGTCAGCCCTTGTCAGTGCAGATGAAAGTCTTGTGATTAGTATTCTGTACCTTCTTACTAATGAACCTTCTAATCATGAAATCTGTCTGTACTTATAATCTTCTTCTAACTGCTAAGTGCCCTTGAAAAGTTAAATAAGTGGGAAATAGAACCATTGGTTGGGCTTTTTTTTTTTTTTCTTGCTTCATGCTTTCAAACTTAGTGTTGCACTTGCTGTTTATGACTCTCAGGATTCGAGTTGGTCGATATTATGACAATAATGACTTTGGTTATACAGTTCCAACATGCAAAAGAAGTTACAAACACATGAGAACATTGATAAGCATAATAAGAAATATTTTTTGGAAACATTCAGGTTTCTTGGAGAACATTTTGACAGTAGAAAAAATATGTAAGGATATTTGTAGCCGACCTTGCTGAAAAATATTAATTGAAAAAAATATAAATAAAAAAATTTGCACTAAATGACAATTTAAAAGGCGTGATTTGGAGGTCAATGTCTAAGGAAAAGTTATTCAATATAATCGGATGAGGTTTTGGCTTAAACTGAAAACTATATATATATTTTTTCTTTTTAACTGTACAAGGATTCATTTATGATCATTCCCAAATTTAGCAGAAAACATAAAACTACGAATTCAAGAAGCTGAACAAATCCTAAACAGAATATATTCAAATAAATATACCAAGATAATCATTATCAAAATTTTGAAAAATAGAGGCAAAGAAAAAATCTTGAGAGCAATGAGAGAGAAATTACACCCTCCTTATAGGTGAAAATAATCTATTTTTACAACAGAGGCTTTCTCATCAGAAACCAGAGAGGTCAAAAGCAAATATGCTGAAATAACAACAACAACAAAAAAAGCAAATAAGAAAGTATTTTTCAAGTTCAAAAAGAAAAGAACTCTTTACTCCAAGTCCTATATTCAGCAAAAATGTCCTTCAAGAATAAAACAGAAATCAAGAGATTTTCAGATGATCAAAAACTAAAAGAATTTGTTGCCAGTAGACCTACCTGAAAAGAATGGACAAAAGAAGTTAAAGGAAAGTATAAAGGAAGCACCATTGAAATATCAGAATGGAAAACAGAATACAGTAGGAAAAAACTACCGATGAAGACAGATTTTCCTTCTCCTTTTGAGTTTTCTAAGTTGTGTTTGATGGTTGAAGCAAAAATTATAACACTATCTGATGTAGTTCTACCTATATATGGAGGAAATATTTAAGATAATTATATTATAAATGGGAGAGGGTAAAGGGATGTTAAAAAAAGAGGTAAGGTTTATACACTTTATTCCAGTTGTTAAAATAATAACAGGCATCAATAGACTGTAATAGTTATATGTATATAGTAATCTGCATCAACTATCAAAAAATTATACAAAGAGATAATTCAAAAATACTATAGATACATCAAAGTGAGATCATGAAAAATGTTCAAGTGACCCACAGGAAATTAGAAAAAAGAAAATAGGGAAATAAAAAAATAGAGAAAACCAACAGAAAAAAATCTCAGAATTAAGCCCTAACATATAAGTAATTATATTAAAGGTAAATGGGCAAAAATAGACCAAGTACAAGACAGAGATTTGCAAAGTAGATTTTAAAACATGACCTAACTGTATGCTATCTATAACAAACTCACATGGACTATGACAATATAGGCAGGTTGAAAATAAAAGGGTGTAAAGTGATATATCATATAAATACAAATTAACATTAATATATAAGATATAGTCAACTTCTCAAAAAAGAAAATTACCAGAGAAGAACATTAGACATTGCTAGAATACATTGTATTCTTAAATATGTATGCGACCAAAATCAGAACAGCAAAATATGTGAAGCAAAAAATGATAAAATTTAAAAGACAAATAGATACTTCTATAATTATAGTTGGGAACTTTAATACCCATATCAAAAACTGATACAAATATTAGAGAAATCAGGAAGGATATAGAAGAAACTCAACAACATGATAAACCAATATGATCTAGTTGATGTTTATAGAACACTCCACCCAACAACAGCAGAATACACATTCTTCTCATGCCCACACGGAATATATCCCCAGACAAGCCCTGACCTGAGCCACAAAACAAACTCAACAATTTTAAAAGAATTAAAATCATACAGTTTTTTCCTCTAACAATAAAATCAAACTATAAATTAATGAAAGAAGAATAACAGGAAAATGGCCAAACATTTGAACACTAAAAACCATACTTCTAAATAATCCATGGATCAAACAGGAATCTTCAAGGGCAATAAAAAAAGGTACATTGAACTGAATGAAAATGGAAATATTAACACAACATATCAAAATCTGTGGGACACAGGTAAAATAGTGCTGAGGGGGAAATTAATAACACTAATTGCATACATTGGAAAAGATAAAATCTCAAGTCAATAATCGAAGGTACTACCTCAAGAACCTAAAAAACAAGACCGAAGTCCAAAGCAAGCAGAAAGAAGAAAACATTAAAGAGCAGAAATCAATAAAACTGTAAACAGAATAGAGAAAAATCAGTGAACTAGAGCAAATTCTTTCAAGCAATCAGTTGATAAACCTCTACCAAGATGACATGTATAAAAAAAAGAGAAGACACAGTAACACTATCAGAAATGAAAAGTGACTCATCGCTACTGATTCCATACACAATAAAGAGGAATACTATGAATAACTCCATGCCCACACATTTGATGACTTCCATGAAATGGACCAATTCCTTTAGAGAGACAAACTACAAAACTTACACAAGAAATAATAAATAATTGGAACAGGTCTCTGGTCTAAATGTTGGTGTCCCCTCTACAGTTCATATGTTGAAACCCAATCCCCAATGTGCTAATATTAAGAGCCGGGCCTTTGGGGAAGTGCCAAAGTCCTGAGTCCTCATGAGTCTTCCCTCATGAATGGGATTATTGTCCTCATAAGAGAGGTTAAAGGGAGCTGCCTTTCCCCTTCCACCATGTGAGGATGCAGCAAAAAGTTTCCATCTATGAGAAATAGGTCCTCACCAGATGCCAAATCTGCTGGTGTCTTCATCTTGGACTTTTCAGCCTCCAGAACTGTAAGAAATAATTTTCTGTTGTTTATGGATTACCCAGGTATTTTATGGCAGCCTGAATGGACTAAGACAGGCCTATATCTAATTATGAAATTGAATCGATAATTAATAATCTTCCAAGAATTAAAAGCACCATGCCCTGTTGATTTTACTCATAATTTTTACCAAACATTTGAGTAAGAAATGATACTGACTCTCTAGAGTCTATGCTAGAAAATAGAAGCAGAGAGAATATTTCCTAACTCATTCTCTGTGGTCAGTATCACCCTACTGCCTAAAATAGGTAAAGATATCCTAAAAAATAAAAATTACAGACCAATATCTCTCATGAACACACATGTGAAAAACCTCAATGAAATACTAGTAAATTGGATTTTTTAAAGTATTTGAAGAGAATTACATACCACAACCAAATGGGATTTATACCTTGAATGCTAGGCCGGTTCAACGTTTGAAAACCAATGTAACCCACCACATCAACAGGCTTATAGAACAAAATCATATTGTTAGATGCAGGAAAAAGGCTTTGACAAAATTTAACTCCCATCTGTGATAGAATCTCTTAGAAAGATAGGAATAGAGGGGAACTTCTTTAACTTAATAAAGGGTATTATAGAAAACCCCACAGCGAGCTTTTCCTTAGTAGTGAAAGATAGAATGTTTTCATCCTAAAATTAGGGACATGTCAAGAATGTCCACCCAGACTCCTCTTATTCAACATGACACTGAATGTTCTAGCCAGTGCGAGAAGGCAATAAAAGAAAATAAAAACCATACAGATCATAACTACGTGATGGGTACAGGGCTACTTGTCAAGTTCGTCCCACAATACATATGGTTATAATAACACAGTCTTACTTCTGTCCAAAATGTGTGTGTGCCGGAGCTCATAAGAACACAACCATGTGCTAAGATTAAGATTCTCAAGCTGATTTCAAAGTAGAACCAGGCGAAAGATAACATGAAGCAGGCTTCTGGGACATGACTTCAGGTTAAGCCTCACATAAAACAGAGACCCACAGGAGTCACCTGTAGTTTCAATCAAGTCACCAGGATAGTATCGTGGTAAACGATAAAAGGATTTGATTCAGAAGCACTTAGAAATAATAAAGAATGTCCATTTTCTTAAAATTATCCTTGAGTCATATAGCTTTTGAGAAAAATAGCCACAGTATTCTGGCTTCTAAAGCCCTTCTCTTGACAAGTTAGTTCTCATGTCAGCTCCCTCTCAGCTCACTCCGTCACAAACCGCTGTAAACCTGAGGAACTGCCTTTGCAAGATGGCGGACCGCAGACCCCACCAGCCAGAGTGTCCCAGCAAGGAGGAGAAGTTTTAGATGAAAGAGAAAAAAATGCACAAGCGGACAAACGTAGACCATTCTTCTAAGTGAAGCATCACATGGCTGGAAAAACAAACACTACACGTACTCACTAGGAAACTGGAACTAATTGATCAACACTTTTATGCACATGTGGAAGTAAAACGCAACGAAAATCAGGCAGGTGGGAGGCGGGAGGAGAGGTTGGGAAATTTGCACCTAACAGTTCAATGCACACTATCTGGGTGATGGACACACAAAAGCAGTATGTGTAAGCAAAATGTCTGTGCCCATGCAATATTCTGAAAAAAAAAAAATGAAGCAACAATAAAGTTATCCCAGAAAAAAAAAAAAACAAAAACGGAGGTACTTAAAACATTTGTTTAACTCATGATTCTGTTGTCCAGACCCCCTCAGCTGCTCTCTGCTTGGCTTGCTCATGTGGCCGCTGTACCCAGAGGGGGGTTTGGCTGGTGGCTGGATAACCTGAGAGTCGTACTCATATGACTGGTATTGGCAGCCTGTCCACTGAGGCACATGGACAACAAGCCAGGTCAGCACAGGCTTTATTTATCACATGGTGATCACAGAATTCCCAAAGCAGCAAGTGAGCGAGCCACAGGGCACTAGCATATCTCAATCTTCTGCAGTCCTATCTTTGCTTAATAATTTGGTCTGATCACATAGTTCAGGATGTTGACTTTGCTCCCTGCCTGCTTGTCCCTTAGATAAGCATCCCAGTCCTTAACATGTTTGGGTGTTTACCTTTCCCCAGAATATGGTTACCCAAACAAATGGCCACAGTCCTACTGTAGTAGTGTTAGGTAAATTGCTGTCACATACTCATTTTCCGGGAGTCCTTCTTGTTGGACCTGGCCTCTCCTTCAGTCAATGAATTTGGGATTTGAAAAGTGGCTCAGATCCAAAACTTAGATCAGGAATTTTAACTTTTTATTGAAGTGACTAACCTCAGCCTTCCGATCATCTATCCTTGATTTCTTTTCATTGTCCAGATTGAGTAGCATCCTTGTGGGCTGCCCATATTCCTGCCCCTGAGGACACCGTGTTCTAGTAGCCATCCCTGTGACACTCTGTGGTCACGTCTTCCGGCCACAACCCAACCTCACTCTTCTTTACCATCATTACGCCCACCTGACTCCTTACTGTTAAGCATTGTCATTCTGTCCCCATTGTCCTAGGGTGTCAGTTCCATCAGTTAGCCCCAACTGTATTGGTTTTCTATTGTTGTTGTAACAAGTTACCACAAACAGCAGCTTAAAACAACACAAAATCTATTCTCTTGCAGATCTGGAAGTCAAAATCCAAAGTGTATCTCACGAGGCTAAAATCGATGTGTTGGCTACACTGCATTTCCTCTGGAGGCTCCTGGGAATAACCCACTTACTTGTATTTTCCAGTTTCGGGCATCCCCTAGTTCACAGGCTCATCCTTCCAACCTCTGCTTCCATCCTCACATCTTCTCTAACTAACTCCACCCTCCTGCCTCTTCTTTACAACGACTGCTGTAATTACACTGGGCCCACCCAGAAAATCCAGGGTAATATCCTCATCTCAAAATCCTTAATTAAATTGTCACCATGAAGTTTACACATTCACAAGTTCCAAGAACTAGGACATGGACATCTTTGGAGGGGGTGGGAGAGGGCATCACTCAGCATCCCAAGAATAGAATCTCCCACCACCAGCCCACCACAACTAGCATCTCCCACCACCAGCCCACCACAACTAGCATCTCCCACCACCAGCCCACCACAACTAGCATCTCCCACCACCAGCCCACCACAACTAGCATCTCCCACCACCAGCCCACCACAGCTAGCATCTCCCACCACCAGCCCACCACAGCTAGCATCTCCCACCACCAGCCCACCACAGCTAGCATCTCCCACCACCAGCCCACCACAGCTAGCATCTCCCACCACCAGCCCACCACAGCTAGCATCTCCCACCACCAGCCCACCACAGCTAGCATCTCCTACCACCAGCCCTGGCCCATAGGACACAGCTGCTGCCACTGAGGCTCTCTCTGCTGTTGGTGCTCTTGTTATCAGCATATCTCTGATCATACACAGAGAACCTTCCAGGCCCTCTGTGGAACCCAGCATCTGGTGGGCCTTCTCGTCTCACGTGGTATGTCCACTCTAGCACGTCCACTTCACCTAGTCCTTTAATCCCTTCCACCATTTGGGATGTCAGTTCTGGCATTTTCTACCTTGCCTACTGTGATTCATCACTTTCTTCACACTACTTGCTTGCCCTGTTGCCCAGGGTCCCGGGGTCCTTGCCAGGGGTTAGATCCTGTATCCTGGGAGAGTGATTCCACATTGCACTTTGTCCAACTTTTGCATGCACCCTCCTCTGATTCCAGTAACCCCAGAACCCAATCCCCTGCCTACTGCCCTGCCCTTTCATGACGAGAGGAGTCTGACAGCAGGCAAATGTCAGACATTATTTTTAAATTTTAAATGTGATTTATGAAAAGTACCAGAAATAAGATGAGGAAGGGTTAGTCCTGTTCTACGTGCATTGGGGAGCCCTAAAACTAGTTTTCTGGCATTGTAATGTATGGTTTAAAAGTGAAGCAGGAGTTATAATCTGTGTATTAATAGTATTTGAGATAAAATCTGAAACTTTTTACAAAACATGTTGAAAGAAGCTGTAATATCTCCTGCTATTGTTTTGGTACATGAAACAATTATAAATTGTTAATGATGTATATGTTTTATAGTATTTCCTCTCTGTATTAGGAAGCAAAATCTGTCAATAACAGTTAGCATTTATATAATACTTAATAGTTTGCAAAACACTGCCCCTTATATTTTATCACTTGATCCTCATGACAATTTTATGGGAGATATTATAATCAGCTAACTTTAAAATTAAAGTTAAAAACTTGACTCTCCAAGAGGCTAAGTAACATGTCCAAAGTTTTTTGATTAATCAATTGCAAAACCGAGATTTGACCTAGATCTCCTGACACTAAAATAAACGCCCTTTATATTTATCTCTAGCCTTTAATTGGGTAAATTGTCTCAGTCAGGTTATTTGATCAATCTGGCCATTATTTTTCTCCGTAAAATACAAGGAGTATTTCCTTGTTTTTGAAGGATCTTTCTAGCCTGACATATCATTTTGTTTTGTATGCTCTTTGTAGACAGCGAGGTGGATAATTTTATTTACCTGCAGGACCAACCATAAATGAAGAGAATTAGACATAATCAACACCTCATCAGATAGTTACTTTGCCACATGGTTTTTCTTTCCCAAGACTGAACCTAAACCTGAGTTGCAATATCTATCCTAATACCTATATACAATGAAATCACATAAAAATAGAAAACATGAAGGATTTGAATAATTACTATGAATGTTTCTTTATAAATCACTTGATCCTAATTAAATCATAAGCATATTGTGCAATAAAGCCCAGATTCCTACTGGTTAAATTTCATTTATTTAAAGTTTCTTAAAATCTGTTCGGCATCCTATGTTAGTATCTTGGAAACAATCAGCTCTCTGACATTATTTATAAAGTATACTCATTTAAGGAAATCTCAATACACTGACAAATTGCACCCTCCAGTGGAAAAAATGTATATTCATATTAAAAAAATCTAATGTGTTTCTGTGTTGCAGCTTTGATATATTCAAAGGTGCTTCTGCCTAAAATTTTTAAAAATGTAATTATGTTTTGGGACCTTATCTAATATATATTTCACCCTACTAAAGATATATTATACTTTCTGGGTCCCCGGGAAATTGCTCTGAGTTTCAGAGTTCATTATGTAAACAGGACATCAAATGTCAGAAAAGTAAGAGAGCTTTAAAGGAAAATTTTAAAGAGAAAAGTAAAAGGTGTCATTGGACCTTATATACAGGCATATGTGAATAATTTCTGAAAGAATATCCTCCACTATTTATTTCATACAGAAATATTTTGCATATATCAGACCTCTTTGTGTTAAAGATGTTTAGTGACTATATTAGCAACTTTTATCTATTTTCTTATGAGCAAAGTCTTTAGTTGGGAAGATCTGTAGTTGCTCAATACTGGAAGAAGAATTTTTAAAAATGGTTAAATAAAGGCTGAAACATCATCTATTCCTGGCATAAACTGAAGGGGGACAGATAGGGAAAGGAAAACAATACTTCTGAGAATAGACCACACGTTGAGATCAGTGCTAGGTGCTGGACTCAGTACCCCCACTGCACAGCCTCAATTTCATAGTGATTAAAAACAGACTCATACAGGCTGTTATTACATTTTTATTTATTAAAGTTCTCCTAATGACAAAGAAAATTGATATTCATTGCAAGAAACATGAAAGCATAGCCCACAGCAACTGCCTATAAGCAAGAAATGTCTTTATTTTTAACACACTGACGGCCATGCTAGAAAAAAAATTTCCCAGGGCCACAGTGTTTTATGAAAACAAAATGATCCTTTTTAATTTGTCATTTTTTACTCTTTTCTATGAGTTACATGCAACACAATCCACATTTTCAGAATTAAATTATAACAATAAGAACATCAACAAGTAAGATTTTCATGAACCAACTACAGGGTTTTACTTCACAAGACCCCAGGCTCAAAACTAGCCTGAGTTAAATACAACTCATATGGCAGTCACTGTGTTAAAAAAAATCATCAGGCAAATGTTTAATTCCACTTGAATTACATGTGATTTTTTTTTCAGTGTAAAAATGTTAATTACTGCTAGTAAAATTATTATTTTTCATAAAGAACTGAAACACTGAGCATATCTCTATGTTTTTCACTCGAGTCTGAGAAGCAAAATTGCTGACACCAACAAACAGAACGTGCTGAAGTATGTTTTGAACACAGATGGGCTCTACTCCAAAGCCAAACTCATCCCACGATATTCTATGCTAATTTTATGGTTATCGACCTCTTCTTGTTCTGTCTTCTGTCTCTTATGAACCGATGTCACACTATCGAACTCAGGCATGGTTATCACCGAAAAATGAGATCCTCTTCTCATCTGTCATCTCTGCTAGAAATCAGCTTTCCTACGGCCGGCCTGGCTTTCCTCTCTCCACCACAACATGGCCAGTAAAAACCTCTTCTGTTTTCCTGAGCAAATTCAACTCTGTCCCTTCGCTTTGCACCCCTCACACACCCCAGGCAAACTGAAAGTCTGAAGTCCAACTGTGGCTACCTGTTATGTTCAGCAGGCTCTTGAGAGTCTCTTTCTTACAGGGAATTATGCTAATAAGTGAATTTTTCTCCCTATGTTACCACTTTGCCAAACATGTGCTGTTCTTGACAAATGGACCTAAATCTTCTCAAAAGACAGCAAACACAGTATTTTTCTTTGTTCCCTAAAGCCCCTGCAGCCCACTGCCTAATTCTGACACTTTCCCTGCTCCCCTCTTCTCCTTTGATCTCGTCTCATCCCAGAAGCCCAGAAGGAGCCTCAGCGGCCAGCAGTCAGGGAAGGTGGGTTCTGGCCCCTGTCGAATGCCTTCCTCACCCTAATCCAGTGTTTTCACCTGGCTGGCCCATGTATTATTTCTACTGCTTCTAAATGCTTTATTTACCTTACTCATTTATAAATCTTTTTACTTTATTTTACTTAGTTCTTACTTTTTGTTCATCTCTGTTAAAAACATAACCCTCACTTCCTAAACTTTTATTGGTTTTATTCTTTAACCCATTACTATGTTCTTTTTATTCCCTGTCTTTACCCATCTTAAGTGCACTTTTTTTCTTTTTCTTTCTTTTCTTTTTCTTTCACTCTTTCCATACTAGATAGTAGGTTAAGACCACAATGGAGAGCAAAGAAAGAAGAGTGTCGTGTGTCTAGTGGGGGAAACATATTAATTGGAAAACACACAAATAAATGTAAAACTATAGCTACAGCATGTGCTACAGAGAAGAGGTGTAGGGTTTTATGAGAGCATGTGACTGGGTTATTAGCCTCTTCAGAGCAATTAGCAGAAGATTCTCTAAAGAAGAGGTCTCATAAGAGGATGAAAATATGTCAGAGAGTGAATGCCACCCCCATAGGGACAGCAGGACAAAACCCTTGTGGGAAGAGATAGCAAGGAAGCTGATCTGCATGAAGCAGAAGGCCATTGTACCTGGAGCGCACAGAGATGGAAGCAGGAGACGAGATTTAGCGGCGAGTGGAGTTTGGATCACACGAGTTTTGTTGAAGATTTTCGTGTGTATCTTAAAACCAGGCAAGCCATTCAAATGATTTAGCAGAGGTGAGAGGAGTGATGTGAGATTTGCATTTGAAATCTTACTCTTCTACATATTAGTCATGTGTGTGACGTGACTTTAGGCAAATTTCTCAACCTCTCCTAGCTTCATCTGTGAAATGGCAATAGTAATAATAGCTGCGACAGTGGCCACAGTGTAAGAAGTCGTAATGACAATGACAGGTCAGCTCTGTGGACCACAGGCCTGCACTGGACACTGTTAGTGTGTCTTGTACCAGCTCTTTTAACCCTCTAAGAGGCCGGTACTATTATTAATTCTGGCATCCCTACTTTTCAGATAAGGAAAATGAGGTTTAAACCTCAAGTGAAACAAACAAAACAGCCAGTGGTCCTACTTCATAGAATTTTGTGAAGATTAAAATAGTTGATAGACTTACAGAATTCAGAGCATAGTAAGGATCTGGTAAGTATTGGTCATTGTGTTAGTTGTAATAGCTCTTTGTATATCCTGGATACCAGGGTCCTTACCAGATTCATGATTTGCAAACATTTTCTCCAATTCTGCGGGTTGTCTTTTCATTTTCTTGAAAATGTCCTCTCTCTATGGTACTTTTATGAGGTGAAGATGTCCCTTTATAACCATGCTTTCCTTACTTAGTCTGTCGTCAAGATCACAGAGTAAATTTCTTTCTCACAAATCACTAGGAACTGTCCTCATTCCTCACCTGCAGCAGCTAGCACTCATACAGGTCTGTCAAAGGAGCTTGTAGGCTCTCTATGGTTCTGGTCTCTTTATAGATCACTGTTGTTCTCTTAACTGCTGTGATATTTGAGTTCCAGTTTTATAAAACTGCCATTGTCCTACTTTAAATAAACAATCCAGTTCTACATCTTTTTGAATTATAATTAGTCTTTAGGCAAAGTAACTATCACACCAGGATTTATAATAATTTTGGATCCCTCCAGTGAAAAACCTGTATCTTCACACTAGCTTAAGGGGAAAAGAGGAGCACAATGTCAGCAAGAAACAGTGTTGTAGAAAAGTTCTGGCTTCTTGCTAATGATGCATAATTGACAACCTCAACGAGTTTATTTATTCAGAAGTATTTATTGACTTGTTATCAGAATCTAATCATTTTACTAGCTATTAAGACTATAGCAGTAAATTGAATTATATGGCTTCTGTCCTCAAAGATATTTTAGTCCTTTAGGTGAGATAGGCAAGAAACCATGTAATATATGAACTATCGAGTTTTGAGAGCAAATAAAGGAAGGATACTAATCGGTACTTGAGAAGATTGCAGATTTTTTCCAGGAAAAAATGCCTAATCTGAAACTATCTGAATCATAAAGATTAATGAGATTATACCAAATTGGGGGTAAGTAACATATTGGAGGAAGAATATTCTAAGGAAAAAATCTGTTCATTCAGAAGGGCAGAGGGGGAACCAAGTGCATGCTTTTAAGAAAGTTAAACGTGTTCTAAATCTTGATTTATATAATTAAGCCAAAACTAACAAGTAATTTAAGGATATGTAAATCAAAATAAACATTATCACTACAAAGAGAAAAAGCAGATATATGTTCTAGTAGGTAAAACTGAGACCCAGTTGTATTCTTTACTGACATATATTATTACTAGAAACAAGATATGACTGGATGAATGGAAAAGTTCCTAGTCATCAACTCTGGTGTCCTTTCAGCTTTTACACATTGACAATCACTTTGTCTCTCATAGATACATAACTAGCTCTTATTTTTCTATGCAACTGCATATTTTCAATACCAGTTACTTAGCAAAGGCAGTTGGTCCAGAACACAGTAACTTTGGCTGGATTTTCATTTATCTCTTTGCTCTTATAAATACCTCGAGGAGCATTGTGAAGGAGCTCAGGAAATTTCACCCCAAAGTATGACTCCTTGGTATAAAGAGTACTTTGAATTAAAAGCCCTTAGAGATCAACAGGCCCTTGGAAGGGGCTTTCTCTCTATCTGCATAACCAGACAGGACACATCAAAATATAATTGAATTCCCTTCCCTTCTCTGTTATTTCACTATACTGCAGAAAAGAAAATCAAGAATGCAACCAGACCTGGCCCAAATAATTTTAAATACAATACCTGTCTGTCAAGGTTAACTTAATTTGCAAAGAAAATCATTTATGGTGTTCCTTTCAGGGCTGTTAATTCAATAGGCCAAACTGTTTCAAAACTTTTCTTGAAAGTCAGAATTAAAGACCTTTTCCATAACTGTGTTTGAAATAAAAAATAAAATCACCAACACATTCAATCGAAAAAAAAAAAATCATTTACAAGTTTGTTTTCCCCATCCATTCATCCTCCCTAGCAACCATTTATTGTCCCTAATTGAAATTACCTACACTCCTTATCTCCCCCTGCCCTCTAAAAGGCAGGTATAAAAATATCTGGATTCCACTGGGGTAGTGGGTAATCACTCTGTGATTCTCTCTGCATGCATGGTAAATATATTTCTTTTTTTTTTTTTATTAATCTGCCTTAATTGTGAGTTGATCTTTCAATGAACTTTCCAGGAAAAGGGGAAATTTCCCCTCACCCCCACAATTGCAAAAGGAACCCAGCCAAGAGTCAAATCTTTAGGTTTAGAAGACAGAGGAAATAATAAACTAGCTGGAAATTCCAACAACGTTGGAAATTCCGGTAAGAATTGATGTGGTAGTCTTGAGTCCGAATTCTGTGGTGCAGCAGGTTGAAAACTCACACCACAGCTTCTAAGTTGAAGTCTCCGGGAAGAATGCCTGTTCTTTGGGAAACCTCATTCTTTGCTCTTAATGCCTTCAACTGATTGGATGAGATCTACCACATTAAAGAGAGTAACCTACTTTACTCAAAGTCTACCGATTTATGAAACATGCCATCACAGCAACATCTAGATGGGTGTTTGACCAAATATTAATCACTGGGCACCATAGCCCAACCAAGTTGACAAATAAAATTGACTGTCACAGCTGGTATAGGGAAATGCTATTTTATTTTGTATTTGAATATTGTATCTTATAACTTTATTAACTAATAATTCATCCCTAGACTTTTAAAAAAATTTACTAAATATCCACACATGTCTGCAATAAATAATGATAATTTTATTCCCCATTCCCTAAACTTATACTTTCTATTTCTTATTCATGCTTATTTGTCCTGAGTAAGGCCTCTACTAAAATGTCAAGTGATGATAGAATGCATGCTTGGTTCATTCTCAAATTCCATGGAAATTTTCAACATTTCATTAAGTATCATATTTGCTGGGGTTTTCCCCAGAAGATTCCATTTATATTAAGAAGACATTTTCTAGTCCTAGTTTAAGATTTTTAAAAAGTCAAGGTTAAATTTATCAATTATTTTTCTGTACCAATTGAGATGATTAATGGTTTTTCATCTTTCACTTTGTTAATACAAAGAATACACATTTATTTTCAAACGTTAAATTTTTTATTCCTCTGTTAAATCCAATTTAGTTCATTTGTATATTTCTTTCTGTTTCTTTCACACACACAGACGCATGTCACTTGTATTTGATTTCATTTAGGATTTTTGCACCTAAGTTTGTGAGTTTGACCTATAATTTTCATTTCCTGCAATGTATTTATCAAGTTTTGATATTATGATTATGCTTGTCTCATAAAATGAAGTGTGACCTCCCCCATTTTAATTTCTTGAAGAGTTTTATAAAATTGGCAATAACAAATCCTACCAAAATTTCTCAAGTTTTTACGTGTTCTAATACCCAAAGTTTTGCTGTATTGTTTCTTTATTGTACGTTTCACTATTTCATAACTTGCTCTTGTTAAAATTTTCCCCATTTCTTTGGATTTATTTATTTTCTATCTTGTGCTAATCTTTCTGTCATTTTAATAAGAATGGATCAATTTCCATCCATGTTCTAAGTGCTAATACAACGATAGCTTTCACTTCCAGATTATTCTTTTAATCTGTATATTTTCGATAATTTTCTTCATGTTCCTTCCAATTCTTTATTACTTTAAATAAATATACGTATTTTGTTTCTGATAATTCTAATATCTGCAGGCTTTGTATATTTAAAGCCTACAGCTACTGTTTATATAATTCTTTTACTATTTTAACATTTTATTCCCTTTTCAGTGTGGCTAGTTTTTGTGGGATGCATCATACAGGTGACAGGAATCTTTGTCTGAATCCATGTGAATGTAAATTTTTGCTAGGAATTTTCATGAAAGGTATTAAAATTTTATTTATTTTCAGTTCCCAAAGAAAATGTGAGATAGGCAAGTTTCCCCCAAAGTGTCTCTCTCTCTGTAGGAGAGAGTACAACTCTGTAGGAAGAATTCCTAGTCTTCCTGAGTTAGGCCCTCCTAGATTTCCAGCTGTGTTTGTGGTGGTG
Organism: Microcebus murinus; assembly: GCF_040939455.1. Taxonomy (NCBI): domain Eukaryota; kingdom Metazoa; phylum Chordata; class Mammalia; order Primates; family Cheirogaleidae; genus Microcebus; species Microcebus murinus. The sequence continues at coordinate 34,673,009 of NC_134126.1, forward strand.
ACATGTGGGTGGGGGAAAGGGTGGGGTCTCCAGTGTGGCCACCTATCCAAGTTTGTTTCATTCTTCATCGTTATTTCCCTCAGGTCTGCAAACAACACATGATCTAGGACCTTGCTTTTCATAATACGGTCGGTCCTCAGACCAGCGACATCAGCGCCACCCGGAACTCTCAGGCTTTGGCTCCAACAGCTGTCCTTGTGGATGTTTCTTTTGTTTTGGCTTCCCTTCCTGTCCTACCAGCCGTGCACTTGCATGCCCATTTTTCTGATTTTTTTTTCCTGTGTGCAACAAAAAGCTAAAATTTAGTAGCACCCGTGTTTAAATCAAGCCGTTTAAATCAGAAAAACAACCAGACAGCATCAACACCAGCTCTTTAGGTGCACGCCAGGGTATCTAACCGGGGGCTTTGGCAGTTGCTGTTTGGGTGATTACACCCGTGCGGATGAAATTGCGCCTCTGCCAGTTACTTCCAAACTTCCCATCCATGCTTCCCTCTCTCACTCCCCTCCGGCAGCAAACCCTCGCCGTTCCAGCCACGGCCTGTCACCACGCCACCGCGAAAACCCGGAGTAACGGACTTGCGGCGCAGCTAGGGTCTCCCAGGGAGCACTGAGAGCGTACGGAGCATGCGTGAAGAAGGTGCGCGCACATGCGCAGTGGCTCACACAGGGCCGCGCCGGTCGCTCCGGGTAGCTCGGAGGCGGCGCGCGCGGCTGACGTGTTCCGGGCCCACGGCGGCGGCGGCGGCGGGGCTCTGGGAGGGGAGGGCGTGAGGTGGGGGGCTGAACCCGGAAGTGGGTAGGCGCTGAGGCGAGCGTGCCCGGAGTGCAGCTCAGCGGCCGGGAGCCAGCGGGGGAGCCCTGGGTTCCCGGTAATGGATCCGTGGGGCGTTCGCCCGGGGACCCTGGGTGGGAAGGGGAGCGGGTTCGCGGCTGACACGCGCATCGTCCGCCCGGCCGGGGCCTGGGCAAGCCCCTCCGCTGCCTGGAGTCGTCCCTCCGGCTGACCCCGCTCCTCTGGCTCCGCGCCCTGCCGGGGCGTCTCTCGGGGTGCATGCGGCCGAGGGGCGCCTTCTGGTCCCGAAGAGCGGTGCCTTGCCCGCCCGGGGGAAGCGTGTTCCTGGGGAGACTCGGATTTCGCGGCCGCAACGGCCTTATTGTCACCATCCCGGCGCCCCCAAACCACGGCTGCAGCCCTCAGCCTGCACAGTCAGTGATCTTGGAGGAATCGCTCCCTTTCCTGCCCGATTATTTCCACCCTGTTCGTGGATCAGGCCTGGAAGGTGCGCTCTGGCTTCCTTTAAAATTATTCTTTTGTTGCCTGTCTTTTCTAACCCGGCCCTCCTTGTTCTCCGCCCTAAAACCTTAGCCGTGAGTGTAAACTATGACTTTATCCTCATTTTTAGGTTATAATTTAGAAAGAATTAGTTGACGAGCGCCGTTACCTAATTGAGGATTCCTTATTTTACGTGGTTCTTACTCTTTTTTTGCAGACCATGAAACCCTGGGGCACGCCCCTCCAGAAGCTGTTATTCAAGACAATCTAGTTTTCCCTTTGTACATCTCTTAAGATACTTATGAAGTTTCTTGTCCTGAAATTGCTGTACTGCAATGAAGAAGAGGAGAAAGGTTACTCCAAATCTTGACGAGAAGATCCATCTAGGCTACCATAAAGATTCTTCAGGAGGAAATGTTGCAGTGGAGTGTGACCAAGTGACCTACACGCATTCTACAGAAAGACCCACTTCTGAGGCTCTTCGCTGTTACCAGGAACTTCCTCCCTCTCCAGATCAGAGAAAGCTTTTGAGTTCTTTGCAGTATAATAAGAATCTGCTAAAATATTTAAATGATGATAGGCAGAAGCAACCATCTTTCTGTGATTTACTTATCATAGTAGAAGGGAAAGAATTTAGTGCACACAAGGTAGTGGTGGCTGTTGGCAGTAGTTATTTTCATGCATGTTTGAGCAAAAATCCAAGCACTGATGTTGTCACCCTGGATCACGTAACACATTCAGTTTTTCAGCATTTGCTTGAATTTCTTTACACATCAGAATTTTTTGTGTACAAATATGAAATACCTCTTGTGTTAGAGGCTGCGAAATTTCTGGACATTATAGATGCAGTGAAGCTGCTGAATAATGAAAATGTTGCGACTTTTCAGTCAGAGCTAACTGAAAAGTCATCACCAGAAGAAACACTGAGTGAATTAACTGAAAGACTATCAAATAATCATCAGTGCAAATTCTGTAGCAGACATTTTTGTTATAAAAAGTCCTTAGAGAATCATTTGGCTAAAACTCATAGATCCCTCTTGTTAGGGAAAAAACATGGGTTAAAAATGCTGGAGAGAAGTTTTTCCACCAGAAGATCAAAAAGGAATCGGAAGTGCCCCGTTAAGTTTGATGACACTAGTGATGATGAACAGGAAAGTGGTGAAGGGTCAGACAATTTGAATCAGGAAAATTTTGATAAGGAAAAGTCAGATAGAAATGATTCTGAGGATCCTGGAAGTGAATATAATGCTGAAGAAGATGAGCTAGAGGAGGAAATGTCAGATGAATACTCTGACATTGAAGAACAAAGTGAAAAAGATCATAATGATGCAGAAGAAGAACCTGAGGCTGGTGATTCTGTAGGAAATATTCATGAGGGGTTGACTCCAGTAGTCATTCAGAACAGTAACAAAAAAATATTGCAGTGTCCCAAATGTGATAAAACATTTGACCGAATAGGTAAGAAAAGAAAGCTTTTCTCTCTTTAATGACTTACTTTTTATGGATATTTTAAAGTTGATAATTAAAAACTAAACTTTGAAAGTAACTTTTAAAAAGAGCTTAAAGTAGGGAAGATGCTTTGGTTTTCAATACATAGTTTATCATGTTATTTTAAATTTGCTGTGATTCAATAATTAATTTAAGTATTTATATTGGCTTTTATTTTTTTCTTTGTATCCCAACAGTGACAAATCATTAGATCATGTATTTGGTATGAAAGACTCCAGAGTATCAATAATTATAGAGCTTAGACTTATATGAAAATTTAATTTTTCAGAGATACAAGTGCTATTTTTGAGTCATTAAAAAATTAGATTATATTGGATTTAATGATTTATATACTGTTTCCCCTTGTGTATGGTAGTATACTCTTTGGTTATTCTAATAATGACAAGTCAACTTTTTTCCTATTAGAAAAGAGTTTGTAGGTAATGTGGTCTCTAAACTTAAGTTTTATTTCAGTACATACTTAATTTTAAGATGTCTAATATTTGCTAGTAAAATAATTTTTGAAAGTGTCTTATACAAACTGTTTTAAGTGAATTTTTAAATTTCAAAAATTAAGCTACTTCCATGTAAATTGAAGTTATGAAATTGTAAAATGTATTCTACCACATATAATGATAAAAAAATACATAATTAGTGCAGTCTGACCTGGTGAAATTACTTATACCATTTAATATATCCCCATATGTCTTGTGTTGAGTTGCTCATTTGTATAGGTGGAAATTGGTTTTAAAGGCACTGGTAATCATTTGCAATCAAAATATGTTACAGCATGCATGGACATAACAGTGGTAACTTCTTTTTGCTTTTTATGATGACTATTGAATATTTTTCTCTTTAAATCAGAATACTTTTGACAATCCCCTTTAATAATAATTACTATTTTAACTATGAGGCTCTGTGCCAACATGAATAAAATAACTTTTCTTGTGTTAATCAATTGGAAGAGCATATGTATACAGGTAACTTCTTAAAGACAGGCTGGGTAAATGCCGTTGTAGAGATATAAACAAATACCATAAGGGCATGTATACAGAAGAGAACAGCTTTTTTGGGTTGAGGTACACACCTGAGAACATTTCATCTTTCAGTAAACTTCTTAGACTTTGTACTCTTAGCACATGCTTCCTGTATTTTGCCTTCATTGACCTAATTTGACTTGGAGGTAAGTAAGGAGGGGTCAGTTCGCAAATGGCATTGTGGGTCTAGCATGTGGGTCTCAAACTGTCCCCCTGAACACGATGGCTGTATAAGAGATGCTCTATAAAGAGAGGGCTTCTGTGTTCAAGTAAGATTGGGAAGATTATGTATAGTTCACAATCTGTATGAACTCTACCAGATTCTCTAGTAAAGAAACCTGTTAATTTTGTTTAACCTAGCATTTCGTCAAATCATTTTACCACAAGACACTTCAGGGGTACATTTTTAATGTCCCAGGAAGCTAGAGTTTTCTGCCTATAATTTGAGAAAACATTGCTCAAGATTAAGGTGCTGATATACCAAGAGACAGGCAAGGCATTTTGCAGCTTTTTTTTTTTTTTAAACCAAGTTCAGACCAGATAATTGTGGGACTCAATAGGTCATATTGTAGGCTTATTTCCGCCTACCTTTCTGAATGTATTTTACATTACACACCTCTTTTGTTTAGCTACATTAAGGCTGCTTATTTTTCACCTGTACTTTCTTATCTCCATTACATTAGCATATCTATGTCTATCTATATCCTATTCTTACATCATGCCACTTAAAAAGCATAAGTTATGGTGATATCAGATTGCCTGGATTTTTTGAATCCAGGTCTTAAACTCTCTGTTTTTGTTTCCTCATAAGTAAAGTGAGATGATGATAATAGTACCTTCTCAAGGGGGAGGGCGTTATGAGATTTAAATGGGATAGTTCTAGTGATCACTTAAAATGTTGTACCAAGTCTAGATGTTCAGGGAATGATAGTTATCTTTAATATTTAGATAATTATCTTTAATATATTTATTATACTCTGCCAAACACTGCTAAGCATATATGAAATGATGTATTCCATGTCCTCAAGAATGTTAAAGTTTAATGAGTACATGCAAAAACACAATCATGTTACATTAAATGTAATCTCATCAATATAAGTACAAAGGACTAGGGGATCAGGTTAGGTTTCACAGAGCAGGTAGTATTTGAGCTGAGACTTAAAGAATAGGGAAGAATTTACAAGGCAAAGGACCAACATGTGCAAAGGCATTGAGATGTATTGTGTTCTGGACATTGCTGAGGTGTGGTGGTTTCAAGGTGGGCAAGGAGGTGTGATGAAAATGACAGGAGATAAAGACGGGCAAGTTGTGAAGGTCGGATTTTGAATGGCCTGTATGCTATACAGAAGAGTTTAGATTCTATCCAGTAGGTGATGGAAACTGTTGAAAAAAATGTAACAAAGGAAATTACAGCTGTATAAGAGTTTTAGGAAGATCATGCTGGCTTCAGTGTGGAGAAGGATATTGGAAAGGGGAAAGGAAGGGATAAAAGCCAGAGAGGTAGGAGGGATCATGTAGCAAAGGACCAGAAAGAGAATACAGCTTAGACTAGAAAGATGGGGGACACTGGGAATGGGATGTAGGATGGAGAGTTACTCTGAACGTAGGCTAAATGGACTGGTGAGTCATGGAATGAAAAGGATATGTAGAAGAAGATTCATGTAACTTAAATGTCCTCTCCTATCATCTCTGTCAGAAGCCCTACTTTAAAAAAAAAAAAAAAAAAAAAAAAAAAACCAAACAGTTCAAGGGCTACCTTTTTCAGCCATCTTCACATCATCCATCTTTAATGGGATTTAAAAATGGCGACCCAGATTTTTGGTTGTTACTTATCTGTCTTATTAGATCATGATCCTGAAGGTTATGTATTTTTCTCTTGGTTAGTGCCTTTAGTATCTCAAGTCATTTCAAATAAGCTTTCAGTAAGCACCTGCTTGCGTGAACTAAGTTGACAGGTTGGTGTCTGACTTGACTTTGGGCGTGTAAGCAGCCAGGTAGGTGCACTTTCTGTGCTTCTAACTTGGCTGCCTCAGAGTGGGTTTATGAGAGGTGAATAAGCTCTGAGACCTGCTGGAACCATTGGCTCCACAATATGCAATCTACTAATTTGATTCCATTACTTTGGATTTTTTATCCTTTTTGGTGTATTTAATAGTTGCTTGGAGTAAGACTCCTGATCCAGTTATCTTTTTCCTTAGACTACCAGCTGTCCAATTCTCAACGGATTCTCATGCAAATAAGAGTCCTCTGACCTTTCCCCTTATACCAAAAACCTAGTGGGTAAAAAGGCAAAAATAAAGAGTTGACAGATGGGGTGAGACAGACAATTTGGATATTGTTTCTACAGGAACTAAAATCTTTCTCTTGGATTAAATTCACAATCTCCTCTAGAGGTAGAAAATGTTCTATACCTTTTTTTAAAAAATGTGACTCTCTTCCATCCTGACAGAAATTCCACTTGGCTCTTGGTAGAGGAGGGTTATAACAAGTGCACAGTTCTCTACTTTAAGGCTAAACATTTTAATTACATATTTTTAGGGTATGCCATATGAATATTTCAAGGTACATTTACGATTTAGCAGTATCAGATATCTAATGAACCAATTTGGTGATGTTTCTCTTTGTATAAACTGCATATAAAATCTGACCGTGGTAATTTTGCATGACCCATATGAGGGAATAAATTCTTCACAGGGTCAAATTTGTTTATATGACAATAGCTTTAGTTTATGACTCCTGATTTGAGACACAGTTCATATTGAGATTAAGTTAAAAAAAATGCTATGGATAAAATTTCTTAATGTTATGTGTTTTCTGTTGGCAATCAAAAATGCTTGGGTGTAGTTTAATATTCTGTGAAGGAATACTGTTTTTTTATGAAAACTTTGATAAGTTTGAACATTTTGATTTATACAGTATATTGAATCCCCTACCCCATAAAAATGAAGAAACAGATGTAGATGTTGACTTTTTTCTGAGGAATACCCTCCCTACACCCCTACCAATTATTTAAACATGAAATTTATTTGAAGATTAAAATTTATTTTCCTACTAGCCCCTGGAGATCTACCTAGCTGGGTCCAGCATTTCCTCAGAAGTTATGTCTCCTGTTCTTGTTCAGAAATTCAAACCCATGGAGAGAACAGTTCAAATCCTGCAATGCCTATGTGCATAAAATTTGAATTAGTAACTTAAAAAATTATTTAAATTCTTTAATTTACTTAACTTTTTATAGTTTCATTGGTCTCTTTGACTTTGCTGAATTTATTTAAAATGATTTTTAAAAAATCATTAGGTTTACCTAATTTTAGCTATTTCAGTTGAAATTTCCAAACTTTCGTATTTCTTTTTCTTGCTTAAATCTTTTTAAGTCTACTAGTCTTTAGAAAAGTGGAAGTTTAATAGTCAAAATGGTTTTAATTTTTAAATTTAACAGCCATTTCAGTGACTTTAATATTCAACTACAAATAATTTTTACTTGCAAGCAATGAGGAAATTCCTGACTTTAAATACAGGGAAAATGCTACTAATTGTTATTTTTAACATCTTTCCAGAAAAGGCATTTTCATAGAAAACAAAAGATTTGATGAAGAAATTTATACTTTAAGATTTTTTATTAAGTTACTGTTTCTGTTCACTTGGGAATAAAAATGAAGAGATTTAAGCATTCAGAGGTTGATAAGTTATCTTTCAATCTTAAGGGTCTGTGCTAAACATGTATAGTTAATCCCTAGTTAAGAATGGACCTGTTCCAAAGTTTACTTATAAGGTTATTTAAAAATCAGACTCTGTAGTCTTGATTTGTTTACATTTTGTTGTTGTTGTTTTTCTTACCATGAGTGTATATTATTTACATAATTTAAAAAGTGAGTTTTAAAAAAATGAAATGTGAAAACTTTCACAATCAAGGAAACTTTTTTTTAAATTCTGTATAGTGACCTTTATCTTTTCCCAGTATTATTAATAGATCTGATATCTTGAACTCAGCAGGGAAAGTGGTGATGGTAGGCTGATGCTTGTGTAAATAAGTGGTTGGATATGCCTTAGCAGTGGCAGAGAGGAAACAGAGATATTGGGCAATTTTAGCAGTGGCAAGGGGAAAAAAGCAAAGTCCTTCCAGTGTTCTCAGAGGGCTAAAATTCCAGTTTGATCTGTTACAGTGGATACTCATTAATCAGACTTATCTTTATGTATATTTGAAGTATACCTGCATATGTGTGTTGTGACTAGTAACCCATATGATAATAATGGCTTATATTTTTTAGTGCTTACTGTGTGCTGGGGTGTTTTAAGTGTTCTATATATTCTGTTAACTCATTTACTTCTCACAACTCGATGAAGTATTACTAACTCAGATACAGAGAGGTTAAATTATTAGTTTAATTAATTAATTGATTGATTTTCAGTCTTTCTGAACATGAATAATTGTTTTTTTAAATGACCCAAGTTTTTGAGGAAAAGTATACTTTGAGCAGTAAGCCCAAAGCAGTTTTTAAGGTTTATCAGAGGTAGAAATTTAGATAAACGTTTTGCTTGTTTTGTATGTGGATTTGGGTGTGCATTTTAAATTTGCTAAATCATGAGATTTTATTCCATTGTCAAATTTCAGTCATAGTGTAGTAAATGTACTGAATTTAATTTCTCTCTTTTTATAGGGAAGTATGAGAGCCACACCCGTGTTCACACAGGTGAGAAGCCCTTTGAGTGTGATATTTGTCACCAGCGATATTCGACAAAGTCTAACCTAACTGTTCACAGAAAGAAGCACAGTAATGAAACAGAATTTCATAAGAAGGAGCACAAGTGCCCTTATTGTAATAAACTTCATGCAAGCAAGAAGACTTTAGCCAAGCACGTTAAGAGGCAAGTATTATCTTGCTTCCATGTTGTGCCTTCTAATTTAAACATGTAGAAAGCTTAAAACATCTAGGAGTGCTTGTCTCCAATTCTTTCATTGCTTAACTTTTTGCAGAGACTACAAAGTAATTAAGAACAGAGCAGGAAGTGTTTATTTATATTTTTTATACATGCTATTGAGATGAAGTTTTTGATTGTTAAAACAAAAATATAGTCTATAAATGGTAGTTTAAAATACAGCATTTGGATTATCCTGTTTTATGTCTTGGGATTTGTCAAGGATGTCTTTAGAGGTAAATGGTTTTAGAACTCTAGGAAATTTGTTTCTCATACTCAACTTGTCTTTAACATGTAAAGGTTTGTGAGATAAAGAATCTTAGTACAAGATTGTGTATTTAACTCTAAAAAATTAAATTGACTGAAATCTAGACTTAAAGAAATCAGGTGAATTAACTTGTAGATTATCTGTAAAGAGCTAGGTTCCTGAATGTATTTAACAGATAATTAGACTTTTCTTTGACAATTTCTGCATAAATTCAAGTAGCCATATAAATTTATTAAAATAATAATAATGATATCTTTATTCTTAAAGAGCTTACATGTGCCTGTCTCCTTATGAAAGGAATCAGTACCTGATTCTTGTAATTACTATCAACAAATTCGTATGGAATATTTATTTAAGTAATATAATCTTTTTCTAATAATCTTTTTATTTTTCTCTGATAGGTTTCATCCAGAAAATGCACAAGAATTTATTTCCATTAAGAAGGCTAAGAGTGAAAGTTGGAAATGTGATGTAAGAGTTTTTAATTTGTATTAGAAAACCAAAGTAAATGTACTGTTGCCTTTTGTGAAAGTAAGGTAATTAGGTTTTAAAGTAATGTAATTTAGCTTATCTCACTTTTAGAATCTTTCTTTTCTACAAAGCTATTCTAATATTTTCAAAAATTAAGCATGGTAGTTTAGCTTTTAGATGATAGACCCAAGAAGTGGAAATTCTTGTTTTTACTGTAATCACTATGCCATGTATTTGTAGTTGTGTATAAACTGTGACATTACTGTTGTAGAGAGTATAAAGTATTAGAATTTCCAACTTATGCCTGGATATCTGCCGCTGCATAAAAAACACCTCAAAACTGAGTGGCTTTAAACAATCATTTTGATATGTCTCACCCTTTTGTGTACCAGGAATCCAAATTTGGGGCAATGATTTGCTAGATCATTCTTCTGTTCCATATGGTGTCAGCCGAATTCACTCTGCTGTTTTCAGCTGGTAGATGGTCTGGTCTTGTCTGGCGATACTTCCAAAGTGCTCACTCACATGGCTGGTGACGTGGTTTTGGTTGATGGCTAGGGCCTCAGCAAGGACCCTTGACCAGGAACTTCAGTTCTTCTCCACTTTGGTATTTCCATGAGGCTACTTGAGCTTCTTTGTAGCATAGCAGCTAGTTTCCAAGAGTGAGTGTGTGTTCCAAGAAGCCTTGGTAAAAATATCAGACTTTTTGTGGCCTAACCTCGGAAGTCCCAGAATATCACTTCCACCACATTTTCTTGGTCAGACAAATCACCACAACCTGGGTAGATTAAGGGAGAGGAATTAGACTCTAGTTTTCAGTGGGAGTAATAGTAAAGAATTTGTGGACATCTTTATCTACTATACCTCTAAAATACTTTTTCAGTCTCTCAGGGAATATTGTTTAAAGGAGTCACCAGCTGTTGTTTTGCCTTCTTTACTCCAAGAATTCCATTTATATATACAGCAGAATTCTCACCATTTCTCTGATTTCAGCTTCTAGAAATGGTGGTTAATTAACTATAGTATTTGAATCTGTATAAGATGATGTTTCCTCCTTACTAAGTTTCATCATCCTCAGCTATAAAATGATAATGATAAATTTATCTACCTCATAGGATTATTGTGTGAAATAAGTAAAATCTCTCATTTACTTAGAATTGTGCCTGGAATACATGGTACTTGCTGTATTGTTATCAGTGTTGTTACTGTGGCAGCCTACTCCACCTGTTTTGAAACATGATATATGTCAAATTTCTTTAAAAGTTGTATCTTCTGACCGCTTCAGAGATAATTTTGAAATGATTTCTTGTGGTTTCTTACTCATATTCTTAATCAAGTGTATGGTAACAATAAAAAAAGCCTTTTATTCCTGAAATATAAGAGACTTAAAATATATACTTCATGGATTTGGAAATCCTGACTAGAGTTAAGATAGTAAGATTATTCTGTAGCCTATTAGAAATGTAAAGAGTTGAAACTCAGCTAACTTTTGTACTAATTTAAAATAATTCCTTGCTGTATTTCCTCCAGGGCGTTTTTTTTTCCTGAACAATTAGAATTTAATTTTACTTTTTGTAAGTTTTCTATTGGGAGAAATTTTCCTTTACTTGAACTTATATTTTTCCTCATGATGAGCTTTGTATTTTAAATTTTGGTGTAGGTTCTCTTACATTGTGTCTGCATTTTTATTTAGATTTGTAAGAAATCTTTTACTCGAAGACCACACTTGGAGGAACATATGATTCTGCATTCTCAAGATAAACCTTTTAAGTGTACCTATTGTGAGGAACACTTCAAATCACGGTTTGCGCGGTTAAAGCATCAAGAAAAGTTCCATCTGGGTAAGTAAGTCACTTTTTCTCAAAGCCGTCATAGCACTCATTGATTATCACATTGTGCTGGTGGAGCCTGCTACTGTTGAACCACTCTTTTTCTGTTAAAAGCCTTTTTTAGAGCAGTTTTATGTTCATAGCAAAATTGCAAGAAGGTGCAGATATTTCCCACGTGCTCCCTGCCCCCACACATGCACAGCATCCCCCATTGTCAGCACCCCCCACCGGAGTGCTCCGTTTGTTACAGCTGCTGAACCTGCATTGACACATCACCATCACCCAGAGTCCATAGTTTACAGTAGGGTTCTCTCTTAGTTAAGTTTTGGTAGACTACATTCTGTGGTCTTAGACAAATGTATAGTGACATGTATCTGTCATTATAGTATCATGCATAGTAGTTTCACTGCCCTAAAAGTTCTCTTTGCTCCCCTCTTTATTTCTTCTGGCACCAACCCCTAGCAACCACTCATCTTTTTATTGTCTCCATAGTTTTGCCTTTTGCAGAATGCCATATAGTTGGAATCATACTCCCTATAGTTTTTGCAGATTGACTTCTTCCACTTAGCATGTTGCTGAATAATGCAGCGGCCCTCTGAATCCATGAGTTCTGCACTCACGGATTCAGCCAAGTACAGATCAAAAATATTTGGAAAAAATACAACAATAAAAAATACAAATAAAAATGTAGTATAACAACTATTTATGTGGCATTTATATTGTATTAGGTATTGTAAGTAATCTAGAGATGACTTAAAGTATATGGGAGGATAATGCACAGTTTATATGCAGATACTACACCATCTTATATAAGGGACTTGAGCATCTGAGAATTTTGGCATTGGTGGGGTAGTCCTGGAACCAACCCCTGTGGATGACTAGGGATGACTGTATTCCATTGTCAGGATGCTCCACAGTGTATCCATTCACCTACTGAAGGATATCTTGGTTGCTTCCAAGTTTTGGCAATATTGAATACAATTGCTATAAACATCTCTATGGGTTTTTTTGTGTAGTCAGAAATTTTCAACTCCTTTGGGTAAATATCTCCCCAGCACAAGCATCACCACCTCAGCTCACCTCAGATCATTAGGCATTAGATTCTCATAAGGAGCCACAACCTAGATCCCCTGCATGGGCAGTTTACAGTAGGGTTCACAGTCCCGTGAGAGTCTAATGCCCCCACTGATCTGACAGGAGACGGAGCTTATGTATGATGCAAGTGATGGGGGAGCGGCTGTCAGCACAGATGAAGCTTTACTCGTTTTCTGGCCACTCATCTCCTGTTGTAGCCCAGTTCCTAACAGTCCAGGACTGACACCAGTCCGTGGCCTGGGGTTGGGGACTGCAGGTCTAGATGATAGTACGGTTTCGTAAATTTATGGCAGTTAATCCTAGTAATGAATGATTGTCATCCCAGGTAGACATTTTTTCCCTGTTCTATTCATTGCTTTTGGAACAACTTAGATAAAAATATATACTTCATGCTTATGAAATTTATAGATGACATAAAGCTGTCAGAGGTATTTAATATACCAGAAAATGAAAATGTAAAAAAAATATGTATGTTATACAGTCGGTCAAAACAAATCATGTTAAAAATAATTAAGAATAGATACAGGCCGGGTGCGGTGGCTCACGCCTGTAATCCTAGTACTCTGGGAGGCCGAGGCGGGCGGATTGCTCGAGGTCAGGAGTTCGAAACCAGCCTGAGCAAGAGCGAGACCTCGTCTCTACTATAAATAGAAAGAAATTAATTGGCCAACTAATATATATATATAAAAATTAGCCGGGCATGGTGGCACATGCCTGTAGTCCCAGCTACTCGGGAGGCTGAGGCAGAAGGATTGCTTGAGCCCAGGAGTTTGAGGTTGCTGTGAGCTAGGCTGACGCCACGGCACTCACTATAGCCTGGGCAACAAGCAAGACTCTGTCTCAAAAAAAAAACAATAGATACAAAGTTGTAAACTTATGGGAATGATCTGACTTTTAGTCATTGAGTCTTAAAGAACTATTAATATAAAATGGTACATAATCCAAACTCCTCATTTTATAAATAGGCTTAATAGCAGAGACTTTTTAGATGTAATATGAACCAATAATGTGATATAATTGACAAAAATCAATGTACTTTTAAACTGTATTAATAAAAGTGAATGTTTCAGAATTAGGGAAGTAGTAGTCTGATTTTGAACTGATCTAGAAAATTATGTTCATTTCTGCATACCACATTTAAGATGGATATTGACAAATATATTTTTAGAGTTGGGTAATTTTGGTGATATAGGGTCTTAAAAGCATGTGAAAAATTTTGAAGGATCTTAAAATATTTTGTCTGGGAAAGGGAGTTAGATCAGCTGTCTTCAAATACTTTCAAGGCTCTATTGTGCAACAAGGGATACTTAATCCTTATGATTCTAATATATGAGACTAGTATAAGCTGGAAGATTATTATTTATCTTTTTAGCTTAACCCTCTTGGGATTGCCATTACTAAGTTGTTCTTTCAGCAGGGCGAGATGGCTCACACCTGTAATTCTAGCGCTCTGGGAGGCGGAGGGAGAATCACTTGAGCTCAGGAGTTCCAGAACAGCTTGAGCAAGGGCGAGACCCCGTCTCTATAAAAAATAGAAAAATTAGCCACTGTGGTGGGGCATGCCTGTAGTTTCAGCTACTCAGGAGGCTGAGGCACTGGAACCCAGGAGTCTGGAGTTGCGGTGAGCTATGGCGACACCACTGCCCTAGCCTGGATGACAAAGCGAGACTGTCTCACACACACACACAGACTTGTTCTTTCATAGTATTCCACCTCAGCATTTCTAAGAGGCAATCATATAAAAGAAGTTGTTACAAGTTACCAAAACTGTAGTTGGAGATGTGTTTGTGATTGTGTGTTTCATGTGAGAAATTTTTAGAGATTAGTTCCAGGAAAAATAAATTTTTATTGGAGAATTGATGGCCTTCTTTCTTTCTTAAATTAAAACTTTAGGTAATCTTCTTGGTCCTACCTTGTGGAAATATCTTAACAAAATATAGTTAAGTTTTATGACTAACAGATTTGCTTCTACCTTTTTTTTTTCTGTTCCTGATTTCCTGTTTCAAATTTTATTAAATATATCATTTAGTAAATAAATAAACATTCAATTAACATTGGGTAGAAAATCTAAGGTATAAGTTTAGTTTCAATATAAATTTTTTTAAATGTTAAAACTTACAAATTAAAGTAAGTTGCCTTGCATAATAGTTACTTTCCTGTTAGTGATAGTATATAAGCATATAACTGTATGCTGAAATAATCGGCTGTTAAAGTTGTTAAAGAGGGCATTACTGAAAAGTGATTGAACTACAAGATTTTTTAGCACATCAGTAATGAGAGGTGTTCCCGAAATGCTAGGCGTTAAGGTTTAGCTAACCTGCTATTTAATGTTCACTGAGAAAAATACCCAAGGGAAGTATATACTACACTCAAAGTAGTAAATATTCATTGAACAACTGCTGACTATCCGATTCTCTCTGTGTTAAGGTCTGGGGAGATAGTTCCTGCCAAATTAAATTACATGGCAGTGAGTCATCAAGCCAGTATGCAAATCATTACATTATAGTGCTGGGCACACACAGATATTTTGAAAATGACTAGGTAATACATAAAATTTTTTTTTATTTTGGCATATTATGGGGGTACAAGTGTTAAGGTTACTTATATTGCCCATGCCCCCCTCCCACCTCGAGTAAGAGCTTCAAGCATGTCCATCCCCCAAACGTTGCACATCTTACTCGTTGTAGTTGTATACACCCATCCCCTCCTCCCCCCCCCACCCTCCTGACACCCGATAAATGTTACTCCTATATGTCCACTTAGGTGTTGATCCATTAATACCAATTTGCTGGTGAGTACATGTGGTGCTGTTTTTCCATTCTTGAGATACTTCACTTAGTAGAATGGGTTCCAGCTGTATCCAGGAATATACAAGAGGTGCTATATCCCCATTGTTTCTTAAAGCTGAATAGTATTCCATGGTATACATATACCACATTTTATTAATCCACTCATGGATTGATGGGCACTTGGATTGTTTCCATAGCTTTGCAATTGTGAATTGTGCTGCTATAAACATTCGAGTGCAGGTGTCTTTTTCATAAAGTGACTTTTGATCTTTTGGGTAGATGCCCAGTAGTGGAATTGCTGGATCAAATGGTAGATCTACTCGTATCGCTTTGAGGTATCTCCATATTGCTTTCCATAGAGGTTGAACTAGTTTGCAGTCCCACCAGCAGTATAGGAGTGTTCCTCTCTCTCCGCATCCACGCCAGCATTTGTTGTTTGGGGACTTTTTATAAAGGCCATTCTCACTGGGGTTAAGTGATATCTCATTGTGGTTTTGATTTGCATTTCCCTGATGATTAGAGATGTTGAACATTTTTTCATATGTTTGTTGGCCATTATTCTGTCTTCTTTTGAGAAGTTTCTGTTCATGTCCTTTGCCCATTTTTTGATAGGGTTGTTTGATTTTTTTTCTTGCTGATTTTCCTGAGTTCTAAATAGATTCTAGTTATCAGCCCTTTATCAGATGTGTAGCTTGCAAGAATTTTCTCCCATTCTGTGGGTTGTCTGTTTGCTCTCTTGGCAGTTTCTTTGGCGGTAATTCATATAATTTTTAATAAGAGTTGACATTTACTAGGTTAGATTGACATTTATTAGACGAAGAAGTTTAGTAGGTATAGCATGATATAGAATTGTAAGTAGAACATTTCATAGCCAGGCTTGTTTGCTAAGTCTGACTTAGCTACTTAATATATGATCTGGAACCACTCACAGGTTTCTAGGTTCCTCATTTGTGAAATGGGGTTAATAACACTTACTTTATAGACATTGTTGTGAAGATTAAATGAAGTAATTATGTATAATGAGTGCCAGATATAGAGCCAGGCACAGTTTGCCTTCTCTTTCTCTGAATGTTATCTTTTCTAGTATTATAATTATTAACATTTTCAGGACTTTTGAGAAATACAGCTTATGAAATAGTAGCTTTGCTTTTTGGGGCCATGATTATTTAAGGAGAAAAACAAACCCAATAGAATATTGGTTTGAATATTTTATATCTCTGTGTGTATACATATGTGTACACATGTATTTTATATATGTGTGTGTATATATCTATACATATGTACACATACATGTATAAAATACTCATACATGTATAAAATACTCAGAGTAATAGGCTATTTGTTTTTTCCTTAAATGATGCTATTCAAGAATATTTAATGATATTTATACATCATTTTTTAAGCTTCTTTTATATCCCAACTGTGTGCTGCTTTTCTCTTGAATTTCTTTATGCTTTTGATAAATAGTTCACAAAATTTGGTGTGTATCACGATCAACTGGAGAGTTTATTAAAACACAGATTGCCCAGAGTATCTGATTCAAGGGGTGGGGAACGAACAGCCTGCTGATTTCAAGATTATTCTTTTATAAACACCAAAGGAAGCAAGAAAAGTTTCATTTTTCTCTGCTGCACCCCTTTTAATAAAAGGATTTGTTGTCAGTGTCAGTCAAATTTGTTGTCAGTGTCAGTCAATTTGTTGTGTCAGTCAAAAGGCTGCACTTAAGGACCTTGAAGATCACAAATGGTCTTAAAGCCATCCATGGCCTCAAATTTCGCTTTGCTGGCAAGTTCCGGGCGATGCTGGCACAGGTGATCCAGGTACTACGCTGAGAAACCACTGCTTTCGATTATTCAGACCATGCTCATACTATCTATATTAAGATGTACACATTCTGTTAAATAGAGGGAAAGGTATCTAAGTACTGTAATCTGAACAGTTAAGGGATAATTTTTAATATATCTATTTATAAGTATAAAAGTTATAGTTTGGCTTTAAAAAGTCAGATCTTATAATTCTGTCCTATCTGAAGAATTGGCATGAAGATCTGCTTTAGTTTAAGTTCCCAGCTTGGTTCCATAAGTAAAAAGTAAAAGTTCAGAGAAGTTTAGCTGTGTGCAAAACTGGATATCCAGTGTAGGGGAAAAAGGAGTTGTTATTTTCTTTGAAGAACCCTGGTAAGTAACTGAACGTGAAAGAGAATGCTTCATTTCTTCCTTTCCCAGTTGGGGCCTTCAGCTGTACATACAGTTATTACTTTATAAAAAATTTTGCTGGTAGATATTTCACTCTTCACCCAACACACATTTCCCATAATAAGTGCATCTTGGCTCTTTTATTTACTTTATTTATTTTTGACTATATAAATACTGATTCTCCTTTTCCCAGCTTCTCGGAGCCTTTTTTTTTTTTGGTTGCAGGGAGGCGGAGAGGTTTTTTTTTTATAGTATTTAACACAATACATAATATGAATAATCAATAAATATTTGTGGAATGAGTTAATAAATGACTAAAAAAATTCAGATCTCATGAAAAATGAAATATTAGAGGTTTTAAATGAGAATGTGTTAAAGATACTAATACGATATGCGGTGATCATCTCTAATTTCTAATGTGCAAAACATGTTAAAATTTACCCATCGAGATTGTGACTACCAAGCAGTTTTGCTTATAGATACATTTCTTAATCCCAGTGCCCTAATTCCATTTTTTTCCAGTGTACTATTATGTTTAATTTGTTAGAACTGTAGTTCCCAACTGTGGCTTGTTAGGGACCAGGCTGCAGAGCTCTGCTGCAGCCACCGCTACCCCCACAATCCATGGAAAAATTATCTTCCACAAAACCAGTCCCTGGCGCCAAAAAGGTTAAAAAAGATTGGGGACCGCTGCATTAGAATATCTTCTTCATTTTGTCTTTCCAGATTCCGAGACGTCTTCTTTGAAGTATACAGCTTCCTTGAACTGTATTTACTTCTTTTTCACACATCTTATGTCTTTCTTTTAGTTTGTCATTTAGTAGGGCACTGTTCTTTTTTCCAGTTGTTTATTTGGTGAAATCATGGTGAAATTTAGAACCTAGCAAATGTCAATATTACTATGAGAATTCTGGGCTTCATTTTGTAAGACTAAATAGAAATGTGCCACAGTATTTTCAGTCTACTCAACATTACTAAAAGCTTACTAGAGATTGTAGTGTATTTCTAAACCATGGATTCTCTTAACTCTGGTTTTTATTCTTCAAAGTTTATTATTATCTCCTTTTCCCAGAAATTTAGTATGTAGCATTTTCCACTTTGTTCCATTCTGGTTTCAAACTAAGAATTGGTGATTTCCATTTATTAGTTTATTTAGCATTTATTATGTCTGTTAGATGCCAAGCCCTACACTTGACTCTAGGGATATAGAAATAATTGTAGCTTGTCTTCTAGAAATAAGCAATGTAGAAGAGAGTACTATAAACACATAATCACAGTGTATTATGACCTAAGCAATAATAGTGGTAGGCATAAATTTATAGCATACCTATTACATTTAAATTAGTATCTACTCTTTAAATGCACACTATTTTTTCCTTTTTAGGTCCTTTTCCATGTGATATATGTGGTCGCCAGTTTAATGACACTGGAAATTTGAAACGCCATATAGAATGTACTCATGGTGGAAAGAGAAAATGGACTTGCTTTATCTGTGGAAAATCAGTCCGAGAAAGGTGAAGAAATATCGGCACACCCCCAAAATCCTAGTACTATTATGTAGAAAACATCAATGAATATGGTTTGTAAGGGTTAGAGTAGCATAAAGCAGAAAATACTTGAATTATGCTTTAATTTGAAATATGAGGGAAAAAATTATGTAAAGTATCATAGAAGATATGGAGTAAAGATTTGCAGGTTTAGATGGTTGACTTATCATACATATTTTATCTCTTTCTGTAACCCCACTAAAAATACATTAAAAGTTTTTGTTTATTTTTTAAAGACAGTAAGCTAAAAGACACAACAGAAAAGTGACAAGAATGACACAGATTTGAAAACTGCAAAGCAAATGGATCAGTGGTAATGGACTTAGTGGATCTAAGAAAGATATTGATAAATCCCAAAGTGGCAACAGAGAAATATGCGAACCTAGTTTACATGACAGAATCCACGGAAGGTATAGGGACTGGCAGTATCAGGTACCAGGTACCTCTGGAACGGGACAGGAGAGGCAGAACAAGGAACACTAGAGTAAAAACCTTAGAAGTTTTAGAAGTTAGGTCATCGGATTTGTTTCCGTTTTACCGTCCACACATGCTGCTGCTACGGGGCACCTGTCCCTCTCCTGACAGCACTGCTCCACCGGAGTATGCCACGTTACGTGATTGAATCATTCTGAATGCGGAAAGCAGTGAGCCCCGGCCTTATCCCCTCCAGTATCTTGCCTTTTAGATTTTTTCCTCCAGACAGCAGATTAGAAGACTATTCCCCGAGCAACATAAGGGCAAATATATTTCCTAACAAGTGTTATACCCAGATCACCTTCAGTGAAGGCAGAGTCATCAAGGCCCACTCATGTTCTTTTACCATCTTACCTGCTTTTTAGCCTTTCACACTTAATCATGAGCAGATAGTCAAGGGTTACGAGATACGAGGAGGGGAACTTTAACATGGATGATAGAGTCCAACACAAATGGGGGGAAAATGAACTTTAAGGGAACAGATTAATAAAGGAAGAAGAAAATTTAAAAAAAAGAAGTAAACAATTATTATTTTTTCCCCAGTTGAAGATACAGAATCCATTCAAAAAGAATTGGATTTTCTATAAAAGGATCACTCAAATAGTAATTCAGAACTGCCAGAAATTCAAAGCATGATGGCCAAAGTATAGACATCAGTGGAAGAATTGCAGGACAAAAAGTAGAGCAAAACACAGAAATGTAAAATAAAGATTAGAACATTAGAGGACCAGGCAAGTGTAAAATCTGAATATTAAGAATTCTAGAAAGAAAGAACAGGAAAAATGGAGGGGGTAAAAATCATCACTGAAATAATCCAAGATGATTTCCAGAACTGAAAGGCATGATGAGTTGCCAGATAGAAATGATCCATTAAGGGCCGGGCGCTGTGGCTCACGCCTGTAATCCTAGCTCTTGGGAGGCCGAGGCGGGCGGATTGCTCAAGGTCAGGAGTTCAAAACCAGCCTGAGCAAGAGCGAGACCCCGTCTCTACTATAAATAGAAAGAAATTAATTGGCCAACTGATATATATATATAAAAAATTAGCCGGGCATGGTGGCGCATGCCTGTAGTCCCAGCTACTCGGGAGGCTGAGGCAGAAGGATCACTCAAGCCCAGGAGTTTGAGGTTGCTGTGAGCTAGGCTGACGCCACGGCACTCACTCTAGCCTGGACAACAAAGTGAGACTCTGTCTCAAAAAAAAAAAAAAAAAAGAAATGATCCATTAAATGCTCAGGTTATTAATGAAAACGAACCTATACCAATAGGTATATGTACCTATTGGTACATCTGATATTTCAGAATATGAAAGAGGGAAATTTTTGTATGCTTCTAGGGAGGGGAAGAAAGTCAAATATATTGATTAGGATACTTGGAGTTTTCTTAACAGCGCCACTGGAGGTAGGACCATGCAGTAGTACCTTCAAAATTCTGAAAGAAAATAATCCCCAACCTAGAATTCTTTTTTTTTCTTTTTTAATGAGACAAGGTCTCACTCTGTCACCCTGGGTAGAGTGCAGTGGTGTCATCATAGCTTACTGCAGCCTCAAACTCCTGGGCTCAAGCGATCCTCCTGTATCAGCCTCCTGGTAGCTGGGACTCCAGGCGCTCGCCACTACACCCAGTTAATTTTTATCAATTTTTGGTAGAGATGATCTTGCTTTTGCTCAGGCTGGTCTCAAACTCCTGAGCTCAAGCGATCCTTTCACCTTGGCCTCCCAGAGTGCTAGGATTACAGGCGTGAGCTACTGTGCCCAGCCCCTCCACCCTAGAATTCTATCCTTAGTCAAACAAATCAAATCTAAGGATAGAATAAAGACATTTTTGTAGGTGTCAATTTGCCTTTAATGTACTTTTTCTCATAAAGCGACCAAAAGGTTTGCACCCCCCAAATGAGAGTAAACCCATAAAGAAGAGGACAAGGGCCACAGGAGATAGGAACTCTAACATGGAGAGAAGTGAAGGAAATCGCAGGAGGATGGGGGATGAAGATCCCAGTCTGTGCATCCTATGTAATGGGCAGTCTGTACTGTTAGTGGTATGACTCGAGACATGACAAGGGTTGTCTTTGCCAAGATCCCTGCTAGTGTGTTCCTCTTTTAACTAGGGGACAGAATGTCAGAGTAGGTCTTACTTCCTGTAGGTACTCTGCCTTTGTTTGGTGCCTCTGTGCACTGAGGTCCCTACTCTTCATTACCTTTTGCTTGATTTAACTCAGGATACTCATTTCATTTCACAGAAATGTTCTTTTTTGAGCTTTCCATGAGAATTAGAGGTAGGTCATGGTCAGCTTAGAGGGATAATATGTAGAGCAGCCCACTCACTTTGACTGTATTTCTGCCAGACTTTCGGTACCAAGTCAGCTGTAGCTCTGTCAGATGTTCCAGTGATGGCAAATCCTGTTTTCCAGCATTTACTCATGATTTTTCCCACTAATGTTCCAGAAAGGACTCTGGTTAACTCTCAGGGAAGACACACGTGAACTCCAATCCAGGATCCTGTTCATACTAACTTCTAGGTCCTTTATCTAATAGCGGCAATATGGTTAGGTTGGTGCCTGCTACCCAGTTTTTCAAAAGCGTATGATGTATTATTTAATTATCTACCTATAGTTAAACAAAAAAGGAAATGATTATTTCTTGGGGCAGGGGATGAGCAGGATGAGATCAGGAAGGAATATGGGGAGGCATTCTGAGGTACCAATAATGTTCCAGTAATGTTCTGTATCTTAACCTGCATGAAGTGTTCAGTACTGTTCTTTAAATAGTTATATATAAATTTTATGTGTTCTTCAATATATAAAAATTTCATAATTAAAAAAATTAGAAATGCCATTTTCTTAAAATAACAGATATTATGGTTGAATAGGAAAATCAGTACACTATATTTATATGAAAACATTTATAATTGATGTTATAAAATTGATTATATATTATAAATTCTTTTTATATCTTAAAGATCTTTCTGTAAAAAAAAAAGGTAAACAAGCCAAAAAAAGAAAAAGAAAGAAACCAAAAGATAACCTTTCCATCTTTTTACTATACCTACTTAATAGGGAAGGAATATTTTTAGGGATATTTTTCTCAAAGCTGGGTATACCTGTGCACTGCCACCTGTCCGGTGTTAGTGGGCCTTGTAGAAGGGCGCCATCTACTGGCAGAGCTCTGCCTTATTTCATATTCAGGTTTTAAACTCACTAGGTATGGGATTGAAATAAAACCAAGCACAGTCATGCATCTCATCTCTTAATGACTGGTCTGTATTCTGGGAAATGTGTTGTTAGGTGACTTGTCATTGTGTGAACAACAGAGAGTGTACTGACACAATCCTCGGCTATGGAGTGTATAGCCTGTTGTTGTAGACTACAAACCTGTACAGCATATTGTACTGTAACACAGTGGTGCGTATTTGTGTATGGAAACACATCTGAAGATAGAAAGGGTACAGTAAAAATGTGGTGTAAAAGATTAAAAAATGGTACACTTGTATCGGGCATTTATCACCAACGGCACTTGCAGGACTGTAAGTGGTGAGTGAACGTGAAGGCCTAGGACTTTATAAACACTGCACTCAGGCTACACTAAATTTATAAAAAATCGTGTTTCATCTATAGTAAATGACCCTTAGCTTATATAACCTTTTTACTTAAATTTTTTTTTTAAATTTTACTTTTTTAAACTTAAATTTTTTAACTTTTTGACACTTTTGCAATAATACTTAGGTTAAAAAACAAACACATTGTACAGCTGTATAAAAATAGTTTCTGTATGTTGTATAAGTTTTTTTCTATTTATTTCTTTTTTACTTTTTAAACGTTTTTATTAAAAACTAAGACACAAACACACGTTAGCCTAGGCCTACACGGGGTCAGGATCATCAGTATCACCATTTCCCACCTCCACATCTTGTCCCTGAAAGGTCTTCGGGGGCAATAACACGCATACAGCTGTCATTTCCTATGATAACAATGCTTTCTTCTGGAATACCTCTTGAGTACCTGCCTGTGACTGTTTTGCCGTTAACTTTTTTTTATATATAAAGCAGGGAGTATACTCTAAATAATAAAAAATATAATATAGTAAATATATAAACTGGTAAAATAGTCACTTACCATCGAGTATTATGTACTGCGCATAATTTCGTGTGCTACACTTACATACAACTGGCAGTGCAGTAGGTTATCTGCACCAGCATCACCACGAACACGTGACTAGCGTGTTGTGCTGTGATGTCCCTAGGCAATGGGAGTTTTACAGCTTTGTTATAATCTTACGGGACCACCGTCATATATGCACCCTGTCATTGACCAAAGCATCATTAACCACGTATGACGATAGTGGTGACAGGTAGAAGCCTACAAAAGTCAGTCACGTTTGCCTTTCGCTTTCTTTCCCCCCCAAAATAACTGAGTGCGTTAGATACATGGGGAAACTCTGAGTGTTAGAACTACAGGAATTGCTGGTGATGTGCTCAGAGGAGTAGTGGTCTCACAGCAGCCCGTCCAGGGTCAGTGGGGTGGCTGCAAGATTTAGGAATAGCAATAACTATGACCTTTATGTAAATTGCTTTTTTACATCAGCACCTGGAAGCTAGAAATACCTATAACATTTTCTTTGTCTCAATACAACAATTTCAACAGTTACTGAGCACGTGTGTGGAAGGAATAGTACTGATAAACTGGATTCCTTAGATGTTATTAAGCCTTCTCTGTCAAAATTTACATCAGTTTAATTCAGTGGACAATTAACACTTTTTATTTATACTTCTTATAAGTTTGCTTAAGCTGTGTAATTCTGAGCAAACCAATGACAAAAAAGCCAGTTTTGTTTTGTTTTGTTTTGTTTTTTAAGGAGAGAGACATATCAAGCATGTTTGTATACTGGTAAGAATTCAATCCAATAAAGAGCAAAAATACTGTAGGAGAAAGAGGAGAGAGTTGCCATAATATCTATTAGCTTGAACACCTTTTTAGCAAGTTTTCTGGATATGTGTGTTTACTGTATATATAAGCATTAAAAAAATCTTTAAATGTATATTTTTTATACAGAACTACTTTGAAAGAACATTTGAGAATCCATAGTGGAGAAAAGCCTCATCTTTGTAGTATTTGTGGACAAAGTTTTCGTCATGGAAGTTCATACAGGTAAGTAATACCATTTTTCCCTATATTAAGTAAGATAAAATTATATATACATTTTAGTTCAATTTTCTTATCACTGCTTTAATAAGTTTGTTGAATGAAGTAAAATATTTTTTAGTCCTTATGATATGCAAAGTTGTGCAAAAAACTTTACTGAATAAATTTTTTCTATAGCTTTTATTATTATCATTATTAAATATTTCCTCATCACCAAGTTTACTGAAAGCTTTATTAAGTTATTTCAATACTTATTACTTTTCTTTGAATGAAAATTCATTAAAATTCTGGTATTCTAAACTTAGTGTATTTCTTTACTCTTTATTATGAAAGAATGTTTTAGTATGAAAATATGGCAAAATTAAAAACTCTGGGATTCTCATTTAATTGAGTGATTCTGGGTAACTCATTTAATCTTATTTACGGCTATATCCCTGACCACATTTGCAGTTTATGAGAAGTTGGTTCTTTTCTAAATAAATATGCAACTACTGGTGAAATGTGTTTACAGGCCAGGTGTGGTGGCTCACACCTGTAATTCTAGCACTTTGGGAGGCTGAGGTAGGGGAGGATCACTTGAGGCCAGGAGTTTGAGAACAGCCTGAGCAAGATTGAGACCCTGCCTCTACAAAAAAAAAAAAAAAAAAAACCCACGAAAAATTAGCTGGGCATGATGGCACACACCTGTGGCCCCATCCAGCAATTCAGGAGGCTGAGGCAGGAGGATTGCCTGAGCCTGGGAGTTGAAGGTGGCAGTGAGCTGTGATGAGGTCATTGCACTCCATCCTGGACGATAGAGCTGCTAGACCCTGGCTGGGGAGGAAAATAAAAAACTAGGAAGAAGAAATGTACGTACAATTTTAATTTTTGTTAATATTCTTAAGAATTTTAATTGTAAGGCTTTAATATGTGCACTTTCATTTATTACTTATCTTTTCACAGTTTAAACTGAATGTTTACCCTTTGGATATAGTCTGTTCAGTTTACCAATTTTATTTTTGGTAGAATAAACATCTGTTTTGGCAATTTGAGTAGGAAAGCCATTCCTTTCACTAGGGTATATATATAGTTAGAGGATTGTAGGGATAAAATAATTCAAGTTAAATTAATCTTAATTAATCTTTTATTATCTGTCTTTGGGTAACTATAAAATGAGCCACATTTTGTTCCATTATTAGTGTGAAGAAAAGTAGTAAAATACAATTTTCATAAAGTTGAATTCTTATGAAGTATAGAAAATTCTCGACTATCAATTTGTAATTGGTAACAATTATCCAGAACAGGATTAGTCCTCAATTATTTGCTGTATCACTTGCTATCATTATCATATGCCTAGTCACTTGTATACTTATCCTACATATTTGATTCTAATTCCTTCCTGATTTACTTCTACTTTTTTATCTCTGAGACTTGGTCAGTCAGATAACAATCCTAGACATTTGAGGGATTCAGTGATGTAGATTTAAGATCTAATAAGTCAGGAAGGAATCTCATGAGATATTGTGCAAATGTCCAAAGAGGTGAGTAGGGTCCCTGGAGTCTGGTGCTAAAAGACCAGGAAGGACTGTGAAAGTCACAGAAATAGAGCAAACAATATTTATACATGGTTGAGGAGACAGCTCAGTTTTCATTATTTATTCATCATTTGTTCATTATCAAGCTTTTTCCTTCTGTGTCACCAGTTTCAATGGTCTTCAACTTTTTTTTTCTTTATAGACTTCACTTGCGAGTACATCATGATGATAAAAGATACGAGTGTGACGAATGTGGGAAAACATTTATTCGTCATGACCACCTTACGAAGCACAAAAAAATACATTCAGGTAAGCTGTATTTTCTAATGCTATTTCCAAAATCCTTTAAAAAAGCACCTGAAAAGAACATAATATGACGTTACTTTTATGGTTGGCTATAATTTTAATAATTTAGTTTATTATGTTGGTCACCTCTTTGTAATGCTGGTTCTAAAACCAGCATTTTTTTTGAAAAAGCATATGAAAAGGACAACATGTTCACTATAATTTTAATCATTTGGTCACCCTTTGTTTAAAATAAAGTATATTTTAAAGTTTAATTTTAAATAAATTCTCAAAATTTGTGTTTTGCATATTACGTGGATATATGTGCGATAATTGCTATTGGCACTTCCCTAACAGGAGAAGCCATGATAATATTTCTCATTTTCATTGGATTTGAGAAGAAGTGGTGAAACTTAGATGTTTAAAGGAAAATGATTATAATTGGATTGTAAAAGTTTATATTATATTGAAATTTGAAACCCTATTTTTGAAAAAGAGTACCTAAATTATCCTGACCAATTTCAGATCTTTATGCTGTATTTATGATTTTTATATTCTGGGGATTTCTTTCATATTTTCCTCTCAGATTGATGTTCAGGAAGTGCTAAGAGAGCCAACTATGTGAGCACATTATGGGAAAGAGCCATCTCTATGAGCACAGTAGAACAGGTGATTATTATTATTATTATAATTGTAATTTAAATATGAAACATGCAACAGATGGTAATTCTTTTAAAATGATCCCAGGGAAGTAGGTTGCAGTTATTATCACCACTTGTAAGATATGCTAAAGGTCTGGTGACTTGTTTTATTGTAATTATGCATTTTCATTTTTTAGGAGGAGAATTCTAAATTCCTAATTTTAGAGGTCGTATGCTTTAATTGCACACTGGTATTGAAAGAGTGATTTTTTAAACACTAAGCCTTTGTAACTGCATTTAAGAAAAGGGATGAAAAATTGGATTCATATAGCATTTATCATTATATTTGTGTTTTGGCTCATTGCAAATGTAAGAAATCCCCACAGATGAGAAATCTTTTAAATGTGAAGTACAAAGATCTGAAAATGTTCAGGTCCTTTTTATAAACAGCAAAATAGCCTCATCTTGATTTAATGTGTGTCCATTTGAGGTGTTTGATATCCAGACATATATATTCCTAAAAATAATTCATGAGTTTTGAAGTGATTTCATTTATCTTGCTCTGTTACAAGGAAAGGTGGGATTTGAAGTCTGCAGCAGAAGGCTACTGATGCCTTTTCCAAGTGGAGAAAGGATTCACTTTAAAGTTTCCTGGTGTATTTCCCACGATGTGATCTTACCATTTGATATTTGTTTCTGGAGGGGAAAAAAAACTGAAATGCATATTATAATCAAAATCTTTGGGTTTTTATTTTAAGGTGAAAAAGCTCATCAGTGTGAAGAATGTGGAAAATGTTTTGGTCGCAGGGATCATCTCACTGTTCATTACAAAAGTGTACACCTTGGAGAGAAAGTGTGGCAAAAGTAAGTGAAAAAGCAAAATTTCTCATAAGTTCTACATTGGCTAAACTTGGTTGGCCGAAAGTTACAAGTTTTTTCATTCATTTTGTTTAACTGGGGAGATAGGTTAACCAGCTGTCTTTCTCTAGCTTCTGTAGCTTTGCAGACCTAAAAGAATTGAGCAAAGTGTATTTTTTCCTACTTGTTTTCAGTTCATTCAAAGGCAAGGAGGTGGTAGACATGCCTGAAATTGCGGTGGGTGAGTCTGAGACTGGCATGTCAACCAGTTAGACAGCTGTTACAAGCCAGGAAAAGATGCTAAGAGGCTAAACTAGGGAGTGGCATTAGTGATGAACAGTGGAAGATAGTTACTTGAAAAATATTTGGGCCCTTATTGGCAACATGTCATGATTGGCTCTGGAGAAGGGAGTGGGGGAGCAGTTGAGGATGATTCCAGCTGCTGAGGTGAGAGAATAGAACAGACAGAGTTAACTTACAGCAGGAGGTGAGTGATTGTCTGGTGTTTATTGACTTCAAGATGCTCAGTACAAGCTATCAACATAAAATTTGATAGATTATAGTCTAAATCTCAGGAGTGAAGTCTGGGCAAAGATTTAGGGTTGTGAGCGTGTTAAAGCAGATTGTCCAGGGGAGAATACGGAGAGCACTGGAGATTGGCATCCCTCTAACCACTGATCATTTTCTAATCTTCTCTTCTGAACTGTTTAAAATGCTGCCTCTCCCTCAGTATCCACTTTGCTTTCTAGTCACTGTTGCAACCTGTTGCAATCAGACCTCCAGTCTTACTGCTCCTCTCAAACTGTTATCAGTATGACTTCCTCGTTGCCAAATCCAATAGACATTTTTAAGTCCTATTGTATGCTTCATTTGGAATTGGTTATCACTCCTTTGAAAATCTATACTATTTCATGTCTGTGTGAGGATGAAGAGGTATTTCCATAAGGACCTTATATCTTTATCCTAAATCCACTGTGAGGCAATTAAAGTGTTTTGTGCGTACTTTGTTCAAAACATCAGTCTGTTCATAGTACAGAGCAAGATTTCTCAGCCCCAAAACGTGCTGACATGCGTTGACATTTTGAACCAGGTCGTTCTTGTCCTGTGCATCATAGCCTGTTTCTCAGCGTCCCTGGCCTCTGCCCACTAGATGTCAGCAGCACCTGTTCTCCCACCGCCAGCTGTGAAAACCACAAATGTCTTCAGGCATTGCCACACGTTTCCTGGGGAACAAAATTGCCCCTGGTTGAGTGCCAGTGCCTCTTTCTCTGTGTGTCCATGGTGACCCTGTTTGTATCTCTATTTATGTTCACCATGGTTTTGAATGAATAAGACAAACCAAGCAAACTGGTTGAGAATCTTTTGCCAAGGTTATCATTGGCACACCTAATTCACTAAATCCAAATAATCTTTTTAAATGTCTGTTTCATCAAGTAGAAGTTAATTCCCAAAGACAGGGGTTTGCATGGTGTCTTGTAAATGTTGGGTTGGATGAATTGAAAAGTGTGAATGGCATTTGAAACTCTAGTTGCACTATGATGCTATTTAATATTGGTAACAAACATTCCAATAAAATTCAATGGATGTGTTAGCAGACTGTCTTATAAAACATTAAGTAGTACAGGTTTGATTTAATTACTTTGCCTTGTATTCATTCATTAGATATGAATTGCTTCGAAGGTGAGATGATATGGCCTTCCCAGTAACTGCCACTTAAATACTAATCGTTTTATAAATGTCTTAATTCTCACAATTAAATTTTCAGTTTAGGATTAACTCAGAAACACTTCCTAGTCACTATACTATGCTGCTTACTATGTTAATTTTTGGTTAATTTACTATCTTTATTTATGTCTATCATAAAAATAAAGAATGAACGTTTTAGTCTTTTTTATTTAGGTGTAAAATTTATTTTTTTATTTATAAGTTCAAATTTATAATAATTATTTGTTAGAAAGTAAACCAATGATAACAGTGTGACCCTTTTGATAGATGCAGATTTTGAGATTTCTGCAGTTTCTTTTTAATCAGACTCACCATCTATTTTTTAAGCTTAATAAAGGTATAATTTACGTAAGGTGAAATTTACTCTTTTTAGGGTAGAGTTCTGCAAGTCATGTAATTATCATCACAAGTATGATGTAGAATAGTTTCATCATTACAAATTTCCCCCTTCCTTTTCCTCTTAGCCCACCATTGATCTGTTTCTGTTCCTATAATTTTTCCATTGTATATTTTATAGACCAATAATAGTAAAAGTTCAGTTTTAAAGCAGTTGAAAATCTAAAGGCCTCTTTTCATAGATTTATTTGTTAAATATAACTAAACTAGGGAGGATGAACCAGAGGCAAGCTCAATATTTAAGAAGTATTTCCTTATTTTTTTGGAGTTCTATGCTTTATTATTGTGAGAATTATATATACAGTTGTAAATGTAACTTATTTTCATTATGTTATTTTTAAAGATTATATTGAAAAACTCAAATCTTTTTTATTTTCTTAGATATAAAGCAACATTTCATCAATGTGATGTTTGCAAGAAAATTTTTAAAGGCAAATCAAGTCTGGAAATGCATTTTCGGACACATTCAGGTAAAACTGAACGGGTAGTTTATGTCTTTTTGTGTGTTTAATTGTTCATGAGTGAAATACAAACATTTATATTTTATTGCTTTTGGTTAAATTTTGGGGATTTTCCCCATTTAGATTTCTACCCATTATATTGAAGTTCAAATCATAAATGCACAATATTCTGGTCTTCTATTCTCTATTATATGTTTCAATACTTTTAAATATCTTTTATATTAGAATTTGAGAAAAAAATTTTTTTATAAGAAATTCACTCTTCTTTTAGCTCTCCTTTTCCCCTTTTCTATTTGTTTTATAAATTCTTTATTTTACTTTCTGAAGGCTTTGGTTGGTTACCTTTTTTTTTTTCCTTCTTCTTTAAAAGAGTTATGCAAATATGACTTGTGTCATCTACCAAGTTACCATTATGTAGTTTTCCTTCTCCTACAGCCAAGCATGATTTACAGTTGTAATAGAAGCTTTGCCTCTCCTACTTTCCAGAAGTTGTCATATTCTAAATATTTCTTTTTTTCTCCTATAGAATGCTACTACATTTTGAAATATGGACTATGTTGGATTCTTTCTTATATATTGCCTGGGTCCTTGTTTGCCTTCACATTTAAATTAATTTTTGAACCTTTTTTTTTTTTTTTTTTTTTAAGAAAGGAAGCCCATTTATGCATTTATGGTTGCTTTGTTTTAAATTCAATTTGGATTTTGTCAAGCTGCTGTTCTGGAAGACAAAAGTAATTGATTTTGTAAATATTAGAATGGGAAATAACTAAATTTGGGCTATTTCAATAGCAAAGACTTGCAGTGAAGAATTTATTACTAGCAAGGTACAGTGGCTCATGCTTGTAATCCCAGCTACTTGAGTGGCTGAGGCAGGAAGATTGCTTGAGCCCAGAAGTTCCAGACCAGCCTAGGCAACAGAGCAAGACCCCATCTCTAGAAAAATGGCCAAGCATGGTGGGTGGCACGAGCCTGTATTCCCAGCTACTCCAGAAGCTGAGGCAGGAGGACCCCTTGAGCCTAGGAGTTCTAGGCTCAGTGACCTATGATCGCACTGCTGCACTGCAACCTGGGTGACAGAGTGAGCCCCCGTCTGCAACAAAAAGGATTTATTCCTGATATAGTGCTGCTGTTAAAAACAAAATTACATCCCCCTTCAAATGAAAAAGTCATAATTTGGGGTACATAAGTACATAAATAGGAGTGTAAAATGAGGAAACTATATTGATGTTAAGTTCCACACCAGTTATAAGTAATAAGCCTAATAGAATCATGACTTGAAAGAGATGGTGAACTTACAGAAAGTTGAGAACACTGATGATATAAGAATTGTAAAACTAAAGGAATTTTTCGAGAGAAGAAAAATTCCAGAGGATTTAATGCTGACTGAATTGCATTAAAATTTTTGAAAACATTGATTTATAGTAATTGGTTGGTGACCAGTGACTATGTGAAACACCTGTCTGTAGGCATCTCACAGTTAATTGGAGTTAGAGACAAATCTATCTGCCCTCTGACAATTGAGGAAATGAGCTCTGTCATAGAATAAGACAAAGACTATGGCTATGACGAAATGAGAGGAAGAAACAGTCTAAAGCAGGGCTCTGCAAGCGTTTTAGGCTTTGTGAGCTGGACGTCTGTCACAGTCCCTCAGCCATGCTGTGGTGGCATGAAAGCAGCCGCGGACAAAGTGAAAACAAACGAGCAGGGCTGTGTTCCAGTGGGACGTCACTGTGGCGTGGCAGGCTGGACTCGGTTTACAGGCTGCCGTTTGCCAGCCCCTGATCTGAAGTGGTCAGCAGGCCACCCAGACAGGACTTCCCAGAGTGGCTCTTTCAGGAACTGGTTACCATGTTCCCAAATCCATTTCTAAGATTTATAGGTCCAGAAACTCAATTTTGTCTGTGAACTGAGCATTACAAGTATTTTGAGTAGTTCTTCATAACAACCACTGGAAATACATGAACCAGAATGTCAGTTTATTAACTTACCTTCTAGAGAATGAATATTAATAATGTGTACTGGTATCTTTATTAAAGAAGCCGAGTTGCTAAGTTTATTAATCAGAAGGGAAATTGCCAAATATAGATACAGAGTAAAATCAGGTAGTAATTTCATGAAATGGTGTATCTAAGAAATGGTGAAGAATATTTAACTGTCTTTACCCTCATAGCAGGCACCTCTCTGGTGAGCAGAATGATGTGGCTCTCCTGATTGTTTTTCTTTATTCAGGATACCGTTAGTGCATTATGTATACTGCTCAATTCTTATTTTTTGGAAGCTCCTCAACTAGATTCCACGTAGACCTTTTCTCTTCTGCTGGTGTATCCTTTCTCCAGAAGAGGTACAATGAAGTGGATTAGTTTCAGTTTGGGCCAGTTCAGCATACTTAATTGTTTCAAATGAGTAGATAATCAGTATATAGCCTAAGGCTTGCAAATAGTTGATGCTCAATAAATATTTCTTAAACAAATTTATCATTTCCCTCTAATTTCTTTCATATTTTAAAACTACACAATTAGAGAAATTAGTTGGAAAATGTATATAATAGATTTTCTTTTGCAAGTGACTTACTTGAATCCGCTCAGAGAGTAGTGACTACATCTATTCTTCAGCAGTTGTCTTGTTGAAACATAATATATTAGTTAAAATTGGCATAAAGATGACTATAAAT
The DNA here is from genome assembly GCF_040939455.1 of Microcebus murinus. Taxonomy (NCBI): domain Eukaryota; kingdom Metazoa; phylum Chordata; class Mammalia; order Primates; family Cheirogaleidae; genus Microcebus; species Microcebus murinus. Next base: position 34,706,076 of record NC_134126.1, read on the forward strand.
TTAGGATTTGAATTTAGCCTTGGCTGATTTTTTTTATTCAAAGTAAGTTTTCTTTGGAAGCTGTTTTTATTAAGTATAGCACATAAAGTATACAAATCTTGAAAAGTCAATGAATTTTTATAAATGAATACATCAATGTAGGCACCCCTCAGATCGAGATATAGAACACTACCCGGACTCCAGAAGCATTCCCCATGTCCCTTCCCAGTCAGCAACTTCTTTACAAAGATAATGCCTATTTTGAATTATAGACCAAAAATTAGTTTTGTCTATTAGAATGTCATATAAATGGAATCACATACTATGTATTCTTTTTGGTCTGGTTCTTTTCACTCATTATGAGTGTCGATTTTTCTATGGTAGTAGTTTGTTTTTTTCATTTTCATTCATTTCATTTTCATATCACAATTTATCCGTTCTACTTGGATAGATACTTGCTTTATATTTACTTGGTTCTATTATGAATAAAGCTGCCATGAACGTTCCTGTCTATATCTTTTCTTACACCTATGCGTTCATTTCTGGATATGCCTGGCCATAGGATATATGGCTCATAGATATGCATATGTTCTACTTCAGTCTGCTGAACAGTTTTTAAGGGTGATTGTGTCTATTTAGAGGACCCTCAATGGTGTATGGGATTCTAGTTGTTCCACATTTTCACCAACAGTTGATACTGTCTTTGTAATCTATGAGATGAATATTTAGCACTATCTGAAAGTGGCTTTAATTTGCATTTCTGTGGTGAGTAATGATGTGGAGCACTTTTCCTTATGCTTATGTTGGCCATTTGGATATCTACTTTTATGGAACACCACATTAATTCTCTTATCATGTTCTTGAATTAGATTGTCTATTTTTTTCCTAATTGATTTGTAGATATTCTTTCTATATTGTGGATATGAGTCCATTGTTGGATATACATACATTACAGAAATCTTCTACTCTGTGACTAATCTTTTCACTCTAGTAAAAGTATCTTTTAATAAACAAAGATTCTGAATTTTAAAGAAGTCATGTATCATTGTTTTCTTTATATTTCTTTTGTGTCCTCTTTAAGAAACTTTTCCCTATCCCAAAGTCATTCATATATTTGTTTTTGCTGTTACCTTCTAGATTTATTTTAACTTTCATATTTAGACCCATGAACCTTCTGTAATTTATTTTTGTGTTTGTTAGGTAAGGGTCAAAGGTTTGTTTGTTTTATTAACATGTGATCATCTAGTTACTCTAGCACTATTTGTTTGAAAGACTGTGAGTTTCTCAATGTAGAACTGCTGTTTTGGTTTTTATCCTCATTGGGTGGGAGGCAATCAAATGTTTTGGTTTAACAAAACTTTTAGGCAGCTATAGTGGAAATGATAGTGAGTGATAATGAGAGCTCATGTTTGTCAGGCACTCACCATGTGCCAGGGGCAGTGGTGCTAAGCACTGTTACTGCACCTTCTTAGTCCTCTCAACACCTCTGTGAGCTCTGTGCAATTGTTATTCCACACGACAGGTCAGGAAACGAGGCTTAGAAATCGGGTGGCTGCTCGAGGTTTGACTAGTACGTGGTACAGCCAGCATTCAAACAGAGATCTTTTTGATGTTTAAACTGCTAAAGCTCATTCTTTTTAGCCATTTACTGTTTCCATTTTGTGTTAGCATATAATATACATGCTATTTTGAAGTTCTTGCCGTAATTCACATGGAAAATTTGCTACTTAAAACCATTGTGGCCGGGCGCTGTGGCTCACGCCTGTAATCCTAGCTCTTGGGAGGCCGAGGCGGGCGGATTGCTCAAGGTCAGGAGTTCAAAACCAGCCTGAGCAAGAGCGAGACCCCGTCTCTACTATAAATAGAAAGAAATTAATTGGCCAACTGATATATATATAAAAAATTAGCCGGGCATGGTGGCGCATGCCTGTAGTCCCAGCTACTCGGGAGGCTGAGGCAGAAGGATCACTCGAGCCCAGGAGTTTGAGGTTGCTGTGAGCTAGGCTGACGCCACGGCACTCACTCTAGCCTGGACAACAAAGCAAGACTCTGTCTCAAAAAAAAAAAAAAAACCATTGTCTTATCAAGTGAGTGCATTTCACATTTAATTTCATTCTTGTTCATACAGGTGAAAAACCATACAAATGTCAAATTTGCAATCAGTCTTTTAGAATTAAGAAAACATTAACAAAACACCTGGTTATTCACTCCGATGCCCGGCCTTTCAACTGTCAGCACTGCAACGCCACGTTTAAGCGGAAGGACAAGCTGAAATACCACATTGACCACGTCCATGAGATAAAATCTCCTGATGATCCTCTCAGTGCTTCTGAGGAAAAACTCGTGTCTTTGCCGGTGGAGTACTCACCTGATGATAAGATATTCCAAACAGAAACAAAGCAGTACATGGACCAGCCCAAGGTCTATCAGTCAGAAGCCAAGACGATGTTACAGAACGTGTCTGCCGAAGTGTGTGTCCCGGTGACACTGGTTCCAGTGCAGATGCCCGAGGCGCCCGGCGACCTGGTGCGCCACACGACCACACTCCCGCCGCCTTCCCACGAGATCCTGTCGCCACAGCCACAGCCCACTGACTATCCGCGGGCGGCTGAGTTAGCTTTTCTGGAAAAGTACACTCTCACTCCTCAACCTGCAAATATAGTCCACCCAGTCCGACCCGATCAAATGCTAGATCCCAGAGAACAGTCGTACCTGGGAACGTTGCTGGGCCTCGATAACACTGCTGGTGTTCAGAATATTTCTGCCACTGAGCATCATTCATGAGCAACTCTACACATTCCACAGACTGCTTTACGGCCATGTGCTAACATAGCCAAGAGCTGATGGCTTTTGAATTAGTAGGGCTGCTATTTTTTTCATTTTCTCTAGTTTCTCAAGTCCTTAGAACAATTTTAAATCAAGAAAACTATGTGTCTCTGTTTACTGAACATATGAATATTTGGACACACTGTCTGGCATAATATTTGAAGTGAACATTTTTGTGATTTTTTAAAAGATTATTTAGCGCTAATTTTTAATGGATTATCAAACTTTTCAGAATTATTAGCTGCTGACATTATGGGTTTTTTTTTTTTAATTTTAATCATCAGTGGACATGTTTATTTTTCTTTAGTCTCATTCCTCTCTTTTTCCTTCCTCATCTTACAAACAAGGTTAAGGCCCATGTAGCCTTTAAAAAGGAATTGTAAGAATATACTGATGATTGCACCTGTTCTTATTCTAACTTTAGATTGTTATTATTTCATCTAGGTTTTTAAATCAAAATTAGGAATTCAAATTTATAAGAAAGTCTTAGATATTTCTTTGTTGTCTTTCCATCTGTCCATAATCTTAGATCTCCTTATCCTTTGGATTTTTGACAAACTGAAAGCCAGAAAGCTAACTAATGTTAAGATTAACTTGTTAAGTGTAGATTGAATTATCTAGATAATTGGTTTTGGCCTATACTTCAATTAGTATGAATAAGAAAGGCAAAAGGTCTAGACATTAAATCATAGAACCTGAAATGTGTTAAAAGAAAAATATGACAATTTGAAGTAGATATCTTTCAAGGTAAGTTTACCTTTTATACTTTGCTATTTCTTTCAAAATCAGTAACAATATTTCACAGCATATATATTCATCTCACTAAGGAAGGGGCAATCAAAACTAATTAATGAAATTTAATTAAACATGCTTTTGGTTTCATTTACTTTGGATGATAGAAACTCTGGGAAACAGAACCTAGATATTTCATGTATAATTGTTAGAAAAGGTGCCAAACAAATTATAAAATTTGTGTCTAGTTTAACTCAATGCTGTTTAATTAAATGGAACCACTACTTGTATACAGATTTACATGTACTCTAGATCTTTATTTTTGCTTTCACATAAGACTAATGTGAGTAATTATCCTTGATTTTTATTTTTGTACAAAAGTTGAGGACTTGGTGAAAGGAAATAGCAGTTAAGGTAGCAAAACCTCACTGATTAAAATTAATTGAGGAAAAAGTCAGAATTATAAGATACCTTTAAAGACATGCACTTTCCATGTTTTCAAGTCAATTTTAACTTAAACTGAGATAATGTTTCCTAGTAGAGTTGCTTGAGGAGTAGATTAGGAAGGGTTGATTTATTATTAGCATGTCATTTGTATATAGACTACTAGAAAATAGCAGTTTTAAAAGTTTTCTTTTTCAGTTTTGTTTACACTCCTAATTGCTTTAAGCACTTTTTTTGTGTGTGTAAACTGTAATGTCTGGCCTGGCCCTTGTGGAAAATAAAATCACAAATAAAATAATGAAGTTTTAATGAATAAAATTTAACCAGTTAGTAAAGGGGGAACCTGTTTGCTGAAGCACTTAAGAAATGAAGGTACTTTACCGGAACGTTTGCAATCCTAGCTAAGATAAAATGAAAACGTGTTAAGAATTGAGGCAGTGAACCAAAGTAGCTCATATAAATAATAAAACCAACCTGAGATTTGCCTCATTTATCAAGGTTTGGTTGTAATTATCTCAAAACCAGTAGACATAATTGCTGTATTCTTCTTTTTAAGGCATTCTTACTTACTTTGTATGGTAATGTTATACCTGGGTACTTACATGGTTGAGCTTGACTGTATGAGGTACTGTTAGTCTGTTAGTCTTTCAGATTAACTTTTAAAAATGCATATCTTTATGATTTTTATCATATACTGACAAGATTATAACTAAAAATCTTAGTATAATGAAAAGAAATCATACCTAAAAATGTACCTTGCCTTATATATAAGCTAATGTAGAAAAGTTTGGACTTGTGAAAGGGCAAATGGTATATAGATACATGTATGTATATGGTATATTATACATTTGGTGGCAGAAAAAGAGGATATTGCATTTTCACATTGAAAAAAATACTTCGCTTTTTGAAGGTATTTACTCTAAGGTTCTTTTGATAATAATGTCCTAATGCTTTAGGTATATGATTTAATTGTAGGAGTTGGTTTACATAGAACGTTTCTGGAGTACATCTCTTATGTAAAGTGAAATATATAATAGTATTTAGTTACTATTGTAGATAACATCAACTCGAGTAGTGATTTACTGTTTTATAGAATGCTTTCACATATGTTATCTCATTCAGACCTCATAACCAGCTCTGAAGTAGAAAGGACGGGCTGTATTCCCATGTTAGAGATAAAGAATCTGAGGTTAAGATAAAAAGACTCATTTAAGCTCATGTAGTCAATAAGTGGCAAAGCTATTAGTGGGGAAAGAAGAAAGCTAGCATTAATGAATGCTGTTATGTGCCGGGCACTGCATTCTCCCATTTAATCTTAACCCAGTCTGGGAAGTAGGTAATATAATTCTTGTGAAGAAATAGTCTAAGTGGGTGAACAAAACAAGCAAAAACAAAACAAAACTAACCTGCTGCCTCTAATTTCCAAAAATATAAGAAATTTGAAAATTGTGAAAACCTCATGGATTTGGGCAAACTGAATGTATATAAGCTTTTGAAGTTGGCACAAAAAGTATAAAATGAGGCCTACTCTTTTCAGTTGATCTTTTATAATATTAATATTTGATTTAGAGTATTTTGGACAAATGCTCTGTAATTCTAAAATCCATTTATTTTGTGACTGTACTTAAAATTTTGAGTCTTGCAACTAAGTTTAGCCTCATTCAGAATTTTTTATTTTGTGAATATAATTTATTGTTTTAAATTAATTTTTTAGCAGTTAGCAGTTAGCACTTAATCTATAAATGGAATAATTTATCAAGTGCAGAAATTTGTTAATCTAATCGGTTTTGACTTAAATGCACCAAAGATTTTTAGTAGGTATTAAATAGTTTAAAAGAATTTAAATTCTTTGTTGTTTGAATAAATATTTGTCCAAAGAAGCACAGTTGAAGTCCTGGAATAATGGATTTTTAAAAAAAAATTGTTAGTTTGAATACTGAGATTAAGTATTAAGTGTTTATGTTTATATGTATAAAAATAAGCAGAATACTCTGGGAATATAGTCATTAAAAACCAGTTACAAGTAAGAATACTCACTTTTCCTCAATTTAGTTAATATGTTTTTAGTGAACACTATTAAATGTTAAATAATAAGCTTATTTTTTACACTACACTGTCTAAATAATTTTTGCCTTAGATATTTTTTAAGTCAAGTTGAGATTATTTTTGTAAGAAACCCCACCTATTTTTTGCAGCCTAAAATGCTATTTAGGGTTTGGTCCTTATGCCAGCAAGATTAACCAACAACTGTAAGGGTAGTGGTCTTTGCATACATTTAAATAATTTAGACATTTATTGCTGGAAGAAGAAGAGCAGCAAAAATAGCGTTTTTAATTGGTGCTTTATTAAGTGACTTCCTTTTAAGTGACAGTAGGTCATGAGACAGGTACACTAATAATTTTCTATCAGTCTTAAAAAGTGTCAGAACATCTTTATAACTATAAATTGTTAAGGGCTAATAAGTAATTGTCATTTATTGCTTTTCACTCTAAAATTGCAAACAAATTAAAAATACAGTTAAACTGGCATGCATACAAGTTTGAGTTTTCTTCCAACCATATCACTCTAATATATCATTGATGAAAAGTCAGATTTGTCAGATTTTGAGCATTAGCTCTTTGACAGTGTCCTTTCATAGACAGTCTTTTCTGAATCAAATGCTTTGTGCCTTTTCAGTGATTTTGCTGGCTAGATTATACTGGTTAACAATTTTTTTTTTTTTTTTTTTGGTTATGGGTCTTATGTTTATGTTGCCTGCTGGTTGGGCAACTTTTTTTTAGGTTGCTTTATGTTTATGTAGGCAAATTGGTGCACTAAGTACTAGTGTGAACATTTTTTTTTATTTATAATTTTTAAAATCTCTATTGTGGCCTTTGTAGTTACTGTGAAGCCACTCCTGGGCCTGTCTCTAGATGATTATTAGAGGAATCTGACAAAATAAAATAAGAGTAGTGTATTTGCATCTCTGTCTCGTCTGTCCCTCTCTCTCTCTTTTAAATAACCAGTTTTGTAACCATAACCACACAGTTCTGCACTGAATGACTTCTTATTTCAGTTTGCCTAAAACTGAACAAGAGGTGATGGTTTGAGATGAGTTTCTCATTAGGAGCAGCAACATCCCAACCAATGTGTAACTTGAGTTGATGAACTCAGGAAAAATTAGGACTTTCAAACAAAGTCGTATTAGAATATTCTAAGATTCAGTGCCAAATTTAAAATAACTAAAAATGTATTCTTTAATAAGGAACAAGTAGCATTTCTAAAACTTTAAGTAGTGTTATGGTAAATGTTACTTGCTGTTAGGGTGCATAATGGATAATGTAAGAATAATTTTCTTAACAATTTCTAGGAACTAGACAACACTTCCTTAGATCCTACCCTTTTGCACATTTCTCTCACGGTATAGTCTGTAGTGTTTTTTTAGGGGATCCCCTCCTTATTTCCTCTGAAATTATTTACACTTCAGTTACTTTCTCCCTATAATATTAACATGTTTCCTACTCTTTCTCTTTGGAAGTAGCATTAATATGATAGAAGTGATAGGATGAAGTTATGTGGAAGATGAGAGAAAGGTTTTAGTAGAGAGAGTGCTTATGTTTTGCTTACTCTTCATGCTCCAACTTGCTGTGTATTGATCTTAAGTCTGTGATTCTTGAAAAATCCCAAAACAACTTAAATTTACCCTATGAAGTCAATTATATAAAGAGAAATTAAGGATTATATTCAGAGCTAGAGGTTATACAAAGAATATAACCTCTTTTTTGTTTTTTCAAATTCTTAGATAAAGAAAAGTAATATCAGTGCTTGCATTACTGAGATTATACAACATTTCTTGAATAAAAAGCATGTACACAACTCATTGTTATTGCACCTCTTTGCTTGGCATTTCTGCTTGCATTAAAGTTGGACGGTGTACTGTGATATAATTATAACATTTTTATTCCTTCCAACAATCAGACTCTTCTTATCCCTTTAGATAAACCTGTATTGCAATTGACGAGTGTGGCTGCCAAAAAATGATACAAAGCTGGGCATTTAGCTACTCCATGTTGTGTAGTAAATGTTCTGATTAAGGGGATTTATGATGTATGTTAAAGTAGAAATGCTTTTGAACTTGTTTTCAGTCTCAAATCATAATTTTGGTTTTTAATTAAGAATACTTTTTAAAACAGTTACAAATAAAAATCTAAAATATCAAAATTCATTATTGTCAACTGTGTGTAAAGTATCTTGTGAGTTTTATAGACATTTTGGTTGTCTCATGTTTAAGTACAAATGTCTTTATAGAAAAATTCAGTTCTCTGTGAAGAATAGGAAGTGTATTGTATATTGAACTAGTTCTTTGTGTTATTTTGATATTTAAAATAAAGTTCTTTGGCCCCTACTAGAGACTATCTAGGTTTTACTGAATGACATTTTCACAGGATGGGAACGTAGTAAGCTCCGCATGCCCCTGCTATGGTCAGTCGCTAAAAATAAGCACGCCTATACGAACTATCCATGTAATTTGCTTTAAATTTCTTCCCCTGGGGCCAGGAAGCCGCTAAAGTACAGCTGATTAATGTAATTATGGGCAGGTGTATTCTATGAGAAGTCACTTGAAATCAATTTTTGCTTAACAGTTTCACCTAAGGCTGTGCCGGGCAACCGCAGCGATTGCTACGTTTGCTGTGGAAATGCTGTTACTCTCTTCCCTTCAGCACGACCTACTCACAAAGTCTAAAAGCTGATTTCATTTCTGTGCTGCGGGGTTTCAGGTGGTCCCGACGCAGTCGTTTAAATAAGGCGCTGCGGTCTCATTGGCCAGGGGCTGCTGCTCATTGATTGGCCCTCCGGATGAGGTAAAGCTGTTGCTCATTGATCGGCTTCCTGATGACGTAAGGCTGCTGCTCATTGATTGGCCTCTTGATGAGGTGGGCGGTGCCCGAAGCTGCCCATTGGTGGAGGCGGGAAATTTAAACAGAAGCAAAGAGCCATACTTGTTGTGCTCAGGGTTTGTTTCTTTTCTCCTCAGGGTTTGGTTGCCGGACAAGAAAAGGGGGCGACTTCGCTCCCACAACTTTCGCTGCCGCCCCTGAGGGGAAACGGTCAGCCGGGGTCTGAAACTCCCCACTCGGGGGCAGCCTCGTGGAGCCGGGGAAGGCGGTGCGGGCGGAGCCGGAGGCTGCCATGACGACGCGGCGAGCGGGGCGCCGCCGCTGGCAGCCGAGCCCCTCCGAGCCGCGGCCGCCTGAGGGGCAGAGGGGCCCCGCGGCCTCCCCGCCGGTCCTGTCCCTCAGCCACTTCCGCAGGTCCCCTTTCCTCTGCTTCGGGGACGTCCGCCCGGGAGCCTCGCGCACCCTGCCGCTGGCCGTGGACAACCCGAACGACGAGGAGGTCGAAGTGACGGTCTCCCGCCTGCCGGCCGCGGACCTGGGCTTCAGCGTGTCGCCGCGCCGCTTCGTGCTGCAGGTGGGCCCCCGCTCCTCTGTCCCCCGCCACCCGCCTCGGGAGCGCTGCGACTCTGGGAAGAAACCGAGACAGCCGCCTGGAGAGTAGCGGCGACTCCCTTGGGCGGACGGCCGCGCGCTTCGCTCTGTGTGGGCCGGGGCGGCGGCGGCTCGCGCACCTGTAGCGCGCTCGGGGTGTTTTCCTCAGGCTTCGGCGTTGGGGAACGCGCTTGCAGTTCTAAATTGACAGACGGCACTTTTGCAATCTTTTTTCTTTCAGGAAATTAGGAGAGTGCAAACATTTTGGTTGCATTGTGTGTCTTTGCCCCTCCCTAGCAAGGGTTAGAGGCGTGCCCTTCCCCTCTACCGTGCCCACCCCATCCCTCAGTTGTGGGTCTACCCGTGCCCCCAACGCTGCCACCGGGAGAGCGAGCCGCAGTGTTAGTCAGTGCCAGTTTGATGGCGAGCACAAGTGGAGCTTATTCTTCCCATCTTGTGTCACCTCACTTCAGATGATGGGCCCAAACTCAATCCAGGGAAATAGAAGTTGTGCTAGATCGCTGTCGTTTCTTATAATTGATATTCCATTGTATACGTCTACCAAATTTTAATAATCCACTCATGAATTGACGGGCGCTTGGGCTGTTTCCACATCCTTGCAGTAGTGAATTGTGCCGCCATAAATATTCAGGTGCAGATGTCTCGGATAGAATGTCTTTTGCCCTCTTGGGTAGATGCCTAATAGTGCTATTGCTGGATGAATGGCATTTCTATTTTTAGCTCTTTGAGGTATCTCCAAATTGTTTTCCAGAGAGGCTGCACTAAGTTGCAGTCCCACCAGCAGTGTAAGAGTGTTCCTGTCTCTCCACATCCTCCCCAGCATTTGTTGTTTTGAGATTTTTTGTTAGAGGCCAATCTCACTGGGTGGGATTAGATGCTATCTCATTGTGATTTTGATTTGCATTTCATTTTTTAAAAAGTTGACAGCACATTGGTTGGTTAGAGCAGCTTTTTTTGATTGCTTCCTACCAGCCACTTTAATAGCTTTTTAGTTTCTATGTGCACCCATAGAGGCAAAGTAACTGCTTTTTTGGTGAAATTGTGAGCTTTGTTTTGGCTAAATGTCTGCAGCAAAACCCCAAAACCTGTTTAGAGCTGTTTTCAATATGCATGTGTAGTGTGTATGCACACGTTGGCATCCTTTTTTCCTTTGCTGTCAGTGTAGTTTTCATGGTGCTTCAGATTTGATTTTTTAAGTGTTTCAAGAACCTCTCCCAAAGCTTTCACTGTATTGTGTTGGCCAGGGTAAAACAGATCCCCATCAGGAAAAACCAGAGAATGTATGCTCTTATTTGGCTGCTGTGGCCTTTTCCTTGAGTAGAACCTCTGAAACTGAGAAAGCCATTGGCTGAGGGGGTCTGAACCCGCCTGCGAATAATCAACCACTGCACAAGGCAGTGAGAGGGGAGAGACTCTAATCTGAGTTCCCTCAACTGTGTGTCACCAGCGGTTCTTCTACACTTCAGAACTGCCTGTCCCGCCCCTCTGTTTTATGAATCACTGCCTGATTTTTTTTCCTTTTGGAAAGACAGATTTCTTTCCTATCTGCATAGTACTTTAACTTACTCCTTTTGTTATAATGTGAAACTAAATTGTGTTTTTAGAATGAATTCTGTTTTATAGAGTAAAAATTCAGTTTTTATTTTTTAAAACCAGTTGTTTATGATGTTATATGGTTTCTCCTTTAAAACAAAACTTGTTTCCCCTGAAAAACAACAGTTTGTTTTGTGATGTCAGGGTTTTGCATTTGGCAGATTCTATCTTCCTGCCAGGGTTTAGGGTGTAGATGTCAAAGTCTGAACTCCAGTCAGACTGCCTGGGTTCTAGTAAACTAGCTGTATGACTTCGGCAAAGCTTTCTGGACATCAGTTACTTCATCTGTATAATGAGCATAATCATAGTGCCTGCTTCCTGGAGATGTGAGCATTTGAGTTATCTGTACCTGTACCTATGCCTGTAACACAATAGCTGTTTAACAAATGACTGCATGATGATGTGGACTTAAGAGAAGTTTGTGGGGAAGGAGGAATTTAATTGACCATCTTTATATATTTTTTTAAATAAAGTCTTCATAATACAGGATCATTATGTTTGAAAAAGACATACCGTACATATTTAAGAAGTAGAAATATACAATTAAATTTTTTAAGACCACTAAAATGATTTGGAGACTGTTGTATTGCTTTCATACAATTAAGGTTTTATTATAATTTTATTTACTTATAAACCCTGTTATTGCTAGTGACTTTTTTCTTATAATGAAATAAGCAGAAAGGGTAGGAAAAATATATTTGACTTGTTAAATGTTTAGAGAATACAGTATTGGTGACTAACAATTATTCTCTACTATATTCTAAGATATGTAATGTGTGTTGACTATTATATTATAATTATTTATGATTCTTTTGATTATAGCCTAAAGAAAAAATTGTTATTTCTGTTAACTGGACACCATTTAAAGAAGGCAGAGTAAGAGAGATTGTGACATTTCTTGTAAATGATGTTGTGAAACACCAAGCTATATTACTAGGAAATGCAGAAGAGCAGAAAAGGAAAAAGGTAATGTTTTAACCATCCTGTGATTTACTCTAAGAAAATGTTTACCAATGTATAAAAATTATTTTGATAACAGACTTGAAGTAACATACATATTTATTTAAAGGTAATATTCAATAGCTATCAACTTAATTGTTTATTTTGCTTATTTTTGCAGAGAAGTCTTTGGGAAACCATTAAAAATAAGAAAACTTCAGCCTCTTCAACTCATAACAGAGGGGTTTCAAATATTCATGTTAACAAAACATTTAGTGTTTCCCCAAAAGTTGACAGAGTTAGGAGCCCACTGCAAGCTTGTGAAAATTTGGCCATAAATGAGGGCTATTCCCCAACAGAAAACAACTCTTTAATGCTTGAAGAAGATAAATTACCTATATCACCTATTAGCCCTACTTTCAAAGAATGCCATGGTGACACTTGCTTGCCACTTGTTATACGTCGATCTACTACCTACTCATCTCTTCACATTCCTGAAAATGGGGAATCATTGAAAGTAGAAGGTGCCAGCATTTCAAAAGATTTTTATTTTAATGAGAAAGTCATAACTAAATCTCCCTCTAATTCTATAAATATTAATGGCCAAAGTGAAGACAATAGTAAACTTACTCTTACTCCAAATTACTCTTCAACTTTAAACATTACACAAAGCCAAGGAAATTTTCTAAGTCCAGATTCTTTTGTCAATAATAGCCATACAACTAATACTGAACTAGAAATAGTGACGTCAGATACATTTATGAAAGATAATTTGAAGCCTGTGTATTTGGAATCAAAAATGGTACATGAAATTTATCGGACAATTTTAAGTCCAGATTCTTTCATAAATGATAATTATGCACTAAATCAAAATCTAGAATCAGAGTCAATTAAACCCATTTTACCCCCAAATCAATTTGTAAAAGATAACATGGCATATGTGTGCACATATCAGCAAACATGTAAATTATCACCATCATCAAATGAAAATTCTGGGGTCCTACAATCTCAAGATTCGAGAAAAAGTGAAGTTTTGCCATGTATTCCTGAATGTCAGGATTCAAAATCTCCCAAAGCTATTTTTGAAGAACTTGTGGAAAAGAAGTCAAATTACTACAATTCTACGAAACAAAATCATCCTAAATTTTCTGCAGTTCAAGATATCTCCAGTTACAGTCATGATAAACAACCTAAGAGACGCCCAATACTTTCTGCTACTGTTACTAAAAGGAAGCCCACCCATGCCAGAGAAAACCAAACTGAGACTAATAAACCAAAAGCAAAAAGATGTCTCGACAGTGCAGTAGGTGAATGTGAAAAAGTGATAAATAATCAAGAAGAGAAAGAAGCTTTTCATTCTTGCCTTCCAATTATAACTCCCTCTTTGACAACAGTGTCTGTTGCTCGTAAAAGAAAGAGTGATGGAAGCATGGCAAAAATAAATGTGAGAATTCCAGTTACAGAGCATATGGAGGGACGAGAGATCAAAAGAATCCATTTTTCTCCATCAGAGTCTAAAACATCAACTGCTAGGAAACCAACAAAGGTGAAAACTCCCATCTCAAAATGTATGAGCAACAGAGAGAAATTAAACCTGAAGAAGAAAACTGGTGAGTCTTGTTTATAAAATCTACTGAAAGTATACCCATAAAGGACATATTTTCTGCTTCTTTTGGTTAAACTTGTGCTTTTTTGTTTTGTTTTGTTTTTTGAGACAGAGTCGCACTTTGTTGCCCAGGCTAGAGTGAGTGCCGTGGCGTCAGCCTAGCTCACAGCAACCTTAAACTCTGGGGCTCAAGCGATCCTCCTGCCTCAGCCTCCCTAGTAGTTGGGACTACAGGCATGTGCCACCATGTCCGGCTAATTTTTTATATATATATCAGTTGGCCAATTAATTTCTTTCTATTTATAGTAGAGACAGGGTCTCGCTCTTGCTCAGGCTGTTTTCAAACTCCTGACCTCAAGCAATCCACCCACCTCGGCCTCCCAGAGTGCTAGGATTACAGGCGTGAGCCACTGCGCCCAGCCTTAACTTGTGCTTTTTATTTACTAATTTGCTTAGTGGAAAATGGGGCAAATGTAATGTGGACCTGAATTCTGAGTTAGTTGCAATCCTGCCCTTATTTAAGCTTTTGATATTTTATTCATGAATTTTCTGCATTAATTGATTTTTTAAAAATTGTTGCATTTAAATATCCTAATTATTGAGTTTTTTGACACTCATCTTGTTATGGGCCCAAAGGAAGTACACAGTACTTTGTTTGGCCTCACTATAATCCAGGCCCTGATTGGAAGGCCCAGTGAAATGCCTGACCACCCGCCACCCCCAGCCCAATGCATCAGAAGGAATACAGAATAGACCTTTGCATATTTGGTATTCCTGGTGACATTATTTTCCCTCAGCCTGTCCGCAGTCATTAATTAAGAATGCAGGTAGGGCCTCAGTTTTATATTCCTTTGGGACAAACCTCTTCGTTCCTTCCCTAGTATTCACAGCTTCACCATCACTGTCTGCCTCAAAATAGGACTAATTCCATCATGCCCTTTTAACTCAAATTAGCTCATTTGATATTCAAGATCCAGGCAGGAAAACCACACTAGTTATTTTACCAGAATTTAAAAGAATTCTAGGACTCTTCGGAAATATACCTCACATCTTATTTCTCCTTGGACATCCCCCAATTTGACCCATTTCTTATATCCCTCTATCTCTTTAAACCCTTGTGTATCCTCTGGACTCATTGTCCTTCATTAGCACCTGTGCTTTCCAAACATTCCTTCACTTTGCTGCCCTGCTAAACCTGGCTCTCCCTGAGAACACTGCTTGCCTTGCAACCCTCTCAAGTTTGTTGTATGTGTTTTCTCTCCTACTCTTAGGACCTTGTGACTCTGATGGGATCTTCTTATATCTACTTCTTGTTTTTTGTATCGATTTCCAAGCTATTATTTCTCCTTAAAAAGAAAACAAAACACCTTGAAGCTTATTTTTCAGACTATCCTAGTGATATCCTTATTTGTTACAGTAAAAGATTATTCTCTTGAATACACCTTCCCCAAAACTACTGCTATTATGATTTCAAAATCCTTGTAGAAGATCCTTCCAATATTCTGAAGTTTTGGTTCCAGGCTACTTAGGCCATCTTCTAAAAGTATCTCAATCTCCAATTACCATGTCTATGATTTCAGCATTTCCTATAGAAGCCCAACTTCAACATTTTCTTAAACCCTTCCAAAACCTACAATTCTTTAATCCACCACTATTTACACAGCCCTCACCTCTGATATGTTCATTCTTTCCTTACTCTGCTTGGATTCATCACAATCACTTCATTTACCATTTACCGTCTTGCTGCACTTGCACAGGGAGTTCCAGCCCCTATGGAATCTCTCTGTATCCACTCAGGCGTGAAACTTGCTGGTTGGTCTTCATAACCACTAGCCCCAAGTAAGTCCTTAACTCCTTTTTGGCTATATTTTCCTGGTTTATTGACTTTATTGTTTTGCTATAGGCTTTCTCATCCCTTCCCTCTTTTTTCCTGAACCTTCTTTTTCCTCCTTTCGTAAATTAAGCAAAGAAAATCATTAAATGGTTGAGTAGAAACAAAAGTGTCAGCAAAGTATCAAAACCGATTGGAGTTTAACAAATAGAAGAATTGGAAATAGCTAATATAAAATCATTTTTCAAAATGAGGTTTTACTTTTTAAAACATTTTAATACAAGTATAATTTATACAAAGAAAAGTATACATATAAATATATAACTCAGTGGTTATCACAAAATGAATACCTAGATTCTTTCATGGAGTTTGGTTTTTTAAACACAGAATAATGGAGCACAGGCTAAAGAGATAAATGGTTTTGGGTTTTTGGGTTTTTTTTAATAAGATAAAAATAATAGCATATGTGTATATTAATCAGAAATGGCCTAGTAGGGAGCAAAACTCTGGAGATGTGGAAGAGAGAAGACAATTTCTAAAGCAATGTTCTTGGGTAGAAGGGCATGGAATCTCGTGTACAAGTAGACAGCCTGGTCTTATGTGCATAGACATTATATGCTGGAATAGAGGGGAAGAAAGTAATGGATAAAAATACAAGTAGGGTAGTAGATGCTGTGGCAGTGTGGAAGTTTTCTTCAGCACTTCTGTTTCCTCAGTGAAATAGGGAGCAGATCATCAGCTTAGATTAGGATTAGAGCACTAACTCTGGAGACATTGAGGGGGTGGAACCTCAGGTTTATCTCTTAACTATGTGAATTTAGGCAAATTACCCAATTTCTTAATGCACCAGTTTCTTCATTTGTAAAACTGTAGTGATGACATCTATTTCATGACTGTTGTAAGTAGTAAAGGAGGTAATAATTAAGCACTTAGAACTGAGCCTAACAGAGAAATGTGTGGTCAATAAATGTTAGCCTTCTTAATTTGTGCAAAACCAAATGCCCTTGCTATGTCCATTCACAAAACAGGTCCTCTTCAGTAAATGATACCTCTGTTTTTTGTTGCTCAGGTCAAAAATCTTGGAGTTTCTCTTAATGGTGTTGTCTCCCATACTTTTTGTACAAATTCAAACTCAGGTCTGTCTTATCACCTACAAATCTTATCTTCCTTTTTTTCTAAATATATTCAGAATCTCACCACTTCTCACCACTTCCACTGGCATCATTTGGGCCACTCTTTGTCATTGCAGAGTCTGCAAATAGGTCTTACTTCCACCCTTGCCCTCTTACAGTCTATTTTCTACATAGCAACCACAGTGATACTTTTAAAATACTGGATCCTATCACTCTACAGTTCCATACCATCTAGTGGCTTCCTTTCTCCCTGAAATACAAAGTTCTTACAATAAATAGTTTACAGGCTCTGTAAAATCTGTATTTACTACCATCTTCCTTCCACCCTCACTCTTACCTTTCTTTCCTCTTTGCTCACTCTGCTCCTACCTGCTTGGCTTCCTTGTGGTCCTTGAAAACTCAAACATGCTAATATTGTTTCTTCTATCTAGAATGATTTTCTTCTCTAACTTTCTTATATCAGGTTCAAAAATGCCAGTAACTTGCCCAACGTCACAAAAGCTACTGAATATGTAGAGCCATGGTTTAAACCCAGATCTATGTAACTACAAAGTAAATGATCTTCCCACCCTATCTTGCTATGTACACTATTGGAATTTAAGTGAGAAAAGATAAACAT
This sequence comes from Microcebus murinus, assembly GCF_040939455.1. Classification (NCBI taxonomy): domain Eukaryota; kingdom Metazoa; phylum Chordata; class Mammalia; order Primates; family Cheirogaleidae; genus Microcebus; species Microcebus murinus. Next base: position 34,723,267 of record NC_134126.1, read on the forward strand.
AAGATTTTTATTTTGGACCTTCCATTACTGTCATCTTTGGTCATTGCTATTTCCATAGGTTATTTGCTACTGTGACTTTCATTGCACTTTCTTTTATAACACCCACCATTATATACCTGGGCCTTGGGAATCACCCTGATCTCCCTCTTCATCACTTCCCCAGTTAGTTGGTATTAAGGCTTATTGTTTCCACTAGTAAATTAACTCTTCTCTAATTTGTCCCCACTGCCTCTGTTTTAATTTGTCTTACCATATCAAACTTGGGTCTTCATAATAACTGTCTTATAATTTTCTGTCTCTAGTGTTAACCTCATTCATTCCATTGTCCATATTGTTTTCTAAAATACAAAGGAGGGTGTTACTTCCTTGGTTAAAATTCTTCACTGGCATAGTAGGTGTTTCACAGAGATTAATAGTGCAGGCTCTAGAACTATGCTGTCCAGCTCAGCAGATCCCTGCTACTTACTATCGTGTGTGACCTCCACCAAATGGCTTAATTGCTCTCGGCCCCAGTATCCTAATTATATAAATTGTGGGTGGTAATAGTACATTTCACATAGATTTGTTGTGATAATTGTATAAGTAAAAGACTGATAGTGCAAAATTAGCTGCCACTATTATTTTTAATATTGTTGAACTCTTCCCTACCTCTTCCAACCTCTTGTATGTAATTTCTCACAAGTATTCTTTGTGCCATCCTTATTTGGGTTCTGTCAATAGACCACATTCCTCAGGCCTAATTTTCATTTCATGAGTTAGCTCAAGTGGATTCTCATCTGGGAAGACTCTTCTATCCTTTTTAAACTTCTTTCCTAGTAGATTCAGAACTATCTAAGGGCTGGGACGTTATCTTTCAAATCTACATATTCTCAGCTAGGTAGAGTCTACAATATATGCACACAATAAGTTATAGTTGAATCTAGACTATAGCTTCTATAGACACAAAATAGATTGTGGTTTATGGTCTGTAACCTCCATGAGTTGGTTTTGTAGATCACTGAGTTCATAGCATTAGTGCCTGGCATTAGTTATAAGTTATTATAGCATTAGTTATTAAGTATTTGATAAACGAATATGATTGTGAAGAGCCCAAACTTTACCTTTCAAATCAGCAACCTATTCAGAGAATTTATTTTATTTTTTAATTGCTATCATTGTTTTCTAATTTATTTTAGATTTAATATTCAAAACTCCTATCTCTAAAACAAACAAAAGGACAAAACCCCTTGTTGCTGTGGCACAGTCCAATTTGACCTTCATAAAACCATTAAAAACAGGCAAGTGTTTATTATGTTTAAACTCTCAAAGTGACATGGAATGAAGTATTAATTGCATTTCAAATGGAAATGAATTGTTTTTTTTTGTTGGATAAAAGCCTTGAAGAATTGTTAAAGTGTGTAATCAAATTACAATTAAGATATTCTATCAACTTCTGTTTGATATGAGAAATAAGACCTAGTATTTGATAAATTAGTAGAGTGACTATAATGTATTGTACATTTCAAAGTAGCTAGAAGAGAATAATTTGAGTGTTTCCAGCATAAAAGATAAATATTTAAGGTTATGAACATACCAAGTACACAATCTACAGAAATTATATGAATTTTCACATGTATCCCCAAAATATGTAAATCTATTGTGCATCAATTGAAAAAAAGGTATTATATCAGCCTTTAATGAAATTGACTCAAGGTGGTTTAGGATTTTTAAATAACCAGGAAGTATTGCTTTGTTTCTTCCTCTTTTGCTTTGACTGCATTTCATACCCAAAATGCTTTCAACTCTTTCCTGCACATAGTGGCAAAGCAAATATTATTCAGTCTTTTAAAGATGGCTTTACTAGTAAATAGCCTTATGCTCTATATTATATAATAATTTAAAGGAAATTTTCTTATGCAATAACCTAATTGTATTCTTAGCTATTCCTAGACACCCAATGCCATTTGCTGCAAAAAACATGTTCTATGATGAACGCTGGAAGGAAAAGCAGGAGCAAGGATTCACTTGGTGGCTAAATTTTATATTAACTCCTGATGACTTCACTGTAAAAACAAATATTTCTGAAGGTAAACATTAAATGTTGTAATTTCATAATACTCTTATTTTAACAGACCAAATTTTTAACATGATTTGTCACTAATTATACAAATTTTGTTTATTGTATTATAGTTATTGGTATGCTTCACAGGTGCATTGGCCTAAATACTAAAGGTTGTGTAGTTAAGAATTTTCACCTACATAGATTTATATACATAAATTTTCTGTACCCAAAATACTGAAATGTACTTTTTGTTCCTTATTTTCTCTCATCAGCCAATGCAATCAGTCCTGTGTGGTTTGCCCATTTGAGGTTTATTGTCCCTGCTGCTAAGATCCTCAGTTTAAGAAGTATGTGGGAAAGCTATAGGATTATGAACAATCTGAAAACTGAGTCACATGTGGAGTTTTTAGAACTTCAAACATTTGAAAGATTTTCTTCTAAATGAGAGGAGACTTAACTTTTGTGAGGTCTTGCACATAGGTTGTAGGAATTAATTTCAGCTCAAGATAAGAAAAAATTCTGATAAACATTTAAACTGTCAAACCATCATATAAGCTATCTTTTAAAGTGGTTATTTTTCCATCATTGCAGTGTTCAAACATACTGGTTTGTATTTGTCAGAGAAGCATGTATAGGATTTCTACATTAATTTACATTTGGATTAGATCTCTAATATCATTTTTATTTTTCTCAAAAAGAAGCAAAGCTCAATTTTTAGGTTTTAAGAGAAAATGTGTTCTATAAAAAATCACATTCCAAAATTGATTTTTAAAAATCACATTCTTGAAGCTTGACTTTAGTAATTTATAAAGAGGTGAAAACAGAGAAACCAGATAGAAGGCTGTTTCATTATTCTGGGTTGGAGATGATAATATTTGCACTGTGTGATGGTGGAGGTGATAGTTAGAATTGGGATACATTTTGCAGGTAGAGATAACAGGTTACAATGACAGATTGGCCTATGATACTTAGTGAATGATGATGCCTTTATTTTGAGATAACAAATACTAAGAGGAGTAAGCTTGGAGTGCGTGAGCAATAGATTGTTTTTACTGCCTTAAGTTGCATTTTATTGCTGGATTTAAGACTATATAGAGATAGTGTTTAATTAGAAACATTCTTCCTTTTGTTTTTATCCAGTAAATGCGGCTACTCTTCTTTTGGGAGTGGAGAATCAACATAAAATAAGTGTCCCTAAAGCACCTACAAAAGAGGAAATGTCTCTCAGAGCTTATACTGCTCGGTGCAGGTTGAATAGATTACGTCGCACAGCATGCAATTTGTTTACTTCTGAAAAAATGGTTAAAGCCATTAAAAAACTTGAAATTGAAATTGAAGCTAGGCGGTTAATTGTTCGAAAAGATAGACACCTCTGGAAAGATGTGGGTAAGAAGATTGTAGAAGTTTTGAGATTCTTCAAAAACATGCTAGAGATTTTATATTTCTTTTTGTTTCCAGCCTTACTGAGGTATAATTGATAAATAAAAATTGTATATTTCTAAGGCATATGACATGATATTAATATATGCATACATTGTGAAATGATAATCACAATCAAGCACATGCCCATCTCCTCAGTCACCTTTTTTTTTTTTTGCTGTTTGGTGATAACATTTAAGATGTACTCTTAGCTAATTTCGAGCATATAATACACTATTATTAATTGTAATCATCATACTATACAGTAGCTCTACAGAATTTATCCTACATAACTGAAACTTTATACCCTTTGACCAGTATATCTCCAATGTCCCTAAATCCCAGCCACCATTCTCTCTGTCAACCACCATTCTCTCTGCTTCTGTGAGTTTGACTTTCTTAGATTTCACATATAAGTGAGATCATACAGTATTTCTTTCTGTGCCTAGCTTATTTCACTTTGCATAATATCCTCCAGGTTCATCTATATTGCCACAAATGACAGAATTTCCTTTATTTACTACATTTTCTTTATACATTTGTTGATGGACACTTAGGTTGACTCCATGTCTTAGATATTTTGAATATTGCTGAAATGAATGTGAGAATGCAAATATCTCTTCTAGATACTGATTTCATTTCACTTGTATATATACCCAAGAGATTTTGTATTTCAAAGCTAAATATACATGCTTTAGCTTTGCTGCCTAAAATCTCACATACTTAAATATGATAATATGTATTTAAGAATAGAAGTATACTTAATCTAAATTATTTCATATATAAGCAATTATCCTTTTTTGCACTGGTATACTCTCCATAACATTGTATTTATTGTCTCTATTTGGTTAGCGGTTTAAGCTTACTTACTTTTGACATGCATTTTAGGAGAACGCCAGAAAGTCCTGAATTGGCTATTGTCATATAATCCTTTATGGCTTCGAATTGGCTTAGAGGTAAGCATATGTTTCACGTTTTGAAAATATTTTTTTAATGATATACTTTTAATAGAATAGACTGTTTAATAAAATGGATTTTATTTATAAAAGTTATAAAGTCATTAGCTTGATTCATCTTTCAGTATAAAATGTTGGTCCATTAGTAAATTCTCATTAGGTAAATAGGCCATGTTGTTATATATCATTGCCTTATTGTTAAATATCAATTTATTGCATAGTCTCCTAAATATAAATAATTCGGTGCTGGATGTAATGACAACTATAATCTTATTTTTGAACATTTACGAGCGAAAGCACTAGGCTGTTTTAAATACATTTTCTAATTTAATCCTCTTTAAAACCCAGTGAGGTTATGCATTATTATTTCTACTTCACTAACAAAAAGAAGCATAAATGTTAAGTGATTTGCCATATGCCAATAATTGGTCAGGATTTGGACCTACACCAGTCCGATGCCAAACCCCAACCGTATAAACTATTTTAATAGAGTACCACTCATAAAAATGTCATCAGGATTTGAGTTATTTACATAGTGCTTGGCTCAATATTTAGAATATTTTTTTTTTTTTTTTTTTTTTTTTTTTTGAGACAGAGTCTCGCTTTGTTGCCCAGGCTAGAGTGAGTGCCATGGTGTCAGCCTAGCTCACAGCAACCTCAAACTCCTGGCTCAAGCAATCCTCCTGCTTCAGCCTCCCAAGTAGCTGGGACTACAGGCATGTGCCACCATGCCCGGCTAATTTTTTGTATATATATATTAGTTGGCCAATTAATTTCTTTCTATTTATAGTAGAGACGGGGTCTCGCTCTTGCTCAGGCTGGTTTTGAACTCCTGACCTCGAGCAATCCGCCCGCCTCAGCCTCCCAGAGAGCTAGGATTACAGGCGTGAGCCACCGCGCCCGGCCTAATATTTAGAATATTAAAACTAACAGAATTAGAAAGCTACTACTAGTTAGTTGGCTGTTAAAATTAAGCTTTTGTTTAAAAAAAAAATACCCTCTATGCTTCTGTTTCCTTTAGTCTTTTACTAGTATGCTTTTACATTTTTTCTAGGTTTCTTACCTTCCTAATATGAGATCTCCAATTATTTCAATTTATTCCAAGTTTTAAAATAGTCTTTGGGGCTGAAAAAGGGATATTTGCAATAACCTGGTTTGTATGTACCAATAAACTGAGGCCCAGAGATAACAAATAATAAGCTTACTATGGTCACACAGCTTAATAGTGTCATTTCTTATTTCAATCTTGGTATCCTTTCTCTTTCTATAGTCAGCAAATGACATATCAACTGGCCCTGCATCACATGGTCAAGTAATTCTGGAACCTCAATTGAACTAGAGCCTCCATATTTTGGGACACAGCTTTTTTGTGGTGAAGTTAAAAGCAAAGAGCGTTAGGTAGAAACTTTCAGTGCCTTTTAAAACTTAGATGCAGTACGCATCACCTCCACCCATATTCCACTGGCCAGAGCATATTGTCTGGCCAAGCACAAACCAGGCAAGGGTGTGTTAACCTCCTGTAAGAGTCACAGTGAGTCCGTGGTATACAGTAGGAATGTGTGCATTTTTTACAAGGAATGGAGGAGTGAATAATTGTGAACAATAAAACATTCTACGTCACCACCACACCTTAGGATTCTGTATATGGACCTTTGAGAATTTTAAGAAAACTTCAAAGGCCAAAAAAAGGTAAATAAAGATGTATTTCTCTATTTTGGTAGGTATTAATACTTTTCTATGTTGTCATTGCTATATTCAATGTAAGGTTGCAGAATATAATTTGATATGTTTTTAGTTTTTTCTAATTGCTTTAAAAATTAATCATGTTGATGTTAAACTAATTTTAAGTCATTGATTATAAACAGATCTGAACTTCCTAAATTATTACCTCAGATGATTTGCAGATGGTTTTCTACTTGTTAACTATTAGCAAATTTTGAATATTTAGGTTTCTGTCATGTCTTCATGATATACTTAATGGGACAGTTGTAAGTGAATTTGAAAAATATGGCTATATTTGATAGTTCTTTAACTTAAATGAAAAAATTAACATGTAAATATGCTTGTCAGATGATTAAGAATTTGTTAGTGCTGAGATTTGTCTTTTTTCATAATGTAGGGTACTATCTACACTGATAAGTACATAAAGCATATATGTACAATTTAAAGAGATTATTTAGCAAATAACCCTATCACTTCCATGCTATTAGGAAATGGAACATCACTAGTTGCTGAGAAGGTCATTTTCTGCCTTTCCACAATTACATCCTTTTGCTTCTTAGACATAGCATAATCCTGACTTTGGCTTTAATTTCTTCTTTTTAGACAATTTATGGAGAACTCATACCTTTGGAAGACAACAGTGATGTCACAGGGTTGGCTATGTTTATTCTGAATCGCTTACTTTGGAATCCTGATATAGCAGCTGAGTATAGACACCCCACTGTTCCTCATCTATATAGAGATGGTAAGTATTTCTGCCTCTTACTGCATTCTCTCCACACTGTACATAAATGGCTTCTTGTCATTCATCTGATTTGTTTATTCATCTGATTTGCATTTTGCTTTCTCAAAAAATCCAATCTAGATAGGTCTCTGTTTCCACTACTATCCCTTCCCTTCTCTACCCTCATTATTCTTCATCATTTACTTCATCACTATATATAATTATTCTTTCCTGTTAGTTGTCTCTACCTCTCACCCCAGTAGTCCTACGGGGATCATATTTGTTATGGTTTGTTACTGTACATCTTGGCACCTAGGAAGGTCCTGCATACATAGATGCTCATTAAGTATTATTTGAGTGAGACCAACTAAATCTCTTGATGTCTCTGTACCTGTTTCCTCAGCTATGAATTGGAAATATTAAACGGTACCTGTCCCCCAGAGTTGTTGTGAATATTAAATGGTTCATATATGTAAAGCACTAAGAAAAGCATATCATATTTTATTTGTGCTTGCTACATTTCTTTTTCAACTAGCACATTATTAGTATTGTCACATTTTAAGACAAAACCTGCCTTTGATAGATTAACTTCTTATACTTTTTACTTTAAGGTCATGAAGAAGCTTTGTCCAAGTTTACATTGAAAAAGTTACTGTTGTTGGTCTGTTTCCTTGACTATGCTAAAATTTCCAGACTTATTGATCATGATCCTTGTCTCTTTTGTAAAGATGCTGAATTCAAGGTATAGTTTTCATTTTATGCTTTATATTTCATATTTCCCATTTAAGAATTTTGCTTGCTTTTATGGTATATTTTCATTTTAGAAAAATTAGTTTCCAAAAAACAATACTCTGGAGTAGAACAGGGATGCCTACCTAGTAGTAAGTCCCATCTGTAATTTTAACCGTGCCTGATTTTTATGGGTTTACCTTTCACCAGCACATCATCCTTACTCTTAATGTTGACTTGAGAATGAACTAAGCCATCCTTCTGAGGAATTAATTTTAAGGGAAATTTCTTTCCTAATTTGATGTAGTATATTATCAAATTAATGCCAATTTTTGTAGTTATGAGCAATTTTTAACAAGGTCTTAAATTGGAAATGTATGAAAGTTGCATTATTACTGTATGGTATGAAACTGACAATTTTTTAATACTACGATTAACTTTTTTATGTACAAAAATGATTTGAAGGATTTTTTATTATATCCAAAATTATAATATTAGAATATAATACCTGCAACTTGTTTCTTTATAGGCTAGTAAAGAAATTCTTCTGGCTTTTTCACGAGATTTCCTAAGTGGTGAAGGTGACCTTTCCCGTCACCTTAGCTTATTGGGATTACCTGTTAACCATGTTCAGACACCATTTGATGAATTTGATTTTGCTGTTACAAATCTTGCTGTAGACTTACAGTGTGGAGTGCGTCTAGTGTAAGTATAAAAAGTAGAATTATTTTGCTTATTGGGATATACTAAAATTTTCTAGAAAACACCTTTTTTTTTGTAATTATGCAATCTTTCTTATTCTTTCATGTAATAAAATAAATTTAGGGTTAAAATTGTGATTTCTTTTTGAGAAAAATGGTATGTCAATTTTATGCCCAGAAACCTTGTCTCCTATCCACACTTTTTTCCTGCCAGTGTGTGACTACGATGTGGATAGAACCTACTGATGTCTCAGAATAGAAGCTGAGAAGAGTTGGAAACTAATTAAAATTATCAAACATTTATAATAACACGTCATGTCGACAATGGTTTCTTGAGTTCCATATCATTCGAGACAGTTTTTAATAGCATTGACCTTATTTTACATATGAGGAAAATAATATGAAGTGGTAGGATAGAACCCCCTAGAGTTTTATGAATCTCTGGTTTTTCCAAAAACTACATAAATGTCACCTGCTTCCTTCCAAGTTAAATTTCTGTGAACATTCTTTTTTCTTGATCCACTATACTCCCAAGTTAACAGTCTTTTGAACATTACTGCAGCTTTCTCTCACTTGAGCAATTTCCATACAGGCCAAGATCATTTGTTGAAAATATTTCACATATTATTTTTATGTGAAATATTTGATTAATTTGTTCATTTTATAAAGTCAAGCCACCACATCTATGTCCTGGCCAATAGGAATTCATCTTTTAAGACTTTTTCCTCTTTCCAGGAGAAACAGGGACTAGTTTAATGTTTAGTGCCATTTTTCCACTAAGACTTTTTTTATGCTTTTACAAGAGTTGCTGAGGACTTAGCAATGTTAGATGTTATGTTATGTAGTTGGTTAGGAATTCTTAGTAGTTAAGAAATTGATCTTGCATACCAAATTTCTGTTTTGTTCAGTGTCAGCAAAATGACTGTTTTATAGATCTTTGAGGTCATTTTGGAGTACCTGGGGGTGGTTACTCTACTCATGCCATGAGTGATGAGTTAGTATACTGTTGCAGAAATGTTTCTGACATTGTGTAGTTGGCCTAGAATGATCTTAAGTCTCTCTTTAACCTTTAAAATGTATGGTTCCATAAATGTTATTATTTCTGCCAGCTTTTAATTATATACAGTAATCAGGGCTTGCTTTTTCTGGGGAAATATCAACTGTTGTCTAGTAGATAAAACACTAGTAACCTAAATGATATTAGGGATTTGAATTCTAATTCTGGTATACATATCTTTTTTAGGTAAGCACTCAAATATTTTTATAGTTATCTGCTGTGTGTGTGTGTGTGTGTGTGTGTGTGTGTGTGTGTGTGTGTGTGTGTGTGTGTGAGAATGCCTGTGGAAATTGATAGAACTGAGTTTTAATTCTCTTATTAGTTCTATCTTTACTAGCTGTATGACCATAGGAAATTTACTCAACTTCTGAGACTTGGATTCTTCATGTGTAAATGGGACTAACAATACCAGATTGTGGGATTTACTACGATGACTAAAATTAAAAAAAGAAAGTACTTGTTTGAGTAGAATATAGTACATCTCAGTAAATGTTTCTCTTCTCCTCCCTTTCCCTTTCCCGTCTCCCTGTTTCTTTCTTATCATCATAGACTTCAACCCCCAGACTTAAAATGGGAAATAACTCTACTTGCTGACTTTGGATGAACAGACTTTAGAGATAGTTTTTGGAGTTCTTCTGACCTGAAAGCCCCTAAACTCTTGTGATTTATGTGCGTCATAAATATATATAAATGAAGGTTATTTTTCATATGTTTTTATATAGCAATTTTATCTGAATTTCTTTACTGCTAGGCGAACCATGGAACTTCTCACACAGAACTGGACTCTGTCAAAGAAACTCAGAATTCCTGCCATCAGTCGTCTTCAAAAGATGCACAATGTTGACATTGTTCTTCAGATTCTTAAATCACGAGGAATTCAATTAAATGATGAGCATGGTAAACAACTCAATAGAGATAAAACCTATTCTCCTCACTGAATATTGATATGTGCATATATTATGCTAATGGCTACATTTTCATTTGTAGGAAATACGATTCTATCTAAGGATATTGTGGATAGGCACAGAGAAAAAACTCTCGGGTTGCTTTGGAAAATTGCATTTGCTTTTCAGGTATTATACATTCAGTATATTTTGTACTTTTTATCAATTTTGAATACTGATTTACAAAAGCAATTTGAATCAAATAAAGACTACCAATACTACTATCATTTATTGGGGTTTATTCTATCCCAAGGGCTGTAAAAATTGCTTTATACATATTCCAATTTAATCTTCACCACACATCTACTTTGTGTTTACCTTTTAGAAAAAAAAATAGGATATTTTTGGACTAAAATATCCATTTTAGGCATTTTATTTTCTTAGAATTTTTAAATTTCTAATTAGGTTATTTTATTTACTCTTTTATAGTTTCTCTAAATAGAAACTTTATTAGTTTTGGGTTAAAAATACATAGAAAATATAAAGGTATTTGCCTTTTTTGTGTGTTTCAGGTGGATATTTCCCTTAATTTAGACCAATTAAAGAAAGAAATTGACTTTCTAAAACACACACAGAGTATAAAGAAAACAATGTCTGCCCTATCATGCCATTCTGATGTTATTAATAAGAAAAAAGACAAAAGGACTAGTGGTTCCTTTGAGCAATATAGTGAAAACATAAAGTTATTGATGGATTGGGTAAATGCTGTTTGTGCCTTCTATAATAAAAAGGTAAGTTTCTTTGTTTTAACCTAATATCTTTAAATAAATTTTGGTGAATGTCAAACTCAAAGCATAAAATCTTTTCTTGCATTTCTTAAATAATTTAGTTTGTATGTGCATGCAAACTTTTCCTCAAAGGAGTAAATGTATTATATAACATATTTCATCTAATCTGTCACCAATTATACAATGCAGATAATTTTATTTATCACTAAGAAAAAAAAATGCCCTAGATGGGAGACTTAATAGAAGATGCTTTCATAGAACTGGGACCTAAAAGGATCATACCCTTATTATAAAGGTCAATGCAAATAAACCCAACATGCAGAAAGGTACAACTGAGAAATTACCACTAGGTAGAAGGAGGAAGAAAACTAAAATCTAAGTTGTCTTTTTCTATGATGATTTGTTAGGTTGATACTATATTTCTGTATAAGGTATACTTCTAAGTATAAACACATGAAAAAATATTGCCCTAAACACCTGGATAAACTATCTGGTAACAAATATAAAACAGGACAATGATACAGAGTACATGTAACTAAATGTGATCAACTGTTTATACTTAAAGAAATTGTTAGTAGAAAAATTCTTAAATATTTGGATAATTTTCTGTTTTAACTAAGTACTAGAGAGCCAAATTTGGTCATCATTATTCATGGATTCCATATTTGGCATTTGAAGACTAGCTAAAATTTGTAATAATAAATGCCAAAATCAGTACTTGCAGCATTTTGTGGTCATTCATTGCCAGGTGCAAATGCCTAGCTAGGTGCTTATTCCCAGCTGAGGTCGAACGTCACACTCTGCCTTTTCGTTTCAGCTCTTATATTGTAAACTGTGTCCTTTTATGATCTATTTAGTGCTGTTTTGTTTTTTTATTTGCATTATTGTGCTTTTTATTGGTGATTTCCCTATTTAAATGGCTCTTAAGCGTAGTAATGAAGTATTGTCTAGTGTTCCTATGACTGTGATGTGCCATATGCAGAAAGTATGTGTTAAATAAGCGTCATTCAGACATGAATTGTAGTGCTTTGGCCTCTGGGTTTGATGTTACTGATTAAAACACACATAAAACAAGGTTATGCATGTACTGGCTGAAAATGAAAATGTGACCAGAGGCTCACAGGACCCTAACTCTGTATTTCCTCATGAATAATGTTTCCATATTCATAAATTCAGTGTTTACAAATAACAAGAATCCACTGTAATTGTTATCGTTTCCTAAGACTGTCATAGCAAATTACTACAAACTAGGTGGCTTAAAGTAGAAATTTAATATTCTTTTCAGGCCTGAAGTCTGAACTCATATTGTTGTCTGGGTGGTGCTCTCATTTAAGTTTCTAGAGGAGACTCTGTTCCATTCCCTTCTCTTAAGTTCTGGTGGTTGCCAGCCAACCTTGGTGTTCCTTGGCTTATAAATGTGCTATTCCAAACTTTGCCTTTGTCATCACAAGGTCTTCTGTGTGTCTGTTTCTGAGTCTCTCTCCTCATCTAATAAGGACACCATTCATATTGGGTTAAAAGCCCACTCTATTCCAGTGTGACCTCATCTTAATTCATTAAATTTGTATGACCCTATTGCCAAATAAGGTCACCATTCTGATTTTCTGGGAAGGACATGAAGTTTTGAGGGACACTTTCTAACTTAGAACAATAATATTATAACCAGATCCTACTTTTAGAATGGTTAGTATTTTATAATTGAGAATTTGGCTATGCATATGGCATTATACTAGTTACTGTTAGTAATTAATGTGATATTCTTAGCTCTTAAGAGAAAATAACAGACTACAAAACTGTTATGTTACTCTCTAAATACAGTTAACTATTTTTCTGGTATTTCCAATCAGGTGGAGAATTTTACAGTGTCTTTCTCAGATGGCCGTGTGCTGTGTTACCTGATCCACCATTATCATCCATGCTACGTGCCTTTTGATGCTATATGTCAGCGTACTACTCAGACTGTGGAATGCACACAAACTGGTTCAGTGGTATTAAATTCATCATCTGAATCTGATGATAGTTCTCTGGATATGTCTCTTAAAGCATCTGGTCATGGTTAGTCCCTTTTTGTTAATTTTCCAATTATTTGCCATGTCTGATTTTTGACTACAGTCTAATTTCTCTTTTTCACTTGCATAATAGAAAATACTTCAGAACTATACAAAGAACTCCTAGAAAATGAAAAGAAAAACTTTCATTTGGTTAGCTTTGCTGTTAGAGATCTTGGTGGAATACCTGCTATGATTAATCATTCAGATATGTCAAATACAATTCCAGACGAAAAGGTAAGTAAAAAAAAGGGTTTCTTAATTAGTAACTCAATAATAAGAATCTCAGAAGATGATAGTAAAATTGTATATTCTCTGTTGATCAGTTTTCATTTTTCACGTTTTCTTTTAGGTGGTTATTACCTATTTGTCATTTCTTTGTGCAAGGCTTTTGGATCTTCGTAAAGAAATAAGAGCTGCTCGACTTATACAGACAACATGGAGAAAATATAAATTAAAAAAAGATCTCAAACGCCATCAGGTACTCCTGGAAAATGAAAACACTATACTATGAATTATAAGTAATGAATTATTGTAATTAATTTCATTGTTCAGTAGTGAATTTAGTATAAGATATCACTTGATTGATTTTTATATTAATATTTTACTGATGTATGATATTATGATAAGTTTAATAATTTATGTGTTTTGGGTTGGGGAGGTATGATCATTTCTCCTTATTGGCTGATATTTCATTCATATAACTTCCAGTCTCTGTCCACCCTTTTACTTAATCTGTTCCTGGGGGAAAGGAATAACTTACCTGCTTTGTAAATTTATGAAGAATACTCTAGGAATGTTTAACTCAGGTTTTCCCTTTCTATTACTAAATAGAATCTAACCTCCTTCCAGAAAACAAGAGTTTTCCGTTAATTTTTTCATGCTATGCTCTGTTAGGCTTGACCTCATCTAATGCTACTTGGGCCTGGGCATCAAATTTCTGATTTTACTGTTTAATTAGCTCATTTTGTTTGCCATGAAACTGTTTTCCAGTTTACCCTTTATTAGTTTTAAACGTGGTATTTTGGTTTCCAATATTTCATTTTTCAAAATGCCTAGGATCTGAGCACAGGGATAAAGACATTATTTATTGATTCCCTTTCTAACACCAAAACACAAAAATTTGTATTAACATAAAATAGATATTTTTTTCTTAAGTTCTGAGAAGATTGTCATTTTTTAGAAGTTTTAAGAAATTTCTTTGGTCAAGTTGAACAAACTGTTTTAACCCTTTCGCTTTCCTACCCCCTCCACCAATTAACATTATATTTATTTATTTGGAAAAATTGAAGAAAATAAACAGCCATGACTGATAAAATTTTCATAGATATTTTAGAAATTACTTCTACCCAGTATTTCTCAATTTTTAATTATAATGCATTATGATAAAGTTTATGGTAGCTGTCTGAAAGAGCTAAATATTGGCAACTCTTAAAGATAACATGTGTTTTCTTATTACCATGTTAGACTTGGAAATAACACTAGTTGAATAATTTGCCCTTGCTCCACTAAAAGTTTTTGTAGTAACTTTGGGAAATAGGTCAGGTCTTGTACTCACAAATGGTCATTTCTGCTACTCTATGTGCTGTGCCCTATATTGCCCCTTCACCTGCCTCCTTGCCCACAGGTCATGTGGAGGATAACTGTACTGTTGAAAGCTTTGAGGAATTGTTTTAGGATAGTTTTCAGGGAAGATTCTCTCATGGCCAGTCCTTAAGTTGTTTGATTTATTCTTTTTTTTGTTTTGTTTTTTTGTGGTTTTTTTGAGACAGAGTCTCACTCTTTTGCTTAAGCTAGAGTGCCATGGCATCAGCCTAGCTCATAGCAACCTCAAACTCCTGGGCTCAAGTGATCCTCCTGCTTCAGCCTCCTGAGTAGCTGGCACTTATAGGCATGTGCCATCATGCCCGGCTAGTTTTTTATATATATTTTTAGTTGTTCAGATAATTTCTATTTTTAGTAGAGACAGGGTCTCGCTCTTGCTCAGACTGGTCTCGAATTCCTGATCTCAAATGATCTGCCCGTCTCAGCCTCCCATAGTGCTAGGATTACAGGCGTGGATTTATTCCTTTTATATTACATTAAATAAGAGTTTTAGACTTACAAGAAAGAGATATCAATCAGAATATATCTTAATATATGTAAGCTTTATTTTTGTTCAAGATAGACTTGTATTGATCAGATATTAATTTAGAATTTTCATGGCTTCTTGCTGGTAAGATTCTTTTTCTTGATTTATTTCTTTAGTGCAAATAAAATTTTTCCTGTTTTCTGAAGGTCTAAATTAAAAGAAAATTCCTGTACCTATGGTTAAACCTCTTCAATCCAATCATACCATTGTTTCTCTTCTTTCTCCTAGTGAGCATATTACAAATTAGTAAGCATATAAATATTACCATGAGATACTATTTTGGGGGGTTTTATCTTTTGCTTTTCCATCATTATTATAATTTATGTAAATCCATTAAGAATAGAGTAGCTCAAGCTTTCAAAGTGACAAACATTGGCAAGTAGCCAAAGTTACCTGGTGAATTATCTCGGAGTCCTCTGACATGGTCCATTTCCCAGTTCTTCCTGTCAACAAATGGGCATAAACTCTCAGGCAAAGTAAATCCTAGTACGTGATGGCCCCTATATGAGACAAAATAAAAGAAATTAGCTGGTAACTGGATGGCTCAACAACGTAAGATTAAAGATGATACATGGTCCTACCTAGAGAAGGGTCAGTGACTGAAGGGATGGAAGCTTTTACCACCAGCTTATGGAAGTTTTTAAATAGCTGCTAATTTTTTAAAATATATTTGCTTCTTTGAATGTATATGCTTGCCATCTTTAGCTCCTCTAATGTCATATAAAGTTGTGTTTTAGTTTGCTTGTAATAGAGATGACATAAAAGCTGAGATAAGTTTCAACTTACCTTAGCCTAGTCATTCATTCATTCATTCCCTTCTAGCTAATAGAGGTGTGTTTTTAACTTCGATCTCTACAACCCTAAAGGCCATAGGTTTGTTTCACAGGGGTGTTTTGTTTTTGTTTTTGTTTTTTTTTGAGACAGAGTCTCACTTTGTTGCCCAGGCTAGAGTGAGTGCCGTGGCGTCAGCCTCGCTCACAGCAACCTCAAACTCCTGGGCTTAAGCAATTCTCCTGCCTCATCCTCCCAAGTAGCTGAGACTACAGGCATGCACTACCATGCCTGGCTAATTTTTTTATATATGTATTAGTTGGCCAATTAATTTCTTTCTATTTATAGTAGAGACGGGGTCTCGCTCTTGCTCAGGCTGGTTTCAAACTACTTACCTCGATGGATCCACCCACCTTGGCCTCCCAGAGTGCTAGGATTACAGGCGTGAGCCACCACGCCCTGCCTTCACAGGGGTGCTGACAATGATGTTAGGTAGTTTAATCAACTTGTTATATATAATTTCCCTAGACCAATTTTAGAATTGTCTAGTTTTTCTGCTCAGAGGAATGATCTAATACAGAGCCCTTACGTTCCTTAATGTTTGTTTCAGTCTATTAGTTACCTTTTTTATAAAATGTAAGAATACAATTTGATCCCTTCCATAGTTGTATTCTCATACTATGCAGCCTCCATGCACATATCCATCCACTGATTGTCATTAATTAATTAGACTGTATAGCTAATCTCTGTGTATAGCCTATAGACTATCTCAGACAACAGCAAAAAGGTTGTCAGGCATGCTTTAAGTTGTTACTTTCCACCAGAGCAAATAACTCATAAACTACAATAGTTTCCAATTCAGGTGAAGTGAAGTGATAAATCTAGCCTTGGACAGTACAGCAAAGTGATTAAGGGAGTGGACTCTAAATCCAGGTTGTCTGTTCAAATTCGATATTGCCAGGAGACTGACGAGCCACTTGACCCCTCTGCCTCAGTTTCCTCATGATCATAAGAGTAGTATCTGCACATTTGTTATTATGGTTCTTGTGAGGTTTAGATGTATCATTTGTGAAGTGTTTAGAATGGTGCTGAACATAAAATATGTACTTCACAGCAGTTCATTATGAGAAGTAACAGAAACAGAGATACATACTGGTCTCTCACGTTTCTAGGGCAGCTGGCTCCCCTTTGACCACTGATGGTCAAAGAGTGGGATTTCAGATACCCCTCCTCTCCCCAGCCTGTCCACTGCCGGCAGGCCGCGGCGCGCGCGCCCCCGTTGGCGCGTAGGTCTGGTCAGGTGGGGAGCGCCACTCGTCCTGGGAAACGGAGCATGGCCCGAAGGGCGGCCCCCGCGACCGTCACACAACGCACGTTGGTTGGGAACCTGGTGCTAACCCATTCATAGATGACCTGCTTCTGGGTGGGGGTTTTAGCAGAGCAGCTCTCTTGCTGAAATCTATTGAAAGTCAGCCCTCGACACAAGGGTTTGTAAAAAGAAAAAAAAAAAAAGAATTAAAAAATACCTCTTCTCACGACCCAAACCATACTTTGTGGCCTTACGCCATAGAGACTCAGGAGAACAATGTATTCTAGGCTAAAGGAAGAAGTATATTTTTTTCCTCCTGTTTTGTGTATTGCTTTGTTCAAATTGTAACAAAGCTAATACTACCTTTTTACTGTAAAGCATTTTTTTTCCTCACATAATCCACTCCTTTCCTAAAAGTCAAGCATGCATTTACTGGACCCAAATCTAAGAAACACACCACACTGCACTTCAAATTGTCCTTATCTTAATTATTGTGGATCAATGATAGATCAAACATGTCTATGATCTTAGACTATTTTTAGGAATCTTTGTTTCATCCTGCAACTATATCTGCAAGCACACCTGTCAGCCGTTTCTACACGCCCAGAGGTGTAGCATCACTATTCTAAAGATGAGCACAAGGAGCCTCGGGTGTTTTATTTTCAGGGTCAATTTGATTAATGTTTCACAGTTGATTATCTTACAAAGGATAATTTAAGGTCTTAAGTTATTGTTTAAGTCACATTTGCTAATTTTCTTTAAGGAGCAAGACAAAGCTGCAAGAATTATTCAATCAGCTATAGTCAATTTTCTAACTAAACAACGATTGAAGAAAGAGGTTAATGCAGCACTGGTCATTCAGAAATATTGGCGAAGACTCTTAGCACAGAGAAAATTATTAATGCTAAAAAGGGAAAAGCTGGAAAAAATTCAATATAAATCAGCATCAATTATTCAGGTACAGTATTCTGGACTAATTTTTTAATTTAAAGCATTTTAATGACTTTTTTAAAGGAAGATGTTAAAACGTGATGAAATTTTTAATGATTATATTAGGATTCTTTAATACTTAATAAATTTTAAACATCTCTTTATCTGCAAAACTCTTTGCTGTGTTTAGCATAAGGCTGTAATATAATTGAAATGCTATTGTACAATTAATAGACAACAGTGTAGTGTAAACATTTATATGTACCAGGAAAAAAAATTTGACTTTATTATGATATTTACTTTATTGCAATGGTCTAGAAGCAAACTCATAGAATCTCTGAGATACGCCTGTATATATTTCAACTTTAGTAGACCCTGGCTAAGTGTTTTTGAAAGTACTTACAGGAATTTAAAGCCCACTAGGTGCTTATGATAGCATATGTGACATCATGTCTATGTAAACATTTGAAAATTGTCTAATAGTAGCCATTCTGATAGTATGCAATAGTATTCAGAATATTTTTAATTTATATTTTCATATTAATTAATGATGTTGAACACCTTTTCATTTTTGAAATCTTTTGAAGTGTTATTTCAAGTATCTTTTTTTTTTTTTTTATTTCGGCATATTATGGGGGTACAGATTTTAAGGTTTCAATAAATGCCCATTTCCCCCCCTCCCCCCACAAGTCTGAGTCTCCATCATGACCATCCCCCAGATGGTGCACATCTCACTCATTATGTATGTATATACCCGCCCCCCTCCCACCTGCCCAATACCCTATTACTGTAGTACCTATGTGACCACTTAGGTGCTGTTCAGTTAATACCAGTTTGCTGGTGAGTATATGTGGTGCTTGTTTTTCTATTCTTGGGAAACTTCACTTAATAGTATGGGTTCCAGCTCTAACCAGGAAAATATAAGATTCAAGTATCTTTTTAAATTTTTTTTTTTTTTCAATTTGTTTGCCTTCTTGTGGATTTATAAGAGATCTTTATATATTCTGGTTATGAGACCTTAGTTGTGTATGCATAGTGTAAGTATCTTCTCCCAGGTGATGATTTACTGTTCTATGTTTTACTAATGGAATTTCTTAACTTTTTTTATGGTTAGTGTTTTTTGTGTACCATTTAAAGAGTATTTCCTTATCCTAAGGCCTTGTACATATTCTCCTATATTCTACAAGTATTAAAGTTTTATCTTTCAGGTTTAGATCCCATCTCAAATTAATTTTATCATATGACTTGTTTTAGGGACCATTTTTTCTTTTCTGGTATGTGAGTACTCAGTTGTTTCAGCATGATTTACTAAAATAACCATCCTTGCGCCTTTGCAATGCTGCCTTTAGTATATACATCAAATATTCTTATGTGTGGTTCTGTTTCTGCTATCTTTTTCTATTCCATTTTGTCTGTTCTATTTTGTCTGTCTTTGAGCCTTGTACTGTAGCTTTACATGAAATCTAGACATCTAGTAGGTAGTCCTTCTTTAATGATTTGCAAATAATTTCTCCCAATCTGTATCTTCTCTTTATTCTCTTAACAGAGTTTTTGCATGGCAAAAGGATTTCATTTTGATGAAATCAAATTATCACTTTTTTTCTTCTATGGATTGTGCTTTTAGTGTCATACCGAAGTACTCTAGAAGTTTTCTAATTTTCCCTTTAAATTTTGACTCATGATGTATTTTGTGTTAATTTTTGTCTAAGTTATGAGGGTTAGATCAAGGTATACTTTTTTTTTTGCATTATAGATGTCCAATTATTCCAACACCATTTATGGAAAAGACCATTCTTTCTCTATTAAAATATTTTTGAATCTTTGTCATAAATCAATTGGCCATATTTGGGTTGATCATCTGATTCTGTTACATTAATATATGTATTTCCTTTGCCAATACCACAGTACTTCGATTACTGTAACTTTATAGTAAGCCTTAAAATTGGGTATTGTGATCGTTCCAACTTTATTCTTTCTTCAAAATAGGTTGGGCTGTTCTAGTTTCTTTGTCTTTCAGTGTAGGTTTTAGATTCAACTTTTCTGTATCTTAAAAAAATCCTGCCAAATGTTGATTGGAATTGTTACATCCACAGATATTTGGAGGATAATTAACACTTTCACTATGTTAACTATTCCAGTCCATGCAGATGGTATATCTTTCCATTTATTTAGATCTTTGATTTTTTTCATAGTTTTTTGTTATACTTAAGTAATTTATTTTTTTATAAGTGTTATAAATAGTATTGATTTTTAATTTCATTTCCCATTTGTTCATATTTGGTGGACATATTCATCTTATGTGTTAACCCTGTATTTTACTGTCAATTAAATTCATTTAGTTCTATGAACTTTTTGTTTTTCTGTCTTAGATTCTTTCAGATTTTCTACATAGTCATGTTGTCTGCCTTTCTTTCCAATCTATATATTCTTTTTATTTCTTTCTCTTCCCTTTATTTCATTAGCTAAGAATTCCAGCATGATACCGAATAAAAGTGGTAGGGCTTGAAATCCTTTCCTTGTTCTCAATCTAGCATTCATGATGCAAAGGTATAGTTTCTATAGATGCTCTATATCAGGTTGAATAAGTTTCTTTCTATTTCCTAGTTTACTAAGTTTTATTATGTATGGATTTGAGTTTCATCAAATACTTTTTCTGCATCACTGTATATGTTAACATTTATTGATTTTTCAAATCTTGAACTTGGATTCTCAGGATAAATTTCATATGTTAGTGATATTTTTCTTTTTATATATTGCTTAATTCCATTTGCTAATATTTGATGAGGTTTGCATCTATGTTCATGAGTATATTGGCCTATTTTCTTGTACTCTCGTGTCTGATTTTGGAACTAGGGTAATAATAGCTTCATTAAATGAGTTGAGAAGTTTTCCCTTTCTCTTGTATTTTCTGGAAGAGATTGTTTAAAATTGGCATGATATCTTCTTGAAAGGTTTTTAGAGCTCACCAGTGATAGCATCTTAGAGTGGACACCACTTTTTCCCCTCTTTTTTTCTTTTTTCTTAATTGAGACATAATAGTTTTACATACTCACAGGGCACATAGTGATGTTTAAATACATGCTATGTATAGTGATCACATCAGGATAATTATAATAGCTTATCCATCATCTCAAACATTTATCATTTCTTTTTGTTGAGAGCATTCAATATTATCCTCCCTCTAGCTATTTGAAACTATATATTGTTAACTATAGACATCCTACAGTGGTATAAAACACAAACTCTAGCTGTAATTTTGTGCCTCATCTTTTATCATTTATATTTTAAGTGTTAGTATTTATATGATGATTTAAAACTATGAATTCTATTTTTTCAAATTAGAATGGGACTGTTTAATGTTTTAGTTTTTGGTAGTTTGTAGTTTTCAAAGAATTGATCACTTTTATCTAAGTTGTCAACTTCATGTGTGTATAGTATGTGTTTATTATCCTTTTAATGTCTGAGGAGTCTGTAGTGATATCATCTCTTTCATTCCTGATATTGATAATTTGTATCTTCTGTTTTCTTGGTCAGTCTTGTTAGAGTTTTAGTAATTCTCTTGGTCTTTCCAATGGACAAGCCTTTGACTTCATTGATTTCTGCTTATATCTTTCTTTCTTTACTTGTTTTGACTTATTTTGCCTTTTTTATATAGTTTCTGTAAGCAGAAGCTTAGGTAACTGATTTGAGTCCTTCTTCTTGTAATGTAATCCATTAATAGTATAAATTTCCTTCTAAGTACAGGGTTAGCCACATATCACAGATTTTTGATATAATATATTTTCATTTTCATTCAGTTCAAAACATTTTTGGTTTAAGCAGGTAATTCACATGGTTGGGCTCAGGCTACAAGTTCTCATCAGGCTTCCGTGGGTATAACTTCAATGTCAGTTCCTTTTCTAAAGCCCTTATGGTGATATTTGTATAATATAAACTTGCTTATGTTTCTTATGACTGTAGAATACAAATGAAGTTATATAAATATACTTAGGATTCAGGTGGACTTTTGAATTAGCTACAGCTATGTCAATGTTTAAACTACAAACAAGGCCAGGCGTGGTGGCTCACGCCTGTAATCCTAGCACTTTGGGAGGCCGAGGCAGGCGGATTGCTCAAGGTCAGGAGTTCAAAACCAGCCTGAGCGAGACCCCGTCTCTACCAAAAATAGAAATAAATTAATTGACCAACTAAAAATATATATACAAAAAAAAAAAAAAAAATTAGCCGGGCATGGTGGCGCATGCCTGTAGTCCCAACTACTCGGGAGGCTGAGGCAGTAGGATCGCTGAGCCCCGGAGATTGAGGTTGCTGTGAGCCAGGCTGACGCCACGGCACTCACTCTAGCCTGGGCAACAAAGTGAGACTCTGTCTTAAAAAAAAAATAAAAATAAAATAAAATAAAATAAATAAAATAAACTACAAACAAAAGAGATAAGTATCTAGCAAAAACAGATTTGTTTTCTATGTTAGTATGTTTATTTTTAAGCAGATTGTTAGAAAAATTAGTATTTTCAAGTGTTAAGTATAGAAAGCTATGTCTATCTTACTTTATGTCCTTTCTTACTTTTTTCAGAGTTATTGGAGAAGATATTCCAGTAGAAAAAGATTTTTGAAATTGAAATATTATTCAATCATCCTGCAATCTAGGATAAGAATGATAATTGCTGTTACATCTTATAAACGAAATCTTTGGGCTATAGTTACCATTCAGAGGCATTGGCGTGCTTGTTTAAGAAGGAAACAAGCAAGATACAGAGGTTATAAAGTACGCCAGTTAATCAAACAACAATCTATAGCTGCTCTTAAAATTCAAACTGCTTTTAGAGGCTATAGTCAAAGAGTAAAATATCAATCTGTGCTTCAGTCTATTGTGAAGATTCAGAGGTGGTACAGGGCCTACAAGACTGTTTATGATATAAGAACACATTTTTTACAGACAAGGGCAGCTGTAATTTCCCTCCAGAGTGCTTATCGTGGCTGGAAAGCTCGGAGGCAGATCCAAAGGGAACATCAAGCTGCAGTGAAGATTCAGTCTGCTTTTAGAATGGCTAAGGCCCGGAAACAGTTTAGATTTTTAAGAACAGCAACAGTAGTCATCCAGCAACATCTGAAAGCATGGATTGCAGGAAAGAAGCAACGTTTGGAGTATATTGAACTCCGTCTTGCAGCACTGACACTTCAATCCACGTGGAAGGGAAGAACAGTGAGAAGGCAGATTCAAAGGCAACACCAATGTGCTATCATCATACAGGCATGCTATAGAATGCATGTGCAACAAAAGAAGTGGAAAGCCATGAAAGAAGCCGCTCTTCTGATTCAAAAGTATTATAGGGCTTACAGTATTGGGAGGGAACAGCGTTGTTTATATTTGAGAAAAAAGGAAGCTATAGTAATTTTACAGTCAGCTTACCGTGGTATGAAAGTGAGAAAAAGAATAAAGGATTGCAACAAAGCAGCAGTCACTATACAGTCTAGTTATAGAGCCTACAAAACCAAAAGGAAATATGCAACCTATCGAGCTTCAGCTATTATAATTCAGAGATGGTATCGAGATATTAAAATTACAAACCATCAACATGAGGAATATCTTAACTTAAGGAAGGCAGCAGTTAAAGTCCAAGCTGTATATAGAGGTGTTAGAGTGAGAAGACATATTCAACACATGCACATTGCAGCCACTTCTATTAAAGCCATGTTTAAAATGCATCAGTCAAGAGTAAGATACCATACAATGAGATCAGCAGCTATTATAATTCAAGTAAGATACAGAGCATATTATCAAGGTAAAATTCAGCGTGAAAAATATCTGACAATTTTGAAAGCTATTAATATTCTTCAGGCAAGTTTTAGAGGAGTAAGAGTTAGACAGACTCTAAAAAGGATGCACACTGCAGCAACACTCATTCAATCATACTATAGAAGATACAGACAGCAAACATATTTTAATAAGTTAAAGAAGGTAACAAAAACAATACAACAGAGATACCGGGCAGTGAAGAAAAGACACGTTCAATTTCAAAGGTATAACAAATTGAGGCATTCCATAATATGCATTCAGGCTGTTTTTAGGGGTATGAAAGCTAGAAGACATTTAAAAGTTATGCATGTAGCCGCAACCCTTATTCAGAGAAGATTTAGAACTCTAATGATGAGAAGAAGATTCCTCACTCTCAAGAAAACTGTCATTTGGATTCAGAGAAAATACCGGGCACATCTTTGTGCAAAGCGTCACTTACAGTTCCTTCGGTTACAAAAGGCAGCTATTAGAATCCAGACATCATACAGAAAGTGGATGGTAAGGAAAAAGATGCAAGAGATGCACAGGGCTGCTACTTTGATCCAGGCTACTTTCAGAATGCACATAGCACGTATGAGATACCAGGCTTTGAAACAGGCCTCCATTGTGATCCAGTGGCAATACCAAGCAAACAGAGCAGCAAAACTGCAGAGGCAGCATTATCTCAGGCAGAGACATTCTGCTGTGATCCTTCAGGCTGCATTCAGGGGTATGAAAATTAGAAGACATTTGAAAACCATGCATTCCTCTGCAACCCTTATTCAGAGAAGGTTTAGATCATTAGTGATAAGGAGAAGATTCATTTCCCTCAAAAAAGCTGCTATTTTTGTTCAGAGGAAATTTCGAGCCACCATTTGTGCTAAGCATACATTGCACCAATTCTTGCAGTTACGAAAGGCAGCTATTATAATACAGTCATCTTACAGACGACTGATAGTAAAAAAGAAGTTACAAGAAATGCATAAGGCTGCAGTTCTCATCCAGGCTACTTTCCGAATGCACAAAACCTATATTACATTTCAGACTTGGAAACATGCCTCAATTTTAATTCAGCGACATTATCGAATATACAGAGCTGCAAAATTGCAAAGAGAAAATTATGTGAGACAATGGCATTCTGCTGTTGTCATTCAGGCTGCATATAAAGGAATGAAAGCAAGACAGCTTTTAAGGGAAAAGCACCAAGCTGCCATCATAATACAAAGCACATATAGAATGTATAGGCAATATTATTTCTACCAAAGGCTTCAGTGGGCTACAAAAGTAATACAAGAAAAATATAGAGCAAATAAAAAGAAATCTGTTCAACACAATGAGCTTAAGAAAGCAGAGACTTGTATTCAGACAAGTTTTCAGGACATGAACATAAGGAAACAAATTGAGAAACGGCATCAGGCTGCCGTTATTATTCAGAAGCATTTTAAAGCCTTTAAAATAAGGAGGCATTATCTCCATCTCAAAGCAACAGTGGTTTCTGTTCAGAGAAGATACAGAGCACTAACTGCAGTACGCACCCAAGCAGTTCTTTGTATACAGTCTTCTTACAGGGGCCTTAAGGTACACAGGGATATCCAGTCTATGCACCTGGCTGCCACACTGATTCAGTCATTCTACCGAATGCACAGGGCCAAAGCTGATTATCAAGCAAAGAAAACTGCAGTCGTTGTTATACAAAATTATTATAGGTCATATGTTAGAGTTAAAATGGAAAGGAAAAAATTTTTAGCAGTTCAGAAATCTGCAAGAACTATTCAGGCTGCTTTTAGAGGCATGAAAATTAGACAAAAATTGAAAACCATATCTGAAGAAAAGATGTCAGCCATCATTGGCCAATCTGCACTCTGCTGTTATGGAGCTAAAATGCAGTATGACTCTGTTCAAAGTGAGGACGTTATGATTCAAGAGTGGCATAAAGCTGCTCCACTTGCTTGTTTTCAGGACGCAGAGTATCATTCTCAGAGTAGGGATGCAGAACTAGTTCAAAAAGTTTTTCATAAAATGTTCACAAGAGAACTGGAAATACAGAAATGTGCTGCCTTACGCATTCAGTCCTTCCTTCAGATGGCTGTGTGTCGAAGAAGGTTCGTTCGGCAGAAAAGGGCTACCATCACCTTACAGCAGTATTTCAGGACAAGGCAAACCAGAAGACGGTTTTTACTGTATAGAAAAGCAGCAGTGGTTTTACAAAATCACCACAGAGCCCTTTTGTCTGCAAAACAACAAAGACAAGTTTATTTACAAATCAGGAACAGTGTTATCATCATTCAAGCAAGAACAAAAGGATTTATACAGAAACGGAAGTTTCAGAAAATTAAAAATAGCACCATAAAAATTCAGGTATTTCTATAATTTTAATATAAAACTTTCAGTCTTTCTTTTCAGCAATATTAGGATTTATAAAATGAGCTTAAGCAGATCATAAATAATACTTAGTTTCAGTGACCATTTCACTTATCTTTAAAACTGGAGCATTTTTTGAGGGTTGAGAAAGGGCACCAATGATAATTCACCTAAGACAGCACAAAACTGGGATTGTTCTGGCCATGGTCACCCTGTGCTTAGAGCATATCAGTAGGTGGTAATTGTAGCACTCCTGAAAGAACTTTAAGAAAATGGGAGTTCTCTATTTGGCAAAGTTACTTTTTTAAGTAGAAAATGTAAGCTAAGGTGAAGTATTATTTAATGTAATTTAGGTTGAATAAGGTAACTTTATTCTTTTACTATTCTGTTAACCAAAGCTACTTAGGCTAGCTAGTAGGCATACTTTATTCAGAGTGTTTAGTCCTTCTGGCTTCCAAAGCACTTTTATATTATTTTGTTTGATCTATTCTTCAAGTGTGTGAGGAATTTTCTCTCTTCTGTAATAAAATATGAGAGAACTAAGAAAGGTTAACTTGTCAGTGTTGCACAAAGAGAAACAGAGTCAGGAATTAAATCTCGGTACTTTAGCTATTTCTGTTTTTCCTGGAATAACCTGGGCTTTGAGCCCAGGTGTGATATGTTGATATCTTGCTGGGTTGCTATTCATCTTAGAAGTAATGTTTTATTCGACAAATATCGAGTACTGGCAGTGTGCCAAATACTATACTGGGTGTTAGGAATAGACAGTAAAATATATTAATATTTGCTGTCCTCTAAGAATTTAATTGAGCAAAAAGTAATTATGTTAATAATATAACATGAGAAGCGTATGTTGCTGGAAACAGAGAAGGGGAAACTAAGCTAGTCTCAGTGGTCAGAGAAGGCTTCCTAGAGCAAGTGACATGTAAGTTATTTAACTTGAAATGTTAAGCTGAAGTATGAATGGGAAATAACCAAGTAAAAGGTGTGGAAGGGGGAATTCAGTTCCAGAAGATAAAATAGAAAAATCCAAAAACTAGAGAGCAATAAAAAATGATTTGAGACTAGATTGGCAATAGAGGGAGTAAGACCATGGATAGATTTATTATATAAGACATAGAAAAAAGTTTAGTCTTTATCCTGCAGACTAAAAGAAGTTCTAGAGGAGTTTAAGCAGGAGAAGCCTAGAATCATTTCTAGGTTATATCAAGGCTAGGTTATATTCGGCTGAAATGATTGAAAAGCCAAAATAACAATCTTATGAAAATTTGACTCTTAACCTTATATTAACTGCTTTTAATACTAACCCTTCCAATTTGCAAAAAAATTGGAAAACTCATTGCATACTTTTTATATTTGTATATTCAATAGGCTTTGTGGAGGAGATATAAAGCCAAGAAATATTTATGTAAAGTAAAAGCTGCCTGCAAGATTCAAGCCTGGTATAGGTGTTGTAGAGCACGCAAAGAATATCTCGCTGTATTAAAAGCTGTTAAAATCATTCAAGGTCGCTTCTATACCAAACTGGAGAGAACACGGTAATGTGTCACAGTTCTTTGGAAAAGTGTGAGAGTATTTGTGTGTAGTAGCTAAGTTCTTATATACAATAAAATAACACTGCTTACTGATTTTTCTTTTAAATGTTTGTTGTGCCTATTTTACATGGTTGGATTTGTTAGTATTTTCTCTGTTAGGGAAACAAAATACATCTTTTGGACTGTCTTGCTTTTTTCAGATTGAGTGCAGCCTTGATAATATAATTAGTGAAAAATATTTCCTTATACCTGATTAAGTCTCACAGAGATGAGGGTAAGAACAGAGGGCTGGGAAGTGAATAAATAATCTAGTTAAATCTTGGTTTCCTTATTAGTGCTTTGGCCCCTTTTATTTGGTGACTTAGCTTCTGACAAAGTTTGTTTTATTAATTTTTTTTTAACTTTATATTCTCCATATTTTTTGTCATTAAATTGCATTTCCCTAGTCCCAGTTCATTTCTTATACACACATTTTCAGAAACTGTTAATAGATCTTTTTATTTCACACTATAAGAATTTTTCTTCAATTACCAGAAATGATGAATTGTTGCATCAGCGATGTTTTTAACAATCTTCTAGGAGAGCACACTAGTGTTAGAGGACTTCCTGGATGAATTCCATGGGTAGAAGAAAGGTTTAACATAAAAACTGAACTTTTATTTATAGAGACTGGAATGATGGTTACCGGAGGCTGGTATGGGTTGTGAGGAGGGAGGGATAGAGAGGGATCAGTTAATGGGTACAAAAACACAGTTAGATAGATTAAGATCTAGTGTTAGGTAGCATGATGAGGTGACTATAGTTAGCAGTAATTTATTATATATTTCAAAATAACTAGAGGAGTGGAATTGGAAATTTCCTAACACAAAGAAATGATACAGGTTTACATATATCCCAATCCCCCTATTTGATTATTACTCATTGTATTCTTGTATCAAAATATATGCACTCCATAAATATGTACAAGTATTAACAAAAATTAAAAATAAAAAACATACTGTTGCTGCTATCAGCTATTAAGGAGCAGGATGTAATTTTCCTGTGTCAAATACTGACTATTTCTATTGACGGCCTTATTTTCTAAGAAACGTGGCAACAAAACAAGCTAATCTTCCTACTTTTTCCACATGACCAAAACAGATCAAACAGTCTATCCATTCATTCTCAAGTTTTATCTGTTACCACTATGTTGACTCCTAAAATGTAATCTCTAACACTTACATTCTTTTCTTATTTTTCTGCAATTTTGTTTACAGAATATCTCTATTCAGATATTCGGATGATGCCCGTCTTCCTTTCAAATGAATATCCCTTTCTTATTTGCTTGATCTCTCAAGTTCTCTTCCTGACCACTTCCTGTCTGCTCAAAGACTCATGGAGTACAAACTTAAATTTTATATTTTACCATTGTTTACCACCATTCCCTTTAGGTTTTGTCTAGATCTGGATAATAACACTTTCCTTTGATCTTGTTCAAAATTCTGCAACGTATTAGAATCGTAGAACTTCGTATTTCTTACCACTGGGCTATTACCAATGGTAAAATTCTGATTGCTAGAATTTAAGTATGAATTATACTTTTCCACTGTTTTTTATTCTCATTGCCTTTCTTGTATTTTATTCTCCTCTAGTATAATATTTGAAAGGGGAGGCAATAAATATTTACTGAATAAATTAATTTTACATTACTTTCCTATAACTACTTTAGGTTTTTGAATCTGAGAACATCAACAATTATCATTCAGAGAAAATGGAGAGCTACACTTTCTGCAAGAATAGCTCGTGAGCACTTCTTAATGATAAAAGTAGGTATAAAAAATTCCTTTGCTTAAGAACTACATTAGGAAACAGAAAACAAACAAATAATGTCTTTAAGACCTCGCTATGCATTTATTTTACATACACCTATTATAGTCAACTAAAAATTCACCCATAAACCTACAATTTGCTAGTATTTTTGTGGTTGTATCTGTACAGGCATACCTTGTTTTATTGCACTTCACTTTATTGTGCTTTGCAGATAATTGTGTTTTTTACAAATTGAAAGTTTGTGGCAACCCTGTGTTGAGCAAGTCTGGTTGGTGCCAGTTTTTTCCAACAGCATGTGCTCACTTCATGTCTCTAAGTCACGTTTTGGTAATTCTCACAGGATGCAATGGAATGGAGTAATCAGAGGTGTGTTGTTGGTGTGCTGTGTGTCTTGAAGCTATAGACAGCTTCCCTCATAGCTGTTTATAATGATCTTGGTTTTTTTTGTTTGTTTTTTTTTTTTTTTTGAGACAGAGTGTCGCTTTATTGCCCAGGCTAGAGTGAGTGCCATGGCATCAGCCTAGCTCACAGCAACCTCAATCTCCTGGGCTCAAGCAATCCTTCTGCCTCAGCCTCCTGAGTAGCTGGGACTACAGGCATGCACCACCATGCCCAGCTAATTTTTTCTATATATATTAGTTGGACAATTAATTTCTTTCTATTTATAGTAAAGACGGGGTCTCACTCTTGCTCAGGCTGGTTTCGAACTCCTGACCTCAAGCAATCCGCCCACCTCAGCCTCCCAGAGTGCTAGGATTACAGGCATGAGCCCCTGCGCCCAGCCTATAATGATCTTTGTGTCCTCCACATTATAGCTACCATTTTTGTTAAATAAATTTGCTCTGTAATGTTGGTCTTTTTCCCACTCACAATGGTAAAAATCAAGAGGATGGGAGGGAACAAGCAACAGGTATCTATTGATCCTGGGTTATACCTTCATTTTTGGCTGTAGACCTTATGATTTTAGAAATAATACTTTATCACCTTTCACATACACGAAACATGACATTCTTAAACCATAAATGTAAAGAAAATCATAATTATATGATCTCATTTTACATTGAGAAACTCAACCTCTAGTGGGTTGAAAATCTTTTTATTTCTATCTATTAATATTACTTGTAATTTTTTCCTTATAGAGACATCAAGCTGCTTGTTTGATCCAAGCACATTTTAGAGGATATAAAGGAAGGCAGATCTTTCTTCAGCAGAAATCTGCTGCTTTGATCATACAAAGATACGTACAAGCTAGGGAAGCTGGAAAGTGTGAAAGGATAAAATATGTTGAATTAAAAAAATCTACAGTTATTCTACAAGCACTGGTGTGTGGTTGGTTAGTAAGAAAAAGTATTTTTAAGTAGAATATCTCATTCTTACAAAATGAAAGTATTGATGTTAAATAGTGTTAAGAAATTTTGGAGAATAATTTCAGAACTAACATGACCATTAACTTGATTTCATCCAGTTGCTGGAGAGCCATATAACAAGAGCACTGGTTGTCACAGATTTTTGTTCTTCGATCTTACCGTTTCCCACAAATGCTCACTGTCACACATGCAAAATAAAATCTCTATTATGTAATAAGCCTTAACAAAGGAACTGGAAAAAGTATGAGGGAAAAGCTCCATATGTGAATTAGGCCAGTTGTTCTTCAAGTAGCTTTTTGCTGCCAATAAGCAACTTTTGAAATGTTGCAACTCTTGTTCCTATGATAACTTCCACAGAGTCTTCAGCAGGACAGAATCCTTTTTGGGGAGCTCATGATATTTGGGTTTCTAATGTGTGAAGTACCAGAATAGACAAAATAATTAGATTTGAAATGTTAAATGAGAAATCTTTTGTTCATTAAATATAAATTAGAAGCCCAAAGGCCACTCTAGAAAGCTTATGCTACAAGAGTCATGTGTGGGACCTGCACTACACTATCTAGTACTGGAGAGATTAATTCCTATAATTTTGTCTGATTTGATATTACCATCTCCAACAGTTCCACTTGGAATACTGTAACCTTTTTTGAGTTTAATATTTATACCCTTCTCCAATTATAAGTACACTACAAAACCTCAACTAGCTGTTATTGGGTAGTCCAATTAAATGCTATTATGATTTAGTAAAGTACTCAACATATAATTTTGCTTTTTATACCCCGAGTCATGAGTTACACTATTGGAAATATGTAGTAAGAGATTATAATCTCTTTGAATTACAATATAAATGT
The DNA here is from genome assembly GCF_040939455.1 of Microcebus murinus. Lineage (NCBI taxonomy): Eukaryota > Metazoa > Chordata > Mammalia > Primates > Cheirogaleidae > Microcebus > Microcebus murinus. Next base: position 34,755,176 of record NC_134126.1, read on the forward strand.
AATAATTAAAAGTTAATTTCTGGCCGGGCGCGGTGGCTCACGCCTGTAATCCTAGCTCTTGGGAGGCCGAGGCGGGCAGATTGCTCAAGGTCAGGAGTTCAAAACCAGCCTGAGCAAGAGCGAGACCCCGTCTCTACTATAAATAGAAAGAAATTAATTGGCCAACTGATATATATATATATATATATATAAAAAAAAAAAATTAGCCGGGCATGGTGGCGCATGCCTGTAGTCCCAGCTACTCGGGAGGCTGAGGCAGAAGGATCGCTCGAGCCCAGGAGTTTGAGGTTGCTGTGAGCTAGGCTGACGCCACGGCACTCACTCTAGCCTGGACAACAAAGCGAGACTCTGTCTCAAAAAAAAAAAAAAAAAAGTTAATTTCTGTTTGCTAGTTTATATATTTTAATGTTGAGGTTCTATAAAAACATTGATTATTTTAGGAGTCAGATACTTAATTATTAATACTCTTTGTTTTTTCCCCTTTAGATTTTAGAACAGAAAGCCAAAATTCGGCTTCTCCACTTCACTGCAGCTGGATATTACCACCTGTCTGCTCTTAGAATCCAAAGAGCATATAGACGCCACATGGCTATGAAGAACGCCAGCAAGCAGGTGCATGCAGCCATCTGTATTCAGGTTAGCTTCTCCTTTGCGGTAAAATTATATGATAGTATTTTCTGTTAGAAATTTTTGATATATAATAAACAATTTCCAAATGCCTTAAGCCAAGCTCGTATAATACTTAGCCTTTCACTGTATAGCTTTTAGAATGATTTGAGGATAGAAATAGATGGATGTTTTATGGCACAGAAATAAAGTTGTGAATTATTCTCTGATATAATTGTCCTCATTCATACTCCTCCCAGCACAGGGTACCTGTTTCTCTCCATCTTTGCCAACATAGACCATCAAAAAACTTTCTGATTTTCACCATTCTAATGAAAAGGAAATGCTATCTCATTTTAGTTTTAGATTTACTTGATTGCTAGCAATTCTAAAATTTTTTTCATGTGTGTTATTTAAGTACTTATCTGTGTATTCTGTGCTTTTTTTATGTTCTTCATGCATTTTGCCCATTCTGTTGGATGTTCTTTATTATGATTTATAGAAATTCTTTATATATTCTGGAGAAGAATCCTACTTGTATACATTAACATAGAGTTACATATAAACTATTTAGTGAAAAAACAAATTGCAGAATGATGCGTACAGTTTGACAGAATTTATATAGATTGTAAAATGAAGGTAGGCTTGTACAGGGTTAAACATACGTGCACACACGTGTGCACATGAGTCGAAAGATATTTCAATATGTTCTGTTTTTTTCATGTATGTAAATAAATGTGTATATGTATGTATTTATTTTTTTAAAAACCTGAAGTAAAAATGGAAAAAAAAAACTTTGTTTTAAGCAGAGATGGTTTCGAGCAAGATTACAACAAAAGAGGCTTATTCAGAAATATCATGGCATCATAAAAACTGAATATGAAGTTCAAGAACATCTGAGCCAGCAAAATAGGGCTGCATCGGTGATACAGAAAGCAGTTCGCCAGTTCCTCCTTCATAAAAAACAGGAAAGATTTACTAGTGCAATCACTAAAATTCAGGTAACTGAAACTTGCATGGTTTTAGTTCAAAACTTTAGTTTTATCATCTATATGATATCTGATACATTAAAAACATAGTCACACACATTTTAAAAAGCTAAGAGATTAGCCAGTAGAATAACTCAAACACTATGCTACCATAATTTCATTGCTGAGCTCTTTCTTTTTAAATTCCCTCGACGAGGAGGTTTATGATCAAGAAATGAAAATATATTTTAACATTTTGAATAGATTTAGATGTTCTTTAGTCAACAAATGATGCCTAGTTTACATATAGGAATATGATATGTATTTCTTCATAAAATTGATTTTGCTATTTAGAATCTGAATTGAGATTTTAATTGAAATGTATCTGATCATATCATAAATTTACTGAAAATATTTACATTGTAGAAATAGATATAAGTTCAAAACATTATTGACTAATCTTAAAATTACTCTGTTTTATCTCTTTAAGGCATTATGGAGAGGCTATTCTTGGCGGAAGAAAAATGATTGTACAAAAATTAAAGCTATACGACTAAGTCTTCAAGTTGTTAATAGGGAGGTTCGGGAAGAAAACAAACTCTACAAAAGAACTGCTCTTGCACTTCATTATCTTTTGACGTATAAGCACTTTTCTGCCATTCTTGAGGCTTTAAAGCATTTAGGTTAGTTTTTTTAAACAATTTTTTGTTTAAAATTAGGAATGTATTTTTACCTTTTGAATGTTTAAAAATATTTTAGTAGTACATTATAAGCTAAGACTTCATTTTTTTGCTATAAATTTACTTGTGTTTTTCCCTCCTTTCAGAGGTAGTCACTAGATTGTCTCCACTTTGCTGTGAGAACATGGCCCAGAGTGCTGCGATTTCTAAAATATTTGTTTTGATCCGAAGTTGTAATCGCAGTGTTCCCTGCATGGAAGTCATCAGATACTCTGTGCAAGTCTTGCTTAATGTAGCTAAGGTAGTTTTCCATTTTAATAATGAAATGTCCATTGATCAACAAATATGATCCTGCATATTGAGTTTATGCTTGTTTATCACTAGAACTTAACTCTCTAAGTTAAGACCACTTATATCCAAGAGTCTTGGGGGAAAGATGTTTAATCTATTAACATAACTATGGATAAAAACACTAAATTTTTATGATTTTATTTCCTTTGCCTTTATAATAGTAATAACAATGATGACTATTATTTATTAAGTACTTAGTATATGCTAGTATTTTTCACACATTGTTTAATCCTTACAGTAAATCCTCTAAACCAGTTCATATTATTCCCATTTTATAGACAAGGAATAATAATAATGACAGAAATTAAGCTCCTCTCCCAAGAACCTGAGTGTGATAAGTGGTATAGCTGAATTTGGATCCATTTCTGTCTGCCTCTAGAGCTGGTGTTGCTGTCTACTGCATAGCATCAAAACATTATTACCTCATTATAATCACGTCTAGCAAAACATGATAAAGAAAAATGCTGCTAAAGCTTGGTTACCCTGTAACTATTACTATGTATCAGAATTTAAGTCTTTTGGCCTGGTAGCTGATATCTGTATCAAACTATATTGCATACCATCAAAGGTATTAAGATAAAAGATTTATCTTCCCTAACCAACCCCTCAATTACAGCTTTACCCGATTTTCATATTGAGAGGTAGTGGTGAATAACATAGACTGAAGCCAAACCACCTGGGTATGAATCCCAGCTCTGCAGCTATTATAGGTTACTTAGCGTCTCTGGGCTTTACTTTCCTGAACATACAGTACCCACCTCAAACTGTTATTGTGAGGATTAAATGAGTTAGTCTACATAAAGTGCTTCATACATACACATGCCATTTCCATGTTAACTATTACTGTTTTGTTGTAATTTTTATCTTAGTATCATTTGTCACCATGTAAATTTCAGTATGAATCGAATAATATAGTTAGATAAATGAAGCATGAAAAACATATCCTAGATTTATTAGTATCAAATTTATTTTGTTGTATGGTATTTTAAAGCAGGCTCACCTTCCTTGCAGGGGCATGTCATAGGGTAACTAATTAGATCTTGCCTTTATCATTATCTTACCCTACAATTAACTATCACTGATAAGTCATTTTTTTACTGAGACATTCTTATTAAAATTATCTTTTCTTTAAAAGCTTGCCTTTTTTGTCCTCAATTTTGTGTTCATTTTCTGGGATTTTAGATTTGATTCATTTTCTGTGGAACTTTTACAAGTAGGTAGAAAAGAAAAAGATTAAAATGCAAATATACATAAAACTTTTAATTTTATTCTGTTCTCTTTAAGTATGAAAAAACTACTTCGGCAGTTTATGAGGTAGGAAACTGTATAGACACACTCCTGGAGCTCTTGCAAACATACCGGGAGAAGTCTGGTGACAGAGTGACAGACAAAGGCGGCAGCATTTTCACAAAAACTTGTTGTCTGCTGGCCATCTTATTGAAACCGACAAGTCGAGCCTCTGTAAGTATTAATCAGTTACCTTTCTTTAAGGTTATTTTTCTATGTTCTTAAGTCTCTCTGACTTTTATACTTTTCCTTTAGTGTAATTATCACTCTAAAATAGTTTTGTATGTGTTAAAACCTGCTTTTCGCACTGATAAAATGAATTCAGGATATATATGTGAGTTGCTTCTTTCTGACATATTAAAGAAACTGAATTCTGAAAATTGAATTTATTATGGCCCTATAAGTAATTATTTCCCATTTACTAGAGAGAATAACAAATTATCCTAGCAAGACAGAAAACCAGATATGTAAAACTTCTTATCCTCCTGTTTGTAACCACAAATATATTTCGAGCTTTTCTATAGTGAGACCTCTGAATTACTCCTTCTCGGTGACCTCTGAATTACTCCTTCTCGGTGTCAGAATCAACACAGGGGAAACCACAGGCTATGAGTGGATTACGACCATTAGCCTGACAACAGTGGAAACCACTGAAGGGTTTTAAGCAAGGGGATGATATTTTTCAATTTAAAGTTTAGCATCACTCTGGCTGCTGATTTGAAAATGAATTTGGGAGAGCATGCATGGGTATAGGGAGACCATTAATGAAGGAGGCAAGTGTAGTAGATACATATTTAGGCAAGAGATTGTGCTTGACCTAGAGTTGTGTGGATGACTTGGAAACTTTGAAGAGGTAGCATTTACAAGACTTGGTAACTGGATATGATAGGTGTATTCACTATAATAGTTCCTTTTTGTATTCAGTGTGGAGTAGTGTACAACTTTTGAATATTTTCTTTATTATTGCCTTGCAAATTAGTTCATTACTTAATTAGTCTACCTGCTGAACTTGGAGAGCTTTGTTCTTAATTATTAAAAGCTCAAAAGTTTATTACAGAGTATTATGATTGATTTTTGCTGGTTTAGAAGAGATAAAAATTTAATTCTTACTAGTTTTTAATAACTATACTTTTATTTTTTAGGATGTACGAAGTAGGTCCAAAGTTGTTGACCGTATTTATAGTCTCTACAAACTTACAGCCCGTAAACATAAAATGGATAATGAAAGAATGCTTTATAAACAAAAGAAGAATTCTTCTGTAAGCATTCCCTTTTTTCCAGAAACACCTGTGAGGACCAGAATAGTTTCAAGGTAAGCAGATAAATGCACTTTATAATTATGTGTCACCATTCATTGATTTAACAAATATTTATTGAGCACTTACCATAAGCACAATATTATGCTTGACAATGTAGAAACAAAATATGAACAAGAAAATATTTGGTATATGTAAAGGATACAATCTCAGTTAATAATGTACTGTAGCTTTGGGTATTTAACAGTTATTTAACAAATCCTTATATTAAATAGTTAAGAATTTAAGGCTAAGAAATTTGTCATAAGTTCTATCTTTTTTTACCTCTTGCATGAAGGACAAGCTACACTATTTAAGAGCTGCTAAAAGTCCTAGGTCAACATGCCAACCTCCAATCCTCCCATAATCACTCTGATTCTTGAAATTTCTCCTGGAGAACTTCTTTTTGAGACCTTGTATTAATTTCCGAGGGTGGTTGTAACAAATTGCCACAAACCTTGGTGGCTTTTTAAACAACAGAAGCTTATTGTCTTGTATTTCTGAAAGCCAGAAGTCTAAAATCAAGGTGTTCATTGTCAGGGCCATATACTCCCTCTGGAGGCCCTAGGGTACAGTCCTGCCTTGACTCTCCCAGCTTCTGTTGGGTGTAAGTGTTCTTGGCTTGGGCTGTGTAAGTCCAATGTCTGCCTCTATTCATGTGGCCTTCTCCTCCTCCTCCCTCTGTTTCTTACAAGCACATTCATCATTGGATTTAGGGCCATCCCAAATAATCCAGGATAATCTCTTGGGATCTTTTACTTGAGAATATGGGCAAAACCCCTCTTTTTCAAATAAGATAACAGCCTCAGGTTCTGGGGATTAGGTTGTGGATATGTCTTTTCACTGGGCAGCATACAGTTCAGGAAAATGACAACAAGTAAACAAATAAGTGGATGAGTAATAAAGATTGTGACACCTGCTAAGAGTGACTTGACATTCCTGCTGAAGGAGGGCGACTAGGAAATGGTCTGTGGCTGGTAGTGTTTAAGCTGAGTACTGAAAGATGAGAAGTAAAAGCAGGAGTCGAGGAGAGGTAGTAGGATAGAGCAGGGAGGGGGTTTGAATCCTGGGTTTTATTTTAGATAAGCCTGAGAAACCTGTGACATAAGAGGAAAATATAGATAAGCCATTGAAAAAATGAGAATCATTGGGTTCTGGGCAGAAGAACCAGGCTAGAGAGATAAACTGGAATATCATTAGTTTCAGGATATAGTATAAACAGCACTTAAGGCCAGGAGATGAATGTGATCACGTGAAAGAAAGAGAATATATAGGAAAGAAAGTCCCAGACTGAACCCCAAAGTAACCCTGATTATTCCAGAAGTCAGAGAAAGAAAGAGCTAGCCAAGAGCTCTGAGATGGAATTGCTAACCAGACAGAAAACATTCCAAGGAGGGTGTTGTGCTGTCAACTGTGTAAAATGCTGCTGAGAGGTCAAGTTAGTTGATGATGAAAAATGTCCATTGGATTTGGCAAGATAGAGATCATCGGTGGCGACATGTGCCAGATGAGGAATGAAAACAAATGGAACACACCAATTTATAGATATTCGGATTTTTAACAAGGAAAAATAAGATGAAAATGCATATGGTTGGGATTTATGTGAAAAGATGCACAAACTCCCCTCTGATGAATACTATTTTCTCAATGAACTATAGATTATAAACTCAACAGCTCAAACAGCTCAGAGGGCATGGAGAGGGCATTTGAAAAGAGGAAAGGAATAAAATAGTCATCTTGGAGGGAAAGGGAGCATACTAGGCAATTTCAAATCCCCATTTTAGATTTATATTGTTGGCCTAAAATAAAATAATAGCCTGGTTATGTACATTTTTAGCAATATTCAGCTGTACAAGAATGGAGAAGGCAAATACTTCAATTTGGAATCAAAATAGGATTTTTCAGATGAGTTCAACAGGAAAAAGAGACAACAGAGTTAATTGCCTTTGCAAATGGTATATTTTTGCACCTGAGCAAGGTAAGAAGGAAAGTGAGAACAGCGTTCTGATGGACGATGGGTACATGTTGGGTCAAATGAACTGGCAATCTGAGTGAGGTAGTAAGATTCGTTCAGTGACCGGATCAAAGCAGATGAATGACGGATGAATCAGAAGTCACGGTTAGAGAATGGAAGTCTCCAAATTGAGATGTCACTGGTGGTGCACTTTCTGAAGATGGCAAAGTTTAATGTGTGACCATGCGACAAGGGATTGGTTGAGGTAGAACAGAAAGCAGGACAAAAACTGACCAGCTTTTTGGCCACATGGATGTTGGTGTTGCTAAGAATGGTGGCAGGAGTTAAGAGAAGACCATGGACCAGGTTTACAAGAAACAAGACACTGGGAGTTTGGTCGATGATTGAAAGGGAGTGATGAAGCCAACATCATTTTTAGGGAGGATGGAGAGAAATAGTCTAGAACTAATAGTGGGCAATAAAAGGGAGTGATGAAGCCAACTACATAGCAGAAGCTTCAAGAAGCCAACACTTTTTAGGGAGGATGGAGAGAAATAGTCTAAAACTAATAATGGGCAATATATGAAGTTCTCCCACCTTTTTGAGAGGGTTGTAAGGGAAATGGTGTATTCAGAAACACCCACATTTTAGTTAAGACCAGAAGAGTAAAGGTAACTCTTAAGAACTTTATTAATGTCAGATTTTTTTTTTAACAGACTTAATCCAGATTGGGTTTTGAGGAGAGACAGCTTGGAAGACATCACAGACCCCCTGCAGGCCATTCAAATGGTGATGGATACCCTGGGCATTCCGTATTAGTAAATGTAAACATTTTTAATGTATAGTATAAAAAAAAATTAAAGCTAATTATGAATATGTAGTGTTTTTTACTGTCTATATGCAACTTTTATACTGACTTTACATTAAAATTTAAAAATATATAACTAAACTTACATTCTTCATTATTTTATTATTTAATATCTTTATGCATATAACAAGCTAATATGCTATATATTAGTGATTATAATACTATTTATGTTTATTATCTGAAAGTATTAAGGGTAATCCCTGTTTTATAGATAAGTGGAGGCATTTTTATAAAACAAATGCTAGAAATTGAAGATTCTGTCTACTCACTAAGAAGTGAGAAGAGAATAAAGTAATCCCACAAATGACTAATAACAACATCCTTATTTGTGTTCTTAGCAGGCTAATGCATATAGATAGGCAAGTGCACCCCTACAGGGAAATTAAAAGAATATAACCTGCCACTATATTTCCTAAAAACTCTTAATATTGAATTAATCAGGGTTATAATTTTTGAAGTGGGAGGAACATGGTATTGCTTCTAATAGAAGCTTGTCTAGTTACATACTATAGACCTGGAAGTGATTCAGTGTTGCACATAATTTGCTCTGGGTCACTGTTACCAATGTCTGCCTGGTTGCGCAAAGCCTCATGAGCCGTAAAATGAGCCGTAAAATGAGCCGTAAAAGCCTCATTCTCGTGGCCATTTGAAATCTGATAGGGCCCCAAAGTCTGTCTGTCTGTATGGATACTGTAAAAGTTTTAACTGTTTGAAATTGATCAGTAGTAGCTAGAAATGGAGGTGTTGTTTACCTACTTAATATATAAATTCATTAGAACAACTTAAGAATTTTTAACCTCATTTGTCTGAAATTATGTGCTTATAATATGGTTAGGATAGACCTAAGTATATTGGTGTGTTAAAGAATATATGAAAATTAACTGTGGAGATATTTTTATTTTATTTTTTCTTTGTCAATAAAGGTGTTGTAGGAGCTCTTGAGACACAGTATTTTCCAAAAAAATGTATTTTTGGTTGACTCTTCCATTGCTCTGTTTTTCTTCTTCATTTAACAGAATTTTAGTATAAATAACCTATTTACTTTGGTAAGTTATACTGCTAGGAAATAATTGACCAGTGTAAAAATGTTGCTGGTATTTCCTCTAAGATGGCTATAACCAGTTAAGTAGCTGCACAAAAAATATTTAGATGAAGTTATATTAAGTCTGTTCTCTTGATCTTTGTTTTCTATTCATCTCATCTGTTCTTTTCCTCCTTTTTTTTTTTTTGTTTTTCTTTCTGACCTTTTTGGATTAATCAAATTGTTTTTAACGTACCACAGTCTATCTGGTATCATACAAATTCCTATATCGTATAAGAACCTTATAATATACATTTCTCCCTTTCCTGCCTTTGTGCTATTGTTCTTAATATTTTACTTCTAGGGTGTTATAAACCCTACAATAAATTGTTATCATATTCATCTTTTTTCCTTTAAATAATCAAACAATTTTTAGAGATTTAAATAATTTTTAAAATCTTTGTATTCACTCATGTAGGTGCTGTCTTTGGTGCTCTTCAGTCTTTGTGTAGATCCAGATTTCTGCATCACTTTACTTCTGCCTGAAGTACCATTAATATTATTCATAGTGCAGGTTTTTCAGCTTATGCATGTCTGAATTTTTTTAAGCTTTTTTGGCCTTCATTTTTTTTTTTTTTTTTTTTTTGAGACAGAGTCTCGCTTTGTTGCCCAGGCTAGAGTGAGTGCCATGGCGTCAGCCTAGCTCACAGCAACCTCAAACTCCTGGGCTCAAGCGATCCTTCTGTCTCAGCCTCCCAAGTAGCTGGGACTACAGGCATGAGCCACCATGCCCGGCTAATTTTTTCTATATATATTAGTTTCTTTCTATTTATAGTAGAGACGGGGTCTCGCTCTTGCTCAGGCTGGTTTCGAACTCCTGACCTCGAGCAATCCACCCGCCTCGGCCTCCCAGAGAGCTAGGATTACAGGCGTGAGCCACCGCGCCCGGCTGACCTTCATTTTTGAAAAATATTACTGGGCTTAGAATTGTGGGTTGGCAGCTTTTGGGTTCTTTGGTTTGGTTTTGTTTTATGAAACTTGACTTAGGATTTTGTCCCTAAAGCCATTTTTAGTGTAGTAGTCTTTTAGGGATCATCAAACTGTGGAGTAGTAAATTATCCTCAACAGTATGTCGATAGCATGCTTTGAGGTAGATACTCTCCTTACCTTTGTTTTGGAGATAAAGAGATGTAGGTACAAAAAACCTTGTCCTTTTCCAACCTTACAGCCTGGATATTGAGATTATAAATCAGACTCCAAAGTCTTTACTCCAAACCTGTGCTACATTAGCAGTAAGGAAACAAACAAAACTAGACGACAGGAAGTTTTTGAAAAAGATTAAAGTGTGAAGACTAGACTTACTAGATACATATAATCTAGAGTGAGGGTAGTTAAAAGTATGGTAATAAAAAACATAACTAGTGTAAACAATGAAACAAAACCTAAAAATTGACCTAAATATATGTGCAGGAATTTAGCAGCTGTGATAAAGATAGGAATTCAGATCAGTGAAAGAAAAGGTGAAACATTTGATAAATAATTGGAACAGATTGGCAAGTCTGAGGAGGAAGAAAAAGTACTTATCTGACACCATTCATAAAATTTTATTTTATATTCATTGATTATAAATGAAACCAAAAAGCTACTATAAGACACTATGGTGATTTTTAAAAAAACAATATTGTAATGATTCTAATTATCGCACAAATCCCAAAAGTCTTGAAGAAAAATTGACTAACTTACAAAATTTGCCATAATAAATTCAAAAGAATAAGTAGCATACCAGGAAAAGTACATACAACCTAAAATCAGAGAGGTTTCATTTTCCTTAATATGTAAAGAGTTCATACAAACCCATAAGGAAAAGGCCAACAGTTCAATAGAACAAGAGCAAAGAATATGAATAGATAGTTCACAGAAAAATTTAAAAAGCTTTGAAATGTATATAAAGAGTTTATTCTCAATCTCTACAAAAGAGAATATAAATCAAAGTAGACTGATTATATTTTCTATTGCAAAGATGAAATGTTTAATAACATTTGGTGTTGTGTGAGAACATTATCTCATACGTTGTTGCTGGAAGAGTTGGCATAACTGGCATAACTTAATTAGAAAAATTTAGCAATATTTTTCTGTATTACAAATGCACATTTCACTTCTGGGGTTTTGTCATATATATTTATATAAATGCAAAATGGTAGGGGTAGTACTAAGATTTCAGCAATTTTCCAACAAAATATTAGCAACAATTTTATTAACAAATGAGGTTTAAATCATATAAATTATATAATAATATAATCACATTATTATATATAAATTATACTAGAAGACTGTACTGACCAAAAGTATGAGCAATCAGTTTATACATGAATGATCTCCAATATGTACTGTTAAGTGAAAGGTGGGTAACCTTTGTACATATATTTCCTTTGTATGTGCATAGTATAATTATGCAAAACACCAAGATATTGAGAGCATCATTTGCCATCTAGACATGGGAGCTGGGTGGCTGAAAGGCAGGGAATGGAGACTTTTCACTTTATATACTTTGAAGTTTGTACCATGTAAATATATTGACTTCTAAGAAAATTTTAAAATTATGTTGTCTAGTTGTATTCTTACCTAAAATAAAAGGGATTCTTTCAGCCTTAAATTTTTGAAACATTAAATATACCTCCTAGTTTAGTTTGATTTTTACACGATCAGATGATTGTTATACTTTGTTTATTGAAATTAGTAGATACTAGTAACTTAATTGCTTACAAAAATAGATATTTAAATTTTATATTTTAATGTCTTTTTAAAGACTTTAACATTTGCCAGCTTTGTGATCTATGGCAAACCATTTCACCTGCAATACTCTCTAAGCTTCATTGTATTCTTTTGTAAAATTGAGCACTAAAAAGATAAAGTGCTAACACAACTACGTGGATGAATCCCCACACATGCTTAGTGAAAGAGGCTACAATGGTCTGAATTTGTGTTCTCTCCCTCAAAATTCATATGTTGAAACATAATTTCCATTGCAGTGGAAGTAAGAGGTGGGCCCTTTAGGGGGTGATTAGATCATCAGGGGCCTCATGAATGAGATCTATGCCCTTATAAAAGAGGCCCAAGTTCATATGTTCATTCGAAGGCCCCACCTGTGAGGAGCAGGCCCTCACCAGAAGCTGAATCTGCTGGCGTCTTCATCTTGGATTTCCCAGCCTCCAAAACCATAAGCAATAAATTTCCAGTGTTTATAAATTACCTAGTCCAAGATAATTTTGTTACAGCAGCCTGAGACAAAAATTGGTACCGAATAGTGGATGCTACTATAACAAATACCTAAAAATGCTGAAGCTGTTTTGGAACTGGGTAAGGGGTAGAGACTGAAAGAATTTGGAGGTTGATACTAGCGAAAGCCTACATTCCTGTGAACAGACCATTAAGGGTGATTCTGTGGAGGGTTCAGAAGAAGAGACCAATAGAAAAAGCTTCAACCTTCATAAAGATTAAGTGGTTGTGACTAGAATGTTGGTAGAAACATGAACGGAAAAGGCCTTTCGTGAGGCTTCAGATGGAAATGAGAAACACGTTATTGGAAATTGAAGGAAAGCTGATCCCTGTTATAAAGAGGCAATGAACTTGGCTGAATTGTGTTCATTTCCTAGTGTTTTGTGGAATGTGTGAGCAATGAAATAGGGTATTTGGCAGAAAAAATATCCATATCCAGGCAAAGTGTTGAGGGGCTTCTCTTGAGTGGTTATAGTAAAATGTGAGAAGAGAAATCATGTAAAGATAGAATTTATATTGAAAAGGGAAGCAGAACTTAGAGATCTGAGAAATTCTCAGCCTGGCAATGTTGTAAAGAATGAAAGTGCGTTCTAGAGTGAACGCTAAGGCTGTGGCCAGCTGAATGTGTGATAAGGAGATTTGTATAGTGTGGGTTGAAGGAAGGCAGATGTTACTCCTCAAGATAATGGAAGAATGGCCCTGAAGGCATTCCGGAAATCTCTGGGTATACTACGCCCATCTCAGGCTCACCAGGTCAGGAACGTGGGGGCAGAATAAGGCGAGGCTCTGTGTCGGTTTGGTAGCTCAGGCCGCCCCTCGGAGGGTGTGAGTGGCAAAACTTATGGGCATCTGCATGGTGCCACATCTGCTGACATGTAGAGTGAACAAGCTGTGGGGCGTGACTATTAGATGTCAGAGGGTGCCCCAGGTGTCCTCAGGGCCCAGTCAGAGAATTGTCACGGGGTGGGGTCACTCGAGAGAACCCCCACGGGGCAATGCCCAGTAGAGCCATGGGAATAGGGCCACCGGTGGCAGCTCTCACCTGGGAGAGCCCCAGGCATGCTGCTGCAACCTAGGAGAGCTGCTGTAGCTCTCAGAGACTGGGCGAGAGACTCGGTAATTTGTACAGAAAGAACATGTATTTGGTTCACGGCTATGGAGCTGGGGAAGTCCAAGATTGAGAGGCTCCATGTACCGAAGGCAGAAGGGCAAGAGAGTACGTGTGTGCAAGAGAGAAAGGGGGCCAAACTCACCCTTTTATCAGGAATACAGTCCCTCAGATAACAGCATCAATCCATTCATGAGGACTCTTCCCTCACAACCTAACCATGTCTTAAATGTCCCACCTCTCAACACTTGCATCGAGGATGCGTTTCCAACACTTGAACTTTAGGGGGCACATTCAAACCATTAATATCCAAAATATATGAGGCACTCCTATAACTCAATAGCAAAATAAATTATTCAGTTAAACAATGGGCAGAAAAGACATACAAATAGCCAACAAGTATATGAAAAGGTGTGTAACATCACTAAGGGAAATGCAAATCAAAACTACAATGAGCTGTCACCTCGCACCTGTTGGGATGGCTGTTGTCCACAAAGCAAAGGGCAACTGTTGATGACAATGTGGAAAAAAGGGGACTTCTGTGCACTGTTGGTTGGAATGTAAACAGGTGTAGCAACTATGGAAAACAATAAGGAGTTTTCTAAAATAAATTAGAAATAGACTCTCCATTTGATCCAGCAATATATGTATTCTGGTTACATATCCAAAGGAATTGAAGTAAGGATCTCAGAAATATCTGCACTCTAGTGTTCACTGCAGCATTGTTCACAATAGTCAAGATATGGAAACAACGTAAATGTCCATGTTGATGAATGAATACAGAAAAGTAGTAGTACAGTTGACCCTTGAACTACACAGGTTTGAACTTCATGGGTCCACATATACATAGATTTTTTTTTCCAATAAATATACTGGAAAAGTTTTTGGAGATTTGTGACAATTTGAAAAAAACTTGCAGTTGAACTGCATAATCTAGAAATATGGAAAACATGAAAAAGATATGCATGCATAAAATATGTAGATATCATCTATTACTACCATAAAATATACATAAATGTATTATAAAAAGTTAAAATTAATCAAAATTTATGCACACAAATACTTATAAACAAAACGTGGCACCATTTGCAGTTGAGAGAAATGAAAAAACAAAGATGCAGCATTATCATAACTACAGAGAATTTACCATAGTACATACTGTGCTGCTGTCATGGTTTCACAGTCACCTCTTGTCGCTATTGTGTGTCCTAGTATGGCCTGTATCTGCTTAAAACACTGTGATGCTAATCATCTCCACGTGAGCGGTTTGTCTCTGGTAAATTGTGCATCACGGTGAAAAGCAACCTCTCATGGCTCTTGCGTATATTTCATCATGGCTAGTGCAATACCACGAGCCTTGAGCATCTCCATGGGACCCATACAAAGTGTCACTTGTGGCGCTGGATGTGCTGGAAATCATGACATTACAAGAAAAAGCTGAGATCTCGACACGTACCATAGACTGAGGGCTGCAGCTGCAGCTGCCCACCGTTTCAAGATAAATGAATCCAGGTTAAGGAACCTTATAAAAAGGAAAAGAAAATTTGTGAAGCCATCACTGAAGCTCTGCCAGCAGTCATGAACAACATGCGTTTTTTGTGAAATGCCTTTTTATCTCGTATTGAAGATGTAACTTTTATGTGGGTGCAGAATTGCTATAAGAAAGGCACACCTATAAACCATAATATGATTGGGAAAAGGCAAAGACATTACATGACAACTTAAAGCAAGAGGAAGTTGAAAGATCTACAGCTGGAGAATTTAATGCCAGTAAAGGATGGTTTGATAATTTTAGAAAGACGTTTGGGGTTTGGATTTTACAATGTCTGGATAACAGGAGAAGCAGCTTCTGCTGACCAAAAGGCAGCAGATGAGATCCCAGGTGCTGTTAAGAAAATCATTGAGAGTAAAGGATATCTTCCCCAGCAGGTTTTTAATGCGGAACAAAGTGCCCTATTCTGGGAAAAACTGCCACAGGGGGCATTTATCAGTAAGGAAGATAAGCAATCACCAGGATGTAAGTCAGGAAAGAAAAAGCTAACTACCATCTTGTACAAATGCAGTCAGTTTTATGATCAAGACTGCCCTTACCTATAAAGCAGCTGACCCCAGTCTTCTGGTTGCATAATAAGGCCGGGACAACCTGAAGCTTTTCTCTGAATTGGTTCCATTGATGCTTTGTCCCCGCAGTCAGGAATACCTCACTAGGAAGAAACTGCCTATTAGAATTCTTTTGATAATGGGCAATGCCCCTGGCCACCCAGAATCCCTTGAGTCCAGCACGAAAAGTATAGAAGTCGTCTATTTGCCTCCAAACACAACATCTCTAGCCTCTAGATCAGGGTGAAAAGGCTCATTATACGTGGTACTCTATGGAAAGTATTGTCCATGCTATGGAAAGGAATCTCAATAAAGAAAACTTCATTAAAGTCTGGAAGGAGTACACCATTGAATTGATCATAGTTAGAGAAAAAGCCGTGGAAGCCATCAGTCTTAAAACAATAAATTCCTGCTGGAGAAGACAGTCTAGATGTTGTGCATGACTTCGCAGGATTTATCACAGAGCCAATCAAGAAAACTATGAAAGAGATTGTAGATATGGACAAAAAAAAAAAAGTGGAGTGTGAAGAGTTTCAAGATATGGATCTTGGAGAAATTCAAGAACTAGTTGAGGCCATACTGGGAGAATTAACGACTTGAGGGAGGTGAGTGCTTCTGAACCAGTGCCAGACAATGAGGAAGAAGGCAGAAAACAAACTGAGAAGGTTCTGATTATTCAAGACAGCTTTGACTTCTTTTACGACATGGGCACTTCTGTGATATGGGCACTAAAACTAAAGCAAATGGCAGAAGGAGGATTGGTACCATATAGAAACGTTTTTAGAGAAATGAAAAAGCAAAACAGAAAGTATGATGTATTCCCCTAACGTCACGCTGAGTTATCTGCCCCTCCTCCCTCCCCCTACTCTTTCTCCACCTCTTCAGCCTCTGCCACCCTGAGGCAGCAAGACAAGCCCTTCCTATCCCTCCTCCTCCTCAGCTTGCTCAATGTAAACACTATGAGGATGTAGGTCTTTCCTATGATCCGCTTCCACGTAATGAGCAGTAAATATGTTTTTTCTTCTTTATGATTTTCTTAATGCTATTTTTCTTTCTCTAACTTGCTTTATTGTAAGAATATGGTATATAATACATATACCATACAAAATATAAATCAGCTGTTGATGTTATTAGTAAGGCTTCTGGTCAGCAGCAGCATATTAATAGTTAAGTTTTTGGGAAATCAAGAGTTATATGAAAAGTTTTGACTGCACAGAAGTCAGTACCTGTAACGCCCCAGCTACTGACATTGTTCAAGGGTCAACTTTGTGAACAAAAAATGGCGTAGTATACAGCCCTAAAAGAGAAGAAAATCCTGCCATTTATGGCAACAGGGATGGACCCAGAGGACATCGAAAGAAGTGAAATGGCCAGACACAGAAAGACAAGTACTCTCTACTCTCGCTTGTATGAGGAATCTGAAATGGTCAAACAAGAAACAGCAGAATGGTGATTGCCTGGAGCTGGGGAAGGGGAAAATCCAGAGGTGTTGGTTAAAGGAGACAAAGTCTCAGTTATGCAAAATAAATAAACTATGGACATCTAATATTAAAAATTAAATTAATTGAAGCATATAAAAATTAATAAGAAAACTTTAGTAAAATGTTAATAGTAGAATCCAGGTAATGGATTTGTTTGAAAATTTTCAAATTAAAAAATCTTTGAAAAAAACAGATGCTATATTGTTTTCCTAAATTTTACATTACTCAAATTTTCATGAACAGTAGAATGGATAGATAATTTGTGGCACAGAATGGAATATTATATAGAAAAGGATCTACTACACACCAAAATATGGATGCATCTCAAAAGCAAAATGTTAAACATAAGGAGACAGACATAAAATAATATATATGATATGATTCCATGTTTGTAGTATAAAACCAGGCAAAACTGATTTATACTGTTAGAAGTCAAGAGAGTGTTTAACATGGGGGTGAATGTAGGCAGTGACTTGGAGGGGGATTTTGAGTTGCCGATATGTTCTGTTTCTTCTTCTGGGTCTGGATTCATGCAGTATGTTCATGCAGTTTGTGAGAATTCTTGTGGTATGTGTACTTTTCTGTTAATATGTTATATTCTCACAAAAAGTTACAAAATTAAAATAATAGCTCCTACCTCACAGTTTTATTTTGTACTTTAAATTAAAACTCATTAGCATGTAAGCTCCATGAGGGCAACAATTTTAATTAATTTTTTTTTTACTGCTAAATACCCCAAGTCTATGACATGGCCTGCCATACAGTGGACATTCAAAATGTTTTTCACAAATGAATGATAATATAAGCACAGTACTTATCTCAGTGCCTGCCACAGGGTACAAACTCTAAATGTTGGTCATCACTATTTTTAATAATACTGTTCTATCATTTCTTGAGGCAATTAAAGCCATTTATCTATCTAAGGAGTACAGTCTAGGCAATAACCTATATTAACAGCAGGTATCCTTATCTCATGTTCCTAAGTTCATCTCTTCACATAATCAATATTAGTAGAGTTCAGTGGCCACAGGGGAACTTTACTCTATGAACTTACAACGGGGAGTGAAGGTTCAAAAATTTACCCTTTTTTTAATGCAGTCTGTGTTAATTATTTATTCTGCTGCTATTGTTGCCCTTATTGGTTATCATGCTCTTATTGAACTCTGACGTGAAAAGTATTGTCAATTAATATAGTTGTGCTATTTTAACATTATTTGAAAATATTTTAAGTGAAATATAAGTCTTGTTACAAAGGGACTTAGTCGTATGCTGTAAATTATTAACTTTTTTTTTTTTCCAAGAGAAGTATTATGTACTTAATGACGAGTCCCTAGTGCTTTGGGATTGTTAAAATTTTTATGAAGCACACCACTGAAGATGAGGTTGAAAAACTTGACTTTTATCATCATATTAATAATCCCAGGAGAACTCTATGCAGAAGGTAAAATTAATTCCTAATATCCTTTATTCTCTAAAAATATAAATGGAGATTCAAACATTCATACAACTTGAGTTTTAGTATACTCTTTCATTTTGACATATCAATTTTATAACATATACTTTTTATAAACATTATTTGTTATAATATTTAGACAGACCTTTTCCTTTGAGCAAAACTGGTGAACTATTATTTTAGTAGCATAACTTAGAAAAACAAAACAGAACGAAAACACTTTGTATCTCTGTTTTGAGGCATAGGAGACTAGGATCTAAATACTTTAAAAGGTTTTCAGGCTAACAATATAGCCATTCATATGTTAGCCTTAATTCTAGTTTCATTCCTAACATTGACAAAACTTACACAATTTAAATTCTCTTTTCTTAAGGAGAGAGTTTAATGTGGGAAATTTGAAAAAGAAATAACCATAAATCATCAGCAAGATTTTCTACTCTTGATAGTTTGATTTTTATCCCAGTGATTTATTCCTTGGTTGAAGTCATTAAGTAGTGATTAGTAGGAGGACTACATAAATGATTATACAAAACGGGACACTTTTGAGAGTAAAATGAACGTTCTCTTAATAATTATGTTTGGACAACTGGTGTAAATTCAGACTGTCCAGACAAATCAATATGGACTCCCGAACTATTAGATATCTTTAAAACCAGACTGTCTAGTGTGTAAGATTTGTGTGAGAGTGAAAGGTAGGCAGTGCACATGTGTGTTAGTTTCGAACAATTATCATATTATTAGGCTGTAGGGTTAAAAAATCCCGGGAGCTCATTTAGCATCAGCAAAAGTGAATATACAAATTAGCAAGAGTGAATATACAAATTAGGAAACCACAGCAGTAATGCTTTTCTGAAATAAACATTTTAGAGAATTTGTTAAGGGAAAATATACAAGTTATAATTGCCTTTTAGTTGAATGCTTTACTACAAATTTTCTACCAATAAAGGTCTGCAATTAAAATTATGAAAGTGAAATAAATAGAAGTCAGCTTATTTGATACTTTTGATTCTATAATAGGATAATTTTTGCATGAATAGTTTCCTTTGATTTATTTTTGTGTCTAAATAGGGAAATACCAGCTAATATAATTGTCTGTATACCATGAAGACATTGTAATATTATGGCTCATTTTCTAATTATGGTTAACAGTCTTATTTCATACAAACGAGAAAGTCTCAGCTGCTTAAAGACAGAGACAATTATCTCATTTTCACATGCTTTCTCCAATCCCCACTGGGAACCCTAGGGAAAAGAACTGAGTTAATTGCACCTTTCTTTTTGTGGTATGCAATCATTATTGGCCTATGAATGGATTCACTCTTGCTTATTTATACATTTTCTCCCCTTATCCCCAATCATGTAGTCAGTTTCTCCTGGGGCACACTATAATGTTTTGATGTGTTCTTAAATATGTAAATACTTTTATAAAATATGTCTTGTTTTGCGTATGTGTTTTACATTCACATAAATGGAAACTTGCTGTAGGGTTTATCTTCTTATTGTTTTATTGTACTTGATACTGTTCAAATGTATTTCCATGTTGCTGACACTATTTTACTTCTAACTGCTGCCCACTGTTTCATGTAACCACTCTTCCAATGATGGACGCATAGTTACTCCAATTCTCTCTTAACCAAAAATAACTCTGAAATGAATAATATAATATAATCACCTTATCTCTCTACAGAATTTCTTTAGCCTGCATCCACTCACAGGTGGGGTTATTGGGTCAATTCTTGTACTTGATTTCTGTGCATGGTGACGTCCTACTTTTGCAGAGTGGCTACTTCACAGAATATAGCCTCCAAGAGAGGATGTGAATTGTTGCTTCCGTTATGCTCACCAACACTTCGTATCACTCATTTTTGTACTATTTGCCAAGCTATTGTTCATAAAGTGATTATGCCATTTTTATTTATTTGCCACTGTCTGATTCCTAATATGTTTATACATCTCTTCATATACTTTTTTAGAGACTCAAACTTCTGTGATTTATAGCTGATTAGCATTTTCCGTTGCTTTTTTGCCTTTTTATAGCTGATTTGTGGAATTTCTTGCCAATTTTAGACACTGCAAATTCCTTCTTCTAAAACATTACATTATGTGTTTTATTGCCAATGACTTTCATTGAAAGGTATCCATAATTTTTTTGAGAGAGAGTCTCTGTCACCTGGCTAGAGTACAGTGGCATCTTCACAGCTCACTGCAACCTCCAACTCCTGACCTCAAGCAATCCTCCTGCCTCAGCCTCCCAGAGTGCTAGGATTACAGGCATGAGCCACTGTGCCTGGCCATATCTTTAATTTTGGTATAATCAAGTCATCAAATTTTGCCTTATGGTTTCTGCTTTCTTCCCACACCTCTGACTTAATGCAATGTGAACAGTGCCTCTGGAATTGTGCTACACAGGGGCCCTAATGACATAAAGTAGGGATTTTAAATTTTATATTTCTGTGTGCTTATTAGTTCTTTGGTTGCAATCATTCTGCTATTTTCTACATTTAATGGGTTATTTATATCAACTGTTTAAGTACTACTTGAAATGTCTGCAAAAACTTTTAATGTAAAAAAGTATTGTCACTTGATCACAAATTTTATGCTCTTAGGTGTGCTTTTCCATTTTCAGCTTGACGTTTACTCATTTCAGAGAAGCCCTGTGGTTTTCCTCATGTGGAAAATGGAAGGATTGCCCAATATTACTATCCTTTTAAAAGTTTTTACTTTCCAATGCGCGTAGACGAAAAATTGTCGTTTTTCTGCTTGGCTGGTTACACAACTGAAACTGGGAAGCAAGAAGAGCGAACCACATGTACGGCAGCAGGCTGGGCTCCAGCACCAAAGTGCTTCAGTAAGTCAGCTGCACGTGTCGAATGGCGGTTGCAATACTCAAATAAATCAGTTTATAAGAATAAGAGTCCAATAAAATATGGAAAGTGGTTGAACCTTTATAGTAGAGAAGGACAAAATTACTGGTAAACTGTCTTTTTACAAAACAAAGGCATACTTTGAAATTCTGTAAATAACGCTTTGGCATGAAAATGTTATTTTCTTCATTTATAATACCCAGTGAAGGGGATAGGGCCACAACTGCATTTTTTATTTATTACATTGCAAGGGACATAGACGTAAGTTATTTACTTTAAAGAATGAGGAACTTTCATGGACAATTACGCACAGGAAGTCAGGAAAATGCTCAGGAAGGACAAGATTGCTGCTCTGGGGCTTTCTCATTTGCAAGACTCATCTCTCCTTTGTGTGCCAACTTATTTCATAATATCCATGGAAAGATGTGTTTATCTACATTTTGAGTTCAAGTTTGTGAGAAGGTAATTTGATTGGTTCAGCTCATTATTTGATGTCAGGCTATACTCTCGTCAGGTGACCAGTTGGCTCCCACTGGGTCAGGGGACCTTTCTTGAGCTAAGAAGATCCCAAGCTCTGTTTTCCAGAGTGAGGGGCTTCGGCTGAGTCAGTTTCATGTAGAAGAGGAAGTGGGGCACAGTGGTTACTGTGGGTGAAATATCTAGTAAACACATCTAAAAGTAGATGTGGTAGTAGTAACTAGAATGATTACAATTAGTAGACACAGGCCGGGTGCACACGCCTGTAATCCCAGCACTCTGGGAGGCCGAGGCGGGTGGGTTGCTCAAGGTCAGGAGTTTGAGACCAGCCTGAGCAAGAGCGAAACCCTGTCTCTACTAAAAATAGAAAGAAATTAATTGACCAACTAAAAGCATATAGAAAAAATTAGCCAGGTATGGTGGTGCTTGCCTGTAGTCCCAGCTACTCAGGAGGCTGAGGCAGGAGGATCGCTTGAGCCTAGGAGTTTGAGGTTGCTTTAAGCTAGGCTGACGCCACGGCACTCTAGCCGAGGGAATAGAGTGAGACTTTGTCTCAAAAAAAAAAAAAAATTACTAAATACAAACAAAGTCAATATCAAATCCATTTTCAAAGAAACTTTACGCAGGTATTTCCAAGATTAAGTTAAGAAATTGTAGAATGAAATTATTTCTCTCTCTCTCCTTCATATTCCAGCTAAGAATAGTATACTTTTATCTCAATTTTACAACTTAGTAAAGGACAAGCTTACTTTTATCATTAAGTTAAGCAAATAAATATTTTTTTCCCATAGAAAAATGCACAAAGCCTGACCTGAAAAATGGTTACTTCCCTGATGTAAAAGTGGTGTACAAAATTCAAGAGAACATGCGCTACAGTTGTGCTTCAGGATACAAAACCGCTGGAGGGAAGGATGAAGAAGTGGTTCAGTGTCTCTCTGACGGGTGGTCTTCTCCACCAGCCTGTAGGAAGGAACAGGGTATGAGCGTAAGAATCATCTCCTAAAACTGAAGATAAGAGCTGAGGAGGCTAGTACTTTCTTATATTCATGGGTATTTTTAGTTAACATAATTTATTTTTCATGATGTCTGCAAACACAGGGAGTTGATATTGCATTGCTTTTCTCAGATGCTGTTTTCTTATCCAAGGGTTCTCAATCCCTACAACACACCTGCTCTCATAGTTCCTGCTTTGTACTAATGTTAATAAAAAAGAATTGGGGCCGGGCGCGGTGGCTCAGCCTGTAATCCTAGCACTTTGGGAGGCCGAGGCGGGCGGATGGCTCAAGGTCAGGAGTTCGAAACCAGCCTGAGCAAGACCCCGTCTCTACCAAAAATAGAAAGAAATTAATTGACCAACTAAAAATATATATACAAAAAATTAGCCGGGCATGGTGGCGCATGCCTGTAGTCCCAGCTACTCGGGAGGCTGAGGCAGTAGGATCGCTGAGCCCAGGAGATTGAGGTTGCTGTGAGCCAGGCTGACGCCACGGCACTCACTGTAGCCTGGGCAACAAAGCGAGACTCTGTCTCAAAAAAAAAAAAAAAAAAAGAATTGGGATGTAATAAAATTGAAGACCTTTAACAAACATTTTTCTGCAACATCTATAAATCACTATTTCCTTTATTACAGAAGAATTAGAGATCAGGCACATTATTATATATTGTAAACCAATGTCAGCTATACTTAAAAAAAATTCAACAATTTGAATATATATATATATACTTTGTTAATATGTTGTATGCTGTTTAAATCGCACAACTCCATAAAGAGCACATATTCAAAACATTACTACTGCACAAGCCGTCCGTTGAACGGCGGCCTTTGGGGAAGGGCTGTGGACTAGAATTTTAAGAATAGACGACTGGCAGGGTCAAGTCACCAGGAACCTCTTTTTCAGTTTTGCCAAGTGTTGATTCTGCCAAATAGTTTTAAGATTGAGTTCAAATACATTTTGAGATTTCTTTTTAATGTTCTAGGGCATTAACAGTTTTATGAGCTCATAAAATAAACAACTTTAATGTTTTTAGAAACATGTTTGGCCCCTGAATTATATAATGGAAATTATTCCACAACACAGAAAACGTTCAAAGTGAAGGACAGAGTGCAGTACGCATGTGCTGCCGGCTACCACACAGCTGGGGGCAAGACGGCCGAGGAGGCGGAATGTCACTCGCACGGATGGTCGGTCACTCCACAGTGCTCCAGTAGGTTCTCCTCCTGCATAAAATCGCCTGAAAATCACCCCAAAAACTTTCTCATACAGAAATGCGTATTAGTTGTCGTGCTAATTATGTTCTATTTTTCATACTTTTTTTTTTTTGCTTCTGATTTTAATTACGTTAGTAGCCTTTGGTCAATTAAAGCTCTAAAGTTGGAAAAATTCATTTTAGCTCACAGAATTAAATTAGAATAAGCCTAATGACATTTAATATATACAATGAATTCATAAGCTTTTATTATTTAAAACAAATATGGCGAATTGATTAATTTCTACTCTAGATATGGCATGTAAGTACTAAGTAAATTTTGTCCTAGCAGAAAAAAATAATTGTCTTTACATTTTTATTCCTTCTTTCATTTCTAGAATTAAAGTGCTCTTCTTTAAGATTAATAGAAAATGGTTATTTTCATCCTGTAAAGCAAACCTATGAAGAAGGAGATGTAGTTCAGTTTTTCTGTCATGAAAATTATCATCTAAGTGGATCTGATTTAATTCAATGCTATAATTTCGGTTGGTACCCAGAATCTCCTGTCTGTGAAGGTAAATATTTAAGTTTCACACTCACAAATAGAATGTCGTGTCTTTGTCAGCTTTAATCTCTAAGAGCTCTAGAAATAACTAGGCCCAATTGCCCTAATAAGAAATAACTATTTCTTAATGGACATAACTGGACCCAATTGCCCTAATCTGGTAGTTTGTGAGGACACTTTCTCTTAATTGGCCACATGTTTCCTGATGTGAGAATTCAATCTCTAAAATAGTGAGACGGAGAGCAGAAAAGGCAGAGGGCTATTACCCACAAGTGAAAATGGAAAATGGGGTTTAGTAAAAGCTACCCCAAAGTGTAATAGCTATGGCCACTGGGTGTATTTCTATCGCTGGATGTATTCAAGCAGGTGGTATGATTACTCGTTAGAAGACACAAATCAACACTTACTTAAACATGCCAACAGCACAGTATGAAGAAGGCCCTAGTCTAGAGAGGAAAGAGATAAGGAAAAACAACTGCTACAGTGGGGCAAATGGTTTAGTAAAGTCAGGTGCTAAGTGCTTGAATAGGCGTCAGAGATTCTGATTGGTACATGTGGAATAGCATTCACAGAAGTGATGGGTAATATCTGAACTGGACCTTAAGAGATAAATAGGAGTTTGAGGATGGGGAGGGCTGGGGGGAGGCAAAGGGCTTGTAGCCGCTAATTTATGTATATTATGGGATGTGACGTCAGGATTGACAGGCAGCGAAAGACATGCAAGTGGAACTGGGAAGAGAGTGGTGAAGACGTGAACCAGCTGCTAGGAGGAGTGAACGAGGAGCAGACCAGGGGTGTGCAAAGGGTTGCCTGGAACTGCCTTAACTCTCTACATGCACTGAACAATAACGTTAGTGGCTGCGTGATTTTCCAGCCGTGCTCAACAGCCTTGGTGTAACAGTAGATAGGAAGACTGTTAGCAAATTTTCTGTAGCATATGATTTCAAACATAAATGGCAGACGTATCTAACACCTACTCCACACCCCGTCTTCCCTCCAAATCAGTCAACATACCAGCATGCCGTGACCCGCTCTAGTAAACGGTCAACACATGCAGGATACGCAGTGTGACCAGCAGAATAACGATCCCCCTTCTCCCAGAAGGTCCACGTCCTAATCCCTCGAACCAGTGAGTGTCGCCTTATGTGGCAAGAAGAACTTCACAGCTGAATATTGTGAGGCAGGAATAGTATCTGGGATTGTCCATTGGAACCCTAACTGTGATCACCAATGTCCTTACGGAAGGAAGCCAGGGGGAGATCGACTGCAGAAGGGAACGTGGGAGAGGTGGCGATGGCAGCGGCAGGTTGGAGGGACAGGAGGAAGGGCCGCCAGCCGAGGGTCACAGGCAGCTTGCGGGAGCTCGAAGAGGCAGAGCAGCCAGTGCCCTCCAAACCCTCCCGACACCCCGACTTCAGCCCAGCGAGACTGATGTTGGGCTTTTGCCCCCGAGAAGAGACTAGGTCTGTGTTGTTTTAAGCCACTAAACTGTGATGACCTGTCACAGCAGCAGCAGGGAACTAACACAGGAGATTGTAAGTCAGGTAGATACAGAGTCAAGAACAGATCCCACCACCTGCTACCGATTTACTTCACTAGGTAGGAACTGTCATTTCTCTCGTGTTATAGAAAAGGAAACTGACAGTTCCTACCTAGTGAAGTCATTTTAGGATGAAATGACTAATAAGATAATGAATGTGAAATACTTGCTGCTTTCATTTTCTGTTGGTGCATAACAGTGTTGCTCAGCAGCCTAAAACAACCCAAATGTGTGATTTCACAGCTTTGTAGGTCGGGAGTCTGGGCGTAGCATACTGGACTCCTCTGCATCACTATCTAACAGAACTGCCACCAAAGTGTCATCGGGGGCTTATAGGTGGCCGCAATCCTCTTCCCAGCTCACTGGGGTTGTTGGCAGCACTCGGTGCTTTGCGGCTGCTGGACCCAGAGCCTCAGTTTCCTGCCTGTGTTGGCCGGAGGCAGCCTCTGCCCCTGTCCTGTGGGGGCCCCGTGTGGAATCCGCAGTGTGGCAGCTGCATCTTCAAAGCCACCAGGGAGGGAAAGTCTCTGGGCAGGAATGGCGTCATGTCACGTCACATATCCCTAATAAACATGGTCACGTACTGACCCGTCATCCTTGCTGTGCTCTGTGGCCAGAGGCCAGTCCGCCGTCCCGCTCGGGCACAGGAGCCACTGGGATGTGACCACAAGGAGGTGGGACCAAGGCCGTGCTCCTGGCATTGCCTGCCACCCCTCCACGGTGCTGGGCTCAGCTAGCATTCCTGTCACATCTTTATTATTTTTGTGATTATATGACTGTATATGCTGATGTTTTCCATAAGGAAGAAGAAATCGATGTCCTCCTCCACCTCTGCCCCTAAACTCCAAAACGCAGACATATTCCACAACTTACCGTCACGGGGAAATCGTCCGCATAGAATGTGAGCTCGACTTTGAGATCCAGGGCTCTGAAGACCTGCGCTGTGAGAATGGAAAATGGACAGAACCTCCGAGATGCATCGGTCAGTCCCCCCCTGAAGAGGCTTTTCCTGTCATGAAACCTGCACGTGTAGCTAAATGGTCTCTTCTCCTCTCGTGCCTTTTCAGAAGGAAAGGAGAAGACAGCCTGTGAGGGGCCACCCGCCGTCCGGAACGGCGCAGCACACCTGCGCTCTGGGATTTTTCGCAATGGAGATAAAGTCACGTACAGATGTGAGCCCGGCTACTATCTCCGTGGACCGGAGGCGATAACTTGTCGGCGTGGGAAGTGGACACTACCCCCTGAATGTGTCGGTATGTGTGCTGCATGTAATGCCCGTAGCTAAGCCCGTGATGCAGAATCTTTCATTCTGGTTGTTTCATCCACAAGCTTGTTGTGAGGGCCCCGCAGCTTAGGAGAGTTGGAGACACGTCGCCACTGCACCTGCTCTGCTACTTTTCTGTGTGTTTGGAGTCATCTGTAGAATTTGAGGCGATGTAAAGAATTTGGGAATTAAAAAAAAAAAAAAAACTATTTGAATGCATTAGTGCGAGGCACTGCTGCCTGGCCTCTGTGACATCATGACCTGCCAGCTTTAAAAGATAGCACTTAGGTAACGATGTGCTTCATTCGAGAAGGAAGTAGAGCATGTTGGATTCAGTGACTGGCCGTGAGTATGAGCTATTGATACTTTTCTCCTGCTATGTCCTACGAAGGTAGGCCAGTACTCTGTTCCTCACTTTGGGCAACTCCCACTGACATTTTGCTGCTGGCCATTCTGAACCTCACACCCTTCTGAGACAGGTCCCTGATCTTGCACTTCTCTGAAGAAAACCACCAGGCTACACCGTCACTCCTAAGTGTTCTTCTTCCTGCAGCTTTCTCCTTCTTGATCAGATCCTAGAGTGATTTCCACAGATGTGTTTGTCTAGGGTATTTATTGCATAAGACAAAAGTTATGAAGGATGCTAAGGAAATTAGCTGAGTAAGAGACAGATATTAAAGAGAGAGAGAGAAATGGATATTTCATCCATGGGTTGATTGAGATCTGAGATGAAGAGGAAAGAGAAGGAAGGAAATAAAAGTGGTTAATGCCATAGTGTAGTTTTAGAATTGATCATAATCTCTAGGTTGAAGAACATAGTTTCCCTTTCTATAGATTTTGAGAATATCTATTAATATATCATAATTCCTTCACAATCAAGAAAAGAGAAAGTATATGCATCACTTGTTCTTAGGCAAAACATTTGCTGTTTATTCTTGCTTAGCAAATTTTTAAGATATTTAAGTTGAATAACATTTCTCTCATTTCTGGTGAATTTAGAAATCAATTGTCCTAAATTATATAGTACAAATACTGAGAAACTATAGCATATATAACTATATTTGATATATATATATAACTATATTTGATCATTATATTGTTATGAGCTCAATTAATTTTAAAATAACCTCTTTTCTTAGAAAATAATGAGGACTGTAAACCTCCACCTGATGTAATAAACGGAGCTGTTGTGGGCGGGTCGTTGGCAAACTACACAACAGGGTCCTCGGTGGAATACAGATGCAACGAGTACTACTTACTGAGAGGCTCGAAAACATCTCGCTGTGAACAAGGAAGATGGTCTTCCCCACCACCTGTCTGCTTGGGTAAGAAAGAGAACACACTGAATATCTTTTACTGCTACATTCTTAGTTTTATATGATTTTTCCTTACAATGTTTTACAGCATGAAAATGATAATTTATTATGAATCTTTTTTTTCTAAGTGTTTTCTCCTCTCATCTTTTCAAAGTAGAAAATCTCCAATATCTTAGTGTCTAGGATTGCTTTAGTTCCTACCCCATTACATTTCATTGTGTTAAAATACACATAACATAAAATTTAACATTTTAACCATTTTTAAGTGTGCAATTCAGTAGTGGCGTTATGTATGATATGTTCACATTTTTGTGACCAGTTACTTTCTGTGTTATCTTTCCCCTCACTGAAATGCTGCCCTTAACGTACCCTCAGGGTCTCCGCTTGTGCCACCCTCAGAAAGTCATTTGGAGAAAAGATCATCAATCCAGCTCTTCCCTTGGTAAAGCCTATCGCTACTACCTCATCTGCCAGCTCATCCTCACCCAAAGGGACACTAGGTTATATCTTATTAATCACATAAAAATGTTAATGACTTACTTTTAATAAGTGGTCTTCTAAACTCTTTTACACACACACACACACACACACACACACTCCACAAAAATACCATCATACCCTGCAGAGGTTATATGTTTTGTTTTTGTTACATAAAATATATTATAAACATGACTTGTTATACTTCTGTATAGCGCTGCTTGCTCCCTCTGCGTAGAATACTCTTCCATCAGAACATGACATGGCTCACTCCTCAACCTTTAAGTTTGTGTGCAGGCATCACTTCTTATTTAGGCCTATTCCCATCACCTTAGAGTGCAGCCTCCTTTCCCTCAGCCCTTTTGATAGCATCTCCCATCCACTGCTTTTTTTTTTTTCTTTTCCTTTATTTTATTTATTTATTTATTTATTTTGAGACAGAGCCTCTCTCTGTTGCCCAGGCTGGAATGCAGTGGTGTGATCATAGCTCACTGTAACCTCAAACTCCCAGGCTCAAGTGATCCTACCCCCTCAGCCTCCCATGTAGCTGGGACTACAGGCGTGTGCCACCGTGATCAGCTAATTTGTCCTATTTTCAGTAGAGACAGCAAGAACAAGAGATGCTCTTGCTCAGGCTGGTCTTGAACTCCTGAGCTCAAGCAGTCCCCCTGCCTCAGCCTCCCAGAGTGCTGGGATTACAGGCATGAGCCACCGCACCCAGCTCATTCTTTTATTCATCTAATTTATTTTATGCTATAGTTTACAGATGACCACAAATTATATAATTCATGTATTTATTAATTATTTAGTGTGGGTGTTTCTTCCAGTTAGAAAGGAAGCTCCATGTGGACAAGTGTCTTTGTTTTATTAATTATTGTATATCGATTGGCAGGTTTTCTATGCACAATAAATATATTTTCTAATTCGGAGTTTTTATTTTATGGAGAGAAAAATCATTAATCTAACTGGATAGTGGCCTTAAACAATCTTTTTAATGTTTCAAAATAAGTGGTTTTAAATCATGACATATTGAACACCATAAGAAATGTATAAATTTATTTGAAAGTAACAAAGCAGATATTTTCTTATATATGTGGAGAGCTTTAAATAATGATAAATGTCAAATATAAAATATTTCTTTTGATGTCTCTCATAATTTTTATTTAAAAAATATATCCCTTTCATGTTTGTTGGGTGAGTAAGGAATTTAAATTAGCATTTTGTTTTCAGAGCCATGCACTGTTAATGTGGATCACATGAACAGAAACAACATAGAGATGAAGTGGGAATACGAAGGGAAGGTGTTACATGGAGATCTAATAGACTTTGCCTGTAAGCAGGGCTTTGTCTTGTCTCCGTCCGCCCCGCCGTCTGCCTTGTCCGTGCAGTGCAGCAGAGGAGAAGTGAAATACCCTCTATGTATTAGAAAAGGTAAAACAGTGGTGCTTTCCGGTAATTTCTCACTTGATCAACGTCTGCCACCTGGGCTGAAAGTTATATGCCTAGATGGAAGGACTATGCTGACATCTTGTAATTCCAATAAGTCAATTTTATGAAGGGAAAAAAATCAAGAGGTTTTATAAATGCCACCAGACCATCAGAGAATCGATCACACTCATGTGAGCACTCAACAATGTTGTAAAACACTGCTTTACTTGGGGATTGCTGGGGAGCATAGTCTCAGAAAAGTGCTTGATCCACAGTGTGAGAGATTTTTTTGTGCTCCCTGGATTTAGAAACTATTACTTTTTTTTTTTTTTTTTCGAGACAGAGTCTCGCTCTGCTGCATTGAGTAGAGTGCAGTGGCGTCATTGTAGCTCACTGCAACCTCAAACTCCTGGGCTCAAGGGATCCTCCTGCCTCAGCCTCCCGAGTAGCTGGGACTGTAAGTGCACACCACGATGACACCCAGCTAATTTTTTTATTTTTAGTAGAGACAGGGTCTCGCTCTTGCTCAGGCTGATCTCGAACTCCTGAGCTCAAGTGATTCTCCCTCCTTCACCTCCCAGAGTGCTGGGATTACAGGTGTAGCTGGAGCTATTACTTTTAATAAGAGAAAGAGGAAGACAATACGTACAGAAAGCATGGCTTTAAGAGAAATCTCCTACACTTTCACTTTTGGTTAGATAAAAGGGGAAAAATAAAACCGTAATTTTTAATACTTTGATAGTTTTAAATAAGTATTTGAATATTAGAACATGGGATTCTAATTGTAAAAATAAATATTGTGGTATATTATCACAAAAATATTTTCAATATTTAAAAATTATTTGAGAACTGCCCAAAAAATGCCTTTGCATAAAATAGCTCATTTTATTTCTGTAGCAATTATAAAGGCACTGCATGCTCATTATAGCAATTCATTGTATTCTTTAAAACTTATTTTTGCAGAATCTAAAGGAAGGTGTGCATCTCCTCCACTTATTAAAAATGGAGTCATAATTAGTTCAATAGTAGGAACCTATGAAAATGGCTCCTCGATAGAATACAAATGTTTTGATCACCATTTCCTACAAGGGTCTAGGGAGGCCTATTGTTTAGAGGGAGTGTGGACTACACCGCCATCGTGTCTGGGTATGTACTACCAGATGTGCCTCTATTTAATAAAGTAAAGTAAGACTGTGTATTTTTGCATTAACATAACACTAATGACTCCTGTCATTTTTGCATTAACATAACACTAACATAATGCTTTATTTACTGCATTTGTGTCATTTTATTAGTGTGTCTATTTAACCATTGGTTTCTATTCTTTCTTTTAGATCATAAATAACTATAGTCCAGTTTGCTGTAATAAGTATTTATTAGGTGCAAATCATGTCTCAGGTACTCGTTTGGTGTGGGCCTATAAGATGAATAAGCCATAATGGTGTGGGTGAACATGTTAACAATTTTTATTTAATATGATTGGTACTACAACAGAAAACATGAGTACAATCAGGGAACAAAGATAGCCATGGCTACCTCAATATGGAAAGATGAAGCAAGTTAATAACTTTATAGCAAGGCTTCCTAACACAAGTAACACCACTTACCAAGTCTTTAAATAAATTCACTTCTAAGTGCAGTGTTAGACTTTTAATAAAATCAAGTTAAAGTTATAGAAAGCTTCTCTTTCTATTTTGCTGATTTTTAACAATCATCGAGTGTGTAATTTTAGCAATATCTGTTCAAATAATTATATGATTATTACTTTGTGTTTTCCCTGCAAATTTAGTAAACTATGTAGCTTCTTTGTGAATGTTAAAGCATAATTGCATTTCCACAGAAACCCCACATGGTTGTTATGAATTATGCTTCTTATATATTGTTGGGTTTTATCTGCTAATATTTTACTTAGGAGTTTTGCATCTATTTTCATGAGAAAGATTGGTCTTTTATTTTCCTTTCAGGTTTAGTATAAAGTTTATGCTGACCTCATATGAATTGGGAAGTAGTCCCTCTTTTTTGTTTCTCTGGAATTTGTGTATGATTGGTGCCTGAAATTCATGCTAGTTTTATTGTCACACCTCAAACTGCACAGTGCATGATAAATGCTTAGTTAGGATGGAAGAGGCATTAAAATTATGGACAGAAAACATGAACAGAAACATGTTCTAACTAATGGCAATAGGGTTTGGTACTATCTGTGGTTTTAGCCATCCACTGGGGGTCTTGGGATATATCCCTCACGGATAAGGGGAGAAAACCGTAAATAAGTTTGTTAATGTATCACAGGTGTGTATATGAGATTGATATGCTGTATTCGCAATTCTGGACTTTTTACCTATTCTGGAAGTTACTCCTTAATGCTGTGCTATCCGGGAGGCAAATAAAAACATAAGAAATCCCATTTTCTTAAATAATTTGACATTTGATAATTTAAAAAATCAGTATTTTTTTGTTTATTTGTTTTTGACACAGAGTCTCACTCTGTTGCCCTTGCTAGAGTGCCGTGGCATCAGCCTAGCTCACAGCAACCTCAAACTCCTGGGCTCAAGCAATCCTCCTGCCTCAGCCTCCCAAGTAGCTGGGACTACAGGTATCCACCACCATGCCCAGCTAATTTTTTCTATATATTATTAGTTGTCCACCTCATTTCTTTCTATTTTTAGTAGAGACGGGGTCTCTCTCTTTCTCAGGCTGGTCTCAAACTCCTGAGCTCAAACAATCCACTCGCCTCAGGCTCCCAGAGTGCTAGGATGAGAGGCATGAGCCACTGCGCCCAGCCAAAAAAAATCAGTATTTTTACCATGCCAAAAAAAAATCAAAGAAGTTTGTTGGGTATCCTAATGCATATTTTAAGTTTTTGTTTTGTTTGTATTATTACATATGGGAAAGGAAACAATAATACTGCCCATACTTAGAATTTAAAGCATCCTAATCCAATCTCGATATTCCTTAGTTAGAAATTTAAAAGACAGGAAACTGTGAACCACTTTGTATGGCATCAGTTTATAGAGTTTGGGTCAATGTCAAGAATCTAGCTTGTGTCTACATTTCCATAAAATATCATCTATCCAGCAATTAATGATTTGTCTTGTATTTTATTTGAACTTTATGAAAAAGGAAAAGGGAAAACAACATTGTTTCAATGACCATTAGTAACGGCCAGTTCTCCTAAAAAACACCTTTATGTTTTGTTTGCTATCTTTGAAAAACCTAATGGCATACAACTAAGTAACTGGCAGGACATATCCTTTCTCCAAATCCAAGACCACAGAGATAACCGGTGCACAGTTTTCTGTGAGGTTTGAACTTATTTTCCGACTCAAATGTTAGTTCTGACTAACTTGCCATTCATACGCCTGGGAATTTTGGATTCATCATGATTCCTGTTAGGACCAAGATGTATCAAGATATTTTTCTTCTTTTTTTTTCCCCCTCCCTCCAGAGCCTTGCACATTATCTTCAGTTGAAATGGAAAAGAATAATTTACTCCTGAAATGGGAATTTGACAATAGACCACATATTTTCCATGGGGAATATATTGAGTTTCTTTGTAAGAGAGATACTTACAGAGCTATGCCACATATTATTGAATCTGAACTCAGAGTGCAATGTGAGAGAGGGCAGTTAAAATACCCAAGCTGTGTTCCAAGAGACAGGTAAGAAGAGGCTTTCATCCAAAGCTATTCATTTTTGTCAGATTGTTATTTGAGATTCATTATGCTATAAATTTCAGAAATGTTATGTTTTACAACACCCCTACTTTATGGCCGTTAGAAAAGAAAAAAAATAATATTTTCTTCATTTAAAAAAAATACAATCTAGAAGTATTAATTCAACAAGTTTTCTGTATTGTCTTCAGTCAGAACAATGCTTGCCATTTGATGATATTCAGGACACTTTGGCAATTGGAAAAATATATCAATTTATATGTACAATATTTAAATGTGCAAAAATTAACCTGTATGTTCTGAGATAAGAAAAAAAAATTACATTTTCCCCTTCTTCTCAGTATAAGGTCATACATAACTAATAAAAGTTGGAAAACACAGTTGTATGAACCATTCTACTAAGATAAGAGTGTATTAATAATAATTATTAAAATTATAGTATTTATTTTGAGGACCACTTTTGTATATAACTATTGGGAATCACTGAAGTGTTTCCTCATATGACAATTTAAAGAATATTAAAAGGGTACAATAAAATGATGTAAAGCATTTTACAGGATCAGAATTAAAATAATAACTAATGGCAAATTGCATGTAGTCCTGTTCTACTAATTGCAAACAATAAACTGTATGAACTACATAAGTTCAATGTTTTAGATATTTTAAACGCTCTAGAAAAAAATTCGTAAGATACACTGGTGAAAAACATTTATTTTTATTTTTAATTGTGGTAAAATCAGGGTGGAAAAATTTTATTGCTATTTAAATGTCTTAGTATAGCATAGATTTTCATTTCCAAGAGAAAAAGGAGTAAATAACTTAGAAAAAAAGTTAAAAATGGTGTTAGTATAGTAAATGATAGTGAGTCTTTAAAAGGAAACTGGTGATATTATCCACCAAAGAGGATGCTCTTATTAGTACTTAATTAAAACAATGACTCATTATATGAAATGTTGAAGAGCTAAGATTGTAGTAAATATTTGACCAGAATTGATGCTTATTTAAAAAATCTTTTTCTCTTTCATCAAGGATTCTGTCTTATCAAGAAGACTTAAGGACATAGAAACGAATGGCTGAAAGAGCTTTGGTATTTCAACATATCATAAAATCCCTTATAAAACATAATTTTTAGAAGAAATATGTTGAGTTAAAAACCCTTAAGTTTTTACTTGCTTGAGTATATGAATCTGATTGTTTGGGCTGAACATTTTCTTTATTTATAAATAAAAGTTAGAAAGAGTTGCTTAATTTCTATGGAAATTTCTATGGATGATTTAACATATAACTTAATCTCTATTGTATGTCTTCCATCTGTTAAAAATTATTCCATACATCACAATATTTCCATTTCTAATGCCTATTGACTGGACTATATAATTGTCTATAATTGCTGCATGTGCACAAATTTCACATTCACATTTGTTATTACCTACATTAATACTAAAGTTTTTATTGCTTTTAATTCAATGTTTATGTCTGTTAAAGAACGAAACACACTCAAGATAAGAAACTTATGTTAGATGGTTTACTTTACTAAATGCAGAAGAGACTGCCCTTCAGACTTCCTAAATGTACGGAACTTTTAAAATTAACTGTGATATTTGCTACAAAGTGAATAATCAAATTGTTTGTGGGGTAGTAACTACTCACATGTTCAAATATTGTTAAAGCAACACAACTAAAGAATGAATGATCTTTTTTGGGAAGTGTATTTTACACTTTCCAAGTAATGGTTTTAGATCAGGTAATTGCTGGAACTGTGCAGATTACGGTCTGAAATCGGTGGGTCCCACAAGCACCAAAGAATGATAGTGTTGGCTGGGTGCGGTGGCTTATGCCTGTGATCTCAGCACTCTGGGAGGCTGAGGTGGGAGGATCACTCAAGGTCAGTAGTTTGAGACCAGCCTGAGCAAGAGTGAGACCTCATCTCTACTAATAATAGAAAGAAATTAATTGGCCAACTAAAAATATAGAGAAAAAATTAGCTGGGCATGGTGGCGCGTGCCTGTTGTCTCAGCTACTTGGGAGGCTGAGACAGGAGGATTACTTTAGCCCAGGAATTTGAGGTTGCTGTGAGCTAGGCTGACGCCATGGCACTCCTGCCAGGGCAAAAGAGCGAGACTCTGTCTCAAAAAAAAAAAAAAAAAGAAAAGAAAAAGGAATGACAGTGTTGGTATTACCAAGGTCTGTTGGAAACCTGAAAAAACAACATCATATATAACTATTGTCACTTTTTCCATTTGAAGTAACAGTGTTAATATTAGTATACTTCTAATTGTTATTTTAGCTTGTTCATAAACGCATGTAATAGCACCAT
This sequence comes from Microcebus murinus, assembly GCF_040939455.1. NCBI lineage: Eukaryota > Metazoa > Chordata > Mammalia > Primates > Cheirogaleidae > Microcebus > Microcebus murinus. Next base: position 34,791,730 of record NC_134126.1, read on the forward strand.
CTGGTGACCAGATAGTAGGGCCCCTATTAGGACTGGTTGTTGGTACGAGAACATCAGATTTTCCTCCCTAGAATCTATCCAGTTCATATAATCAAGATCTTAGTATCTCATTGCGATGACATCCTTCAAACCCCTAAGCTGTTACACAATTCTCTACTGCTGGGCTATGAAACAGCTTCTTCTGGAAATGAAGCCACAGCTGGACCTAACGCTGTGGACTAAATACTAATTTATACAATGTTCAACACGTATGTTTTAGAACTGTCCTTGAATCCATATTCATCGCTTTAACTGATCTCCTATAGTAGGTTTCCACAGTGGATCCCACACGATTGATATTTAGTATCAATAGGAAAGTATTACTGCTTTTAAATCAATTTATCAATCAATCAATTAAAAAAATATTATTGAGCACCTGCTATATCCCAGAAAACATGCTAAAGCTGAATTCAGAGATGATTAAAATTCACCTCATTATCTCAAGGAACCCCCCAAAACAAGGAACTGTTCAGGTTAGCAGAGGAGACAAACATGCATTAAGGCTGCAAAGGCAAATGCCGAGGGGCCACGCGTGGCACGTGGGTGATGAGTGTGATCGCCAGCATTAGTCCAGCAGTATTCCTGGTGAGTGGAGACCACGCTCTGCTTAACTCGGGCAACCCCTTCTTGGCTGCGGCGGAGAGTTGTCATGTGGGAACACAGACCCACGTGTTCCATACCTTCTGATTTATCAACTGTGAAATCTACTGATTTTTATGTGTCGCAGGGAGATGAAACATCTTGTGGGCAACGTGGCTCAAAGTTGCCAGTCTGTAAACGCCAGATGCTAAAGAAGTAAAGCCATGAGAAGTCCAACACTGCGAGCATGCACAAAGTAACGTGGCAGGGTTACTTACCCCGCAGGGCAAAGGTTTCCCGGACAAAAGGTTAAGTGAGTCTGAGAAGTAAGACTGGAAAAGGCCTTCCAAGCAGAGGGAGCAGGGCACGCGGCATCAAGTCTTCCGCTCCTGCCACACGCCAGGCAGCCTGCTGAGCGCTGCGGACAAGACAATGAACAACAGCGCGGCACCATCTCTGCTCTCCGGAGCTGCCCTCTGGTGGGGAGGAAAGACGTGAGCAAATCCTCACAGCATGCCAGGAGAGACACGATTTTGTCAGGGCAAACACCAGATGAGCAGCCTGGTCATGGATGTTCCAGAAAGTCTTCAGTGAGGAAGTGGCACGTCGGCCGAGAGTGGAAGGGAGAAAAGTGTTCGGGCAGAGGAAGAACATGCGGGGAACGGCAACGAACACAGTGTTTCCGAGAAGCTAATAAAAATCCAGGACGGGCTGAGTGGAAAGGCACGAAAGAGAGAAAGACGTTAAGTGAAACCTGGAGCGCTTGGAGGCCTGGTGGTAAAGGCCTTTGTAGGCCAAATCAAAGATTTTGGAAGTCCCTGAGTGGAAAGAGATGCTTATGAGTGAGTTTTCAAAGACACTCCTAGGCTGGAAGCAGAAGCTCACAGCTGGAACTGCGGAGCTGAGGCAGGAGGGTCACCTGAGGCCAGGAGTTTGAGGCTGCTGTGAGCTGCGAGGATGCCACTGCCTTCCAGGCCGGGCCACAGAGTGACACCCTGTTTCTAAAACAAAACAACAGACAGACACCATGGCTGTGGCATGGAGAGACTGGTGTGGGGGGGATGTGGGCGTAGGGAGACCACGGAGGAGAACCATGCCGTCATCCAGGCACTGGTGGTGGCAGCAGGAATGGGGCAAAGCGGGCTGAAATCGGAGATATTGAGGGTGTGAAAACTTCGCGTTGGTAGCTGATTAGAGGTGGGGTGGAGGCGAGGCAGAGAAAGGAGTTCGGGAGGACTTGAAGGTCTTAGCTGACTGAGGGGGTGGGAAGAATGGGAAGGAGAAGCGGAGAGAAGTGGGACCGGCACGAGGAGCTCAGTTTTGGAGACGCATTTCTGAGGATTCTGTGCGAGAGCCAGAGAGAACACTGAGTGAGCAGCTGCTTCCTGTGGCTGACGTGTGACAGGCCACCGGATTCCCTCCTGAAACGAAAGACTCCTCCTCTCTCACCAGGTCCCTGGAGGGGCGTCTGGGTTGAGGGAGCTTTCTCATGGTCGTGCCTCCTTCTCAGGGCAGCCGGCTCCAGTGACTGGGCAACAGGAGTTCCAGAGAAAAGGCCCCTCACCTGAACTCAGGACAGTTCCAAAGGTCATCCAGCTCCTGTGTCCCTGCTAGGTCGGCAGGGCCTTGGTGGAAACGACTTGCAGCTCAACTCTCCCATTCCACCCACTTCAGTTTCTTCCACAGGTGTGGGGCCTGAGAGTCCTCCCTGAAACTGCCCTTGGCTGTTAATTTCACCTCAGAACCTGCTTCTCTGGGAGCCTCACCTGTACGATTGTGGGACCCTGGCAGTCAGTAAACGTTTATTAAAACTGAGGCCATAGGTGAGTTTCTCGTGGCAAAGACACACATAGGCCCAGTTCAGGGCTGTGGGGCACCCAGAGTTTAGTGATGGGTGTAGGACCAGGCACCACAAAGGGAGTGGATAAGGAATGGTTGGTCTGTTTGAATGAAAACCAGAGGAGGTGGGGACTAGAAACGCTGTCTTTGTGTTATTGATTACCTTGAAAGAAATAGCATGGAGTATAAAATTGAGACCGGAGTGGGGTGAGGAGTAAACGTAAGGCACAAAAAATAGAGACACGAATGTAGTGAGCTTGTCGGTAAGTGTGACAGTGAATGGGGAGATGGGGATAAAGGAGATCTTTTTTAATAAAATGGGAGAAACTTGAGCATGTTCAGATTAGACGGGAACGGGTAGTGGAAAAGCAGAGGTGGAAGGTGCTGGGGAGCATCACGTAACACATCGCAGAGGGTTCCTGAAAGGGGGAGAGAGACGGGACCAGAGGCACCAGTGGGGGTGGCCCTGGGCTGGGAGGAGGGACCGCGTCTGAGGCCGGAATGAGGCCATTCGTGTCACGCGCTGTTTATTTCCTCTGTGAAGCAGGAGTCACCTGCCGAGAACGTGAGGGACATGGGGAGAGGCTGCAGAACTGAGGAGACTTGATAAGTCGCCCGGAGAGCGAGACGGCGGCAGAGTAAGGGCTGCTGGATAAGGAGCTGTCCGCAAGGTGAGCCGTCATTTCACGAGTCCTCACTTCAGGTAGACGTGTGGGTGTGGTGATGTCGCAACAGTCGCCGTTTTGCTTCATAAAGAACTGAATGCTGTAAGGTAATTTTTATCGCGACGGATATGAAAGCAAACTTTGCCACCCTTGTAGTGCAGGACGCTAAGTCCCAGTTCAGAGAGGCACTAGCATGTGACCGCCCCAGAATACTCCACAGCCGAGAAGGGAGCTACCCAGGTCTGCACGGGGAAACTTTATTTTTTCAAAGGGAAGTTAAGAATTCTTAAGTATCTGTCTTTTTCTTCATGAAAAAGAAAGATCAAAATGCTGAAGAACGTTACACATTACAATTGAATTCAGGAAAACCCAGCATGATTCCTTTGAGAAAAAAATGGAGAAAATGAGAAGCCAAAAATGTCTAACCACAACTGAGTAGTCTATCTAATGTGCTTCTCAAATATAAATAGAAAACTAGTTATTAGGTGATATAAATGGTTTCAGTTTGACAGACATTTTAATTTGTTTTTATGTACTTTCGAAATAACATGAGAAAATATAAATTCAGTTATAATATTTACTTAGCATCAAGTAAATTATTCTGGGACTAGATATTTTAAGAATAACAATTTTAAAATAATTTATTATTTTTGTCAAATATAACAGTAACTCTTTGACACTGTAAAACAACTGAAACGATGCAAAGGTAAATAGAATAATGAAATTCCCCTCATTCTCTCCAGTACCCTGGATCTACTTCCTGGGTCCAGAGATGAGCACTGCAAAGATGTTGCTCTGGGTCTTCTCAGATGTAAATACACGCACTTAAATACACTCAACAAAATATTAGTGAAAGATATAGGAGATTCTAACAATCAATAACTATATATCTTATGGATATATATCAACTCTGTACCCTAATAATAAGAATACACTTTATTTTCAGGTACACATGAAACAGTCGTGAAAATTTACCATTTATTTGTGTTAGGCCATAAAGAAAATCTAAATTCCAAATAGATTAATATAAGCCATATTAATATTATTATAGTGCAGCACATTTAAAACCTAAGCAAAGTAAAAAGGCTGTTCTCCCTGAAAACGTAAAAATGTCCTATTAAGGAACACTCGGATCAAAAGGGAAATATAAACTAAAATGACAGGATTTCTAGAAAACAATAATGAAAACGTTGCATATCAGAATCTATGGGACATAGCTAAAACACGAGAGTAAAAGTATTAGCTTAGAAACATATCAATTAACATAAAAATAAGATTAAATGCATTAAACAACCAAATCTGAAAGCTAGGGTAAGAGGTATAAGGAAAGGCAAAGAGATAAAGGGAAAAATTAACACAAATACATATAAACGTCAATGAAACAGGAAACACAAAAAGGGTAAGCAAATAAAAATCTGAGTTTTTTTAAAAAAAGATAAAATAGACAAATGAAGAAAACTGCAAATAAAGCACATATTTAAATAAGCAATAACTCAACGCACTAAAAATTTCATATATCGTTTGCTTTAAAATGTCTAGACTGCACTGTCGCTGCGCTCGGAGAGCAGGGGGGCCGCCTCCGGCCGCCCTGGGGTCTCGGGGCCGCGCTGGGGTCTCGGGGGGCCGCGCTGGGGTCTCGGGGGCCGCGCTGGGGTGTCGTGGGGCCGCGCTGGGGTCTCGGGGGGCCGCGCTGGGGTCTCGGGGCCGCGCTGGGGTGTCGTGGGGCCGCGCTGGGGTCTCGGGGCCGCGCTGGGGTCTCAGGGCCGCGCTGGGGTCTCGGGGCCGCGCTGGGGTGTCGGGGGGCCGCGCTGGGGTCTCGGGGGGCCGCCCTGGGTCTCGGGGGGCCGCGCTGGGGTCTCGGGGGGCCGCGCTGGGGTCTCAGGGCCGCGCTGGGGTCTCGGGGCCGCGCTGGGGTCTCGGGGCCGCGCTGGGGTCTCGGGGCCGCCCTGGGGTGTCGGGGGGCCGCCCTGGGGTCTCGGGGGGCCGCCCTGGGGTGTCGGGGGGCCGCCCTGGGGTCTCGGGGGGCCGCGCTGGGGTCTCAGGGCCGCGCTGGGGTCTCCCGGCCGCCGCGCTGGGGTCTCGGGGGGCCGCGCTGGGGTCTCCGGGCCGCCCTGGGGTCTCCGGGCCGCCCTGGGGTCTCGGGGCCGCCCTGGGGTCTCGGGGCGCCGCCCTGGGATCTCGGGGCGCCGCCCTGGGGTCTCAGGGCCGCGCTGGGGTCTCCCGGCCGCGCTGGGGTCTCGGGGCCGCGCTGGGGTCTCGGGGGGCCGCGCTGGGGTCTCGGGGGGCCGCGCTGGGGTCTCGGGGCCGTCCCCGCTCCCGGCGAGGCGGTGGCGGCAGCCGCCCCGGGTCCCCGCGGCCGGAGCGTCCCGCGCTCTCGGGACGGGGCGCGGGGCCCGCCGGGGAAGCAGCTCTGTGTTGGCGGCCTCGAGTCGCCCCCGCCCGGCTGGGGGAGCGGACTCAGCCGCCTGGTCCGAGCGCCCTCCCCGAGCGCGCGCCGGGCCGAGCAGGGCTCCCGTGGCGCTGCAGGCTCCAGTCTGGGTGCTCCGGGGGCCGCTCGTGCGGGTTCGGGGGGCAGCTCGTGCGGATTCTGGGGTCAGGCAGGGAGGGCTCCGTGGCCCCTGGACCACAGGAACTAAGCTCCACCTGCGTGACCCGGCACCTGCGCAGTCCCAGAGCTGCGGAGCAGCCGACTGCTCCGCCCCACCCAGAAACCCTGCCTGGGCCTCCTCCCCGGTCCTTGCTCGGAGGCTTTTATACCCGAGCCCAAACTTTGCACCTGTGGCTCCAGAGCTCCCACCGAGCCCAGGACACCACCCTAGACTCCAGTGCTGCGCTCGGACCCCAAGACCCCGCGCCTGAGCCTCCCCCACGCTGCAGGGCTTGTGGAACTGCTCCAAGGTGCAATGGCCAACCTCGAGCTGCCAGTCATGGGACCTGGTTGGAGCAAATGCCGCAGCCTGGGAACTCACGTCCTCTGCTACACAGCCTCTCCTGGCTGCCGCTGTCGCCTCTGCAGGGACAGCTGGGCAAACGATCCCCACAACATCAGCTCCATGGACAGGGTCTCGCCCAGCTCCCAACTTGAACTTACTATGACTACCGGGTGAAGAATCCAACACCCATTCGATCCAGCAATCCCCCAACTGGGTATCCACCCTAAGGAAAAGAAGTTATTTTATCAAAAAGACACCTGCAGCACAATTCACAATTGCAAAAATCTGGAATCAATACAAGTGCCCATCAATTCATGAGTGGATTAACACAATGGCATATGTATATACCATGGAGTACTACTCAGCCATAAAAAGGATGAATTAATGCCTTTCGCAGCAATTTGGAAGGAATTGGAGACCATTATCCTGAGCAAAGTATCCCAGGAATGGAAAAACCACACACACTTTCTGATAAATTGGAACTAACCTGTGGGCACACAAGTACACAAAGGGAAGTAAAAGTCTTTGCAAATCAATCAGGGAGCTGGGGGGGGGCACGTAATGTGTACAGTGAACACGATTCAGATGATGGCATATTTATAGCCCTGACTCAAGCCATGTAACAAAAATATTTGTACCCCCTTAATATTTTGAAATAAAAGATAGTTTCCACAGTGTGTATAGTCTGAAAACTGTAAATATATTAACATCTTACTAAATATTTCAGCAAAATCAGTTTATTTCTTCTTTTCAGATACACAGTACAGAAAGTGAACTATAGAAGATACACTCTAAAAACCAATCATCTCTTTGAATATCACATAGCATATTTTTTAAAACAACTATCAACAAAACTGAAATTTTATGACTTTGTCTCTTCTAACAATTTAGACTTTGTCTTTTGTCTGCTGTGAGTATAGCTATCCCTATTTTCCTTTGGTTTCCATTTGCATGGAGTTTTTAACCTTATGTTCTGCTATGGTCTGTTAGTGTCCCTCTAAATTTCACACAGTGCATCCTAATCATCACGGTGGTGGTGTTCTGCAGAAAGTGAGGCCTTTTGAGTGCCCTTATTTTTTAAAAAAAAAAAACCTCATGGAGCTTCCTTGCCCTTTCCACACTGTGAGGACACGGTGAGAAGGAACCATCTCTGAAACAGTGAGTCCGTACCGCACGTCGAGTCCCCTGGCATCTTAATCTTGGGCATCGCAGCCCCTACAACTCTATAAAGTAAATTTCTGCTTTTCATGAGCCACCCAGTTTATGGCAATTTGTCATATTGGCCCAAATGTCCTATAAATGTATTTACCACTGTTTACATTACCTACAAAGATTATTTGCTAATTATAGCAAATGTCTTTTATATTTGTGAAATCTGACTTTTCTCAACTCCACCAGTTTATCTAACTCAGGGTCGCTAACAAGGGTCAGCCTTGGTATATAAGCCACCTGAGTTTATGCAATAACAGATAAGTTATCATGATAGAATATTTTTATCTTATTTATATCTTCATTCTCACTTACAAGTTTCGCTCTTTTACTAAAAGACTAAAATCTTTTAGAAATTAAAAATGTTTCTGGCCAAAAATGATTTTAACTAACTAATGCTGTTTGAAATAAATGAACACAAAATTACACTTCAGAATCTCATTATTAAAATTTCCAAAACTCTTCTAGCCAAAAATTGTTAAAAATGTTATTCGACCTTAAGATCATGACCAGTTAGGTCTTTATAGCTCTCAATTTGTATTGTCTTGCATTTTAGGCATCTCTATTTTAAAATAAATGATTCTTGTGGTTCAAAAGTGATGTATGCTAAAATTAGAAAAATCAGAGAATACTGATAAGTATAACAAGGAGTTAAACAACTCTTACCCCTATTATCTCTAAACACAAATACAGAATTTTACCTATTTTACTGCATTTCTTGCCAACATTTTTTATCTCAACATAAATTCAGGTCGCAAAGCGTTGACTATGTGTGTGTGCATGCAAGTGGGTGTGTTTGTAACTGACACAGGATTGTTATCACTTTGTATGTCTTATGTACCAAATCAAACGTGTGTGAAGTGATACGATTTCAAAGGTAGAGACAGAATCTTTTCCATTTACTGTGAAACAGAGGCTCAAAAGCAACACGGAAAGCTTTGAGATATTTAGGAAAGTGACAAAAATAGGATCTGAAATAATTGCATTTAATTTTTTGCCATAAATATTTTGTAAATTGGATCCATAGCACTTTGGTTTGCCAAGTTTTAATGTGGTGTTTTAAGAAGTGAGCACTGGTCTCGGATCACAATTACATCATCACAAATTGGCAAACATTTTTACTTATGGATAAAAATGAGTTTAACAATACTGGATATATAAAATTGATAACTGGATTAACTAAAATTCTTAATAAATGTGCACTTTATTAGTCCCTGTAAGAACCACGCGTGTCTTTTTCACAGCTGGGATACTCCAGTTTCCCATCCTGACACTTCGTTTGAAAGGGTGGAGATGTTGCTGCCACACGATATCCGTGTTTACACACAAATTCAACACTTTCACCCGTTTGGACATAAAGCTTCTGTTGGTCTAACCACCTTAACGTTAGGTTATATTTTCCCATGATTTCTTCGGACATTACACACGCTTCTGAAAGTGGAAAAAAATGAACACAAAAGATTTAGTAGTGCTGTATAACGGTTCAGGAATTCTTTCTCAAAATCCTTTCCAAACTAGCTCTGTAGAAACATCATATAAAAGTTAAAATGGTAAACCACATGTAAATTAGGTACTATGTGTAATGTGTGCTGATAGTTGGATGTTACTATCAAAGATTCACGACATCAATTATATTAAGGGCCTTGCATTTTAGAACCTATCATTGCTGTTTTCTTTGAACTAAGGTATTGGTCAAATGGTACAAACCTTCAGTCATAGGAGGAAAACGATCTGGGGATATAATATAGAGCATGATATCTAAAGTTAATATTACTGTATTTTTTACTTGAAATTCAGTAACAGAGCAGATTTTAAATGTCCTTCTAACACACACATACGCATCCACACATACACAATAGTAACTATAGGTGATGTGAATGTGTTAATTTGATTGTGGTCTAATTATTGCATTATAAATATATCAAATCTTACACCATAAATATATATAACTTTTATTTGTAAACAGCAAGTTTTAAAATAAAATACAAAAATTAAAAAACTATTTTCTTAACTATACTTTCTCATATATAAATATTTGATAGGTAAGAATTCAGCATAAGGTTGTATGTTAGTCCCTGAAATTTCTATTATCAAAAACAAAATATTATACACTGACTTTTCCAGAATACATTAGAATATTAAAGTACTTACTTAAGCATTTTGGTGGTTCTGACCACTGTCCATTTCTACATGTTATTTGCTTGTTTCCCTGAAGTACATATAAGGTCTGGCATTGATACTCAACTGACGAGCCTGGAGCATGTACTTGTAATGGGAACGAAGTAATGTCTCCATTGTCAATAGCTGGAGGGGACCCACATTTTCCTTGAGAATCTAAAAAACATCATTTGATTTATTGAGAGCACAATTCAAATTATAGTTTAAAATAAGGCAAATAGAAATGCAGCACTTTATGTAATATCAACACCTTTGTGATTTCTGCTGAAAGAAATAATTAGAGGAAGAAATTTTAATTAAATAAACTGCTACATTTTTAAGGTCTCCTTTCTTTCTCACTGAAAGAATACATAATGCATTGAGAAGGATGTCTGCTTTGCAGTATTCCAAGCTTAAGAAATGTCTTTTTTTTCTTTTTTATTGCAGGATATTCTGGGGGTACACTATGTCTCTTTAAGTAAAAAAAATGCTAAACTGACAGCTAAGATAGAGAAATTTCCTTTTTTTATACACAACATGCTGTAGTGGAGATTGGGTCTTTAGTCATTTTTTTCTCTTGGTTTTCATTTGATTACAGAGGAAACATCAGCTCCCTGAAAAAAATTCAAAGAACACAAATTTATAGAAGGTAAAACAGAATGGTTGGCTTCCTGATATGTACAAAATGAGAAACTTACTCCTTCTGCTAAGTACAGCTCAAACTCCTGACAATAATGTAAAAAACAAAACAAAACGCACATTAGAGAACTCTGAAGGATGTAGAGAATTCCATCTGGTGAGAGACTTTCCTGGAATCAAGGGATGGCAAAACAGTGTGTCATCTCTATTGTCTTTAGCCAAATATTCAGAAAAGAGGCAACGAGGCAAGATCAAGTTTTTCTTTTTCTATTTCTGTTTTTTAACAATATCTTGACTACTACAGGAAAACATCGTGAGAAACCAATGCCCACCCTCCACACACCCTGTCAGACACAGGTCAGATTAGGAACTACCCTCCCACCCACATGATGAAGTGACTAGATATTTCCTCCTTTTCCTGTGGGGTCAGCAGAGGCCAAGTGAGAAACCTGGACTTGAACCTGTCATGGTAGTAACGGAACCCATTTAACAGAAGATTAAAATACAATTTGGAATCTCAAAATCTAATATGCACAATATCAAGAATAACTTAATCAAAATCACTCATCATATTATGGACAAGGAAATCTCAAAAAAAGAAAGACAATCAACAAAAGATAATACTGAGATGACATAGATACTGAAATTGACAACACTTTTAAAATCCCAAAAGTAATTGAAATCTGAAAAGTACACCAGAATTTTTTTTAACAGCTCCCTGGATAGGTTTAATAGTATAACAGAATGGGAGATGACAGGAGGATAAATCCACACACTTTGAAGACAGAACAATATAAATTACCCAGTCTGAATATAGCCTGAAAATTTAAAAAGTAAACAGTGCCTCAGAGATCCTTAGAACAGAACCAAAAACTGGAGATCCCAAAGAGAGGAGAGAAGGTGTTGGGCAGAAAAAAAAAAAAGCCAAATAATAATGGCTGAAAATTTGCCAAATTGGGCATAAGGCATAATTTTACATATTCCAGAGGTTTAGCAAACTCCAAACAGGATAACCTTAATCAAATTCAGATCAATACACATTAAAATAAAACTACCTGACGAAAAATAAAAACATCTTGAAAACAGCTAGATAGAAATATGCATTTCCTACAGGGGATCATGGATTCAAAAGACAATGGGTTTCTCATCTGTCTCCATGGAGACATTAGGAAGTGGCACATTGTTCAAATACTTAAAGAGAAGGACTGTCAACTCCAAGTTTCATATCCAGTGACACTATCCTTTAGGAATAAGGAGATTAATAGAAAGTCAAAGGGAAACCAAGAGAATTTGTCTTCAGCCAACTTATCCTTAAAGGTTAACTAAAGGAATCTTTCAAATAAAAATAAAAAGATGACAGAAAGAGATAGAGACTTCAGGAGGTAGAAAAGAACAAAGTAATTGATAAAAGAGGGGTACATATAATAGATGGTCTTTTCCCTCGTGAGTTTGTTAAATTATGTTTCATGTTTGAAGCAAATTATTTGCTTTCATATGTTGCTCAATGTATGGAAATACCAAAGGTATTTATATTCAAAATGTGGGGAGAGTCAATGGATCTAAGTGAAAGTAATGTTTCCATAGTTTAATGAAGGGTAAAATTTCAATACTGGTAGAGAGTGATAAGTTATATATATATAATATCTACAGCAATAATTTTTTTAAAACAATAAAACAAACTATAGAGATATACTTAAAAGTAATAAAGATGAATAAAAATGAAATTTTTAAAAAATGTTTCCCGAAGGAAGGGAAGAATAGGGAAACGGGACTGAGACACAGAGGAAAACACACAAATAAAATAACAAGCATACAGCCTACTATGCCAATAATTACTTTAACTATAAATGTTCTAAGTACACCAGTTAAAAGGCCAAGAATGGCATGATGGATATGCAGACAAAACCCAACTATATGCTGTTTACATAAAACTCTCTCCAACATAAAAGCATAGGTATATTCTAAGTGAAAGAATGGAAAAAACATACCAGGCAAAGATTAATTTTAAAAAGATGGAAACAGACAATATCAAATTTCCTATGTTGGTTTCCCTTATTTCCTGAACTCTAAACTATCAAGCGCCCATGACTATGTGCTAAGAATTCTTTGTATAAATATAATAGTTCCCCGGAGGAGTCAGTGAGTCACATATCTTCAGTATAACCTATATACTGAAGATGCCCAAATTTGTATAACATTGTAGGATCTCTCTTCAACTGCCTCAGCTTCAATTTTGATGTTCTCCATATCAAAATGACTATCTCTTAGGGCTGGCAGTTGTACACAATGTGTCTTGTACACTTTTATTCCTCAGAAATATCTGTCTTAATGCCTAAGGTCAAAAATGATTCCAGATTCTAATTCTTCCTTTATTCTGGTTGAATTTTTCCTGAAAATAATATATTGCATGGTTGAGTTCACCCAAAGAATTAAATTTTAAGCACCATCATTTTATTTTCATTTGAAAAATATATTCTACAAAAAATACTTCACTTTATTGATATGAACATCTTTTACCCCTAGTATATTCTCAAAGTATTTTGGAGAAATAGAATATTCTACCTTTGCATTGAGGTGGTTCTGTCCAAGTTCCGTTTAGACACATCACTTCTACATCCCCATACATGTCATAAGGTCTCTCACATTCATAGCGGACTCTCTCGCCAGGTGGATACCTACTCATCGGTGTTGATATTATATTAGCATTTTCCACTGTGGGTGGATTCACACAGAAAATATCTGAATAGAAAGACAAAAGACATTCCCACCTAGTGTTCATTTGAAGTAGCAAATCAATGAACAGGATTGCAAATGCCTTTCAAGGGGGATTTTAATTCAACAGATAATCTGTCATAAAATATTATGTTGATTTGAATAAATTTACATATAATATTGAGGAAAAGGAGACAAAGCAGCAATTTTTTGTAAGTTTATAAGCTTCCACATTCTTATTTCCCTTCTCCCTGCCTCACTAGAACATTGACAGACTTTTGTTTTTCCTTTTGGAGATCAGTGAAAATGACAGTTTTCCTGAATGTTTCTCTTTGAGTTTTAGTATAATAAATATTACAAGTTCTATAAACACAACATGAATTTATGAAATTAAAAACAAATGAAAACAACTTGATTCTGTGGCACAAGACTCTGGTTTTCAACCATCCTGCTTCTTAGTTGTAATTTTAGCCTCTTAAAAACAAACTCAAAGAGGTATATCCTTAGAAAAGAAGTCAAGAATTGAAAACACACCTCGAAGAATATCCTAGTTAAAAGAAGAAAAAAAGATGGTCGATCAAAGGATCCATATTGGAGATGTGAGACAATAACACAAAAATGAGTCCATAATTATAAAAATAACTTTTCATAATTTAATTGCCAATGCTTAAGGATATTCAGCTGAAAGATGTGCGATCCATCAGAGAGTGTCAAGTGCCTGTGTAGAAATAATCTCTAAAGCAATGCTTCCCAAACTGAAGTGTGCATAGATTCCTCTGGAGGACTTGGTAGCAACAGTGTCAGGGTCCCAGGGTCCCATCCCTAGAGTTTTTGATTCAGTATGTCTAGAATGAGCCCATGAATTTTCATCTGCAGTTTTAACAATTTCCCAGAAGAAGATGATGCTTCTGGTCCGGGGACTGCACTTTGAGAACTACTGGGCTAAAAGGTTGAAAACTGGATACTCATTTCCATCCTTTTATTTTTAGACATAAACTTACTTTGTCCTGGCCTAAAAATGTTAATCTATGTCCATTTTAAATGAGCTAGAGACACTCTGTATTTTATTGACCAAGACACTTTAACAAATTAAAAGTTCATCAAAGTACCTCTGCATGTTGGATCTCCCACCCATCTGCTATTAATACATGTCACAATGTTGGATCCATCCAATTGGTAATTTGGTTGACATTCATAACTCAATTGTTCTCCTGACCTATATGAAGTCTTCTTCTCTCCTGTGAGTATGGCATTATCAATTATGGGAACATTATGACAATCTGTTCCTAAAAGAGAGAAAATATATATTTGTTCCGTAAATTCTTCAAAAGACATTATATACAATAGTTCTATTCTAAAATCATAGTTGGCTACATGTAGAACCAATGAATACCATACAACATTTTTCTTATAGCTTGATAAAATATTTTAGTAGTTTTGAATTAATTATATTAAATTGTTTTAAATTTATCAAAAGTAAAAGATGGGAATGATATCAGAAGCCTGAAGAGATATTGGTAGTTATAATGCTTGAGATTATACTTTTTGCATTCAGATGATTTTTTGCCCATACAAGCCACCTATATTACGTAGGCATTTCTAATTTTGTTCCAGTCAAATATATCACCTACAATAATTATTTTAAATATTTTAGAAAGTGTATTTACAGAGAGACAGCTGTAAGCTGACAGAGGTAGAATAATAATGAGATGCACGAGTAGCTCTAAGAGCAGAGATAACAGACATGAGAAGTCTGAGAATGTATATCAGAGGATGCAGAAAGTTCACACCCGGCGATGTGAGAATTCAGCAGTTTGGCTTATGATGTCCAGCATTTTAATTGCTAGAGCTATAATTCTCAGCAACAATCCAGAACCTTCAAGAAATACCTTGTTAAATTCTATAAATACTGCTTACTTTCCTATTTTGTCATTTGTACTTTGAATTAAGGATATTTATCATACAGAAAATAAAATGAAATATATTATACTTATGCATGTTGGTTGATGAGACCACTTTCCTCCTAAGCATTTTGTAAATGCAGGTCCGTCAATTCCAAAACCTTCAGAACATTGGTATGTAAATTCTTCTCCATACTGGTAACTGGACAACATAGGGGATCTAACCCCATGATCAATTGAAGGTGGTGGCCCACAAGGAAGTCCTAAAATAAATAAACGCATGATTACATGTTTCACCATCTCAGAAATTTAATTTAATGTACTGGTTTTCATATTTTGTATTTGATTTGAGAATAAATGATAACACAGGAGCTATGATGATATCATGTAGAAGGCACACAAATGTTTCCCAAAACCACCATTCTGGTGTCTGTCAACCTGGCTAACTGTCACATACTGAGCAAGAGCTGGAAACTAAGAATATCAATATGTTTAAGATGACATAGCCAATGCTTCTCTAACCAATCCTTAGTGGTAACTGGATACACACTGAAAATTACTAATTCTAAGAAAAGTGTCCTATAGCATAAGAAATCAGGAGAGATACAGTAGGAAGGCCATAAAAAAGTTGAAACTTGGTGGCAAAGAAAACACTACAACAAATGAATAGAAAGGTTTAATTTCACTTTATGTCATATTTTGTTTAAAGAAGAGAAATGCGAGAATAAAAAGTGATTCCATAATGTACCAATGAAATTTTTGAAGTATGATTGATTTGATTATGCAAAACTTTCAGTGGTACAATATCTAATGGTGTTATATATATAGTAATCTAAATTATTCTGTCCACTGACTTTTATAGCAAGAAATTATATATTTTAATTTATTAATTTTTAATTATTATGGGTACATAAGAGTTGTATATCTTTTTAGGGTACCTGCTATATCTTGATACAGGCATACAATGTGAATTTAATCAAATCAGGGTAATTGGGGTATCCCTCACCACAAGCATTTATCATTTCTTTGTTTAGGAACATTTTAATTCCACTCTTTCAGTTAGTTTAAAATATAGCCTAACTTGTTGATTTTCGCCACTTTGTTGTGCTATCCAATATTGTTCATTCTAACAACTAGATTTTGCACCCATTAACCATCCCTACTTTATCTTTCTCTTCCCTCTCCCAGTCCCAGCCCCTGGTAAGCATCATTCTACCTTCTGCATCTATGAGATCAACTGATTTTAATACTTAGCTCCCACATATGAGTGAGAACATGTGAGATTTGTCTTTCTGTGCTTGCCTCATTTCACTTAACGTAATGTTTTCCAGTTCCATCCATGCTTTTGCAAATGATGGATTGCATTCTTTGCTGGTGCTATATAATACTCCATCGAGTGTATGTACCACAATTCCTTTACCCATTCACCCCTTGATAGACACTTAGGTTGATGCCAAATCTCTGCTATTGTGAATAGTGCTCCCAATAAACATGTGAGTGCAGATATTGTTGTGATACACTGAATTCCCCTCCTTTGGATACATGCCTAGCAGTGGGATTGCTGGATCATATGATAGTTCTGTTTTCAGTTTTTTGAGGAACCTCCCTACTATTTGCCACATAGGAGATTACCTCTAATGAATTGTACTGTAAAGCGAATGTGAGCTTTCCCACTGTCCTCACCTACACACTGAGGTGGAGAACTCCATTTTCCCATGTAGCATGTTATCTCATCTTCTTCAGATATCATGAAACCATCTTCACAAACATAACTTAATTTAGCACCATGTGGATAAAGCTCGGGTTCGACTGTTTCTTTCCTTTCGTTTGAAGATCTAGATGAGTTTATGGTTCCATGCTCTATGTGAGGTGGTTGAGAACATGGAACTTTTTCTAGATCAAGAACAGAAATCAAAGGGTCAAGCACAAATAAAAAGAATAAATTGAAATATAAGATCGAATTCTATTTGAGTTTTTAAAATAGTATATTTGAATAAATAACCTTAATTTCAACCAAAAATTTTGGAAACTCACAAGGATATGTGGCTTTATAATATTTATGTCATCATCCGCTTGTTCAGTATCCTCTCCATTAATGTCCTATACATCATGGGAGGAAATTATGTATAAACAAAAATATTATCTGAAATTTACATAATATCTGAAAGATTTGGGCTGTATTTTGTCCACAGGAATGAAAGAATGGTGATTGATTAATGTGTCTAGACCAGAATTTATAGGGTCAGGATAAAGAAACACAGAAAGATCTTCATCTTGTTTGTTTACACAAAGCACAGGAGAATATTAACCTCATTTGAAAGGATTTTGTAAAGCAAGTTATATACTACTGACCAACACATTGTGGTATTGACTGCCATTTTCCATCTTGGCATAACATTTCTTCTCCTTCCTGAATTAGGTAATTTTCTTGGCAAAGAACAGATACTTTTTCTCCATCCTGATAATTCAATGCGGTTGTCATATTCTTAGCATTGGGAATCTGAGGTGGAGGTGGGCATAACTGTATTTGTACATCTAAAAAATATTAAAATCAGACTTCATGATTAATTTAAAAATATTAAAGGATAATTTTCAATAAACAGAAAAGTCAGTAACTGTTTCATAAGTGATCATATGATTCTTATGTTCTATGTTTACATGTGTTATACTTTTCAGCTTGTATATCAGTTTAATACTATCATTTTTTTAATACTATCATCTTTCCTGTTCTTTTGTCCATCTATTTGTTGTGTAAATAAACGTGCATAATTTATAGGCAAGATTTTTAATTGCGTCTAATCTTTAGGATGTTTTAACCATATTCTTAATAAGAAGCATTGAATAAAAACTGGTATCAGGGTCTTTTTAGAGATATCTATGATCAAATGACTCTGGAATTGTAGTAAAAACCTTACAAGATAGTTTGCCAATGGATGCTGATTAGCCAGAGGAAGAATTGCATTTATTAATGATTGGTACTGAGACTTGGCCAATAGAATCATTAGATATCTTCACTAATGGGTTACAGCATGCTATTCAAAGTTGGAAACTCCCTGGAACTGCCATTTATTAGCTTATACACTCTTTAGGGGTATATAATTGATGGTATGCACTCAGTTTAATGGATTACACAGACTGAACTTCGTCATGTGATCAGATATCAAAGTCAGCTCTCTAAACGTGTGTGAGCTCCTATCAAACTGAAATGCCTCAGAGTTATCTTGCTGGGCTCATAATCTGAAGATGAAGCATGTCCTGTTCGACGGAGGGAGGCCTCTGGATTTACCTGGAAGCATTCCGATCTCTCTACAGTTTCCTGAGTTCGCTCTCTCCCATTATGCCATGTGTTTTAATTCATTAAAGCCTTATGTAAGTGTGTCCTGGGAAGCCTTGCAAATCCTTTCAGGAGTCTGACATTTTGTTATGAATTTAGGGAGATATTTAACCAAATAAACTTCATTAACAATTATTAATAACTTCACATTTTCTATTTTTGCCTATGACAATAAAAGTTTTTCACATTTTATGAAAAATATTTTTGTTTTATTTTGTTTTATTTCTGGTTTATATTTTATTTCTGGTTTTTGTTTATATTTTGACATACTTTTAAATGTATTCTCATTAATTTATTTTCTTTAATTATTAAAGATAAATTATTTGTGCTTAAATGATTCTTTCCTTCTATGTTCTTTAGTTGTATATTGTACATCGTAATAGCTATTGCTTTTATTTTGTTCTTTGTTTTCTAATGCATGTTTTTCTAATGCATGCTTTAACTGTATCCTATTGCTTTTGATGTGTACTGTACTCATTGTCATTTGCAGTATTTTGTGATAGTTTGTAATTGAGTAAGAAGTTGTTTCAAATTTCAGAGATTGGCATATAAGAAGAACATTATGACATACTTTAGCCTACTTCTACAACTAGAATATATGCATATTTTTATGTGAAAATAGAACCATTACCAAGATAAACTGTGTGCTGTGCAAAAAAAATGAATAAATTTTAAAATATTGAAGTCATGCACAGTATTCTATAAAAACAGCATTAAAATTAGAAGCCAATAAAAATAAGTTATCTATAAATAAAAAACATTTGGAAATTTTAAAACAGATTTCTAAATAATTGTTGAATGAAGTAACAAATCACAAAGCAAATAAAAAAATACGTGAAATGGCAGATAAACTAATAACATATACACATGTGTATGTGTATATGTTTATGGGAAACAGCTAAAGCAGTACTTAAAAATGGAGCTTTAAAATTTTGTATTTTCAAAGTATAATAGTTTAATTCCTTGTTTTAATTTTCCACCTTAAAAATGAAAAAAGCAAAATTAAAATCAAGTCATTAGAAGGAATAAAACAGTAAGTGAAAAAAGAGAAAACTGACAAAGAAAAATAGAAAAGAGAGAATATTAGAAAAGCAAACCATAGTAAAATATGAGAAAGTTAAAAATAGAAAGAGTAAATGGAGAAAATTGAGAAGATTAAGTTGGTTATTTGAAAATATTAACAAAACTGGGGGAAAAAAAGGAAATTCATCACCATTAGACTACTGAAAATGCTTAAGGTGGTGCTACAACCTGAATTAAAAGGATGACAATTACTATCATTAAAACATGTGAAAGTATAAAACTCACTAGTGAAACTCATTTACTAATCAAACTAAAATAGTTTAGTACTGCAATAGTGTTATGTAAATCTTTCAAACTTCCAGTATGTCCAGTATTATGCAATATACAAATATTTTGTATAACAAATAAAGATGTAAATTAAGCCAATAAAAAATAAGTTGTACGGGGCAGGTAAAAGTCTAGAGTATTTTTATGCAACCACAGTTAAGTTGTTAATCATCTTAAAATTGAAAATAGTGTATTATAACTATAAGATTCCTTATGGTAGTCCCATTGTACCAAAAAAAGAAAGAGAAAAAAAAAAAAAAAAGAAATTACAGAAGACACACAAACCAGAAAGAGAAATGAATCAAAGGTTAGTGCCACGGAAAACACCAAGCCACAAAAGTAAAGAATCTACAAAATGATCAAAAACAATGAACAGATGGTCACAAATAAGTCCTAATCTACAATAATAACCTCAACTAAAATGGACTAAATTCCGCAATTAATGACACAATGGCTGAATGAATCCAAAAACATGACCCCAGGTTTTTACCTTTCATGCTGCCTACAAGAGACCACTTCAGCTGTAAGGAAACACATAAATTGGAAGTGAAGACATGGAAGAAGATATTTCATATAAATAGAAAATAACAGAGAGCAGGAGTAGCTATGCTTATGTCAGGTAAAATAGAGTTTAAATCAAAAAAGTTAAAATGAGACAAAGAAAGTCATTATGTAATGATAAAGGGATCTTTTCAGCAAGACCATATAATAATTACAAATATACAGGCACCCAACAGCTGAACATCTAAATACATAAAGCAAAAAATTTTAGAGAGATAAACTGCAGTACAATCACAATAGGGGATTTCACCACCTCACTTTCAGCAATGGACAGATCATCCAGACAGAAAACCCACAAAGAAACAGTAGATTTAGACTGCACTCTAGACAAATGAATCTAATAGACATTTACAGAATATTCCATCCAACAACTACAGAATACACATTCTTCTCAACTGCACATAGAGCATCCTCCTGGATATATCGTATGTTAGGGCACAAAACAAGTCTTAACAAATTTAAGAATATAGAGATCATATCGGGTATCTTTTCCAACCACATCAGCATACAACTGGAAGTCAATAACAGCAGGAACTGTGAAACTTTACAAATATATGGAAATTAAGCAACATGCACCCGAATAACTAATGCATCAATGAAGAAATTAAAGAGAAATTTAAAAAATTCCTGAGACATGTAAATAAAAACACAACGTATCACAACCTATAGG
Source organism: Microcebus murinus (assembly GCF_040939455.1). NCBI lineage: Eukaryota > Metazoa > Chordata > Mammalia > Primates > Cheirogaleidae > Microcebus > Microcebus murinus. Next base: position 34,812,318 of record NC_134126.1, read on the forward strand.
ATACAGCATGAGTAGTTCTAAGGCAGTAGCTCACACCAATAAATGCCAATACCAATAAAATGAAAAGAGCTTAACCACTTCAGCGCTCACCAGCCGCAAACCTTGCCCACAGCCGGCACTCACAGTCCGCAGGATAGTCTGTGCTGTGCATTGACGATGGATCTATTTTGCTCTTGTGTGATGAGGAAAGCTTGAAAGCACTGAAAGCTTGTTTTACTTTACAGGAAGCTTTACTTGTAATGTAAATCAGAATAGGTAACATATACATATATGTTTTTATTATGGTATTTTTACACTCCGCTATGCTACCGCCGTCAACTGTAGCCGACAACCGTGATATGAAGGCGCACAGCTGAGCCTCGACTTTAGCATTAATAACAAAACTTGACTTTTCTAAATTTTTTTTTTTTTTTTTTTTTTTTTTTTTTTTGAGACAGAGTCTCACTTTGTTGCCCAGGCTAGAGTGAGTGCCGTGGCATCCTAGCTCACAGCAACCTCAAACTCCTGGGCTCGAGTGATCCTTCTGCCTCAGCCTCCCGGGTAGCTGGGACTACAGGCATGCGCCACCATGCCCGGCTAATTTTTTTTTATATATATATCAGTTGGCCAATTAATTTCTTTCTATTTATAGTAGAGACGGGGTCTCGCTCTTGCTCAGGCTGGTTTTGAACTCCTGACCTTGAGCAATCCGCCCGCCTCGGCCTCCCAAGAGCTAGGATTACAGGCGTGAGCCACAGCGCCCGGCCTAAATTTTCATTTATCAAAATAAAATTGTGAACATTTAAAAATAACATCATGAAAACATATATGTATATGTTACCTATTCTGATTTACAAGTAAAGCTGCCTGTAAAGTAAAACAAGCTTTCAAGTTTTCCTCATCACACGAGAGCAAAACAGATGCGTCATCAATGCCCTGTGCGGACTGTGAGTGCCGCTGTGGGCAAGGTTTCACGTCTGGTGAGCACCGTACTGAAGTGGTTAAAAAAAGAACCTAATATTGCACCTGAAGGAGTCAGAAAAACAAGAACAAACTAAACTCAAAATTAGTAGAAGGGAAGAAATAATAAAGATCAGAGCAGAAATAAACAAAAGAGCCTAAAATGCAGTACAAAAAAATCAATGAAATGAAGAGTGGGTTTTTTTGGAGAGAAAAATGAAATTGATGAACTTTCAGTCAGACTTAAAAACAAAGGTATGATTCAAATAAATAAAATCAAAGATGAGAAAGGAGACATTACTACTGATACCATAGAAATACAAAAGATCATCAGAGAATATTATGAACAACTATTAATATATGCTAACAAACTGGAAGATCTTACTAAATGATACAGATAAATTCTTAGAAACATACAACCTACTAAGAGTGAATCAGAAAGAAATAAAAAACTTGAACAGACCAATAACAAGTAGTGAGATTGAATCACTAATAAAGAGTCTCCAACAAAGAAAAGCTCAGGACCAGACACTGCCTAATGCCCCCAAGCATTGAAAAAAGAACTAATACCAATTCATCTCAAACTATCCCAAGAATTTAAGAGGAGGGAATTCTTTCAATTCATTGAAGGTGTCCAGCATTACCCTGATACCAAAACCAGACAAGGACAAAAGAATAAAAGAAAACTGCAAGCCAATATCCCTGATGAACAGAGGTGCAAACAATGCTTAACAAAGTATGAGCAAAACAAATTCAATAGCTTATTCAAAACATCATTCACTATGATCAAGTGGGATTCATCCAAAGGATGCAAAGGTGGTTTAACATATGCAAATCAGTAAATGTGATATATAGCATTCACAGAAAGGAGGACAATAACCGTATGATCCTTTCAACAAACCTAAATATAAAAGTTAAAACCATAAAACTTCAAGGAAAACATGTAGAACACATGCACCTCACTATATTTAATATTATTTTTTCCTTAAAGACTCCAAATATGTTGAAATGTGGATAGTAAATTTAGTTTTTCGATTGCAGTGACACTGCTTTCTCTATATTCTAGCTGTCAGATATTGGTAAAAATATCAAAGGCAGTGAGGCAAGGTACCCCACAGCTGGGCAGTGAACTACAGATAGGAAAAGTGGGAAGACTGCAATGAACCCTGCACTATTCAAGTGGAATTGGAGGTGTCGATATGACTCAGCTTGAAGGAGAGATGCAGGATAAACAAGTAGGTGAATAGACTGTTAGACAGACAAGTAGACAGGGATAGATACACACATACGTAAGCAGACGTACAACAGTTAAAGGCACAGGCATGGGTATGGGCACAGGTGCCTTTGTTTGTAATAAAAGGAATTAGAAGCAATGGTACCCCAATAGTAAAGAGTACATGTAGTGTCCAAGTTTTATTTCAAAACCATCAAGTTTATGTGTGTTTTTTAAATGAAAGGTAATTAATGCACACAATACAATTAGTATTTAGAAACCATCTTTTCATTAGTTCCTAAATTACCTCCCAGGTTAAGAAGCATTTGTAATAATAAATTGCTAAATTTTTAAAAAGACACAAAGGCACTGCTTTCACAAATGAGAAATAAAATAGATTTTTTAAAACATTGCACATAGGACCTTACTTGGGCAGATCAGTTCAGGCTCCCATCTTCCATTTATGCAGACAGAGTGTCTGTGTTCTGATGTTGCACCTCTACATTTGTACCTTACATTCGAGTTATGTTCAAATTCCTTCTTATTTTGTGTATTGTCCTCAGTTAAAATTAACCGTGATGATTTACACTTCTTAAGTTGATTTGTTGCTATAAAATGAAAATATTACTATGAAGATACTAATTATAAGAATCAAAACAACTCTTACATAAAAATAGCTATAGAGTTAATAGTAACTGCATAATAAAATCATTACTTATTCTCATAAATTCCACCAACCAAGTTATTCCTGATCACACTACATGAGATGAATTATTATGTATAAACAAAAGTCCTGCTTTCAGTCTTTGAAATATCAGAAAGAATATTGGCCATAAAGATATTTTGTACTTTGGGAACTGAAAGAGTATATAGGTTTACTGTTTTGGATGATCTACATAGTGAACCCTCATCACATGACTGAATTTGGTCCCATATTTCAAATCTATACAAATCTCACATTCATTTGTTTTCCTTAGCACAAACACCATTATATTATTTTTAATCCACAATATTCAAGCATTAAAATATTGTGAGAATAGAATATAAGAAGTTGCTAATTTGAATGTATTTTTCAAATGAGATACTATAATAAATAAGAAAAACATATCTAAAACATATAGATAATTAATATTTAAGCAGATCTTTTGTGTGATCACCAAAAAAGGGACAAATATTTAGAATAAGAAATTGGGTGCTTAAAGTTATGACCTCTTTTCTGTATATTAGAGTCTTTGAGGAGCTATTTTATTAATATAAAGGAAATAATCATATAATTCAATAATATTATAATGCCATAATAATAAAATTTATGCTAGCTTTGTTATTTTCTAAAACTCACTGGAGATGGCAGTCCTTTTTGAATTTGATAAAATATACATGTAGGCCTCTGATAATATTTGTTGTTTATGATTTTTAAAGCAGAGTCAAGTGAGGATGAACAGAGTAACAAATGTTAAATAATTGGCCAAGGAACGGTAATGATTTTATGATGCACCCTTAAAAAAATAAAGTAGCCTCATTCAAAACACACTAGAGATTTGAGAATAAGGCCCATTCTTAGGACTGGTCCTGAGATGGAGGAAGACTAAACAAGATATTCTGTAAGAAATGGGAACTGAAGAAAGACACAGAGTCGAGTGGAGTGGTGGTGGTCATTGCTGTGTCCTGGGATACACTGGTTTCCGGTAGGAGTTCTTTGCTTATTGAGTTAACATAAGCATATAGGGAGGAGTGGGAAAGCTAGAGGAGTGGAAGGTACAAAACAAACATTGAGAGGGGAAAATTGGACTAAGGCCTATGATAGCTGGAAGGGGGTTGGTTATATTAAGCTGAATATAGCTAGAAGATTAACCTTGGAAAGGCAGACTCTGACATCAGAGGAAATAATAATTGAAGTAGAAGTTTTGATGTAAGTCAGAATGAAAAGTTGAGAGTTTTCATGCCTTATATTTCCTTGGTTGCTGCCCCTCCCCATATGAAATGTGGTGAAATCACTTGTGAAGATGGAAGAGGAAAAAAATAAGGTTAGGTCTTGAAGGATTGGCAATACCTTTGACAGGAATGTGTATAGGAAACATTTAAGGAATAAACAACAAAATGTATTGATACTTTTGGCAAACTTTTATTGTGTGTCTCCTTGACTTCAGCCAGTCTTCTGAGTATCGGGAATACACCAATAAGCAAAACAGGCATGAATCCCTGATGTCTGGAGCTCTGCCTTTTCCTGGAATTAATTAACCAATTGGATGACTAAGGCAGGACACACAGGAGTCTCCTTGAATGCTGGATTCAGGAAGACTCCGTGGAAGAACTCAGTTTAAGAAAAAGTGAATGAGGGTCCTCAAGGTCCTTCCAGTTAGTCATCAAAGACTTGATCATCAGAAGGGCAGGATCATTCACTTACGGTGTGAAGTCCATCAATGGGACTTGTTTCCAGCCCATTCCCTGACTGACTGTTGTCACTAACCTATACACCTGGCCGTGAGGACCTGCGGTCCACCACCCACAGCCATTAACTTCTCTTTGCTACATTTGAAACAAACTGAGAAATCATCACTCTTAGAAGCTTTGAGAAAGGCAAGATTTTCGGGAGTAGCAAGTACTTATTTTGTCAACTTTCTTTGTTTTCCAGGGCCTGAAAAGAGTGGCCTATAATAACAAGGATGGCATTTACGTAAAATAGTTATAGTTTCCTGGTAATTGGTACTCATATATAATCATGTGACAATTTATAAGTAAAATTTAGCTTCACACATTTAAAGATAAGAAAAATTAATATAAAAGAATGAAAGATTTCTAAAATTCTAGTATCCCTAGGGATTTTTTCCCCTCTGTAGACATATACTAAATTATAAACAACAAAACTTTGGTTTCATTAAAATGAAGACTTCATATTTTCAGACATATTTCTAAATTTCAAAAATATGCTTACAAATATCGTTCTTACAATAAGAATATTAAACCATTAAACGTTGATTTGAGAAGTGTATTCTCACCAACACACTGAGGAAGTTGTGTCCAGCTTCCACTCCTACATGTAATTGATCTGTGTCCAATCATTGTAAACGTTTCTGTGCAATTGAACTCCACTGAATCTCCATGGTAATAGGGAGGGGAAGAAGGCTGGGTGTAACCATGTTCAAGTTCAGGTATTTCTCCACATGTATTCTCCTCCCCTATGTGAATTTCACAAAAATATGTGTATTTGTTGAAACACAATTTTCATGTTTATATAAATACACAACAATGTTAATTTAAGTTTAAACATTAATATTTTATACATTACCAATACATATTGGCAAGTTCGTCCACTCTCCATCAATACATTGAATTTTACTCGTCCCCTTCATCAGAAATCTAGGTTTGCAATCATATTCCACCACTTCGCTGTGTCCATATTCTGCTTTCTTTGTTCCCTTAACTTCTCCATTGTGGAGTTCAGGGGGTGGACCACAGGATTTTACTTGCTCTACAGTAGAAATAGTATGTAAATAATAGTTAAAGTGTCTGTTTTACAATTTAAAAATCCAGTAAAATGGAGAGATTTTCTTCTTTATTTATTCCTCATTATATAATTTATTTAGCATCCTTAAACAATAAAAAAAAAGTTGTTTATACCAGATTTATACTTCCCAGTTTTATTACTGCTATTGAAATAACATCTTGGAGGACTATTAAAAGCTTTTAAATATGTTCACTAGTGTGATATTTTAAAGATGCATGCAAGTGGAGTAGCCAATGTGGTTACTAAAAACATTTCCTTGTAACTTTTTGAAAATATACCATTACTGAGGCAAGCATTTGGTCACCATACTTTAAATTTGATTAACAAATATATGCAATTGAATTGGTTCTAAGCTGCTTAAATATTGTTTAGACACACTCACTGGAACTTGGGTTACAGCCCAGGCTATATTAACTGTACAATATTAATGGTGGCATTGTAGGCAAAATGAAAAGTAACAAAACAAGTCCCTCCAATTTCAGCCACTGCTATGGTTTTGATGTTTGTCCCCTGCAAACCTCATGTTGAAATTTGATTCCCAATCTTGGAGGTGGGGCCTAATTGGAGACGTTTGGACCCTGGGAATAGATATCTCATGAGGAAATTCATACCTTCCCTTGGGGTGAGGGAGCTTTCACTCTAATAGTTCCCATGACCTAATTAGTTAAAAAGAGCCTGGCACCTCCCCCACATCCCTTGCTTCCTCCCCCATCATGTGATCTCTGCACACAGTGGCTCCCCTACTTTCCCTGATGAGTGGAAGCTGCCTGAGGTCCTCAGCAGATGCAGATGCCCAATATTGAACTCTACAGCCGTCAGAATCATAAGGCTGCTGAAACTTTTTTATAAAATACCCAGCCTCAATGTTCCCTAATAGCAACACAAAACAGACTTAGACAGCCACCATCTATGTATCTTTGAATACTTCCAACACATTTCTCAAGAAACAATTGGAGATTAACTTAAATGAGGTATTAACCCCACAACACATGTCCTTCACAGGTACATCTCTGACTTAGTGCATTACATTATAGATACTGGAAGTCCACAGAAAATTAAGAGAAGAAAAAATATTAGTATTCAAAGTTCTAATTCTTGTTTCAGAGATTTAAAAATAAATATTCACCTTTACATGTTGGGATGTTAGGGGACCATCCAAAGTGGTAACACTGAACTGAATCTGGTCCTACTCTTGTAAATCCTGGTCTGCAAGAGAATTTCAACACATCTCCAACTTTATAACTGTCTTTGTTGGGATCCAGAACTAAGTGTACATGTATTTTAGGAAGATTGCATTCTCTTTCTAAAAAGGAAGGTAAAAAGTAATTTAATGAGAATACATAATCAATCACTGCCAAATTAAAATTATATATGCCATGTAAAAATGAGGTAGATACCAGGTGAGTAACATACACAGGGGCATTAGATAAACCTGTTTACTTAAAAAAAATTGCTGCATATTAGGTTTTACATAGTCTCTAAATTCATATGGGACTCTTGAGTAATATTATAGTATTAAACAACACCATAGCTGTCCTAAAAATTAATTTGAAAATTCAACTTCTATACACTGAATCTGGTTTAAATCACTGACATTTCTAAAATATAATGTTACATTTTTTGTATTCAAAGCATAAAATTACTCTCTTAAATTAAAAATACTAATTCTTTAAGTGAAAATTGGTGTTTATATTTCAAAGTTTTGCACCTACTATTCCTTTGGCTTGGATGATTGTATATACACTCATTTTCCCACGGATCCAAGCTCTCTTCTAACCATGGAAAACAGATGGCTGATTGGCAAACATAAAAGAGATTCATGTACTATTCCACAGAACTGGTCAAAGTTCAAAAATAAAGAGCTACACTCAAGAAGTACAAAAATTAACATTCAAGGTAGAAGTCATAAAGCTGAAATTCAGGAACAAAACAGCTGAGGAACTTGTAACCAACAATAATTTTGGTAAGAGTTGCCCAGTTGGAAATAATTTTAAAGCTTGCATTTTGGGTAACAAAAATAATTATACTCTATTCACAAAGCTCTGAGGTAAATGGCTCATAGGAAACATTAATTTAATGTACTATTTTAAAGATAGATTTCTTTCTTTGACTTTCAAACACCCTTCTCCTCCATGTTTGTGTTAAATCAGGAGATACCATGATTTTAATCATTGGTCCTTAAAAAATGTCTCTAGACAACACAAATTTAAAAAAATGGAACACAGACAGATTTATTTTTATCTCGAAAACAGAATTCCTGAAAAGACAGTACTTACTATAACACGTGGGTGTATCAGACCAGCCGCCGTGTTCACATTTTATGGAACCTGTGGTCAGTTTGTGTCTGTTCTCATATCTGTCATAACATTCGTAGTCCAAGACATCATTGAGCTTAAACCATCTCCTGTTAACTTTGGCTCTGGCATTCTTAAATACTGGCATATCACAAGATTCTAGTATATAATAAAATTGAGAATATCATTTCTATTGTAATTAATGGACATTCTCAGTAATTCACATTCAAATAAGAAAAAGCTTTATTGATTTATTGATTTATATGTACTTTATTGATTTATATATACTAATAAATTAAGTATTGATTAATTAAGCTTTATTGATTTATATATACTAATAAATTAAGTATGGTATAAAATTAATCTAAGATTACCAATGATAAAATATTGTCCTGAAATAGTTACTAAAAATGGAAAGAAAAGTGTTGATGAGAAATGATGAGAAAGTATTTTTCTCATCATTTAAACATTCTGAAAAAGTTATTTGAAGAACATTTTTCACAATTAAATTACACTTATACATTTATGAAAATACTGGGAACAAAACGGGCCACTGTAGGTGTATATTACTTTGTTTATGGGAGGGCATAATAGCACTTTGTAAGTTAAGATGTGAGACTCATTAGTAATTATGATGTATATGTAAAAGAGAAAAATAAATTAATTGAATAAAAAGATCAATGAATTTATTATATATGACATTGTTTTCCATAATAAGAGAGTCTTCTAATGAGTATTGATCAAAATTTAGTATATTTAGTATAAAATGAGATTTATATGAGGGGAATTATGTTTTTCATCAGCTGAATTTAAGATTCAATGAGGGGTAACATCTTTTTGAAGCTAGAACCCATATTAAACATAGACATTTAAAGAAAAACAAGAACTGTATGAATGCATATTTAGGTGTTTACATCACTTAAAGCAATCATATTAAATATCATTTCAAAAATAGTACTAAGAGTCTTTGGGATAAATAACATAAACTGAGTGAATTGTTCTTAGAAAATCTTTACAAATATCTAGATGGTGTGGTAGGGAAATCTTTCAACACAGCAAAAACTGTTATCATCTAGAAACATTTCTCTCTCTCCACTATCTGTACAATTCTGAAGATTTTCTAAGGGGAAGGATATTGACAAGTGGACCTATCTATCCTACAGTGTCAAGCGTATAAATTATAAAGGATAAATTATTATGAGATTATGCATTATGGATCCATATCTTCACTAAAAACATTAATCTTACATCTAACAGCAAAGATGTTGACATAAAAGTATCATCACCTAAAAACAAGTATATATAATTGATATCAAGGTCTAAGCTAAAAATAAATGAGTTTACACCAGAATGTGCGTAAACCTTCCTAAATAGTTTCTAAATCACATGATGCTTTAAAGTTAAAAAAAGAAAAAAAATAAAACCTTGCATGGAAAGGACTGATATTCTAGTAATTAAACTTAAAAGAAAAAAAATGATGTATACTTTTTGCTCAAAGTCTTTTCTTAATTTTTTCAAGTAAAACAACATCAACCCCCTCGAAAAAGATTAAAATTGAACTTTTGCATATCATCTGTACAATATCAACTAACATAATAAATTACTTACTAATGCAAGTGGGTTGAGCTGACCATCCGTTTTGCAGACATGTAATTGATCCTGATGTTTTGCCATCTGCTGTTACATATCCTGGTTTACACTTAAATTGTGTTTGTTTATTTAAGGTATATGTAAACTGAGGTTCAGAAATAAACCCATTCTTGATTTCTATATCTGATTTTGAACATGTTTCTAGATGGGATAAAATCAGGAAAAGATAAACGTATATTCAACAACATTTTTGTAAGACCTTAAATAATATGACAATATAAAAAATGAGTCATTTGTAAGTGAAAACCTAGATAATCATAATCATCCAAGTTCTTATGTCAAAGGAAGTAAGTTATGAGTTTCCAAAGATACCACATGGAGACCCTGTCTCAGCTACTTTTTAACAAGGTAAGATTTAAAACAATTGTAATCCCTTCTAAGAAATAATTAGAAATCTATTAGTCCAATGAATCCAGAGTCCTACAGCATGCCAGAACTCGGTGGGCAATGTGTTCTTTGTTGGGAGTTTTAAATCTTGCATACTCTGGGTATTTTAGGCAATCCCAGAACTTATTTAGCCAATTGAAATATCTGAGAGGAGGTGACAATCTTAGAAAATCTGCCAGAATAGCTGCCACAGCCTTTGGCCCCCAGAATTAGAAATGTCATCATTATGGTGTGTGTCAAACCATAGGGATATAGTGAGTTCAAAGAAGATGAGAAAGACCAACACGTTTCTTTCTCTTCCAAGGCCAAAATGAAGATTCCTCAAATTATGTATAACTTAACCTGAAATAGTAAAAGTTACTGTTTCTTTATACTGACTGTAAAAGTTACTGTCAATTATTAGGTCCTTTTTCTCAGAACCCAGCTTCATTTAAAAATAGCCCATGGTAAGGAGGAAATCAAAAGAGTAACATTAAGTATTTTGAATCAAATGATAATAAAGACATATTTAAAACTTTGTGAGATGACACTAAAGTACTGCTTAGAGGGAAACTTATTAAATAGCTATCAAAGAAAAGAATAAAAACCAAAAATCAATTGTTGTTTACACGAAATTAGAAAAAAGACAGCAAACAAAACTCAATATAAGTATAAATTTTGAAAAAAAATAGAAATATGAGCAGAAATGAAATAGAAAACAAAAGAGACAAATGAGGGGCACTCTACTGTGAAAGTGACATTAAGCCTGGAGAAATTTTCCAGACAACAACGAACAGCACAGGCAGAAAGAATCCAAGCAGAAAATGGCAGTCTTGCTGAACAGGAGAAATAAACATCAGTGTTCTCAAAGACGTTGAGGTCACTAGAATTTGCAGAGCAGAGAGTCAGATAGGAAGAAACTATGGAGTGAAAGAGCTCTAAAGATTTGCACAGTAATTCCCTAAATCTGTGGCTGAATACTGACACATTGTAGAATAGGGCAAAGCTCCATGAGATTGGACAAAGAGTAACTACTGGATGAAGGACAATCACCAGAAAACAATAAGGTGACAGATTCACAGAGAACACACAACATTAGGAGACATCCATATTTGATCAGAGTTGAAAGATGCCTTTGAACATCCAGATCATTTAGTAAAGACACTAGAAGAAGCTTTATTAATATTCTAAACAACTAGTGCTAGGATAAATGTACCCCACACCAGTCTTACTAAAGTTTAAAATAAGCTTTGAAAAGATCAAGTTGATCTATAACAAACAGCCTTTTAAACACTTCGGTACCATGTTCACCGGCCACAAAATCTCGCCCACAGCCAGCACTCACAGTCCGTAGGATAGTCTGTGCTGTGCATTGACGATGAATCCATTTTACTCTTGTGTGTTGAGGAAAGCTTGAAAGCACTGAAAGCTTGTTTTACTATACAGGCAGCTTTACTTGTCATGTAAATCAGAATAGGTAACGTATGTTTTCATGACGTTATTTTTAAATATTCACAATTTTATTTTGATAAATAAAAAATTAGAAAAGTCATATCAGGGCTGTCGGCTAAAGTCAACGCTCGGCTGTGCACCTTCCCTCCCATCAGGGCTGTCGGCTAAAGTCGCTGTGCGCGTCCGTCTCTGGCTGTCGACTACAGTCGACGCTGGTACCGAAGTGGTTAAACCAAAACTTAATACAGGTAACTGTCTCCAACACCAATGCAAAAACCTACAAACTTACAAAGTTCCAAAGCTTGTTCTTTTAGCTAAAAAGCAGGGAGAAGAGCAAGAAACTAAATAATTTTGGCAATACTTCTCTCACTTCCCCTTCCCAAAAACCCAGTAAATCTTTTTGACAATCCACCCTACTCCAGCAAAACAGCAATGGATAAACCACATATCAAAATTTGTGGAATGACACTGAAACGGTATGAAATAAATTGGTCTTACAAAGTATCTGTATTAGGAAAGAACAGGGTTCTATTTCACTGACCTTAGCTTCTACCTTAAAACATTAGAGAAAATCTTAAGGTCTTAAAGTCTTAAGAAGTTAAACTCAAAGTAAGCATAAGAAAGAAAACCATAAAGATCAAAGATGAAAAGCGGGCAAAATATTTGAACAGTCTTCACCTTAACAAGCTATATGGATGGCAAATAAGCACAGACAAAAGTGCTCAGCAGCATTAGTCACCACGGAATGAGATACCACCATGCACGTATTACACTGGGTAATTTAATGGGAAAACCCCTCACTATGCCAAGTGCTGGCAAGGCTGTGAAACAACTGGAACTCCCACACATTGAGTATATGAATATAGAAAGTACACTCAGGAAAAGAGTTTGTCCGCATTTTATAAAAATAAACATATACTTGCCATTGATCCAGCAAACCCACTTCTAGATAAGTAGCCATGAGAAATGAATTTTGTTTATATGAAAAACTAGAGGTGAATATTTTTTGACAGCATGATTCATAAACACCAAAAGCAACCTGAGCGTCCTTCGGTGAGTGAATGGATCAACAGGCTGTGGTACATAATGCGGCGGAGTGATGCTCACCAACATAAACAATGAAATAAATAAACAAACTATTGATACACTTAGCAATACGAATTATGCCAGCTGGAAACCAGACTCGACTGATTACATCCTCAGCACATTTCATGTATGTCACTCTCTGGAAAAAGCAGCAGTGCAGGAATCAGTAACACGCGAGTGATTTCCAGGAGCTGGAGGTGGACTATCACATGACTACAAAGGGCAGCATGAGGGGTGTTTTGGCAGCAAAAAGACTGTTAATCTACTAGAGTCTGTAATGGGGCTTACATCACTCATGTATTTTTCAAATGTCATAGAACTATGTAGCAAAAAATAAAAACTATTTTACTGTATGTAAATTTCTAAAAAGTGACACCTGGAGGATCATCAAAAATTTTGTTTTAACTAAGAATGTTAGATATAGGTCTAGTAAGAGTTAGAGATTCTTGATTTAATAATCAATCGTTGCCACTAAAAACTACTGATAAATCCTGGGGGTTCACTGTCTACTACAGAAGACTGGAAAAGTGGTGCTGGAGTCCCCCCTTTCCCCTGGTTTTTCTTTCTGCAGTTTCAGTTACCCGTGGTCAACCATGGTCCAAAAATATGAAATGTGTATTTAATATTTTGTGCTAAATTGAAAAATAAGCAATGGATAAGTTTTAAATTGTGCTGTTTTGAGTAGCATGATGAAATCTTGTGCCATACAGCTCTGTTCTGCCCAGGGCATGAATCCACTTTTGGTCCACTGTAGCCACACCCTATTGGTTATCTGCCCATTAGTCACTTAGTAGCCTTCCTGGTTGTTAGTCAAAAAATATAGTATATATAGGGTTTGATAATATTTGCCACTTCAGGTATCCACTTGGGGGTTTGGGATGTATCCCCTATGGATAAGGGGGACTACTGCGCCTTCAGAAGCATCAATGGAAATGGCTTTACTGATTCAAGTTTACAACAAATTAAGGTCAATTGGTATTCTGTGATCCATTTGGCTAATGTTTCCTTTTCAGGGTCTATTTCAAAAGAAACCACTCAGGACACACTCCAATATATATCTACTACACTCACTAAAGTACATTTGAATTCCTCTGCGTGTTCTTTGCTGGTTATGAGAGATTTAGATCTGATTCCATCGAAAAGTTCTATGATTCACTGATGCTTGAATATATGTTGATAATGGAATGTTGACATCTCATTATGAAGACAAAGCTAAGACTTGTTATTTATATGGTCACTATAAAGTAGATAAATAACCTGACTAAAGTACAGGGCCTAGCATGAACAGTAAAATAGCAAAATTCTTATTAATAACTTGATCCAGAGCAATAGGGGTCACTGAGGGAAAGAAAGAAAGAGAGAGAAAGAAAGGAAATAAATAAGTGGTTGACTCTGCCAGCTCCAAAACCAAAGCAAGAGGGACAACATTTGGGCTGTTTGATATCAGCAGAAATGTCATTTCAAATCAAGATTTATCATTAACATTTATTTGAAAAGTCTACCAAGAAAAAAATAAAAATAATAGTGTCATCAGAAACTGAATGACGAGACTCAGAAAATGAGACTGATAAAGAACTAAGACAAAGACTAAAGGTTATGATTAGATATCCAACTTATTATAAACCTATATAACAAAGACAGAGGGTCACTGGAACACTGGTTGAAGAATTATGTGCTAATAGTGTAACATAGAGCACTCAGAATAACAGCCATTTTATATACATATACATATATATAATATACTATATGGAAAGGTACAATAAAAGATTTCTGAGGAAATGTTGGGTTTCCCATATTTGAAAAAAGGAAATATAGTTATTATCATGAATTAAATCAACATAAAGTGAATTAAAAATATAAAAAGGGAAGAGAAAATATTGTAACATTTTACAATAAAATACAGTACAATGTCTCTGTTTTTAAAGAAAAGTATTACTTTCAATAGAAACAAACACTAACTATGGAAAAAGATTGATAAGTTTTAGAAAAATGAACAATTTATATTCATAATAAATATTAAAGAAAAGAAAAATAGTATCCACAGAAACAAATGCATTTTCATTACATATCCTTGAAAGAGAATTAATATTCACAATTACTAAGATTCCAACAACTAAGTACCAAAAGCTCCACAAAAGATAAACCAACAAAAAGATCAAATTGTATTTCATAGTTTGGAATAATTAAATACCAGGTAAACTATGAATAAACATGCTAAACCCAATTACTAATAAAAGAAATGTAAATTAACACTATAATATTATAACATTTTATAGCCAATCAATTTGTAAATATTAAAATGTTACATCTGCACTCGAATGTTTATGGCAGCACAATTCACAGCTGCAAAGATGTGGAAACAACCCAGGTATCCCTCAATACATGAGTGGATTAATGAAATGTGGTATATGTATACCATGGAGTACTATTTAGCTATAAGAAACAATGGTGATAGAGCACCTCTTGTATTTTCCTGGAGAGATCTGGAGCCCATTCTACTAACTGAAGTATCCCAAGAATGGAAAAACAAGCACCGCACGTACTCACCAACAAATTGGTTTCACTGATCAACACCTAAGTGTACATATAGGAATAACAGTTATCAGGTGTCGGGCAGACGGGAGCGGGAGGAGGGGATGGGTATATTCACACCTAATGGGTGCGGTGCACATTGTCTGGGGGATGGACACACTTGAAGCTCTGACTGGGGGAGGGGGGGTTGACAAGGGCAATATATGTAACCTAAACATTTGTACCCCCTTAATATGCTGAAATTAAAATAATAATAATACAAAAATGTTACATCACCAGTCATTAACAATGATGTAAAACCAGAAGGAACTATTGATACTGGAACAAGTACTATAGAAAACTTCCTAAGTAGAACATGCACAATGTCCCAGAAGACCCGTTCCTAGTATTATATCCTAGAGAAACTTGGTGACAAATAGCTTTCCTGTAACAATGTCATATCAATGCTTGAGTACATGCATGACATTTTGGCTATCATTGTATTTATTTTCTATTTTAAACTTTAATTTTATAATCATTTTGAGTCAAATGATTAAGTTGTTTAATGTACATATCAATATGATAATTTAACTAGCAAGTGTCATGTTCAAATTCTTTTACTGTATTTGTGACTAATGTCTACTGATAGATACATTTATTTTGCTATACAATTACCAAGAAATATATATATCAACTTACATACAATGAAAAAATATAAAACTAAACAGGTCCATTTGCAAAACAAGAAGTTGATATAAACATTTTGCCACAGTTAATATAGATGAGCCTTAGAAAATTATAAACATGCTCGGATCTCAGAGCACTTTACTTACTGACACGGAGGCATCTGGGAGGAGGGAACCAGCCATTCTCTGTACATGTCATCATAGTCCACATTTGGGGAAGACTGTAGCCAGGATAGCAATTGACGTTTACAGATTCACCCTGTAAATACTTTCTCGGATTATTTGGACGATGTCCGTTTTCCACAAAAGTATAAGAACATTCTCCTAAGGACCACAAAAATGATAAATAAAGTAAATGAGAAACATAAATTTGGTCAAAATAGCAATTTATAATTATCTTTACAATATATAAACAAGACTGCATAAATATCCAAAAATAATGTATATCTTCAGAAAAGCTGGAGCTACTACCAAATGTGTGTGCAAGAAGGTGTATCTATAGTCCATGATATTTATTGTTAGTTTTTATAATTAAAATATGCACAAATTATACAGATATTCTTGTAAAGTCACACATGCATTTCTCATATGATTTTCACAAAGACTTCTTCATAATGGACAAGTTCTATTTTGATCTTTTTGCTTGAACACCTCTGCCCTTGGCCCTATTTCTGTCATACAAGACTTAATTGTAATCACTTATGTGCTCTTCTCTCTCCGCTCTTTGGAAGCTTTATGCACATGCACTTGTAGAGAGGTTTACTTACTGCGGCACGGTTCTTTTGGTGACCACCCATCTTGTGTACAATAAAGGTAATCCCAGTTCCTTCGTGAAGGAGTCACAAAATTTTGGTCACAGCGATAGTAGTAGTATTTTCCAACAGCTACTGGGATGTATGGATTCTGATTTCTCTCATTGTACAGCCGTCCATGTTTTATTAGTGGAAAACCACAAGGTTTCACTTACAATAAAAAATTTAAAAACAGTATAAAAATGTTTTACTTAATGAACAATCACATTACAGACAAATTTTTTGACCAACAAATTATATTCCTCTTATTAGCATAATTACACTTGTTCCATTAGGTGTTTTAGGCCAACAGAAAGTTATGGGACTCAGATGACTGAGATAAGTGAAAAGGTCTTTTTAAATGAAGATGAAATTGTGTTTTATGGGTCACATGCTATATAAATTTGTATGAAGACTCTTCAGGGAGAAAACTGTACAGATCTATTTAATGTATCCCCCCAGAACACATACTAGAAAATATTTTCACAAATAAATATTATGATCCCTCATTCAAAATGCGCTTACCTATTTATTCTTTTAAAAATACACACACATACATGCACACACAACCAATCAACACATTTGAGAAAGAGACTAAAAATATATGTATCAACTTACATACAATGAAAAAATATAAAACTAAACAGGTCCATTTGCAAAGCATGAAGTTGATATAAACATTTTGCCACAGTTAATATAGATGAGCCTTAGAAAATTATAAACATGCTGGGATCTCAGAGCACTTTACTTACTGACACGGAGGCATCTGGGAGGAGGGAACCAGCCATTCTCTGTACATGTCATCATGGTCCACATTTGGGGAAGACTGTAGCCAGGATAGCAATTGACGTTTACAGATTCACCCTGTAAATACGTTCTCGGATTATTTGGACGATGTCCGTTTTCCACATAAGTGTAAGAGCATTCTCCTAAGGACCACAAAAATGATAAATAAAGTAAATGAGAAACATAAATTTGGTCAAAATAGCAATTTAAAATTATCTTTACAATATATAAACAAGACTGCATAAATATCCAAAAATAATGTATATCTTCAGAAAAGCTGGAGCTACTACCAAATGTGTGTGCAAGAAGGTATATCTATATTCTATGTTATTTACCATTAGTTTTTATAATTAAAATATGCACAAATTATAAGGTATTCTTGTAAAGTCGCACATGAATTTCTAATATGATTTTTATGAAGACTTCTTCATAATGGAAAAGTCCTATTTTGGTGTTTTTGCTTGAACACCTCTGCCCTTGGCCCTATTTCTGTCATACAAGACTTAATTGTAATCACTTATGTGCTCTCCTCTCTCCGCTCTTTGGAAGCTTTATGCACATGCAGTTGTAGAGAGGTTTACTTACTGAGGCATGGTACTTTTGGTGACCATCCATCTCGTGTACAATAAATGGATTCCCAGTACCTTCGTGAAGGAGTCACAAAATTTTGGTCACAGTGGTATAAGTACTGTTTTCCAACAGCTACTGGGAAGTATGGTTTCTGATTCATCTCATCATACAGCTGTCCATGTTTTATTTGTGGAAAACCACAAGGTTTCACTTACAATAAAAAATTTAAAAATAGTATAAAAATGTTTTACTTAATGAACAATCACATTACAGACAAATTTTTTGACCAACGAATTATATTCCTCTTATTAGCATAATTACACTTGTTCCATTAGGTGTTTTAGGCCAACAGAAAGTTAGGGGACTCAGATGACTGAGATAAGTGAAAAGGTCTTTTTAAATGAAGATGAAATTGTGTCTTGTGGGTCACATGCTATATAAATTTGTATGAAGGCTCTCCAGGGAGAAAACTGTACAGACCTGTTTAATGTATCCCCCCAGAACACACACTAGATAGTTTTACATATAATAGTTTTACAAATAAATACTGTGATCCCTCAATCAAAATTCACTTAACTATTTATTCTTTTAAAAATACACACACACATACATGCACACACAACCAATCAACACATTTGAGAAAGAGACTAAAAATATATGTATCAACTTACATACAATGAAAAAATATAAAACTAAACAGGTCCATTTGCAAAGCATGAAGTTGATATAAACCTTTTGCCACAGTTAATATAGATGAGCCTTAGAAATTATAAACATGCTGGGATCTCAGAGCACTTTACTTACTGACAGGGAGGCATTTGGGAGGAGGGAACCAGCCATTCTCTGTACATGTCATCATGGTCTGCATTTGGGGAAGACTGTAGCCAGGATAGCAATTGACGTTTACAGATTCACCCTGTAAATAATTTCTCGGATTATTTGGACGATGTCCGTTTTCCACATAAGTGTAAGAGCATTCTCCTAAGGACCACAAATATGATAAAGTAAATGAGAAACATAAATTTGGTCAAAATAGCAATTTAAAATTATCTTTACAATATATAAACAAGACTGCATAACTATCCAAAAATAATGTTATCTTAAGAAAAGCTGAAGCTACTACCAAATGATTGTGCAACAATTGGAATATATAGATTATATATCTATATATAGAATATATATCTATATTCCATGTTATTTACCATTAGTTTTTATAATTAAAATATGCACAAATTATACAGATATTCTTGTAAAGTCACACATGCCTCTCTCATATGACTTTCATGAAGACCTCTTCATAATGGAAAAGTTCTATTTTGGTCTTTTTTCTGGAACCCCTCTTCCCTTGGCCCTATTCCTGTCATGTAAGACTTAATTGTAATCACTTATGTGCTCTCCTCTCTCCGCTCTTTGGAAGCTTTATGCACATGCAGTTGTAGAGAGATTTACTTACTGAGGCATGGTACTTTTGGTGACCATCCGTCTCGTGTACAATAAATGGAATGCAGGTACCTTCGTGAAGGAGTCACAAAATTTTGGTCACAGTAGTATAAGTACCGTTTTCCAACAGCTACTGGGAAGTATGGTTTCTGATTTCCCTCATTGTACAGCTTTCCATGTTTTATTAGTAGAAAACCACAAAGTTTCACTTGCAATAAAAAATTTAAAAACAGTATAAAAATATTTTACTAAATGAACAATCACATTACAGACAAATTTTTTGACCAGTGAACTATATTCCTGTTATTAGCATAATTACACTTGTTCCATTAGAGGTTTTAGGCCAACAGAAAGTTATGGGACTGAGATGAGTGACATAAGTGAAAAGGTCTTTTTAAATGAAGATGAAATTGTGTCTTGTGGGTTACATGGTATATAAATTTGTATGAAGACTCTCCAGGGAGAAAACTGTACAGACCTGTTTAATGTATCCCCCCAGAACACATATTAGAAAATATTTTCACAAATAAATATTATGATCCCTCATTCAAAATGCGCTTACCTATTTATTCTTCTAAACACACACACACACATACACACACACAACCAATGAACACATTTGAGAAAGAGACTGAAATATTCACATCTGTTTTCAACTTACCTTGTCCCTGAACAATGGATACCCACAAGAGTAGAATGACATTGATTAAGAGCAACATGCCAGAGAATCCCAACTGTATATAAGTAAACATCCTCCAGTATTGATGGTGTTGCCTTAAATCCTGCCTTCATCCATAGTCAGGAGCCTGACTTTGAATTTCAGAGCGCTACCGGGAAGCTAGCTCAGCAATGACCTTTTGGTAAACATCAAAGTTCATAGGTTGCATGAAATAACTAAAATAGTGTCTTATCAATGTTTTCATGGTAATGCTTTGAATTCATCAGCTGATATTTATTTGAGCAAAATAATAGCTGTTCAATTTCCTTGTGGTCACCGAGTCTCTGAGTTCGGGACATTCAGAAATGGACCACTGGGATTGAGGGGGGCAGAAGTCACTTATTCTTTCTAGCCGGAAATCACTGTTTCAAAAAAACAAGCTTGTGTAGATCATCAGTCCTGCTTTTAATACTAAACCATTACTTTTATATGGCTATAAATTCCTCTGAACACTGGCACTAAAAATTAAGTTCCTTCTTAATAGTTTTCATACATTCTATAGATTATAAAAAGTCTAGTCAACAATAACTTTTGCCAAATAACGCTTCCTAAAATTTTTGAATTAACAAATTATATTTCAAAATAATTTTAATCAGCTGGGACTATAACAATAACTTGTGAGAATGTTGCTATATTATCTCCCCCCAGGACGCAGCAATAAAACTGGACAAAATTATTACAAATAACCACTTGCAGTCTCCAGAAATTGGCCAAACAGTGTATTGCTGAGAGGCATTTGTTCAAAATAGTCTCCATGAAACTCAGTAAAAAAGAGTGGCTACTTTAATTCACTCCTGTCTCTCAGCCCAGTCCTGTGGCTCAGAAGTTGACCCCCAGGTGGGCAGGCAGTCCAGGGTGAGCTGGCTACTCAGCTGCCCTGCTGCAGGGAGATGGTTTCATAACTCGGAAACGTCCATACCCAAGTCCATACCCAAGGACACTCTTGAATACAAGGAGATGACAGTGGGAATCAGTCAGGGAAGACTAGCATCACTAGTGGATACTACTTGCAAGCAATAAAAAATGGCCAGCCAACTAGACATTTAACAGAAAACTTTGTAGAAAGAGACAGCCCAAAGGGACCCCTCTAACATGACATTGGTGGTCTAGAAGTTGGTGGACATGTACATGTTTGTGTCCAATCAGAGAAACGAGAGAAAGCCCTGAAAACCAGCAGTCTCTTGCTAAATGTGGGGCAGACTTAAAAATTCCCTGAAATATGAAAGCAGTTCCCAAATCACACACAGATCCAAAGGCTAAAAGTGGAAAGGTTATTAACTCAATGAGTTAAAACACAACTTCTGACCAAATGTTGGTTGTTTACTAAGGTGCACTGACTGAGGGTGACCTCTACAAACCTACACTAAAAAAAACAAAACAAAACAAAACAAAAAAAACCACCAAGAAATAAAAACCGAGCAGGGACATCAAAATCCATCCACTTTGAGGTAAACAAACTCCACAGAATTAGTCTAGACAAGTCACTACACAAACAAACAAACAAAGCCTAGCACCAGCAACAAGCCCTTACTTGGGAAGGATTCATAAATCAGAATTGTTATAATGTATAATCTAAAATTTCCAGCATTTTATATTCAACACATATCATAGTGCAGCAGCAAAAAAACATAAGACATGCAAACAAGAATGGTGCCTCCACACAGAGGAAAAAACAAAAACAAAAACAAAAACCAGGCAATAGAAAGACTCTTTGAGGGGCCCAGATTTTGTAACAAGCTGATGAAGATGTCAAAGCGGTTGTTGTAAATATGTAGAGAGAACTGAAGGAAATCACATCTAAAAAATGACAACTTTGTGAGAGAATACATGTGTTAATTAGCTAGATTTAGCATTTCCATAATGTATATATATTTTCAAATATCATATTGTACATGATAAATACATATAATTCTGTCATTAAAAAATAAATGAAGGAATGTATTACAACAATGACTCATTCAATAGAGAATGCCAATAAAAAGAAATTACTAACTGAAACTGAATGGAAATTCTGGAGTTGAAAACTACAATAACGGGGTGGGGTGCAGTGGCTCACGCCTGTAATCCTAGCACTCTGGGAGGCCGAAGCAGGAGGATTGTTTGAGGTCAGAAGTTTGAGGCCAGCCTGAGCAAAAGTGAGACCCCAGCTCTACTGAAAATAGAAAAGATTAGCCAGGTGTGGTGGTACATGCCTATAGTCCCACCTGCTTGGGAGGCTGAGGCAGGAGGATCCTTTGAGCTGAGGAGTTTGAGGTTGCTGTGAGGTAGGCTGACGCCACAGAACTCTAGCCCTGGCAACAGAGTGAGACTCTGTCTTTAAAAACAAAAAGAAAAGAAAAGTACAATAACTGAAGTAAAGAATTCACCATAGGGACACTTGACAGATTTCACCTGGTAGATGAAAGAATCAACAAAGTTAAGGATAGATCTATAAAAATTATTTAATCTGAAAATAATTTTGCTCAGTATTTTACAATAACTATTGAACATTGAAAAAAATCAAGAAACTATTAGGTCCCAAGATCATTATTAGAGGTTTTTCTCAACTTTCATTGCCTTCCTTTTTATCTTCATTATATTAAAAGTGTATACTTCTGGCCGGGCGCTGTGGCTCACGCCTGTAATCCTAGCTCTTGGGAGGCCGAGGCGGGCGGATTGCTCAAGGTCAGGAGTTCAAAACCAGCCTGAGCAAGAGCGAGACCCCGTCTCTACTATAAATAGAAAGAAATTAATTGGCCAACTGATATATATATAAAAAAAAAATTAGCCGGGCATGGTGGCACATGCCTGTAGTCCCAGCTACTCGGGAGGCTGAGGCAGAAGGATCACTCGAGCCCAGGAGTTTGAGGTTGCTGTGAGCTAGGCTGACGCCACGGCACTCACTCTAGCCTGTGCGACAAAGCGAGACTCTGTCTCAAAAAAAAAAAAAAAAAAGTGTATACTTCCAATTAAAATGTAATGAATGTAAAGAATAGAAAAAATATAAAATGCAAACATTTTGAAGAACTTAAAAATATTCTCTCCAAACCTAAATAGATTCATTCTAAACATTATTTATACAACTGGCCAATGTTTTTCTATAAATATTATTTAAAACTAGGTATATACTTAATACATTTTAAGTATATTTATACTTAATAGGATAATGTCATTAATCTCAGTTTCTAAATTTATTGTTGTAAGGTTTCTTAATGACTATCTTAGTTACTCTCTAGGATTTGTTCAAATTTCTAAAGGTGTTATAAAAATTGTAGAAGGCCTACACTTCATCATTGCTGGTACATTTACCTATTAATGAGTAGGCTAATCATAGGGACTGATAAGAAAGATTGACATCCTGGTTCAAGCATAAAGGATGATTTAGTCTGTTTTTATATGTGCGTGAAGGGGTATTCATTTGAAGATTCAGGCTTATCATGTTTTCTTTAATACCTTTTGTACAAGGAGTCACAGAAAGCCTCTGAAGTTATGCTAGGAGGCCTTGATATCATTCTGAGAGGGATAGATAGAAGTAGACTCATAAGTTAGATTATCTAATTTCTTACCATAAATACTTTATAAATTTTATGAATAGGAATACATACACAGAATATTTTACCTAGGTTAATTATTTGAAAATCTCTTTATGAAAATGTCTTGAGGGAATGTGAATACATAATTAGAAATTGTCTAGTAGAAGAAAAATGTAGTTCCATGGTTAAACATATTGGTATTTTGATGAGGATTGTATTAAAACTATAAACTGATGCCACAGCAATACAAAATGCCATCTGTGAATACTATGAAAATCTCTATGCACATACACTTGAAAGCATTGATGAAATGCACAAATTCCTGGAAACACACAACTTCCCAGGGCTCAATTGAGAAGAAATAGAACTCCAGAACAGACTCATCACAACTAATGAAATCAAAGTGGCAATAAAAACAATCTTCCAACAGAAAAAGGCCCAGACCAGATGGGCCAATAGATGCAGAAAAAGCATTCGACAAAGTTCAGCACCCTTTTATGATAAAAACTCTTAACAAAATTGCATAGATGGCCCATATTCAACATTATAACAGCCACATATAACAAATCCATAGCCAAAACCATACTGAATGGGGAAAAGTTGAAAGCATTCCCACTCAGAACTGGAACAACACAAGGATGCCCACTGTTGCCACTTCTATTCAACATAGGGCTGGAGGTTCTAGCCAGAGCAGTCAGGTAAGAGAATGAAATTAAGGGTATTCGAATGGGGAAAGAGAACGTCAAACTACTGCTCTTTGCTGATGATATGAATTTATTCTAGAAAACGCTGAAGATTCTGCCAAGAAACTCCTGGAATTGATAAATAAATTCAGCAAAGTCCCAGGCTACAAAATCAATGCACACAAATAAGTAACATTCCTATACACCAACAACAGTCAAGCTGAGATTCATATCAAAGGCTCAATGCATTTCACAATAGCTACAAAGAAAATAACATACCTACAAATGTATTTAACCAAGGAGATGAAAGATCTGTACAAAGAGAACTATGAATCACTGAGGAAGAAAAATGCAGAGGACATAAACAAATAAAAATAAAAGCCATACTCATGGATCAGCAGAATCAATACTATTAAAATGTCCATACTACCCAAAGTGATTTACAGATTCAATGCAATCCCCATCAAAATACCTCATTTTTATGGCAACATCCAGAAACAAAGGAAAAATATAAATTAGAAAATAATAAAGAAATTTATTTTTTTAATTAAAAAATATTAAAAAAATACCTCATTTAGCTTAAAGTCCTCCAAGCTTATCTATGTTATCACAAATGGCAGGATTTCCTTCTCTTGTAAGGCTGAATAGTATTTCATGGTATATACACACCACATTTTCTTTATCCATTCATCTGTTGATAGACATTTACATTGTTTCCATATCATAGCAATTATGAATAAGGCTGTAATGAACATGGGGATAAAGATATTTCTTTGACAGATTTATCTATTTCCTTTGCCTATATGCTCAGAGTAGGATGGCTGAATCCTAATGGTAGTTCTATTGTTAATCTTGAGGAACCAGCATGCTGTTCTCCATAATGGCTAAACCAGTTTACATTTCTACCAGTTTGTATAAGGGTTCCGTTTTCTGCACAACCTCATCATCACTGTTATCTTTTGGCCTTTTGATGGCAGCCATCCAAACAGGTGTGAGGATATATTTCATTGTGGTTTTGTTTGCATTTTCCAGATGATTAGTTATACTAAGCACCTTTTGCCATTTGTATGCCTTCTCTGAAAAAATATCTCAGGCATTTTGTCTATTCTTTAGTCAGGTTGTTTGTTATTTTGCTATTGAGTTGTATGAGCTTCTTGTATATTTTTGATATTAACCGCTGCTTAATAAAAATGAAAATGAATCCATAGTTTCAATATACTCCACGTCCAGTGCCCAAAAACATGTAAGCAAAACTCAAGTTATCTTGATTTCCTCAAGCACTGTTCTAATCATAAACACAAAAACATACATGTCCTTGTCATCATGACTTAATGAAATTAAACCAATCACTTATAGGCAAAAATCAGCTTAAACAGCTTTGTTTTCCTAAAATATGATGTTAATATATAACAACTAGTCATGAAATGTGTTCAAATACTTTCTCCTTTGTGTTTTTAAGCTGGGCCATAACTACTGTAACTGAAACTTCCTATAACTTGTTTTGAAGTCACCTTGATGGTGATCATATCCTTCTCTTATTGTATGACGGTAAACTTTTGAAATTTTAACTTTATTTTTGACACACTTTATTAAATATATGGTTTCATTCTGTGGTTTGCCTTTTCATTTGGTTGATAGTTTCCTTTGCTGTGTAGAATACTTTTATTTCAGTGTTGTTGCTTGTGCTTTTGGTGCATATCTAAAAATAAAATTATTGCCAAGATCAAGATCATGGACTTTTCCCCATGTATATTCTTGCAGGAATTTTATAATTTCAGGTCTTTCATTTAAGGCTTTAATTCATTTTGAGTTGATTTTTGTGTATGCTATAAAATTAGAATTCAATTTCATTCTTTTGCATGTGGATATTAAGGTTTCCCAACACCATTTATTGATGAATCTATTTTCTCCTCCCTGTGTATACTTTGTGCCTATGTCAAAGGATAGCTGATTGTACATGCGTGGGTTTATTTCAGAGCTTTTGCTGTATGTGTCTTTTTTTTTTTTTTTTTTTCTTTTGGCATATTATGGGGGTACAGATTTTAAGGTTTCAATAAATGCCCATTCCCCCCTCCCCCCAAAAGTCTGAGTCTCCATCATGACCATCCCCCAGATGGTGCACATCTCACTCACTATGTATGTATATACCCGCCCCCCTCCCCCCTCCCACCTGCCCAATACCCTATTACTGTAGCACCTATGTGTCTACTTAGGTGCTACTCAGTTAATACCAGTTTGCTGGAGAATATATCTGGTGCTTGTTTTTCCATTCTTGGGATACTTCACTTAGTAGTATGGGTTCCAGCTCTAACCAGGAAAATATAAGGTGTGCTATATCACCATTGTTTCTTAGAGCTGAATAGTACTCCATGGTGTACATATACCACATTTTATTAATCCATTCTTTGATTGATGGGCACTTGGGCTGTTTCCACAGCCTTGCAATTATGAATTGTGCTGCTATAAACATTCGAGTGCAGGTGTCTTTTTTGTAGAGTGTCACTGGATCATTTGGGTAGATGCCCAGCAATGGGATTGCTGGATCAAATGGTAGATTCACTTGGATCGCTTTAAGGTATCTCCATATTGCTTTCCACAGAGGTTGAACTAGTGTGCAGTCCCACCAGCAGTGTAGGAGTGTTCCTCTCTCTCCGCAACCACGCCAGCATTTATTGTTTGGAGATTTTTTGATAAAGGCCATTCTCACTGGGGTTAAGTGATATCTCATTGTGGTTTTGATTTGCATTTCCCTGATGATTAGAGATGTTGAGCATTTCTTCATATGTTTGTTGGCCATTCTTCTGTCTTCTTTAGAAAAATTTCTGTTCAAGTCCTTTGCCCAATTTTTAATGGGGTTATTTGATTTTTTTTCCTAATTTTCGTGAGTTCTAAGTATATTCTAGTTATTAGTCCCTTATCGGATGCATAGGATGCAAAAATTTTCTCCCATTCTGTAGGCTGTCTGTTTACTTTCATGACTATTTCTTTGGCTGTGCAGAAGCTTTGTAGTTTCATCATGTCCCATTTATTTATTTTTGTTGCTGCTGTGATTGCCTTTGGGGACTTCTTCATAAACTCTTTGCCCAGGCCGATGTCTAGGAGAGTGTTTCCAACTTTTTCCTCTAGAGTTCTAATAGTTTCATATCTTAGGTTTAAGTCTGTTATCCAGCGTGAGTTGGTTTTTGTGAGAGGTGAAAGGTGTGGGTCCTGTTTTAGCCTTCTACAGGTGGCTATCCAGTTTTCCCAGCACCATTTATTGAAGAGGGATTCTTTTCCCCAGCGTATGTTTTTGTCTGCTTTGTCAAAGATGAGATGGCTATATGAGGATGGTTTTATATCAGGATTCTCACATCTGTTCCACTGGTCAATATTCCTGTTTTTGTGCCAATACCATATTGTTTTAATTACTACAGCTTTGTAGTACAGTTTGATATCTGGCATATTAATGCCTCCCATTTTGTTTTTGTAGCCTAGAATTGCTCTTGATATTCGGGGTCTTCTTTGGTTCCATACGAAGCGTAAAATTATTTTTTCTATATCTGTGAAGAATGCTGATGGGATTTTAATAGGTATTGCATTGAATCTGTAGATCAGTTTGGGTAGTATAGACATTTTGATGATATTGAGTCTGCCGTTCCACGAGCATGGTATGGATTTCCATCTGTTTACATCCTCTGCTATTTCCTTCCTCAGTGTTTCATAGTTCTCCCTGTAGAGGTCTTTTACCTCTTTGGTTAAATATATTCCTAGGTACTTTAATTTCTTTGTTGCTATTGTGAAGGGAATTGAGTCTTTGATTTGGTTCTCAATTAGATTGTTGTTGGCGTATATGAATGCCTCTGATTTCTGTGTATTGATTTTGTATCCTGAGACTTTACTAAATTCATTGATCAGTTCCAGGAGTTTCTTGGTTGAATCCTTGGGGTTTTCTAGATACAATATCATATCATCAGCAAACAGTGAAAGTTTGATCTCTTCTGCCCCTATTTGGATACCTTTGATTCCATTTTCTTGTCTGATTGCTGTAGCCAAGACTTCCAGCACTATGTTGAACAGAAGTGGAGATAGTGGGCAGCCTTGTCTGGTTCCAGTTCTAAGTGGGAATGATTTCAATCTTTCCCCATTCAGTATGATGTTGGCTATGGGTCTGTCATATATGGCTTGTATCATTTTTAGGTATGTCCCTTCTATGCCTATTTTCTTAAGTGTTCGTATCATGAAAGGGTGTTGAATTTTGTCAAAAGCTTTTTCTGCATCTATTGAAAGGATCATGTGGTCTTTGTTTTTGCTTCTGTTTATGTGGTGAATTGCATTTATAGATTTACGTATGTTGAACCATCCCTGCATCCCTGGGATGAAGCCCACTTGGTCGTGGTGGATTATTTTTTTGATAAGCGTCTGGATTCGGTTAGCTAAGATTTTGTTGAAAATTTTTGCATCTATATTCATTAGGGATATTGGTCTGTAGTTTTCTTTTTTTGTTGCATCCTTTCCTGGTTTTGGTATCAGAGTAATATTCGCTTCATAAAAGGTGTCGGGGAGGTTTCCGTTCTTCTCGATGTTGTGGAATAGTTTCTGCAAGATAGGTACTAGTTCTTCTTTGTAAGTATGGTAAAATTCAGGTGTGAAGCCATCTGGACCGGGACTTTTCTTTTTAGGGAGATTTTTAATTGCTGTTTCTATTTCAGCTGTTGAGATTGGTCTGTTCAGGGAATCTATTTCTTCCTGGTTGAGCCTAGGGAGGCTGTGTGTTTCTAGAAATTTTTCCATTTCCTCCACATTTTCCAGTTTGTGTGCATAAAGATTTTTGTAGTATTCATAAATTGTATCTTGTATCTCTTTGGGATCAGTTGTGATATCTCCTTTTTTATTCCTGATGGAGCTTATTAGAGATTTCTCTTTTCTGCTTTTCGTTAGCTTAGCCAACGGCGTGTCAATCTTGTTTATTTTTTCAAAGAACCAACTTTTTGTTTTATTAATCTCCTGAATAGCTTTCCTGTTTTCAATTTCGTTTAGTTCTGATTTGATCTTGTTGATTTCACTTCTTCTGCTGGGTTTGGGGTTGGTCTGTTCTTCTTTTTCCAGCTCTTTGAGTCGTTTCATTAGATTGTCTATTTGTGATCTTCTTGCCTTTTGGTTATAGGCATTTATGGAGATAAACTTTCCTCTCAGAAATGCTTTAGCTGTGTCCCAGAGGAGTTGATAACTTGTCTCTCCATTGTCGTTTTCTTCATAGAAGTTTTTTATTTCCGTCTTGATTTCTTCATTTACGAAGTAATCATTTAGTAGGAGGTTGTTTAATTTCCACGTTTTTGTGTATAAATGTGAGTTTCTGTTAGGGTTGATTTCTAGTTTTATTCCACTGTGATCTGAGAAGGTACATGGTATGATTTCTATTTTTTTAAATTTCTTGAGATTTTCTTTGTGTCCTAGGATATGGTCAATCTTAGAGAATGTCCCGTGAGCTGATGAGAAGAACGTATATTCAGTGGATTTTGGGTGGAATGTTCTGTAGATGTCTGTCAGACCCAATTGTTCTAGAGTTTTGTTTAAGTCCATTATTTCTTTATTAATTTTCTGTTTGGAGGATCTGTCTCGTGCCGTCAGTGGGGTGTTGAAATCCCCGGCGATTATGGAGTTGCTATTAATCCATTTGCTTAGCTCCAGTAAGGTTTGCTTTATGAATCTGGGTGCACCTAAGTTGGGTGCATATATATTTAAAATTGTTATCTCTTCTTGTTGGACTGTGCCCTTCACCATTATATAATGACCCTCTTTGTCTTTTACTACTTTTGTTGGTTTAAAAACTAAATCGTCTGAAATTAGAACTGCCACACCAGCCTTCTTTTGGCTTCTATTTGCTTGGAATATTGATCTCCACCCCTTTATTTTTAGTCTATGTGCATCCTTGCAGGTTAAATGTGTTTCCTGAAGACAGCATATACTTGGCCTGTATTTTCTTATCCATTCAGCCAGCCTATGTCTCTTGAGTGGAGAGTTTAAGCCATTCACATTTATTGAGAGAACTGATAGGTAAGGTAGATTACTGATCATTCTGTTGGGTTGGATGTTGTTGCTAT
Source organism: Microcebus murinus (assembly GCF_040939455.1). NCBI lineage: Eukaryota > Metazoa > Chordata > Mammalia > Primates > Cheirogaleidae > Microcebus > Microcebus murinus. The sequence continues at coordinate 34,842,600 of NC_134126.1, forward strand.
GATTTCTGTCTTGAGCCATTGTAATACCTGGCCTTTAATATCTTTGGGTTTTGGTTGTTTTTATATCCGTGGATTATTATTATGATGTTCCGTGCATAACGCTGTTTTAAGTACTTCTTGTAGGGCTGGTCTTGTCTTGGTGAATTCTCTGAGCCTTTGCTTGTCTGAGAATGTTTTTATTTCTCCTTCATATATGAAGCTTAGTTTTGCAGGGAATAATATTCTAGGCTGGGCATTGTTTTGTTTCAAAAGAGTGAGGATGGGGCCCCAGTCTCTCCTTGCTTGTAAAGTCTCATTAGAGAAGTCTGATGTTATTCGAATTGGCTTTCCCTTGTATGTCACTTGCTTCTTTTGTCTTACAGCTCTTAGAAGGGCCTCTTTAGTTGATACTTTGGTCAGTCTGATGACTGCATGACGTGACGTCTTCCTGTTTGCATTGAATCTCCCAGGGGTCCTCTGAGCTTCTTGAACTTGTATATCGAGATTTTGAGCAAGGCCTGGGAAATTTTCCTCTATTATATCTTCAAAAAGCTTGTCCAGCCCTTGAGTGTTGTCTTCCTCCCCTTCGGCTAAATCTATGACCCTCACGTTAGGTTTTTTCACATAATCCCACAGCTCTTGTAGGCTTTGGTCTTTTCTCTTGTTTCTCTGCTGTATTTCTGTGACTGATTTATTTAATTGGAGGGTGTTATCTTCAAGCTCTGAGATTCTTTCTTCTGCTTGATCTACCCTGTTCTTGAGACTTTCCACAGTATTTTGTAGTTCTCTGAGTTGATTCTTCATCTCCAGGACTTCGGTTAAAGTTTTCTTCACTGTGTCAGTCTCTTTGTTGAACCTTTGTTCCATTTCTTGGAGGTTTTTTCTGTTTTCTTGGTGTTGGTTATTGAGTTGTTGTTGCAGCTGGGTGAGGTTTCTTATGATCCACATACGAAATTCCTTTTCTGTCATATTGGTTGCCTGATTTTGGTCGGTGTCCGTTTCTAGGGGGCTGGTGCTCCTCCTTGGGGGTGTGTTTTCCGTTTGGTTCTTCATATTTCCTGAGTTCTTTCGCTGATTTCTTCCCATGTCGATCAGTTGTTGTTTCTTTCCTTAGGTTATTGTTTGGGTATTCACACACCTTGTTTAGTTTCTGAGGCGTTAGGTGGTGCCTGTGGGTGAAATTGGACCACTCCCTGTATATTGAGTCAGTGGGTGCAGTGGAAAGGCTGTGCAAGATGCCGTCCCTGTCAGTAGGTGGCGTTTGCTTGGAGGAACAGGCTATGGTGTTGATTTTGAGTCCTGTTATCAGCTCTCGTTCTGGGCGGAGCTGGGTTGGGTAAGCCTGCCCTCAGGCCGTTAGCAGGGGTCAAAGTTCTGTTCTCTGCTGTCAGGGCGGGGCTGGAATGGTCCCGCTCAGCCAGAAAGTCTGGGTGTGGGGGTGGGGCTGTCTGAGACCCACAGTCTGCAGCAGGCCTCGCTTCTTTCCACCCTCCCCAACTCCGCAGCTACTCCTGAGCCTCTGCCAGCAGGCCAGACCACAAGCCACCAGGCCTCCCCGGACTGTGATGCCGGCGGGGAGGTTCCCTGCACAGGAACGCCACCTGGGTTGGGCGCACCGCCTCCTCCTGGGACGCCGTTCCGCCCGATCCGCCCCTGGAGGCACACAGACCTCAGTAGGCTGTTCACGTATAATCCTTCTGTGCCCCGGGCAATGCTAGCCCTCGGTGCAGGGGATCTGGTCTGCAGGTCCGACCTCTGGGTCCCAGAGTTCAAACTGTATTCCCACCAGGGAGAGGGTTTCCGGTCCTAATTCACCCACAGGGAGCCCAAGCTGGGTCTATGTCTCTCAGCCTCTGAGTCGGCACCGTTTTCCTGGGAACACGGTGCCAGCAGCACCTGGGAGGGCAGGCGGGGTCCCAAACGGGAAGGTCCCGTTCCCTGGAGGTGCCTCCGGCTGGTGGCTGTATTGTCTCTCTGGGCAGCCACGGGTAGGGTCGGCGGAGGGGAGGAGAAGGCAATATGGCGCCTGCCGCGCGTCTCTCCGTGCACACGGAGGTGCCCGGAGGAAGTTGGGAACCTGGTGCCACGTCTGCTACAGGCTCACCGTTGGCAGGCGGCGGCAGTCTCTGGGCTGATGTCCGCAGGTCTCTCCACCCGCTGGGGAGCCCACCAGCAGTCCCGAATGCAGGGGAGGGGAAACAGCAGATCCACCTACCCTTGCCGCTGGTCTCCGGGCTGCTCCGGTGGTCTCAGCCTCCAGTTCTCCTCCGCAGCCTCCTCCCGTGGAGTCTCCCGGGGTCTCAGGTACCCCTCCTTCCGGCCCTTGTCCGCTGTATGCTCGTCTTCTTGCTTCTTTCCTCTAGTTTCTGCTAGAATCGGTCTTTTCTGCAGAGACCCTCTGTCTGGCGGTGTTATTCGTCCGCCATCTTGCTCCGCCCCTGTATGTGTCTTTTTGTGTGTGGGCCAGGTCCATACTGTTTTGGTTATTATAGATTTGTAATATAATTTGACATCAGAGAGTATGTTGCCAGCTTATTTTTTTCTCAAGATTAATTTAGCTATCTGGGGTCTTTTGTAGTTCCACACTGATTTTATGATGGTATTTTTCTATTTCTGTGAAAAACGCTATAAGAATTTTAATAAAGATCGCATGAAATCTGGAGTTTTGTACATTATGGACATTTTTGACATTATTAATTCTTCTGATCCTTGAACATGGAATATATTTCAATTGTGTATGTTTTCTTCAATTTCATCAATGTTTCATAGTTTTCAAAGTACAGAGCTCTCACCTCTTTGGTTTAATTTATACCTAAGTATTTTATTCTTTTTGATGCTATAGGAAATGGAGTTGTTTTCTTTTTATTTTTTTTTGAGACAGAATCTCACTCTGTTGCCTAGGCTAGAGTACCGTGTCATCAGCCTAGCTCACAGCAACCACAAGCTCTCGGGATCAAGCAATCCTCCTGCCTCAGCCTCCCGAGTAGCTGGGACTACAGGCATGCACCAATATGCTCGGCTATTTTTTTTTTCCATATAGTTTTAGTTGTCTAGCTAATTTTTTCTATTTTTAGTAGAGACAGGGTCTTGCTCTTGCTCAGGCTGGTTTCGAACTCCTGACCTTGAGTGATCTGCCTGCCTCGGCCTCCCAGAGTGCTAGGATTACAGGCTTGAGCCATGGTGCCCGGCCCTTTCAAATTCTTAATATTTGCCTTATATATTTTATTTGCTCCCATGTTGGGTGCATATGTACATATAATTTTTATAGCCTCTTGATGAAGTAACCCCTCTATCACAATATTGTGGCCTTGTTTCTTCTAACAAGTTTTGACTTAAATTCTGTTTTGCCTGATGCGAGTATAGCCACTCCCTGTTTTCTTTTAGTTTTCAGTTGCATGGAATATCCTTTTTTAAGCTTATGCTATGCTATGGTCTGAATGTTAATGTCCCTCTAAATTTCGTATGGTGCATCCTAATCACCACGGTGGTTGTATTCTGTAGAAAGTGAGGCCTTTTCAGGTGCTTAGCTCATCAGGATTTCACCCTCATGGATTGCATTGGTGCCCTTAGTTAAAAACAAAACAAAACAAAAACTTTGTGAAACTTCCTTGCCCTTCCCACATAGCAAGAAGACACCATCTCTGAAACAGAGAGCAAGCCCTAACCAGATATCAAATCAGTTGGCATCTTAATCTTGGACATGCCAGCCTCTACAACTCTAAAAAATAAAGTTCTGTCTCTCATAAGCCACCCAGTCTATGACAATTTGTTATAGTGGCCCAAATGCCCTATAAGTATATGCATAAGTGTTAATATTACCTACAAAGATAACTTCCTTATTATTACAGACATCCTTTACATTTGTGAAACCTGACTTTCTGCAACTCAACCAATTTATCTAAGTCAGGATCACTAACACTGGAACAGCCTTGGTATATAAGCTACTTGATGCTGCAATGATATAATCAATTATCACAGTAAAATACTTTTATCTTATTATTAATATCTTTATATTCACATAGAAGTTTTACTTTTTTTAGAAATTAAAAATGTTTCCAGCCAAAATTTATTTTAACTAATACTCTTTGAAATGAATGAACGTAAAAATACATTTCAGGATTTCATTATTGCAATTTCCAAAACTCTTCTAGCCAAAAATTGTTAAAATGTTATTTGACCTTAAGATCATGACCAGTGAGGTCCTTGTAGCTCTCAATTTGTATTGCCTTGCTTTTTAGACATATTTATTTTAAAGTAAATGATTTTTGTGGTTCAAGAGTGATATTTGTTAAATTTAGAAAAATCAGAGGATACTGATATGTGTAAAGGAGTTAAACAGCAACTCTTAACCTTATTGTCTCTAAGCATCAATATGGAATTTTACCAAATTTGTTGGATTTCCTGCCAACTTTGTTCCATAAACATTAATTCATGTGTGTGCATGCAAGTTCATTTCGGTGAGTTTATATTATAAATGACAGAAGGTTTTCATTACTTTGTATGTCAGTGTTGTAATAGTTATATACCAAATTAAACTTAAATTCCTCTTTATAATTAGTTTGCTTTATTAACTGTGCTAGATTGACATCTTCTGAAAGCTTATACATTTCATTTTTGTGAATTTATTAATTAATAATAAGGAGTAATGACTTACATCTTATCACTAACTTAAGGTATGACTTAGGGTGATTTTCATATGTGTGTGAAGTGATACAATTTCAAAGACAGAGACAACGATGTCTTTCTCATTTACTGTGAAGCAGAGAGCATCAGGAGCTATATAGAAAGCGCTGAGCTATTTAGGAGAGTGATAGATAAAAATGGACTGTGATGTAATTGCATCTAATTTCTTACCATAGATATTTTATAAATTGGATCCATAGCACTTTGGTTTGCCAAGTTTTAATATGACGCTTTTAAGAAGTGAGGCACTAGTCTCAGATTATAATTACATTGTCACACCTTGACAAAAAGTCTTATTTATGAATAAAAATGAGTTTAACAATACTTGGAATATAAAAATGAGAACTGGATTAATAACTAAAATTCTTAATAAAGGTGTGCATTTTATTAACCCCAGGAAGAACCATGCGGGTCTCTTTCACAGCTGGGATACTCCAGTTTCCCATCCTGACACTTCGTTCGAAAGGGTGGAGATGTTGCTGCCAGGCGGTATCTGTGTTTACACATGAATTCAACAGTTTCACCTGTTTGGGCATAAAACTTCTGTTGGTGCTTCCACCTTAACATTATGTTATATTTTTCCATGATTTCTTCTGATATTACACACGGTTCTGAAAGTAGAAAAAAATGAACATAAAACATTTAGTAGTGTCGTATAATGGTTCAGGAATTCTTTCTCAAAACCCTTTCCAAACTAGCTCTGTAAAAACATAATTTAAAAGTTAAAATGATAAATGACATGTAAATTAGGTACCATGTTTAATGTGTGCTGATAGTTGGGTATTATTATCAAAGATTCACAACATCAATTATATTAAGAGCCTTGCATTTTGGAGCCCATCATTGCTGTTTTTGTTTGACTAGATGTTGATCAAATGGTACAAACTAATGTAGACCATGATATCTATAGCTAATAATACTGGTATTTTTTACTGGAAATTCAGTAAGACACCAGATTTTAAGTGTCCTTACAACACACACATACGCATCCACACATACACAATGGTAACTATAGGTGATGTGAATGTGTTAATTACTTTGATTGTGGTCTAATTATTGCATTTTAAATATATCAAATCATCACATCCTACACCATGAATATATATAATTTTTATTTGTAAAGAAAAAAATTTAAAAAAATATATAAAAATTAAAAAACTATTTCCTAAACTATAATTTGTCAAATATAAATATTTGATAGGCAAGAATTCAGCAGAATGGTTATTTGTTTTCCCCCAAAATTCTACTGTCAATAACAAAATATGACACATCAACTTTTCCAGGATCCATGGAATATTAAAGTACTTACTTAAGCATTTTGGTGGTTCTGACCACTGTCCATTTCTACATGTTATTCGCTTGTTTCCCTGAAGTGCATACAAGTTCTGGCATTGATACTCAACTGAGGAGCCTCGAGCATAGACTTGCAATGGGAATGAAGTAATGTCTCCATTGTCAATAGCTGGAGGGGTCTTACATTTTCCTTGAGAATCTAAAAAACATCATTTGATACATTGAGAGAGCAATTCAAATTATAGTTTAAAGTAAGGCAAAAAAAAATGCAGCACTTTATATAATATCAATGCCTTTGTGATTTCTGTGCCAATAAATAATTAGAGGGACAAATTTTAATTAAATTGCTACATTTTTAAGGTCTTCTTCCTTTCTCACTGAAAGCACACATAATGCATTAAGAAGGATGTCAGCTTTGCAGTATTCCAGGCTTAAGAAATGCCTTTTTTTTTTCTTTCTTATTTCAGCATATTATGGGGGTACAGAATGTCTTTTTCAGTAAAAAAAAATGCTGAACAGACAGTTAAGATAGAGAATATCTTTTGTTTTTATACACAACATGCTATAGAGGAGATTAGATCTTTAGTCATTTTTTTCTCTTAGTTTTCATTTTGATTACAGAAGAAACATCAGCTCCCTGAAAAAACTCAAAGAATACAAATTTATAGAAGGTAAAAGAGAGTGGTTGGCTTCCTGATATGTACAAAATGAGAAACTTACTCCTTCTGTTAAGTACAGCTCAAACTCCTGACAATAATGTAAAAAACAAAACAAAACGCACATTAGAGAATTCTGAAGGATGTAGAGAATTCCATCTGGTGAGAGACTTCCCTGGAATCAAGGAATGACAAAACAGTGTGTCATCTCTATTGTCTTTAGCCAAATATTCAGAAAAGAAGCTACTAGGCAAGATCAAGTCTTTCGTTTTCTGTTTCTGTTTTTTAACAATATCTTGCCTACCACAGGAAAACGTCATGAGAAACCAATGCCCACCCTCCACATCCCCTGTCAGACACAGGTCAGATTAGGAACTACCCTCCCACCCACATGATGAAGTGACTAGACATTTCCCCCTTTGCCTGTGGGGTCAGCAGAGGCCAAGTGAGAAACCTGGACTTGCACCTGTCATGGTAGTAATGGAACGGGTTAAACAAAAGATTTAAATACAATCTAGACTCTCAAAATCTAATATGCACAATATCAAGAATAACTTAATCAAAATCACTCATCATATTATGGACATGGAAATCTCAAAAAAAAGAAAGACAAGCAATAAAAGACAATACGGAAATGACATAGATACTGAAATTGACAACACTTTTAAAATCCCAAGAGGAATTAAAATACTGAAAAGCATACCAGAATTTTTTTAAAACCTCACTGGATAGGCTTAATAGTATAACAGAATGGGAGATGACAGGAGGATAAATCCACACACTTGAAGACAGAACAATATAAATTACCCAGTCTCAAAATAGACTGAAAATTTTTAAAATGGACAGTGCTTCAAAGATCTTTAGAACAGAGCCAAAAACTCAAGATCCTGAAAGAGAGGAGAGTAGGTGTTTGGTTGAAAAAAAACCGCCAAATAATAATGGCTGAGAATTTCCCAAATTGGGCATAAGGCATAATTTTACATATTCTAGAGGCTGAGCAAACTCCAAACAGGATAAGCTCAATCAAATTCAGACCAATACACATTTAAAAAAACTACCTAATGAAAAATAAAAACATCTTGAAAGCAGCTAGATAGAAATATGCATTTCCTACAGGGACCATGGATTCAAAAGACAATGGGTTTCTTATCCCTCTCCATGGAGACATTAGGAAGTGGCACATTGTTCAAGTACTTAAAGAGAAGGACTCTCAACTCCAAATTTCATATCCAGTGACACTATCCTTTAGGAATAAGGAGATTAATAGAGAGTCAACGGGAAACCAAGAGAATTTGTCTTCAGCCAACTTACTCTTAAAGATTACTAAAGGAATCCTTCAAATAAAAATAAAAAGATGACAGAAAGAGATAAAGACTTCAGGAGGTAGGAAAGAACAATGTAATTGATAAAAGAGGGGTACATATAATAGATGGTCTTTTCTCTCATGAGTTTGTTCAATTATGTTTGATGTTTGCAGCAAAATGATGTCCTTTCATATGTTGCTCAATGTATGTACAGGAAATACCAAAGGCATTCATATTCAAAATGTGGGGAGAGTCAATGGATCTAAATGAAAGTAAGGTTTCCATATTTCAATTGAAGGGTAAAATTTCAATATTGGTAGAAAGTGATAGAAAGTTACATATCTACAGCAATAATTTTTTAAAGGGATAAAACAAACTATAGAGATATACTTAAAAGTAATAAAGATGAATAAAAATGAAATTCTTTAAAATTGTTTCCCAAAGGAAGGGAGGAATAGGGAAACGGGACTGAGAAATAGAGGAAAACACACAAATAAAATAACTAGCATATGGCCTACCATGCCAATAATTACTTTAACTATAAATGTTCTAAGTACACCAGTTAAAAGGCCAAGAATGGCTTGATGGATATGCAGACAAAACCCAACTATGTGCTGTCTCCATAAAACTCACTTCAACATAAAAACATGGGTATATTCTAAGTAAAAGAATGGAAAAAACATACCAGGCAAAGATTAATTTTAAAAAGATGGAAGTGGATAATATCAAATTTCCTATGTTGGTTTCCCTTATTTCCTGAACTCTAAACTATCAAGTGCCCATGACTATGTGCTAAGAATTCTTTGTATAAATATAATAGTTCCCTGGAGGAGTCAGTGAGTCACATACCTTCAGTATAACCTATATACTGAAGATTCCCAAATTTGTGTCACATTGTAGGATCTCTCTTTAATTGCCTTTATCCATCTCAAAATGGCTATCTCTTAGGACTGGCAGTTGTACACAATGTGTCTCGTACACTTTTATTCCTCAGAAATATCTGTCTTAATGCCTAAGGTCAAAAATGATTCCAGATTCTAATTGTTCCTTTACTGTGGTTGAATTTTTCCTGAAAATAATATATTGCTTGGTTGAGTTTACCCAAAGAATTAAATTTTAAGCACCATCATTTTATTTTCATTTGAAAAATATATACTACAAGAATTACTTCACTTTATTGATATGAACATCTTTTACCCCTAGTATATTCTCAAAGTATTTTGGAGAAATAGAATATTCTACCTTTGCATTGAGGTGGTTCTGTCCAAGTTCCGTTTAGACACATCACTTCTACATCCCCATACATGTCATAAGGTCTCTCACATTCATAGCGGACTTTCTCGCCAGGTGGATACCTACTCATCGGTGTTGATATTATATTAGCATTTTCCACTGTGGGTGGATTCACACAGAAAATATCTGAATAGAAAGACAAAAGACATTCCCACCTAGTGTTCATTTGAAGTAGCAAATCAATGAACAGGATTGCAAATGCCTTTCAAGGGGGATTTTAATTCAACAGATAATCTGTCATAAAAGATTTTGTTGATTTGAATAAATTTACATGTAATATTGAGGAAAAGGAGACAAAGCAGCAATTTTTTGTAAGTTTATAAGCTTCCACATTCTTATTTCCCTTCTCCCTGCCTCACTAGAACATTGACAGACTTTTGTTTTTCCTTTTGGAGATCAGTGAAAATGACAGTTTTCCTGGACTTTTCTCTTTGAGTTTTAGTATAATAAATAGTACAAGTTCTATAAACACAACATGAATTTATAAAATTAAAAACAAATCAAAACAACTAGATTATATGTATATAATAATTATGTGTATATAAGCAATAAACAGATTCCCTTCCATTTCCATTCCCAGGGGCAACTATTGTTTTATGGATGTAGCAGGTACCTACCAGTATATGATCATAAAGTTTTAATTTTACTGAAATGGATTGCAGACATTCTTTTGCATTCACTTTTTAAATTCAAAATAACATTGCAGGCATCTTTCCCTGTCAATTAATGTTTCAACTTCACGCTAACATTGGCTGGGATACATTCCACTGTATTGATTTAATTCCCTTGGTATATGACCAAGGACATGGATATGGAATTACCAAATAAGTAATCTTATCTAAAATAAATCGTTCTATTTCTTGTTTCATTGAGTTCCTGTCCCTGCTTTCTCAGACCAAGTCCTTCCCCCTTTAAACTACTCAAAGACCTTGCTCCATGCATTATCCCCTTTCTTTTGTGGTATCAATTTCTCCTTCTCTAATAATCATTCACCAGCCTACAAAGAAGCTGAAATGTAACAGCTCAATAAGGTAACATTTTCCTCTATCCACACGCCCTTTCCAGCTACTGCCTCATTTCTCTACTCCCTTTAGGGAAAACCTGTTTGTTTTATTTAATCAAAAATGGCCAACAGGTGGAACAACCTGTTCAAACATGGTATTTGGCTATGATGATAATAATAAGCATCAACAAGGTGGTTAATCAGTAATGTCATAAATTCTAGTAAAACAGAGGTACAACAAATTATAGAAATTTCTCAATGTGGTCTTAATATGGGTTTACAGCTTGATATCACTGAGACATAAATTAGAAACAACTAAAAATTTTTTTATTTGTCATAACCTATAAAAATTAATGTAAGATAGAATTCTCTCTCTCTCTTTCTCTCTCTCTATATATATTAGTATGTATAAATAGATAAAAAGATATTGTATTAGAGTTACAATGAGATTTTGTACATATTTTGTTCTATACAACTTCAAGGATGCTGTTTACACAACTATGGTGTGTAACTATCTATTTTGGAACATAGACTGATACTATTTTATGTTGATTACTTTGCACTGGTGGTAACCTTGCTATGCTGAGAAAACCAAGCCAAAGGTAAGTTGTTACAAGCAAATCATGGTGGTATTTAAAAATAGTTTTATCTGAGGCCCGGCATGGTGGCTCACGCCTGTAATCCTAGCTCTCTGGGAGGCCGAGGCGGCGGATTGCTCGAGGTCAGGAGTTCGAAACCAGCCTGAGCAAGAGCGAGACCCCGTCTCTACTATAAATAGAAAGAAATTAATTGGCCAACTAATATATATACAAAAAATTAGCCGGGCATGGTGGTGAATGCCTGTAGTGCCAGCTACTTGGGAGGCTGAGGCAGAAGGATCGCTTGAGCCCAGGAGTTTGAGGTTGCTGTGAGCTAGGCTAACGCCACGGCACTCACTCTAGCCTGGGCAACAAAGCGAGACTCTGTCTCAAAAAAAAAAAATAGTTTTATATGATAAAGAGGTTCCTTAAAGATTTATTTGCTATCTGTAAGAAAAATTAGTGTAAGACATGTTTTCCTTCACTTCTGCAGATCCAAATAAAGGCATGAAGCTGCTTGCATATAAAATGTATGTATGACTTTTTAAAAAATGTGCCTTCATTCTATGACAGTAACATTAAGCAAAAGCCAATACAGTTTTTTAAAGTCTGTGATGTAGGGCCGGGCGCGGGCCTGTAATCCTAGCTCTCTGGGAGGCCGAGGCGGGCGGATTGCTCTAGGTAAGGAGTTCAAAACCAGCCTGAGCGAGATCCTGTCTCTACTATAAATAGAAAGAAATTAATTGGCCAACTAATATATATAGAAAAAATTAGCCGGGCATGGTGGTGCATGCCTGTAATCCCAGCTACTTGGGAGGCTGAGGCAGGAGGATTGCTTGAGCCCAGGAGTTTGAGGTTGCTGTGAGCTAGGCTAATGCCATGGCACGCACTCTAGCCTGGGGAACAAAGTGAGACTCTGTCTCAAAAAAAAAAAAAGTCTGTGATGTACAATGTTAATATTGCCACAAAATGTAAATCCACATATTATGATTAGTTGAATGAAATAATTTTATCAGCATTTTCACAACTTGTTTTCGAGAGTAAAATGTGCGCAAACTTTGGAAAAAGTTTAGAACCCTTGTCCTAGATCTTTTCTTTGTCTTTGCTTTCTTCCTGTATTTCTCTTAAGTGATTGCTCATTCTTCTATATCTTTCTCCATTATTTCGTCATCCAGTCTCTTTTATTTCTTCCCTTGCCACACTAATCTTCTTTTCCTGGAGCCGTTTGTCTCTAAACATTCATTAATAAATAGTTGACAGAAAATACAAGCTTCTATCTATAGGTAGAAACAGTTCAGGATTTAAATGAAAAATCTTTATAGTTTGCATCATTGTTAAAGATAAAAGTGAAAGGAATCTACTGGTTTCACCTTCTCATTTTGCAGATGACTAATCTGAGCTCAAACAGGTGAAATCATTTACACTTGGACACGGAGGTAACATTTCTCAGAGGCGGGTCTGGGTCTGGTTGCCCTCATCCACTCCACGTGGGGTTCTTGGGCCATTAGTCAACCTTGGCTACAGAGTGTTCAGATGAAGACTTCCTGCTGCTACTCTGGTAACCTCAGTAGGTTGCATTGTATTTGTGGAATATTTAGCAACAGGCACGAAGGGGAAGGCAGTAATATTCTGAGAATTTGAATAATAAAATATTATGTTCCTTGTCTAAATAAATAAAGATATGCTACATTTTTGAAACAAGTTAATTTTGGCAACTTAGTTTCTAAATATGTTTGCCTACTAAAGGGAGCCAGGACTCATTGGAGAAGTGGCTGATTCCAGTTCTGGAGCAGGGAAAATATGAATTAAGCCTGGGATATTTTTTGTATCCCAAAGCAAAAGAATTGTTCAAAGGCTAACAAAGTCTTACAAAATGTACACAGGAGCCAGCTTGTATGGGTCACAACTGGTCTAATGTAATTTGTCAAGCTTCTAAAATATAATTGTTGGATTGACAATAGCCATTATCCCACAAATGGAAGAGAGCTTGTTCATGAGATAGAGAGGGAATGGAAATATTCATACTATACCAAAGCCTATAAATCTTGAACCCAGTCCAATTACTGGACTTTTAAGGTATGAAGTTAATAAATTTGTTCTTTCATTTTTTTTTTTTGCAAGTGTTAGTCATGTTTAAGCCCCTTGTAATTGAAAGAGGCCTTGACATAACTGGCTTTTAAAAAACTATCACAATTCAAGATGTTTTAAAAGATGCTATTTTTTAGAGGTTTAGATTTAAAAATTGAAGATATGTAATAATATCTGATAACATAAAAAATTTTAAGTGTACTAGAGACTCTATTTCCTGATAGCATGGACTAACTAGTATCAATATATCTTCCCACTGAAAAAAAGTTAGAAAATTGTACAAAATATACTTCCAGAATGCTGGAAAGCAGGTAGCACAGAACTATGGTGACGAAGACAAGAAGGAAACCTCAAAACCACCGATCACCAAAGCACAGTCTACGATGATCTCAGTTCTTTGCTGGGAGGCATTTTCTAGACTGCCTTCAGGAAGGGAGAAGCTATGCAGAGATCGGTGTTGTGCCTCAGTTGAGACCAGTAAGATCAGTTTTGGAGACTGTGGTGGCTAGATTTACTGGGCAGAATAACAAAGTGTTATGAAGAAAAATAGCTATGGAAGTTTTCATGGGTGTCCTTGAGTTTTTGGTTGAAGACTGAGCTGTGCCGGCAAGGGCTGCACCCCCAGTGGGCTGGGCAGAGAACAAGTACTGGGCAGCTATAAACATGAGGAATTGCAAGAGTTGACTCAGGTCTGGGAGGTGCCATCACTTTCCAAAGGAATTGTTTCCCGAATTCCAAGCCACTCGCAGATAAACATACCTCTCCTGAGTCTGAACTTTTTAAAACCTAGAAATTGATGATTTATTGAGTTGATATGAATTTATTTATTTTATTTATTTTTTTTTGAGACAGAGTCTCACTCTGTTGCCCGGGCTAGAGTGCCATGGCGTCAGCCTAGCTCACAGCAACCTCACACTCCTGGGCTCAAGCAATCCTCCTGCCTCAGCCTCCCAAGAAGCTGGGACTACAGGCATGTGCCACCATGCCCGACTCATTTTTCCTATATATTTTTAGTTGGCCAATTAATTTCTTTCTATTTTTAGTAGAAACAGGGTCTTGCTCTTGCTCAAGCTGGTTTCGAGCTCCTGACCTTGAGCGATCCACCCGCCTCAGCCTCCTAGAGGGCTAGGATTACAGGTGTGAGCCACTGCGCCCAGCCTAATATGAATTTAAATAAGGGTAAATATTTTTTAAATGTCTTAGCTACAAGACATTTTAACTAGAATTGGACTTATTTTCATTTTAATACTTTAGTTTTGTCATCAATTGTTGTCATCTAACTTGATAATCATGATATAAACAATAAACGGGTGTTACTTTAACATAAAGGGATGCCTTCCAAGTGAATTCTTGTCTACTATTTCTACTTAGTACATACATTTGATTTATACAGGTAGGGAAATTATGTTATTTGCAAATCTATTTAGACACAATTGGAACTAGAAATTAAATGAATGATAGAAATATGTGGCAAAAACCTATATTTAACCCCTGAGAATAGATTTATTTCTTAAAAGAAAAACACACAAAACATATCAGGATCTGAGAGAACAGCATTTTACTTACTGGAGGGTATGCATTTGGGAGGAGTGGACCAGCCGCTTTCTGCACATGAAATGGTGCTCTCACCATGTTGGAGACTGTAGCCTTTATCACAGACAATTTGTACCGTGTCACCTTCCACGTGTGTTTGTCCCGAAGATGCAGAATGACCATTTTCCACAAAAGGAAAGAAACATAGTCCTAAGGACCAACAATTGATTAATGTTCAAGATGGAAGTGGTAAAAAAAAAATGCATTTTGTAATATTTTAAAAGGAATAGAAAACTTTCAAAACTGAAATCAAGTATAAAAAATTTCAAAAGAATTTAGGCCATGCTACTATGTATATGATGAAATATATATTTTTCTAATATATGCATATATGAAAGAAAATATTTTATGCCATTTTTCTATGTTTTTCATAAGGAAAATTTTATGTTCATAAACTTTTATAGGTAAAAAGTATTAATATCTATTCATATGTCTATGTCTCTCTTAAGTCTCATAAACATTACTTACAGGAGAAAGACCAGGACCATCTCCTTTGTTGGCTCTATTCTGTCTCTCATTGCTTTTCTTTTATAACACACCTGTCATCATGTGGTTATGCTCTATACTCTCATTGAATAATTAATATAGATACAATTTAAGGGACCAAACAAGTGATTTATGGAAAATATGAAAGTGAAAGTATTAAACCTTACTTTGCAATATTGGAGAGAACAGTAAATAAAAAACAGAATTACTGGTTACTAAAGGACTATAGTATAAATGTAGCCCTTTGCTCCCATCCTCCAATTATGTTCTACCCATCCTTCAGACTTCATTCTACAGCATTCCTCACGTATTCACTGTGCACGTGAGTAGCAGTGCAGGCTATGAATGCTAACTGCTTCTTGCAGGCCTCCTTCATGGAACCACTTGGTCTAAAAGCACAAAGTAATTTTTCTTGTCTCTACATTAGGATAAAACTTTATGAATATATTTATTATGGGTCACATATGTGTGTGTGTGTGTGTGTATGAACATATTCACACATAAGTACCTATATACGGTCATGTGGCACAAAACAAATGACGTTTTGGTGAACGACTGGCTGCACATACAACTGTGGTCCTTTCAGATTGAAACGGAGCTGAAAGCTCCCTATTGCCTGGTGATGTTACAGCCGTTATACATCATACACTTATGCATGCATTCGTGTGTATAAAATGACCTTTTAAAGGAAAAATATGGTCAAACTGCTGCCAAATGAATATAAGAAATATTAGGAAAGAAATATTAGTAGTCAAATATAATAATCATCAGTTTTTTAAAATTAAAATATTTCTATATGTACAGTACTTCTAGATAATGCAAGGAAGTTGACACATTTATTTTTCATTAGATTTTCGTAAAAGGTATTTCAAAACAGAGGGATGAAGGACATGTCCCATCTTTGCTGCCCGGCTTGCCCTCGCATCTGTGATTGTTGAGACCCTGTGATCCCGTCTAGCACGCCCTTCTCTACTCACTGAATGAATAGTCACCTAATGATCAGGGATTTACTCACTGAGACACCTCGGTGTTGGTGACCATCCTTCTTCTGTGCATGTTATGCGAGTCCAAAAGGATTTTGAAGGAGATGCAAAATTATATTCACAGGAATAGTAGAAAAATCTCCCTGTGTAAGCTGGGAAAAGTGGCTTCTCTTCATCATAGAGAATTCCATGGTTTATTTTTGGAAAATTACAAAGTCCCACTGGAAAAATAAATCAAAACCAAAGAATCAAAATACTAATTTACATTAGTGAATCAAGAAATGAGATTTTAATCATCTTATTGATGATTTTTTCTTTCGTTTAGCTTAAATGCATGTAGCTTAAATGCCTTCCAGCATACTCAACTAGTCTGGAACAAGGAAAGATTTTTAATTAACAGAACAGGAGTATTTGAGGAGGCCATTGTCAATTGAAAATGAAATTTACGTGTTGGAGTGATATGAAAAATGAACTCTTGCAGTATCT
Source organism: Microcebus murinus (assembly GCF_040939455.1). Classification (NCBI taxonomy): domain Eukaryota; kingdom Metazoa; phylum Chordata; class Mammalia; order Primates; family Cheirogaleidae; genus Microcebus; species Microcebus murinus. The sequence continues at coordinate 34,859,025 of NC_134126.1, forward strand.
TCAAGAAGAAAACCCCCACACAACAATTTAAGAATCAGAGTTTAAGAGCAGCAAACCTCCCTGATCTACACAGTGTGTGGCAGAGGAATGATAGGGTTTGTTTTGGTCTCAGTTCACTTATTTTTTTCTATTCTTCTTATTGACAATCATAGGAAGTATCTCCACCAGAAGTCTCTGCCCTGTCTATATTTTTCTAGTGCAGTAAAGATGTTGGGTAGGTAGTTTCTTTTATTAATTAATAAAAGAAACTATATTTATTATTAATAATTTATTATTATTTATAATTTATAATATTTATTATTTATAATTTATTATATTTATTATTTATTATATTTATTATTATTACTAATTTATTATTAATAATAATAAATTTATTAATATCATCATTTTGGTTATTTTCTGGTTGCAAAGTTAATAGAGAGAGTACAAAGAATCACTAACAACAACTGAACCAAGAGAAAACTACAGGTAAATTTCTCATATAATTATACCTTCTATCATAGTGTGTTTGGGTATATATAAATGTGTGTGTGTGTATACAATCGACCCTCCATATCCATGGATTCTGCATATGCGTATTCAACCAACACGGATCAATAATACTGGAAAAAAGGAAAAAAACATTTACTGGTAATAAAAATGTCAATAAAACAATAAAAAGAACAGAAATAAAATGCAGTATAACAACTACTTACACGGCATTTACATTATGTTAGGTGTAACGAATAATCTAGAGATAACTTAGGTTATATGGGAGAATTTATATACAACTACTATGACATTCTATATAAGTCACCTGAGCATCCTCAGAATTTGGTATCTGCAGGGGATGAGGAGGGTCCCAGTACCAATCCTTTGTGGTTGCTAAGGAACTATGATACATATGTATATAGACACTTAACACAAACATTCATACACTCTATGGTTCAAGATATATTTAAACAATTTAGGCAATGTGTGAACTTTTTATAGCTTTCTAATCTGGTTTTTGTGTTTTTGCCTATATATGTATTAGATATTTTTTTAGAACAGTTAGATTCACGGCAAAACTGAGCAGAAGGTACAGAAAGTCCCTACATACCACTACCCCTCCCCCAACACACAAGCACAACGCCCTCCACTATGACATCATTGTCAGCCAGAGTCTGCAGTTCACATGAGAGTTCACGCCTGGTATTGTATTCCATTTCTGAGGACAACAGTTAAGTTCATTTTTTAGTTCAAGCTATTTCCTCAATATAGTATTGCTGTTTAAGAAATAGATTTATTTTTTTTCCTTATTTAAAAAAAAACTTGGAGAAATTCAGCTCACTATTCAGGGTATTTCCTTGTTTTCACCTACCTAGAAGTAATGTTTGATGTTGCACAAAATTTATAATTATTAATTCCTGTGGTATTTAAGCTTGTGAAACTTGAAGTTTATTTACACTTTTTAAAAATTGACATTAGATACTTTTGAAGAAAATATTGGGGAAAAGACTCACTTGTATCCTGACAGTATTACCTACCATAATTCTTTTTCAGATATCCTTTGCCTCCCCCCAAAATTATAGTACTTTATTTCCATGTATTTGTAACTACATAGTTTTGCTATCGAGAATAACTTTGCTTCCATTCTCCAGTTATACTCTACCCAATCTTCAGAAGTCATTCTACAACACTCAGCAAATATTCACTGTGCACGTCAGCAATGGTGCTGGCTATGAATGTTAACTGCTTTTTGCAGACCTCCTTTGCAGAACCACTCACTCCAAAAGTATAAAATAATGCTGGGTAACATCTCTGCTGTGCTGCCAGTTGCACAAAAGTACAGCACATACAATTATACACAGTACATATTACTTGATAATGACAACAAATGGCTATGTTTCTGGTTTATGTATTTACTACACAATACTTTTTATCATTACTTTAGCTTGTACCTCTTCTACTTATAAAAAGAAAACTGAACTGTAAAATAGCCTTAGGTCTTCAAGAAGTATCACAGAAGAAGGCATGGTTGTCATGGGAGGTGACAGCTCTATGCATGTCGTCGCCTCTGAAGACCTTCCAGTGGGAAAAGATGTGGAGGTGAAGGACAGTGATATGGATGATCCTGACCTTGTGTAGGCCTAGACTAATGTGTGCGTTTGTGTCTTAGCTTTTAATAAAAAAGTTTAAAAAGTAAAAAACAATTAAATGAGTTTCAAGGCCACAGAAATAATGTTTTGCAATTTTTTTTTTTTTTTTTTTTTTTTTTTTGAGACAGAGTCTCGCTTTGTTGCCCAGGCTAGAGTGAGTGCCGTGGCATCAGCCTAGCTCACAGCAACCTCAAACTCCTGGGCTCAAGCAATCCTCCTGCCTCAGCCTCCCAAGTAGCTGGGACTACAGGCATTCGCCACCATGCCCGGCTAATTTTTTGTATATATATTAGTTGGCCAATTAATTTCTTTCTATTTATAGTAGAGACGGGGTCTCGCTCTTGCTCAGGCTGGTTTCGAACTCCTGACCTCGAGCAATCCGCCCGCCTCGGCCTCCCAGAGAGCTAGGATTGTTTTGCAATTTTTGTAAGGGTAAATACTAAAAGGAAAGCATTTAAAATTTTTTTTACATTTTAAAAAATTGACAAAAATTGTATATATTTATGATGTACAACATTGATTTATTTTGGTTTTTAACAAGTTAATGGATGTAAAATTTACATGCAACAAAATTCACCCATTTTAAGTGTAGAAATCGCTGGTTTTTAGTAGGTTTACCAAGTTATGGAACTATAATCACAACCCAGGCTGAGATTATTTCCATCATTGCATGGAGAGCTTCCCGCCCACTTGCAGTTCACCCCCTTCCCACCTCCAGCCTCCAGCAACCACTAAATCTACTTTCTGTCTCTGCAGATTTGCCTCTTTAGGACATTTCATATCATGGAACCACACAACACAGAATCTTTTACATCTGGCTTCTTGCACTTAGCGTGATTATTTTGAGTTGCATCCATGTTATTGCGTGTATAAGTATTTTGTTCAATTATGCATATTTTTCTCTTATGTCAGGTCTGAAGAGAAAGTGTCCAGATAGAACTTCAAACATATGGGAAAACTACCAAGCAACAAAACAGTAAAATAAATACTTTTGAGAAATCACAGAGTAAAGTACAGTGATTGAAACTTCATTTATATACATAGTTTAATCAGTAAGCTAGACCTTGTTAGAGGTTTTGTTTGCAATTTTTTCCATATGGTGGCTTTTATTTCAACATGAATGAGGTGGGACAGTTTTTTAAATATTGCAAGAAATAGTTTACAGTGTTAATAAAAAGTGATATATGATTTCTTTTCATTTTCAAAATATTTTGACAAGCTCAGAAAAAGCATTTTATTGACATTTTATTGGCTTACATGCAAAAACAAAAAAATATCCTTGTGCCCTTGTTTTATTAAAAGATACTTCCGGCCGGACATGCTGGCTCACGCCTGTAATCCTAGCACTCTAGGAGGCTGAGGCGGGCAGATTGCTCGAAGTCAGGAGTTCGAAACCAGCCTGAGCGAGACCAGGTCTCTACTAAAAATACAAAGAAATTAATTGACCAACTAAAAATATATAGAAAAAATTAGCTGGGCATGGTGGCACATGCCTGTAGTCCCAGCTAGTCGGGAGGCTGAGGCAGTAGGATTGCTTGAGCCCAGGAGTTTGAGGTTGCTGTGAGCTAGGCTGACGCCATGGCACTCACTGTAGCCTGGGCAACAAAGTATGACTCAGTCTCAAAAAAAAAAGAAAAAAAAAAACTTAAAAAAAAGATACTTCCCTTTGTTAATAATTAGATTGATATGAGAATTCCCTTATTTTAATTGTATTAAAACTTTTTTATGAAAATACAATTCTGTAGACATTTTGAAGGTGGCCAAATATTTCTAGGATGTTTTTTTCTAGTCAGTGACATTGCAGAGTTTATGCAGAATGACACCAATTCTTTCCCTTGTTAGCTTTATTATATCAGATTTTTCATCATTTAATTCCTCTTTTAATTCTCTACTTGGTGGCTCTTCACACTTTGGAATTTAGAGAAGAGAGAAAATTAATTTTATTCTAATATCCCCTTAGTTGCATATTAGAAAATATTTTCACAAATAAATATTATGATCCCTCATTCAAAATGCACTTATCTATTTATTCTTTTTAAAATACACACACACACACACACACAACTAATGAACACATTTGAGAAAGAGACTGAAATATTCACATCTGTTTTCAACTTACCTTGTCCCTGAACAATGGATACCCACAAGAGTAGAATGACATTGATTAAGAGCAACATACTGGAGAATCCCAACTGTGTATAACTAAACATCCTCCAGTATTGATGGTGTTGCTTTAAATCCTGCCTTCATCCATAGTCAGGAGCCTGACTTTGAATTTCAGAGCGCTACCGGGAAGCTAGCTCAGCAATGACCTTTTGGTAAACATCAAAGTTCATGGGTTGCATGAAATAACTAAATAGTGTCTTATCAATGTTTTCATAGTAATGCTTTGAATTCATCAGCTGATATTTATCTGAGCAAGATAATAGCTGTTGAATTTCCTTGTTGTGGTCACCCAGTCTCTGAGTTTGGGACATTCAGAAATGGATGTTGAATTATGGTGGTCTAGAAGTCAGTGGACATGTACATGTTTGTGTCCAATCAGAGAAATGAGAGAAGGCCCTGAAAACCTGCAGTCTCTTGCTAAATGTGGGGCAGACATATGAATTCCCTGAAATTTGAAAGCAGTTCCCAAATCACACACAGATCCAAAGGCTAAAAGTGGAAAGGCCATTGATTCAATGAGTTAAAACACAACTTCTGACCAAATGTTGGTTGTTTACTAAGGTGCACTGACTGAGGGTGACCTCTATAAACCTACACTAAAAAAACAAAACAAAACAAAACAAAAAACACCAAGAAATAAAAACCGAGCAGTGACATCAAAATCCATCCACTTTGAGGTAAACAAACTCCACAGAATTAGTCTAGACAAGTCACTACACAAACAAACAAACAAAACCTAGCACCAGCAACAAGCCCTTACTTGGGAAGGATTCATAAATCAGAATTGTTATAATGTATAATCTAAAATTCCCAGCATTTTATATTCAACACATATCATAGTGCAACAACAAAAAAACATAAGACATGCAAACAAGAATGGTGCCTCCACACAGAGGAAAAAACAAAAACAAAAACCAGGCAATAGAAAGACTCTTTGAGGGGCCCAGATTTTGTAACAAGCTGATGAAGATGTCAAAGCGGTTGTTGTAAATATGTAGAGAGAACTGAAGGAAATCACATCTAAAAAAATGACAACTTTGTGAGAGAATACATGTGTTAATTAGCTAGATTTAGCATTTCCACAATGTATATATATTTTCAAATATCATATTGTACATGATAAATACATATAATTCTGTCATTAAAAAATAAATGAAGAATGTATTATGCCAATGACTCATCCAATAGAGAATACCAATAAAAGAAATTATCAACTGAAACTGATTGGAAATTCTGGAGTTGAAAACTACAATAACTGGGTGGGGTGCAGTGGCTCACGCCTGTAATCCTAGCACTCCGGGAGGCCGAAGCAGGAGGATTGTTTGAGGTCAGAAGTTTGAGGCCAGCCTGAGCAAAAGTGAGACCCCAGCTCTACTGAAAATAGAAAAGATTAGCCAGGTGTGGTGGTACATGCCTATAGTCCCACCTGCTTGGGAGGCTGAGGCAGGAGGATCCTTTGAGCTGAGGAGTTTGAGGTTGCTGTGAGGTAGGCTGACGCCACAGAACTCTAGCCCTGGCAACAGAGTGAGACTCTGTCTTTAAAAAAAAAAAAGAAAAGAAAAGTACAATAACTGAAGTAAAGAATTCACCATAGGGACACTTGACAGATTTCACCTGGTAGATGAAAGAATCAACAAAGTTAAGGATAGATCTATAAAAATTATTTAATCTGAAAATAATTTTGCTCAGTATTTTACAATAACTATTGAACATTGAAAAAAATCAAGAAACTATTAGGTCCCAAGATCATTATTAGAGGTTTTTCTCAACTTTCATTGCCTTCCTTTTTATCCTCATTATATTAAAAGTATATACTTCTAATTAAAATGTAATGAATGTAAAGAATAGAAAAAATGTAAAATGCAAACATTTTGAAGAACTTAAAAATATTCTCTCCAAACCTAAATAGATTCATTCTAAACATTATTTATACAACTGGCCAATGTTTTTCTATAAATATTATTTAAAACTAGGTATATACTTAATACATTTTAAGTATATTTATGCTTAATAGGATAATGTCATTAATCTCAGTTTCTAAGTTTATTGTTGTAAGGTTTCTTTTTTTTTTTTTTTTTTTTTTTTTTGAGACAGAGTCTCACTTTGTTGTCCAGGCTAGAGTGAGTGCCGTGGCGTCAGCCTAGCTCACAGCAACCTCAAACTCCTGGGCTCAAGCGATCCTCCTGCCTCAGCCTCCCGAGTAGCTGGGACTACAGGCATGCGCCACCATGCCCGGCTAATTTTTTTATATATATATATCAGTTGGCCAATTAATTTCTTTCTATTTATAGTAGAGACGGGGTCTCGCTCTTGCTCAGGCTGGTTTTGAACTCCTGACTTTGAGCAATCCGCCCGCCTCGGCCTCCCAAGAGCTAGGATTACAGGCGTGAGCCACAGCGCCCGGCCCTGTTGTAAGGTTTCTTAATGACAATCTTAGTTACTCTCTAGGATTTGTTCAAATTTCTAAAGGTGTTATAAAAATTGTAGAAGGCTTACATTTCATCATTGCTGATACATTTACCTATTAATGAGTAGGCTAATCTTAGGGACTGATAAGAAAGATTGACATCCTGGTTCAAGCATAAGGGATGATTTAGTCTCTTTTTACATGTGCATCAAGGGGTATTCATTTGAGTATGTTCTATCTATGCCTATTTTGTTAAGAATTTTTATCATAAAAGGGTGCTGAACTTTAGATGCTTTTTTAATAGATGCTTTTTCTGCATCCATTGCAATGATCATAAGATCTCTGGATCTCATAAGATTGAGGCTTATAATATTTTCTTTAATATCTTTTATATAGCGAGTCTCAGAAAGCCTCTGAAGTTATGTTAGGAGGCCTTGAGATCATTCTGAGAGGGATAGATAGAAGTAGACTCATAAGTTAGATTATCTAATTTCTTACCATAAATACTTTATAAATTTTATGAATAGGAATACAACACAGAATATCTTACCTAGGTTAATTATTTGAAACTGTCTTTATGAAAAAGTCTTGAGGCAATGTGAATATATCATTAGAAATTGTCTAGTAGGAGAAAAATGTAATTCCATGGTTAAACATATTAGTATTTTGATGAGGATTTTATTGAATCTGTAAATTGATGCCACAGCAATACAAAATGCCATCTGTGAATACTATAAACATCTCTATGCACATAAACTTGAAAGCATTGATGAAATGGACAAATTCCTGGAAATACTCAACCTCACAGTGCCCAATCAAGAAGAAATAAAATTCCTGAACAGACTCAAAACAAGCAATGAAATCAAAGTCGCAATAAAAAAAACTTCCAACAGAAAAAGTCCCAGACCAGATGGTTTCACAGCTGAATTTCATCAGACCTGCAAAAATCATTTCATGATATCAAGAAGGAAGGAATCTTTCTCAATTTATTCTGTGAAGTCAGTATCACCTTGATACCAAAGCCAGGAAATGACACAATAAAAAAAGAAAACTATAGACCAATATCCCTTATGAATATAGATGCAAAAATCCTCAATAAAATTCTAGGAGACCTAATTCAGCAGCACATCAAAAAGAAGTAAATAAATAAACCATCATGACCACGTGGGCTTCATCCCAGCAATGTAAGGTTGATTCAACATATGTAAATCCATAAATGTGATGCACCACATAAACAGAAGCAAAAACAGAGATCTTATGATCATTGCAATAGATGCAGAAAAAGCATCTATTAAAAAAGCATCTAAAGTTCAGCACCCTTTTATGATAAAAACTCTTAACAAAATAGGCATAGATAGAACATGCTCAAAAGTATAAAAGCCACATATAACAAATCCAAAGCCAAAACCATACTGAATGGAGAAAAGTTGAAAGCATTCCCACTCAGAACTGGAACAACACAAGGATGCCCACTGTTGCCATTTCTATTCAACATAGTGCTGGAGGTTCTAGCCAGAGCAGTCAGGTAAGAGAATGAAATTAAGGATATTCAAATGGGGAAAGAGAACGTCAAACTACTGCTCTTTGCTGATGATATGAACTTATATCTAGAAAACGCTGAAGATTCTGCCAAGAAACTCCTGGAATTGATAAATAAATTCAGCAAAGTCTCAGGCTACAAAATCAATGTATACAAATAAGTAACATTCCCATACACCAACAACAGTCAAGCTGAGATTCATATCAAAGACTCAATACATTTCACAATAGCTACAAAGAAAATAACATACCTACAAATGTATTTAACCAAGGAGATGAAAGATCTGTACAAAGAGAACTATCAATCACTGAGGAAGGAAATTCCAGAGGATATAAACAAATAAAAAAAAACCCATACTCATGGATCAGCAGAATCAATAGTTAAAATGTCCATACTACCCAAAGTGATTTACAGATTCAATGCAATCCCCATCAAAATACCTCATTTTTACAGCAGCATCCAGAAACAAAGGAAAAATACAAAATTAGAAAACAAAAAAGAAACATTTATTTAAAAAAAATTTTTTTAAATACCTCATTTAGCTTAAAAATTCCTCCAAGCTTATCTATGTTATCACAAATGGCAGGATTTCCTTCTCTTGTAAGGCTGAATAGTATTTCATGGTATATACACACCACATTTTCTTTATCCATTCATCTGTTGATAGACATTTACATTGTTTCCATATCATAGCAATTATGAATAAGGCTGTAATGAACATGGGGATAAAGATATTTCTTTGACAGATTTATCTATTTCCTTTGCCTATATGCTCAGAGTAGGATGGCTGAATCCTAATGGTAGTTCTATTGTTAATCTTGAGGAACCAGCATGCTGTTCTCCATAATGGCTAAACCAGTTTACATTTCTACCAGCTTGTATAAGGGTTCCCTTATACAACCTCATCATCACTGTTATCTTTTGGCCTTTTGAGGACAGCCATCCAAACAGGTGTGAGGTCATATTTCTTTGTGATTTTATGCATCTATATTGAGCACCTTTTCATATAACCGTTGGCCATTTGTAAGCCTTCTCTGAAAAAATATCTCAGGCGTTTTGTCTATTCTTTAGTCAGGTTATTTGTTATTTTGCTACTGAGTTGTATGAGTTTTTTATATATTGATATTAACCATTGCTTAATAAAAATGAACATGGAAGCCATAGTTTCAATATACTCCAAGTCCAGTGCCCACAAACATGTAAGCAAAACTCAAGTTATCTTGATTTCCTCAAACACTGTTCTAATCATAAACAAAAAAATATACATGTCCTTGTCATCATGACTTAATAAAATTAAACCAATCACTTATAAGCAAAATCAGCTTAACCAGCTTTGTTTTCCTAAAACATCAAGTCACCTTGATGGTGATCATTACTTTCTCTTATTGTATGTCAATAAACTTTTAAATTTTTAACTTTATTTTATTTTTGACACACTTTATTAAATATATCATTTCATTCTATGGTTTGCCTTTTCATTTGGTTGATAGTTTCCTTTGCTGTGTACAATACTTTTATTTCAGTGTTGTTGCTTGTGCTTTTGGTGCATATCTAAAAATAAAATTATTGCCAAGATCAAGATCATGGACTTTTCCCCATGTATATTCTTGCAGGAATTTTATAATTTCAGGTCTTTCATTTAAGGATTTAATTCATTTTGAGTTTATTTTTGTGTATGCTATAAAATTAGAATTCAATTTCATTCTTTTGCATGTGGATATTAAGGTTTCCCAACACTATTTATTGATGAATCTATTTTCTCCTCCCTGTGTATACTTTGTGCCCATGTCAAAGGATAGCTGATTGTACATGCGTGGGTTTATTTCAGAGCTTTTGGAGTATGTGTTTTTTTGTGTGTGGGCCAGGTCCATACTGTTTTGGTTATTATAGATTTGTAATATAATTTGACATCAGAGAGTATGTTGCCAGCTTATTTTTTTCTCAAGATTACTTTAGCTATTTGGGGCCTTTTGTAGTTCCACAGTGATTTTATGTCGGTATTTTTCTATTTCTGTGAAAAATGCCATAAGAATTTTAATAAAGATTACATGAAATCTGAAGTTTTGTGCATTATGGACATTTTTTATGTTAATTCTTCTGATCCATGAACATCGAATATATTTCAATTATGTGTGTTTTCTTCAATTTCATCAATGTTTCATACTTTTCAAGGTACAGAGCTCTCACCTCCTTGGTTTAATTTATACCTAAGTATTTTAATCTTTTTGATGCTATAGGAAATGGACCTTCCTTCCTTCCTTCCTTCCTTCCTTCCTTCCTTCCTTCCTTCCTTCCTTCCTTCCTTCCTTCCTTCCTTCCTTCCTTCCATCCTTCCTTCCTTCCTTCCTTCTTTCCTTGACAGAGTCTCACTGTGTTGCCTGGACTAGAATACTGTGTCATCAGCCTAGCTCACAGCAACCTCAAACTCCTGGGCTCAAGCAATCCTCCTGCCTCAGTCTCCCATGTAGCTGGGACTACAGGCATGTGCCATCATGCCCGGCTAATTTTTTTCTATATATTTTTAGTTATCCAGCTAATTTTTTTCTATTTTTAGTAGAGACAGGGTCTCGCTCTTGCTAGGCTCGTCTGGAACTCCTGGGCTCAAACGATCCACTCACCTCAGCCTCCCAGAGTGCTAGGATTACAGACGTGAGCCACCGAGCATGGCCTGGAGTTGTTTTCTTAATTTCTTTTTTAGATAGGTTGTTTTTAGTGTACAGAAACAAAACTGAATTTTGTATGTTGATATTGTACCCTGCAACTTTACTGAATTGTTTATTAGTTCTAACAATTTTTTTAAGGAGTCCTTGTGTTTTCTATAGAAGAGAGAGAGCCAGTGCTGAATCCTGACCACTAGACCACCAGAGATGCTGGTTTTCTATGTACGTAATATGATCATGTCATCTGAAAACAGAGAAAATTTTACTTCTTCATTTTGAATGTACATGCCTTTTATTTGTTTTTCCTGAATTGGACTGGCCAGAATTTCCAGTACTATGTTCAAAAGAAGTGGTGAGAGTGGGCTTCCTTGTCTTGTTCTGATCTTAAAGGAAAACCTTTCACCTTTTCAGTATTCAGTATAATGTTAGCTTTGGGCTTGTGATAGATGGTCTTTATTTTCCTGAGGTAATTCTTTCAATACCCAATTTCTTGAGAATTTTTATCATAAATGGATATTTATTTTTCTCATATGCTTTTCCCGTATCTATTGAAATGATCATAAGATTTTTGTTCTTCGTTCTGTTAATTTGGTAAATAACATTTTCATTAGTATATGTGTACCATCCTTGCTACTGAGAGATAAATTAGACTTGATTATGGTTAATGATCCTTTTTAAAGTGGGACTGTATTTTTTGTTAGAATATTGATTTTTTTTTGCATTTATTAATATATTCATTAGGAATACTGGTCTGCAATGTTTTTTGTAGTGTCCTTATATGGCTTTGGTGTCAGGATGACTTTGGCCTTATAAAATAAAATTAGAAGTGTTATCTCTTCAATTTTCCCTGAAGAACTAGACAAGAATTGGTGTTCATTCTCTAAATGTTTGGTAGAATTCAGCAGAGAAGCCATCAGGTCATGGGTTTTCTTTGATGGGATCCTTTTAATTAATTATTTATTCTCCTTATTCATTATTAGTCTGGACTAATTTTCTATTTGTTCATATTTCAGTCTTGGTACATTGTATGTCTCTAAGAATTTATATGACTCTTCTAGGTTTTCTAATTTTTTGGCATATAATTTTTTATAGTGGTTTCTTATGATCCTTTATATTTTTGTACTATCAGTTGTAATGTGTCCTCTTTTGTTTCTAATTATATTTATTTGAGCCCTCCCTATTTCTTTTTTTTATTCTAGCTAAAGTTTTGTCAATTTTGTTTATATTTTCAAAAGCCAGCTCTTAGTTTCATTGATCCTCATTATCATTTCTCCAGTCTCTATTTCATTTATTTTTGCTCTGATTCTTATTATTTCCTTCCTTTAGTTATCTTTGGGTTGTTTGATTTTCATTTTCTAATTTCTTGAAATATAAAGTTAGGTGGTTTATTTTATATCTTTATTTTTTCTTCATGTGGGTATTCATATCTATAAATCTCTCTTTTTTTTTTTTTTGAGACAGTTTTACTTGGTTGCCCAGGCTAGAGTGAGTGCCGTGGTATCAGCCTAGCTCACAGCAACCTCAAACTCCTGGGCTCAAGCAATCCTCCTGCCTCAGCCTCCCGAGTAGCTGGGACTACAGGCATGCGCCACCATGCCCGGCTAATTTTTTCTATATATATATTAGTTGGCCAATTAATTTATTTCTATTTATAGTAGAGATGGGGTCTCGCTCTTGTTCAGGCTGGTTTCGAACTCCTGACTTTGAGCTATCTGCCCGCCTCGGCCTCCCAGAGTGCTAGGATTACAGGCGTGAGCCACCGCACCCGGCCAATATAAATATCTCTTAGAATGCTTTTGCTGCACCCCATAAGTTTAGTACTTTGTTTTTCCTTTTTTTCCCTCTATTTTTAAATTTCACTTTGAAAATTTTCATCTTCTCATTGGTTGTTCAGGAGCCTGTTTTTAATTTCTATGTCCTTTTATTTTCCAAAATTTCTCCTGTTATTGATTACTAGTTTAAAACCACTGTATTTGCAAAAGATACTTGATATGATTTCAATCTTTTTCAAAGGTTTAAGATTTGTTCTGTGAATGTTCCATGTATGCCTAAGAAGAATGTATATTCTACTGCTGTTGGATGGACTATTCTCTAAATGACTGTTAGGTCCATTTGGTCTAACATATAGTTCAAGTCCAATGTTTGCTCATTGATTTTTGTCTACATGATATATCCGTTGTTGAAAGTGGGGTGCTGAAATCCCTTCTCTTACAGTTTTGCTGTCTATTTATCCCTTCAAATCTCTTAATATTTGCTTTATATATTTTATTTGCTCCCATGTTGGGTGCATATATATCTATTTAAAATTTTTATAGCCTCTTGATGAAGTAACCCCTCTATCACAATATTGTGGCCTTGTTTCTTCTAACAAGTTTTGACTTAAATTCTGTTTTGCCTGATGCGAGTATAGCCACTCCCTGTTTTCTTTTAGTTTTCAGTTGCATGGAATATCTTTTTTTAAGCTTATGCTATGCTATGGTCTGAATGTTAATGTCCCTCTAAATTTCATATGGTGCATCCTAATCACCATGGTGGTTGTATTCTGTAGAAAGTGAGGCCTTTTCAGGTGCTTAGCTCATCAGGATTTCACCCTCATGGATTGCATTGGTGCCCTTAGTTAAAAACAAAACAAAACAAAAACTTTGTGAAACTTCCTTGCCCTTCCCACATAGCAAGAAGGCACCATCTCTGAAACAGAGAGCAAGCCCTAACCAGATATCAAATCAGCTGGCATCTTAATCTTGGACATGCCAGCCTCTACAACTCTAAAAAATAAAGTTCTGTCTCTCATAAGCCACCCAGTCTATGACAATTTGTTATAGTGGCCCAAATGCCCTATAAGTATATGCATAAGTGTTAATATTACCTACAAAGATAACTTCCTTATTATTACAGACTTCCTTTACATTTGTGAAACCTGACTTTCTGCAACTCAACCAATTTATCTAAGTCAGGATCACTAACACTGGAACAGCCTTGGTATATAAGCTACTTGATGCTGCAATGACATAATCAATTATCACAGTAAAATACTTTTATCTTATTATTAATATCTTATATTCACATAAAAGTTTCACTTCCTTTAGAAATTAAAAATGTTTCCAGCCCAAAATTATTTTAACTAATACTCTTTAAAATGAATGAATGTAAAAATACATTTCAGGATCTCATTATTGCAATTTCCAAAACTCTTCTAGCCAAAAATTGTTAACATGTTATTTGACCTTAAGATCATGACCAATGAGGTCCTTCTTTCTCTCAATTTGTATTGCTTTGCTTTTTAGACATATTTAAAGTAAATGATTCTTGTGGTTCAAGAGTGATATTTGTTAAATTTAGAAAAATCAGAGGATACTGATATGTGTAAAGGAGTTAAACAGCAACTCTTAACCCTATTGTCTCTAAGCATCAATATGGAATTTTACCTGTTTTGTTGGATTTCCTACCAACTTTTTTCTATAAACATTAATTCAAGTGTCTGCATACAAGTTCATATGGGTGTGTTTATAATAACTGACAGAGGGTTTTCATTACTTTGTATGTCAATGTTGTAATAGTTACATATCCAATTAAACTTAAGTTCCTCTTTATGATTAGTTTGCTTTATTAACTGTGCTAGATTGACATCTTCTGAAAGCTTATACATTTCATTTTTGTGAATTTATTAATTAATAATAAGGAGTAATGACTTACATCTTATCACTAACTTAAGGTATGACTTAGGGTGATTTTCACATGTGTGTGAAGTGATACAATTTCAAAGACAGAGACAACGATGTCTTTCTCATTTACTGTGAAGCAGAGAGCATCAGGAGCTATATAGAAAGCGCTGAGCTATTTAGGAGAGTGATAGATAAAAATGGACTGTGATGTAATTGCATCTAATTTCTTACCATAGATATTTTATAAATTAGATCCATAGCACTTTGGTTTGCCAAGTTTTAATATGACGCTTTTAAGAAGTGAGGCACTAGTCTCAGATTATAATTACATTGTCACACCTTGACAAAAAGTCTTATTTATGAATAAAAATGAGTTTAGCAATACTTGAAATATAAAAATGAGAACTGGATTAATAACTAAAATTCTTAATAAAGGTGTGCATTTTATTAACCCCAGGAAGAACCACGCGGGTCTTTTTCACAGCTGGGATACTCCAGTTTCCCATCCTGACACTTCGTTCGAAAGGGTGGAGATGTTGCTGCCAGGTGGTATCTCTGTTTACACCTGAATTCAACACTTTCACCTGTTTGGGCATAAAGCTTCTGTTGGTGCTTCCACCTTAACGTTATGTTATATTTTTCCATGATTCCTTCTGATATTACACACGCTTCTGAAAGTAGAAAAAAATGAACACAAAATTTTTACTAGTGTTGTATAATGGTTCGGTAATTCTTTCTCAAAACCCTTACCAAACCAGCTCTGTAAAAGCATCATATAAAAGTTAAAATAGTAAACAACATGTAAACTAGGTACTATGTTTAATGTGTGATAGTTGGATATTACTATCAAAGATTCATAATTATATCAAAAGAATTGCATTTTGGACCCCATCATTGCTGTTTTTGTTTGACTAAGATTAGATCAAATGGTACAAACTAATGTAGACGATGATATCTATAGCTAATAATACTGGTATTTTTACTGGAAATTCGGTAAGAGAGCAGATTTTAAGAGTCCTTAAAACACATACATAGGCATCCACACATACACAATAGTAACTATAGGTGATGTGAATGTGTTAATTACTTTTATTGTGGTCTAATTGCATTTTAAATATATCAAATCATCACATCCTACACCATGAATATATATAATATTTATTTGTAAACAAAAAGTTTTAAAATAAAATATAAAAATTAAAAAACTATTTCCTAAACTATACTTTGTCACATATGAATATTTGATAGGCAAGAATTTAGCATAAGGTTGTATATTAGTCCCTGAAATTTCTATTATCAATAGAAATTGATATTATCCTGAAATTTCTATTATCCCTGAAATTTCTATTATCAATAACTGAAATTGAAATTTCTATTATCAATAACAAAATATGACACACTGACTTTTCCAGGATCCATGGAATATTAAAGTACTTACTTAAGCATTTTGGTGGTTCTGACCACTGTCCATTTCTACATGTTATTTGCTTGTTTCCCTGAAGTACATACAAGTTCTGGCATTGATACTCAACTGAGGAGCCTCGAGCATAGACTTGCAATGGGAATGAAGTAATGTCTCCATTGTCAATAGCTGGAGGGGTCTTACATTTTCCTTGAGAATCTAAAAAACATCATTTGATACATTGAGAGAGCAATTCAAATTATAGTTTAAAATAAGGAAAATAGAAATATAGCACTTTATGTAACATCAACACCTTTGTGATTTCTGCTGAAAGAAATAATTAGAGGGACAAATTTTAAATAAACTGCTACATGTCCGCTTTGCAGTATCCCAGGCTTAAGAAATGCCTTTTTTTCTTTTTTATTTCAGCATATTATGGGGGTACAAAATGTCTTTTTAAGTAAAAAAATGCTGAACAGACAGTTAAGATAGAGAATATCTCTTGTTTTTATACACAACATGCTGTAGAGGAGATTGGGTCTTTAGTCATTTTTTTCTCTTAGTTTTCATTTTGATTACAGAAGAAACATCAACTCCCTGAAAAAATGCAAAGAATACAAATTTATAGAAGGTAAAAGAGAGTGGTTGGCTCCCTGATATGTACAAAATGAGAAACTTATCCTTCTGCTAAGTACAGCTCAAACTCCTGACAATAACGTAAAAAACAAAACAAAACGCACATTAGAGAATTCTGAAGGATGTAGAGAATTCCATCTGGTGAGAGACTTCCCTGGAATCAAGGAATGACAAAACAGTGTGTCATCTCTATTGTCTTTAGCCAAATATTCAGAAAAGAAGCTACTAGGCAAGATCAAGTCTTTCGTTTTCTGTTTCTATTTTTTAACAATATCTTGCCTCCCACAGGAAAACGTCATGAGAAACCAATGCCCACCCTTCACATCCCCTGTCAGACACAGGTCAGATTAGGAACTACCCTCCCACCCACATGATGAAGTGACTAGACATTTCCCCCTTTGCCTGTGGGGTCAGCAGAGGCCAAGTGAGAAACCTGGACTTGCACCTATCATGGTAGTAATGGAACCGGTTAAACAAAAGATTTAAATACAATCTAGACTCTCAAAATCTAATATGCACAATATCAAGAATAACTTAATCAAAATCACTCATCATATTATGGACAGGGAAATCTCAAAAAAAGAAAGACAAGCAATAAAAGACAATATGGAAATGACATAGATACTGAAATTGACAACACTTTTAAAATCCTAAGAGGAATTAAAATACTGAAAAGCATACCAGAATTTTTTTAAAACCTCACTGGATAGGCTTAATAGTATAACAGAATGGGAGATGACAGGAGGATAAATCCACACACTTAAAGACAGAACAATATAAATTACCCAGTCTGAACATAGCCTGAAAATTTAAAAAATGAACAGAGCCTCAGAGATCTTTAGAACAGAGCCAAAAACTAAAGATCCCTAAAGAGAGGAGAGAAGGTGTTGGACTGGAAAAAAACGCCGAATAATAATGGCTGAGAATTCCCCAAATTGGGCATAAGGCATAATTTTACATATTCTAGAGGCTGAGCAAACTCCAAACAGGATAAGCTCAATCAAATTCAGACCAATACACATTTAAAAAAACTACCTAATGAAAAATAAAAACATCTTGAAAGCAGCTAGACAGAAATATGCATTTCCTACAGGGACCATGGATTCAAAAGACAATGGGTTTCTTATCCCTCTCCATGGAGACATTAGGAAGTGGCACATTGTTCAAGTACTTTAAGAGGACTCTCAACTCCAAATTTCATATCCAGTGACACTATCCTTTAGGAATAAGGAGATTAATAGAGAGTCAACGGGAAAC